>NC_044304.2:116596941-118023608 GCF_007474595.2 Lynx canadensis | reverse complement strand
TACACTGAGCAAAGGCAAAGGGCTCATTCTGTTGGGTTTGTGCTGTCACAGGAACCTGGGCTAAGGGATTAATGGGCTGATGTTAAACATCTGTCCCCTGTCTTTGGGGGGACGTAAACACACAAAGAGGGAATCTAATGCCATCTACTAAAAGATCTTCAATGAGAGGAAGCCCTTGCTAACATTTCCATCCAGTGGCACCTTAGACACATTGCCTCTTTATGCTAAAACCCCACAGCACTAAGGGCCCTATAAATAGTCTCCATGTGACAGCTCGGAGAAGAAGAGAGGTTTCCTCCAGACATTAGTTGTGCTAAAAGATTCATCATTACCTGCAGTCATGAAATAAATCTTTGATACTTACAACTATAATATCCATGCTCTACGTTTTATTGCAGATATAGGTAGACAGTCATTATTTCTGACACTTTCTCAGCGTTACAAGGAGTACTCTAGGGGAAAAACTAGTGCACAATGCTACAGAAATAGATTGATATAACCACATGGAAACCAGTTACTTTAGTGAGCCATTGTAACCAACACAATATTCCCTTAATGATATTAAACAGTCACATAGATTCCAAATTCCGTGTAAGACTCCTATCTCAAAACAACCCCAGTTATCTACAAATTAAGTTGCCAAGAGGGAAATTTATTTTCTTCACATCACATGGTTGTTCACAAGAAATACATTCCTGAGTGAGAACGGATTTTTTTTTTTTTTAGCATTAAAGTTTATTATTATATAGGGGACATTAAAACAAGACGATGGTCAACAGCAATCACTTTATAGCACTTGTGGGACATTAGAAATCAGTATATTGAGAAGCCTCCAGTTAAAGAGGACTTGGAGTGGTTACCGTGCAGCAGGCATTGGTGTCGCATCAATTGCGATAACATGATATGTCATAACCTGGTGTTGCATCAATTGCGATAACATGATATGTCATAAAGAAGAGGTGTGAAGGTTGTCTTTGGCCGTGAGCTCTTTAAGAGAGAGGCTCTTGCATGCTGTTTTTGAACCCAACAAGTGAGTTACGGAATCCCATAGGAGTCCCTCCTTACCCACAAGTCACTGCTTTTAGCCATGGTGGTCGGCTTTTCAAAATCGCTCAAGTCATAGCCAGGGCAGGATTTTACCTTCCTCTTTAGTCTCGCCAAATGCCCCTTGTTCTCTCATTTTCCGTGATAAGAGGCCGGAGGCTAAAATGGTGGCATATCACCAGTCTGCGGGAAGCGGATTTGCCCATTCGGGAATTCTGTGGTTGTAGTGGAGTGATTGGGACAAGCATGGTGACATATTCCTAGGGCCGGAATCTCATGGAACCGCCTGGTCGCTACATTGGCACGTGTTCTACTGTGGCAGCTCTGGAAGGCTATCCGGTCCACCTGGGGACCACCTGTTTTCACAGCCCAGTCCCCGGATCACTGAATTCAACTAGTGGCAGCCCCTTCTGAAAAGAGTCATCAATTCAAAAAGAAATCTTTGTGTTTGCATATTTAAAGCCAAGATAATTATTGGCAGTCTCTGCATAACAAATGTAATTTCAATTAGACTTTTTCTAAATTAAAAACTATTGCTCGTGTGTAATGAGTATTCCTAGTTTTGTGGTTTTTTTTTTTTTTAGTGCATTTTTAATGTTTTTATTTGAGGAACATTAAGAGCATTGAACAAAACGCTGTCCAATTACTATATAATGTTAACAAATATGCCGAATCCTTCGTTTCTGTGCGAGTAAGTGAAGCTTGTGGAGCAAGACGGGGCAAGCCGATTATCACCGAGATTTTGAACGCTAAGCTAGATGGGACAATATTTGAAATTGTATGGCTGCAGAATAGATTCTTTGGCTTGAAAGTTGCCAGGAGTTGTCAAATTCTTCTTAATGGCTTACTGTCTCTAACATCTTTTTAAAGTTTATTTTTGAGAGAGAGGGAGATCAAGTGGGGCAGAGAGAGAGGGAGACAGAGAAGCCCAGGCAGGCTCCACACTGTCAGCACAGAGCCCCCGGGGGGGGGGGGGGGCTCGAATTCACAGACCGTGAGATCGTGACCTGAGCCCAAATCAAGAGTCAGAGGCTTAACTGACTGAATCACCCAGGCGCCCCAGTATCTCTAACATTTGGTAATGTTATACGTTCCTTATGTTGAATCATTGTTGAAACTTCTACCCATACCTCGGCTATTGGATCAAATTAAAAACAGTATATGGCTTTCTGATAGTATATGGAACGATTGGTTGCAAAGAAAAATTTTGTCGTGGGACGCAGGGTCATTTTGGTACTCTCTGGCAGATTCCAAAAAGATGGAATTGAATAGAAAAATCAAACCAGACATCCTTATCTCCTTGCCTTGCTAACTGGTTTCTGTGGCTTTCACCGCCTGCAAGCTTATCACCAGCACATAGCGTAGCAGTTGGGGCTGTCGTTGTTGATGAAGAGAAGTTTATTTTTGGTGCTGGCATCGTGGATAAAACAGCCCAGGAAAAGTGAATATCCGAATATATTCTCTCCATCTGACATTGTATCACTTGCCTCGGGCCTCTCCACAGTGTTGTTTCTTTCTATGTGGAGAGAAGCAATTAAAAAAAAAATCACCTGCTAAAATGGAGCTTGGATGTTGCTTTCCCATTTTCTGTAAGCAGGTTGGCTATTTTGCCCTTGAGCCTTAAGAAGCGTTGCTGATTGGCTGTTTGTTATTTTTTAATAATATATGGCATGTATCCAAGTAAGCATTCCGATGACCTCGACAATAAAATGTGATTCTTGGCTGCAAGGTCTATGGGGGGATGGCAGGCTGCCAGCCACTCATACATCATTTACAGGTGGCTGTTTCTGACAGGCCGGTGTTAGTTATTGTAAATGAGTGACAGTCCCTATAAGTCACCTGTAAGCCTTACTCCACTGGCCTCGGGCTTCCCGGATGCCCCGGCCCCTTCAGCACACGTGCTCCTCCCTGTCGAAGACCCTCATCCACAGACCCTCCCGTGCACGCTGCTGTCTGCCTGGGCTCATCAGTACGTGGCACTACCTTGTATGTGATTGACGATAATTAGGTTTCAACTGCCTTCTGATGCAGAAATACTATTAGAGCACGGCCAATTCTGGTCCTGTAATCTTGCCTCTGAAAGGGTATTGATTCACTCTTTCACATTTTTAAAAGGTCATGGCAATAATTCCATCTGAACTGTGCTAAGTGAAAATAGTTTGTAGAAATAATATGGTTGCTTCTTCGTTCCATGGTAATTGAAAGCCGCAATGGCTTGTTTCTTTTAGTATATTTTAATTACATGTGTCTCTTCCTCCCATCTTCCCCTGATGGAGTGTTTGTGAAGTTATAAAACAGTCGGCCCTCTGTGTGAAATGTCTTCTGACTTTTGGGCAAAGAGGACTTTTTTGTTTTCCTACTGTGTGAAGTGAGGCCTAACCGAATACTTGGGTCATGTTGCCTTGTTAACGTAAGGCTTAAAAAGGGAAGACGCAATCCTTTTCCCTGGCACTATCACCTGCCTGCCTGTTTCAATGAGATTAGAGCACACTGGCCTTGGTAAACAGGATACCAAATTTGCGTGCTTTCCACAAATTTTCATCGTAGCTACGCAGTCCTTTCTGGGTCGACTGAAAACTATTATTCTCGGTAGTTATCAGCCCATAATAAAATGAATTCGTTGTGAGCGTGCAGAGCTCCAGTAGGGTAACCACCCCGGGCAGGTGACAAGAAACTACGAATGCTGTAGCGTAAATTACTGGGAAACTCAGACTGCAGGTAGAGACTTTTTTCCTACGTCTCCAGCTTTGCCGAGGCGAAAGAATTTTAAAGTGCTTGAATCGCGTGTTTCGTGAAAGGGGCCGATCAGACTTTATGCTCTGAGCCACTCTGTATATGTCTCCCAGTTAGGGGGTGAGGAGCGGGGGAAGCCTCAGCTGTTTCTAATCTCAAAAATGAGCCCGTCATTGTACTTGCAAACTAAGGGGCATATTCTCACCCAGAGCATGGGGATTTACGCACATAATTACCATTAATGCTAATGGCATTTATGTCTGTACAGCCCCGCACATCAAGATGAGAATATATTTCCATGTCTTCACGCTGTGAAAGTCCATTTAATATCATTCATTTTACAACTTATTTTTTAAGATGATGTCCATATTCTGTCATGGCATACATATGCCTAGTTAAAAGTAAATGTGGGAAATATTGGGAAGAGATGTGATAGCTAAACTTGTTCGCGTGGATGAAATATGGCTGAACTCAAATCCATTCATACTCTTTAAACACAACGCTCTATTCGGCTTTGAAACTGCTGGCACGCTTTTCATAGTGTTATAAATTTGTCAGCCTAATGGGACGTTTTGTAGATGTTTTCCTTTTTAAGTGCTTTAACAGGAGTAGGTATTCCATTGATCCAAAAATTCAGCTCAGCGTTTCATTTCTTCGAGATGGGAATCATACACTGAATGTCTATCAGAGATTAAGTGGTGGACAGTGCCCTCCATCTCGTCAAGGAAAGGCAATTCACTCCCTGCCGAAGTCTCCTCTCTTCTGGCCTCCGGGAACATCTCAAGAGGGGGGCCTGGTCTGCGGCCGGAGATGTCAGTGGTCATCAGAATTTGAGGTTGTTCCACATCTACATCGATTGTATGATTCTCTTTATACATCAGGCCCAATAGCCTATTGAAAGGCGTCTTCACGTCTATGCTGGCCAAGCAAATTCAGATCCAGGTCTTGATTGATCTGTCCTGGGACTTTGACCATTAAGCGAAAATGATGGATCTACCTCACCTGTCCCATCTCTGAAACCTTTCTCTTTGAGCCAGCCCAAAGCAAAAGGGTTCCGTGTTTAAAACGGAGATGTAAGAATCCGACAGGCATGCTGAAATCCTTCCTGAGAGGTCTCTGTGGGTCTCCTTCAAAGGTATACGGCCTCCTCTGGGGGAAAGAGAAGAGCTTCGTAGCAGATCTCAGAAGGCTGCGCAAAAGGAGTGAGGTCACTTCTGAATGGGCTCAAGATGGCCAACTGTGTCCAGCTGGGTGGCCTCAGGCACAGCACTGGACCAGAGTCTGTTTCCTCGTGGATAAGATTGAGCGGGATGAATACTGAGTGTCTTTACTGCCTTGAAATTTTATAACCAGTGCCATGCCGTATTTGGCTTTTATAAACATTAGGATTATGGTGAATTACAATGAATAACCGAAAGGAAACACTGGTGTCCAAGGGGTTAGGCATGCGAGGAGGTGAGACTCCAGAGTATTGTTAGATGTCTGGACACAAAATGCTAGTAGAACAGCTACGATGCAGGCCCAGAGCCTATGCCCGAGTCCAGACCACATCCTGATATGCGATTGCTTTGCGTTCGACTTGCCGACTTGACTCTTACCAGCCTAGTAAGTTCCGCAAGCTGTGCTGTCAATCGCTGTGACGTCCAACCTCCAGGCGCGGAATGCACTGGGCACCTGGTGAGGAAACGGTTCCCCCTCTTCCATCTTGCCTAGCATGACCTAACCCGCAGGCTTTCCCGTACCAGTCACCAACATTCCCTGGGCATTTTCCTCTTAAGGTCACCGCCTCCTCAGTCACACTGATCACAGAACTCTTGTGATCCAAAAATTCAGTTCCGCGTTTCATTTCGTAGAGCCGGGAATCATACACTGAATGTCTTACCAGAGATTAAGTGGTGGAAGGTGCCCTTCATCTCTTCAAGGAAAGGCAGTGCACTCCCTGCCAAAGTCTACTCTCTTCTGGCCTCTGGGAACATCTCAGGAGCAGGGCGTGGCCCTCCAAATTCCCTGGATTCTCGTAGTGTTTCGGTTTTCTTCTCAGTGCCCTAGAGCCCTGCTTTGTACCTCCATGGCCCCTTCCACTCCACACCATTGCAGGTATTTTTGAACAATTACATGATGCGGCTTTATTACATTATCCTCACGTTTAGAAATAGGGCTTCCTTAGCATTACTTCAACACCTATTGGGCCCCTACTATGTCTCAGCCTTGGGCGAGAGCCTGGGGACAGAACTGAACGAAACACCGTCCATGACTTCTAGGGCTTGATGAGTTAACATTTGTATAGCATTTGACAATTTCAAAAGACTTTCACATACATTTTCTTGTGTGCTGTGCACAATGTGGAGCCGATGGTACTCTTATTTCCATTTCAGAGGAAAATGGAGACAGAAAGACTGGATACGTTGTTCAAGATCCCCTGGTTTGGAAGTATGAGTGTTGCCTCAAACCCAAGTCTTCCGGCCCCACACTCCTTGGTCTTACCTCTCTACCACGCACCTACTCAGAACGACAACTCAAAACAGAGGTATGCCTGGTAAGCTTGGGGTATTCCGTTTTTCTGAGAAGCATCAGACACTGTGAGCGAAAGACTAGAACAAGGGCCATAGTGCTCCAGAGAGGCTGGCAAGCAGTTTGAGCCAAATCCAAGCCTTGCCTGTTCGAGTCGTGCCTCCTTCAGGTGCTGAGGCAAGGACAGCCCATCCACTCTCGAAGTTTCCAGAATCACAGTTGGGTACTTTTTTGAACTCACACCATTGAAAACTATCAAGGTCAGAACATGATTGAAGAACCTTCTCCCTCTCTCTTAAGTTGCTGCGTTTATATGATATTGTTTTCCACTAAAGAAGGTTCTCTTAAAAATGAGGTTGAGATCCCTAAAGAAATTGCTTCAATCAGCAGCAGGGCTTAATGACTGTTAATGGGAAGTGGAGATAGGATAGTAAGTGTTACTTTGATTAATAAGAGAACTGCAGAGAATTTAAATTGTGCCACTGATGGATTATTTTCTTCAAGCTTGATAAGCACTTCTCATTTGTTCTTAAATTTGGTCAATACTGTTAAAGGCAGCAAAATGAAGTATAATTAATTCTATTACGGCTGCTCAGACCAAGTGTTACTAAGAAACAGATTATGATGCAGGCGACAGCAGAACTCACTGTGTTGACAGTCCGATGCTTTGAATACCTGTCGTTGCTTGCTAGCCTAAAAGAATGAAGAAAATATTTCCGTATCGTGATTTCGAGATGCCTAAAACTGTTTTTATCATCTGCACGTGTTCCACTGACCTAAATCAGGGAGTTATCAATGCAACGACCAGCTGCCACTAAAATGATCCCGCCTTGGAAATATAGAGAGTAAATAAAAGATTGGGATCATATATCAGTTAAAACATTAGGAGCTGGACGCTCATTTTGAATTAATCACTAAGAAAATGAGATATTGATTTGATGTTGAGAGAAAGCTTTACATATTTCCTTTTTTTTCAAAGCTTCTGCCCCATATGATGAGCCACGCTTTTCTTTACCTTTGCTATTCATTTTACTTAGAAGAGTGGATAAACAGATGACATTCAGAGAAAAGATATCTTATTTTAGTAGGCAGTTCTATTTACTCTGAGTACTAATGCCTAGCATGGCACGAAATTAGACCCACGATTTCCCTTTTTTTCTGAAAACAGCAGGATTACACCAGCGTTTCCTGAATAGCTTTTTCCCTCCCTCAACCCTTTTTGAAAATCTATCACTATCTATTTATTTAAAGGACACAAATGACTTTATAAGTCATGCTCAATGTCGTGCCTGAATGTGGATTGATACGTACGCGGTCTTACCTCCTGATTTTCAGCTTCTCATTCAGTGATTCTCATCCCTACAGCTCATTCTCCAGGGTATCTCTGGTTAATTCCAGGAGTGCTTCCAAGCCTTAAAATGAAAATAAATTAATTCTACTTCATATTTTTTTTTAAAGGAAATAAGCAATGTGTCAGTCCTGTTTCACAGAAGCCACCAAATAACAGCAGGCTTTTACAACTCCAGAAAGGCTGGGAATCAGACTCCTGCTGCACATGTGTCCTTCTGTTCGCTATTTCTATTTCCAAGTCTTGCGCTTCTTCCAAAGTGTGTAAAGTCACTGGGTGAGTAATCCTGGATTAACATAAAACCTAAGTGTGGTGGGCTGATAGGGCAGTTGTAAAGTTTCCGTGAAGTTCTACTTCCGTTATTAAAATTGTAAACCTTATCGGGGCGCCTGGGTGGCTCAGTCGGTTAAGCGTCTGACTTCAGCTCAGGTCACAAACTCGCAGTCCGTGAGTTCGAGCCCTGCGTCGGGCTCTGGGCTGATGATGGCCCAGAGCCTGGAGCCTGCTTCTGATTCTGTGTCTCCCTCTCTCTCTGCCCCTCCCCCGTTCATGCTCTGCCTCTCTCTGTCTCAAAAATAAATAAACGTTAAAAAAAAAATTAAAAAAAATTGTAAACCTTATCTATTATGAATTGGGGACTAATTCTCCTGCCCCGATGTCCCATAAACATAATGTCTAAAGACGGGAAAATTATAGGAAGTGCATTTTAGACCAGAATGCAAAAGTCAAGCTATTCTAGAAGCCATTGGCGGGAGAGCTTATTTTTGGAGATAGAACACAGCATCTGAGAAAGAGCCAGCAGCTGTCAGAAGCCCAGGTTCTGGAGCTTCTTATGCTGCTGCAAAGCTCTGAACCACCTTGGATGAGTGAGTCTCTTAATCCCTCTGGGACTGAGTTCTCTCCTCGGTAAGGTGAAGGGTTGGCCCAACTGATCTCCCTCAGCCTTTTCACCCTTGAAAACGCTGGCCTTTCAGTAAAGCTCAAGCCTAGGATATTTAAAGGGTGCTTTTAAAGCTCAGAATGACGTGGTCTGTGCAGATACTAGAATTCCCGCAGTGCCGTAAGCTCACGATCTTCTGGGGCGGGTAATTCACTCTGCAAATGGAAAGTGGTCCCTGCCACATATCTATGCTAGAGACAGAACGGCTTGTCTCTGCCCTCAAGCCGCTTGCGTGCTAGTGGGGGTGCGGGGCGGCCATAAGCAGGGGCACAAACCCTCCATCCAGTAAGTGGGGTACTTTTTCCAGAAGTGCGTTGAAGAGATGCAAACCAGGAAGTGTTTACGTGATAAAACGGGCTCAGAGACAACTCTCTGGCAAGGGGAAACCAAGGGCGAGAAAACTGACCACCAGAGGAAGGTAAGTGGAAACACGGAAGGGATAATTCAGCCTGCTTGCCTGAGTGATTAAGGCAGAAATAAGCCAGGTACTCCTCTACGTCGGCTCATTGCTTTGTCTGAGCTTCTCTTTTCTATTATATATACTTTCAAAGGGCTCTTGATAATTCAAGGGATAAACAAAACAAAACAAAACAAAAACAAGCAAAGGAACGATTGTTTCCGTTTCTTTTTACCCAGAGACTCCCAGCCGTAACAACTCCAATCATCTTGACTTTGGCTTTCCAGATTGCTGCAGACAATTCAAGTTTAAAAACTTCGAGCTGGACTATTTCCATTCATACCGTATCTCTCAGTTTGCCCGTAGAATTTGGTACAACTTACGACTTTAGAATTACTGTATAATGCTCAGAGGTGTGAAACGCCATTTCGAGTAATGCCTTTCTTCAGTTAATATAGATAAATATTGATGGCAGGCAGCAGTAAAACAAGTCATTAAATTCTTCAGTGCAAGTGTGTCCCACACATTGCTGGAAGCTACAGAAATCGCACCAGGCTCTGAGAAAACCGCTGCATCTGATTAGAGAGTGCTCACATACACCCCTGGCTTGCTCCTTCCAAACTGGAAAACAAGGGAGCGCGGGTGAGGCGGGAGAGAGCGCGGGGTGGGGTTGGACTTCCACGGCAGGTCTATTCTGTCTACCCTTTCTTCTCGCTACTACCCTAATGAATTCCTGGGTGAGCCAGAAACCTTTGAAAAATGGCTATCGGTGGCAAATGGGAGCTCTGGTGCCCTGAAAACAAAGCAACTTGAAACCTACACCAGTAACCCTATAAAAGCAGCTAAAGGTTTGGAGGGGTAGTACCCCCCCCCCTCCTCCACTGCCGTTTCGATTATTTGACTTCAGAGTCTTTGTGGCGATGCGGAACTTGGCCTGGGTCACTTAGATGTGTGGGGGTGGGCGGCTGGCTTCGGGGCCCCGATAACCCGTCTGTTGCTTGATTCCCGGGGATGAAAAATGAAGGAACTGCTTCCTGATTTTGTAACGCCATCCTTAAGGGTTGCAGCCCGGTATAGATTTTGAAGCGCCACGGCGTGGGGTATCCTTTCTTCAAGGTGTTTTTAATGGGCTCCGGGTTGTCAAAGACACCGCTCTGATAATGAGGCTGAGCCCCGTGTGAGGAGAAAGCTCTGTAATGAGGGAGGAGGACAATTTGTTACAGTTATGTGGTTACTTGGCCATAATATCTTTTTGAGGTTTATTAAATCATATAAAATTTCAATTTACACTGTAATATTCTATAAAAGATGGAGCACACAGAAGTAATAAGTATGACAACATTTCTTTCATTTATGAATCGTATTGTTGATTGTGTTAACACTGCCTCATCCAGCAACAGGATTATTTATGTTGGGACAGTAATTTTCTATCTCCAATTTAATTGTGTAAAAGTTAATTACAAACTAGAATAAAATGAATGCAGTGATGGAAGGCAGGGAAATGCTGAGATAGGGTGTTATTGGGGGAAAATATTTACTCAGGCTCTTCCTCGTGGAGATCGTTGTTACGGGAACCCAGGGGCTAAGGTGGCTTTGGTTGCATGAAGAGAGGCCCTTGGTTTTATCTACTAGGAAATGAACTGTTCGGTAGCTTCCTATGTTCCCTATGTTCTCGGTGTTCCCTGTGTTCTCCGTGACCATTCTAGAAGCCCCTTCCTTTCCCAGTGCAGCAGCTGGGGCCCAGACAGGTTACAAAACCTGCCCCAGTCAACCAGCAAGGTCGAGACAGAGTGAAGACTAGAATTCAGGTCTCATGACACCAGGTCAGATGACTTGCACGTAAATGTGGGTGTATATTCGTTTCTGCCTTAAAGAGTGGGGGAGGGGGTTTAGAAGAGGCAGAAATTTTCTCCAAATTTCACCACAAGGCGATCTGTGCCAGGGGAGAAGGCAAATTGCAATGTAAGTATTCTCCAGTCGGGGACGCTCGCTTTCCCTCTCCTGTTGAACTCTTTTTCCATGTTGCGATTGGTAACAACCAAATTCCTCCGGGAGACTTCCTACCAAAGCAGAAAAGCCAGGTACAACCGTGCAAGGGTGGCTCCAGCCAGCCCTGACCCCCAAGAGCGAGAGGAGCACAGGGGAAAGAGACTGGAAGCAAAAGTGAGAGAAGCCTCAGGCCCCGGCCTAGGAAACCCCGGGCCTTCATTGACTTCCCCCGTCACTTCTCCACATGCGCTGTCCCCTGCTCCCCTGGCCTTGCCCAAGAGCCTTTGTGCCTCTCGCTGAGAAGGCGGGTGAACTCAATGACACCCACTTATTTCCCGCCACATTCGCTCCCCTTTCTCCAGACAGATGATCTCTTCCCCTTCCCGTCCTCACCACCGCACTTGAACCATTTCGGGGCCTGTTGAAATATCAAGATTGACTTGCTAGGTGAAAGACTTTTATATTTAGTTTTTAATAGAGCAAAAGTGACTCTAAATTTGTTAATATTCTTTAGGTTACATAGGACAAATTACAGATAAGTGAATCAGTAATGAAATTTGTAATGAGAATTTCTCAAGTATGAAATGTTGGCGCAAGGAAAGTTAATTGCGGGGTTTTACAGCCATTATAGTTTATATCATAAATGCAAAAATGACTAGGGCCATTTAATTACGGTAGGAACACACTAAATTTTTATGGAGTGCCATTTTGTTAAAGAGGTACTCGGAGCATTAAGAGCAAATACATCCTAACAGTGGGTCCAGGTAGCTTTCACAACATCAAATAAATATGCTATTGCTACAAAATTGTTCCTTAGATACTATAATTGACATGATGACTAATGAGATGGGTTTATTCTCACAGCTTCATATACTCAATTTACAGTGTCGGAAAGTTATTTTTTCTGCCGTCCGTAGACCTAGAAGGAACCAGAAAAATCCCTCCTGGAAAACACTATCTCTGCCGCTTCTCTAATTAACCTTCAAAAATGCATTTTGAAATATAGAAGTTGGTGCCTGGCATAGAAATTGGATTGTCTCAGGAAAAAAAGACCCAAGTGCTAATTTGTTCCTTATTAAATATCTGCCATGTCAAAATTACAGGCAGCTAATGTTTTGGCGCCTTTCAGCAGGGCTAGGGACGGCTTTTCCAGAGGGCCAGGCACAGTGGGGTGGTTCTGGGTACCATTTACCCCAGAAAACAGTGTTGTCCTCATTGACTGCACCCAAGCTCAAGACTCCCTGTCACTCTCCCCTCAACCCCCAGTCCGGCCAGGTCCCTGCAGGGGTCAGATCCCCTGGTCTCTAAGGGAAGGAGGGAATATAACAGGACAGACAGAGAATCCTCATTAGAATCCGTCACTTTGGGGGATGCGTCGCCCTCCTCACCTTCTCATTCCAGGCTTCAGGAGCTTCCAGAAGACAAAAGAACATTTCACGGGGAAAAAGAGCTAAATTAACTCTGGACCCCTAAAAGTGATTCAAATTGTTTTGGAAACCCAGAATGGTAGTACTCTCATTATTTTGAAAACCTAGAACAGTTTAATCTCTATTATCCAGTAAATTCCCAGGGAGGATATTCTTCTAGCCAGTATTCCTTTTTCAAAAGCAAATGAAAGATATATGCGGTTTCCCATGTTTAATCAGTGGAACTGAATTCAGGGACTGTTGGTCTGTTACACCTGCATTCAAAACCCTGCTCTGCCACGTAGTGACCATGATACTCTGAGCCCCTTTGTCCTCGTCTGATAAGCAAGAAAGTAATAATAATACTGATTTTCCAGAGATGCTATAGGACTCTGACAATTGAGTGAAGAATGTGTAAATATAAAAGCGGAATGTCACATGTTCTTAGCATTATTCACAATAGCCAAGGGACGGAAGCCACAAAGTGTCCACTGACGGATGAATGGATGAACAAAATGTGGTGTCCAGACAATGGCCTTAACAGGAAGGAAATTCTGACACCTGCTGTGTCATGGATGAATCCTGAGGCCCCTATGTTGAGTGAAACGAGCCAGTCACAAAAGGACAAGCGCTCTACGATGCCCCTCGTGTGAAAGACCCAGCAGTCAAAATGTGAGTGGTCAAGTTCATGGACACAAAGGTAGAATGGTGGTTGCCAGAGGAGAACGAGACATCGTTGTTGAATGGGTGCAGAGTTTCAGTTTTGCAAGATGCAAAGAGATCTGGAGATGGTGGTGGTGATGGTTGTACAACAATGTAAATGTACTTAACGCCAGAAAGCCCTGTACTCTTAACAATGGTTACCATGGCAATCTTTATGTTATAGGCATTTGATCACAATTGTTTATCTGTTTTTGGTGTTTACTTATCTATCTGTCTGTCTGTCTATCTATCTATCTGTCTGTCTGTCTATCTATCTATCTATCTATCTATCTATCATTTATGGACGTTTACTTTATTTTAGGTTAGAATCTATACTATATTTTCTTGCTAGATTGTTTCAGCTTTGGTGCTTCCAGGTTCATTGCTGTCTTCTTTGAACATGTTCTCATCTTTTGGGGGGCATTTTCTTGTTTTCTGGCATTAGAAGATGTTCTAGATTCATCTTGTATTCTCCTTGTCCTGGCTCAGAATTGGCCACTTCTCCAAAAGCTCTGATTCTTTTTATTGGCCAGTGCTGTGTAGATACCCAGATAGCTATGTTGTAGGTGTGTTCATTGCTCCTGGGTGGTAATGCCTTTAGGCCTTCATATATATATATGTATATACACACATATATGTATATACATATATACACACATGCATATGTATATACATATATATACACATATATGTGTGTATATACATATACATATAAAGAGAGACAGACATGTATAGATAGATAGATAGATATGAATATGATTTAAAACTAATTATCACAGGGATCATTTTATACGTATCCCTTTTCTTACTTGTAACATCTTTCTTCTATGGTGGAAACTGCTGCTCTCGAATTCTAAGATGAATTTACCTATTTATTAGTTCTATTATCTACATAGATTAGTTCCAGACTTGCTAGCTGATAGTCCTGTGAGAAACATGTTTGCTAACCAGGTCACAGCATTTATGCTGCTTGTCTTTAGCCTTACAGTAGCCAGTCAGGACACTGTTTTCCACAGTTGTTTAGTTATTTTCTTCCCCATCCCTTTAATGTAGTTGTTCATTCGCAATAGAGCTAGATTTAGTTTTAGTATTTGTATTCCATTTGCCCCCCCCCCCAACACACATCCTGATTGCTTTGAATTATTTATTTATTTGGGATATGTGAAGCATTACTTTGACGCATAAGTCAAACTGTACATAAGATGTACTCATAGAAGGATGGCTCTTTCCTCCTCCCTTCCTCCCCTCTTCTGTTTTCCTCTTCTCTCCACTCCTGTCCACTCACCTGCTGTAGGTAGTAGCCCATACCCTTCGTTTCTGGCTAACCCTCTCTGCATTTCCTTTGTGCAAATGAGTACATGGCTGGGTATTTTCCTATATTCTCTCTTTTTACATGAAAGGTAGCATACTCCAAATACTCTTTTGGACTTTACTTTTTTTCACTGAACATTAGGACATGGAACCTTCACAGTTTTCAAAAAAGAGCGTACGTTTCAAAAGGCTGAGGAGTGCTGGGGCACCTGGGTGGCTCGGTTGCTTAAGCGTCTGATTCTTGATTTTGGCTCAGGTCATGATCTCATGGGCGTGGGATCGAGCCCCACGTTGGGCTCTGTGCTGAGTATGGAGCCTACTTCGGCTCTCTCCTTATCTCTCTGCCCCTTCCTCTCTCACTCTCTGAATAAATAACCAAACAGGTAAATAAACAAACTTCTTTTTATAAGGCTGAGAAGTGCTAAGTAGACTAGACAACCTCCAACCACTTTAAAATAGAAGGACTCTAGCAGAATACTAGAAGGATCTTCTAGTCTAGAAAACTAGTCTAGGAAGACTAAATTGGCCTTGCTTTCAAAGAGCCTACAATGGAACTAAGGAGACAAAATGTGTATTCGTGGAAAAAATTGTCAACCTTCTGAAACGAATTGCATCTTCTCAGTCCGCCGGGAGAGCAGGTATCAGATAGCGATAATTTTGTCGAAGAAATTCCAGTGGAAAGAGAGCAAAGCCGTAATGATTTGAGCTGAATGCTCTGGGATTTACAGAAATCCAGAGGTTTGGCTGAAACGGATGTAGATTCTGGCTCGTTGCAGGTCATGTGTCACTTAAATGTCTTTAGTCCACTGTGTTAGGTCCCTTATCTCAGTGCTTCTCAGACTTCAGGCGAGCACACAGCTTCCCCCCACCATCTTGTTAAAATGCTGCTTCTGATTCAGTAGGGCTGAGGTGGAGCCTGAGAAGGTGCATTTCTAACAAGCCCCAGGTCATGCTGTTGCTGCTGGGCCACAGACCACACCCGAGTAGCAAGACCTTATGTGGCGTCTCGGACTCAAGTTCCAAGATCCTGCTCCTTCCTTATGGAATCAATGTGCTTTCCAAATACGTGAAAAAAAAAAAAAATCCCAACAAAAAGCTGAATCCTATTTCCAGGCTTTGCATTTTCCTGTTTACTAAACTGTCTGGCATTCCTGGTCTAATTGTAAGACAACAACGCGGAAACATTAAAGTAAGTTTACTGATGCATATGATTCATTATAAAACCAAAGCTTTATATTCACTGGAAAGCAGATTCTAAGCCTTCACAGATACACCTGCTGTGCGAGGCAGATTAGATGGGGGTAGTCACCGAGCTGCTCTGATGTGTGCAAGACTGGATTGAAGTTAAAATTACCTCGAATTAAAATAGCCTCGGTGGATTTTGATTGTGCTTCCAAGTAGGGTTAATTAGGCCTTGGACTTCATGATAGTGATCGGTGTATAACACCTTGCTGACTCTGCAAAAATCCCCTATAACCTGTCTCAGGTTTCCTGAATCGAATTCTCGTTCATGCATATAGAATGAACACGCCGACACACGGGCTCTCCTTGATGTTTTTAAAAATCTTTTCATAAAATATGTATGCTGCTAAGTCTAAAGAAGACACGAAGCGTATTTTCACACCAGCTACAGGTTGTCAAAGATTTTTCCGTGGTCAGTGCCAGTGTGTAAGGGTTAGCACACAAATCCTACGGCACACTTGGGAGGTAGTGACTTAATTCAAATGTTCTTGGGAGAGGAGAATATTTGATAGATTTAGCAACAAGCTCTTGCCTAGTACGATATCTACGGTGCCTGGGGCATCTGTTTTTTCATAGAAGTAAGACTTGATTTGACCTTGCTAGATGCCACTTGTGGCTTCTCAAGAAAGGCCACTGATGTCATCCAAGAACTTACGCAGGCTTGAAATCAGGGCATTTTCCCCCCTTCTCCCTCTCCCTCCCTCCCTTTCCCAACCCTCCTGATTACATTTGATTATTTAGCCTGATCGCCTGTCTGAGTCTGTGGTTCTGGGGGGTTTTATTTCCACCCTTCCTTTACTTTCCATTCTCATTGGCCCCTCCCCCTGGCCCTTCTCCTCTCTCATCTGAGGGAATACAACAGCCTCTTCCCTGCCCCTGAGGCCGTAACTTCAAACTCCCCTCTGTGCCACTGCTGTCTGAAGAAACTTTCTAAAGCATGGCTCTGATCGTGGTGTCACAGCTGCCCCTTCCAGGGCTTTCCATGGGCCACCAAATTGACAACAGATTTCTCGATGCAGCCTCAGTCCAGCCTTCCACTTTGCCCTTGTTATGCACCACCTGCACTCTGTGCTCTAGAAGGTATTATTATTCCCTCAGTGACCACCCCTTCCCCACTTTGAGCCTCTACTCTTACTCTTATCTCCACCTAGGTCCTCACCCCACCACACCCCGATCTTTGCCTACCATGGTCTCACTTACCTCGTAAAGCCCATCCTTCTTCCATGAAGCCTTTCCTGATCCCACAAAAAGGAATCATTTTCCAGGCCCTTCTGACCTATGGCACGCAGCTTACGACGTACCACATTCTGCCTTGTGAGGCAGCTAGTCTTCGTCTCCTTGTGGTGGTCTTTGTCATGGGATCAGATTACCAAGTCCCTCTTTGAGTATGTGGAGCCATCGATGTGTCCTAGACGATGTGTAGGGAGTGGGAGGAATGTGTGTCCCTTCTGGGATGAGCCTGGCATGAGCCCTCCATGTTTGTCTCTTCTCCTCTCCTGGGAGACCTCAGTGTTCGAGGTGGGAGCTGCCTCGTTAGCCCATGTCCTCTAGTGATCATAGTGAGCAGAGACCCTAGTTGATCAGCCTTGGACATGTAGCATGACTGAGAAACCAGCTTTGGTTTTGGTCAACCAGCTTTGGTTTTGAGGTTGTTACCACAGCAAAACCTAGTTCCGGGGGCTGCAAGATCCACCAGCTGGGAATTTTGCCTTTTGACCGGAAATGTTTATGCCACGTCACATAGTGTCTACATGTGATGGGAACTCAGGTATTACTTGTGGGATTAAATTTAACCAAACGGCACCCAGTGTAGAATGACAAGGAAGGCACTGTGGCCTAGTGGTCAGGTGCAAGCCCTCTGGAGTCAGGCTACTACCTCTCGGCTTCATGATTTCGGCCAAGTGACCCCCACACCCTAAGCTTCAATTTCCCCCTCCACGAAGGGGACAATAACTCAACCTCCATTAGAGGTAGAGCCTAGGCTCTTGTGAGGATCAACTATGATAATGCACATACACGCTGTCAGCAGCCAATTAATGTCCGTCGTTGCTAATTTTTTCTGTCTCTGTTACTGCGGTCAGTCTCCCAGTACTACACTGGTATTTCACTACAGGGCAGGGCAAAGAAGTATCTGGAAATCAGGTAACATTAGGATTAGGGTCGCAGCGGCCAGGGACAAGAAGACTCCACACCGAGGGACCCATGCGGCCCACCCTTGCTGCTGGCCTCCCCCGTCTGCCGACTTCAGGCAACCCAGTTGCCAGACTCTTCATAACTGGAACCTTCAAGGCCACAAGCAACCTCCCGAGGACCTAGAGTGGGTCAGTGGATGTCAGGTTCTTTACCCACGTCTCCTGCCTCTGACTTTAGGCTTCACCAACAAGATGTGTGTGTTGCTACCGAAGACTGAACATAAGCTAATGTCACCAGCAGGGAAGAAGAATAAGCAAATGTGTTAATTAAGGCTAATTAGTCTATTTTTATCTCCAATCACTTCTTAGAACCAAAGAAGAAGTCATTATAGTCCATTGTGTCTCCAGGAAAAGATACTGTATTTGCATTTCTACATATGGGCTACGTTTTCTATGTCACACATTGTATTAGGATCCTAAACACAAGATTTTCTATATGGTCACCTGTAATCATGCTAAGTCTTAGGCTAATGTATAGCTTCCCTTCTACATTTTTTTTAAAGTAAGCTCTATGCCCAGAGTGGGGCCTGAACTCATGACCCTGAGATCACAAATCGCATGTTCTACCAACAGAGCCAGCCAGCCACCCTGATTGTCCTTCTTAATAAAAGAATAAACAGAACTCAAAATTTTTCCATTGCATTAACTCACTAGTATTTACTGAGTGGCCACAGTCCCTGACTCCAAGAAGCGTATATTCTAGAAAGAGGTTCCAGCAAATGGCTGACATGGTGAGTCCAGAGGATTCTGACAGACAGGGAGAAGTTTCTAGAAGATGTCACAGGCTCTGTGCTCGAACCCGGTGAATATTTTCTCATTGACTTGGTTGAACGCAAAGAAGAAATGCTTATCCAGTCCATAGATATAGCCTACCAGTGGGAGAAACAGTTAGTTTATTGATGACACAAGCAGGATTCAAAATGTCCTCAATGGGATAAAACATAGTTCAAACCATAACAAGGAAGCTAATGAAAATAAATGCAAAGTCCTGCATTTAGGTACACAGAATCCATTACTGAGACGCGATGTGAAAACAACAGCGGGTTTCAGGTAGCCTTGAGCTCAGCAGGTGCCAATCACAGGGGTGTTTGCTACCTATTTGAAATAGGGTCTTGGGCCACAAGGGCCCTGTCGTTGAGTTCACTTGGATGCCTCCGTGGAAGAGAGAAGTTGAAGGAGATCAGGATGGGGAAGCGTCTGTAAACAATCTGAAATGGGGGATATTTATTTATTTATTTCTCATTTGTTTTTAATGTTTTTATTTATTTTTGAGACAGAGAGAGACAGAGAGCATGGGCAGGGGAGGGGCGGAGAGAGAGGGAGACACAGAATCCGAAGCAGGCTCCAGGCTCTGAGCTGTGGGCACAGAGCCCGACGCGGGCCTCGAACTCACGGACTGTGAGATCATGACCTGAGCTGAAGTCGGTCGCTTAACTGAGCCACCCAGGCGCCCCTGAAATGAGGGCTATTTAAACCAAAACGTACTATCGATGTGTTAAAAACATCAAGGACTGTGAAGTTAAAAACGGAGAACATAGGTTCTGTCTGTTCCAGAGTGTTGACATCAACTTAGCTTGACATGTCTCATAACTAACACCAGCCAGTGGTGGCTCAGAAATGAGCCTGATGTGAAAGCTTTCATGCCAGCGTGTCACTAGCATCCCCCAGGGATCTGTGTAAGGGAGAGATTCACACTGGTCTTTGCTCTAAGCGGCTCTGTCTGGTACTATACCAGATTTGTGGATAGAATCGACTTATTCTGTCATGGGATTTTCTGTTCTCTCATAAGGACACACTTTTTAATTTTGTAATGGGAAGCGGTAGAAAAATAGGATTTGCCTTATATACATTTGCCCTAATATATACTTAACCATATAAGTCTATAAAACATTTTTTTTAAAAAAAAAGACAATCAGTACAAAGAGTTTTTAGCTGTCTTGCCCAATTTGCAAACTAGACCTTGCCATGTTGGTATGCGATAGGCCCCAGATGCTATCACTAGATCATGAGCTGCCGTTCTAGAAGATTAGGATGGCTGGGTGACCATTTCACATAGGCTTCTCCAAGCCCCCTGGACGAATTTCAAATCCGTTGAAATTCCAACGTGAGGGAAGTTTATGTGGCTTTTTTCCCCCACATAATAGATGCTCTGTCGAGTGGCGTGTTTCGTGCTGTGACAATTCATTCCTGCACTTGTGACAGGACCGCCGGCTGATTTCACTGTGCTCAATTAGGAGAAAATGCATATTTTAATCTGCCCCGTGGTGAGGTAACACTTTGCTCAGTGGCCTTGGCAAACTGGCCATTTAACCATTTAGGTGGGTGGAGGCTTCCTCTCCAGCCTGTCACTCGGCTGCCAGCAGCCTCTCCATTCTTGCTTTGTTGCCAACACTACCCAGGTTGCGGAGTATAAACAATTAAAGGCCACTCCATCATTCTTCGAGCCACTGTGCCGCGGCCCAGCCCCTTCGGCAGTGGCCGCCATCCTGGCCTAGAGCACACAGCTCAGTGCTGTGCGCGCGCACTTGAAATGTCTTTCCCTCTCTCCTTTCCTGGCCTGCGAGGATTCAGAGCCCAGCACGGAAGCCTGCACATGGCCCCTCGGCCCAGGGTCCGTTGACTTTGCGCCCAGGCCAAGGATAGAATTCGGGGCCTGCCTTCGCTGGAACTGAGAAAGCTTCTCCAGGCCGGCTGGCCAGCTCAGATCTGGCATCAGAGTCCAGCAACCATCCTGGAAATCCCGCCGAAGGCCACTCCTCGAACTGGCCATGCCCACCCCATCTCATCACCGTGGCCCCCACTGCTGCCACAGAGAGCAAAATTGTCCCTTTCTTTTCCTATTTCTTTTTAAATTTGCCGATTAGTGAGATCATCCGTCTCAGGTATTTTTCCTCCTTCCTTTTTATTCCATCTTCCTTCTTCTGTCTAGCCTTGAGATTTCTTAGATCTTCAAGTTGACACATACGACCTCAGAACTGGGTAGGGTGAGCCTCGGGTGGAAATCATAGTTGGTGGACCCCTGTGCTCGTGGAGGTCTTTGGTGTCCCCAAGGCTCAGATGTACCTGGGATCTGATCTTGGAACTTCCACTAACTGACTTAAGTTATTTAACCTCTCTCTCTCTCTCTCTCTTTCTTTAAATTTTATTTATTTTGAGAAAGAGAGAGAGAGAGAGCTAGCAGGGGGTGGGCAGAGAGAGAGGGAGACAAGGTGGGAGAGAGAGAGAGAATCTCAAGCAGGCTCTGCACAGTAGCCCCACACGGGCTCGAACCCAAGCACTGTGAGATCATGACCTGAGCCAAAATCAAGAGTCAGATGCTTAACCAACTGAGCCCTCCCCCCGCCAGGCACCCCAAGTTATTTAACCTCTCTTAAGTCATACTTTTCTCATTTTCAAGTGGGGAGAATAACAGTCCTGCCCTTCCGGGTTCTCTGTGAGGATGATACTTAGATGCCTAAAGAGCTCGCATTTACTGAGCCCTGTCTCTGTGCTCTCAGGAAGTGCTGAGATAGATGCATCATCTCGTTTAACTCATGGACCAACCCTCTGATTATCCCCATTTTTTTTTTTTTTTTTTTTTTTTTTATAAAGGCAGGACCGATCCTCACAGGGGTGAACAACTGGCTGAGCATAAAGCCTGGGACCAGGGGCAGGGGCTGGAAAAAGTTTGCTTTGTTCTCTTCCGAATCCCAAAGCAGTAAGATGAAAGCCAGAGGCCCGGAGGGCAGAATCCCTCAGTGTCCAAGCTGAGTGTCCTCATGGCTGATGAAATGTCCACAGAGCGTCCTCAGAGCCACGCATTTTCCTCTTCCCGTTTTGAACCTGGGAAGAATCCCCAGATTTTTCATTGCCCCTCATTGTTGTTTAATCAACGTTCCCCAAACTATTTCCTCTACCTCTGCGATTGACAGCCTCGAATCGGGCTCAAGCCACCAGCTGGGCCCAGGCACAGATGCTCTGAGTTTCTGTTGGCTGAGTGGAAATCACTGAACCTTTTGTGTGAACCTGCCTAAGGACCAGACAGTGGAGTGGGGACCAGACGGCTGTAAATTCTCTGCAGGATTAGCCCATTTCTGATGTTTTCACAGAGCCTGTGAGTTGTTGCCACAAGTGCCTTTCACTAAATCACTGCGTCCCAGGGCTGGGGGAAGAATCGGCCCCAGGATCCAGGGGGAGTTTTCCAAGGAGGAGATCACACACACCAGCCTTTCTTCCCCCTTTGCTTCCCTTCCCTCCTTGCCGCCTCCCTGTTCTAGTAAAACAGCATTAAAGCATCAAGGGTCCCTAATGGAGTCTCGGGTACCCTTGAAAAGGCTGAGGAGGGGAAGCCAGCATCAGCATCCCAAAATGAGTGATGCCACCCAAAGGGCATGCTGGATGGCTGGTCCAAAGGGTTTAATTTTCCACGACATCATTTTTGCCTGGCTTCTCTCTAGAGATGCAGTGTGTCCCATCCTTCTTGCGAAATTTCTTTTCATCGCTGCACTGCCTTTCCTATAAGGTCTTGATATCACAGAAATATAAAGTCTTTCCTATAAGTGTCTTGATATCACAGAAATGATCTCCCACACGAACACTCTTCCTGCTTTGAATCCCTGCTTTGGTGCCGTGATGTCTCGTGTTGCCACGGATGGACACGTACGAGCTGATGTGGACTGGTGAGGAGGTGGGAATGAGCTCTCCACTTAGGTTTGTAGAAAGCCTTCTCAGTATCGTCCTCAGGACCCCACAACCAGGGTGCTTCCTTCTGTACAGGTCCCGGGCTCTTGAAGAAAATATCCTGTCAACCCTGCTAGCAAGAGACTCCCCCACAACTACCTTGGATCACCTCATTTCTCGTTCCCTTTGCCCATCACGTGACTTCTTTTCCTTTATAATTTAGTGTGGGGGATCATCCCCCTGGAAGTGAGCAGAAGGCAGAAAACAAGGGTTGGGCTTGATTTAATGCTCTACTCTCGCCATCTTGAAATTATGAAAAATTTCCAAACAGCGGGCGCCACAGATTATGTAGCTGGTCCTGGAGAGGGCAAACATTTGCTGATCACTTAGTACTTTCTAGGCTAGTGATTCCCAGACTTGACGGCACATCTGAATCACTTGATGGGGCCTTTAAAATCTTGCTGCCCAGGCCACACCCCGGACTGATGAAATCGGAATGTCTGGACATCAGTATTTTATAAAGGCCCCCGGGTGTCGTGACTCCATATCCCAGCCACTCTCAAGAGAAGGGGTATTCTTACTCACCTGGTGCAGATGAGGAAATGGAGGCCCAGTGAAGCTGAATGGTGTACCCAAGCTGCCACCCTATGCTGGGGGGTATCCTTGAACTCAGTCTAATCTGACTCTAAACCCCGGTTCTTTCCATTCAACCACATGACTTAAGCCTGCTCTGCTCTTGGTCATTTGTAAGTTCTACTGGCTTCTGAATAAAAGCCCTTTCTACTATTAGGAAGTTCGTCCTAAACATTTCCTCGCTTTGGGCCAGGAAAAGGGAGAATTTTGCATAACTGTTCACACACATTCAGAACGCTATGCAGGACGCGCAGGCAGACATCCAGAAACATCCCACGGCTAGCCAAGCCACGACCACCTGGAGCCAGTTCTGCTCCGAGGAGGAAACATTTCTGCCCATTCCCCCGTTGAAGCCTGCCCCCTCCCTTGGGCAAGGGCACCTCCTCTCAGAGAAAGCCTTCAGGCCTCCGTGAGAACACATTTGCCCTTCATGGGGTTCAGCCTTTCACCCCATCCCTCCCTGTCAGGTACATCCCTGAAATCTGCAGGGCATCAGAGAACCGACTTTGTTCCTGTGCAAGCGCTGCCTGAATGTGCTTTCTTTCATTTTTGCCTTTTTTCCTGCCGGAGGGATTTTGCACAAGCTCTCAGGGTCTCCTTCCCTCTGAGTTCATCTGCTCTGCGCCCTCTTTCCTATTTCTGGCCCGACCCTTCCCCGCAGCTGGGCCCAGCCAGTCCAGGGGTGGCTGAATGTGGAGCAGGCGGGCTGGGGTGGCTCCTCGTGCCACAGACGGTGGCCTCGGAGCTGCCCTCTTCCTGCTATCCAGCACCGGCACCCGGCCTCAGGAAGCAGAAAAGACATGGGGAAACCTCCTCACCCACAGAGACCAGCTTTCCGGAAGGCACCAGCAGGCCCATGAGACAACCTGGCACCCCCATGTGTGGCTTGGAAGCTGCCTGCACCCCTGTAGCCCGAGGGTGTGTTTCTAGGCGCTCAGCTGGGCTGTTCTCCCTCTTTTCCTCTCTGCTTTGGCCTGCCGTGCTGAGCGGTTGGGTTGCTTCAGGCCTAAGTAAGCTCGTGCTTACTTGTCTTTTGTACCCCTAAGTGGGCATGGTGGGCCCCGTGCCACCCTCAGACCCTGAAAAGAAGGACACTTGAGGGAGGCAGGGGGGCTTCAGAGGGCGTGAGGATTTCAGGTGGAAGGATCTGACAGCTGTGCAAAGGAAGTCAGTTGTTCAAAGCAGGCTTCCTCGGGGTTAATTAGAGTATTTGGGAAAAGAATCTAAATTAAACAGGTGCTCGGGGCTTATTTGCCTTCCCTACAGTAATTGGCTTTTACGCGGGATAGAAAGCTTTACCATCTAACAAAGATGTAGCCCAGAAAAGTCTTTGCCCAGACAGCTAGTTTTCAGAGGTGAGGGACATTTGGCCGGGCGGGGATCATCAGCAGGGTACGGGTGCCAGGAGGACAAGGCTCTTCCCCACCCCCTGGGCTCCAGCCCTTGACTGGCTCTTCCTGACCAGTCTAAAGCAAACAAGTCTTTTTTATGGAGCAGACCTTCACGAGCCAGCTTTCTTCCTCCCCGTCTGTGGACGGGACCCTAGTATGTGGGATGGTGACATTGGCCTTGGTGGGGCAGACACTAATGGTCTTAGTAAGAGAGCAACTCCCACTTGGGAGCCTCGAAGAGCACATCAGTACCTCCCATCACAATTTAACGAAAATGCGCTCATTTCAGTGTCTCTGAAAGATTGTACAAGGCCGGGCGAACAGAATCAATGAGCACAGTGGTGTCACATTCAAAGGCGCCTGACACGTTCTCTGGCGACGTCCCCATTGGGGACAAGCGAGTGGACGATGGTCTGGGGTGTTAATATTCCCGCAGGTCGCTTTCATAGTCAGAATCAGCCATCCTGCATCCTTCGCAGACACGCTGGTGTCTTATTAGAAATGCAGTGGATAGAATTTAATGCAATTGAAAAGAAACCCAGCAGACTCTAATCTAAAGAATGTCATTTCAGGAAAATAGCAGCGACTTACAATTTACTGCCCCTAAATTGGAAAATCAGTTTTAGAACATCGTAAACTTTTAATTGCGTGCAGCATGGAAACAGATTTAAAGCAGAAAGGCTGGGAAAGAGGAGCTCACGTGCACGGAACACCTTCCATTGAAGGCCAGTCAGTCACAGCGTTTCATTTCATCTGAACAGCAGCCACATGACACTAGAGTTACTTTCTCCGAGTTAGAAATGACGACATGGAGGCCCAGCAAAGAAACGTGTCTTGCCCAAGGTCACGGGGTAGAAAGTTGCAGAGTTTGGATTTGAAATCAGGTCCGTTTGGCCCCAACACCTGAGTATCTTTGAATCTCCCGTAAAACATATGCACGGAAATGCTTTCTTTCTTCCGCAGATCGACTCCAACAACCGTCACGTAGTGGTTCCAGAAATCGGCGGCCTGATTCTGCTTCTCCGTGCTTTTGATCTGCTTGTGCCACGTGAGACGTTGTGCGCCACGCCATGAGAGACAGGGCAAAGAAGGCATGGGAAGGTTCCGCTGACTTCTTTCTAAATTGCATTCTGGAAGACGTCACCTTTGTCAGCTCTTCTGCAATATATTTAGAAAGTGGGTTCGAATATGTCCCGGTGTTCTCCCCGAAGGCACACACCCCTGCTCTGTGAAGTCCAGAACTGAGAAGGTTCCAGAAAGTGCGGTCCAAAGCAGGCAACCAGTCAGGCTGAGGAAACCACGAAAGCCCTCTCCTTAGACAGGAGGGTAACCAGAGCTGTGCTCGGACTCCACAGTTTATTTTTCCCATGCGGACAAGGGACGAAAGCCACTTTGCAGAACAATGCTTCCGAGGCATTTTATTTGCAACACGATCCTTTGCAAGAGGTGAGCTAAGAAGCAGGGTCAGCTCACACAGGGACTTCTCTCCCCTTGGCCGGCCCACCTAGCGGCATCAGGCCGCATCTCCAGGAGGGAGCGGGAGAAGCCCCCCAGTCCTTCATGGGCACAGTAGGTTCCGCCTTATTCTGGTACAAAGATGCGTGTTTGCCGCAGGTAACCTCACACCACCCGGCACACCGCCGCTGAGTTGCACGGCGACGTATGAACCCAAGTGACGCCTTAATGTATCATGTTAAATCACATCCCACAGCTTCTTGGATCCGAGAGAAAGTGACTGGGCCAGAGGGAGCTGCCACATCTCTTTCTTCCATTCTCTTTTACCTTCTAATTAATTTTTCTAATGGGTCCTTGATGTAATAAACCATTTATCATGTGCACCTTCTTCTGAGGCTTTTCTCCTTCCAAGTTATTAACATGTCCAGGGCTTTCCTAGGGAAAGTGTCTAGGCCTTGGCTGCCTGCTGTCCCCAGGAGAATGCCAGGTGCGCGTCATGGCTATCCGTACCGTGTGCACAGATAGCGCTCCGTGCCAGGCCACCGTGGATTCAGTGATTGTACTTTTTATCCGGCAATGGCCCTGAATGGAGACAGAGCCAGGAAACAGAGCTTCATCTCGTGAGGCTCCGTGGAGAGAGCCAGCTCTAGAAGTCGCTGGCCCAGCTGACGCACAGCTGAGAGCCTTAACAGGAGCACCAGGGCCTGAATGGGGAGGGGACGAGTCTATTAAGGGGGGCAGCTGGCAGAGAAGACGGAATCACAGAGGGGTGTCCCCCTGAGAGCCAATGAGGGCCTGGAAATGATCCTGTGACTTCAACTCACTCTGATCTGATCTTCTTCCATAAAAACTGCTTGGAAAAAGCCCAACTGTCATACAACGCGCTCCTTTTCACACCTAACCCTGCTAGTGTCTACACCTATTGAGCATTTACTGCAAGCGAACGACTATATATACGCCATCGCATTCGATCCTCACCAGTGCAAAGGGGTGGGAAAGATCAGCCTCTGTGACAGAGAAGAGAGAGATTTGCCTAGGCCACAAAGCGAAGGTAGGAAACTTGAGACTTGAGCCTGGGTCTCCCTGTCCCCAAGCTAACTCATCCTCATGCTAGACACACGCCCGCAGTTACGCCCTTGGGGCTCTGGCCTTTGTGATAACATTCTAAGCGGAGTCTCAGGCAAAGAACACATCCAGCCCCCACTGTATTTGCTGCCTAACCTCAAAAGGTGCCGGCCATTAAAGCTAGATTGAACCCGAGTTCTTGCTGAGACCGTCTTGATATTTTGGCAGATTCACACCCTTGATGAGATTTGCTGTCTACGATGAAAGTTGATTCAAGGTCTTGGGACCATTTTTCACACAAGACCCCCGTTTATTAGTGGGGAGTGTGTTGTAGGGACACCTGGCCAGCACTTAATTTGACCTGGTAACATAGAAGCGAGGAGCCCCTTAATCTGTCCCCCTGAGCCAGCCCTGCCCCCTGCTGACGTGTGCCTCATAAATTCAGCCATTGTGTCTGTGAGCGCCTTGGCTGGAGCTGGGTTTATGAGACATCAAGGTGCTGTGCTGTGCACCTGTGTAGCTGAGAGCAGAATGTTCGCTTCGGGGGTGGAAAAAAACCAAACGAACCCAGACCCTGGAAGGAATTCAAGCACGATCCCCTTTTGTTAGCGGTAAAAGAGGAGCACGCGGCCTGGAGTAACTTTGCGAAAGGCAATTGAAAGAAACTCACGAGTCCCTACTTCACATCCATATCCTTTAATCCTTTGGATAAAATTTCACATGCCCAGCGAGGTAACAGGCATTCTTTTGCTCCCCCCACCAGCCATGATTTTAACGGGACCCTTCGGTTTCCTCCCTTCCCGCTGCCTTTGACCTGGCCACAACTAGGATAGGAGCTACACTGCGGGATTGCCTCAAAATAGAGCACTTGGCAGAAATGCTCTTTTGAATGTTGCTGTTCTCCTGTATAAATCAGAAATCCCCAGGTCTAAGCGCGTAACCCTTTCCGCGCCATGATTGTGTGTCGGCTTCCAAAGAGCAGCACATGTCGCCCCGGCAGGCAACAGAGCAAGGATCCCTTGGCTGTTTTATGTTAGCGATCTGTGGCTCAAATAGGAGCCACGCCAGTCAGGAGGCCGTGTGGTCCAGCAGACAAAGCACTTACAACGAAGGGAGAGAGTCTTGAGAGGCAGTCAGCCTGCTTCTTCACCTTAGGTCAATCAATTACTTTCCTGTGTTTCAATTCTTTTTTCCACCGGTATCGCGGGAACAACATCTATTCTCCCAATTCCTAGGATGCTGCGAGAATTAAATTACATAGTAACAGCAAAATAATTTGGCTTCATTGGAATTGGGCATCGCCTGAACCTGAATGGAATGAATGTGCAATTCTTAATGGCTTCCATCTTCTGGCCAAGCTGCCTTGGGACCAGAACAATAGGCCAGGTCTGGATGCACAGGGAGGGGGCCGCGGGACCAAAGAGAGGCCGTAAGCAGAACGTGTTGCATCTGATTGCACAGAAATGCCGCAGTGTCATTGACACCAACAGCCCGAGTTCCCCACTCAGCAAAGACATCGCGGATTCCAGTGGGTGTTGACAGGGAAGAGGGAACATAGCTCCGAGTAGCAGAAACTTTATTATAATTATTATCGTGATGGGTTTGGATTAGATTGCCATCTCTGGCCCTCCAAATTGTTCATCCACTCGAGACTTTGAATCTGGAAAGTCTGGCACAGACAAACATGCACCTGAGTACGAGAGAGTGCCTCTGTCTGCTGTCTGTTTCTCTCTCTCTCTCTCTCTCTCTCTCTCTCTCTCTCACGCACACACACACACACATGCATGTGCACACAATGTCTGTAAGAAAGAGCACTAATAAGCCCCACTAGTGTTCCCGCCACTCTTGGAACCCCTCAGACGTGACCCTGTGTCTGTTTGTGTGCACAATCATGGCGACCGTTTCATTCCATTTCATTCATTTCCACCTTGCTCTCTTCCTCTGCCTGGAGTGTTCTTCCCCCAGATTTTTCCATGGCTGGCTGGCTCTTCCTGTTGTTCAGATCTCACTAAAATCTCACCTCTGTGGAGAGACTTTACCTGGCCACTCCCACCTCAAATAGCCTCATCTTGTTTCTTTGCACAGGACTTTACTCATCAAACCATTTATTCCCTGTGATATTTTTGTTGGCTCATTTTCTGACTTCTTCCTGTGGCAGAGACAAGCAGGTACCTCCTGCCATTCATTCTTTCTTTGTTCTTTAGCAGAACCCCAAATTTTAGCCAGGTATGTGGTCAGTCAGAACAAGACCACATATCCCAGTATCCCTGGCAGTGAGGCGTAGCTATGTGTCTCAGTTCTGGTCAATGAAATATAAATAGAGGTATCTTTAGAAGGAGGAGAAGCACTCTTTTTATTCTCTTTCCTGCTTCTTGTTGGCTGGGATGTGAATGCGATTGCTAGGACTTAGGCAGCCACGTTGGACTCTGAGGTGAAAGCCTCATACTTAGGACACCAGAGCACCAAGATACTAGGCTCCTGCGTCTTTGATGGCATTATGGTGTGGCCCTACCAGCCCTGGGTCATGTCCCTCTGGACTTTTATGTGACCGAGAAATTAGGCTGTAATTTGCTAAAGCTATCGTTATGTCAGGTCTTCTGTCATTTGCAGCTAAATTGACTCCTAACTTCTAATGTCAATTTCTACCCCCACCTTCAAACCTCCCTCCCAAGAGAATATGAACTGTATAAAAATAAGAATCGTACTTGCCTTGTTCAGTGCCCTATGCCCAGCACTGGAATGACACCCACACATAGTAGTCATTTGGTAAATGCTTATTCAAGGAATAGCTTGCTCGTGTCTCTAATTTCTTCCCTCTACTGGCTCCTTTCTCTCTCTGCATTGCACTGTTTTAGTTTTCTTTTAACCTCCCTCAAATTTTCTTCTCCCTACATGTCCCTGAAATATACATGTTTCCCCAGTTTATGTCCTGGGCTGAGGTGGGAAGTACTAGGTATTTCCGTGTTGACATCTGCATTTCCACATACCCCTCCAAGCGAAACCGCCCTCCCCTCAGTCCAGCTATGGCTACGGACAGGAACACCTGCTCCCGACCCGCTTCTGATTGGATGGGAGTTATCAGGTGACCCAGTTGCAGGCAATCCATTGGCTTGTCAGAAACCTCCGTCTTTGCCTGATATCAGAGAATAAACTGTGCTCGTGAGAGTGCCTCTACCGAGAATATTTTTCAATTTACATTTTAAATTTACTTTATGTGAAAAATACTGATAAATACATAAAAGAAAAATCACCCCCCCCCTCAAATTTTGCCACTTGTAAAAGACATTATATACAGAGGTGAAATTTCTACCCCTTTCTTTTCCTGTGTCTGCCTAAGAAATCTTATCCCCTTGAGATAATCAGTATTGGCAGGTGCATGTTTTTCCTGATTTTTTTTTCTATTTTTAAACAGACATCTGTATATATCTAGGTAGATGTATGGGTATTTGTGTGCGTTTATTATGTAGACTTATCCTCTGTATATTGGTCTGTACCATAGAATCTCTCTGGGCCAGGAAATGCAAATTTATCAGGGATTGATTGATCAGAATTCTTTGAATGGATGTCCCATAATATATTCCACAATTCCCTGCTGATGCAACGTTCAGCATGCTGCAATAAACATCCTAGATAGATTTCCAAACTTCTGTGCTGAAAAGTGGGATTGCAGAGTCAAAGAGAATATGCTTAAATTTTTTAAAAATAAATATCATCAAGGGGCGCCTGGGTGGCTCAGTCGGTTAAGCGTCCGACTTTGGCTCAGGTCGTGATCTCGCAGTCCGTGAGTTCGAGCCCCGCGTCGGGCTCTGTGCTGACAGCTCAGAGCCTGGAGCCTGTTTCAGATTCTGTGTCTCCCTCTCTCTGACCCTCCCCCATTCATGCTCTGTCTCCCTCTGCCTCAAAAATAAAATAAAGGTTAAAAAAAATTAAAAAAAAAAATCATCAAATTAATCTCCAAGATGGTTACACCAACTTTACCTTGCCACCTACATATATGAGGATTCCCATTCCCTCATTCTCTCTTTAGCACTGACCGTCACCATTCTTTTTAACTGTGGTCACTTATTTAATAAAAGAATAGTATGTCATGACCTTTGTATTTGCACTTTTTCCTGTACTGGTGAAATTATCTCCAGAGAATGAGGCGTGGAGCTAGAGTTGAAAGGCTGTGCAGGGAGAAGCTGAGAGGTGTGAACCGCCATTTTGAGGAAGAAAGCAGGGTTGAGGTTCGGGGGAAGCAGAAGGCATGGGGACAGGAGGGGTCTGAAGAGGTGATGGAAACAATGGCAAGCCATGGGGGGAGGCGACGGGGTAGAGCGGCGGAAGTATGGTGCGTGGGCGGTAGACTAGGTGACAGGCTGCACACACACCAGCTGTGCGGCCCTGGTGTTGCCTCAGAGGCCTAGAACCTTCCTTCCCCCTTGTGCTTGTCCTTCTCATCCTCCTGCCCCCTGAGGCCTGGCTTTAACTGAGACCACTGTTTGGTTTGCTTTTCCTGGATATCCCCATTATCTGACATGAGAAAAGCTGCTGTCTTCTCACCTTCTCTCCGCTGTCCTCCATGGAGCTCTGAGACATCTGTTTCCTCCGTGTCAACCCCACTCAGCCCCGATGGTCCCCATATGTGCATCTTCTGTGCCAGCCTCCTGCTTCACATTTCTTTTGGCTGGCAGGATGGCTTCAACACAGTGTCTGGCTGGTACTTCAAGCTCAGTGTGTCCAAACCCACCCAGCTCTCCATCTACCCCCCAAATGGAATCATCTAGATTATCCTATGTCTCTGCTGATTCCCACCATACTCCTGGTCACAAAGACTTGGAACTGTAAATAAAGACTTAAAAAAAAAATGTTATCTCCTCTTACACCTGCCCTCGTTTATTATTTTTTATTTTCTTTTCAATCGTGGTTAAAATACATATAACATGACATTACCACCTTAACCTTTGTTAAGTGCGCAGTTCAGTAGTGTTAGGTACATTCTCATTATTATGCAAATATCACCACCATCCATCTCCAAAATTCTTTTCACCTTGCGAAACCGAAACCCTATACCCATTAAGCAACAACACCCATTCCCTACTCTGTAAAGACATTTGACCCTTCAGCGTCACCAAGGGTGGGGGCAAGATCACCCGTTTGTCTGCAGGATCTGCTCCAACACTGCCTTAGGCAAATCAGGCCACGGGCAAGAAAAGTTAAACGAGTGAATGCCTTACTTACTTCATCCATGCAGTGCCCGGTAATTACTATTTACTCAGGGTCTAAAACCATGCAGTTTATTTTTATTTCTCAAAACAACTCTCCGGTGGTGTTTGTTTTTTTGGTTGGTTTCATTGATGGGGAGACAGAGTCCCAGAGGTTAAGTAACAGCCTGGCTAACACAACCTATAAAAGGCAGGCTGGTGACATGGCCTGACACCAAATCTTCTGCTTCTCCCTGGCTTGCCTCTTCCTTGCGGCGGCCCCCTCGGCCACCTCCTGTGTCCGCGCCCTCACTGGCAGTCGGTAGCCCCGGGATTGGGAGGCTCTGATACGTCCCTCCCCTCCCCTCCCGGATCCTTCTCCACTTGCTCCTGTGGATCAGGCTTGCTCAGTCCCAGCTCTGCCCTGCTTGACTTCCTCCTGTTTCTATAGACATGCACATCCTCCCCGAATGAAGTTCAAGCTCACTGCCTGGCATTTGAACCCTCCCACGCATGCTTCCAACTGCCTTCCCAGCTGCGGCTTCTTCCCCGTTGTCCCAGCCATGCTCCAACTTACATTTTCCTGCCTCTGTCCCTTTGTTTTTCTTATTTCGCATGTCCCAAATGCTCTTCTCCATGCTACCACCAAGAACTGTGTCCATTTGGCTTGCCATTGCTTCTCCAGGACCTAGAACAGCGCCTGACACAAAGTAGGCACTCAATAAAGTTTTACTGAGTGAAGGATTGAATGGGGCAATGCCTCCTACCATTTCAGGTGCCATTTCAGGTGCCACCCTCACCAGGAAACCATCTCCAATACTCCCCATATGACTGGGTGTCCTTCTTGGCCCCTCATTTGTTCTTATCTTTTCACATGTCATAGTCTGAACTAAACTAAATTTTTTGGCTACTTGTCTTAGCCTTTCAATTAGATTGCAAGCTTCTTGAGACAGAGACACTGTGTTTTTAAACATTTCTATACCTCTCCCTGCACAGGCTTATGCATGTGAGTACTTGTGTGTGTGTGTGTGTGTGTGTGTGTTCACCCACGCACGTGCACGCACACACACACACACACACACCCCACAGACACAAGTGCGGTGCTGTGCATCCAACAGTGTCGCTCAACATGTGTTAGTTGATTTGAACTGAATCATCTTATCACCCTTCCTACCCTCTCTTCCTTCTGCAGGCACCGGGACTTTGTCCCTCCTTTCCACCCCATTCCTGCCCTGGCCCCCACTTCTCCGTCGTGTGGCCACTACAGTGTTGCCAACTGGCACCCGCGGGCCAGAGGATAATTTACATCGGCTGTCATGCTATCAGCTCTCCCCACACAGTGCAACAGGTAGAGGATGAAAACGGATGCTTGCAAGAACCTTAAATGTATATGGCAGAGAAGGCTGCCAGGCCAGGAACGGGGTGGTAAGAATGTCCAATACAAATCTGACATCTGCTGGGATAATAAAACTGATGAGCATTTAGGGCACTTTTCCAAGGTGCCAGATACTACTTAAGTATTTTGCGTCCTCCCTGTAAACCTCCACCATCTCACCCTGTGAAATGACTATTATTATCTCCATTTCACAGCTGAGGAGTGACACAGAGAGGTTAAATAACCAGCCCAAGATCACACAGCTGGTAAGTGTCAGCATCTAAATTCAAACCACAGATGCCGCTAAGGGGAGACTGAACTTGTCAGGGGAGGAACGAGATGGTCCACCAAGGGCTTCAGGGAGAAGAGAAGTTCAAGGCAAGCATTTGCTGTGAATTTGGGGGAGGTGTGTATTTGAAGGGGACCACGGTCGCTTTGCTTGCGTCTCCAAACTTACCCGGGGGCTGGTCTTTCAATAAATGAACACTGAGTGGGCTAGAGTGGCATCTCCAGATAGATAGATCCTTCCTGGGGAAGCCAGACACCAAAATCACGCCCGTGCTTCTCCAGGGGCGTTTCAAAGTAGAACATTGCGTTTGAAAAAAACTCCTTTCTATGAGGCACTTAGAGCACTTCCTAGATCGTAGGTAATTAATCCATGGAACACCCTGGGAGGAGTGGGAACAGGAGCAAGAAATATTGCCTTCCTTTGACTGATGGAGAAATTAAGCACAGAACCAGTCAAGTGCCTTTCTTGATGTGATATAGGAAGTCGGTGGAGGACGCAAGGAGACTAATTCTCCTCCTGGCTCAGCGTTTTGTCCTAACAGCTCTGCTGGGGTGGGAACGACCCCATGCACACTAGCTGGCCATGAGGCTTGAACGCAGAGCCATGACCCAGATTTCCCAAGGACTAAAACATTTATTTTATCTGCTGTTCAAACCCAAAAGTCCTCATGAAAAGATATTTAAAAATAAATAATCATAATCACCGCTTTCAAGTTAACCTAAGGTTACACCTCTCATTCATTCTGTCGGGGTGGTAATTTGTGTTTGTTTCCTAGAACAGTGCGAGGCACATAGTAGGTGCTTGCTAAATGGTTACTGAATAATGAGTTTCTTTGTTCACATATTTCACTTTGGTAAGATCAGTTGGAGTCCTATTTTAATGACTAGGTGAGCCTAATTTTAAAATATCAGAGGGAGGGGCGCCTGGGTGGCTCAGTCGGTTAAGAGTCCAACTTCGGCTCAGGTCATGATTTCCCGATCCGTGAGTTCGAGTCCCGTTATCAGGCCCTGTGCTGACAGCTCAGAGCCTGGATCCTGCTTAAGATCCTGTGTCTCCCTCTCTCTCTGTCTCTCCCCCGTTCGTGCTCTGTCTCTCTCTCTCTCTCAAAAAATAAACATTAAAATAAAATAAAATAAAATAAAATAAAATAAAATAAAATCAGACCGAGTGTTTGCATGTCAGTGATGATGATAATGATAGTAAATCCTGACCTGTTGCCTGTGAGGTTTTACTGGTGATAATTTTTTTTCTAAACCTATGTCTCTTAAATGACTCTCTTTTTTGATTAGCCCACTGCTCTATCAGGAGGCCACCTAGAATTAAGAGTATAGTTGTAGCCATGGATTAGTATGAAATAAACTAATTCACTAGGGGTTCAACTATGCTCTGTTAGTATAGGGTTCAATTTGACCAATGGATGCTGACCTTTTTCCTGAAGAACTCTCAAGTCTGATTTGAAACCTCTCCCTAAGTTACATTTCTAAGACTAATCTGCATTATCGATAGAACACAGTTTTCCACACCAAGCCAATCTTTGGTCTAGCCTCTACTTAAGCAGTGCCCAAGAAGTGGAGCATCAATTCAATTTCATTATATTTTGTCCTTCCTCCTCTACCTCTTCCTCTAAAAACAATCCATTTTGTGTGACGTCCAAAGAGAACTGTGATAAAGGGCTATGATGATGGCAAGTCATTACTATCGTCCATTGGTAACTCCCTTTTCCCTCCTTCCAGGTGCCTGGTAGGATTTCATGTCCCCATCTCTTTGCATGTGACTTGCTTTGGCCTATGAAACATGAGCAGACATGATGTGTATCGATTCCCAGCGGAAGTCTCTAAGACTTTAGGTCTTGCAGGTGCATGATTTATATGTCCCCATTTCTTTGCTCTGGTGACTGGCGACATTCTAGATGGCGTACCCTGAGTGAGGACAGAATGGGATAGAGCTGCCCCACCACCTGAGAATACTCACATACCTGAGTGAGAAATAAACCTGTACCATTTTACGCCGCTGAAATTTTTGTTCGTATTGGAGTATAACCACACCCACCCTGACTGGTAAATGATATTTCAAATCATCACACTCTGGTTTTGAAAATGTAATTCTATCTCCCCGACCCCCTCGGCATCCCCACAACCCATCTCTCTCTCTCTTTCCCTTTCTTCTAGAAATTATACTCTTACTTGGCAGATGCTGTTATGATTCAAACAAATTCAACACCCAATAGTTTGGGTTTTTTTTTTTTTTTTCTCATCAAGAGAATGATAGACCTCAGAGACTAGAGGCTTTTATCCTAGGCACTCACGGTCCTAGAGGTAAGATTCTTCTTGTTGGAGAGCCCAGCGTGTGACTGGAGCTTTGAGCGATGCAGGGAGTGCGTCAGCCGCCCTCCGTCTCCAGCGACAGCACAATGCATCTCAAGGCCAGGACTAGCAGCTGTCGTCTTCTTGTAACAGTCACACCTTGCTCATCTGTTTAAAGCCGTTACCCCTCCTGCATACGAGAACGAGCTCACTCAGTAAATATTAGAGTTTCGGGGAGCAAGAGGCCTGAATTCCAGCCACTGCCTTATGACTCTTTTCTAAACCCAGTTCTCTCATCTGTAAACTGGGGATGATAGGACTCATTGTCCGCTACTTAAAAACAGTATGTGTGCATTGTTTAGACCCGGTGAAAGGTGACTAGCGCGCTTCTCATGGAACACGAGCCCCTGACCAATATCTACAGCGCCTCTCCTGGAAAACCAGCTCCTGAACAAGGCAAAAAGATCGGTTTTGAGCAATTTGGGTCATCTGATCAAACAAGTCTCTACCAAATCACTGTTTTAAATATTACTAGACTTTTGGGTGTTTTTGGAGCAGTTTTAGATTTGCAGCAAAACTGAGAAGTACGGGGAGTTCCCTCAAACCCCATCTTCCCCTGCGCAGTTCTTCCTGTGATTCGCATCTTGCATTAGTGTGGTGCTTTTGTTGTAATTGATAAACCAATATTGACACGTTATTATTAACGGGAGTCCATAGTTTGTATTAGAGTTCTCTCTGTGTTCCATGGTTCTATGGGTTTTGACAAATGCATGCTGTCATGTATCCACCGCTGTGTGTTTCACTGCCCTAAATATCTCCTGTACTCACCCTATTCATTCCTCCCTCTGCCCCCCAAGCCCCTGGCAACCCCTGATCTTTTCACCATCCCTATGGTTTTGCTCTATCCAGAATGTCACATAGCTGACTATTACAATATTTAGGCTTTTCACACTGGTTTCTTTCACTTAATAATAGGTATTTAAAGTTGCCTCATGTGTTTTCACGGCTTGGTAGCTCATTTCTTTTTATTTCTAAATAGTATTCTATTGTGTGGATGTACCTTAGTTTGTTTATTCATTTACACCGAAGGGCATCTTAGTTGCTTCCAATTTTTGGCAAACTTTAATAAAGCTGCTATACACATCCGTGTGCAGGTTTTTGTGTGGACACAAGTTTTCAGCTTATTTGGGGAGAGACCAAGGAGGACAACTCCTGGATCATATGGTAAGAGTATGTTTAATTTTTTAAGGAAGTACCAGACTGTCATCCAAAGTGGCTATACCATTTGCTATGAATGAGAGTTTCTATTGCACCGTATCCTTGTCAACATTTGATGTTGTCAATACTCTGGATTTTAGCCATTTTAATAGGTGTGCAATTATATCTCACTGTTGTTTTAACTTAGAATTCCCTCAAGATACATGATATCGAACGTATTTCCATATACTTACTTGCCATTTTTTATCTTCTTTGGTGAGGTGTCTGTTCCTATTTTTTTGCCCACTTCTTAATTGGGTTACTTGTTTTCTTATTGTTGAGCTTTAAGGGTCCTTTCCATATTCTGGATATAAGTCTTTATAAGATATGTGTTTTGCAAAAATTTTCTCCTGGTTTGTGCCTTTTTTTCCCCCCACTTTCTTTACAGTGCCTTTAACAGAGCAGAAGTTTTTAACTTTAGTTAAATTTAGCTGATCAAGTTTTTCTTTCATGGATCATGTTTTTAGTACTGTATCTAAAAACTCGTTGCCAAACCCAAGGTCACCTAGATTTTTTCCCCCTACGTTATCTTCTAGAAGTTTCATAGTTTTGCATTTTACTTTTAAGTCTCTACTCCATTTAGAATTACTTTTTGTGAAGAATGGAAGCTCAGTGCTTAAATTCATTTTTTAAAAAAATAAAATGTGTTGTTCAGGTCGGACTATTTTATTGAGTACTGGATCCCATAGTTTCCGCTGACGAAACACAGCAGAATGAGGAAATATTTATTTCTTCATGAGGGACCTTTCCCTTCCTAGCCAAGTAGAAGCCTGGGGTCTTAAAATGGTAAACTAGTCTGTGTGGCCCAAACTTTTGTATTTCACTTGACATTAAGATAGTGACCGGCTATCTTAATTGGAAATTAAGAAAGGGACCAGCAACACACCTCAGCCTCAATTTCTCTACCTAGTGACCACAGAGTCACCATTCTCATACCTCAGTGCTTAATGCTAGGGACCCAGGAAGCCAATGTGCTAAGATACCCTAATCCACGTGCTGTGGACCAGACATAGTGTGACTCGATCAGAGAAACACCTTCCAGATTCCGGGAGGCAAATCTTCATGTTTTGATTTGTTATGGATAGGTTTTTTGGGTTTTTTTTTTAAACTTTTTTTTTTAATGTGTATTTACTTTTGACAGAGAGAGAGAGACAGAGCATGAGCAGGGGAGGGGCAGAGAGAGAGGGAGACACAGAATCCGAAGCAGGCTCCAGGCTCTGAGCTGACGGCACAGAGCCCAACGCGGGGCTCGAACTCACAAACCGTGAGATCATGACCTGAGCCGAAGTCGGTTGCTCAACCGACTGAGCCACCCAGGTGACCCTGGATAGGTATTTAAAGTAAGCTGTTTGAAGCACCCCTGTCCAGAGTGTAACAGCAAATCTAACAAATAAGTTCCCAGAATTGGTCTTGTCTACACCTGTACTTTTCTGCTCGGCAGGTAGTCAGCTTGCCAGGTAACAGGGTGACCTGGAACAGCTCTCTCTTTTCCATCAGTACTGCCTCTCCCTGGGGCCGGCTTCTCTTTCCTGGCACTTGGTTCCAGGATGGCCTGCTTGCTTTGCTTCAGTGCTCTCTGAAGAGCTAGTGTTGAAAATAGCCAGTGTTGTTGTACTTCACGTACACCCACGGGCTCATTTGCTGAAGCTTTCAAACTTGCAGGCCATTTGACACATGGACCAGGAAGCCTGATGACCCACCTCTGGGTTGCACGTTATCGACGTAGACTCACCCTCTCACCAGGGCATTCTCTCCTGAAATTCCCTGTTCCCGGGACTAAAGCACCTTTTTGAAACATCAAAGTCAAAACTCCTTATCTCTATGATCTGACCTGAAAACCAATGCCCATCCAAGCATCTCGCTCTGTAAAACAGGACTAATAAATGCCCACAAGGCTGCTGCTTTGGGTAATATGACGGGAAAGTGTTTGGAGTTCTTCGGAGGAAAAAGGATATTTAGGGGCTAAATTGCATTACAGTCAACGGAATAAGAACAGAGTTTTTAAATTGCAAGATCTGGTGACAGTTTCTCCAGTGAAACTAGTTGTTAGAGCACATGAATTCCAATTGCCAGGTCAAACATGCCCAAGCTGTTCTGCAGGAGTTTATGGCAGGCTTCTGATGTAAGTTCTGTGATTTGATTTTATTAGTTTCTGGCATTGGGTCCTGTATTATGAGCAATTCCTATAAAACGTACTTGGGAGTTATTCTTTTCCTTTGAAGAATATGATACTGAAACAAGTTTTTAATAAAGTGTTTTGAAAAGGCAACAGGCTGAAAAAAAGCTGGGCAAAGAGTCAAGCTAGTAATGAACTGAATGTGTCTCTAATTATGTTGAATTTACAAGTAATAGAATAAGGCAGGGTTGGCAATTACTTTTGAGTGAAATTGTGTGCCTGAAGGAAGAAAAAGCTTCCCTTAAAGTTAGGGAAAATGAAAAAAAAGTGCTGTATCATTACATTTTATTTGAAATATCTTTCACTTTAGACCTCCAAAGGTCTAATCGGTTCAAAAACAGATTCCCAATAAACATTTTGTCGAAACGGATGGTTTTCTGAAACCCAAGTTTGGTTTTGATCTTTTTTTTTTTTTCACACGTGAAGCCTTGAGTATGGACATCTCCTTGCTATGTAGTCTTAAAGCCCATGGATTTTCAAGGTGGTGCCCCAAAGTAAGATTCAGAAAGTGATTAGAAAACGCTCGATAGAATGCTCACACACCACGCTGGAAAACTCAAGACTTAAACGAATTCGAGCCTTCCGATAAAACAACTTAAGTGGGTGTATAAATAATTCATCTGATGCCCACAGAACTGCCTCAGCATCATTTGTCTCTAATAAGCCAAATCCACAAATGAATAGGGCGCTGGCTGGCATCGGGGCTCGTGTCTCTCACCATGTGACTCTGAATCGGACCCCATCTTAACCAGAGAACGATCCATCATCTGAGCAGGTAACAGGCTGGAGCAGGGAAGCCCTGGGGGTACGGGGTTTGCCTTCCCAGAATCACGCCATTCTCGCAGCGAGCTCAGGTCCTGTGTCTGCAGGTGCCAGCTGAGGTTCTGGGTGGCAGGACAACTGTGGGCCAGGACCCCTGAGGCCAACAGCTTTCTGCTTCAAGCAATTCGTTCTCTGTTGTTTAAATGCACACTTTGTGGTCCTGAGAGCCTTCCATTTCATTCCCACAATACCGCACCAGGTTGGTATTATTATCCTTGTCCCTGTTTCGTGGGTAAGGAAAGCAGGATTTAGAAAGGTGTAGCATCTTATGCAATGGCCTGCGGCTAGCCCATGGCAGAGCCAGACTTCAATTTAAACAGTCTGGGTTTCTAACTGCTAGACTATGCGGGGATACTAGTGTCCTCCTAAGATGCCCAAGCTTAGAGACGTGTTCTGGAAAGTCGATGGGCACAGGAGTCAAGCAGCTTCACGGGTAAACTGAAGGGCAGAGAATTCACTGGCTTAGTAGGATCACAAACGTAGTAAGTCAAGGGCGAGTTGGAGATCATTTGGGGGGAGCCGGCTTCCCAGGTGGAACAGCTGCTTCACGCGTGTGGGGCTGGTGTGTGACATGCACACGAGTGACCTCGCCAGAAGGAGGCATCACAGCGGAGGTTCCCATCTTGCTCTGTTCCCCAAGCACCTCCCTCCTGGGATTGGGCCTCGGCTTCCTCATCTATCATCTGAAGGGAGATAGATTTTCAAGTCTTGCGTTCCGTTTCATCCCTCGAATTCGATAGCCACAGCAGCCAGGAAGGATGCTCCAATATGGAGGCAGTCATACTTCACCCAGCTGGATACGGGGCTCTAGTGGTGTGACCCCGGTAGAAAGCTTACAGAGTGGTGGCACTGGTTTGTCTCCCGTCCCCATTCTCTGCCGACAGGCAAACATGACCTCCTCTCCCCCCGCCGCCCGCTCCCAATGATAAAAGGACTTGGGGAGGCTTAAACTAAAGTATTATGGCTTTTCTCTAACTGCTCACTACCATCTTGGGCGAAATTTGTGCTTATATGTGAATGACTCTATACTCTTTTATCCTTCCCTGGAGCCATTTCATCCACCAGATTATGAGTCCTTGACTTAGGAAGTGAGATTTTACCTTTAACGTCCTAGAAAATCGCTGTAAGATACGTCACAAGGATGAAACAAAGTCATTTTTACCTGAGGCTTTGCTAACCCTTTTAGTCAGATGCTTTTGCATAAAGTATAATCCTGGGCGAATTTACTCTGCCAGGAGTTAATGCATTTAACAACGACGCATTATGGCAAACGCCACTGCCTGTCAGGTGTTTAACATCAGGATCATAAAGAACCTGTCTGCTCCAAGTCTGCTTTGTCTCTCATCTCCTCCCGGCAGATTGGCATTTGCTTCTGTTTTCTCAATCTGTGGATAAAAGACCAGAGGATTGCTTCAGGATTTGGACTTCTGTGTAGAACTGCATCAGCGTCGCAAGCCCCAAGACATCCTTTATTTCCTTACCAAAATCCAATGCAATTTGTATTCTGATTTGAAAGATCCCATTCGAGGTGACCTTTAGGATGACCCCTTAAAATAACCGACATGCCAGACCGCAGATCCCCATAGAGGCAGGGTCATTGTTTGTCTCTTGATACATTCAGCGGTCTGCATTCTAATGTTTATGTGTCCCCAAATAGTTTTATGATATATCATCATTCTTATCTTCGGCATTCTGATGCCTGTTTTCTTTACTTTATCTGTTAAGCAGAAGTATATTTCGTGTTCAAAGCGATACATCATAAAGGTAGAAAAAGGTGAACCCTTTGATATATTACAAGTCTCTCATAGCATGAAATAACTATTGCCTATTATTTTACTCCTGACGTTTTTATTTTTAAGGGAATTTCACTTGATTTGTGGTGCTGACACCTCTGATATGTTGTTTCCAGTGACCTTACATCCAAAATCAGTAGCGTGTGACATTTGATGGCCCAGATAAAAAACATTAATGGTGGAAGAGAGGGTTTATTTTCCTGGTCATAAATTAAGTTTAAATAACTCTGAATTTATTTTAAACTCTCCAGTACTTTTTACTGTCCAAGCAATAAATGTATTTATTACTGGGGGCCTACCTGGGTTTCCAACACAGAGCCCGGCTGCTTTGATTCCTTTCCTTCTCCCTCACAGAAAGCTCATCTCACCTGGAAAGGCCGATTGGCACAAACCGTTCTCTAATTTCCACCAGCAGGGATCAGAGAGAGGGCTGCTTGTCGGAGGGGTAAACCAAAAACGTTTTTGTTGCCGATCAGCTTAAGAAAAGGGGGAGTTCATAAAATACTCGCTGATGCGGGTAATCCAGTTCTGAACGAATTCTGTTCGGGAATTAGAAGTAGAGACCCAGGCGGGAGCAGTCACGGCCCGATCCCTCTACAGCCTCGTGTAAGGGCTTATGTTCCGTCCTGATGTAATTTTCACAGAAGGGGAAGCCCATTTCCTCATTTTGATCTTTACAACTTTCCATCTTTATGTGTATGTTTTTTGGTACTCACTCGCGAGATGTATCGTAAAATTGTGTGGAGGATTTCTCAGTAGAAAACATTTTATGATTTAAAATTTTCTATCTGTATGTTTGAAAATTGCCTTGTATATTTTTTATTGAGATATAATTCACATACCATAAAATTCGCCATTTTAAAGCGCACAGTTCAGTGGTTTTTAGTATATTCACAAGGTTGTGGAACCGTCACCACTGTCTAATCCCAGAACGTTTTCAGCACCTGAAAAAGAACCTCCTGTACCTGTTAGCAGCCACTCAGCACTCCTTCCTTTGCCTGGCCTCTGGCAACCACTAATCTAGCTTCTGAGTCTGTGGATTTGCCTCTTCTGGACACTTCACAGAAATGGAATCACAGGGGCGCCTGGGTGGCTCCGTCGGTTAAGCGTCTGACTTCGGCTCGGGTCATGATCTCGTGGTTTGTGAGTCAGGCTCTGTGCTGACAGCTTGGAGCCTGGAGCCTGATTCGGATTCTGTGTCTCCTCCTCTCTCTGCCCCTCCCCTCTCTGCCCCTCCCGTGATCATGCTCTGTCTCTCTCTGTCTCTCAGTAATAAATAAACGTTAAAAAAAATTAAAAAAAAAAAAGAAATGGAAACATACAATATGTGACTTTTTGAATATGGCTTTTTAAAAAAGTGTTTATTTATTTTGAGAGAGAGAGAGTGCAAGCAAGGGAGGGACAGAACCGAAGCAGGTTCCAGGCTCCGGGCTGTCGGCACAGAGCCCAATGTGGGGCTCGAACCCATCAGCCACGAGGTCATGACCTGAGCCGAAGTCAGATGCTTAACTGAGCCACCCGGGTGTCCCTGAATATGGCTTTTTTAATTTAGCATGTTTCCAAGATTCATCCATGTTGTGGCCTGTACCAGCACTCATTCCTTTTTGTAGCTGAATAATATCCCATTATATGGTTATACTACATTTTATTTATCTGTTCATCAGTGGATGGTTTTTTATTTAAAATTCCTGTCAAAAGTTGCCTTATACTTAATTCCTTGAGTATTGGTCCTGTTTGGGATATTTAAAAAGTTCGACCTTGGGGCGCCTGGGTGGCGCAGTCGGTTAAGCGTCCGACTTCAGCCAGGTCACGATCTCGCGGTCCGGGAGTTCGAGCCCCGCGTCAGGCTCTGGGCTGATGGCTCAGAGCCTGGAGCCTGTTTCTGATTCTGTGTCTCCCTCTCTCTCTGCCCCTCCCCCGTTCATGCTCTGTCTCTCTCTGTCCCAAAAATAAATAAACGTTGCAAAAAAATAAAAAAATAAAATAAAAAATAAAATAAAAAGTTCGACCTTTGAAAAAAATGCTATAAAGTATACGCTATTTTAATACCTTCAGTAATAACAACCACACATCACTTGTTGATTATGTATGAATTTGATCTGGCCACAAAATGGGAGGAAAGTAGAATCTAAGCAGCTCTTAATTATATGAGTAGGGTAGTAAAACAATAAGTCGTTTACTAAATCCAAATTCACATTTAAAGATTACATGTGGTTCTTGAATATATGGAATGCTGTTTAAATGGCTTTTCACAAAAAGTGGCCACCTGATCCCTCTTGGGACCTCAGGACACTTTTCCTTGGAGTACAGCGACATCCCATACATGTTTATCCTTCACTGGACTGGAAATTCTTTGTAGGCAGGAGCTGTATCTGCTTCATTTTTACCTCCAGAGCCCCAACAAAATGCTTGGTGGGTACAAGGCACTCAGAAAGCAAAAACTTGATGAATCAAACTGTACGCTCTTTTGCTCTCTGTGCTCAGTGAGAAAAAAAGAAGAGACTTCCAGAAAGCATTCTGATCATTGCCAGTTGGCTTCCCTTTACCATTTATGTAGAGAGAAGTAAACAGTTCACACTTGTGTGGCTTGATAAACGTCCACAGAGTGAAGACACCTGTGTGACCACCACGCAGGTCAAAAACCAGCCCCCCCCCCCCCCCCCCCCCCCGCCCCTGCCAGCCCTTCTCTCCAAAAGCAACCACTCTCCTCACTTGTAACACCATAGGTGATTTTGAACTTTACATAAATGGACCTTTCTCTTCTGCTCATGACATCTTCAAAATAAGGATAAAAAGCAAAGTTGGCAGACTTATAAATAAGCATATGCATGATATACAATCTTTAGATTCTAGGCAGCAAAGACTCAACTAATCTAAAGGGCAGAACACAATGCCCATTTTCACTTCTGACTACACTGAATTAAAAAAATAATCTCTCATGATTTCTTACGTTTTAATGATCATGCATTAAACTGCTTAACCTTCTGAGCATAGAAAAGTGTGAAGTAAGCCATGTTTGCCCATTTCCTTTCACCTTGGATATTTCTACTTGCATCCCTTCCTTCTCTCAAGGACTTTGTCTTTGTCTGGGCCACTGTCACCAAAATACCATAGACCAAGTGGGTGGCTTGGAAACAACGAGTATTTGTTTCTCACAGTTCTGGAAGCTGCAAAGTCCGAGATCAGGGGACCTGCAGATTCAGTGTCTAGTGAGGGTCTGCTTCCTAGTTCGTAGACAGATGGTGGGTGGTCTTCTCACTGTGCTCTCAAAGGGAAGAAGGGGTAAAGGAGGCTTTATAAGGGGACCAACCAATTCTATTCACAAGAGCTCTTCGCTCACAATCTAATCAATTCGTCAAAGCCCCACCTTTAAACGCCATAGTTTCAGCATATGAATTTGGGGGAAACACAAATATTCCGTCTATAGTAGACTCCTTCCTAGTTCCATTCCTCGGAAGTCATTGTAGAGGGTAAACTGATCAAACAGCAAAGCGTTCAATAACAACTATATTGGCCACCTCTTCCTAGCAGATCTCTCAGTATTTGAAAGGACGTGCATCCTGAGGGGGCACTAGAATTTGGGATGGTGTTGCTGTAAGCCTGGGTGTCCTGAGAACAGGGAGCTCAGAGGAATAAGCATCCGAGTTCAGCAAGTCTTTTGACAGAGTCTATCCTGTTATCCTTGAGGACCAGAGGGAGAAATGTGTGACTGGCAGAATTACAGCCTGACACTGAACGGGGAAGTAAAACTAATTCAGCAGATGACAGAATTATGACGCAAAAAGGTCTTGACGGTCTGGAGCGATAGCCTCAAACCCACTGAATTTAAGGGTGATAAACATAAGTTTCTGTTATCGAGATAAATAACTAATGACACACCTACAGGATGAGAGAGGCTGACTGACATCCATTCGGGTGTAAAAATAAGTCCCAAGGATTTCAGTTGATTATAAGGGCAACATGATGTGACTGCCAACATACTACTTTAATCACAGGAGACGATGAGGCCACTGTTCCTCTTTTTTTCTGCCATAGTCAGAAGCATCTGGTGTATTTTATTTGCTTTCGAGCATCACATTTAAAAAGGAAGATGGTAAAACTCGCGAGGGTTGAGGAAGGAGGAAAGGATAATAAATGGTGGGGAAGCCCGGGGAAGATACCAGGAATGATGGGAGGGGATGGGCATCCTTAGTCCCAGGTGGTCTACAGACGGCTCTCTCACATCTGAAGGGAGGTGAGAGGTAGCACGGAGGAGAGCTGCTAACTTAGGTATGACCTCAGAAGGCATCTGACCTTTTTGCAAGTTGTGAATGGGCTGGGACCAGATGATCACTAAGTTCATTCCAGGAAAAAAAAAAGCTATGAGTGTTATGCCCCGTAGAAACCAGAGTTGGATGTGGTTCAGTCGTAGAGTAGTATCCCACTCAAGAATAGTTTAGCAGCCAGACTTCATTAAAAACCAATGCGGGTGAAAACTTAACTTTTCTCAAAGGACACTCTATTTACCCCTCACTCATTGTGATCCAGCCACCTCCCGCTCCTCTGCTACCTTAATCCTTCTAAAAGCCCCCAGAAGAGAACTAGCATTTGTCAAACACTTGAGACGTGCCGGATCACTTTTACACGTAGGGTCTCATTTAATTTTCCCAGGAACCCTGCAAAAGATACATGATGATGACGATGATGATTTTATGTGTGAGAAAAGGCCTCTCAGAAAGCATCATTGGCCCAAGGTCGCGGCTGGTCAGGGAAGCCCGGGATTTGAATGGAGGCCTTTCTCTCCCCGTGGCAGCAGCCTCACAGAGCTTAGCTGCGTTTGTCTGAAGTCAGCCTGTCCTGTCGGCCACGGCTGACAGATCTGGCTCCGTGCTTCCGGCCTGGCTTTCGATCTAGGGACAGAGAAACAGGCTGATGTCATGTGGCAGCGTGTTTTTTCCTAAGAGAACCTTTCCCCTGTTCTCTAGTTTGCCCTTCCGTGTCAGTATTCCTCTGCTTCCGGCCCTCTCAGTGTCCAAAGTGCAGATGAGCCCTTCTCATACTCACCGAGAAACGCAGTGTAGCGTGAGCTGAGCCAAAGAGCAAGGACTCCGGGTGACAATTTTGCATTTCCTTTAGACCGCTGCCAACGCCAGATGCTTGACCCACCACTAGTCCGCTCGTCTTTCAGGTACGTGGCTAGCTCTTCAGTCTCACAAAGGCCTCTCCAGAGTCAACCAGAGACATAGGAGGTGTTTTCAGTTAATTATATCATGGCGGATAAGGCGTGCTTCAGGGGTAGGACAGTAGGCTCCAGGGCACGTTGGCCCTAGTTGAGTCATAAGGTGACGCTCCTACGTGCGAAAGAAGATTGGCTGTCCACACGCAGTGCCTAGTTCCGTGCCAACAAATGTGTCTCCAATGAATAAGTGAATGAATGAAGGCATGCTGAGTGTCCCGCTCAGCCAACTCCCACCTGTCAGTGAGGCAGGCCGGGAAAGCTGCCGCTTCCTGCCAGCCTGAGTCTGCGGTGGCTCGAGAAAGTTCTGATTTTTGAGAGTCAAGGAGGAGGCACATTGTACAAGGCATAGTAACCGTGTCCTCTTGTTCCTGAAATAATTTATTAACGGGGCAAAGTTGGTCCCAGTGTGTGCAAAAAAAAAAAAAAAGAAGGAAAGAGAAAAAAAAAAAGAAAATTTGATTCTACAGACCAGACCTCATCAGAGTCAGACCGAGGACAGCTTTGAAAAGTCTTTTAAGCACACCACATATGGAGAATTCTGAAGAGCCACATCCATTTTCTTGTACCCATTTGATCCAGAGGAGAAAAGCCGTGCAAAGCATGCGTGGCAGAGGAAAATGGGTAACGGGGCAAGAAAACCCTATACAGTAAGAAGAAAAAGTCTGACCTTTTAGTGTCTTTATGGAAGAGGCGGTTCGGGTCACTCTGTCTCGGTGAAGGACAAAGCTTCAGGGAGGAAAGCTGACCTTCCCATGCCTGGGGCTGAATCTAGAGCTGAGCACTGTGGTGAGTTCCAGCGGGAGGGTCCCTCCCGTGCAGGAAGGCAACATCTCACTAGTGTGGGGCACTGATGAGGACCTGATAAGCTCTTTCATTCATTACTGATGGATGCCTTCCAGAAGATCTCCGCAGACACAACACCTCGGCCAATTACGTGAAGGCCTTTCCCCCCCTGCTCTTCATCATTTACCCCAACACCCTTTCACTGCCAGGAATTCATGCTTTGTCAGTGGTCACCGACACTTCTGATTTTACTTGGAGGCTTGGGAGGGTTGGGAAGTGAAGGAGGAAAGAAGGAAGCCCTGGAGTTCGGTTGTCTCTTGCATTTTCAGCAGGGCCGCCTGGTTGCTCACAGCCAGTAATGGTGAGCAAAAGGCTGTGAAAACCAGAACCCCCCCCAACCCCATTTCAGACCCTCCCCCATCACCGACTAATTGATTAACCAAGGGTTCGTGAAGAGAATGATTTGATGAGGGTAATTTATAGAGATGGTATCTTTTGTCATCATTTGTCTTTGAAAACATAGAAGAAAACTACTTTCAAGAGGACATAGCCCGCCAACATGAGCAATGGTGGACGGGGCATCATCAGTTACAGCAGACTGCTCAATTTTGTACCTTTTCAGCCAGTCAAATATCCAATAACCACGAAGGGAGGGGAAAAAAAAAACCCCACATCTTCACTTTCTGTGTTTTAAACTTTTCCAGCACTGGCTTATGAAAATATTTGGGGTTGTTCACTGCTCTGCTCTCTGTAGCATAAACATTTATTTAAATGGGGCTGTCTCTAGTAATGAAGAATGAAGGAAAAACAATGGTCTGATTTTGACAAATTAACTTGTGATTTGGAGAGTCAGTGAAGCAGGGAAGAGACATTCCTAACTATACTAATTAAATGAGCTTGCAACATTTATTTTAATGCAATGGAACCAGCCATATGAAGATGAACATTTTAATTTATTTTGCAGTGACATTATGAAAAATCTCACTGCTGCAGATTATCTACAAAAACAAATCTCATCAGCATCTAGGTTTGTGCAGGAAATTTCCATCTTTCACACGAGCCTGACCTTCCCCAGTGGAAGCAAGTACGAACGAGCTAAGTTACTTGAAAAGTTTTTCTGAAGGTTGTCTTTCCACTGAGGCCGGGCTTTATGTTCAAATGACTTCTGTGCCAAACACATCCATTTTTCATGGTGTGGCGTAGATGAAAAATTCCGAATCCATTCTACGGGGAATGCAAATATAGCTCATTAGTTCTAAAACATTTTTCATGAAAGACTGCAGAGTATTCGCCGGCAGATGAGGCTGCATAGTGCCAGCCAAGAATGAACACCACATGTCCCACTAATTGTTTTTTAAAGTTGTTCCTTGCCTCTCTGGCACCCAGTAGCTATTGAAAATAAGAAACAATATGAAAATGGAGGGGGAGCCTCGCTTACTTTGACATTATTCTGTACTTGGTGTCTTGTCTTCCCCCCCCCGCCCCCCTCTCTCTATGCAGCTGTATTCTAAAAGGAAAAGACGCGGTTTTGTGGATGACTGAAGCATTTCTGCTTCTCCTCGAGACACATAGAGTGCATGTTGGCTGGAGAGTCAACTATTACCTGAAGGCAAGTTCTCTGGAACCTTCTTCAGTGCCACAGGCTCAGAGGGTGGGCTGGCTGATATAGCACCAGGCAGACAAAATGGCCTCCTTCCAGAGAGGGGGTGGGTTGGCTGCTGGCTCCTGGCCACCACCTCAGCCAGCTTTAAGGAAGTCACACAGTCCAGAGATGTCTTCCAGACTGACATTCCCACTGGAGCTCTGCCAAGGAACCTCAGAGGAGAGCCGGCCACCTCCCTTTCCCAGCCAGCACTGTCTTCTGGCTATGGTTGGAGGCCTGGTGGGCACAAACCCCTCTTGCTGCAGATCGTTTCCCTCACCCCCGCCCCCACCCATTGTTTCTCACCTGGGGGGCCTAAGATGGTCTAGCTGGACCACACTGCTCTGGGTAAACTTGAGTTCCCTGTGGGGGCTCTCTCTTCCTACCCACTCACCACAGAGGCTGTAAAGGAGGAGAGGCCACACCCTCCTGGAGTTTGGGCCAGTCCTCTTCAAGTGCGCTCAGTGCGCACCAGTGCCCTTCATGGGGTCTACACTCACCGACAGGTGCTGAGCTCTCTAGCGTCCAGTTCCCAGCCTGCCAGAGCCTCCCAGCCTCGCTCCTTTTGCAACGTCCCTCTGAGCTCTTCCTTCTGCCCTGGGTGTAGGAAGCAGCTGAGAAGGCATTCCTCACCCCAGCACATCCTCTGCCCTTGGCATTTACAGGACTAGTGGCCACTGGCCCAGCAAACACAGACGGCCTGAGGGGGAGGTGGGGTCCACCTGGGGAAGAAGGGTTTATGCTCCACCCTGACCACAGTAACCTCAGCAGGGTCTCAAACCCCTATGCCGCCCACAAGCATCGTGCAGTTACCTGGGCAGCTCCTTGGTCCCCTAAAGGGCCCAGAGCAGTCTGGATTCCATCTGAGAAGCAGGATAGCCAGCCGTCCTCCCTTGTTTGGCAGGGTGGTAGGTGTCCACTGGGGAGGGTCACATTGCTGAAACGTTCTTCGGGATGGAAAGCAAGCCCCTTGTGGAATTATTCAGAAAGTAACTACATTATTGTTGTTAACTCAGCAAAGGACATTGCCTCCAGTTTGTTCGTTCCAGTTCGTGCTATCAGCTATTTGAGGAATGATTGTTTTGTGGAAAGAAATCACGGTGCTCTGGGCGCCTAGGTGGCTCGGTCGGTTGGTTAAGAGTCTTATTCTTGGCTCAGGTCATGATCTCCCAGTTCGTGGGTTTGAGCCCCACATCGGGCTCTGCTGACAGTACGGATCCTGCTTGGGATTCTCGCTTCCCTCTCTCTCTGTCCCTGCTCGACTCACACACGCACACACTCTCTCTCTCAAAATAAATAAATAAACTTTTAAAAAAAGTCGTGGTGCTCAAAAGAAATGCACAGTTTTCTCATGGCAGGGAATTGAAGTGAATTACAAGCAAATCCATCCATAGGACAAGGTATTCCCACTTCTCTCCTACCATCTCCTTACAAAAGCCAAATAAACCAGTTAAAGATTAGAAAGATCATAAATCACAGGGTAAGATGGGCCCACTTAGGGCTCTGTTGGGGCTCACTCAACCAATAGCCCCATGGAGAATTCCTCCAGCATTCTTTTTTTTTAAATTTTTTTTATGTTTATTTATTTTTGACAGAGAGAGAGATACAGAGCATGAGCAGGGGAGGGGCAGAGAGAGAGGGAGACACAGAATCCGAAACAGGCTCCAGGCTCTGAGCTGTTGGCACAGAGCCCGACACGGGGCTTGAACTCACAGACGGCGAGATCATGACCTGAGCCAAAGTTGGACGCTCAACCGACTGAGCCACCCAGGCGCCCCATAATTCCTCCAGCATTCTATGAGATGATAGAACTAGGTGTCCTGGAATGAGCACGATACATTTGAATATGAGTCCTTAAAAACGTCTTAGAAACTGACCACCTGCAGACAGTGTCCCCTGATCTTGCCCCTTTAATGGCCCTCACTCCAGATCCCCGTCCAAGTCCCAAGACAGCCCGGCACATGGCAGGCATTCAATCAATGCTTGTGAAACGACAAGGTTAGAAAATAGTCTTTGGGGGCGGAGGGAAAAAGCATGCAGGAGTGACAGTGGGTCTTGGCTGCAGGAGCTTCTTTGGAGGCTTCCAAACTCAGGAAGTATGGGTTCCTGTCTGGTCCAAAGCCAACCTACTGGCTAATAATTCCCAGTGCTGGAGGCAGCACCGTGTGGTGGCTCAGGTAGGACCCTCTGTCTGCATTTGATCCGGTTCTGATCCTTGCTAGCCCTGTTTCCTTGGGCAGGCTGTACCCTGTGTCTCAGTTTCTTCGTCAGCAAAATGGTGACAGCAATAATAGCACCTTCTTTGCAGAGTTGGAGTGACACTAAATAAGCTACATAAAGATGGCCCTTTGGCTGGAAAGACAAGAAAAGATGAAATAAGAGATCTCACGCTCTCGTACAGCTGAGACCTCAGAGGGAATCTTGATGGGGACCTAGCTCAACCCATGCTGTTTTACAGACATGGGCTCTGGGGTCCTAAAATGGAAGCTGACGGTCCCATAGCTAACGTCAGGACTGGTGCCCAGCCCAGGAGTCCTCAGCTCGGAGTGTGAAACAGGCTGCAAAATCTCCAGACACACTCAGGTCCCATCGGGGAGGGGCAGCGACATCGCTGCTTAGTTGGTCGATATTTATCGGAAAGCCTGCGCTTGGCACCCTTTTGTGTCTCTGCTCAGGAGAATTTACAACGTAGCTGGGAAGACACAAATATATGAGAATTACTGCAAATCTCGTCTAACGTATCCACAGCACAGTCTACGTATCGTAAGCGTGTGGGAGTCAGAATAAAGGGTGGGACGGGGCAGGCCTCATTTGTGCAAACTCCCAAGATGCTCACTTTCATGGAACATGACAGAAGTTGGCCTCGTCCCCAGCCCCACCTCTCCCAGGGAAGAGGCACACTCTCCAGTTTCCTCTGGAGTGGAGCACAAATTCAAGTTCAATGACAACTTAGGTTACACCTTTATTTGCCTGTGACTAAACTGGCCTCCCTCCTGAGTCCCCAGCAGTAGGAGGGGAAAATAAACGAACTGCCCAGTCCTGTTTACATACAGTCCAGCTGACATAACGGTCCTTTTAGGGGACATCAAGACTCCTTTTGCTAAAAATATTTTATCTTTCAGAGATCAACCCCCCTCCTGCACCACCTTCTTTCCCTCTGGGGGTGTTAGAATATGCGGAGAAAACAAGGTCACACCGAGCAGGGCGCAGATTAGAGATTCTTGGGCATGAGATCTTCAGCCTCACGTGTTCACCTGGGACCTGCTTGTTCCGTAGACGGTGGCGGCTAAAGTCTGGTTGGTGACGCTCCCAGTCGTGTGCTTCTGCTGGGTCGGGGCTCTGCAGCAGCCCCCAGCTCTGACTCAGGGATCCGTTCTGCAGCCCTTGCTATAGGGTGACTTCATCCCCGGGGACCCTCTCTGGCAAACTTTGCCCAGCCAGACTCTGAGCAGCCTCTAGGCCCTGCCTATGCCACATAGACCCCAAGAGATGAATTGAAAATCAAGCCTTAGGGTCTCTGTCTTAGTCTGCTTGGGTTGCCATGACAAAATATCATACATAGGATGGCTTAAGAAGCAGACATTTATTTCTCATAGTTCTGGGGGCTGGAAGTCCTAGGTCAAGGTCTGGCAGGGTCGGTTACGGGTGAGAGCTCTCTTCCTGGCTTACCTTCTCACTGTGTCCTCACATGGCCTTGCCTCAGTGTGTGCACATAGAGAAAGATATGTCTCTCTCTCCTTTTAAGACCACCAGTCCTATCAGATGATACCCCATCTTTATGACCCCAATTAACCTTAATTACCTCCTAAAAGCCCTATCTCCGGATACAGTCACATTGGGGGTTAGGACTTCAACATATAAACGAGATGCGGGGTGGGGGTGGGAGACAGTGACAATGTGGTTCAGTCCTTAGCAGCCTCTGTCTGCCTAGCCACTCTGTGAGGCCAAGTTCCCAGGGGCACTCTGATAGAGGATCTCTTTCCAGAGTTCAGAACAGGACAGAAGGGACAGTGGCCTCTCTTGGCCCTAGCTGTTGTCTCGTTCTGGAGAAATGATGTGGATGTGGCTTGTAGGTGAGGAAAAGAAGCTAAGGTGACATTTTTAACAGCAAAGCAGAACATTTGAGACTTGGGAGACCCGAGTCTTAATCTTTTAATGATTTTCTGTGTGACCCTAAAGCAACATCATCTCCCCTTGGGCTTTATCCCTTGTTCCCTAACATAAGGGGGTGTTGACCTGCTTCCCAAGATGGTTGAGGGGAACCGGCAGGAGACGTAATTGCAGAAGTCTTTTCTGAAACCGTGAAGACGCTTTCAGAGGCTGTGAATAAAAACAATGCAGACGAACATACGTCCTTTCCAAATGCATGACACCTGCAGAGTAAAGCCTGAGCTTCTAATAGCTGAAACCCCAGTTCCCTGTGGTTTGTAGAGTTGCTAAGAGGGGAGATGAGTCTACCCATCTAGGGGGTGAAGGGAAAGCTTGGGGGAATCTGCCTAACTGAAGGGAGATAGCTTCTAGGAAATTCAGGACAACACAGAAAGTACTCTGCCCAATCCTCCAGTGACAGTTTGTCAAAGAGAAGCAAATCCTTCAGGACATTCTCTTTAATATACTTTTAGTAAATGTTTTATTGCAGTGGATTATGGGAATTAAGGGAATGAAGACTCCATACCGTATTTTTCGAAAGCAATATTTTTAGAATCACAAATTATATTGAAATTTTTATACCAAGAAAATAAAAACAAAGATCAGAAGAACTAAACAGCATTTATATATGTCTCTACAGAGATATATATGTATATTAGCAAATTGAAATATAGCAAAGACACACAAAAACACCCACATAAAAGAGATGCAAATTATATTTTTGACACATTTTCAGCACAATCACCTAATACAATTTTCTTTTATAGGCAGAGGTAATAAATAGTGCAAATGTATATTTATGGTGTATTTGACAAATGGATTTGCTTTGAGTCAGAAGGAAAAGCTCCAATGATTTTACTGTGGAAATGCTTCTCATCTACCTGGACTAAATTGCTCCTCTTTCTTCTGGATTTCTCACCGTGACTGAGTCTGAGGGGAGAACCACCTTTTGGTCTCAGAGCTTGGTACATGCCTGGAATCAAGATTTGGAGCATACCCGAAATCGAGATGTCATTGTATCTGTGCGTGCTGGTGTCATGTCTTCCCCTCTCTGACGACGTGCTCCTTGGAGTGAGGACAATGCCTGTCCATGCCGGCTACTCCTCCACAAATCTTTCTGCTCCACACGGTCATTTGCATGGAAGGGGGACATCCTTCGACTGTGTTGGTGTGGTCAGGGAAGCAGACATGTGCTCTGTGCTCCAAGATGATCCTCTCCTGCTGCATGTCTGAAAACAGACCCTTTTCATCCAAGATACAAGAGTGTTCCCCAGCTGGTGAACTTAATTTCCAAAGATCCACCTCTCCCCTGTGTCATATCGGGGTGTGGGTGCTGACAGATCAGTGTGGTCAAAAGGGGCAGACTTATGTATTTATGTATTTATTTTAGTGTTTGTTTATTTTCGGGGCGGGGGGGAGGGGCAGCGAGAGAGGGAGACGCAGAATCCGAAGCAGGCTTCAGGCTCTGAGCTGTCAGCACAGAGTCCGACATGGGGATTGAACCCACGAACCGTGAGATCATGACCTGAGCTGAAGTCGGGCGCTTAACCGACTGAGCCATCCGGGCGCCCCTAAAAGGGGCAGACTTTAGATTAAACAAGCAGAGTGGTACGACCTACAGGGCCAGGTAGGTGAGAAGCACGCCCAGAGGCTCAACTCCGCCAAGGAAGGGGCAGCTAGAAGGTGGGAGTAGGAAATGAGGTTCTGGGACCTTTGACTCTTAGCTAAGAGACCCCCCCCCACCCCCACCGCCTCCCAGGCTGCTCTTGGGGGGAAGGCTGCCCCAGGCCTTGGGCTCGGATATTGCCAGGGAAGCCAGTGGGTGAATTTGCCCTCAGAACAGGAATAAGACACCGCCCCCCGGGGGGCAGATGGAAAGGGGACTGGAGGTAGATAAGGACAGGGAACAGTCATCAGACCCAGCCATAGCCCAGTGGTGCTTGCCTTGGGGACAATTTCTGGAAGAATACTCACACTGGTGGCTAATTTCATGATAAAGGCTCAGCAGGTGAACAGGATGCCTCAAAACCAGAGTCCGGTGAACTTGCCAAGCTCCAAACGCAAGGGAACTTCAGAGAAACAAGAGGCCCTGATGGTTTGTCTGGCCCATCCCCTCTTTGGTTCCCTTTTTTAGCTCCACGTCTGTAAGGAAGGCTTCATTAGGAAGGACCGGGTGTTTCCTTCTTCTTCTATGTGTGCACGTCACCAGGCCTGCAAACGAGACCCAGACCACCCCCACCACGCGTCTGTGAGCAGATATATTTAAATTTCTTTAAGCTTGGGTGACATCCTCGGATGAGGAGCTCTAAGTACCAAGAATTATTGTTATTACTATGTAGTTACTGCCTAGCATGCAGCGAATTACCCTGTCCTGCTGTGTAAAAGATGTATAGTGGGATGGGGAAGTGCGGAAGGAGGAGAGGCGTGGGGATGTGAGAACCAGAGTGAAAAGTACTCAGGAGGAGCCCGACAGGAGCGCCCCGTGCATGGGCTCTTCACTCTTACGGCTGGAAGCAAAAAACGATTGCTTTCCACTCAGCAAACATAGGACGCCATGAAGACGCTAGGACTGGAGAAAAAGCACGGCCCAGGGCCTGAAGGCATGGAATTGTATCCCCAATTCCGAAACTTAGGACTGGTGCCTTGGACAAGCCAGTGAGTCTGTCTGGGTCTTAGTTCGTGCCACCTGGCCCATAGAAGGCTCCAAATAACTACAGCAATTCCTGTTACTACTGGCACTGCTGCTATTATCCGGCCTTGATCCAGTTGTCAATGATCTGCAGGACCCAGGACATTATCTGAAGCACTGTTTTCCCAGGATTTCCCAGGAGGGGTCACCAAAGAGATCCAGGAGAAATGGACACCGGCAGCCACTGTGGAACCACCCACCCAAAGGGGTCTAATGGATGCCTCCCAGAATTGCCAAGGAATTCTGGGTCTCAATTCAACCTAAAAACAGTTGTTGAGAGGTGGCGGTGTTGTTAATGAACTCTGGGTCTCTGTTTATGGAAGAGTAGCCAATATGGCCCACCTCCAGCTCCCCACCAAATCTGGAGACTATTCCGGAAACCTCTGCTGACCACTGTGCATCCAATTCCTCTCCAAGGTATCAGGAGCAGATGTGGGGCGGGTGGTCTTTATTGAGACTTCACGCTACATCTCTGCTTCGTCTACACCACACAGGGCAGGGACAACCTCTGTGGTTATACAGTCACCATACAAGCTTTGCCAGACCTAGGGGACTCTATTTTGAGAAGTATCAGACTTCTGCCCACAGAGAACTAACGATAGAGGAGGTAAGACAAAGCCTCCAGGGAAAGATGACTGACAGTACAAAGTGAGGATCGACTGGAGAGCAGTGCAATTCCAGTTCAGATTCAGAGACTCCTGAAGTTCAGCTTCAGTAGTCAGAGGCTGCTTCACTGCTTCCTGGAGATCATGGCGCAACTCAGTATAAGAACATCAGATCTAGATGCAAATAAATACCCACCCCCACGGACACACAATGGTACACTTAGGTGATGTGTAGATGCTGTCGAACCAAGGTAAAAAATGATCGTGTCTCAATAACTAGTTGCCTGATTTACGGATGGGTTGACGCTGGTAGTTGGCTTTTTTTCCCACTCAATTGTTTGAAATGACCTGATGATTTCGGGACATCTACCTAAAAGCCCCACTCCCCTCCTTCCAGGCATTGATGGATATGAATTGATTAAAAAGAACAGGCTTCACCCTGAATAAAAGAAGCACAGCACAGGACTGGCAGCAACTATTGGGCTGTTGGGCATACGAGCTGTGCCCCCCACCTCTCACTTCCCTCTCTTACGGGGGTTCCTTCCACCCATCCCACCCCGGTCGTTCCTGCACGGTGGGACTTCGGCAGTGAGTATGGTAAGTGGTCACTCACCAAAAGGTTAATTGAAAGGTGTCCTTTCCATCTTCCCTCTTAAAGGCTCAAGAATATGTCTCGAATGCCTCTATCACATTAATAGAAGAAAACAAACCCTTTTAAAAAAGGAAAAAAGACCCCACCGAACAGAACAGGCTTTGAGACACCAAGCAGGCTAAACTCCATCGGCACATTTTATTGATTTGTTTTCTATTTCAGAGAAACAGGGCAACTCAGAAGACTGAGAAACACCCGGGGCTTCCAGATGAGGCTCGGGGCACACCTCACGAATGCGTGTGTCCTGTTTAGGATGGAACCATTTTGAAACCTGCTTCCTGCCATCATGCCAGACCTTAGTGAATTAATTTAGGTTTAGAAAAACAAACACCTTCTTGGTATGTGGTAGCATTTCACTGGGCTACAAAGTGGGATCAGAGGGGTCTGAACGTCTCAGTCTCACTTACGAGACAGAATTTCAGAGGCCGAATAAGGTGCCCTGTGTCGCCCATCTGCTTTCTAGACAGGGCAGGGAAGGTGGAGGAGGGTTAGGGAGAACTGGTGTGTGAGAAAGCAATGGGTTATTTTGAGGCCTTTTCCTTAAAATAGTGAAAGAATAATTGCATTGTCTGCTGTACTAAAAGTTTTCTTTTTTTTTTAATTTTAAAAAAATGGTTTATTTTTGACAGAGAGAGAGAGAGACAGAGCATGAGCAGGGGAGGGGCAGAGAGAGAGGGAGACGAGAATCTGAAGCAGGCTCCGGGCTCTGAGATGTCAGCACAGAGCCCGACGCGGGGCTCGAACTCACGAACCGCAAGATCATGACCTGAGCTGAAGTCGGATGCTCAACCGACTGAGCCACCCAGGCACCCCTGTACTAAAAGTTTTCATTAGATGATCTGGCTTTGCTCTTAAAAAAAAAAAAAAAAGTACAAGAGACGTGAACTACACAACATGCCAACGAGAGAAGCTAATGCTTCTATTGTTGCAGATATTTTACAGAAGATTGTCCATTGCAGATTGTGACACATTCCCGACACATTCTCTCCCTCCTGCTCCTTCTCGCAGTTGGCTTTGAGGAAACACGCTTCTAAGTTTGAGAATTCATCTTGTCTGATTAATGATGTGTACATAGAGATTTCCGTCTCATCTTCCTTCTCCTGGTCTTTTTTATTCCGTTGTTTGCTGTGCTACAACCCCGCGGATAGATGGTTCTGCCGTGATAAATGTAAAGTTTGCATAAGCCATGTAACAGCAGGACAACCTATTATCACTGTACATTTTCCATGGCTGTGCAAACCTCTGTAGGCTATTTTATTGCTAATAGATCCACAGAGAAACAGTAGTGATTTTACGACTCTTTTTAAAATGGAAATTCATGTTTGAGAAATACAACTGGGAGGAAACAGATGTAAACCACTTAAGCATTTGCAGAAAATTGAGATGCACACTCTTATTTACAGACCTACATAGCCTCCATCGCTTTATTTTCAAAATTAAAATAAGCAATCTGTTTACCATGGGAAATGAGGAACTGTAAACTTGTTGGTTTTCCTTTTACACGGCAATGGCCGCCATCGTTGGGTTTAACGGCAGAGGTGAAACAGGATGGCAATTTTTTCCCCTTAGATTTTATTGTCTATAACACATTCCCTCTGTAATCTGTGCGAGAGGTAGGCGAGTGGGAAAGATTTTAGCATAACTGTATGTCTGAACTCACATTATGCTCTAACAGCTAAAATGATTATCGCACACATTAGAAGGATTTTAACCAAGTACTTAACACTACCTGTAAATTGCTTAAAATATTGGAAGAGCCGACCAACCTCTGCAGAATGTGCTTTTATGTGTCCAAATGCAAAAGCACAACCCATCCAAAAATGTTTATTCTTGACTTGTCCCAACCTTCTCGTATATTCGGGAATTGTGAAAAATCTCATATATCGGAGAGGAGATGTAAATTGAAGCGTCATGGAACAACACATTGACAATGTCTATGCGTTGGGTTTATCAGAGCGAGTTTCTTATAACATGTGGAGGCCCCTCTAATTTTTATTGTTTGGGGTTTTTTTTTGTTTGTTGTGTTTTAACGTTTATGTATTTTTGAGACAGAGAGAGACAGAGCATGAATGGGGGAGGGGCAGAGAGAGAGGGAGACACAGAATCGGAAGCAGGCTCCAGGCTCTGAGCCATCAGCCCAGAGCCCGACGCGGGGCTCGAACTCACGGACCGCGAGATCGTGACCTGAGCTGAAGTCGGACGCTTAACCGACTGAGCTACCCAGGTTCCCCTGGGGTTTTTTGTTTGTTTGTTTGTTTGTTTTTAGTTTTGAAACCACACTTTAAAAAATTGCGGGTAAATATACATAACATAAATTTTGTCATTTTAGCCATTTCTACATGTACAATTCAGCAGCACGAAGTCCATTCACAGTGTTGTGCAACCACCACCGTCTCCAGAAATTTTTCATCTCCCCAAACAGAAACTCTACCCATTGATCATCAGCTCTTTATCACCCCTCCCCAGGCCCCTTGCAACTTCTGCCCTACTTCCTGTCACTACGAATGTGACTGCTTGAGGCACCTTACATAAGTAGAGTTATACGGTATATGTTCTTGTGTGTCAGGTTCATTTCATGTAGTATATAATGTATTCAGGTCCGTCTGTGGTGTGGGACGTGTCAGAATGTTTTTTCCTTTTTAAGCCTGAATGGTATTCCTTGTGTATACACGCCAAATTTTGTTATGCCCTCGCCTGATTTTAACATTGAGGAGTACTTCCAGCACCACGGGGATGGTGGTGGCCCGCCTGTTGCTGAGCCCCGCAAAGCAGCCCACAGCAAGCCAAGGAGAAGGACAGCGGCCCAGCACCAGATCTACAGAGTGAGGCAGGGAGGCCTCTCCTGTGTGATCCATACCTTTCCTGGTCTCTGTGTAATTCCCAGCTGTGTGAGCCTTTTGAGTTCATCCCAGATCTTTACTGTAAATGTGAAAGGAGGCTAAGCCAAACCCTCTTAGAGACCGAAATTCTTCTTGGAGACAAGTTATCATGGATTTCAGCCCAAGGTCAGAGAATGGGACACGTTCTCCGTCTTCCTTTGCAACCTCATTGCCCCCGCAAAGCCATCCCTTCCACCATCTTGGAGGAGCATTGGAAAGACTCCCTGATCCAGCTCTTGGGTCACAGCCAGGAAGGCACAGCCACAGCGAGCCAGCCTCTGAGCAGACCCATTCTCAGTGAAAACCATACTGTATGGAGACGGTATTGAGTACATTCACAAACCGATTTGCCATGCCACTCCTCCCTTTACACTGGGGGAATGAAGTGCCCACCATTGACCTTGTTATCTCATGGCCCGTGTGATGTATAGGGGCTTCTGTTCACAGCCCCTGTGGTGACATAAGCTAATTACGGACACGTGTGGAGGAAGCTTCACGACTCAACCTCTATCACTGCCCGCAGTCACCACAGTTTTCCACGGACTCACCCCTGTTCGCTGCATTGCTGCGTGTCGTGACCAACAAAGCAGGGGTTTTCACAGTACCTGTAAAATTAATTTCTGTCATTGGTGTATTATCTGATGACTAAATAACCTTGGGGTTTTGCCTAAACATCTCTGACAGTTTACAAGGGAAAACGGACATTTGTCAAGTGCAAATCTTATTAATGGAGAGATTCCGTGGCATCGACAAAAAATTTTCGTATACGTGTATTTATCCTACACAGCAACAATCCTGTGAGGTGTTGAGGATAGCTCTGTGATCCCCACTTTATTGACCAGGCCAGGCGACTTGTCCACGGACTTCAAGCCAAGGTGCTGCCACCTGCCCTTCCCAGCAACGCTGGCCTCATCTCAACGCCTTCTCCCTTTCTCTGTTGATGTCCTCTCCCAAAGTGCTCTCACCATTCGCTCTTTGCTTAGCACCTCTGCAACCATTTTCCCTTTTCTCTCCCATGCCTTCCTCAAAATTTTGCCTTCACTTTTGACTTCACTCACTCCTCAGCCACCTTCCCTGGACCAGGAAACACTTGGTCCTGCCTCTCCTCAAGGCTCTGGATGTTGCCAGGCTCGGGCCACCTCCTCATCCTGGTGACAGTGTCCCAGAGGCCAAAAGTCAAATACGGCTTCTCCTAAATCCACTTCTCCCATGCTTGAAACATTTTTCCTGTTAGGCGTTGCATCGAGATACTTTGTTTTGTTTTTGTTTTGTTTGGAGTGTTTTTGTTTGTTTGTTTTTTGTTAGCAATCTGATTTGTCTGTTCATGACCTTAGGAGCCATCATCTTTTCTCTCTTTAAATTCTCCCTGTGCTCTCTTTGCATCTGCTCTAATTCACCCCCCCAACCACACCCCATTCACACTCCCAGAATGTCCCGCCACTCTCACATGTACTAATATTCATGCTAACGGTTCTTCAGTGTTACCTAAATATCAGACATATGTTCTCTTAATTAATCCTTGAAATAACCCCATGAGATAGGCTTCGTTATTAATCCCATTTTACAGATGAGGAAACTGAGGCACGGAAAGATTCCATTAACTTGCTCAACGTCATCCAGCTGGTCAGTGGAGGACAGGGGTTTGAACCCAGGTAGCTGGACTCCAGAGCACATTAAGTGCTACACCCCAGGTAGCTCCCTGCAATTCGTCACCATCTGCCGCCCTCCCTGTCACACTACTTCCTTCTTGAAGAGAATGAATCGTGTACTTGACCTTGGTCTGCTAAGCGAAATAGCAAGAAAGTTCCTCCAACTTTCCTGACACATTTTTTTTTCTTTTTGCTGGCCTCCAGAACAAAGCCAATGTATCTGCTGATGAAGCTCAAGGACTAAATGACTTGCGAACGTGGTCCTGGGTTCCATTTCAGCCAACAGCCGGAGGGCTGGCTGGCTGGGCACCTGTTCCTCCCCGGTAAGGAGCATTCATACCATATGCTGTCTCTCTTATTTTCCTCTACCTTGCACAGAAGCTTCCAGGAATCTTTTCAGTCCTCTTCTCTTCTAGCTCTCCTGGAAGGTGAAAGAGGCAAGCAGCCAGTTCGGGCCTTTTCTCTGACCTTGGATTCCTGCGCATCTCTTCATCATCACAATCTGAACTGCAGCTGTGTCTTGCTTCCCTTTCCGGCTGACTTGCCCTAAATGCCACCGTAGTGCCTCTGAGCCAAACCAGGGGAAAGGTGTTTCTTGCTCTGAATTTCCAAATTCGTGCAGATTCATTCTGGCCACTACGGGTGTTCTGGGAATTTCCTTTCTTTTCCCCATCCCCTGCAGGCTCTGCCCAACATTTATCCAGTCATTTCCTCCCTCTTCGGGTTCCCATCTCCTGTCAGCCGCGCCCAGATACATGGCTTCGTTGAACATGTGTTGAGTCTCACAGCACCTGTGAGATGCGGAGAGATGGGTGCTAATATCCCCAAGGGATGCTTCCGAGGGAATTCGCTTCTGACTTACTCAACATGATAACTTCCTCTTCTTCCAGGAAACCTTCCTGGATTACCCTTCTCAGTCACTGGCCTTTCTCTGTATTCACAGCATCTACTTTCTGGCTTCTATATTCTACAATTCATCCTATTTTGCCTTGTGGCATTACTGTCATGAGTTGTTATTAATGTCTCATATATTTATGCTTTTGTCTCCTCAACTAAATTTTAACTTCCTTGAAGGGGTTTATACTTCTGGATATTCTTCATACTGCCTTGATTTCAGTAATTTCGCTATTTGATTTAAGCTCTGGTTGGATAGCGAAATACATGTTATAGAGTGCCCCAAGCAAGAGGATTTGGTGAGTCATTTTGAAATTCCATGAGTTCTAGTTAATCGTTTTCCCTTTTGCCAATTGGCATTCTATTTCTAAATGAATGAACGAACAAAGGAGCTAACAGCAAGCAGGCTATCCTCCGGTTCATCATCAGAAATAAGAAAATAGTTTTCCAGCATGACTATGTGGCCTGAAAATGGCATTTTTAAAAACTATCAAAAATATGAAACAATCCCTTTATGGGCAGCAGTATTGTTTCCGGGTTAAGAAGATGCATGCTATGGATTGAATTCTGTCCTCCCAAAATTCGTATGTTGAAGTCCTAACCCCTCGTGCCCATTGTATGTGATCATATTCAGAGAAAAGGTCTTTAAAGGTGTGATTAAGTTAAAATGAGGTGCTTAAGGTTGGCCCTAATCTAGTATGAATGTGTCCTTATAAAAAAGAGGAAATTTGGACCACATGGAGAGAGACACAGTAGAGGAATGACCATGTGAAGACACAGCAAAGAGGTGGCCACCTGCAAGCCAAAGAAAGAGGTCTCAGGAGGAGCCACACCTGCTGACATCTTGATCTTGGACTTCTAGCCTCCAGAACTGTAAGAAAATACATTCCTGTTGTTTAAGCCATCCAGGCTGTGTGGCATTTTGTTATGGTGACCTGAGCAAGCTAATACAATGTAATTTGTACAATGCAATACTCAAACTTCGTATTTCTTCTCTGTCATTTAGTCACAGACCGAATGCCTTGGGGGCATGTGATTTAAGTTGTTCGTCAGTTTCCTCCTCTGCAAAACGGGACTAGCCACACCTACGTCTCTGTGTTGGTAGGTGACAGAGTTCAGGGTTAAAGACTGGGCTTTGGAGTGGGATGGTCCAGAGTTGGAGTCCAGGCTCTACAGCATATCAGCGGTGGCATCTTGGGGACTGTTCCCTAACTGCTTCATGATGTTTTGATGAAAATTAAATGAAGGCTGTCACACTAATTCTCAGTAAATATTAGCTTCTCTCTCTTATTCAGGGGAAAGCAAGTCTCAGCCAGTGGGTCTCAAATGCCGGATCATCCTACCAGGAGGTGAACATAGCAAGTTGTTTTGGCCTGATGCTACTAAAGGTTTAATTCTTCTAACTCCCTTTGTTGTGATTCTATACTCACAGCACAACCTTCTGACTGCTTCCCCAGGGCTCTGCCAAAGACCTTGGTGACTGGGTGTTCCAGCTCCTCTGACAATTGTATTTCTCGTTGTGATTCTGCCACTTACCAGCTAGCTTGGGCAGCGACTGAATTCCTTTGTCTTCATTTTCTAATTTGCAGAAAGGGGAGAATGTCAACTGGATATCGTGATAAGTCGAGAAGGAAAAGTGGCAATAGAAACAACAGCAGCTAACAAATATGGAGCACTTAGCGTGGGGGGAGGCACGTGCTAAGTGCTTTGCAAACATGATCTCATTAAATGAGATACTGATAAGTCTTGGTAGAGTACCTGGCACACTATAAACACTCAGTAAACGGTGGCAGGTAAATGACTGTGGCGAACAGGAGATTATTTCCCATGTAGCTTATTGCTAGGAGTAGAATATGCTGATTGTGCCCATCTATTTTGCCCATCCAAGTATTTCAGGGCATGTAACAGATTTCTGAATTTGAAATGATATATTGGCACTCTGCTTTAATGCCTCCATGTCAAAAGTATGGTTAGCGTGTCCATTCCCGAGAAACAGATCACCTCTGGGTGTGCTGACAAAGTCAGATTTCTAATCTTAAGAGACAAAAGACTAAACTTTGTTTTGGAAGATTCACCAAGCTCATGAATAGAGGGGGGGTTTTCTTTTTTTTTTTTTTTGACCTTCTGATTGTGGTAAACTGTTTTCAGTGGGTCTGCTATAATCCACTGTGTGAATTTAGCGTAATTCTCGTAACTATTTTAGCATAATTCATGTAACCGTTTCCTTATTCAAAGACATCTCAACTTAAAACTTTTTTTTTTTTCACAAATGACACTACAAAGAGCACGATTGTGTATGAGATTTTGTTTGGGCTGTGAAATGTTTTCAAACAAGCTAAGTGATGTTGGAATGATGTCAATTATCGAGTTCACCCACCAGCCTGCCCTTAAAGAACTCTGAGGAACGAAGCTGGCTCTCCTCTTTCTTGTATCTGGTGCCCATGGTAGGCCCCCTGGAGGAGGGTGGATGGGACTGAGATGGCCATAGGGTAAGAGAGGCAGAGGCTTCAGGACCGGTCCCCTGGGGTACGCAGGGAGTCACTGACCAAGCCATTTGCGGAGAACACGTCTCGTCTGCTAACTCATTGTCCCTGACTCTAATCGTCAGAGCTGGCAACGCAGGCTGCACTTTGGAGTTGGTGCCTTCAACAGCCATGTCTTCAGGGGGTGCATGTGGGGCAATCAAGACTATTGAGAATGTAAGTTAAGGTTGTTGCTTCCAGCCACACACATTCCACTCGCAGGCTGATTAGTACACTGAAGAGCTCTCATTGACATTTCGTGGTTTAACATAAAGATTTCTTATGCATAGCTCAGGAAAGAGAGACAGATTTTGAAACAGCTGTCTAATATCTCTGTCAACATAGAAATTAAATAGATTTAGGAACTTCAGAAAAACATACGCGCATTTAATGCCCAGTAATGATCAATTCCAATTTCCAGTTGCAGAAATAGGAATTGTTTTCAATGTGTTCTGTGGGTTATTCCAAATAAACATCTGGCATCATTTTATTTCTTTTTAATCATTTGAATGGTGATATTGTAAGTCTATCTATTTATTTGTCCGGCTATAGAGCTGATGATAATGCCTCCATCATCTTTCAAATGAAAGCATTAAATTGTCTTAAAGTAACCATTTCACATTTAGCATATATCAACTTTGAATTACAGACTTCCTCCAAGTTAGTAGCCATTCTTTTTTTCTTTACCAGTGATAATGAAAGACAGAAACACCACCTTGCCTTCAGGGTCAGAAATGTGTTTGTGTTGGAATGAGATCAACTCTTTGTTTTCCATATCGTGGAGAGAGTGCACACAGAAGAGAGATCCAAAACTCAAGACTAGGGTGTGATGTTCTTTTAGTCGACTTGTTAGTCTCAACCAATCAAAAAGACCATCCCCATCTAGGCAGCTTGTAAGTGAGAGGAGAAGCTTTGCCTGATTTGGGTTCAAATCCCGGCTCGCTCCTTTCTAACTTTGTGGCCTTGATCAACGTGACTCACTTCGCAGAGTCCCAAGTTCTTCATCTTCGGCACAGATGAAGGAACGTTATTAATACGTTAATTACATAACGTAATTAATACGTTATTAATACGTTATTAATGAAATGCTGAATATGGAGCGTCTCCAGACCCTGAACATGGTAGGTGCAGAATAGATGACAGCCATCCTTATCATGAGGACAAATCCAAAGCCACCGAGCCCTCAGCTCAGTCTACTCTGCACTGAATTTGAGAAAATGGGCTGAAATGAATTAGGCTAGGTACCTGCAAAGGTAATCCATTTATTTACCCATTTGTTGTTATAATAACAAGAGCAAAAGGAAACTAACTTGAGTCTAGATGCCCAACCTCTTCCTCTCTCAGAGGAGCACCTCAAACAAATGAGCAGTTCGGCTCCTGTTCAGGAAGAAAACATGGGAACTCACACCCGCTGAGAGCAATAGAAATTAATCAGAATTACAGATCATGTTAGTAAGAGGTTACTTTGGAACTCTGAGAACAGTTTTAGTTATGGTTGATTTAGGCTAGTGTGAGATTGTAAACAAAACATGCCTTCGGTCTGTAAGTCCCGTAGCTTCTTTGGGGGTAATTTTAAAGAAATACAGCAGTGCGTAGAGTTACAGCTCTCCATGACCTTCCACGAATGCCGATGCACATCTGGGCCAATCAAAGGTGATACTACACTCAGTAAAAGCTTGGTATAAAGTGGTTTTTCTACTGCACTGAATTTGCTGTCCCCTAGAAAAGGGCTAACATCCCCATTCCTGAGCATTGGATAGTATTTCAAGTGCCCTTTGCTTTACTCAAATCAAGTCCTTAAAAGTGGCAGTTCTAGGGGAGCCAGGGTGGCTCAGCCAGGGTGGTTAAGTATCCAGTTCTTGATTTCGGCTCAGGTCACGATCTCATGGTTGTGAGATCGATCCCTGCGTTGAGCTCCACGCTGTGCTTCGAGCCTGCTTGGGATTCTCTCTCTCCCTCTTTCCCTGCCCCTTTCCTGCTCTCTCTCTCTCTCTCCCTCTTCCTCTCTCTCTCTCTAAAAAAAAGTGGCAGTTCTATTTTCTGAACTCATAGGCGATATAGCATGTGGACCAACAGCTTCGGATCCCAACCCTGGTTCTAGTTGATCCTAATCATGTGACCAGTTCCCACATCTGGAAAAGGAGAGTAATTGCAGAAGGTGCCTCATGAGGGAGAAGGAAGCCGAGCTAATGCCTATGATATATTTTGCCTACCGCCTGGCACATAGTAAGTGCCCACTAAAATGATGGATTAAATAGTAGCTGTTATAGATAGAAATAATGCTGGCCCACAAATGTGAGACCGAAAATAAGTGGGAAAAGCCTAAAGAACATTATGTGCTCTTCCTTGTACTTCCCTTTTAGTCTGGTTTTCAAAAGAAGCCACCTTCAAAGGTGCCTCTTCCCCGACTGCCCTGAGGTAATACTGTTGTGTGTTTTGTGTTAATCACTCTCTGTTTCACCTAAAGTTTTCTATATATCCCTGAAAGCATGTATTTTTAGATTTGCCTCCATTTTCCCTTTTTGTTCAACATTACGTCCGTGAGACTCACCCTTGCTTTGTCGTGCCCATAATTTATGTGCTTTCGCTGCTGTATTCCTTGCTGCAAATTTCCACAGTGTGTTCATCCAATCTCTTGTTTATGGCCATCTGGGCTCTTTCCAGTCTTTGCTTCTATGAGCATCCTTACACATGTCATCTGTAGCTGGCATGCAATAATTTTTATAGGATCCTTATGATGAGCAAATTTTAGAATTTTACTGAATTCCATACCTATTACGATGCGCATGTAGTTTTTCTCCTTTAATTTCTTGATGTGGTAAATTAAAGTGAGAATTTTTCCTAATATTGAACCAATGGTGAATTTCTGGAGTAAACTCTGCTTGATCTCTTATTTGTTAAAAAAATTTGTTTTACTTTTATTTTATTTAGTATTTAGAGCACATGATCTGTCTTTATCTAGATTTGATATCAAGATTATACCAGCCTCAATAAATTACTTAAAGTCTTTCCTTCTTCTTTCTTTCTTTCTTTCTTTTTTTTTTTTTTTTTTTTTAGAGAGAGAGAGAGAGAGAGAGACAGAAAGCTGGGGGGAAGGAGAGAGGATCTCAAGTAGGCTCTAAGTGCAGCTTGGAGTCTGAAGAGGGGCTCAATCCCACAATCGTGAGATCACGACCTGAGCAGAAATCAAGACTCCCCCAACTGAATAAGCCACCCAGGTGCCCATTTCCTTCTTTCTTTCTTCCTTCCTTCCTTCCTTCCTTCCTTCCTTTGTTTTTAATGTTTTGAGAAAAGCTTGTGTAACATAACAATCACATATGACTTATGTCTTGTAAGTTTGGTAGATCTGGAGTTTTCCATGTGAAAATATTTTAATGGTTATTCAACTAGATTTCCTCCTTTATCAAAAGTACTTTGGGGGTGCCTGGGTGGCTCAGTTGGTTAAGCATCCGACTTTGGCTAGGTCATGATCTCACGGTTTGTGAGTTCGAGCCCCGCATCGGGCTCTGTGCTGACAGCTCAGAGCCCGGAGCCTTCTTCACATTCTGTGTCTCCCTCTCTCTCTGCCCCTTCCCTGCTCACACTCTGTCTCTCTCCCTCTCAAAAATAAATAAACATTAAAAAAAAAGTACTTTGGTCAATTATATTTTTCTAGAAATGTGTCCACTTTATCTATATTTCCAAATGTATCAGTAAAGAATTGTCTGAAATATTCTTAGAGTCTGCTGCACCTATAGCTTGTTCCTTTTTCTCCTTGACATTGGCAATTGGCACCTCTCTCTTTTCGAGATGAACCTTGCCAGAGGTTTGTCCGCATTGTTAGTCTTTGTGGAGAATCACTTTTCAGCTTGGTCAGCCCTCCCCGCGGTATTTTTGTCATTCTTATTTCATCAACTTCCGTCCTTTAATACTTCCTTTCTTCTACTTTGAGTTCATTGTGCTGTCATTTTTCTAATTGATTATATCATTAATTTTAAGCCTTTCTTCTTTTTAGTACGTGTTGGTCTCTGTGAAAGTACCACTTTCGTTGCATCCCACAAGATTTAAAAAAAAATTAAAACTTTTATTTTGAGATGGTTATGGAGTCACATGCAGCTGTAAGAAATAATACAGCGAGAGCACCTGTATGCTTTGTCCAGTTTCCCCAGTGGTAACATCTTACAAAACTACAGCATGAGATCACAACCAGGATATCAGCATTGACACAGCCAAGGCACAGAACATTTCCATCACTGCAGGGGCCGCTCGTGTCGCCCTTCCCATGGCCACTCTAGTTTCCTTCCTGCGCCCATCCCCTCCTCAACTCCTGCCAACAACTAATCTCTTGTTCGTGTGTTTAACTCTGTTCTCTGAAGAATGTTATATAAATGGAATCACACAGTATGTAACTTTTGAGAATTGGCTTTTTTCACTTATCATAATTCTCTGAAGATGTATCTAGACTATTGGATGTACCAATAATCAAAACATGTTCTTTTTTATTGCTGAATACTATTCCGTTGTATGGATGTACCACAATTTATTCCACCATTCACCCAATGAAAGATATTTGGGGGCGCCTGGGTGGCTCAGTTGGTTGAGCGCCTGACTTCATTTCAGCTCAGATCGTGATCTCACAGTTCGTGAGTTTGCTCCCCGCATTGGGCTCTGCACTGACAGTGCCCCTTTCTCTCTGACCCTTCCCTGCTCGCATGCTCTCTCTCAAAAATAAACTTTTTTAAAAATTGGAAAAAAAAGATACTTCGTTTGTTTCCAGTTTTTGGTTATTACCAATGAAGCTGCTGTGAACATAAGTTTTCATTTCTCCGGGATAAGTCCCCAGGAGTGCAATTGTTGGGTTATGTGATAGTTGCGTGTTTAGTTTTTTAAGAAATTGCCAAACTGTTTTTCAGAGTGGTTGTACATTTTACATTCCTACCAGCAACGTATGAGTGATCGAGTTTCTCTGCATCCTTACTGGTATTTGGTGTTGTCACTATTTTTTTTTTTTAGCTGTTCTCATAGGAGTGGTATCTCATCGTAGTTTTAATGTGCATTTTCCTAGATTAATGATGTTAAACACGTTTTCATGTGCTTATTTTCCATCTGCATATCTTTTTCAGTAACATACCTCTTCATGTCATTTGCCCATGTTCTAATTGATTAGTTTTGATTTTTGTTGTTGCGATTTGAGAGTTCTTTATATATTCTAGATACTAGTTCTTCATTCCACAAATTTCGTTGATAATATTTTTCTTATTCATTTTTCATATTAAGCATCTTCTCATTTTCACCACGAACCATGAGTAACCATGGGTCCTTTAAAACATATGCTTTAAATGTTCAAAATAAGTGGGCTTTTAGAAGTCATCTTTTTATAACTCAGTTAAAATTTAATTTCATTGTTGTCAGTAAACGTCAGTAAATGACACATACCAATTATCTGAAATTTGTCAACGCTTGATTTTGGCTTATAATATGGTCAACTTCCGTCATTGTTTTCTGTGTGCTTGAAAATAATCTCTATTCTCGCATTGTTAGAAATGCTATTTATGTATATCCATCAGAATAATCTTGTGATGTCCAATTTTCTGTGACTTTTTTTTTCTCTGCTTGATTTATCAACCACTGAATGTCTCCCTCAGTGATGGCCTATTTGTCATTTCTTCTTAGAATCTGTCAATTCTTGTTTTACATATTTTGAAGATTCATCACTAAGTACGTACAAGTTCCTAGTGAAATCTTTTAAAAAATATGTACTGATGTTCATTATCGACAGTAATGCCTTTCACCTAAGGTCAGTCTGTTTTATCTGATATTATTTTATGCTAGTTTTCTTTTGGTTACTATATGCCTGTTGTGACAGAGTGGTTCCTGCAACTCTGTCTTTCGTGATATGATTCTTCCTTTCTCTCACTTTTAGCTGGAGACTTGGTCGTCTGAGTAAAGACTACATTCCCCAGGCTCCCTTGCAGCTAGGTGTGGCCATATGACTAAGATCTGGTCAATGAGATAAAAGCAAATGGGTTGTTTGGCAGCTTCCAAGAATCTACCTTAAGATGTAACACAAGATATTCCATGTCTTCTTCTCCATCCTTCCTTCATCCTCCGTCTTGGAATGCAGATACTATCATCTTGGACCTACTGCTTAAATCAGCCCAATATGGAATCATGGGATCAAAAAAGTCTTAAGTTTCTGACAGGAGGGAGTGCCACAGACACAGAAAAAATAAATTTCTGTCTTGTTTAAGCCACTGTCATTTGGAGTTTTCTGTTACTTGCAGTCAAACCCATCTCACAATGATATACCTATCATATTTTTTTCTCTCTTTTGTTTTCAAGTTTCCATTTTCTTATATTTTATGGAAATTAATTATAAACACAACTTGTGGTTTTGGTTTTTGGTTGTTTTTTTTTTTGATGCTGTTGTATGTTCTCTTTTAATTCAACCCTGATTTGATGGCCTTAGTCTCTTAACTAGAAAGTTCAGTCCATTTCCCCCAAGTGTGATTATTAATATATGTAGTAAGAATTTTATGTATGTGTTTATTTATATCCTGCCCCAGATCACTGAGGTTTTAAGACCACTTACAGAGGCAGAGCCTTATGGTAAGATAAAATAAAATATAAAATAGTTAAAGGAATTGAGGAAAAGCAAACTGCGTTAATTAATTAATTCTCATTCCCACTTTTATTAATCAAAGACATGAAATTGCTGATAAGAACTTTTGATTAGCACATGATAACCCAAATTATCCTTATGAAATTCTACCAGGATCACAAAATAAGATAAAAATAGTATATTGAATTAAAATATATTAATGATCACACTCAATGGAAATTGAGTAAACTTTCTAGTTAAGAGACTAAGGAGATGAAAAATAAGCTTCTTTTTTGGCCTGTTTGCCTTATTCAAGTTCCATTATACTTTTGGAAATGTTATTACCCTAGGGGCCTATCCTTACCTTCACTTACCTCACTTGAGGAAGACTTACTCTGACCTCCACCCGAAATCTGGAAAAATTCATGCTTCTCTCATTGCTCTCATTCCTGCATAGACTGCTCTCCACTTGACAAAACTTTTCTTGTTCTCGTGTCTCAGCCTAAGTGTCACCTCCTCCTGGAAGTCTTCCCTGACCAGCTCATGAACTTGAGCAGACAGCCTCTACAGTGGACTGCCATCACACTCTAGCAGGGTGTGTCAGAGCTTCTGTCTCCTCATGTGGTTGCCTGTTTCCTTGTTTACACCTTCAAGTAAACTGTTGAATCCACTGAAGGTGGGCTCTTTACCTAAGTTTTTCACTGTTGTGCTACCAGTGTCCAGAGCAGTACCTAGCACAAAAGACCATGAACAATAAGTGATTATTTGATGGATGGATGGATGGATGGATGGATGAACTGATGATGCCAAGGCCACTGTAACGAATGTATATAGGATGTAACTGATACCAGTACTCCAGATTACTGGTTGACGTCTTCTCCTCTCCAATAACTCTAAAAAATATTTCCACTGGTGAGTCCCACTGACTGGCTCTAACTCCCCAAACTGAAGAGAAACTGGCCACCTTTGGTGGGTAGGCTTTAAGATGGCCCCCAGTAACCACTGCCTTCTAGCATTCATGGCTTTGTGTACTACCTTAAGTACGGACTCTCTTCCAAAAACTGGAATATGACAGCATTGATAAGATGTTACTCTGAATATTAGGAAGACTATGACTTCTGTCTTGAGTTCTCTCTCTTTTTCAATACTCTGGTGAAAGTAAGCTGCCATATTGTGGTTGGCCCTATGGAGAGATCCACATGATGTTGTGGTGCCTTCTGTGCAATAGCCTGCAAGGATCTGGGGCCAGCTGACAACCATGAACGAGCTTGGAAGCAAAGCCTTTCGCACAAGTTGAGTCTTGAAATTCTTTGGCCAACCGTAGTCCTTGAGGGCACCTCATGAGAGACCTTGAGGTAAAGGCATACAACTAGGCCACTCTTGGCTTTCTGACACACAGGAAGTGTGAGGTAATAAATGTTTCTTGTTCCAGCTGCCAGGTTTTGAAGTAATTTGTCATGGAGCAATAGATAATATACCACTGAGTGGCAACTCTAAGGTAGCCAGGCTCTGTGCTATGCACATTCATCTAGGATCTCATTTTGTTTTGGTATACATCTTCATCACCTGGGAAATGTGCTAAAACACACTTGTACAGATTTTGGAGGCTCGGAGAAGAGTTCGGTTACCTATGTTTTTAGTAGGTCCCCAGAAGATTGTGATGCACCCCAAGTGTAAGAACTAGTGCATTTCTCTTCTTGGGTTACCCATTCCTTCCTCTTTGGCAAGGTGGGGAAGGGCAGAGGGGCAGGAAGCTGCCACATCAGGTGGCCTCGCTAGAGCCAGGCTGGTGTGTGATGACTGTCATCCATGCCTCCAGGAGGCACCAGAACTAGGGAAGAGGGCAGAACAGTGAGCCGAGTGGACAGCTCAAGTTCCTCAAGCTGTAAAAGAATTGCCCAACCTGTTGCCAACAGCGAAGAGGCCATGACTGTTGGGGAAGCTGAGGATCCAATGGGAAGCTGAGAAGTGAGAGCAGTGGGTTAAGGGGAGAGGCTAGGGCCACTGTGGAGGTCAAGCACTGTCTTCTACTTGTGGTGACACGGTGGGGCAGCTGCACCTTAAACACCAGCATTATCTGACAATTGGGGCAGACTCAATTAATTTGTGACTTTCCAGGAATTACTGACTGAGAAACTGATCTTTGGCAGAGAAGAGCTGCATGAACATAACCCCTTGATCTACTATTGGGTCAGCTGGTTCCTTAAGAGACTGCTGTTGTGTGAAGGCAAGACCCCAGGACCCTGAGAACAGAAGGCCAAGGTTGGAATCCCAACTCTGCTATCACCACCGTGTGACCTTGGACAGGTCAGAGTCATCTCCCCAAGGCTCAATGTCCAAATGTAAATAGGAATAATGCCTACCCTATCGTTTTATTCTCCATGAATGGAGAATGCTCAGCACAAAGTCCACACTTAGCCAATGCTGGTAAGTTTGAGAGAGGTCTCCTTGTGGTTTTGTTTGCTATGTCTGTGATTGATCGTCCAGCAGAGTGCTTTACATACAGCTAGTACTCAAAAAATACCCGATGAATGAACAAATTCCTAAAAGTAATAAAAAAATAATGTAGTCAAAGTGATGCAGCTCGTCGAAAAAATGAGCGGGCTTATCCGGTCTTGAAACTTAGCCATGCTCAGCCCTGGTGAGATTTTGAGGCAAATAGACAAGTAACAGCAGTAAGGACACGAAGGCTATTTAATAAACAAATAAGTGAATAGTTGAAACTAAACTACTGGGTAGACATTGAATCACAGGATGTTAAATGTCCACCCGGAAAAAAATGGTGCCACGTATTTGCATCTGCTGTTAAAATTCAGTCAAATATTTAGTTATATCCACTATCTGGATATCTGGGTTAAGTTAGCCAAAAGACTGATGACTGAGTGAATTTTTTCATTTTAATTGAGTCTCTTTTGAGATCATGCAGGCTGACATACTCTTGGGGACACAACTGAAGGAAGAATTCAAGGAGGAGCCATCCCCATGAGACTCGGACTGCCTCATGAGCTCAGGTTGCAGACAGAACTTCAATGACACCAATGTCACCATTGCGAGTTCACGACAAAGGAATCATTTCGGAGTCTCTACTTGTAGATTCCATTAAAATAAAATAGGGCTTTAAAGTTTTCTAAGACCTCTATCTCACCGTTTTTAATTAATAAGAATTGCAGTATCACTTAAATATATAATCTTCTTGGAGCTATAAAGTCCAGCTGGTGGCCAATTACATTTTAATCTATTTAATGAAATTTCCTAATAAAATATCTGATCAATGAATATTTGTGTTGTGTATGCTTTCCACTAATACATGGTGACATAAATGCCTAGTCAGAGGTGCATGCGTGTTCAAATACATCAATACTGTTTAGGCTCCTCTGTCTTATAGATTTATACCTAACTTGCTTTCAATGTTTTCTGCATTTTTTCAGGCAAAATCCCTTGTTCAGTTTAAATTTCTAATATTGAAATTTATATCCACGCGTTAGTCACCAAAAGGAAATCAGTTACCGTTACCCACCGCTAAGTATTTTACATGCAGATTTTATAGAGTTGCACTAAACCAACCATTGCAAATCTATGGTGTGCCAATTTGCTGCCTTTTTTTTTTTAAGTATATTAACTGCGGGATCATAAAATAAAAGAGGTGAGAATTCCTCACCCCAATCAATGAGTCAAATGCAGCTGTTCACAAAGTCCGGGAGTTCAACTAAGTACTCAAGTGAGTCTGAACATTTCTCTCCTTAGTCTACTACTGTTTGTGCAGTATTTTTTTTTTCTAACCCCAGGAAGCAAGGATTAAGTAAATAATGAATAAACATGTCTCATTGAAGCGACTTTGACATTTCATATAGGTTTACATGTTAATTAAGATAAGATTGTTCTAGTCCCCCAAAAGGGCTTTTTTTTTCCCCCTTTGAGCAACAAGACTGAAATATAGTATAAAAGTGTATGAACACTCTGTTAAATGCACAGATTTAACCCCGCTGTTTTGCTCCTAATCATTATTAATTGCCTCCAGTGGTGGACATTAATTTCCCTATTGCAGCAACATGCATCTTGAGCTTGGGCATATCCTAATACATCAAACGGGACAGGTGATATAATTCAGTTGGTCACAGCTGGAAAGGAGACAGCCACCCACATGCAGGCAGTCTGTCAACCTTAGTTACACTGCAGACACCACCACAGCCTCCGAAACAACATTGTACATTTATCTCTGGGGATAACTTTACAAGAAGTATGGCTGCTTGGTTCATCTTATTTAATCCGTTATTGTCTTAGCAGCTTCAAGAAGGAAACAGTTGAAACTCAAAACTCTGAATTTGTTTCCAGTCGTTGAAGGGGGAATAGCAGAGACATATGGTCGGACTCACAGTGTAGATAAAGTGATAAGTGCTCGGTTCAGTGTAGTTTAGATTTTAAGATCGATGTCACCGTAGGATTTGGCGTGAATCGCTGATAATGTTTACTATGATGACACTTCAGGGTCCTGCCTTGTTCTGGAGACCTTAAGGAGATCTTGACAAGTTGCCCATAGTACCTTGTGTTTACACATGAATGGCTCTTTGGAACAAAGTTCATAGCTTTGTTATCCTTAAAGATGAACTCGAAGCTCCTTAGTGGTAACATGGAAAAGAGAGGTAGGGTGGTTATTAGTCTTCATTGTATGGCCGAGAGAAGTGAGATGGTGGTGAGGCTGTGTTGAACATGAGCCAACATCAAAGCTATGGCAAGGACTCCAATCCCAAATTTTGGCTCCAAAGCCTGGTTCTCCCTGCCAAAGTTACTTCCTCTTCCACTATAGGAATCATTCTAGGTTAGAGAAAAGCAAACCCAAGCCACCATGAGATATCACCTCACACTCATTAAGATGGCCGCTATCAAAAGAACAGAAACTAAGCGTTGGCAAGGATGTGGAGAAATTAGAACACTCGAGCTCTGTTGGTGGGAATGCAAAGTGGTGCAGCCGCTAGGGAAAACAGTATGGCGGTTCCTCAAAACATTGAAAATAAAACTACCGTATGATCCAACCATCCCACTTCTAGGTGTATACCCAAAAGAACTGAAAGCAGGATCTCGAAGAGAGATTTGTACATCCTTGTTCCAGGCATTATTCACAATAGGCCAGAGCTGGAAGCAACCCAGATACCCACCGACTGATGAATACAGAAAATGTAGCATACACGTCTAGCGAAATACTGTGCAGCCTTAAAAAAGGAAGGAACTCTTGTCACATACTAAAACACGGATGAACCTTGAAAACATGCTAGGCAAGAGAAGCCAGATGCAGAAGGACAAAGGCTGTGTGATTCCATTCATGTGAAGTATCCAGAGTAGTAAAAAATCAGAGAAGCTGAAAGTACAAAGGGCTGGGGGGAGGCAAGGAAGGGCAAGTGGAAATTAGAGTTCCGTGGGCGTAGAGTTTCAGCTTTGTAAGATGAGAAAGTTCTACAGATCTGCTGATGTGCATATACGAACTGCACACCTGAAAGTGGTTAAGATGATAAATGCAATGTTATATGGTTTTTACCACAATAAAAAAAAATACACAGAGATAGATACATAAACAGAAGCCTAGAGGAACACCTTGCACAATATTAATAGTATCAGAATTACAGGTGATATTTTCTAATTTTTTTTCTGATATTTCTACATTTATCATTTTTCTCTGTAACGATATATATTGAAATCCTGTCCAGAACGCAACTTGTCAGAGTAACTACATTTTATGAAAATAGCCCAAAGCCCATAGATGTCTTGCCCAAGGACGGAGAGTCAGCAGAAACTGGGAGGAGAGTTGAGTCATTTTCTCACTCGGCAAGGCAGGCAGACACAGAAGCCCTCCCTTCTCTCTTGTTCCACACTCATAGATACAGATCCTTTCACAGGATTCACTGGACTTTCTCTATCAAAGCGTCCTTGGGATTTTCCTTGTCGCCACTCACTCCCTACTGCCCAAAGTCAGCTCAAGTAATACCTCCCAGTAGGATGCCACGCCTCAGGACACATGCCTTGTGCATTTGTCATATCCTGCTTTGTAGAATAGCTCTATGTGGACCTGTTTTCTCTCTCTCATTAGAGTAGAAGCGCTTTGAGGGCAGAGCCCATACTTTCCACGTTTGTGTATTCCCAGACACAGCGTCTACTCACAGTGAACCCTGGAAGGGAATGAATGAATGAATGACAATGAATAAATGAATGAATGTGTGACGAAGTGAATGAATGCATGACAGATTGCTGAACTCTCCATGAGCAAATAAACAAATCAAGCCAGCTAGGACATTTTTCTCATGAGTTCTAGGTTGGTTCTTATTTTCTCCCAAATAGCGATTCTTATCCTCAAGACTTCTTTGTGGTCATTCCGATTTTTATTCCTTGCACTTAATAAGTAAAAATTATAATTATAATAAGAATTATAATTTTTGTGACCCTGTTATCTCAGTTCTGTATTTTAAATTCTGTGGATCTATTTTTATCTCAGTAAAGGCAAATTTTCATTTAAATTTAAATTTGCTTTAACATTGTTCTCAGATGTTTTTTCACCAAGACAGGATACATATATTATATAATGGTGCTGCTCTATTGGATGTCTCCAATGTGGTCTCCAGGGGAAAAGTTACAGATGGGTCCTATTTTGTATGTTAGAGATGCCTCTTCGCGTAAATAAACTTTTCATAAGTCAAATTATAGTTTGGCGGTCACAGGGGTGTCACCGTACCAATGGAACTTTCCAGAAGGGTTCTTTAAAACAAGATTTGCAAAGCAAGGAACCAGCCACCATTTGTACAGTTTGTAAATTTTGCAATATCAGATTTTCTAGAAGGACAGCACAAGGTTATATCTATCAGTTCTATCATTAGGTTAAAGAAAAAAAAAACATAGCAAAATACATTCAGTCACAGCCCCTACATGTAAGGCATACGCAGGTCAAACCGCCACCAAGAATCAGGATTTCCTCAGACAAATCCCAGGCTTGCCATGACTGTCCCTCTTTCGTTGCTTTCATCTCCCCTGCTTTTCCAGGGGAGATTCTTGTAGGATCCAGCCCTCCAGAACAGTTGTTGATTTTTCTCTCATTCCGCTTTCTCTTTGAAGAACCTTAGTGCCCTCAGAAAGCCCGCCTCCAATACATTTGCCAGCTTTAACTAGAGGGCCTGGCTTGGCCTGCAGGGTTTGCTGTCCCGAGCCTGCCTGCGGAGGAGGTCTGGCACAGCGTGTGTGGACTGTTTTCTGCCCACGCGGAGGTGAGCCCCTCAGCCAAGCAGACGATGAAGGCCTTCAGATGGCAGATAGGCCGCGTGCGGCCAGCACCGCCTCAAACCTGGCGCTCCTTTGGGATTGCTGTCAGGGACTCGTGGGTGACATTTTCGTTATCTAGGCAGAAAGTGTGTTTGGGTTAAACTGCCAGTGCCACCGTGTCACCGAGTTCTCTGCTGAGCCCGAGACAGGCACTCCCTATCAGAGATAGCTACGGCAGGCCCCGAGCTGCTGCCTCTCCAAGCAGCCTGCTTTCTGCACGGCGGTGTTTACAGGGCATCACGGACGGCCGCCAGGACTGGGATTGGCCTTCTCTCCGAGCTTGCGAGGAACAAAGACTGCTCCTAAAGACACACGTGGAGCAAAAAGCCTGACAAAATGTCCTGTGACTTCAGACGCCTTTTACAACAGCGTGTAGCCGTGCTGTTAATTAAAAGAGTTAAACTTGGGAACTAGACTTTGATGCAATATGTTGTTTCCATTCTTGGAAATACATTCACGAGGAGCTAATAAATAATCCATGAATGCTAATTTTTTTAAGTCATTTCAAAGGGATGAAGTCAGCCTGGATAATTGTAAATGCAATGGCTCAACCCCAACTCCATTAAAATGGAAAGGTGTGAACTGATTAGACCCTCAGCTGCTTTTGATAGAAGTCTTAAATTCAAATGCCACATCATTTGTTTTTAGCAAATGGAGTAATTACAATAATATTTTCTTCATTTTTAAGGTCAGATCCCTTAAATTCTACAGGCTCGGGCCTTAATTTAAATGCAGCCAGAATCATTTTCCTTGCATGCATTAATTAAATGGGTATGTAGTTTAAAGGTAACATCCACCCTTATTTTCTCTGGAGGGGAAATAAATACTCGAGGTGTCTAACTACAAGGTTGGAGGGGAGATTTGTAACGTTATTTCATTTCAGATATTGTTAGTGAAACTGAAATGAACCTGATTTTCCACGCTACTAATTCTATTCTTGCTGAGAAAGGTAGTTCTTGTTTAAAACAAAGGTGTTTTCTCCTACTGCTCTAGCTTTTCAAACCTGTTGTGATGTTAATAAAAAAAAATTGAGAAAGGATTCGCTTGGTGATAAAGTCAATACTTTTTAATATTCTCGTAGCATCACTGCCCAAAGCAAATTTTGTAAATATTTCTTTCTCATGGGAATTGTGGTATATTAACAACAATGTATTTTTCTAGGATTTTGGTAAATAACCTGGGAAATTTCTTATAAGGGAAAACTATACAAGAGTTTATTGTTTCAAGTGAGCCTTGGCATTTTAAATGAGCTAAAAAAAAAAAAAAACCCACATAAAACTGATTTCTGCTTACTATAAATTAAAAGGTTTCCTTTGGCCTCCTTCCTCCTGACTGTCAGGGAGTTAAGCTCCGGAAATCAGCCAACGTGCAGAAATTAAGTGATGGAGTCAGAAGCAGTGGACGCATTTATTTAGGACTGGGAAGTCTGGTTATGGCCCGACCCGAAAACCTCCAAATGCACCACAACTCTGCGCTTTTAAAATACTTAAATTTCCTGTGAGCACACAGCTGTGGTTCTATGGTCAGGATTCTAGAAAAACAGAAGGAAGAAATGCAATTCAACAAAGCCAGGTTACCACTGGCCAGATAGGGAGCCATTGACCCAACTGGACTTGGTCCCTGGGCAGAGTTCTAACCAGGTTTATTAGAATACCTTCTAAACCATGTATCTGCAGAAATGCTGATTCCAGGCTCTAGAGGGCCCCAGGTGTCTGTGCTCTGGTGATTATGGTTTGCAACCCTGGGGAGGATCCACTCACATTTTATTTTCACCTATTGATGTGCTGGAGAGAAAGCATAGGGGTGAGAGTGGGAGCAGAGGACAGACCCGGGAATGTGTAGCTTAGGCTAACGGAAGCTGGGAAAAGGCAGTTCCCAACACCAAGAGTGGACTCTATGTTCACGAGCTCTCCATCCCGGTTGGGTGAGCTTGCATATCATTTATCTTCACCAACACTCAGCTTTCTCATCTGTTAGAAACTTGAATGAGTTGGCTCAAAGGAGAGATTATGAAAGACACATTTAAGGCTGGTGAGGAGGCTAGCTTGAGGGAAGGGTTTGACAATAACCCTGACAAAGGATTTTGGATGTCAGTGTAATCAACAGGGGAGTTGATAAGGGTGAAGTTTCCTCTGTGGATGTTTTGTGCTCCAAATGACAATGGGACCTCACCTCACTGCCAGGCGAAGAATGCAGGAAAGACAGTGGCAGGGGTGTGAGGTCACGTGGCCTTGACCAGGTGGGGCCAGTGGGACCAGAAGGAAGGAGTTAGGGACGAGGGCAACTCTGCAGTTTAAAGCATGAATCTATGGGGTAGCGAATGAGACAGTAGCTGGGGTTGAGGATACTGTATTTTGAGTCAGAGCAGAATTTTGTGCAGACCTTGGTGATAACATTTTCTGCAAGGATCTTTAAGACTGTCACTGTCTTCTTAGCTTGTAATGATTTGATTGCCCTCATCTGTGTTCTTCAGGCAGAATATTTATTACCTGCATGTAGACTCATAACGGAATTCTATATGCCTAGGAGTGTAATAAATAATAGCTGATGTTAACTGAGCACTCACTGTTTGTGTATCAGGGAGCGAGTTAACTTATTTAGTCCTTACAACAACGCTAAGAGGTAAATACTGTCATTATCCCCATTTCACAAATGAGGAAACTAAAACACTGAGAGGTCAAGTGGCTTTTCGAAAGCTAACCACCGAGTAAGTGGCGAAGTGGGGATTTGAACCCAGGTAGCATGGCTTCAGGCTCCTGGCCTTTGAAGCCAGGGAAGGGACAAACACTACATAGTCTGCCCAAATCATGGTGATCCTGTTGGGATGCAAACCCAGGTCAGATGCCGAAACCCCAGGCCCTTTCCTTCATTCCAAAAGTGACCCGGAGACAACTTTAGCAGGTCAAAAGCCACGTTCAACACATGAGCCAAAGCGAAGCTGAGAGCTCAGAGAAGCAACTTTGCAGTATCGTGCAGACATAGACTACAGTAAAACCTTGGATTGCGAGTAACTTGTTCTGCAAGGGTTCTGCAAAATGAGCAAACATTTCTCATAAATTCTAACTTGATAAACGAGTGATGTCTTGCATTACGAGCAGTCCGTGACGCCGAATGTCACATGATCACACTGAGCCGATCGTTCTTCTCTCTCTGTCACCATGGGATTGTGGGTGATCGTCTCTCATGCTTGGATGCTCGGCCTCAGGCCATGGTGTTTAGCAGAGATCAGTGATTTTTCCAAATGTTGGAAGGTGCCCACAACAGGCACTAGTGTATTTTTTGGTCACTTCAGAGCACCTATGGACGGTCGTTTGCTTTTCCATACAAGAGTAAGCTTAGGGATGCTTTGCTTCATTCTAGGTCATTGGATACGTTCCTTGTTACAGTTGCATGAAAAGAAAGATTCCATTGAGTCAACAGACAGCAGTGATTCCATTAGTGATAGTGAAAGTCGTCCTACACAATAACCCTCCTCTCTCTTGTTTCCCTCACACCAGCCACGAAGGTTTTCAAAGGTAAGTGCTGGTTAATTTGTTTATTTTTCTTTATATTTTGTATTTTCTTTATTATTTTATATTATACTACAGTATCATAATCATTTTTATATGAATATTTTTGGGTTGTGGAATGAATCTTCTAAGTTTCCATTATTTCTTATGGGGAAATTCACTTTGATATACAAGTGCTTTGGATTACAAGCATGTTTCTGGAATGAATTTATGCTCGCAAACCAAGGTTTTACTGTATATTCTTTTTTTTTAAGTTCATTTATTTATTTTTTGACAGAGAGACAGAGACAGAGACAGAGAAAGAAAGTGAGAAAGGCAGAGAGAGAGAGGGACACGGAGAATCCCAAGCAGGCTCCACACTGTCTGTGCAGAGCCCGATGAGGGGCTCGAACTCATGAACCAGGAGATCACGACATCAGCCAAAATCAAGGGTGAGATGCTTAACTGACTGAGCCACTCCGGCACCCCTCTCTTCATAGACTATAGAATTTGTATAAAAAGAGGCATTTTCTTTTTCTTTAATTTCTTAATGTTTATTTATTTTTGAGAGACTGAGAGACACAGAGTGTGAGCATTGGAGAGGCAGAGAGAGGAGACACAGAATGAGAAACAGGCTCCAGGCTCCGAGCTGTCAGCACAGAGCCTGACGCGGGGCTCGAACTCACAAACTGCGAGATCATGACCTGAGCCGAAGTCGGACCCTTACCCGACTGAGCCACCCGGCGCTCCTGGAGCCACTTTCAAAAAATGTTATTAGATTTTTTTTTTTTTTTTTTTTGCACACTAAGCTATAGATTATACATAGTTAGAAAAAGAATGGTAGTGATAAACTCTAAATTATTATATTGCGAGGGTGGAGTGGGGTGGGTGGAAATGAGACCCTATTGGAAGATGGGTTCTATAAAGGAGAATTTTTCACATTTTACCCACTGCCTCTTCTCTATTCGAATCTTTTCGAATACCATATTTGTGTATTATTTTTCAAAATTTAAAATGAATTTTTAAAATTTTAAAAATGTTTAAATTTAAAATTTTTTTAAATTTAAAAATTTTAAAAATAGATAGAAATAGAAACTTTAGGTTCTCAGGCAGCACTAAGGAAGTTCTAGTTACCCAATGATAGAAACACATTTTTACCATCGGTATTCTGAAGACAAGTAAATAACTCCAAGGTAAGTAAATATTCTATCTATATATGTACGTGTGTTCCCAGAAATATATGCAAATCTCACCGAGAGGGCAGGCTGCAGCGGTACACAACAGGCTACTTAATTATCCCTCATTTTATTAAAAGAGGAAGCTCACAAAAGCCTCATAGATTTCAGAAGGCAAATCTGTAAAACTTGGTAGATGTAGAAGAAATGATCCCGTATCAAGATAAGGCATCAAGCCATAAAGGATTAAGAAGAAGGAAAAAAAAAGGGCAGTCAATAGTTAAGGGCCTGATATGTGTTGCTGGGTTCTCCTGGCTGCACCCCGCAAGGTCACGCTCTCAGTAGCAGGGTTCTCCCGATACGCCGAGGGATAGCAAAGTTTCACGATGAAACTCACCTGTAATGTGCTGGTCTTCTCACATCGGTTTGCAAGGTAGCAAGCGAAGCAGAGTGACACGTGTCCCGTTTTGCCAGGGATGGTCCCAGTTTACCCCTGTTATGAATAGTGCTCCCCTTCACCAAGTATCTGAGTGTGGATGACAAGTTATACGGATCGGTATACTAGAGCAAAGCCCATGTCTTGCCGGGCCCAAGGAAGAGAGCCGCCCCATGCATCCTGTGCACAGCAACCGTAGTCCCTTCCTGGTCTTGCTGTCTCTGGGCAATCACAGAAATGCCTTCATCCTCTTATCCCATCTTGCGTCTCAGTCAGTACCCCCTGTCCTTGCCATCACCCGCGGGCTTCTCTGAGAGACGATACGCGAGGTGGGAAGACCTCCAGCCCTCAGCTGAGACACATAGGAGTTTGTAAACCAGCGCGGCTGCTTACCAACTACCGAAACCTGTTTTATTATCTATACAACGGGAAGAATAAAAGCATCAAGGCACTATGGTGAAGTTTTGAAGATTCATGTGATAATGGAGGTAAAGTAAGCACTGTAATTATTCAGTAAATGTTAGCTAGTATGGCTTTTATTACAGACATACCATGACAATGTCATGATAAAGATACATTGTGACCTTAAAAGAATATGTTACTGGAGTATAGTATATGCTGCGTAAATGTCAACTGCTATTATCATTACAATTGTTAGTTCAGCCAGTGCAGCAATTTATCACTCCAATGACAAGAAGTTGCCAGTCTGGTTGCTGACAGTCGGTTTGCCATTCTTTGCTGCCTCTTCTGTTTTCACTCATATAGGTTGGGAGGGCGGGGGGCTGCTGACCAGCTGGGTTATGTCACAATCTGGTATTCCCACTCCAGCTGAAAATACACAAAAGATCCTGAAGTCAATGCCTTCACGGCAATTTTCCAGCATTCTCCTAGCCCAGCCTTCAGCATTTCCCAGTATAAATTCAGAGAACTCCTCATCTAAAATGAAGGGAAGGCAGGGGGGTAATTTAATACGAAGAAGGTTCCCCACTGGACATTTTCACAGCATCATACTTACAGAGGGCCCTTTCTGATGACACCATTCTTGTTGGTTTCGTCATTTGGTGGCATGCACAGTAGGCTTTTTCTACTGAAAAATGAAGGCTCTAAAATTAGATGGTGGCTGTAAATTTTTAATGGGTGCCGTGCGCCATTTATGTTCTCCCTTTACCTCCTGTATGCCACTCAGCTGGGACAACTCGAAGCCGTCAGAAACTCAAAGCTTGACTTGCAGCTAGTTCAACTCACTGAGGAGCGGCTGCTGTAGGCACCAAATGGTGGCCAGGCAGCAGACCTGGTCGCTTTTCCAGGGGTCATCACCAGCTGCTTCTGTCATTGTGGAGAAGACATTTTCTCTTGGCCTCCTTGGACCCCCAGCTGCCTGAGGTCAAACCCAGTGCCCTACTTACTAGCCATGTAACCCAAGGCAAGAGCCTGATCCCATTCATCACCCATAAGGGCAGAATAACAATACGACTCACCTCCTCCAGTGGGGGAAATTAAATGAGATAATGTGAGGAAAGACTCTGGGACAGAGTAACGTCTTCACACGTGTGCGCCATTACTGTTCAGCAGATTGATATTTCCCGAGCCCCTGCTTTGTCCCATACCCTCCCGGCAGGTGTTTGTGCTATCTTATCGGATCTTTACAACCCTGAAGGGTAGGCACTGTCATCCCACACACCTGTAAGGGAACTGACTCGGGGGTAAAGTCCCTTACCTTGGGACTCAGAGGTGATGAGTCCGCAAGTGGAATCTCAACCTGGCTGGTCCGCTTTCAAAGTCTGGCTCTTTCTACCACATCCGCAACACACAAGTCTCATAAATGATACTTCCCTCATGGGGCTCAGGGTCTGTAGACCGTGATCTTGCCTTGGCTGGGGGTGCTTTCCCACAAGCAGCCCGGCAGGGTCTGCTCTGGGCTTTGTGGTTCCCCAGAAGCCATTTGTTAGGCAGGATGTGAGGCGTGGGGCACTCACTTCCCAGCCGGGCTTATCTGCTTTGTGGCAGGGCCTTCCTGACTCAGGCCTGTGGGTTCATGACTTGACACAATGACAGTGACCACAATGAAGCCAATGGCTTTGCCCAGGAGCCACCCAGACCAGGAGCCTGAGGGGAAGCAGGATGGGGCCTTTGTTTATATTTCAAAGGCTGGAGTCGGCCTCCCAGCTTCCCACCTGTTTCTATCTAGTAAAAGCAGCCCTCTTCTGATTCTTTTGGTCCTCCCGTTGTAAAGAACTGAAAAGGAAAGGAATGTTCTTTTCTGTCTCTCATACCTGACTTGCTCTCTGTGACAAATGGCAGTTCCAAAGACACCAGTTGTCCAGCTGCTTTTTTCGACCTACGTAGGTCAGCTGCTGATAGCCTACCTGACAAGCATTCCACCATCTTCTCTCCCACACCTAGATTTTCCTCGGAGGAGACATGGCTGCTCTCCTCTCCTCAAAGCCCTTGGGCTTTGGGTAGGCACCCCACCCAGCCACCAAGGCTCAGGAGTACAGCATATGACTCAGCCCAAGCCAAGCGAAGCATCACACTCCAGTGATCATGGGATTGGTTTGAGACTAGACATTGCCCCCCCCCCCAATCCCCCAACACCAGGATGGAAAGAAACCTTTGCCAGGGCTTCTCAAAAATGAGTTTGAATTGCTTACCAGGAAGGGAGGCATTAAAGAAAATTTTCATCCATTCACATGCCTCCTGGCAGACCACTGGGTACCCCCTGGAGATGCTCGTCTCCTATTTTGAGAAGCAGGGGCCTCCAGGTAAATTCCAAACTCCCCCATTGGCCATGTCAAGCTCACCACAATTTCATATAAACCCATCTTTTCAGCCCCACCTCTTGCCACACTGAGTTTCTTGCCATTTCTGGAACAAACCATGTTCTTCCATTCCTCTGGATCTTTGTATAAGCTGCTCCCCTTGCCTAGAATCTCCTTCCCCCTTCTATGCATAGAAAGTTCTACCGATGCATCTATCTGAATCTACATCAGATACCTCCTTCTCAGGAAGCCTTCTAACTCCCCAGATTTGTATCTATTTTCTCCTTGATTAGAGCACATATCTTGACCTGGACATGTCCAATTTTTTCTTCCTCACTGGACTGTGTGTGCCTCCTGAGTATCTCTGTATCCCCAGATGCTAGCACAGGGCCTGCATAAAGGTTTATTAGATGAATGGATGGATGAATAGATGGATGGATGGATGGATGGATAGACAGATGGGCCACTGAGTTTTGAAAAACCCGCTCTTACAATTGCCACAACATCCTGGCCCAGCTGGTATCACTCTCATATCATTATAATGGTGAGTAACATATAACCTAGTTCTTACATGGGCATAATTCTATTTATTAATCGCTAACTTCATAACAATTTATTTCGCTGTCCATGCCCGTTAAACTCTTCAACGCTTAATAAGGGAAGGAAGGCCAGATGCTCTTTTCCATCTACTTGGTCTACCTGTTTCCTGACAGAAGCCAGGGGAGGAGTAATCTGAGTAATCTGGAGTAATCTGAGTAATCTGAGTGCTCTGTCAGAAACCGGCTAGCTGCCCGCCAGCAACCCTCTTTCCTTTCCTTCTTGGGCACCCAGCTAGATTCGATTTCCCAGCCTCCCCTGAAGTTAGTTGTGGCCATTTGACAGACTTCTAGCCAATGGAACGTGGTCAAAAATGATATCAACCATTTCCAAGTCGGCCCGCGAAAACTACCCACGTGTTCTTTCCCTAGCTCCTGGTTGGAACTGAAGGGCTCTGAGGTCCCCAGGGGGTAAGAGAGATTCAAGATGGAGAGATCCCAGGCCCCTGAATCACCATATGGAGAGCCAGTGCCAAATATTCACACGGGACTGGGTTGTAAATGAGAAATATCATTTTATGCTCTCAAATCCAGTGATGTGCTAGAACTGGCTTGTTTGGGCTTGTGAAAGTCAATCATTTAATTTTGAGGAGCTTTGCAAGTCGACTGTTCGATACAGTCATCATTAAAAGTTAAATTTTATAAACATACAATTAAATATGTGACTTTTTTAAAGGTAATACTCATAACTCATCCCAACGTAATAATTTTACCCTACTAAACTATTACATACTGCTCTTGAGGTTATTTTGTGGAAATGCTACGTAGTGGGGGTGTTACAAATATCTCTTCCAACCCGTGCGTTCAGTAATGTGTGTGCGTAGCTTGAAATGAGCCGTAGTGGCAGTATTTACACCAGGGGAACCGGCAAATACTATAAATCAGGCTTTCCCCTCACTGGAAAAGGTTAAACATTTACCAGTACGTCATTCGAAGGTTTATCTGTTGCAGGAACAAATAACTTCCCTAACACGTTGACTTCCTGCATTAGGGGAAAAGAGCATAGCAGACAAAATGCACATTGGCTAAATGCAGCTCAAAGTAAAGGAGAAGCAGTCAGACTGCCCCAGGAGCACCTGCAAATGAAGAGTCACTCCGAGGCTCAACATGGCCAAGCTGAACGCGGCGTCGTGTGCTTGAGGTCCTCGCTCATCTCCAGAGCATGAGATTATTCTGACAGAGGCACAGCCCTTATCGTCACATGCCTACACGTTTACTGGGTGACAAGCGTGACTAAGAGGGAATAGACACATGGATGCTGAGTTTCAACCCACAGCTCTTACTAGGGAATACAGATGTGGAGACACACTTCGTTCCCATCCAATTCTTTGGGGAAGGGAATTTCTCCGTGTTTAAACTCTCAGCAATATCGTATATGTTGCGGCACCAGCGTCTGGAGTGGGCCTGGACAGAGCAGAGAAGCTGAGAGGGTGGCAAGTCCACGGGCGAGGTAGGTCCCGGGTTGCAGGTGTGAGGACAGCAGGGTTTGGGCCAGAGCCTGATCGACGGTGTTTGGAATTCACCAGGTTTGCACATGGCAAAATGATCGAAATAATTATCCTTTGTGGAAGTCATAATATTTCATTTAGAGGAAGGCAGTCCGATCCTTGGGCAGCTCGGCCCTCCTCCGCAGGATATAAACTGCTGAAGTAGACCCTAGAGTGCAGGGCCATTTGCGAGAGACATCACACAATTCGCAGGACGTTTCCGTGCAGCCCCTGAATGAACTAATTCTGCTAATAGAGTATTTGATTTAATGGCACATTAAAGGGGAAAGGGGAGCGCCGAACACATTCTTCAGCTCAGCAGCTGATGGGTTACTGTAGATATCATAAGCGAAGGAGCCAAATTCTCTGCCTTCACCAGAACAAGCAAGAGTTGCGGGAGCAGACGCGGGTCGTTTCGCAGATGGGGTTTTGGTTCAGGAGCTTGGAGCAGAAATCATCAGGTTAATGCAGTTCTTCGGCACAGAGGTTATGACTGGTGGGAGAGACTGACCCACACAATGACAAGTTTCTTTCCCTTTTTGTTTAAAAAAAAAAAAAAAGTTGCTAGATCATGCCAGAGTGGAATAAAATAGCCGTAGGAGTTACTTTGTGGTGGTTCATCACATTTTCTAAGTCCTTTTTTTTTTTTTCTTTTGGAACCCTAGAAGGGAGATGCCATTGTCATCCTACTTTACAGATGAAGAGTCTGTACAGAGGGGTTAAGCAAATTTCTCAAGATCACACAGCTAGTTGGAATCAGAGCTGGAGTTTCAATCGGATTTCTCTGACCCCGGAAGCTGCATTCTTAATTAACCCTGCAAAGTACTATCATTCCAGCTAGAAGGTAGGGGACAGCGAGGCTCATTAAACATTATCACCCAGAAAAGCTCAAGCCAGAAGCGATTTGTTGAGAGAATCAAATAGGCAAATATATATGTCATGAAAGATATATTTGGAGCCAAAATGTTTCCGTTTCAAACCCAGTTCTTCGATTTTTTAAAAAGTGTTTCCCTAAAACAACCAATAGGAGTTTGACGGGAAAATTTTTTTCAAGAAAATTTCACCATCTATCTTTTTCTTCAAGATTCATCTATGAACCTTAGTTGGAAAAAGTGGCAAAGTTTAAGTGGGAAAGTTCATTCTGTTCCCATTCATCACCCCCTCCTATTTATTTTCCCATTCAGCTGTCGGAATACCCTTTCTGAAACTGAAATCTGATCAGATCAGTCCCTTCGCAGAGTTTCCATATAAAATCGGAGCTGAACTCCCCAGGCTAGTGCACTCCTCCTGGGGCCCCCCCACTCACCTCTCATTCTGTCTGCCACCCTCTCCCTCTGACTTGCCTTATATACGTCCACGGCAACATTGCCTCTCCTTGGAGATACGCCCAGATTTTGCACGATCTGCCTTTCCTGTTCTTTGGTTAATGTGCAATTATTCCTGCTTCTTCTTTGAAGGTAGCTCAGTATCCTCTCCTTCTCATCTCCTTGCCCTACCTTCATTTGGGGCTGCTTCTCTCTGCCCCTAAGTAAGCCTAAGCTTACTTCGATCATGGCCTTTGTTGAATGTCATCACCCTGGACTGTGAAGACAGGGACTGTGTTCTCCACATTATGTGTCCCCAGCATGTGGCATAGTGATTCAACACTGAGTGTACGATAGAATCACCCAGAAAGTCTGATCCAGGTGGTCAGTGGTGGGCTTTGAGAACCACTGGCCCCACTGATGTTTGCTGACTGACCAACTGAACAGATGAAGGAATGAATGAATACACCGAGGCACAGAGCCCGGACTCTGCCCCTCCTCCACCAGTCCTGGAGATGTATGACTCACTCTGCCCTAAGGTGCTTAAAATTTGTCTAATGAGGCTTCTTGGTCATGCACGTGGTCAGGAGGCTGCAGATTCAGACCTAGAATGTTCATGGACTCTTGCTCGACTTCAAGAGCACACTTGTCCCAATATACAAAATGGGAAAGATGATTCCTCCCATAAGAAGGAACCTGAAAAATGCTTTCTGGATGGCAGGTGCCTGTGAAGTTACCAATTCCGACTCACGAGATATGCCCCTTTCCTCCCTGATTAGCTCAGTCAAGAGCTCATCTTGAGTTCTCTGAGCATTAAGTATGCCAGAACCCTCGGTGGCTGGAAGGCGTGACAGCACTGGCAGGGGCCACTGGTAACACCCCTGCGTACTAGAGGGCACACCGTCCTGACTCGGGCTACACCTGCAGCAGAAGCTTCCTCTTCCCTCCCTGTAAGCCCATCCCTGAGGTCTGAGTGGAGCAAACCCTCCCGGTCACACCCAAGTGTGGGAGGCCAGTTGCCGGTGCTGACAACCGCGGGCGTGGAGAGAGAGAGAGACCCCTTGCTAAACCTGCCCCCTTTTGTCCTCCTTCTGAGGCGCAAAAGCCAGAAGTCCTGGAGAGTTCAGCTTGCAGAGAGCCCAGTCTCCCACGCTATAAAATAGCTGGAGAGCTCTTGCATTTGAAAAATCACAGATGCATGCTCTGCCTTCCAGCACCAGGCAGGAGAAATGAGACAAACAAGCTTTGCAAATAAATCTGACTCTCTCGAGGCTCCAGATAGCCGACAAGTGTTCGTCCATCTGCCGCGAGCACTCGCACTGTGAATTTATTGATTTGATAATACTCTCGCATAATTGATTGAGGACGAGACTGGCTTCTTCTTGACTTGCCTCCGTGTTTGCCGTCTGATATTTCCCAGCACCGCTCTCTCTCTCCGCTTTATGTGTGACGAAGGAGAAACCAAAGATCTTTCTGGCACTTTCCGATGGGATGACACAGACACTATTGGCTTCCCTGAACAGCATACTTTTTTGACTCTTGAATGGCAGGAACTGTTAAGTTGAATGTTCTTCCCACTGACAATACCGCATGCCTCCCCTCCACCCTGGCTGTCCGATTGTATTCACAGGTAACAAAAAATAGCTAGAGGTCTGTCGCTATCCTTTTGAAGTCCTTCTCTAGTAAGAGGGGCACAGCGGCAACCTCGACTGACAGAGAACAATAATAACTGCAGAATTGTTGTATGAGATATTAGCCCGGGGAATAATACCGATCTTTCCACTCTCGGCAACCGCAACAACCCGTCCGCCTCTCTGCAGCGGTGACATTCAGATGTCACCACCATTTCATTAAATGGAATCAAAACAGCTGTGAGGATTGCTGTTTTATTTTATAGCACAAAGCCATCATAACTTACTTTACAAAGCAGCTAGCAGCTAGCAAATGCAGCCGAAGTGGAAAGGCCGGTTGGAAAAAGTCTGAGCATGAGAGGGGACGAGTCGGGGGCTAGTGAAATTGAGAGACAGCCCCCTGGCTCCGTGGAAAGCACCCGGGAGCACATGATCATATAGTTATTTGCGATTCCCTACTAAGCAAAGATATATCAGAGGACAAGGGGAGCTTAGCGTCCAGTTAGTAAACAGATACTTAGATACTCAGATTCCGTTCAGCCAAAGAGAGATGGCTATCTGGGCACTCCTCGAGACAGAAGCTCAGGCAGTATAACACTTCCAGTTTCCCTCTCCTGCCTGCAATCCTCAGCCCCCAGCCCTGAGAGAGTATAAAACCCTCGAGACACGGTATTTAAACTTTGGGAGGCGTGCCCGCTTCTTCAGCTGGACAGCGTGGCCAAGGCAGTGTGGCTAAGTGGGTACGTCATTGACTCTCAAGTGGAACAGAAGCTAGATTTGCATTCTGCCTGTGCCACGTATTAGCTGTGTGTCCCTGGGAAGACTCTTAGCCTTTACATACATCTCGGTTTACTCACCTGTAAAATGGGCTTCATGGGGATAGCAGATCTTGTCAGTGCCCTGCCCTCACCTGCAACCTGGCGACTTCCAACTGAATTCTTGGCCTTGAAGCTTTTTCTGGTGGTCAGAGCCACTGCCTGCTCACCTGGCAGGCTAGGTGCACCTGAGGATTAATGCTCCCCGGGAGCAGCTCTCAGCCAACGAGGTTGGGAGTTGCTGTTTACAGTGGCATTGGTATATAAATACCTCAATTCCCTCGCCTTTTGAGTGGCATAACTCTAAGGCACAGGTTGTATATTGATTCCCAGGTTTCTACAGCAGATCAATCTCCAGTTGACCACAATGGTACCTGGCATAATAACATATCCTTTATTGGCTGCCTCTTTTATCCAACTTCCCACTCACCTTCTGAAGCTCCCCCAAATCATCTCCCAGTTAATTTCAGAGGGTGATTTTTTTCTCATTCGTCCTGGGAAGGATAAGGGCAGCCTTTACCTTACTGGTCTCCCTAAAAGGAATGCCTGTTTCTAGTTGGTTCCCTCAATAGATGTAGTGTTTTTTAAGCCTGTGGCCAGGGAGAGAGCCTACAAATCTACACTGGCAGCTTTCAGCTCCCAGATATATCCGGTCTCTTTTCACAGCTATCCCCAAACTCTTGCAGTGATCCCTTCCAAGGTATTATGAGTTTCTGCACCCCTGTGGTTTGATTCTAGAAATACCCTAATCATCTGAAAACTCCATTTTTAGGACAGTGAGTTAAGTTGTAGGTTGCTATTTCCTTTCTGAAACAAGTACACTCAGTTCCGTATCGGATTTCCACAACGTGATGGATCAATACTACGTTCTGACCAAGGGAACTAGTTGTTAATCCCCTTCCCCTCGGCAGGATAGCGATCCCACATCTCCAAGGACAGCACGGCAAATTTATTCATTACAAATCCCATTTTATTCTTGATTTTCCGTCTGTAATTGGGGATATTGCCACAGAGGGGGGAAAAATCCGCGAATCGATTTTCTTCTCTTTGTAGGGTCTTATAAGAATCCAGGCATTCAAAAAAATGAGCAACTATACACCAAGGGCTTAGAGTTCCTTGCTAATGGTACTAGCTGAAAATTACCACTTATTAGTGGGAAGGTGGAAGTCTAGAGCTTGTTAGCACATTTAGTAGGAACAAAGGTGTTAATGAAAGTGGTATTTGCATTTATTTCTCATCAAGGCTAAATGAAACTGGGTAGAGGAGTCAGGTCAAGTTCATCGTCTGGGGGAGAAACAATTCAGAGCACATAGTCCCTTAATAGACGGGCACATAAGAATAACAACCAATATCATTATTAATCCTCATTATTTTAACTCCAGCTTTGGGACAGGGCACCCATGCGCAGGAGTATCTGTAAGCCAGGGCACCTGGGAGTCCCACACAGCTATACAACGTGATCATGGCTCTTTGCTTAGGCTGCCATTTTTTAGATAACAGTACGAGTGTCAACTCCCTCTGGAGAGCTGACTCCTCTCTGAGGGTCTATGATCCACGGGAAGTCTGGTAATTCTGACGCGCGTCTTGGGGTAACACTCGTTTCAACTCTTCCCCCTTTTAATCAGTTCAAAGTCAGACCCATTTCAGTGCTGATGGGCCAGGACCATCCTCAGGGAGCACTCACGATCTCTTTTCTGCTTATTTAAGGGATTTAGGAATGCCTGGTAGACAGCATCTTATTGGAACCAATGAGGCCACATAAAGCTTAAGGGACGTTGACAAACCTTCTGTTGGCTTTCATGGGATTTCTTCCTCCCGGTGTCCTGGGCAGCTGCACAACTTGCCCATGGAAAGGGCTGCTTCAGAAAATTACACTCTTTATGGTGGCAATTCAGTTTCACATCTGGGTCCTTGATAGTAAAAGGTATTTAAATTGAAAAGCATCTTTTGATATAAAGTCTATGGAAACCCACTCCCTCTCAGTTATGTGGATCCCCACGCCAAGCAGAGACCTAGGGGCTGGCTGCTTCATGCCTATTTCGTTTTCCCATTCAATCCATTTTCGCTGAAAAGGAGACATAAGCAGTGAAGCCAATATAGTTTTATTGGATCCAATGCACTGCCACTAAAATAAATATATGTACACTCAGGCCAATACGCTTTTATTAAAACAAATAGAATTTAATTCAAACCAGCATTCAATACGTTTTCTCCAAGCAATGAAATTAAGCTCTACCAGTACTTGTGTTCAATATGTTTTCCCAATCAAATCCATTTGAACAAAGTGAAATATATTTATCATAGATAACACATTTTTATTAAAAACAAATTCATTGAAACCGAGTTTCCCTTTGAACTGATAGATAGAGATTCTAACCAATTGTACAATTAGATCACAGAAACGGATGTATTTTTACTTTAGCAAAAAGCATTTCCATTCAGGTCCACTTGAAAGCACACTAATGAATAATCAAAGTTACTCCAACAATGTCTTTAATGGAGTATTTTCTCAAAAGTGTGTCCTCTGGGGTTGAAGTGCAATGCAGAAAATAAAAAACACTTAAGGAAAAAGAATAGCACTGGGAACAGGATTACAATAAATTCAGATTCATAACGATTAAATATTTACGTCTACCTATGTGCACTTAGAGTGAAGTTGTTGGTCGTGTGCAAATGCATAAAGACATGTTTGGGGACATTTTGTAGTTGTGTTTGCTTCTAAACCACATTATCCAGAAAAATCCTTCCTTATTGGCGTTCAAACATATTATGAATCCTCGTCTGTCTGAGCTTAACTAGGAATTACCCTGCATGGGGAAAACTCGATGGAATGAGAGGGCAGGTGTTTGAGTGGCTCTCTGGAGAACAGTTCAATCTTTGGTGTCTAGATCGTGAACCATCTTCGAGTCTTTCAAAAAACCACAGACAGGGAGAGCTAGCTCCATATGCCCTACACCTTTTGGGGACCGGGAACAAACACACTACCTACAAGCAAGAGTATCTGACTGCATTCCGTGTCTATGTGGGACCGTCGATAGAGGCAGACCCTCAGTGGCTGACGTGAACTCCATCCTGTCTGCTTCTACAGTGATCCCCACATCAACCTTTTCTACGTCTTTCCTGCCTCGAGGCTGCAGGATGCAAGGACAGAAATGAAGAAGTTTACTGCTCTCAATAAGCAGCCCAGAAAATACTCTTTATATCAAGACTGTGTGCTCCAATAGTATTTCCTCCTTCCTGCTTGGAAAAGTGTAGCAAATGCAGATTATGCCTCCAAGTGATTGGACAATTTGTTAACCTCTGGGGCACTGTTTTGAATGGACTAGACCCGCCCTCCCTGAAACACAGCTAGTCACGTTAGCACAAGTCGTTCACTACAGAATTGTTCATAAAATTGAAATATCAGAAACCCAACTATCTAGCATGTGGGCAATTGGCTAAACACGTTGTAATAACATCTTCCTGCTGTATTCTACAGTATAAATATCAACACAGTATTGCAAGAATTCAAAGTGGTATTATAGAGAGATTTATTGAATGGGAAATATTTGCATTGGTAAATTTAAAAATGCTTAACAAGACATTATGCATAGTAATTTCTTATCTCTGTAACATAGATGTGCGTGCCATAGATATGCACAGACAAGAAGACCAAAGACAACGCGAAATGTTAGTAGTGGTTAAATGAGTCGTGGGGTTAGAGATTTCTCTCTTTTTTAAAATCTGCATTTCCTAAATTTGCTACGTTGAACATGAACATGCATTATTTCTGATACAAGAAAAATTTATCTAAAAAGTGATTTTTTTTTTTAAGTTTATTTACAGAGAGAGAGCAGGGGAGGGGCAGAGAGAGAGGAAGAGAGAATCACGAGCAGGCCCTGTGCTGTCAGCACAGACTCCCAACACAGGGCTCAATCCCATGAACTATGAGATCACGACCTGTGCCCAAATCAGGAGTCAGATGCTCAACTGACTGAGCCACCCAGGTGCTCCAAAAGTGATTATTTTTTAAAAGGTAGTGTTAAATCCAATCTAAAAGGTAGTGTCCAGGGGCGCCTGGGTGGCTCAGTTGGCTGAGCGTCTGACTTCAGCTCAGGTCATGATCTCACGGTTCATGAGTTCAAGCCCCACATCGGGCTCTGTGATGACAGTGCAGAGCCTACTTGGGATTCTCTCTCTCTCTCTCTCTCTCTCTCTCTCTTTTCCCTTACCCCATTTTCTCTCTGTCTCTCTCCCTCTCAAAATAAATAAACTTAAAACAAATTTTTTTTAATAAATAAATAAATAAATAAATAAAAGGTACTGTCCAAATATCGGGTCGGCCTCCATAATCCAAATTCTGCCATCCTTTCAGAAAGGGGTAATATCCCACATCACACTCTGTCTTTCTGTAAGACTCTTTTTGAAGGCTTTGTTCAACTGGCCATCCAGCAAGCACTTATACAAGGACCCGGGTAATAAATTCTTCTCTGAGTTTGTTCTAGGAAAGCAGTGGTTCAGCAAAAGAAAAAAAAAGATGTGATTTTTTTTTTCAGATGATACATGCTATGTAACCCCAGATTTTTCTTTTTGCCTCAGCTCAGAGCTTAGCTGTTCTAATGATCTCATCTTAGACGTCTGGAATTATCGAACACCTCTGCTCCTTTTTGGTAATTTCCCTTCTCCTTTCTTCTTCTGTCACTCTATTTTTTTTATTGTGTTTACTTATAAAAGAGACCCATATTCATTTTAGACATAGATTTGATACAAATCTACAAAAAAAACCCATACAAAAAAAACCCAATACACAAAAAGCATCCCGTAGAAGCAAATCCCAAACACATATCAGTGTTTGACCATGATTGTGCACAGACAACTCCTGCTTCCTTGGTGGGGACACGGTGTGTCCACAGAGCCCCAGCTATACTGGGTGAGTGATAACTGAGGAGGAACCCTGGGAAGGATTTAAGTGGGGGAGTCATTAAATTCCCCTTGCTCGGGTGCAAGATCTTCTGTCCCCTGCTTGGCACTGATAGGGACAGGCCAGCTTCCATATCTGGGGGAACAGCTGGGTACCCCAGCTGGTAGCCTGGAGGCCTTAGACAGTGAGCTCGAGAATGGAAGGTGTCATCTCTCCTTCACTGGGACCCTCCATGTGCTCTCCTGGGGAGAATTTACTCCTATGGGCGTTTTCATGCGTGGGGTTCCTCCTCATGGGTTCAGCCCCTTCAGTTCAGCTGGGTCCTTATTTGGTGTTTTCCTATGCCCACTGTGAGGATGAAAAAGGAGGACAAGAAGGAAAAAGGAGAGAGGACTGGTTTGGTAGCTGGTGGTAGAGACAGAGAAATACAGACAGTCCAAAACAGAAGCGACAACACAGAGGACACAGAACATGTTTAATTAATACTGACATTTAACCAGCTGCATTTGAAACCCCGCGTGGAAATAATTGCTGTTCATTGTATTGTTTTAGATGAAAATGGTAGAAATAAATGGAACTGTCAAAGCCCTAAACCTTCCCATCTTCATTAAAAATAAAGAGTTAAGAAATGGAAAGCAGTAGGCAAGGAGGCGGGAGTGTTCCAAGATTTCTCTTTTCCACCCCAAGGCCATGTTCCAACAAAGCTTGGCATCCACGCGTCCTGTTTTCTGTCCTGCTACCAACAGGTACTTTATTTTGTCCTCCCTTCAGAAGGGTGGCTCAGAGCCCCACCGCCCACCTCAAGGTCAGGCCTCTCTCAGCCTGAACTTCATAGATCAGCTTCCTCCCGCACTTGCCTTCAAAGTATCCCACTCACCAGACCTTCCTTCAGATCTGGGGAAAATACCTTCTCCGGAAGCTGTCTGTGAACTAGCCAGGCTAAACTCTTAGCCCTCCGAGGTAGATGTCTTATCCCCGTATCACAAAAGGGGGAAACTAAGCCTCAGAGAGGTTGAGTCACTGACCCCTGGTCACATAGCTCGTGCATGAACGGAGTGTCTAGGCGACTTGCCCTAGTCTTCGCTGCTCTCCTCAGATGGTCTGGCTCACTGTGTACCTGGTGCAGAAGAGGAAACTGAGACCCAGAGATGTGAGGTGGCTTTCCCAAGGTTACTAAGACCTGCTGGTTAGCCTCAGGCCCTCTCCACCCCACCGCACTGCAGAGCTCATTGTATTCAAATACATTAGCTAATACATTCGGATGCCAAAAACCCACCACTAAAATCACCGCCAGCATTTTCTAAGAGAGCAGCTTAGTTCCAACCTCTTTCTCCATCATTTTTTTTAAACCAGAGGCCTAATAAACAGCACAGCTGTGCTTTTGTTTCATCTCCTTTTATTTCCTCTCCCTGCCCTTGGGCGGGGGTCCCAGTGTGTGACCACGTGGCTCTACCACGGGGGACGGGCAGGAGAAAGGCTGGAACGGACAGGCCGAGGATTAGCGCTTTCCGGCTGTCTCTCTTCTTTCCACCCCCGTGTCCTTTCCTGTGTCCCTGGGAGGCCAACCTTAGTCTGTGGGGTTTGGGAGGCCATTGAACCAAAGGCTGGTCTGTGAGGGGAAGAGGATACAGATCCACCAGGGAAACCGAGAAGTGCCATGAACACACATTCCAACCACCGCGGTGCAGAAGGCAAGTCGCTGAGGCCTTTGTCAGCTGCTGCTTCTCCCTACGTAGGACGGGGCCAGCCGACTATTTCCATCGGATTCATAGACCCCATCAAGAAAAGAGACCAGAGACAGTTAAAACTCGTTGAAACATGGGGATTTAACTGCTGATGGAGACACACAAGGTGGTAGAAAGAAACTAGAGCTGAGAGCTAGATTTTGTTCAAAGCTGAGACCAACCTACTAACTTGACCACGCAGCTAGGGGTCTTGGGGGAGTTGTTTAACCTCTCTGAGCCTGAGCTTTCTCGTCTGTAAAAGGGGACACCAGTGCGCAGTGGGCTCTCAACATATATTTGATGAATTGAAATTAGAATATTCAGACTCATTTGCGTTGCTGGTTTAAAATAGGCAGAATATCCCAATTCCTGTTCATTCGAAATCCAGTTGTCCAGTTTGGAGTTTCAAAGGCAACAAAGAACTTAATGGCTGAATGGCATTAGGGCAATCCTAAAATGGGGGTGCCTGGGTGGCTCAGTTGGTTAAGCATTGGGCTCTTTTTTTTTAAATTTACCTTTTTTTGAGAGAGAGAGAGAGAGAGAGAGAGCGCGCGCGAGTACTCATGGGGGAGGGGCAGAGAGAGAATCCTAAGCAGGCTCCACGCTGGGCATGAAGCTCCGTCTCGTAACTGTGAGATCATGACCTAACCGAAATCAAGAGTCAGATGTTTAACCGACTGAGCCGTCCAGGCGCCCCAAGCATTCGACTCTTGATGTCAGCTAAGGTCTTGATCTCAAGGTTGTTGAGTTCAAGCCCCACGATTGGGCTTCGCGTTGGGCATGAAGCCCACTTGAAAAAACAAGATAACATAAAATAAAGTCAATAAAAAATAAATGAAATGTATTAGGACATCCCCAGACTCCACCATGATCGTATGTGGCAGGCAGTGCACTTAGTGGGACCTCTCTCTCAGACCGACTTAAATTTGCAGGACCAATCGCTTCTCGGCCTTTTGGCTAAGATCAAGTGTAGTATCTGTTCTTATCAGTTTAAATTTGCAGGACCACTCGGTTATGAGTTATGGTATGTGTGAATGTGCACACACACACACACACACACACGCACACACACAAATGTGCATTCACACACAAGACCATAGAACTCATGACTAAATGAAGGGATGGAAATCATCACAGTCCACCAACGTGGGCTCTTACAGAACTCAACCATCACTGTACGTTTGCTCCCTAATATCCCAAGAGGCTGGAGTAGCCACAAGCTTTTAAATAATGCACTTCCCTTGCAAACACTAGTAGACATTTTACTGAAATCCAGAAGTGTTCTGTCCAGAAGAGAAAGGAAATAACCACACAGAAGGTTAGTGGCGTTTTGCAGCTATGTTATCGCCTCGTAGCCTCCGTAAAACCAAGAGTGTCCTTGCCTTATCCCCGATGGCTGTGTGTGCCAGCACAGTGAATGAATTGGGGCAGATTTAGGTCTTGAATGCCTTCCTGATATCATTTGGGCAAATTAGTATACGTGGCTGGACATTGTGTTCCAGGCACAGAGAATGTTCTTTTCCTGTCAGAATCTCCGACAGACAACCCAACGCCACTGGTAAAATAACAGCAACCTCTTAACATTTTTCTTGATTTCTTTAAGAGTGAACACGAGACATATTAAGAACAACAACCCAATCATTAAGCCCTGCGCGATTGGCCTAGGAGCCAGCCCTATCGCTTTAATCAGATTATGGACAACTCATTCTCATCCCGGCCATTTATCTTCTTTGTTTATGCACGCACCAAGTAGCATGTGTCTTACCATCAAAAAATAGTAATCAAAATTGAGAACAACAAAGGACCTTTCATTATTTATGGTGTTAAGTAACATCTATTTGCTTTCATTAGTTTCCAAACAACAAGCTCACTGGTTCTGATTAAACCTGGCATGTGTTAATTATATCCGAGGTCGGGGGTTGTTTTGTCTACAATAAAGGATTACTTAAGGGTGAAGCCTGAGTGAAACGTGAGGTTCCCAGGCCTCAGAAGTCACCCACCTCCGTGTGCTTCCTCCGTGAAGGTTTCCAGCCTCGGGATGGCAGAAGCGGATGTGAGCTTGTCACAGAAAGTTACGTTTTGGGGGGTTTTGTTTTGGTTTTAAGCCCTCAGCTTTATCACCCGTTTTATGGGCCGGAGTTAAATGGCAGTACAATGCAGTTAGTTCTCTTACTGTTCAACACTAACAGCCATCATGAGCCATAATTAGAAGAAAAACCACCACATAAATAACGCAGCAGAAAAATTGCCCTGATGATGAGCCAGACTTTGGCTACGGGAAACTTCAGCGGGTCCTGAGTATCCATCATACTTAAGGGGCACTGCGTGTTTTTGCCCATATTTGTCTTACTAAAGCCAAAATGGGAGCCATTTAGACTTTCAAATAAGCTTTTAAAACTATGCAATGCCAGCTGAAACAGACTGTCTGTTACTAAGTGTGATGTAGAAACCCTTCGCCTGGAGGTCAGAGCAGCTGGGGGGGCTGGAAGGGAGTATGCGAGCCCAGAGACAAGGAAGGGAAAAGGAATTGTCCAGGAGATACGTGGACTTCCCCTAACAGGAAGGTCTAGAAACAATCCTCTCAAGTACGGAAAAGTTCCCGCACACCATTGAGCACGGGAAGTCACACTCCCTATTTTCTGGAATTCTCATAGCAGCCTTAGGAAGTCAGAGAAAGTAAAATAGAGTCCTGTACCTGAGAGTGGCCCTGAGGAAACAGGACCAACCATCGGCTTTTTGCATTTGGCCTGCCCGTTTGCAAAGAGGCAACAGATGGGAATTCACATGAGGCCACACAATAAGCTGAACAGTTTCCTCTTTTCCTGATTAGTCTCCCTCATACAAAGGATTAGGACGCAGATCAAAGAGAGTAAAACCCCTAACGGAAGGAACAAGCTTTGTAGTGGACAGAGTCTTTCAAAAACCTGCGTCATTTAAAAATTAATTTAAGTACATTCACTTGCTTTTTCAAAATAAATCACATGTATTTTTCTATAGATCAGCCAGAATAGTTAAGGTCTAATCGTCACATGGAAAGAAAGAGAGTATTCCTCTGAATAGTCTACAAGCCCGCATGTGTTCGCTAAAGAGGATGGTTCGCTTTCTCCACTTCTTCCTTCCTTTGCAAACAAAAATTAAAACAAAACAACATTGATCAAAAACTCGGTGTTGAGAGTTAAAACGCACGAACCCTGTCTCTAGTATTAAGCAGTGCATTTAGTGAAATGGCTTTAAACTTACCTGGGTAACAGAGCTCTGTTTCACGTGTGGATTTTTGTCTGCATTTATATCTCTGCAAGCCACATATGGCGTGACATTGCCATTTTTTTAATTAAGATACCAAGTGCTCATTTTTTGTAGACCTGCTATAGTCTAACAAATTTACTACACGTCTCAGAAAACACATAGCTTTGCCAAAGTTGGTGAGCAGCCCAGCATGGTTTATCTCCAGCCTACAGCTCTTTCCCTGAATTCAATACTGCAGGCACAATTTAATGCAAACCCAATTTATGACTTAATGCTCTAGGGACCGTGGTGGGAGATTGTTACATTATTCTTTTCTAATCCTATTTGTGTTTTAATTTGCTAAGTCTGTAATGAGGTGCATGCCTTGAATAGATTCAAGATCTTTCACATTGCTTTTGACTTTGTTTAATATAATAGATTTTACAGTTTGCATTAAATACCCAGGTGCTACGGTCAGTATTATCTCTTTATTTTCTCAACTAGAGTGAATAAAATTACGCCGTGAAAGTAATTGTGTACATGTTTCCTTGTTTATTGTAATGGTTTATTTCCTATTATAATTCTTGATTCAAATTACATCCAGTTCTCCAAAAAGTCAATTCCCCATGGGCTCCTACTTCCCCTTTCCACACAACTGTGACTCTCTGAAGAAAATGAAGGCTTGGCTGACATGTGATTCGTTGGGTAATAACAAACTAAGTTCTCTAGTCTAAGTTATGAGGCTTCAATTAAACAGAAAGGGAGAAAGTGAGGAAGGAAGGGAGTGAGGCAGGAAGAGAGGGAAGAAGGGAGGGAGGGAAGGTGGGTGAGAGGAAGGGAGGGAGGGCAGGTGCTGTGTCACCATGCACTTGTTGTTTTATTCGCAATGTTCAGCTGAACCTTACCGTCGCTAATCAGAGCTGCTACATCACCCAGCTCCGCCGTGTGTCATTTGCCGTCCATAACTGTGTTATAGCCAATTATAGCTAAATCCTCTGTTCTGTATGCACAATCAAAGGGTTTCTGGAATGCATTTTGCGATTTTCTGAATCCTATTATTGCAGACATGTTTATTACATTCAGAAGATGGCTTTCTGAAATTACACTGGAATTGTACCACCCACCTGCCATTTACAAACAAAAGGACCTAAACATTTCTTAACAAGGAGAAAGTTCATTTAGCTCTTTCCTGGCAACTTCTTCTGTGTTATTTTCCTCCATGACCGTTTTTGTGCAACTCGCGGCTCAAGCCTCTATAGATTTCTAAAAGTATCTATGCTGTCCAGTTGATGTTAACTTTTCAATTAATAACGACACGGCGGGTCAAAAAGGAACTGCGGGTTGGCTGTGGTTGGTGCTTGCTACAGTTTTCATTGTGAAAGTCTTCTCCGCCTACGTATGGAGGGATTGTAAAATGGATCCTAAATTATAACCATTCGATAGCCCTGAAATAACTCTTGTAGGTTGCCTGTCAAAGAAAAAAAAATCAAGTTATGTCTTTAAATTTCATTTAGGGCCATTTTAAGAGGAAAGTGAATGGCGTTAGAAAGACACACGGTATCTATGTGAAACCATAGCACCTCGTCATTAATTATTAAGGGAAAATGAAAGTGTTTCTAACCCAAATGCTTTACTTTTTTCCCTTCTACTCAAGTTTATACTCTTAAATTCTGCAGCCCCCCCCCCACCCCACCCACATACACACACATATACACATACCCAAGCTTACTTTACTTTATTACTGGTATTTGCCTCACAGAGTCAGGGGATATTACTACCTTTTATTTGCTATTTTTACAGGACCCAACAAAAGTGCTTTTAAAATATATAACCACTTAATTCAAGTCAAGCTTCTTCAATACTCCTTTCATTCAAGCCCTTTCTAATTTGTTTTCCTCCAGCCAGGAGCCCGGAGAAGACACTGTGATTTATGTTTTCATTTATTTATTTTATTTGGGCTTTTCATTTAAGAAAAGAAATTCTGCACAACCCCCACCACCCTCAATTCTGCATCATCTCACCCCACTCCGCCCCTTTGTATTTGGACCATTAAGACTTTCCCAAGGCCAGACTTTGGAGTCTTAAACAGATTTCAGAGCTTTGACCGTGATCTGGAGAAGGTTCGGCTTGGGTGCTTCTGGGCACACCAAGGATGAGGGGCTCTTTCACAGCACACCATGCAGGGGGTAAACTCAGGGACGAATTGTGCCTTTCCCCAGTGACAAAAGATGCTTTGCTAATGAGCTCATGTTTCCACAAAGACTAAAAGTGTGTGCCTTGGCAGCAAGAAAGATATTATTGTTCAAATCAACATGTTTTTGTGTTGGGGTTGGGCATGGGATGGAGGAAATTGCTACATGACATTTAAGAGCTTGGGCTCCACGGTCCAGGGGCCATGGATCTGAGTCTTGGTTCCACTTTCTACCAATGGCCTTGAGTGAGTTACTCTTCCTCTCTATGCTGATTCATTGTTCCAGCCAGCCAGTAGGCAAATACTTATTAGGCACCTAACATATGCAAGGCACTGAATTAGGCACACTGAATTAGGTAACAACACAGATGTGGTTCTTGCCCACGCTGATCTGTTGGGGCCAAGAGACAGACAAACATTTATGGTAAATTGTGACAAGCATGATAATAGGGGAAGCTAGGGAAGCCTCTGGAAAAAGTAATATGTAGGTGAAATGAGATCAGTTTCCTCCAGTATAAAATAGGATGCCTCATGGGGGAGCTACGAGAAAAAGTGAGATAATGTCCAATAGGGCTCTGCGTTGCTCCCCACATAAAGTAAAAATTTGGTTAAAAAAAATCAGAAAGGGATTAATGTCATTATTGCTTGGTATCCCAGGATTCCCCCAAAAATGAATATCAGAGAACCATTTCACCTTTAAAAAGACACAAGCTTTGGGGCACCTGGGTGGCTTAGTCAGTTGAGCGTCGGACTTTGGCTCAGGTCATGATCTCATGGTTCATGACTTCGGGCCCCACATTGGGCTCTCTGCTGTCGGCACGGAGCCTCCTTTGGATCCTCTGTCTCCCTCTCCCTGACCCTCCCCTGCTTGCACTCTCTCACTCTCTCTCTCTGTCTCAAAAATAAACATTCATGAATGAATGAATGAATAAATAAATAAATAACACAAGCTTTACTCCGTAGTTCTAGTTCTTCTTTTACAGAAAGAACTAAACAACAATGTGGTCTATAGAGCATTAAAGTAAATTTGAAGATAAATGAACTAAAATTAACAGGCTTTCTGAAGTAAACATGACTAGTAATTGAGCCTTTATCCAACATCAGCTTCTGTCGTTGCAGAAAGGATTTGACGACTCAGTTCCGCTCACTTCAAAAGGGCCCTCAGCCTCCCCATTGAGTCTTGGATATTCCCAGCCAAAGAATGCTCCTCCTTTCATTCATTGTTTTTTTTTTTTAATTTTTGTTGATTTTTGAGAGAGAGAGAGAGAGAGAGAGTTCGCAGGTGCACGAGTGGGGGAGGGGCATAGAGAGAAGAAGACACAGAATCCAGAGCAGGCTCCAAGCTCTGAGCTGTTAGCACAGAGCCTACCATGGGGCTTGAACCCACAAACTGAGAGTATGACCTGAGCCGAAGTCGAATGCCCTACCGACTGAGCCACCTAGGTGCCCTGGAAGAATGCTCCTCCAAAGTGTTCTTACTAGTTTAAAAGGTAATACCATTTACTTTCACTTAAAGATAGCCAGGAAGCATTTTTAAGTGCATATTTATTCACTGGGAATCATATTTGCTCATTATAATTTCAGGAATGCATTCCAACAGAGACAAACTTTGGCTTCACCTACCATCAGACAAAACCCGCCCACAAGAGATCCTGGTTCATTCCAGGAAGTGTTATGTCATGGTGGGTGCAGTGTGGGTAGTGGAGTTCTCCAACGCAATTCCTGAAAACATGTCAAGCGCTGGTGCACATGATCTTTGATTACTTACACAAATGTTACAAATATTTGGGGAAAGGGGCGCCTGGGTGGTTCAGTCGGTTGAGTGTCCGACTTCGGCTCAGGTCATGATCTTCCAGTTCGTGAGTTTGAGCCCTGAGGCAGGCTCTGTGCAGAAAGCTTGGAGCCTGGAGCCTGCTTCGGATTCTGTGTCTCCCTGTCTCTCTGCCCCTCCCCCGCTCATGCTCTCCCTCTCTCTCTCTCTCTCTCAAAAATAAATAAACATTAAAAAATTTTTTTAAAAAAACACAAATATTTGGGGAAAGTCACCTGTTAGTTGAGCTGCAGCAGAACTCATCTTAGGGGAGAGAACCGTCTTCATTTTAGCAAATACTTATATGGGCCAATCGACTGCCTTCAGATTGGGTCCCAGACAGTGGTGAATGGTTCTGCTTAGTAACACTGGAGGGATTTTGAGGTTCTGGGAGCAGCCTGAGAATTAGAGAGAGAGAAAGAGTATGTTGAGGGAGAAAGAAGAGCCGACGGGAGGTGTTTAGGAGGAAAGCTGGCAAAGACATCTACCCTGGTGCGGTTACGAGGAGCGACTATTACCCGAAATGATGTCCAACGTCAATTCTTAGTTAGCAGTTACTTATCTGCCAGGCTGGATTACCAGGTAACATTTGCGAGCACACACATGCACACATGTGGAATTGTCACCATAGGTCCTTATGAGTGCATGATATGAGTACTACTTGCAGGCCTTCAGGTGTCTTGGTGGCCACAGGCCAGAGAAGAGAGCAGTCTTGAGGTCCAAAACAGGTCCAGAGGTCAGCAGGAACAAGGTATTGGAGGAAAAGACCTCCAAGAACGTGAGGCCCTAGAAAGTCACAGAAATGACGAGCAAGGCAACGATACTCACACAACACATGGACAAGAGCCTTTAAGCCTGTTCTACCCTCCCTGGGCTACATGGCTACATATAAACTATAATAAGCCTTTATTCTTCTTTCATTGGAAATCTTTACTAAGTCAAGGTGACCTGAAAAATTTAAGCAGCCATACTAGATGAGCCTCGTTTTAGGTTCTGGAGTAACTGAGACTTGAAACGACCACATGGTGCTACTTTTTTTTTTTTTTTTTTTTTTTTTTTTGAGAGTTTCAGAGACACCTGCAATGGTTCCTTTGCATTCTAACAGTACTATCCCTTTAAGTAGGAGAGCCCTGTCATCAATGAATGGTTGCTGATCTAATGACTAATTGATGGCAAAGAGTCTCTAATGATCTAATAGCTCATTAGGGTTGACTGAGCCAGCAGGGGTCTTCGAAAATGTTTTTTATTCCACTCTGAGGTTTTGTGAGTTTTCCTGTACATACATCAGACAGCTGCCCAGGTTATTAAACCTACAAATGTGAAACCACAGCAAGAACGGGATGGACCTATACAAATATAACTTGGGAGTATAAGGACAAATATGGAACCCACATGACAGAGATATATAACACTGCCCAAACCATATGATGGGAAGCTAGAGAGAGACATGCTGGGAATCAAATGGGTTCCCAATAGGTAATATCTCTGCCAAGAACTGAGCTGTCACCGTGATGCTGTGGAAGAGCTTCATAGTATGTAAATTCACCATTCATTCATCATTTAATAAGTTAATATTTATTAATTACCTATTACTCACATGGTACTGTATATAAATGCTTTATATACATTTTACCAATTTATATGGTTGCTATGGTCCTTTCACATATGAGAAAATTAAGCTGCTAGCAAGCTAGAAAGTGTGAAAGAATTATATAATGTGCCATATATATATATATATACACATATATGTGTGTGTGTGCATGTATATACATGCCCGTATATATATATATACATGCATATATATATATGCACATATATATATATATATATATATGTGTGTGTGTGTGTGTGTGTGTATATGCACACACCAGGTAAGGAACAGACCTCTTTCCAAAAATCCCACATTTTTGTTTCTTACCACATTGTCCGTTGGCAGGGTTCAGACAACTCAAGCATCTTATTTCTTGGAAAATATTTGTCTCTAAAGATATAAGGAAAGGTGATTGCTGTTGGTAGCCATTTAACAAGAAATAGCCAATTCTGGTAGCATGAATAATTAAAACACTCAGGTCAGCCTCGAGCGATAGTGACGAAGAATTCTCATTCAGCTCTTCCAGCATGGAGCTCTCCACTCCTGGGCCATCACCAGGACATGCCGTGGATGGATGAGTTCCCTTTCTGGCAACAACCCTCATCCTCTGATGAAGCTGGAACTGCCGAGAAACAGGAAGGGAGGGGAGCAGCAAACACTCTGGAAGGCTGGCCTTGTGGGGCAGAAGTGTCTCTAGTTAAATTTGAGAAGACACCGCTTGTAACATTTCTGTTCAGCCCAACAAACCCAATTTGTATGTAACCGAACTAAAATTATAACTGAAAACAATCATCAGGGGGGCAACGAGGGTCAAGAGCACAGCCAAAGGACAGAGTTTGAAAAAGAGGGACGTCCATAAACCTGGCCGAGATATTTATTCCCCAACCCTATCCGCCAGGGCCAACCTTTGCTCCCGGGGAGGGGATAATGCCCTGGCACTGCAGGCTCTGGCTGGCCGAATGGACACCCTTTGGTGGAGATACGCTTGCTGGGGAATGTTCAAGACAAATGCCACGGGGATATGAGCAGGGGACTTTGAAAGCATCTGCTACATCTGCTTTCTTGCTAGAAGAATGACCAGAACAGCCCCCAAGCCCACATCTGTTCATGAGTATAAAGAATAGGAACATATTTTTTTACCTTAGTAGCGTGTAGTTGATAGACCCTCCCCAGGACCCTGAGAGTATATAATACCAGCATAGACATCCTGAAATATGTCCAGATATGGAGAGGCACCTGCTCATCCCTCTTTTAAAGAATTCAGGCAATGTTGGTTGACCTCCATTATAGAACTGGAATATATTAGCTGAAATAATACTTTAACAGTTTTTTAGTACCCAACTATACGTTCTGTTATAAGGAATAGCAAATGTTTAATCATAAATATTTTAATGGCTTCAGGGATTCATGGTATTCAATGACCGTGTTAAATGATAATAATCACATCTGGTTTATTACTATAGTAATTCAGCAGCTTCTCCTCAGCAGTTATTTTTATTATATGTGCTGTGCGACTGTCATGGTCATTTATAGCAGTAATATTTTAAAGTGGCTCATTTGTTTGTTTAAGGACAGTTTCACAATATATTTCTGTATTAATATACATTTTGCGCTATTATTTCCAAGCTGCCACTGGAAAATTGATCCTAGCCTGTTACGACTGGAGAGGCCAGAAGCCACGCGGGATACCCGGGCAGAGATGGAGTGGGGCGACCAGATGGGACTGTCCAGGTGCCCACTGCGGTGGTGACGACCGTTGAGGCTCATTCTTAAATGAAGGCGTGCACCAAGAAAGAGTGAAGAAGTAATAAATACAAAGGGAGGACCCTTTAGACGTGGGGAGGCATTTTAAGCGAAGTACCAACCCAGAGGGGCGGGCATTTGGGAAGAACCGAAAGATGCATGGTTTGCGAGGCCCGAGGCGGTCATAAGGCTTTGGCAGGCATCTCTGTGTCGATAACAGAAGTGAGGAGGCGAGGAGTGAAAAAAATGTGAACTCGCAAGAGGGAAGCAAGGGCGGATCAAGGTTACCCACTGGGTGGCTTAGACACTGACATCAATTTCAAATCTGCTCAAAGTGAGCATTAGGAGTGAACCGCAGAGGCATGGCGAGCCGTGCCCCAGCCACGTACCTTCACTCGAGTGGTTCAAGGCGACGGGTATTGTGCCGGGCCTGCGTACAATGCCCGCTGCTCTCTTACCCCGGACGTCACAAGGTGTTGCTTGTGATTGGGGTAAATATTAGCCTGAAATCACGCATTGCTTCTTAGTAGGGAGGGGGAAGGGAAGGGGTCCCTAATAACCCCGGAGAGTTAATTTTCTGTGACATTCTGCTGAACCAGGTTGAGGAAATTCAGAGGAGCCTGGAGAAAACTGCCAGGCTACTGCTCCGCTTGCTCTTGGCTGGATCCTGATTGGTTGGGTGACAGAGGGCAAATGGCTTTTACGGCTATGAATGATGTATGACCGTAAAATGGTCTGTAACCAGAAGTGCCAACTGACATGCCTGCTGATTTAACGGACACCCAGGGTTATGTTTGCACAGAGACGCTTAAATAAACACGTGCTGGGTTTGAGGCCATTTACTGAGCAATCTCTTCTCTCGCTCTTCTTTCTCATTTTATTTTACTTCATCATAAAAACGGGGAGAGTGAAACCGTGGTTCCCTTTTTTATGATAATGAAGATTTACTCACGGCGGTGGCCGCTCCTCCCTCTTCCTCTCTGCGGAATCTGGCCCCCTTTTCCTCTCTCTACCTGCAGGGGGAGCTGCGACAGACCTGCAGAGGCCCAGGCAGGGTTGGCAAGGGCAACCACTTGAACGAGCAGCCCTTGGGGAACGGAGGCGATGTTGTCTGGTCGCTTTTGCATTTGGTGGATTCGGAGGTCGCTGTTTGAGCGGTGGAATGGGGGAGATTTCTGTTCAGCCACAAATCGGCAAAGGCACCAAACACAGGAAAGATGCTCTTCCCATGATGGTCCTCAAACTGGAACATATCCCATGAGCTGCTATGTATAAATTCTCTCCAATAAATTGATCAGAAATCCATAAGATATCATAGAGTCATTCTTTGCTATATGTGTAGAAAGTATCCTATAAGGTCCATTTGACTTCATATTCAGGCTAAGTTAGGAATGGCAAATCAATCCCCGATTTGTTCCCCTGGATCTCAACCAGGCCTTATAATCTGTTTTGCAGGGTTATTTCATAATGTCTAAGTATATTTTTACCCATCTTTTGATTATTCATGTTTAACGTTGTTAGCATATAATTTAAAAATGTAGCTGATCTCTATTCTCCAGCTAGAGATAGTTGCTTCCAATCCTTCCATGTGATTGGCTCTTCCTGTCTGGTCCTATAGGCATTGGGGTTTGCTGCCCATGGAGTATTTTTTTTTTCGTGTCATATTTTTTAAACTTTCTAAACCCGTGTTCCCCTGAATACCTTTTTTTTTCCTCATTAAAGATTGTTTTATCCTCTTATTGAGATACAATTGTTATAGAACGTTGTTTAAGACTAAGGTATACAACATGTTGATTTGCTAATTTATATGTTGCAATATGATTACCACCATAGCATTAGCTAACATTTGTATCAGGTCACATAATTATTATTTCTTTTTTATGGTAAGAACAATTACCACCCAGTCTCTTAGCAACTTCAAAGTTTACAACACAGCATTGTTAACTATAATCACTCTGCTGTGGGTTCGATCCCCAGGTCTTACCAATCTACTAGTTACAAGGCTCTGAGCATTTTTGGTACAGTGGCATTCTCTTGCCCTTCTTTAATAATAGTTGTTATTCGATCTAAACTAAATCAAAGCAATCGGACAAAATATAGCCCTGTCTTCAAAGTGCACGCTTCTGAGGTGGTGACACTCCATCTCTAGTCAGTGCTCCAGAGAAAATTGCTCTAGTCTGATATGTTGCATTTTTGGCCTGCTGGGCCTCCAGGACTCCTTGGTCACTGTAGTGACCTCATTGCCATTGAGATGACAGAGTCCTTGGTCGACCATGAGCAATATAGAAAAATATATTTGAATCTGGGTAAACGCCCTAGTTCAGGAAAATAAAGGTATCTAAAAGAAAGGCCACCTGGCCACCCAGACTGAAGGTGGCATTTACCTTGGCAAATTCGCCCATCTAGAGCATGGCCTCGGTTCCATAGAAATGTCATCGCATTTATAAATGCAAGTTGATTGCATTGGAGACACTGTTTCCCATTAGTAAGTCTCAGAGACACTGGTATTTTAAATCACATAGCAACATACTTATTTCCAATGAGAAATGGACTGCTGTGTGTGTGTAACACTCTGTGGATGTGACCAGTACATGACAATAAAGGCTTTTGTCCCATAAAGTCATCAGCACATTGCACTGCTCTTTCTCCTTCTGCATATTCCTGTGGTTATACAAAAGTACCACTGAATTCATCAGGTGATGAATGAATAAATAAAATGTAGCATATCCACACAATGGAATATTACTTGTCAATAAAAAGGAATGAAGTAATGATTCATGCTATAATATGGATGAACCTTTAAAACATCATTTCTAGTGGAAGAAGCCAGTCACAGAAGAATACATAATGTATGATTCCATTTATATGAAAGGTCCGGAATACTCAAATCCACAGAGATGGAAGGTATATTAGTGGTTGCCTCAGGATGGAGAAGGGGACTGGAATTTGGGGAGCAGGAGGTAACTGCTAAAGGGCTTCTTGGGGAGCTGATGAAAGTAATCTAATATTGATTGTGATGATGTCTACACAAATCTATAAAGGTACAAAGAACCATTGAATTGTTTACTTCAAATAGGTGAATTGTGGGGCACCTGGGTGGCTCAGTTGGTTAAGCGTCTGACGTCAGCTCACATTATGATCTTGCGGTTCGTGAGTTCGAGCCCCGTGTCGGGCTCTGTGCTGACAGCCTGGAGCCTGCTTCGGATTCCATGTCTCCCTCTCTCTCTGCCCCTCCCCTGCTCACATTCTGTCTGTCTGTCTGTCTCTCTCAAACAGAAACATTAAAAAAATTTTAATGGATGAATTGTATGGAATTGAATTATATCTGAAGGGATCACTGCCATAATTTTGGATCGTGGTGCTTCCGGATTGGTTTCTTCTCATCCTTGTACTGACTTAAAGGATCGTTCATGTATTTTCATACGTGAGCATTTCCTTCAAGGATGTGTCCTTCTCACCTTACATGGCAGAAGTGTAAGAAACAAACAGAAACACCCAAGCATATTTAAAGGTTTTACCTGTATTGCAACCGTCAACATTCTGTTGACCACACAAGATGCATGGCCAAGCCCTAAAATGAATGACAAGAGGATGTATATTCCACCTATTTTACCAAGAGGCATTGTCAATGTCACATTGCAAAGGGTGTGGATGTATAATCCTGTTATTACGGGGCGGGGGGGAGGGGTTCCTGCTGCAGGTGACCCTTTCCCTCTGAGGTGGTGTGGGGAGTAGGGCCTTAATGCAATGGAATGCGGGCACATTTGTGTCTCCTGACCCTGACACACTGGGAAATCAGGTCTTCCTCTTCCACTGATCATAGCTTTCTTTGTTTTTATTGTCTACCCTGACACAAATTTTGAATTTTTTAAACTGCTGCAAAACACATCGAACCGCGATTTTTGTGTTACAACGTGCAGAGTTGACTTCACCTATAGGCATCCTTCTATTTTATCATATTTCCAACATTTGTAATTTTCCTCGAGGAAGGGAGGGATGTATTGGCAAGAACTAGGTTTGGCTGAAAGTAACAAAGACCTGAAATAATACTACCTAAAGCACAATAAAACTTTATCTGTCTCTCAGGGAAAATCTCCCGGAAGGTGGTCCCGGCTGGTGTGGCAGCTCCGCTTCACCAAGACTTCAGGTATCGATGCTCCTTCCAGGGAGTGGCACCTGCTACCATGATCCAAGGGAGTAGCCACCACACGCACATTCCCCAAAGCAGGATGGTGGAAGGGATAGGAAGAAGGAGGCAAAGGACATGCGCCAATCATTAGGAAACTCTCTAGAAGCTGCCATACAGCACTCCCAAATATTTCATTTGTCGAAACTGTGACTCATGGTCACACCTAGCGGCAGGGAAAGCTAGGGATTATGATCCCTATTCCAGGTGGCGGGGGCTCAGAGAAAAACGGAGAGTTCTAAGAGAGAAAATGCATATCGGGTGGATAACAGCCTCTGATACAGTGGACAACGGTCCCCTATCCTGCAGCCTCAGGGCTACCCAAGAGGTTCGGTATTCATCGTTTTTCATGAGGACTATTATAGTTTCTTAGACAGTAGACTTCAAGTCAGATATGAGTGTCTAGTGTTTATATCTGCAGACTCTGGAGTCATGCTGATAGGGTTCAAATCCAAGTGGCTCCTTCTCAGTAGTTGTGTGAACCTGGGGATAGTTTCTTTTCTGTATTTCAGCCTCTTACTCAGCAGAGTGGTAATAGCAGTACCTAGTTCATAGATAGGGTACTTTTGAGGACTGAGTTAAAACTCAAGCTGCGAGTATTATCAATGGGTATCCCTGCCTCCAGTCTTAGCTTCTTTCCTTCTACAAGGGAAATCTGATGCTCTGATGCCGTAAAAACCCTGTAAAGTTTTCTGAGTGTGTATGTATAAAGCCCCGGATCCTTGGCGTGGCCTGGAAATTCCTTCCTAATCTGAACTGTTGGCCTTACTTGGCTTGTCTTCTGTCTCCCTCACATGTAACCTGCTTTTGACCCTATCACACCCCTGAGTCTTGGGACAAAGAACGTCACGTGCCTCCCCTTCCTCTCCCTTGTTTCCTCCATCTCAAAGTCTTCCTTGTTCTCCTCGTTTCCTCCAGACACAGATATAGCTGCTTCCTCTCTGGGCTCCAGCACATTTCCTATATGTGATATGGGCTGATATGAGAGATACGATGACCCATGGAAGTATATGTCTCCCTGCACTAGAACTTGGCCTCCTGGTGCACAGGAACCTATGGGCTACAAGTGTGAGGCCCTAAGAAGATGAATTAGGGGCGCAGCATTTGCTGACTAAGTGAATGAATCCCTCCAATACTGCGTAAATATTTGGCAGCAGGTAAGAGAATGAAAGAGGCATTCGTTGCAAAGAATAAGGAGCTTAAAGTATACTTTCCCTAAGTTGCGCGCTCTATAAAGCAAACAAACAAACTCCAGCTATAAAATCCAAAGCCAGCCATCACTTTCCAAACAGGAAGAGTACCTTAGCGCCATGTTTCATTAATAATATGCTGTGACACAGACTCAGGAATTTCAAGGTCTCCAGACCATGATGAGCTGTTTCTGGTGCCCAGGTGGCTCAGTCGGTGAAGCACCTGACTCTTGATTTTGGCTCAGGTCATGATCTCACAGTTCGTGAGCCCTGCATTGGGCTCTGCACTGATAGCACGGAGCCTGCTTGGGATTCTCTCTCTCTCTCTCTCTCTCTGCCCCTCCCCCACTCATGCTGTCTCTGTCTCTCTCAAAATAAACTTAAAAAAAAAAAAGGTGTGCCCTTCAGGGCTAGCCCCAATAACAGCACCCCTTTATTAAGCCTCAGTTGCCACTCACACACATCATGGCGGTGCCTTACTTAACTCCTGGCAACTAAGAAGCACATACTACTATTATCCCAGTTTTATCAGTGAGGAACTTGCAACGTGGAGAAGGTGACCAGTTGAGTTGGGTTGGGTCTGATATTCCAAGGAATACCAAAGGAGCATCAGATTGCAATACAAAATACAAGTGAGACCCACTCACTCCACGGGAAAATTATTCACCACATGAAGGAGTAACGGAAACACTTGCAATCAACCTCCCAACCAACACGGCCATGTTGTCACCACGCTGTGTGGAGAGCCATTGCCGCAGTCCTCGTTTTCTTGCCCGGTTCGGCCCAAGCTGGGAGGCCTGGGAAGCAGTGTGCTTGGTGGAAGGTTTTGGGACCAGCTGACCTGAGTTCAGACCCCAGCTCCTCCACTGACTGTAAACTTGAACATGACACATCCTTAGCTGGGTTTCCCATCTGTGAAATAGGGATTATAATGCTCTCCTCCAGAGATGTTATGAGAACTAAATTAAATAATTTGCATAAAAAGCCCAGAACATAAGGAGCATTCTACAAATGGTGGCTTTTTCTTCCCTCTCTAAGGCAACAGGCAACAAACGCAGAATGGCTATAAATGATCTAAAATAAACAAGCCAGTTGCTCTAATGTAGCTACGATTAGTGCAAGAATCATAAGCCCAGGGTGTACGTCTAAGAAAGACAAAACACATTGGCTTGCCCACCACAGTCTCTTGAATTTCACTCTACCACAAACGGCAAATTAATTCTGTTCCAGGAGAACCAATCCTACCCACTTTCTAGATACACGTGCTTGCCAAGCCTAAGAGATTAATCGATTAGAAAGGGAACTAACCTCAGAGTCAGTTTGCCTTTTTTAAAAAAAAGCCCAAACCAATGAGTTCCAGAAACCACTCTGCTTAAGCCAGCAGAAATTCCCACATTTAACCTACCCACACCCTGGCTCTCTCCTGGTGAAGGCAAAGCCTCTGATTGGGCTTTTAAGAAGTTGGAGGAATCCATTGCTGGAAACAGAGGGGAAGATTTTATCAACCAGACAAGAGGCCCGTGGGAGCATTAAATGCTGTCCCATATTTCTAACGACAAAGACGCCGGTTAAGCTGCTGTAATGTAAGGTGATCCAAGCGCCTGCAGAAGCCAGTCCTCAGGCCACTTGCCTATCTTCCTACTGGCCCGTGTGGGTGCCCGTCCCATGTGGCGTGGTCTCCACACAAGGGTTCACACGAGAACAGGAAGAACAGCAGGAAGGCACAGCTTTCTCCCAAGTGTGGAAAAGCAAGGACCTGCACATTCTCCAAAATGACCACCCTGCGTTCCCAGTTTGGGTGCCTTGGAAGATCCAATCTGGAGTGAAGATTCTTTGTTTTACTAACCCCTGCACACCAAGGCCTGGCCCCACAAGGCTGCAGACATCAAAATGCCCACAGGGAAGCTGGTCCGGGGTCAAAGCTGTACCCTCAGCACCTGCTCCCATGCCGGCCCCTCTGAGCCTACAAGCGAGTGAAGTTGGCAGAGACATCGAGGAGCATCAACCCCACAGAGCTCCCTGAGTTAGAGGGACAGGCCGGCCTGTCCTCTGGTCAGAGGCAGGCATTACGAGTCAGGCCTGTCCTGGAATCCTTGCCTTGCCACTCACTAGCTAAGCCTTGGTGAGTTTATTGGCCTCACTCGGCCTCAGTTCATCATCTGTAAAATGGGAATACTATCCACATCGAAGAGATTTTGCAAGGATTAAATTGGTATTAGGTGGAAAGTACTTAGCTCGGTGGCTTAGCATCCAGGAAGCTCTCAAAAAATGATAGATTTAAGGGACGCCTGGGTGGCTCAGTCGGCTAAGCATCTGACTTTGGCTCAGGTCATGATCTCACAGTCTGTGAGTTTGAGCCCCGCGTCGGGCTCTGTGCTGACAGCTCAGAGCCTGGAGCCTCCTTTGGATTCTGTGTCTCCCTCTCTCTCTGCTCCTCCCTCACTCATGCTTTGTCTCACTCTTTCTCAAAAATAAACATTAAAAAGTAAAAATTAAATTTAAAAATTTAAAAAATTTAAAAAATTTAAATTTAAATTTAATTAAAAATTAAAAATTAAAAATTAAAAAAAAAAGAAGTCCTGAGGGTGCCTGGGTGGCTCAGTCGGTTAAGCGTCCGACTTCGGATCTCACAATTTGTGAGTTAGGGCCCCGCATCGGGCTCTGTGCTGACAGCTCGGAAACTGGAGCCTGCTTCGGATTCTGTGTCTCCCTCTCTCTCTGATCCTCCCCCATTCATGCTCTGTCTCTGTCTCAAAAATAAATAAATGTTAAAAAAAATAAATAAATAAACAAATACTGGTGAATCTATCACCCAGCTCAAGGAGTAGAATATTATCAATATTGTTGCATGTACCTGTGCTCCACTTTCCTTTTCTATCCCAAATTGTGCTTACCGTTTCTTTGATTTAAAAAAAAAAAAATTTTTTTTTAACGTTTATTTGTTTTTGAGACAGAGAGAGACAGAGCATGAACGGGGTTGGATCAGAGAGAGAGAGGGAGACACAGAATCTGAAACAGGCTCCAGGCTCTGAGTTGTCAGCACAGAGCCCGACGCGGGGCTGGAACTCACGAACTGCGAGATCATGACCTGAGCCGAAGTCGGACGCTTAACCGACTGAGCCACCCAGGCGCCCCTGATTTTTTTTTTTAATTTTATTGTATGTATGATGTAGATGTCATATATAATCATATATGCGTTATATACATAATCCTAAAGAAGGTATTATTTAGTTTTGCTCTTGAAGCTTTTAAACCGAATTACCACACTTTAAGTAGCCTTCTGTGAGGTCCTTGGGTGGCTCAGTCTGTTAAGCGCCTGACTCTTGGTTTCAGCTCAGGTCGTGATCTCACAGCTGGTGAGTTCAAGCCCCACATTGGGCTCTGCCCTGACAGTGCGGAGCCTGTTTGGGATTCCTTCTCTCCCTCTCTCTCTGCCCCTCCCCCACTCATGATCACTCTCTCTCTCAATCTCTTTCAAAGTAAATAAATAAACATTTAAGTAGCCTTATGATACCTGCTTTGTTCACTCAATATGTTACCTAAGATTCAGCCAAGCTGCTGCATGTAGCCAGTTTATTTGTTGTGCTTCCTATGGACTGTTCCATTATATGTAAAGAGCACCATTTATTTATCCAGCCTTCTGTTGATGGAAATTTGGGTTGTGTCCAATTTTGTCTTGTTTTCTATTTTCATTCTTGCATGGGTCTTCAAGTTCATAGGTGAAGAGATTCTCCAGGGGTGTAAGAAGAGTAGAATTTCTGGATTGTCAGGTATATATGTATGTTCAGCTTTTCTAGACAGTTCCAAATTGTTTTCCAAAGTGATAATGTCAATCTGTATTCCCCCTGGCTGTGTAGGAGAGGCCCCATTAGCCCTCAGCCTCCCCAACACTTATGTTTTCAGACTGCTTAATTTTTGATAATCAGAGATGTACATTGGACATCCCAGGTGCTTTTTCTTTTATCTTTAGAGTGGGGGGGCCTTAAAGATTTGTGAAAGATGGAACGAAATGACTTCTCCGAAAATCCCACCATCGAAAAGAACTTGGACTTTCAGGACACCGGGTCTTATGCATTTTTCACATTTTCCTCTTAGCTCCTATAACAATATGAAGTGGCCTCAAGTGCTCACAGAAGTTACTGTCCCAATAAAACAGTATAAAAGGGGAGGATTGTCTTGGCCCTACTTTCAGGATGCAAGACCAAGGGTAGAAACTTGGAAGGAGAGTTTCCTCAGCAAACTCAGAAACTTGGAAACTTTGGTCCCTCTCCACACTGATCATTGTGGTAGCTGCCAATAATTGAACACTTCAGATACATGGTACCGGTTCTCTAAAACACCTGAAGTGCCTGTGGGGCGCCCAGGGGGGCTCAGTCGGTTGAGTGTCCGGCTCGGGTCGTGATCTCGCGGTCCGTGGATCCGAGCCCCACGTCGGGCTCTGTGCTGGCCGCTCGGAGCCTGGAGCCTCCTTCGGATTCTGTGTCTCCTTCTCTCTCTGCCCCTCCCCCACTCGTACGCTGTCTCTGGCTCTCTCTCTCAAAAATAAATAAACGTTAAAAAAGAAATTTTATTTTTTTAAAAAAAATTTTTTTCAACGTTTTTTATTTTTTATTTTTGGGACAGAGAGAGAGCATGAACGGGGGAGGGGCAGAGAGAGAGGGAGACACAGAATCGGAAACAGGCTCCAGGCTCCGAGCCATCAGCCCAGAGCCTGACGCGGGGCTCGAACTCACGGACCGCGAGATTGTGACCTGGCTGAAGTCGGACGTTTAACCGACTGCGCCACCCAGGCGCCCCTAAAAAGGAAATTTTAACACCCCTGAAGTGCTTGTTAGAAGACGGATTGCTGGGACCCCCAAGGGCCCCCCAGAGTTTCTGAATCAGTGGGTCTGGGGCAGGACGTGAGAATTTGCGCTTCTAACCTCGTAAGTAACGTCTTAAGTAACGCTGATGCTGCTCGTCCGGAGATCACGCTTTGAAGCCATGGGATGACAGCATGAGAAGGGAAGGTGCCGAATTTCTTCTATGTCACCTCCTCCTCAGCGGTAGCTTTGAAAATGACTTTTCTCTGAGAAACGGAGCCAGGTTGCCATGTGAATGGGGCTAACATGTGACTGAGTCCCTTTCCTCGGACGTGGTCCCTTTACTTCACTATTTTGTCCCTCAGCTCAGAACCCACCCTCCCACACTCTGGCTCTAGCTCACACAGAGCCCCCGGGCCCAGATCCAGTGCCACCTGCTCCAAAGATTCTTCCAGACCCTAGTCACAGTAACTTCCATCTCTGACACCTCCTGCTTTGGGTTTTTGGCAAATGTGCATTCGCCTTATGCCCCCAAAAGTGAGCGTGTGTGTGTATGTGTGTGGGGCCAGACGGAGGTGCCCGATTTGTTTGAGGTCTTCCATAGCCTCTTCACAGTGACGTGCACAGAGCAGATAATCATTAAGTATTTATTAAGTGAAAACGCACATGGATGTTCATGCTTAGCTCTTCCTTGCTGCTTTTCCTAACTCATGCCTGCGTCTCCCAGGGGTTTTCTTTCTTGATAGAGCAAGAAGCAATGTATGACATCCTCAACCAGGATGTTGAATTTAGCACCGTTATCATCTCTGACCAATACTCTCCTACGTCATTTCCTGCACTAATCACTGTTCATAGCCTAGGATTAAGTCCAGGGCACTCTTTTTGCTCTCAGAAGACTTCACTGTTTCCATCTTTTCGGATTTTGGGGTTTTAATCTTACATCTCCTGCTCTCGCTGGTTCAATTCTCTGTCGGCCATCCATTCATTCCACCATGTTCCACTGAGCACCAGCTACGTGCCCAGCATTGTGCCGGGCACTGGGGATCCAGCAGACAAAACTCAAGTTAGGGATAAATAGAAAATCAAAATGTAGTGTCTCTATTATGTCAGAGGATGTTAAGTACTGTGGGAAAACTAACAGAGAAGCAGAACTAGAAGTGCTGGGTGGTCAGGAGAGCAATCTCAAACCGGGATGGCAAGCCAGCCCCGAGGAAAAGGCAATATTTGAGCAGAGCCCAGAAGATGGTGAGGGAGTGACCTCAGGGGACAGCCGAACAAAGAACCAAAGACATCTGGGGGAGGAGTACCCAACAAAAGCAACAGAGGGGCAGCGTGACTGGAGCAGAGTGAGTGAGGGGTAGAAAGCGACTGGGGTCGGGAGGAAATAAAGGGAGGGTCCTGATGGCCAATATGAGGATCTTGACTTTTATTCTGTGTCAGAGGGGAAGCCACTGGAAAGCTTTGAACCGAGACGTGACAAGATCTGCCTTAATTTTTTTTTAAGTTTATTTATTTATTTTGAGAGAGGCAGGGGAGGGGCAGAGAGAGAGAGAGAGGGAGAGAGAGAATCCCAAGCAGGCTCTGCATTGTCAGTGCAGAGCCTGACAAGGGGCTGGATCCCACAAACCCGTGAAATCATGACCTGAGCCGAAATCAAGAGTCAGATGTTTAACCAACTGAGCCACCCAGCTACCCAACAATCTGCCTTATCTTTTTTTTTATTTTTTTATTTTTATTTTTTTAATTTTTTTTAACGTTTTATTTATTTTTGAGACAGAGAGAGACAGAGCATGAACGGGGGAGGGGCAGAGAGAGAGGGAGACACAGAATTGGAAGCAGGCACCAGGCTCCGAGCCATCAGCCCAGAGCCTGACGCGGGGCTTGAACCCACGGACCACGAGATCGTGACCTGAGCTGAAGTCGGACGTTTAACCGACTGAGCCACCCAGGCGCCCCCCCGTCTTATCTTAAGAGGCAAATTCTGGCACCTGTGTTGATCGTGGTCCACGGTGGGGCAAGGGCAGAAGCAAGGCGAACGGGGTGCAGTAATCCGGGCGAGTGGTGGCCGCGGCTGGGAAAGGGGCGGAGGTCATGGGGCAATGAGAAGTGAGTGAGGGGCTGGGTATGGAGGTCTTTGGAAAGGAAGTCCTCTGTGAAGGCGACTGGGCTTAATCCTGCACTGTTCCCGGTGGTGGCTGTGCGTCATTTGCAGTGCGGAACCCATGCATGGAATTTGGGGAAAGCCAGAGTTCAGGGAAGGGCAAAAAGGTGTCTGGCTTTTAATTGAATCCAACCCCCTTGTAGGTCATCTTCTGGGAGGAAAAAAACAAGCAGATACTGGTTTCAGTTTCCACTCAAAATTCCCTGTGGCCGTGTCCATTGCTTCTCCATAGGCGAATCGCATTCACTGCTCTCCTTTTCCTCCAGGTCCCTCCTATGCCCTTTGTAGATTTCCTGGGGATGCCCTGAAGTTGCGAGGACCCATGAATTTGGAGTCCCCTGATTGCCACCCTCCAGTGCCAGAAACCCAGCCGGCTGGCCACACAGAGACTGTCCTGCTGGGCCTGGGCCGCCCGCCAGGAGCAGGTTGTGGAGTTAGCAGCTAAGTGAGGGCAGATTGCTGGAGTTTGGTCAAGAGAACAGATGTGCATTATGGGCCAATCTGACCGCAGAGAAACATTTCCCCGTACCTTTTAAAGGTGCACAATCGCCTGGTTAAGCCAAGGCAATTTGACACACATTACCTTGTTCATAAATAGAGAGAGAGAGAGCCCTTCCTCCCCGAGGGTGTGCGAACGGTTGGAGAGGAAGCCAAGGACCTGGGAAATGCCAGCACAGCTTTGGGAAACAAATGTCTGTGGAAAGGGCCCAACAGCATATTAATGGCCTGGATGTTACCACACCCAGGCCAGAAGCTAGAAGCTATTGATCGTCTGTTCACTCTTCATTTCAAGGCACGAGTGGAGCTATCTTTACACACGGGGACAAAACCTTCCATTTCATTTAAAGGAGCCCACCTCTGCAGACCTCTCCCTCATCCCTCCAACACCTACCCAGCACCTGCCTTTCTGAATAGTGCCTGCTACTTGTAGCAATTTCACGGAATCCCAGGGAAATGAAAGCATCTTTATTCTTAAGACACTTCAAATAAAGCTGGGGATGGGGCGCCTGGGTGGTTCAGTCAGTTAAGTATCTGACTTCAGCTCAGGTTGTGATCTCACTGTTCATGAGTTCAAGCCCCGCGTCGGGCTCTGTGCTGACAGCTCAGAGCCTGGAGCCTGCTTCGGATTCTGGGTCTCCCTCTCTCTCTGCCCCTCCCCCACTCATGCTTTCTCTCTCTCTCTCTCAAAAATAAAATAAACATTAAAAAAAATTAAAAAAAAATAGAGCTGGGGGCTCCTGATGTCCATTAAGTGAAACACCCAAGGTGGGTTAGCAGGAGTGCTGAGAGACAGGGCTTCATAAACGAGACCAGCCTTATATTCTCTCCACTCTACCTGGAATGTTCCCTCCCCTCCCACCACTACCCATCTGTCTCTGCCATCCAGAGCAGTGAACCTGGTGATCTCCAGCTTCTTGGCGACTGCACTCAGGCATCAGTTTCTCCAGCACACAGCGCTCTCCCCTGCTCCCTGTTCCCCGGGCACTAAACACAGAGTCCTCTCCGCACATCTGTCTTTCCCACCAAACTATTTGCATTGCTTGGCACATAATGTATGCTCAATTAATATTGATGTCCATGAAATGAAAGTCTGAGCTTTGATTTATCTGAGGGAGCTGAAGGGAATCGTTTCTCTGAGGGGATAAAAGAGAATTTGAGGAGAAAACAGCTACACCTTACTACGTGAGACATTAAGTCAAGTGCTTTTCACGACATATGGAATGGGAAAACGTAGGGTCACTCAGAATGTGAGGGGGAAGGTTGATTTCAGACATGCTAAAGCTTTCCTGGGACAAAACAATGACAGCTGGAAATGGACACGATGTCCATGTCACCAAGATGGCAGAGACCTCCTTGGGAGCAGCATGGTGGGGGGGGGGGGGTAAGGTGAATTCTAGAAGGTGTGGAAGGTGTGGGCAGATGTGGGAAGACCTTGGAACACTTAAGGAATCAGGTTCAGAGACATGACGTGGGAGGAGAGAAACACTGTGTACCGGGAGAATGACTATCTAGACATTCTCCGGGCAAAACCCAGGAGGTTCATCAGCCGAAGTGAGGTGATTCCAACAAAGACATGCTCACCTAGAATCAAGGGGGAACCTGGAAGCAAGCAGACAGAAAGACAGGAAAGTACAAGGAAGAACTTTCCCAGGAATGGAGTTATAGAAAGAAGGTGAATTTAGGAAAATGAAGGACGACCAAAACAACTTAATTCACAGAGTTAACCCGGACCAAGTTAAAAGGTGTGCGATGACTCTGGACATGGGTAAGAACACCTTTTCCTGTTAAAAAAAAAAAAAAAAAGTGCTATATTCCAGAAAGGGGATTTGAATCTTAAATCACAAGCTAGTGGTTTCAAGAAGGAAAAAGTGGTAGTGAGTAACCATAATAGTGCCTGAAGAGACCATTCACTACTCATCCATTCATTCAGGGATGAGCAAATTTTTTTAGCGGCAAACACGTGCAAGGTATTGTACTGGGGGCTAAGAGGGCGATAGGAAACACGCATCTATCTGCCTGTATCAGTGTCCCAGGGCTCACAGCCAAATGCAGTGTATCAAATATACTTTATGAACTAAACTACAAGGTAAAGAAATAAATGTCATAGTTTAAATGCTACGTGAGTGAGTCCAGAGGAAAGTGAGATTGTTTCCATGAAGAGAGATCAGGAAAGGGTTGGTAGGGGAAACATCATTTGGGCTGGGCTTTGAAGGATTGATAGGAGTAAGGAAAAAGCCTGGATGGTGTTTTGCACATAGTAACAGCTCTATGGGAGTTTTTTTAAGAGTTTCTTTTCTTTTTTTTTTTTCTTTTATATTTTTTATGAGAGAGAGAGCTCGCGAGGGTGGGGGAGAGGAGCAGAGGGGGAGAGAGAGAAAGGGAGAATCTTTTTTTTTTTAAGTTAATTTATTTTTGACACAGAGAGAGAGTGCAAGCGTGAGCTAGGGAGGAGCAGAGAGAGAGGGAGACACAGAATCCGAAGCAGGCTCCAGGCTCCAAGCTGTCAGCACAGGGCCTGACGCAGGACTCAAACTCACGAACCGTGAGATCATGACCTGGACCGAAGTCAGACACTTAACTGACTGAGCCACCCAGGCGCCCCATGAGAGAGAGAGAGAATCTTAAGCAGGCTCCATTGCTTAGTGCAAAGCCCAACATGGGGCTCAATGCCACAACCCTGGGATCTTGACCTGAGCCGAAATCAAGAGTCAAATGTTCAACTGACGGAGCCTCTCAGGCACTCTGGGAATTTGCTATTAATATTTTAATTCAAACCAATATCCTTGCAAGTCCCCAAGGCAATTTGATGCCTTTGTTTATAATACTCCTTCTACTTGCAATTCTCTTCCCTTCTCTGGCCCCTTTCTCCCCGACCAATACCCCATTTGTCTTTCAAGATCATCACCTACAAACATTCCCCTGACCCTCTGGATCACACCTCCTGTCACGCCATCCCTGCAGTCTATACTCTGAGCACATCTCTGTCATAAACAAGTTACCTAATCAGGGTGCCACGGGTGGCTTCCTGTATGATTGCAAGCATCCAGAGGGCCCCCCTTGAGTTAGATTCACCTCCACAGACCCAGTGTCAGGTCAGAGCAGGCCCTGGGTGGACGCACATGAAGGATGAGGCCGTGGAGTGAATGGGATTGCCAAGCATCGAGAGCAGAGACAAGGACCTAGGACAGATCTTTGGAAACTGACTATATTTTGAAGACAGTGCAAAGAAAAACAAAGGCAGGTGTAATCCTGGCTCTACCTGCCCAGACGGTGAATAGAAAGTGACCCTGAGCATCTCTCAGGCTTCTATTGTTTCATCCGAGAACAATAGTGCCCCTGTCTTTACGGGGATATCCGGTGAAGAACAGATCTGCAAGGAGGCTCTCCCCCCCACTCTTCCCCACACAATATATTAATAAACAGTTACGTAGGGCCGTGTTTTTATCCTATTGTCCACACACCAGCTGGGCCTATTTGCTGTCCCCCAAACAGGCAGAGGTGAAGGCCAATACTGATCCGTGGTGGCCCCCATCCAGAACCACACGCAAATCGCCAACAAAGTCTACTCCCCTGCGTCCAGACAGGAGCATAGGCAAAGGGGGTACCCTTTGTTTAAGGAACGTACAGAGGAAGAATTCCTTCACAAACTTAGATACCAAGAAGACAGACAGTTTGGTGTTTGCCCGTGTTCTCTGAAACAGGAGTCACACATGAGGCCATTCACTCTGAAAACAGAAACAAAAAACTCACTCCTGCCAACGTACCAAATTCCACAAGGGTGGCGTAGCTTAGTTTCCAGGTGAATTCCGTCTTTTTCCCAACCTTCAGGACTCCTCCTCCAGGAAGCACTTGGTGTGCAGTGTTTTGTGGTCTATGTGTGTTCTATAGCACACTATGGGCACCCAGCCCACAGCATGAAGGCATTTTCATCTAGCTTTTGGTGAGGGGGAATGTGCCCAAAAGCTATTCCAAAACCTTGTTTATAACAGATGTCAGCAGCCTGTGTTATAAAACTTACACTATTTGTCAATGAAATATAATGCTCAAAGCAAAATATATAGTATGTTTACTTCTAAACTCTTTGCCACTTTGCCAGACAATAAAAGAAAGCTGTATTTTTGTCAGATATTCCTCTTAAGCCAGAGTGGCAATTCCCTTTCCCTTCTCCTGGCTCTAATGAAGGCCAATCTGTTCCACGTTCTACACAACCATGGAAAGCCTGGAAAGAGACGGGAGGAAGCGAATTTAGTATTTATGAACTTGTTGTGCCGTGTAGATAAATAGCCAGTTTCCTACTTCTCCTGGGTATCTGGGCAGGAAAAAACTCAGTTAAGTAGGAATCGAATGATTCCTTGAAAGCATCATGGGGGGGAGGGGGTCTTCCTCTCCTATTGTTTCTTCCTTATGTGGTGAATGCATCGCTGTTTTCCAGAGCCTTAGACTGCAGTGAGAACACGGTCAAGATGTGGGGTCTTTCTCATATGTAATATTGTGTGAGAGAATGTGGTTAAGAAGTTGGTTTGTATATTTTGAACACTTGATACAAATAAATGCTATTGTTTATTCAAATGCTTATGATTAATTTTACTTGTTTGATTCTTCATTTTAAATCTATTTCATCGAGATATAATTACATATAATAGAATGTCCCCACATTATGCAGTTCAATGAGTTTTAACAAATGTATACACCCACAAATGCAACAATCCCCCCAATTAAGAAACAGACAACTTTAAAAATTTTTTTTTCAACGTTTATTTATTTTCGGGACAGAGAGAGACAGAGCATGAACGGGGGAGGGGCAGAGAGAGAGGGAGACACAGAATCAGAAACAGGCTCCGAGCCATCAGCCCAGAGCCTGACGTGGGGCTTGAACTCACGGAGTGCGAGATCGTGACCTGGCTGAAGTCGGACGCTTAACCGACTGCGCCACCCAGGCGCCCCAAGAAACAGACAACTTTAAAAATAGAACTACCCTACGACCCAGCAATTGCACTACTAGGTATTTATCCAAGGGATACAGGTGTGCTGTTTTGAAGGGGCACATGCACCCCCATGAATATAGCAACGCTATTGACATTATATAAGGGTATTATGCTAAGTGAAATGAGTCAGTCAGAGAAAGACCATATCATATGACTTCGCTCATATGAGGACTTTAAGGTACAAAACAGATGAACATAAGGGAAGGGAAGCAAAAATAATAAAAAACAGGGAGGGTGACAAAACATAAGAGACTCATATATGGAGAACAGAGGGTTACTGGAGGGGTTGTGGGAGGGAGGATGGGCTAAATAGGCAAGGGGCATTAAGGAATCTACTCCTGAAATCATTGTTGCACCATACGCTTACTAACTTGGATGTAAATGTAAAAACTAATTAATTAATTATTTAAAAATGAATAAAGTGCCAGCAGGATAATGGAAAAAAGGAAAAGAAAAGAAACAGACTATTTCTAACACCCTTAAAAGTTTTCTTGTCCACTGTTGCAGTCTCCTCACCCCAACCCTAAGAAGCTACTGTTCTCCTTGTTTGTCACTACAGGTTAGGTTTACTTTCTCAATGATTAAGTAGAAATGAAATCATATATTATGTAGTCTTTGGTATCTGGCTCCTTCCTCTCAGCACAGTGTATCTGAGATTCATCCATGTTTCATGCTTCCATAGTTTTTTTCTCCTTATTGCTGAGTTGTATTCCATTGGAAGGCTATACTGCAATTTGCTTATCCACTCAAAGGTTGATGGCCATGTGGGTTGTTTCTGCTTTTTAACTATTATAAATAAAGCAACGAGGAACATGTAAGTGCAAATTTTTGCCGGGATATATGTTTTGATTTCTCTTGGTTAGTTACCTAAGATTGAAATTGTTGACTAAATGGTAATAGTATAGTTAACGGTATAAGAAATTGCCAAACTGCTCTCCGAAGCAACTGAACCATTTCACGTTCTCCTAACAGGGTGTGAGCGTTCCAGTTGCTCCACAAGCTCGTCAACACTTGATATTGTCGGTCTTTTTAAATTTTAGCTGTTCCTCTGGGCATGTAGTGATATCTCATTGTGGTTTTCATTTTTATTTCCCTGATGAGATGAAATGTTGGGCAGCTTTTCAGTCTTTCACACATTTTCTGTTGTGAAATTTCTGTTCATATTTTTTGCCCATTTTTCTAAACTGAGTTTTTTTTTTTTTTTTTTTTAATTACTGTAAGGAGTCTTTCTTTATATTGTGAATACAGTTTTTGGTTTTTTTGGTGAGACAACTGTTTTGTGAACATTTATCTGGCTTGCATATTCAATTGTTTATGGCATCTTTCTTTTTTTTTTTTTTTTTTTTTTCTACGTTTATTTATTTTTGGGACAGAGAGAGACAGAGCATGAACGGGGGAGGGGCAGAGAGAGAGGGAGACACAGAATCGGAAACAGGCTCCAGGCTCCGAGCCATCAGCCCAGAGCCTGACGCGGGGCTTGAACTCACGGACCGCGAGATCGTGACCTGGCTGAAGTCGGACGCTTAACCGACTGCGCCACCCAGGCGCCCCTGTTTATGGCATCTTTCAAAGAATAAAAATGTTTAATTTTAATCAAGTCAATTTTATCTTTTTTTTACAATGTTTCTTTAGTTTCATATGTATAACATAGTGATTCTGTGGTTTGATTGTTTTGCAGTTCTACCACAATAAGTACAGACACCATCTGTCGGCTTACAAAGTTATTAAATTTATCTCTTTTTCAATGATTATTGCTTTTTGTGTCCTAAGGAATCTTAGATAAGACAAAATCATGAAGATTTTCTCCTTCCTTTTCTTCTATGTTCTATAATTCCAGATTTTTATTTAAGTCTATTAGCCGTTTCAATTATCTTTTGTGTATGTGGGACAAAGGTCACAATTCACTTTTTTTTCCATATAAATATCCAGTTGTTTCAGTATCATTTATGGAAAAAACTATCCTTTTCCAAGTGAACTGCTTCCATACCTTTGTCAAAAAAGTCAATTGAGCAAATACATGTTGATCTAGCTCATTGGCTTTAAAAATTCAAATACTAGGGGCGCCTGGGTGGCGCAGTCGGTTAAGCGTCCGACTTCAGCCAGGTCACGATCTCGCGGTCCGGGAGTTCGAGCCCCGCGTCAGGCTCTGGGCTGATGGCTCAGAGCCTGGAGCCTGTTTCCGATTCTGTGTCTCCCTCTCTCTCTGCCCCTCCCCCGTTCATGCTCTGTCTCTCTCTGTCCCAAAAATAAGAAGGATCAAGGAGAATATGCTTATGGCATTTAAAAAGAAAACCAGCTCTGAGAGAAATTGCCCATTTGTGTGTGTGCCCTCACCAGGCAGCAGTCCTCACAGAGCAGACACTGGGTCTGACTCAAGCTTGTGGCTGGCACACAACGGGCTCCCAATATACATGTTCATTGAATAAATGAAAAAAGGAAGGAAGGAAGGAGAGAAGGAGGGAAGGAAGGAAGGAAGGAAGAAAAGGAGGGAGGGAAGAAGAAAGCGGGGAGGGAAGGATGGGGAGAAGGGAGAAGAAGGAAGGAAGGAGGGAGGGAAGGGAAGGAAGGAAGGAAGGAAGGAAGGAAGGAAGGAAGGAAGGGAGAGTGAAGGGAAGGAAGGAAGGAAGGAAGGGAGAAGGGAAGGAAGGAAGGAAGGAAGGAAGGAAGGAAGAAGGGAAGGAAGGAAGGAAGGAAGGAAGGGAGAAAGGAAGGAGGGAAGGAAGGAAGGAGGGAAGGGAGGGAGAAAGGAGGGAGGAGGGAGGGTGGGAGGAAGGGAGGGAGGAAGGGAGGGAGAAAGGAGGGAAGGAAGGGAGGAAGTCAGCCAACTTTTCATGGCAGCACCATAAAACAAACTAGAGCTTGGTGGGTATTGCTGCTTTCCCTGGCTGGGCTATTTATTTCCAAAAATGTGTCCCCACTCACCATAGTCTCTAAGTGGTCCTTGCCTTACATGCAACAGGAACTTGGACTTCAGTCAGGGGGTTCTTACTGCCCCTTCAGTGAGGGCAAAATCTCAGTAGAGGAGGTTCCTGCCCAAGTTCCTCTCTGGCTCCGCGACTTATCCTCTCTGCACATGGTTCTTGATCTGTACTTTCCAGCATTTCTGTGAGGAATAACTGAGCCAGTGCCTCCACAATCTGAAGTGTGCCAGAAAACATTTTCCTATAACTCAACTCTTTTTCTGACTGTGTGTTCACCTCTGCAGGACTGGAGAGACGGCGGGAAACTGACTCACCGTCTTTCGTCCCTGAAGGTCGCTGCTGAGAGGTCGACGATCTGGACAAATGGTCCATTTGGACCTGACCCCTCTCTGCTTCTGAGCCTTGCCGAGTGTGGCAGCCTCTGCGACTGTCCCCGAGAGACTCCTCTCGGGGGCAGCGGGCGGTGAGAGACGCAGCTCTGGCCCCAAGCGCTCAGACCTGCCATCCCCTCTGTCCACCTGCGTCTCTCAAGGGAATCAGTTCCTGATCAGGGGGTGGAAGCCCGTCTCTCTTCTTGCTTCTCCCAAAGATTTTCTCTCCACTACGCATACCCTACATTCTAATCACATTTATCCCCTGGGGCTATCAACACAGCTTGACTAGCTGCTTGGAAAAGGAAGATGGAGAGTAAAAAGGGAAAACATAAGGAGTGAAAAGAACAAAGGGTCGCAGTAAGAGAAAGCGTCTGGAACATTGTGTGTGATCAATTAATGTTAGCTGTCATTATTAGTAGTAGTATTGGGCGGGGAGGGGCTAGGGAATGAGGAGCCCCAGTTTCCGACAGAAATGAAAATGAGGCCATACCACCAGGCCGGCCACAGGGGGCCACCTTCCTCTCCCTGCTGTTCGAGGAACGCCAGCCAATTTTCAACCCATGTGACCACGCTTCCATCCAAGACAATTTGAATTAATTTTGCGCATGAAATTTGGTGGTACTCAGTGCCAAATGTTTAACTGAAATCAAGATGCAAACTTCCCTTCGTCCTCCTCGTTTTGTAAATCCTGTCAAAAATAAAATAAAAGCCATTAAGCCTGTCTGGCAACATTTGTCCTTTATGCACCAAGTTATTCATTGTTCCCGATTCCCTTATCCTCTGCCCGCCCGCCCCCACACCCCCCTCCATATTTGTTCTGTTATATCGATGGTCCCTGGGCAGGCCTAGCACACCGTCAGCTCTACTGACATTGCCAAGTCTAAGATGCCTTTTAGGGACTTATTTTATTTAAAGAGCACCCCATTAATGGGTTTAATGGCCTTTCAATCACTTAGCATGCATTGTCAATGAGGGAGAATCGATTTTCTGAGAATTCCTGTTCTGGGAGGAAAACAAACAGCCCTTCCTTCTCATTGCAGTCTGGCCAGTGAACAGATGATGATGTAGGACCCGCTCTGTCCTGGGGTCTCAAGCTCTCCTTGTGGCCGGCTGGCAGGGGAGCGGTGTGGCCAGCACATGCCCGGTGACACGCGCTCCTCTTTCTGTAAGCTGCTGGCCGTGGGGACACCTTGCTCGTGAACTTCAGATGAGGCTAACTGTTGCTCTCACGAAAGACCCGCTCTGGGGTTCACGCCACCCTCTTTGGAGAAGAATCAAACCACTGCCCCCGAGGCTTCATGAGATCCTCTCGGTCCACAGGAACAGATGGCGAAGGACGACTGGCATTTCAGTGTCCCCCAGACGCAGACTTTTAAAAGGGCACTGCACCTCCGCAGTCTTGAGTTCCAGAATCTTGAAGCCATGAGCAAACACAGAAACTCTCACTGGGGTAACTTCTAATTCCAGAAGTGTCTGTGGATAACTTTCTGAGTACAGGGCTTGGTGTCCTGGGAGACACATGCAGGGGACACGAAGACAGTAAAACGCCATCTCAGTGCACACTCAGGGTTTGTCTCTTGCAAGTTAGGATCTCCTTTCGGTGTTTGTTAACCAAACTTCTCTCCCCTCCCTCTCTGATTCTCCCCACCCCCCCTCTGCCTTCCCTGCCCTTCTCTTCTTCCTTTCCCTGCCCTTCCCCAGAATCCTGCAGGAAGTCGCACACCCTTGGTAACCACAGCTCTGTTCCACGAAGACTGGCAGTGATGGGGAGTCTCTCCTTGGCACTGGGCAAGCTCCAGTCTTCAGAATCCTCACCAGGACTCTGTGTAAATGCTGTTATGTTGTGACTATCCCCATTTTTTTTTTTTCAGGGAAGGGAACCAAGTTCAAAGGAGATCAAATCATTTATTAGCCGTGAGCCAAACCCATCTGACTTGAAAATCTTTTCTCTGAAACCCTGCGTCTCCGTTGTTTTCTCCTGATTTTTTTTTCAGGGTACTTTGTTCCCCGGGGAGTCCTAGCCAGTTGGTACCTGTTGTCCTAAGGTAAGAGAAGCAGACTTCCTGATACCTGGCTAATTAGAATAACAATATTCACAATGTAGCTATCACCCATAAGGTGACCATCCTGTGCCGACCACTTCCTGTATCTTTCTTTCGCTTAATTCTCACAACTACCTCAAGAGATGGAGAAAAGGGCACCATGGGGTTAAGGGACTTGCCCAAGATCTCATAGTCACTAAGTAATAATAATGATGATGAAATTGCTAGCATTGATTAAAGGCTTAGTCTATGCCAAGTGCTGGGCTAGAGTTTTTATATCTCTCTATCCTTTAATCCCAACAAGGCAAGTGTTGTTATTTATAGCTTACAGATGAGGCAACGGAAGCTCAGAGATTGCAAGCAACTTGCCCAAGGTTACCTAGTGCAAAAGAGACAGAGCCAGCCCTTGGGCCGGATGGCCTGGGCCTCCTTATAATAGCAATGCCACAGTCACGCCCCAAAGCCCACGCTCTTCAGATTGAACCAAAGCCTCCTCTGTCCTCGCTAAAAGCTTTTGGAAAACGGCCTGTAACGTTTTCCCAAAACAGTAATTGAAGACAAACCCGAGAGACATCGGGTTTTGCGGCAAGGCTGCTTCTTAACAAGCTCTTGCCCCACCCGGGGAGCTCATTTGCATTTGTCCTTCCGCAGTAGTTTCCAATTCCCAGGCAGAACACAATTCCACTGTAAAATTCGCCTTAACTAACCAGCTGTCTTCCGCAGCCAGGCACCAAGCTCAGGTGCGACTCCCAAGGGGCTCCCTCGAAGCTGCGTGCCAGCCTCTGTAAAGCAATGGAAAGTCACCTCCGAGAAATGAGATGCCACTCGGAAGAGGTATGTGCTGCCATGCCCGCTGGTTGTCAGCTCGGAGAAGTGCAGGGGTGCCAATCACGACTCAATTACTCCCAGGATTTCTCTCCTGAAGTCTTCCCTGTCATCTGTAAGAACCAGCACGGGAAACACTGGCAAGCGTCCCGGGGTGTTACTTGGGACGGTATCTTGGAAGGGAAGGGTTATGGGCCCAAAGGGCCTTGTCTCCCCACAGGGTCAATAGGGCATCCACCGAGGGCTCCCAACGTCCAACAGGCAAGAGAACGCTATTCAGCAAATGTCATCTGAGCCTCCACTATATTCAGGACATCACGGGAGGACATACAGAGGTGAATCACAAGCCCAATCTCAGGGTGCCTGGCTGGCTCAGTGAGTAGAGCATGCAACTCTCCATCCCAGAGTCATGACTGCAAGCCCCACGTTGGGTGTAGAGATGACTTAAAGTAAATAAACTTAAAAAAGCAGCATCCCCAATCTCAGCCTGATGTGACCCTACAATTTGACAAGTAGGCAGAGTGCCAATTAGAGTAAGAAAAGGGCCCTTAGAAACATATAATCAATGAAGTTCAAAGACATCTGCTTAGAGGTTGTAGCTGCAATGAGGAAGCAAATAAGATTACTGGGAGAAAAGGTATAGGGGAAGTGGAGAATAATGCCCACAAGGAGGCTTGTGCACAGACCTCAACAGAGGCAACGGCAAAGACACCCTAGAAAAGGAGCAAGGGAAGAGAGTAACAGCTCAGTTCCCCGGGGAAGCATAGGGTGACAAGTGGGAGGGACAGTCTGTAGTGTCCATTGAGACGGGGGTGATGAGACGGGAGACGAGGCCATGGGCCCCAGTGACTAGGAGGATGCTGATGCCCCCTGAGAAAACAGTGTCTGTAAGGGAGACCAGCAGTGTGCCCAAGGTCAAGGAGACAAGTGGGTGGTGAGGAAAGTAACTGAAGAGTGTGGACCTCTATTTAGAAATGTTCACTGATGAAAGGAAGAAAAGGTTGGGGGTCAGTAAGGTAAGACGGTAGCAGCCCTGAGGAATGTACTTAGAAGGATGGGGAGAGTCAAGCAAGCTTGCAGGTCCCAGGAAAGGAGGGCTGGAAGATACAGGGAGACCACATGTTCCCGATGGAGCAAGATTCTAGGGCAGGCAGGAGCTACCACGGGCATAGGGGGGACAAATTCATGTGGGGAAGGTGGGGAGACCCTTCAGAGACTGGGGCAAGGGCAGAGGAGAAGGGATGTGCTCCTATTTGAGATGGAAAGGGGGATGCTGGAAGAATATACAACTGGTGACCTTGACTTTACCATGACATCCCAAATGATCTCCAAAATATTGTCCCATCGCAATAGTGGGGGACTGTGCTAAGCTGGTCACCTTCTGAAGGAGGATACTAGCAGAAATGGAGAAAGAGTCACTACATTTGTTTTTCATCAAGCAAATATTCATCTTTTTTTCTCATTTTTTTTAATTACATACACAATTCTAATCAGTTTAGTTCTTCAACTTTCCTTGCCTTTACTTCTCCTCAGGAGTATCTTATGACCTTTATCGCAAGGATTTGCCTCCTCTTATTACCATCTAGAGTCTGTAGGGGCTAATTATCCAGGCTGAAGATTATCTGGGTCTTTCTCTTCCTCTTTCCACAGACTCCCTGCACCTTAGCCATTTCATGCTCATCACGTGGGCAGGGAAAGCAGGAAAAGCTGAAACTCAAATCAGTTCATTTTATTACTTATTTTGGGATCTAGCCAAATATTTTAAGCTATTAGCTCAAATGAGGCTGGGGGCTAACTGAAGTTCATAGTCATTTCGTTATCCGTGAATGGAACCACCCACAATCAGTCCCCAAGTCAGAAAGATGAAAACGTCTATGTGATTTAAAAAAAAAAAAAAAAAAAAAAAAGACATGGTTAGTGAAGGTTCTACTGGCAGAGATCTAAGCAATACCTCTTGTGTCATAGTTTTGACTATCTCCTTGCCGTTCACTCTGAGTCTTGCTTTCTCGTTGTGGCTGTCTAATTTGAAATTCCACATATTGTATTTTCAGATTGGAAGCACTAAGAGCTAGCACTGCCAGTATTAACAGATTGGTGTTTCTTTCAGTCTATGAAATGTGATGCTTAGAGTATTCATTAACATTATGGTTAGGGCAGCGTCCAACGCTCCATTCTCCGTCGACAGTTGAGCATAGGGCATGATCAGATGGTTCCTTATTAAACTTTGAGGGGTGTGTATTTCAAAAAGGCTCCAATAAGTCATGACACTGTGCTTCAGTTTGTCAAGATATTAGTATTGGGAGAAAATGGGTAAAGGATGACTACTGTGAATCTACAGTCATATTGTGAATCACCAATTACCTCAAAATAAAAAGTTTAATAAAAAATTCTCCAAGAACTTATCATCAGAAGAGCAAAACCAAAATGAAATCTAACAAAGGACTTTCATATACTCAATACATACACTAAAGTGGCTAAAATTAGAAAGACTGACAATATCAAATGTTGACAAGGATGAGAAGGCACCAGGCCTCTCGATACTGCTGGTGGAATATAAGACCACTTTGGAAAGCAGCTTGGCGATTTCTTAGGAAGCTGAACATACCCTTTCATAGGACCTAACAATCACACTCCCAGGTATTTACTCAAGAGAAATGACAATGTATGTCCACAAAAAAGACTCATCTACAAATGCTGACAGCACTTTATGATAATAGCCCCCAAGTGAAAACAACCCAAATGCCCATCAACTAGCAAATGGATAAATACATTTTTATATACTCATGCAATGGAATACTACTCAGCAAAAAATAGATGAAAACCACTGACACATGTAATATAAATGAATTTCAAAATCATTATGTTGAGTGATAGACTTTAAACACAAGAGTACAAGGGCACCTTGGTGGCTCAGTCGGTTAAGCATCCGACCCTTGGTTTCAGCTCAGGTCATGATCTCACAGTTTGTGGGATCAAGCCCCACATTGGGCTTTGCATTACCAGCGTGGAGGCTGCTTGGGATTCTCTGTCTCCCTCTCTCTGCAACCCCCCCCCCTCTCAAAAAAATAAATACATAAACACAAGAGTACATACCACGTGATTCTATTTACTTGAAGTTCTAAAACAGGCAATACAGTTCACACCGACAAAAAGCAGATCTGTGGTTGCCTGGAGACTTGGTGGCTCAGGGATGGGTATTAGCTACAAACAGACACCATGGAACTTTTCAGGATACAATCAGTAACTTGATTGTGGTAATGGTAGTGGTTATGCAGGTGTTTGTGTGTGTGTGTGTGTGTGTGTGTGTGTGTGTGTGATTTAGTGTAAATATACCTCAATAAACTTGAATGAGGGACCAAAGAAGGCTCCAAGAACCTCTAGCTAAATCAGAAAAATAAACCAAAACCTAGCAATGAGTTTCTTACACTCAGTACTTTAACTTCCTAATCCTAAATGCATCTTCAACAAGGAACAGATACCCTGAGTCAACACACCTGGCTTAGATCAGCCAGTAGAGGGAACTCTTTCTCAGACTGTGCGTCCATAAACTCAATGACCTACTGAGAGTAATCTCTAAACTGTGAAAATGTAACTCTCTTATGTCTCCACATTTCTCTTCCCTCCATGAGTGCAGCCACATAACCTCAGATAGAAGGGGCCCAAACCATCCCAGTGAAGAAACCACCCCTGTTCCCACGGAGAGATGGGGGAAAGGAAGAATTCCAGACCAGCGGGTATTGCTTCCGTGTTCAAGCTGACTTCCTACTGCGCCCCCACTCGGATCTTTAGATGAGGCCAGGTAATTGTTAAGGATGCTTGTAAGCGAGCCCTCCTCTGACTCCCCAGTCACAGCAGTCAGAGCCTCGCCACAGTGCTGTGCCTGCCCTCTGTCTCAGTCGCCCGAAAGCGGGGTCCTGACTTGTGTTTCCAATTGTTCTCTAACCTAGAGCCCCAGTGCTACCTAATGCCAAACCCCCTAACAACCAGCTTTGTCTGTCATTTGCCCGCAGCCAGGTTTCTGTGATGCTCCTTTCTGCCCACATATAGGACACACTGGGACTCCCTCCCCCAGGAAACTTCTAGAAGTCAGGCCCTTACCCACCTGTGCTCTGACTTGGGTCTGCCCCAGCCCTGGCAGGCCACCTGCTCATCCTTGTCACCCTCTCCTGAGGCCCTCCTAGATTTACGAATCCCAGAATCACCCCCAGGGATGCCCACTCAATAGTAACTATACACTGGTTCTCAAAGGCATTTCTTCAAGCCGTTGTTCACCAGAAAACATTTTGGTGAGATAATCATCAGTTCTCAGAGGACAAATTTTGAGTCACTGTAAACTAATTCTCTTTAGGGGCACCTGGGTGGCTCAGTCGGTTAAAGCGTCTGACTTCAGCTCGGGTCATGATCTCGTGGTTCATGAGTTCGAGCTCCGCGTCGGGCTCTGTGCTAACAGCTCAGAGCCTGGAGCCTGCTTCGGATTCTGTGTCTCCCTCCCTTTCTCTAGAATAAATAAAAACGTTAAAAAATAAAATTAAATTAAAAAATAAAAGAATTCTCTTTATGTTGCATCTAGAATCATGGAACTTTAGAGTCAGGTTTCAGAGTCCACGTGCTCCAAGCACTGCCTTGGCAGGAATTGTTGAGAAGTGGACACAGAGGTCTTACTTTTGACCATTTCCAGTAGGAGCACTCAATACTTTTCAAGATACTCCATCCCATGATTAGGAAGATTCTGTTGCCAAAATCTCCTTTATATGGACTTCAAATTTATCTCCTTGAAAATCCACCTATTATCATGGCTTCTACTCTTTTGTGAGGAACACAGAATTCCCTCTTCCCTATGATAGCACTTCAATTGTTCAAAGTCAACAAACATATGTTCCCCTCCCTCCTGTTTCTCACATTATTTCTTCTCCAAACTAAGGAGAGGGGGGGTGGGAAGTCAAGTCATTTTTGATTCAGTTCTACTCAATTTGAAGCAGCAGCCTGAGGGCTTGGGATTCAAAGGTGAGTAATTTGTGGTTTCTGCCTTTGAAGAGTTTATAGGATGGAAAGGGAAAGTTGGAGAGTGGGGGGTGGACACTCAGAGGAGACAGCAGCACTGAGTGAACCGGGAGAGGGTCAAAGGGTATTCCAGGCACCAGAATGTATGTGCAAAGGTCCAGTGGCATTGCTGAAAAGTTTCTTGAAGGGAGGGCACAGAGTGGGAGTGTCATGAGAGATAAGGTTGGAGAGGTAAGCCAGCATCAGATCACAAAGGATGTTGTAGGTCTTGCTAAAGACCTACATGCTTGCTTAAGCAGGGAATGACATAATTCTATTTCAGTTTTAGATGTCTTTGCTGTGTGCAGAAGCGGTTTGAGAGGAATAGGACTGGAGACAGGGGTGTCCAGGAAAAGGCTAACATAAGAACCAGGGGAGAGACGCCCATGACCTTACCTCAGGTGGCAGCAGGGGGATGGCAAAAGTGGGCTCACTGGAGAGGTGCCAAAAGTATTGATTCAGTAAGACTCAGATGTGAGAATACAGGGGAGGGTAACTCAACTCCATTTTTGTGGCTTGACTGGCTACTGATACTGTGACAAAGAAGTCAGACAACAGACAAGAAAAACCAGGTGCGGAGCCAGGAGCTGGTAAGCGAAGCTTTACACATGTTGAGGTCTGTGGCGAAGTTACTGGGGAAGTGATATCGGAGCTTAAAAGAGAGATCGGGGCCAGAGATACGGGCTTGTGAGTCCCAGGCCCATAAGTGGTCATTGAGGACACGGGGGGTGGATGAAGGCACACAGCAGATGCCTACGGCATCACAAGAGAGTGGGAGGCAGCATGGGGGGATGGGCACAGAAGAAGGAAAATAGGGAGTGGCCAGGAGCCATGAGGCAGAGGACGCAACTGTTTCTAGCACAGTAAGGTTTCCAAACACTTGGCCGTCCCGGACACTTCAACCTTTTGTTGCTCCGGGTTTTTTTGACCTTCGGTAACCTTTATGAGGTAGGGATTTTTGAATGGACACAATATTCCGGACGTGGTAGAGAAGAATCTCCTCTCGAGTTCTGGACCCTGTGCTTCTAAAAATGTAGCTTTCAGGCCCTGATGGCTATGGCTCCTGCTGAACTTGTCAAATAAAAAAATCCTCAGTGTCTCAACAATTAGCCAATCAATCAATGAATAGTTATTAAGCCTGATTGTGCTGAGGTTTTATATGCAGGGTGTAAAAACCACCATCGCTGGCTCCTGGAAACATGCACTGTGATCAGAAAGATCAGAGATGGATATATAGACAGTTGTGGATGACCCTGTTCTGATTACCACAATTAAAAATGGCTGCTCTTGGAACATGGCAAGCTCTCTCAGGACTTCCTGCCTTTGAATTTGGCATACCCTCCACTTGGGATTTCCCCTTCTCTTATGCTGGTTATCCATTGTTTGCCCCTTGGCTCCAAATCCGTCCTTTTTGCCTTCTCCATGAAAATGGATCTGAGCCCTTTAGTGATTGCTTCTTTGCCAGCTGGCACAGTGGTATGCTTTGTCGGTAGAGGGTTCTGGAGACACATTGCAGGAAGCAGAGGGGTTTGCATCCTGGTTCCCAAGTGCTTGCTCAGCAGGCTTCCCCAGGGCCCAGATCCAGTGGTGCATAGTGGCTCATAGCTTCCCCTGGCATCCCACCATTTGCAACAGTCTCGTAAGCAGAGCACCTCCCATGAGACACTTTACTGCGAACAACTCTCCTCTAACACTCAGAGCGGGAGTGGGGTCGCTGGCAAGTTCCGACGGCAAATTTCCAGCGAGTCCCATTGATAGTATGGCCTCTTCTCTGCCAGTCAGCAAGCTGAGGCCATGCCCCTCTCACAAGATCTGGATTTCAGCCCTGGAAATAATAGCTGTTTCTTATATCTGCTATTCTTGTATTCTGTAGTAGTGTCTTTACTTCTTGGTAAAGTCCTTCTCAGGACCTTGTTATTCCAATCCCTGTTATAATCAATGATCCTTCATGTTAACCTTCCCCTGTCCAAATTACGGTGCAATTCTATTCTCTTGGTTGGACCCCAACTGATACACCTCCCTTGTCCACCTGGTAAACTTCTATTTATTCTTAAGACTGGCTTTGGACATCATTGCTGTACCTTGCCTGACAAAAAGTTCAATGGATACATGCTGAATGGATTTATGTATGCCTGAATGATTCCCATTACTGCTTGGAAGTTATTCAGGAGCTACTTTGGTAAGTGAGACATTTTTCTCTGATTAATGACCAAAATCATAGAGAGACCATGGTCAGGTGACCCTGGATTTGGTGTCTTAAGGACAGAGTCATTGTTCAAGCTGGTCTCCACTGGCTTTTACAGCCCAACTTCATGGCACAAAGGTGGGAACCAAAGGAAAATTTCCTGGAGATATTTATCTTTGGGTTGTTTTGAAGACATTAGTAAGCAAATATTTTTAACTAGTCAATTTTAACATCAATCAGCCAGGTGTTAGTAAACTAAAATTGCAAAACGCTGGTGGTCTGATATCTTTGGATGTTTCTAGTTACCTCAAAAGTTATTTAAAAAAACGTTATCAAAAAAGATCCCAATGGGGGCGCCTGGGTGGCTCAGTCGGTTAAGCGGCCGACTTCGGCTCAGGTCGTGATCTCACGGTCCGTGAGTTCGAGCCCCGCGTCGGGCTCTGTGCTGATAGCTCAGAGCCTGGAGCCTTTTTCAGATTCTGTGTCTCCCTCTCTCTGACCCTCTGCCATTCATGCTCTGTCTCTCTCTGTCTCAAAAATAAATAAACGTTTAAAAAAAATTTTTTTAATAAATAAAAAAAAAAGATCCCAATGGACAAAACTGTCTTTATTTACCTCATATTAAAAAATTAAATACATACATCGTGGCACTTTGAGGAGGCATGGAGTAAAAGTGGCAATGTTACAAAAAGAAAATAATAATAGGGCAGGAAAATTTCAAAATACATAAGTCAGGTTGCATTACCCTGGTATGTGCCACACCTTGGACCACACCAAAAATCATGGGCATAAAAATCACTTACACGCATGCACACACTTACACACATACACACATATGTGTTTACTTAGTTTATCTTGCCCACATAGATCGCCCACATACATAAACATTTGCATATATTGACAGATAAATTTCTCCTATAATATTATTCGTCACACTATTTCTTTTGCTTTTTACTATCCTTTTGTTTTGGTATCCCCATCTCAGTTTCCCTCCTCTGAAGAACATTGAGTTATAAGGATAGAAAAGGGTAATGTTTGTAAAGTTCTTAATATACGGCTAGGCACAAATAAAGCACTATTTTAGTGTTAAAAAATAAACTAGCGTCAAGTAGAAATAAACTTCACAAACAACTTTGAAAAAAAAGAACAGAGCTAGAAGACTCACACTTCCTAATTTCAATACTTACTACAAAACTGCAGCAATCAAAACAGCGTTTTGGGGCACCTGGGTGGCTCACTCGGTTAAGTGTCCGACCCTTGATTTCAGTTCAGGTCACGATCTCACGGTTTGTGGGATCGAGCCCCACATGGGGCTCCCTGCTGAGCATGGAGCCTGCTTGGGATTCTCTCTCCACCCCCCCTCAAAATAAATAAATAAACTTAAAAAAAAAACAAAAAAACAGTGTGCTACTGGCATAAAGACAGACATATGGGCCAATGAAACAGAATAAAGAGCCCAGAAATAAACCCTCTCATATGCGGTCAAACGGTTTTCAGCAAGGGTGCCAGACCATTCAGTAGGGAAAAGACAGTCTTTTCAACAAACAGTGCTGGATATCCACCGGCAAAACAATAATGTTGGATGCTTATATTACACCATATACAAAAACTAACTCAAAGTAAATCAAAAGTGTAAATATAAGAGGTAAAACTACAAAACTCTTCTTAGGTTTGGATTTGACAATGATTTCTTGGATATGACACCAAAAGCACAAACAACAAAAGAAAAAAACAGATGCATTGGGCTAATTGAAATTTAAAACCTTCATTCATCAAAGGACACTGCCAAGCAAATGCAAAGGTGACCCACAGAATGGAGAAAACATTTGCAATCATATATTTGATAAGAGATAAGTATCCAGAATATTTAAAGAGCTTCTGCAGCTCAGCAACAACCAAAAAAAAAAAAAAAATTGTTTTAATGAGCAAAGGACTTAAACATTTCTGCAAAAAAGATATACATATGACCAATAAGCACATGAAAAGATGCTTAATGTCACTAATCATTTGAAAAAATACAACTAAAACCACAACTTACAATTAAATACCACATCACACTCATTAGAATGACTATTGAAAGAAAGAAGGAAAGACAGAAGGAAGGGAGGGAGGGAGGGAGGAAGAGAAAGAAAGAAAGAAAGAAAGAAAGAAAGAAAGAAAGAAAGAAAGAAAAGAGAGGGAGAGAGGGAGGAAGGAAGGAAGGAAGGAAGGAAGGAAGGAAGGAAGGAAGGAAATAGTAAGTGTCGTTGCAGATGTAGAGAAATCGAGACTCCTGTGAACTGTTGGTGGGATGTAAAATGGGGTCACTGCCATGAAAACAGTATAGTGGTTTCTCAAAAGATAAAACATGGAATTACCATATGATCCAGCAATTCTACTTCTGGGTATGTACCCTAAAAAATTGAAAGTAGGGACTCAAACAGATCTTTGTACACCAATATTCATCGAAGCATTATTCACGATAGCCAAAAGGGGAAAACAACCCAAATACCCGTCGACAGAAGAAGGGATAAACAATATGTGCATACAATGTAATGTATTCAGCTTTAAAAAGGAGTGAAATTCGGACCCGCGCTACCACATGGATGAACCTCAAAGACGTAGTGAATAAGCCAGACACGAAGCGACAGATATCGTATCGTTCCGCTGATACGTAGTGCCTCGAGTAGACTAATTAATAGAGATACGGAATGGAATAGAGGTGAGCAGAGGAGAGGAGAGAAGACAAGGGGGATCGAATTTGGGGTGATGAAACAGTGTTGGAAATCGGTGGGGGTAATGGCTGCACACCAATGTGAATGTACATGATGCTACTGAACTGTATATTTTTAAGTGGTTAAAATGGCAGATTTTATGTTATATGTATCTTACCACAGTAAAAATCTAAGGAATAAAAACAAAACAAAACATAAAATCGTGTGCTCGTTATGTGCTAGGCGCTGTTCTAAACGCTTATTGCTTATTACTTGAGTTGAGCCTCTCCACCATCTTGCGAGGCAGGTTCAACTGCCATTCCCATCTCACAGATGAGAAATGGTGGATTGGCGAGGTTAAATGTTTTGCCCACGGGAAGGGAGAGAATGTTGGTAGAGCTGGAAAGGGGGCCCCAGAGGATCAGAATCAGCCCCTATAACCTGCACACACAGCTGACTGAACAGATCATGAGTGTAATCTGTGCACGGGTAGGGAGAAGTCTCAGTGAGGAGGGGACCGGCCCAGGCCTCCTCCCAGATCCAGGACTTTCTGCGGGCCCCCCAGGCAGCACCTTCAGACAAACCACAGCTGCCAGAGTCTTTTTCTCCTACTGCTGGTGGCAGAGGCTTCTGAGGGCAGATGGAGCCCCCAGATACAGTCATCTTCAACATTTTATGGGGTGTGTGACCTACCCTCAACCAGTGAAAGGAGAGGCTTCCTTAAACATCTCCAAGAAGGGGCGCCTGGGTGACTCAGCCTGACTCTTGATTTCAGCTCAGCTCATGATCCCACGGTTTGTGAGATTGAGCCCTGGCTCAGGGCTAACGGTGTGGAGACTGCTTGGGATTCTTTCTCTCCCTCTCTTTCTCTGCTCCTCCCCTGCTCACATTCTCTCCGTCTGTCTCAAAATAAATGAATAAACTTCAAAAAGAAATTCTCCAGGAAGAAGAGGTCTGAGGGAGCATAGGCCAGTCTAAAGCTGTGTGCAGATGATTGGGCCCCTCATCCAGCTAGAAATCCTTTCTTTTTTTTTTTAATTTTTAAAAAATATTTATTTAATTTTGAGACAGAGAGAGGGACAGAGCGTGAGTGCAGAAGGAGTAAAAAGGGAGATGCAGAATGTGAAGCAGGGCTCCAGGCTCTGAGCTGTCAGCACGGAGCCTGACACAGGGCTTGAATTCACGAACCATGAGATCATGACCTGAGCCGAAGTCGGACACTTAACCAACTGAGCCCATGAGGGCACCCCTAGAAATCCGTTCAAGTTTAAAAAGAAAAAAAAAAAAGAATGGAATAACTAACCCTGTTGGTGAATCATTCACTAGAACAACCACACAATCTGAATTGGGGGAAATTTCTTAGCTTGGAGATTTCAAAAAGTTAATGTCTTACTAATATCTATGCTGGTTTTCAATATATTCATGTATTGAATTAACATTATTAATTAGTATGCTAGTTTTCAATATATTAATGTATCTTTCTTTTCTTTTAATTTTTTTTTATCTTCATTTATTTTTGAGAGAGAGACAGAGTGCAAGCAGGAGAGGAACAGAGACAGAGGGAGACACAGAATCCAAAGCAGGCTCCAGGCTGTCAGCACAGAGCCCTACGCGAGGCTCGAACTCACAAACCATGAGATCATGACCTGAGCTGAAGTCGGCCGCTTAACTGACTGAGCCACCCAGGCACCCCTGTATCTTTCTTTTCTGAACTCTCCCTCTCTCTCTCTCTGGCTGTAAAATTAACCGGTATTATCACAAAGTTTCTGTGTTACTAATATTTATTGAGATCTTACTGCTTGTAAGCTCTCTTCACAACATCCTCATTTTATAGCTGAGGAAACATACAGAGGTTAAGTAACCTGTCCAATGTCAAATAGCAAAGACATGGTGAGCTGACAGTCACACCAGGCAGTCTGATCCAGATCCTTATTATAAATCAGTCCTGGAAACAAAAAAATTAAAAAGAAAAATAAAAGTGAAAAAAATCAAGCAAGCAAGCAAGCAAGCATCCCAGTGATGTTGGAAAATCCCCTTCCATACTCTTAGGTCTTCACCTGGGAAATGAGGGGTTTGGACCAGATGATGTGTAAGATTTTCTTCCAGCTTGAACATCGTTGTCTTTGCAGGCAAATGATACCTCACCATGCGCTTCCCAGATGGGTGTCCATCAACACTCGCTACTTGAATTATGGGCGCCATTAATGCTGTAGGACTGGAGAGTTGATCTCAGCTGAAACTGACAGTGCCCCTCAGCTATTTATCATTCTTTTGTCCTGCCCCAAACATCCTTTCTGCTTTAGCTACACTCACCCCCTAACTCCCTACATACCTCCACTATCTCAACAAAGTCTCTCCAGACTCTGTAATAACTCCATAAAAGAGCAACAGAGATAATGATTCAAGACCGAGGAGGAGATACGTGTTCTGATTAATATTCTTATTACAGTTCCTTCTTTCTTCCTCCAGAGTCACGGAATTTCTTCTCCCTTATGAATTTTCTGGGAAGTCTGGATAGTGGTGTGTGGGTCATGTTTCACAACCAGCTCCCCAAGAAAACAAAAAAGCCCTGATTGGTAGCATCTGCTGACTTCTGTGGCTTAAATATATTCCCACCATGGCTGGTTCTCTACTAATGCCAAGTCACTGAGCAAAGTTGGAAAGAAATATGAGCCAGTAGGAGCTGGTACCAACACATCACTGAGTCTAGGTCATAGCACTAGTCGTCTGTAAGCCTTGTAGCTTGTTCATGCATTTGTTCATTCATCCATTCAACAAACTTTTTAAAAATTATACTAGGAACATGAATAAGGCACCTATTGAATTAGTTCTTTATTACAAATCCATTGCCTTATTGGGTTTATTACAAAATGACTTTATTTTTCCAAGACTTTTCCAAACTGAGAAGCTTCTTGAGAGAAGGCAGGTGGAATGATGGCTTTTCTACCCCCAGACAATTCACTTATCTAAACCAGGTAAGATGATTTGCTTCTCTTGAGTTAGTAATCCTCGTTAACATTCTAAGCAGTTGGGGAAAGGGGCCTCAAAATGGCCTTGACAATAGAACCCTAAATTGCTTTATTATAGAAAGTTTACAAAAGGAATGCAAAAGACAACAACTTGCCTCTAGAAAATGCTTACCTAGACATAACCCTTCTATAATACTTTTTCTCTGCAGGGGCATATTCAAGACATGCATGGCATCTGAAGAACGTAGACTCTGGAGCTCAATTTCCTGGATTCAAATCACAGTTCCATCACTTATTAGCTGTGTGATCTTGGACAAATTACTTAATTCCTCCGGAAAATGGGGTTTAGGATCATAGCCGTCGCTCTTGTGAGAATTGAGTAAATACACATACAACACCCAGAACAACGTATAGGAAGCTCCACATGACTTAGCGGTTATTCCCAGCAAACACCGTCGAGGATTTTCTCAATGTTGTCTGAGGTGTGTCTTTGCAACGAGATGGTGCGCTCCTTTGCAATCCCCCACTGTGCCTAGCCCACAGTACAACTTCAATCAATTCTTATTGAATAAGCAATTAAATAAATTAATTGATTAAATGTAACTGGATCAACGTGACTCCAAAGCATTTGTACCACAAACCAGCCATTGGGTCTCTCGTCTATATCTCAGGCACACTTCATGTCTCCACAGGCTTCTCTGAAGGGAAGGAATAAGTACCTAGAATAATCCGTCAGAGCTATTAACATGTATTTATGTCCAAGAATGTTTATTATTCATAAGCAAGGAAAAACAAAAGCAACCTAAATGTTTGACAAGGGAAAGGTTGAATAAATTCATGTCCTAATTGTCGGAAGTGAAAAAAAGTAGCATGTAAAATTGTATAAATAATATAATCCCAATGTTTATTTTTTCAATGTGTTTGCATTAAGGAAAAAATAAAAAGAGACCAACCAAAAATACACTCAAATCATCACAGTAGCTATCTCTGAGTGATGGGATTGGAGGGACTTTTTTCCCTCTTAATATATTTCTGAATTGTTTTTAATAACAAAAAAAAAAAAGACAAAACGGATCTGGACTCTCGACCTTGGAATTAGGGTCTCAGAAACGAAACGATGCATTCCTATGTGCACATAGATTCAGTGACCTAACCACCTCCGTGGATCAGCTCTGTCACCCACCCACCTACCCGCCCAGTCTGACATTTGCCACCACCCATTTCTATAGCACTCCCAAACTCCTAAAGTGTCCCAAATCTGACACGGCAGCATAATCTATGCTTTGCAAATATGACTCCAACATCCAGCTATTTGGAAGCACCAACGATTACCTTAATTTTTCACATGCCTTTCAGATATCTGGCATTGGGGTAATACAATCAACCTCACGTAGACATATTTCCAGCTATTAAAAACCAAACACATTTGTGTTATCTCCTGCCCTTGAGGTGCCTGATACAAGGGAAGCATGATTGAGTACCTTACTGATAAGGCAGAACAAATATGTCTTTTGAAATAGGCTTTAGGAAAAACCCAGGTTGGAGATGTGCCATACATGCTAAAATCTAGCTTAAATTTGGGTAGAAGGTGGGTCTCAATTTAGTGAACTGTGAATTCTAGAGTATTTGTTTAATAAAAGCCATTTTATTACTTTCAAATCCAAATGGGCTTGCAGCACAATTTTATGAGCCTAAATCGAGGAAGCAAGTATATAATTGGCTCCTGCTTTTAGAAATAGGTAAGAATTATTTATAATGAGCATATCAGTCAAGTATGATTTAGTCCCTCTGATGTGTTTAAAACAACTTGTTCAAAATAATAAAAAAGCAACTTATTCCCTTAAGTAGCGCAATGTCTAGCAATCTTATTTTTATTCTTAATTTGCTTACATCCACCTCTCCTCAAGGCAGTCTCAAGCCAAAGCCTATCTAAAGCATCATAAATTTCAAACTACTGAGCTAAATCAATAAGGTTTTATGGTACATCTTTTTTTTTTTTTTTTAAAGGAAGAAGAGGCATAACTTAACTAAACGTAGCCAGAGAAATGCACAGAAGTTATTTCTGCTGTAGCTACTCTGCTATGGATGGAGGAACCAAGCAGTTCTATTTTCATTCATGAGGAAAATCTCACAACAGTGGGCACACTGTGGGACACAGTCAGCCCAAGCAAGAAGCAAGAAAGCAGCTTTAGCTGCTCTTGAAACACTTTAGGGGCAGAAATTACTAACATCAAGGCACATTCTACGGTGAACTGAAATATCGCTGCTTCAATGTTGTTAATTTCATGCAAAAAATTTATTCCCATAATATTTATTAAGCGCCCCTTCACCTTCTCTGCTTTATTCTTCTCCATTGCATGTGTCACTAACATGCTCCATAGTTTACTTTTTTTTAATTATTTTTATTTTCTGTCTCCCCAGTTAGAATGTAAGCTGCATACGGGCATGAATTTTTCTTTGGGGTTTTGTTTTTCCTTTTTTCCGCTGTATGCATTTAGAATGTACCTGCACAGGGGCGCCTGGCTGGCTCAGAAGAGCGTGCGACTCTTGATCTTGGGGTTGTGAGTTCAAGTCACACGTTGGGTGTAGAAATTACTAAAAAAATAAACTTAAAAGAAAAAGAATGTGCCAGCACATTGGAGGTGCCTCAGAAGTGTGTGTTGAATGAACCAAGCTTCCTCATAACCAAGGAGCATCCTCCTGAGGTATCTAAGGTGTGGTAGGAAGGGCACTGGATTTGGATTCTAAAGTAAGTAGCAATTTGCTTGGCTCAAAATATTCAGTGACCATTGTTTGGGTGGAGATGGGTGGATAGATATTTTCTTGGCAACTCGTCTTATCTGTGAAATGGGGTTAATGCTTCATTGTGAGAACAGTTGTGACACCTCAGTTTTTACCTGCTAACTTTCTTCTTGTAGCTGATGTAGAGGAAGCAGGAACAAGGCAGTAGAACCCTCCCTGTGTAAGACAAGGAAAGAAATCATTTAATCTTCCGCGTAAACGAGAGGAGACAGGAATTTGGGTAGAAGTGTACGTTTTTATACTGTCTTGCAGTGCTGCGAAGTCAAGACAGTGTTTGAGCAGAGAGGCAAGCAAGAGGCAGCCAAGTGCAGAGGTGACGGGCCGCCAGCTTCCAATGAGACGTGAGTGGGAACCAGCCCTCGGTTTCACTCCAGTGGCCTCCTTGAACCGCGAGGCATCCAACTGTCAGGCAAGGTGATGAAAACCCACAGTAGACACTCCGGATCTTAGTTCTGGTCATTAAGTCTCAAGGGTAATCCAGCCCCAGCTTTCTCGTTGTTAAGTTTGTGATTTTTTGCTACAAGAGATAAAGCCTTTCAGCTTTCTCCTTCCTCGAGGAGCATTTGGATTTGCTGGACGGTGGCTTGTTCGGTGAACAGGGAGGTCTTCTGCGCACAGCACCGTCTGCTTTGGTGGACAGCGGCGGGGAAGGACACGTTGTCCTGGGAAGACAGCTAGGGTGGAGGCACAGAGGCCAGCGTGGGGTGAGAGCTGGGCCCCCAGACAGCTGCCGGTAGCCTTGGGAAGATGTTGCAGGGCCCGGGGACACTGTTCCTCCTAAAGAAATCTGAAATGCCCATTGGTAGAGAATCGGGGTAACTCAGTGCAGGAAAGTTTTCTTCCTGCTGTTCCTGCCTTGGGTTCGGGGGCCTCAACGTGTCCCAGAGCTGTCCCTAATGCTGTGCTGTGCTCAAGGAAATCACCTTGCCTCATGACCTCAGCCCTTCATGTGTTTAGTAGTTCGAGGAGCAAATTCCCTTCCTACCGATGAGAGGCCCCAGGCTCCCGCGGGCCCTGGCCATTGTTATTTTCAGAGTGAATTGCATAAATTTCTGTTGCTGTGGGGCTTGTGGGAGGCTAGATGTAGGCAACTTTTGAAACAAACCCCAGAATCCGGAATCAGGAAACCCCCAAGCATGCCTTTCTCCCAGAGCTCTGCTGACATAAGTGCTCTTGTGTTAGGAGGTGATGTTCCTACCTCCGTCTGTAGGAATAGTAAGGCTACAACAGATGTCCCAAGACCTACGCTGGGGGCTTCCATGGGCTTGATAATCCAAAAACCAGGATGGATCAGTAGTGACCTAGAAATGGAACATTCCAGAAGCGGTGCCATTGGTCAGTGTCGCTCAACCAGCACGGCCTTGGCGCCTGCCCCATGAAAGGTCTGGGAAAAAGTAATGAGGAAAGCATAAAGAAATAGAAGATCCTTTTCCCCATTACCATTTTCATCCAGCCAGGGAGACAGCCCGTGCACACATCCCGTGAGGTACACGCGCAGGATAGGTGTCAAATAAACGATCTCAGGCCCTGAGGACTGGAAGCGTTGAGGGCTGGATGAGCTTTCTAAGGGCTGGGTTGTATGGGAAAGCTTGGGGAAGAGGTGGGAGCCACCCAGGGTCTCATGGGATAGCTTGGAGGGGTGAAGGGAGGAGCAGCAGGATGGAGTGAGGAGAGTTTGTACACGTGTGACAGGAGAACGCTATTTATCTGTCCTGTCCCAACCCGCATGACTCAGATGTTGGCAGGCTCTGGCTGGGGAACTCAGCAGAGCAACTGATGTTCATCAAGGCGCCCTGTTTCCGCCTCGATTGCAGCACACTCCCCACATGGCTACGTGCTGCTGAGTAACGTCTTCCAAGGCAACTGTCTGCTTACATCATGGGCTAACCTTCTGACCCACTTAATGAAGAATTATTATGACATTTCCAATCCTTCACACAGCATCTTTGAGATCAAGGCAAAGATTATTTTTAGCCTGAATCGTTCGGGTTCCCAAACCCCACTGTTTCTTTTCTGAGTGTCTCAGGCTCACCTTTTCTTTTCTATTTCATCCCCACTACCTTCTCCCAAGTCCCCTGGCCTTTGGGGCCCTGTGGCCCATCCCACCGCCCTGGCTGCTCTGTGCGGCAGCTTATTCATGAAAAGTCCTGAACGTGTGCACATTTTGGACCCATTAGCTCCATTCCTCAAAATGTATCATTGCCTAACTTTTCTCTTTTAGTTGTTCTTTCATTTGTTCATCCATGGTGTATCAGGAGTCCCGCCAGATGCCGGGGCCGTGAAGCAATGAACAAGCCAGAAGCACAAGGCCCTGCATGGAGCTTATGGTCTAGGAGATTTGTTTGTTTTTTCGCCCATAAATCCAGATTTTTAAGAATTTATTTATGTCTTTCATCTCTTAGACAAGATATGCCTGTAGTATTCTTAGAGAGAATATACGGTCCCTGTGCGATATCATCAAATAAAATCCCAATGGGGCGCCTGGGTGGCTCAGTCGGTTAAGCGGCCGACTTCAGCTCAGGTCACCATCTCGCGTTCCGTGAGTTCGAGCCCCGCGTCAGGCTCTGGGCTGACGGCTCAGAGCCTGGAGCCTGCTTCTGATTCTGTGTCTCCCTCTCTATCTGCCCCTCCCCTGTTCATGCTCTGTCTCTCTCTGTCTCAAAAATAAATAAAATGTTAAAAAAAAAATTTTTTTTTTTAAATAAAATCCCATTACCATCCCGTGGACACAAAATGACAGAGCAGGCAGAATGAGAAAGAAAATTGTTCCAAGTCAGGGGTTTTCAAAGTGAGTGCCACACGGTGTGAGCGTCAGGGGTGGCGTAGGTTGGGTTGGAGAGGGGACAGTTTGCTAGTGCTGCACATGTGGACTCTTATGTCCCCAGCACCCCCACCTACCATGCAGTTCTGTGTCGTTTTCTCCTTGTGACTCTGGGCTTCCTGGTAAGATTTCTTTGACCAGAATGTTCTGTAGCTGACAAAGTTTGAAAACTGCTCGTTGTCTCAAGTTTCTATATTTAGTCTGGAAATCTTCCAGACCGGGGAGTTTTTCTCCAAATTCTCTGTAAATCCTCCAGCTTTTATGTTTAATTAATGAGCTTTACTGATACCTGATACATGTTGGGTGTGTAATTAATGAGCAGTAATAACACAGGCATGATAAGTAATAAAATTTCATAGACAGTACAAAGAGGCTAGAGGCTGAAAGCCCCAGAACAATTTTGCACAATATGCAACGGGGGGAGGGGTGCGCATCAAGAACACCAACAAAAATGGAAGCACCTTCAACAATTTGACATGAAATCTGCATAGTGGCATTGGGATTTTATTTAATATTTGCTGGCTTCTCACAATGCGCTGGATAATCATCTCTTTTCCCTAATCCTGCTTAACACCTTAAACCTACAGATTTGACACCTAAACTGTCATTACTCACATACTGCCATTATGATTTTTTTTTTTACAATATCTGCAGGCCGCTTGCACTAGTAAATATTTTATTTAAATAGATTCATTTTGTGTTTAGATAAATTTATTTTAAAAGAAAACTTTAGGGGCGCCGAGGTGGTTCAGCTGATTGTCCGACTCTGGGTTTTGGTTCGGGTCATGATCTCACGGGTTCGTGACCTCGAGCCCACATCAGGTTCTGCACTGACAGTGAGGAACCTGCTTCGGATTCTCTCTCTGCCTCTCTCTCTCTCTCTCTCTCTCCCCCTCTCTCTCTCTTTCTCTCAAAATGAATAAATTTTAAAAAGAATTTTAAAAAACCACTTCATATCACTACCCATAAATAGAAGGACCAGAAGAAACACCAAAAACAGAAGGTAACTGTAACAATAAATTCGTAATGATGAAAATAATCCATTTTTTCTTTCAAATATAAAGCACATACAAGCTATGAACTATAAAATATAGCTTGCCTTTGCTTCCCTCCCTCACCTTATAGCCTCTTGTACCTGCACGTCCAATTCCCACTCCCTCAAAGTATCAACCTTGCTTGGAACTCTTGACAGTCAAGAGTGGATGTGGTGTTAATCTCCTGTTTTTTATATTGATAAGAGATCATTAACTTTTCAAGACTCAAATATCAAAACCTCATCGGAATCTTAGATATAATGAGAGAAGATTGTTCCATTTAATTTAAATCACATATATTAGGTGATCTACTAATCGCCTACTCATAAACCAGTCCTCAGGCCTCCCCACAGATTTATATTTAGATTGCCCCAAAACATGGAAATTTGCCCAAGAATATATTAAAGCCTTTAGAATTTGACAGATATGGTCTTTTCAGATTGTGATGACCCTCTAGCAAAAGAAATATGGATCAACTACCTCATTAGCACACACTTTATTCTAACTGTACCTATAATGATATTCTCCACCACCCACCCAGCCACCTAGGAAAGAGGGAGGGGGAACTGGCCTCGGGGTCTGAATATTGAATTTACATCACTAATGACTTGTCATTGCATTTTCTCCTTCTCACATTCCAGAACGCCCCCTCCCAGGAGACTTTGGGAGAGTTGTCACAGATGAGGTTCCCTGGGAAGCAGACTCTGAGATGAGGTAGTGTGTGGGAGGAGTTTTGGGAAATGGACTGAGGAACCACGCCTGGGGAGGCACAAGGGAACCAGGACTGGGTAGAAGGAGAGGTTAAGCTGTGCTGTTGTCACAACAGAAGCCCCAGCCAAGCTTACAGGAGTTGGGACAGCCCTTCAGAGGCAAGAACATTGTGTCTTTGTTCTCCCCACACTGGCCAGTCATTGGATGCAAGATGCCTCTGAGGAGGGGTCATAACTTTGGGCAATGCAGCTCTCTTTGGCCAAAGGCAGTTCTTGGGCAGGGATTCAGCTATGAGTCACCAGCAGGCAGAGCTCCTGGGAGGTGGGGGAATGATACCTCGGGCCTGGAGGAGGATCTGGGCAGTGGACAAGAGCATCTGCCTCAACAGTAAACCCACAAGTGCCTTGCCCCGAAGTCCCACCCAGATAAGTGGCAACACGGATAAGCCCTGAGGCCTGATTTCCAGGCAGTTCTTCCCAGTGATGACCCAGTGGGCCTGGAGGCTGAAAGAGAAGGTGAAAGGCAGGTCACATGGTCTGTATGTGTGCAGGAGTGGGGGTCGAGGAGCACCCCGCGCAGACCTTGATATTCCTCTCCACCCTTCGGCATTCATCCCTCCTCCACTGAGAAAGTGCTGAGCAGGAAACAAATGAGGTCTTGATGCCTACTGGGTTATCAATCTTGAGATATAGCATTCAATTGCAAAGTTGTTTGACCAAAGCCAAGTTTCGAATTCTGAAGGAAGCTGACTTTCCAGAAGGCAAGGACATTTGGAGGCATGAACTGGAGTGAACCTTTTCTAAGTGAAGACTCGGAAGTCTTGATTGCCAACAGTTAGCCAAGCTTTGGCTGGGTTGCTTTCTTTCCTTACAGCCAGGAAAAATGTTAAGTGGAGGCGGGACTTCCAGGGCCAAGCCCGCGTGAAGCAAACCCGAAGGAAAGGAGGGAGCAGCCCATGCCACAGATCTCCTCCTTGGTCTGCTTTTCCCCCCCTGCAGAGTCGGATCACACAGGTGAGTAATAAAGCCAAAGCCTGCAACTGGTAACCTTGTCTTCAACCCCTTTGGTTTTCTTGGGGAACAGAGCCGGGAGCACGTCTCCATCTCAGGCAGGGAGAAGCCCACCATAACTTTGCGCTGGTAATGGCGGCCTCATGCACGCAGCTCTCCACTTCCGCTCGGCCAAATAAGAATGGGTGTTGGGGCTGGGACCCTTCCTTGCCAAGAGATAAGGGGCCCACACAGCCTGCACCAGGTTTTTTAACTTGTGTGGGAATATCTTTCCCTGTTTCAGGCTCAACAAGCGTTTCTTTGTTCTGTCGAAGCATTGTACCCTCAATGGCCCCCAGGTTTCAAGATTTCTGACTACACAGGAATCAGATCAAGGTCATTCTGCCGTAGCATGAGAGGGGCACATGGTAGGACAATTCACTTACTGCCAGTGGCGCCTGTTAGCCATGATAGCCGTGAGGGACTGAGGTGTACCACTGGAGCTGATTTTGCCCTGTCTCTTCTCTCTAGATATGACCAGACGCATTGTTTCGTCCATTGCCGCGCTGGGTTGTGTTTTCCTTGGTGATTCTGAAACCGAGATGCAGTGGGCAAATGTGTTTGGACCCCTGGTGCTTGGCATTGTGATGATCTTTGCTATCCGCGGAGCTGGAGTCCTCCCTTGACCCTGGGAACCAGCGCCCCACGTTCTGCTGGATGCTTTGTAGTACTCAATCTCGGGGGGGATAACGAAGTGATAGTTTACATTGGACTCCAGTACAAATAGTAGGCCGCACCCTTGTCCAAAGGGTTGGTTGACGGAAGTTAATTGCCGCGAGGCCTATTTAAACTGGGATGTCTCCAAATGAAACCTGAACTCCTAGCAGGGTCCAAGAGAAGGTCCAGCAGAGGCACCTAATAACCTTGAATGATGGCGGCAGATCAGGCCACGTGACTGGAGTGAGCCACCTCATCTCGATAGGTTCTGTCCTAAATGTTAGAATGTGCTGCCACTTCTGAGAGCAAGATCATCTCTTTGTGTAGGGAGGAAGAAGGAGGTATTTGATTCGGGGTACAGATGGGTGGGGCGTTCACAGCCCTCCAAGGAGGAAATTGAGCAATGCTGCTCTCAGGGCACGAGAACTACATCGGTCCCTCATTTTAACTGGTTACTTCAGCGGGTCACAAAAGCTCTTCATAACTCAGGATCAGAGTGACAGGTGTTAGTTTAGCTTGTCATGTGGTTACTGAGCTGAGTGCTTACAATGTGTCAGGCATCATGCTGTCGTTTGATTCTTATAAACAACCCCTGAGGTGGGTCAGATTATTCTCCTTTTCTTAGAGAAATCAAAGATCAGAGAAAGCATGGAATTTACTACATACTCACAGACTCTAGAAGGCAAAGCCAATCCTTGAACCCAGGTCTGTCTGGCTCCAGCCCACTTCTGGCTGATGGTTAAGAAGCCCCAGTTCTCCACTGTCATGCCAGTGCCTCCCTGCACTTGTCCTTTCACGTAAAAGAGACATTTAATAACGGGGCTCCTGGGAGGCTCAGTTGGTTGAGCGCCTGACTCTTGATTTCAGCCCAGGATACGATCTCACGGTCGGTGAGTTCGAGGCCCGTGTTGGGCTCTGTGCTGACAGTGTGGAAACTGCAACTGCTCGGGATTCTCTCTCACTCTCTCTCTCTGCCCCTCACCCCCCCAACACCGTCTCTCAAAATACATAAACATTAAAAAAAGAGAGACTTTTTTTTTAGTGTTTTATTTATTTTTGAGAGAGAGAGAGAGAGTGCGATCAGGAGGAGGGACAGAGAGACAGGGGAACAGAAGATCCAAAGAGGGTTCTGTGCTGAGAGCAGCAAGCCCAATGCAGGGCTTGAACTCCCAAACCATGAATGAGATCATGACCTGAGCCGAAGTCGGACACTCAACCGACTGAGCCACCCAGGTGCCGCAAAAGAAAGACACTTAATGGCAAATCTTCGTGTGCCCAGAATCCCGTTCATCAGACCCCCTGGGCTCTAACGGTTGGCCTCCAACACAGAGGCTTCTCTGCATCTTTCCAACCTTCCCAGTCACCCACTGCAGTGCCCTGAGCACAATAAGGACCCAGCAAATGTTGCCAACTGACTGGCTGATGTACAAGCGAGGCCGCGAGATAAATCAGCCAAGGAGAGAGCCGGCCCATATTTTCACCAACTGGCATTGTGTCATTCCACAGAAAATGCTTGTATATGCCCTGTTTGGTTCTCTGAGCCCAAACCTCCTTTATTTGCTCTGAAAATCTGGATCACCATTTGCTTGGATTATGCTGATCATTTATTTAAAAAAAAAAAAAATTTTTTTTTTAACCCAGGGAGAAAATGCCACTGGTAATTAAGCCTGTGTCTGTAACGAATTCCTATAACGGGTGTAATTCCTCTCCCTCCTGGTGGAGTCATGCCAGCCCGTGTAGACCCGAGTACGAGTGGCCATACCTGTTTATGTACGGCTTGTCCTTCTCCATATTTCACAGATGATAGGATATGGCTCTGCATCTTTTCATGTTAATTCTATTTGAAATACTCCCCACCAACATCTTAGGGCTGTGCCATCTAATAAGTGCAGCCAATTTATTGATAGTAAATCTAGGACAAGACAGACTCACATTGATGTGGGCCACAGGGCATTTAAATTAAACAGGAACTCTCCAGCCATCTGTGTTTTAACTTTTTTATGCCTTGATAATAAGCCCTGTTTAGAATAATTTGCTGTGGAAACTGGGACTTCGTGACTGACAGAGAAAGGCCGGGTATAAACAACCCAAGCAGGCCCCTGAATTTGCGAGAATGTCAGGCGAATTTAGACTCATCATAAAAGAATTCTCAGTGACTGTATTTCAATATGACACTTTTATGGTTTTTTATTTTCTAGTCCATTGCAGCCCCAGAGCCCTGGCATGATTTATATAGCCTGGCAGTGCATAATCTTTTGTATAAGATATACAGGCCTCCGGAGGTTTAATTTCTTTCCTCACCGCCACTGACAGCATTTGTGCTCCCCTTCTCTTCTATTTTCATTTCTAATGAGATATTGGACTTTGCTCAGTGAGAGGTGATATTTCCACATTTGCAGCCTGACAGGCTAAATCACCAGATCTCAGTGGTGAGGATACAAACCCATTTAAACTGTGTCAAAATATTCATGGAGCCCCATTGATTTGGGCAACGGTTATTAGGGAGCTATTTGGAAAGTTCAGGTTTAATTTTTGGAGCTTTCTGCTGCAAAATCACTCAGTTACATCACAGAGAAAATTGTATCAAAAGGATAAAGGAGAGTGAGGGGTGTGGCGTGTTCCATCTATTTTGTTGGGATTATTTTTAGTACAGAGATGACCTTTGTCAAAAACAACACCAGAAAAGTCCCACAATGACGCGTTGGTAAATGTGCGGCGTGAAGCAAAGGAAATCCTTCCTATTGCAAATAAATGAATAATATGTCAAGCTATGGAAATGTTTTTTAAAAAAAGCAACAGTGAACACAACTGACATAGGAGATTAATGCTTTGCATTGCTACACTGACTTTTACCTCCGCCTTTGATCTTAAATCTAGCCGAAAACTGTAGCGACAAGAGTTTAGCTTCTAAGTGGAGTGGGTTCAAATTGCCCTTTTCACTTAGTAGTCAGAAGTGTCACGGAGGAAAATTCCCGTGAACAGGAGAGGTGAACGTGGCTGCCCCTGCGAAGGGTCGTGGGGATAGAAATGCAACAAATGACCAACTGAGGGGACTCAGGAGCTCCTAGTAGATCTCAGGAGACACATGTGCTGAAGGGACCCTCGAAACGAGGCCACCGGAACAAAGTGTTGGAATGTCCTTGGACACTACAAAAGATCAAAGTCCTTTGAGGGGACCGAGCACATTTGACCTTTAGACGGGTAAGGTCATTTGCGAGAGTTGCCTGATTTATGACCTGGGACTTTATATGAAGTTTATATGTACGGGGTTCCTGAGTTCACGAGGACCTCGTTCAATGGCACACATAAAATTCGTACCCGCACAGAGGGAAACAGCTTTGGCAATTTGTGGGTGATCAAGTGTTTCCCCTAACACCATAACCACGGTGCAGGTTTTCCCCTAACAGGTTAGGTTTCCCCTAACCACGGTAAGTGGATGGTAAGGAATGCTAACGCAATGGCAGCAGAATTTCTATGGAATGGCATATTACATTCACACTAATGCCAAATCGGTTCTTGGTGAGACACAGTCCTGCGGGACTCAGTGAAGAATCAACAAATGTACTGCAGTGAGGCCTGTGTGGTGACAAGCGGCCATCCGTTCACATGGTGGGATACTCACACACCGACACTTGCTGGCCCGCCTTGAGTGTAAGCCGGTGCTGGGCGGCCTACAGACTCCTCTGAGAACACGCCTTGAGAGCTTCTCGGAACCCGAGACCTACAAAGTCCCCAAAGACTACCGCTGTGTGAATTCTCTGGGAACGGGGCCCCCTTGATATGGGAAATGTACTAAACTATGGTGAGAAATTCCGGACAGATGTAAATGAGAAATTCCTGGAAGTGAAAATTCCAAGCCGCTTGAGGCATGTTCTGGAGTGTCCCTCCCTAGGGTGTTTTGAGGATGAGCTTGGCACGCAACAGGCTTCCTCGTGACCCCTCTCGTCCTTCAAGCCTGAGGAGCCTGAGGGCTTGGCCCGAGTGAAAGAAGCCAGGCAAATTCCCAGCCCGGGAGCCATTACGAAATGGTCTCCAGAGCTGCAGAGCCCCGGAGCCACCTCTCTCGTTCCAGACAAGTTCCCAATGGGCCGGTGCCTCAAGAAGCTGTCCTCCCAAGCCCCGAATGTGCTCTCGGGGCAGACTCATAAACACCAAAATATAACCCCAAACATGACCCATGCCTGGGACACCAGGAGGAGTGAGATAAGAAGGCCCTGTGCTATGGCCAAACTTCATCCAGTCAGTGAGGCACCCCGGTCGATAGAGTCTCTAGCACCCGGGTCTGCAGGGTGGGCATCCCCGCTCTGCTACCGAATGGTTAGGTTATTTAACCTTGCCAAGCCCCAGGTTCCAAAAGCGTAAGATGGATTGGTACTGTGACTTGACAAACCTCGTCGTGAGGTTTAAATAAAATGCTCTTTGAAGACTATGACGCACGGTCCCTGCCACCCGGCAAGGATATCCCGTGCACCAGTGCAACTAGTCTAACCTCCCTTTCTTCTTCCCATTGTTTCTCCCCTCTCCTTCCTCATTCTTTTCCGTAGACACTTCGTACCTTAAAGAAGGTGGCTTCCAATGACCGCACCGTCAGCAGAGAAGATGGTTGAGGGACAGAGAGCCCAGCTCAGCGAGCATCGCTTGTACACTATCAGAGAGCGTCTTGCAAATAAAGCAACAATTGCATCCTAACCGCTAGTCCTGAACTGTCATGGACCGGGGAGTCTACACATCTTTGCTCCGTTTTCAGCTCCTCCTGTGTTTTCCTCTTGCCGTGGGTATTTTAGGCAACCAACCATTAATTGGCATGCTTATATGGAGACATCCTAAGATCAGTCAGCATTTTGGAGCACTTCCTGAATACAGGCTCTGTGTTAGGCAAAATAGCAGGTAAATGATTGAATCAGAGATGGGCCCTTTGCTCAAGAAGCCCATAACCCAGTCAATGAGATAAGGTTGCCTCTGAACAAGCTCCCTACTTGGGGTTCCCAACGAAGAGCTCGCTAGTTTATAGTTGTGAATGCGATTAGGACAATAATGTGCGGGTAAATGTTTAACAACGAGCTCTCAGTATGGGTGGGGAGAGGCTGCTTGTGTATATATGTGTACAGGGGTTTGTTACAAACTTCGCCGATTCGAAGGATGCATAGCACGTAATTTACAAAGAAAAATAAGCAAAACTCGTAATTATAATCTCACATACTCAGAAGGACTTGGCCGATGTTTTATGAACTCTGGTATCTACAACCATCCTAGGTTGCCAGTGATGAGTGGGTGTAGACCCATTGGTATTTTCATTTACGTTAATGAGTGGGACAAAAGTGAAAAACGAAGACATATGTCAGAACTATATTCGTTCGTCAATGACAGGAGTGACTTCTCCGCTGAATCAGATAATGGTTTTCGAACACTGGAAGAATATTTTCTCAAATTTCTGGGCTAGTCACAACGTAGCAGCCACAGACATGCAAGTTTAATCTGCATTATTAGCATTTTCTCCATCGCTTTCTTAAGTCGAGATAGTCAACAAAACAATAAATCAAGTGCTGATTTGCAGTATTTGCTGATTTCCGTGGTATAAATGTGCTTACCATGGCCAATTTCAAGGTGATGTCACTGAATGCAGAATTAGGATAAGACACCGAGAGGCCCACCATTGCCTGGTGGCAAATCCACCCCTGGATTTCTAGCGCCCAGATACAATAGAAGCAAATAACCTCGAGAGCACACATAATGGTCAAATAGGGTGAAATAATTCAGAGTTGGTAAGTCTGAGTATTATCCTTGTTTTTAGCATAATGTAATTGTAGGGGCTCCGTGAGTTTTCTTCCCAAGTCCCAGTGGGTCCTCACAGATCTGCCCCATCCTCTTCGGGAGCCACCTTTTAGCGGGTGTTGCCCAAAGCAGGGGTGTGGGGCTGCGTACCCAGAGAAAGCCTCTCGCCTGGTAGCAGCTTCTCACATTTGACCCTCCCTGGATGCCCCGGAGGTTTCTCCCCATGACCCAGCCTCCAGGAGGTAGTCTGTTGCTTCCTTGAAGGCAGCATTTTCCTTGGGCCCCTGGAAGGAAGGCTCTGTTACTGAGTAGTTCTTTTCATATATTTTTATTCTAGAATAGTTTTCTTCATCCTCTGTTCTCGTTCCTGTCTCTTCGTCACAGAGTTGTACCATGTGTAAGAGAGAGAGCAGCATTAATATCATTTCAAGTTTCGGCCTTTCTCTTTAGTGATTGTCCTTCTCTGAAATGTTCCTTGGGAGCAGAGCTGGAAGAGGCGAGGCCTAGAGGAAGGCTGGAGGGAGGAGACGGAGGCTGGTCACCTGCACCACAAGGAGATGCCTGGGGCACAGTCCACGGCCTCCTGCCAACCCCTGATCACCCCGCACCTGACCCCACACCACCCCAAGCCTTTCCCGCACATTACCTGGGTGATTATTTAAAATGCAGATTCCTGGGGCTGTGGGCGACTCAGTCGGTTAAGCGTCTGACTCTTGGTGTCAGTTCAGGTCATGATCTCACAGTTCGTGAGTTCGGGCTCCATATCCGTCCCCGTACTGAAAGTGTGGAGCCTGCTTGGGATTCTCTCTCTCTCTCTCTCTCTCTCTGCCCCTCCGCTTCTCACCCTCTCTGTCTCTCTCTCAAAATAAATACACAAACATTAAAAATATATATATAATGCAGACTCCTGGGCCTCACCCCACTTCTTATGCACGCCTGGGGTTGGAGACTCAGAATTTGCTTTTCAACAAGGTCCCCCTCTCCCCCCACCCCGCCCACCCCGGTAATTCTCACGCGTGCTCCACACAGAGCACTAGGTTAGACCCTATGGGTGGAGGCAATCGGATTTCTGGTTACTTTGCAATTTGGGAGTTTTCACATGGCGGGTGTAAGACAGCTTTGACTGGTTCCCTAAGAGTCAGGCGCCTCAAGAGTAGTGAGAAATTAATAGTACAGAATGATGGAGCAGTTCTACTTATAGGCCAAAATAGCAGATAAAAGTAAGGAAAGCTGGCCCAAATGACAGGAGAAGGCAATAATCAATATCCTAACAGAAAACAATAATGCAGCTGGTACCATAAAGCAATCCCACCGGGAACTGTATATTGCATCCTTAGTGTCCCGTTGTAATGAAGCACACAGAATGCAGCACGCATTAGCCAGGGCAGAGCCTCTTCAACGCAGAATATTCTGCCACATTGCAGGCACATTTATTTTATTTGAAAGAAGAATGGTCCTGTTGCCAAGCCATCAGATGGTAAAAAGAGATATATTTGATGGATAATAAAAAAGGGTCTGACACAGCCTCACAAAATACGTTTCTAATGTAAATGCATCTAGTACGTGGAATTCATACCTCTGATGTGTCGATACCTGCAGAGAAAGGCAAGTAGGGGCCGGGAGAGCCGTGGAGGGTGAGTTCGGAGTACGGCCAGAGAGAGGGGACCATTATTTTTTAACAATAACAAACAACAACAAAAAAAACTCACTTGGTAAACATCACTCACTTCTTCTCAACCTGTTCTTGTGATACAGATTGACGGCCCTTTTAATATGAAATAAATCAGGCAGGAGAAGGAGAGTCTGGAAGAACATACAGATTGAAAGCTGACTGACAGAACGCCTCCAAAACGCGCTCTGTTTGCATTTGCCTTTGTAGCAGCTAACTTGAAAGGATGTCAGGCGCTTTGAAAGGCTGCGAGGTTGCAGTTCCGGAACCTGCAGGCTCCGGGTGGGAGCCCTGCCGTGCACCTGCAAGAATGAATGCAGAGCGGGGGGAAAAAAAAAGAAAAAGAAAAAGCCACTGCAGAGGCAAGTGGTCCTTTCCATCTCCCTCCCACATCTGGGGGTAAAACGGCATTTTGTCTAACAGCTGGTTTCATACTTAGTTAGAAACACCAGTCATCCCAAGCCAGTGCACTCAGGCTGAGGCATTAGGGCCTAGTCACTTCTCACCGGGAAAACTGGCTGGTAATGAGCTGTGTCACCTCTCAAGGTGTGTGGTCAGTGGACATCCCAGTCAAGTGCACCCCCACCTCGGTCCAGCCGTCGAGATGCTTACGTCCCTGTGGTTAGCTGTCTCCTTGGATTTCCTGGACTGTCCGGTGTTCACAGTTATCCTGCAAAGCAAATACCAGGACCCATCAGTCACGAGACAACCGAAGTCAGTTTCAACATCGCCCACGGCGCAGGGGGAAGTAGTTTTGCTCAGAGGCAAGAAAATGCTGGTGAAGTATGGGGTAGGTCGGGAGTAAGCCCCGAGGAAAAATAAGAGAACAAGGCAGTAGGCAAGCATGAAAAAAGCATGCTATGCTCGAAGGCTGTCTTCACTGTGGAGTCCCACAGCTGCCCTCGTCTGCCAGGGCTGCCCAGCCTTCACGCCCACCAGGCGTCTGATCCATAGTCTTGCTCCTGCTAACCTGGCTCTTGGAGCAAATGGTGGCTGAGCATCTGTGAAGGGCTCTGGTCACTGTCCTGGATGCTAGAACTGGAGCGATAAATAATTCAGACAAAGCTGCCCTCCTCGTGGAATTTACATTGTCGAGGAAGATGGTAAAGAAACACAGTGCTGTCCCAGACAAGGTAAGAATCGATCGTGCCAAATGCTGTAAAAGCAAGAGAGTTGATACAGCGATTGACCCCTACCCGTTTAGCCAGGAGGCCTGCTCTACGCGGAGTGATCAAGGATGGCCTGGCCCGAGGAGGTGACATGTGAGTGGACCCAGCCACATGACAAAAGGGAGCAGAGGGTCCTGAAAGTGCAAGCACACTGAGCCACCTGTGGTCTCTGATGGGCTCCAAGAGGGCAGTGACACCTCCTGATAGCACCTGCCTCATGGGGCTATTGAGATTACAGAAGACGCCAAGTGGTTTACACTGTGCCTGGCACAAAGTCAGCACTCTAGAAACGTTAACTGTTACCATTATTTCCCAAAGACTTGGGTTCCCTTTGAGGCAGGATGGGAGTGTGAGGTCAGCTTCTTGGGGCCATTCTGAGCCTGTGTGCCTGAGTCCTTATGATGTCAGGCCACCAAAAGCACTGGAGCGCAATTATAAAGAAATTACTTTCCCAGCAATTAATCACCAGTATAAGATTGCCAATACATATCATTGCTGCATTATGACACATTGGATCACACAATCAGAATGTAGAGTAGAAAAGGGGCCATTTGTAGCTGACCTTATTCAAGTCAAATCAGTGCAATCAATTGAAAGTCAGTGGGAGTTTTGCCTGAGTGAGAGTCAAGACCAATTATTGAAAGGCATAAGAGAACAAGGGGATGTTTTTGAAGACATTAGATCTTATAGCAATTTTTCACAGTTCAGAGATATGTTGAGGTAACACCTCTATAATATAGGAAATACAGTGTTCATAAAGGTGTTCTGTCTAATCCTTTATTTCAAGAGGGTCTACCTGCAACTTTTCAATTTTTTTTTTTTTTGGACAAATGTGAAAGTGGGTCAAAAAGTACAAAATGGCTAAGATACGTATCTTAAAACTGAAGGAGGGTAGTAGGAAGACGAAGACTTCCCAGCAACTATCCATTATGCTATTAGCTTGGATTCTCTGCTCCTCCATAGTAGCCAGAAAGTAGGCTAGAAACTTCCACAGCCTAATTTTAGCCTCAGACTTCTCCATCTTGCAAGGTTCCCTTTGCTTTTCAATTGAATCCTAACACTGACTTAAACAAGATTTCCTTTATATTGTAAATCTGCTGCTAAAAAACTATTCTGTATATTTCAAAGCCAGCGTTGTGTATGGATTTATTGCTGTTTTTTGTAACATCTGTGGGTCTATCCCTGTCTGGTCCCCCCAAAATGTCAGTAAGTAACTAGAAGAAAAGGCTACTTAAATCCGTTAGTGGTCTTTCACTGGTACCAGCCACGCCTCTTTTCACTCTCTGGTCCCCAAGCCTGGGTTGCACCAGCTGACTCATCATCATCAAGATTTTCCCCCCTTTTTTTTTAATCAATTTATTTATTTTGAGAGAAAGAGAGCAAGTGGGGGAGGAGCAGAGAGAGAGAAAGAGAGAGAGGGAGAGAGAGAATCCCAAGCAGACTCCACACTGTCGATGCAGAGCTGGACGCAGGGCTTGAACCCACAAACCATGAGAGTGTGACCTGAGCCAAAATCAAGAGTCAGACACTTAACTGACTGAGCCCCCAGGTGCCCTACCAACATTTTCTATGATTCTAACAAAATCATTTGAACTTTGAAACATCTTTATAAAAGACTTGTAAAAATATTCCATGTGCCGGGGCACCTGGGTGGCTTAGTCGTTTAAGCATCTGACTTCAGCTCAGGTCATGATCTCACGGTTCATGAGTTCAAGCCCTGCATCAGGCTCTGTGCTGGCAGCTCAGAGCCTGGAGCCTGTTTCAGATTCTGTGTCTCCGCCTCTCTCTGCCCCTCCCCAGCTCACGCTCTCTCTCTCTCTCTCTCTCTCTCTGTCTCTCTGTCTCTCTCTCTCCCTCAAAAATAAATAAACATTAAAAAAATTTTTTTTAATATTTCAAGGGCCTAACTTGGTAAATATATTTTTAATATGATGAGAGAACAAAAAGCAAAAATGCTGGGTGGACCGCAAGTGATTTGAGAACAGAAATCATGTCTTTGATCCTTCATACCCTTCACTATGTCCGACATTTATGAATTCACCAATAAATAAGCGCTCTGTAATTGGTGAATTACCAAAAAGTTAAATTGCTTTGTCTAGACAGAGAGGATTGATTTGGGCTGACGAAGTCATAGTTCAGATTCTATGCACAAGTGGTAATAATATTTCCAGACATGGAAGCTTGGTGTATGATCTAGCACAGGCCTTTAGCCAAAGGGAATCAACTGAAACTTTGCAGAGGAGCTTCTTGAAATTTACACAGGATGCAAAGTTGAGGGGAAAGCGTGTTTTATGCAATGGGCTTCTGGCTTTAACCATGTTTAAGAAGGGGGTTGCTGGTTGATAAGGAGATACATAGTAGCTCACGTTCCTAGACAATGGAACCTGAGGCAAAAGCTTAGGTGCTGAGCTGTTGTTGGGTGGTGCAATCCCAAAGAAGCAGAGAGAAAGGCGAGTAAATCAGGGAAGGAGGGAGGACAGGAAGGAGAGACAGGAAGCTGGGCTCCACTGAAATACCAGCACAACTAATCACTCAATGGGACAAGAATTACTGCATCCCAGGCAGTCTGCTGGGGGCCGTGGGGCAGGGAAGGGCAGGAAGAATCACTTACCCGCTGGCTCCCGTACCTCAGTGATGAAAGTTTGGTTTCACCGGATATTAACTCCTTGTGATGGGTAATTTTATGTGTCAACTTGGACAGTATTTTGGGTGAGATTAATATTTCAATCAGCGGCAGCCTGCTGGCCTTCTGACCGAAGCTGCACCATCGGCTCTCCTAGGTCTTGAGCCTCTCAGGTCAGCCCCCACTTTACATTTTGCACTAGTCTCCATAATCAGGTAAGCCGATTTATTATATGTTCATATGAATGTGTATATTTATTACATATATATATAACTCATTATGTATATGCACATGCAATTCACACACACACACACACACACACACACACAGAGGTGCACACACGGGCGGGCACACATACACACACCATTGGTTGTTTCTCTGGAAAACCCTGTATTTCCAAGCTGCTCATGCAGAGGTGCAGACTGGGGTTCCAAGTAGTCTTATGCATCAGTGTCCAGAGGGCTCATGGACAGTCATGAGGCAGGCACTGTCGGGTTCCGCCTATCAAAGGCAGGCGCCTTGGCGACTTGGGATCGGCAAGAGGCCAAGGGCTCAGAGACAGTTCACGCAAGAGGGTCTGAGGCCATGCCTAAAAGTGAAAAGCATGGAGGGGAATGCCAAGACCAGACTCGGATTCTCAAATGGTGCTAACCAAGCCCCGACAGGGGGTTTATGGGTAAGGCGAGAAAATGTGTGCTCACTTTGCAGTGGGGTAAAGTTTCAAATAACAAGACAACATACACTTCAGAGCACCCATGATTTGGTGCCACTGTCTAGATGTGTGACTTTGGGCCGGGCATGTAGCCTCGCTGTCCCTGGTCTGTTGGTTTTTGAAATGAGAACCTTTTTGGATTGATGATGTCCAAGCTTTCTCTCCGCTCTAAAATTTCTATTTTTCTCTCTGATTTGGACAAACACTTAGAAACTTAAAGATTACGTAAATCTGAGGCGTTAAATGTCAGAATCAGAATTTTTAAATATTTCATTGGTAGAACTAATGGGCCAAAATCAATATGATGAAATTTAGCATAACTAAATGTCAAGCCCTGCCTTTGGGACCAAGCGACAAATTCCACAAGTACAAGTACGGATTAGGGGAGATTTGGCTCGAGAGTCACCCCTATTAAACAGCAACAGCCATGCCTGGGATTTTTTTTTTGTCCCCAATGTCTAATGAGTCAACTGCTCAATAAGCAGGCACTTATTGGGGTCTCTTCACTGAGACAGAGGTTGGATAAGGTGGATCAGAGGGCCTCTGACGATCCATCTGAAGATTCCAAGCTTCATTCACTCTTATCTCATCCCTTTAGCCTTTGCCTCAGTACGATTAGATTGTGGCACAGGGCACAACAGCCACAAGGTCAAGTGCTCCTGAAGGATTTTAATGGGACCACTGAATGGCACAAGGTCACTCTGAGAGCCTCCCAGCTTTTCCTTCTCTTTACCCTCAAGGAGTGATTGTTCTGGATTGTGGCTCCCCTGCCTGGTGTATAAAGTCACCTAAACACAAAACTCATAACCAGAAGGCAGCTTCGGGAATCCTCGCTCAGCTCTTCAAGAGTTATAGGCATTAAAAGGGGGTCCCCTGGAGTGCTCCGCTACTCTGCTGACTGGAACCAAATCCATCTTAAAGTTGGAAATATGATCCAGGTGGGGATGGACTGTGATTTAATGTCATTCAAGTACTATAGGGCACACTTCTTAAAGAAACCGTTGTAAATTATTTGTGGCCAACGCTGCTGGTGGATGGAGGGCATGGTATGCTCTCAAGTACAAGAGCCCAGCTTGTATCTAATAATTGTTATATCTTCTCTGAAATTTACTGCCGATGTCTCAATTTTAACAATTTAAATAACAAGATTAACCAAGTGGAACGAAGCTCAGGCAGGCTGGCGCTCTTGACGAAAGCGGGACAACGCTTATGTCTGAGCGCATTTTTACTTTGACATGAGCAGTGACACACAGAGATGAAATCTGGTTAAAGCGGCAGCCTTCTCAACCCCATGACAGCTTCTTAGGCTAAGCAAAACAATTTCAAGAGAGTGCACGCGTGCACTTGTTAACTTTGCTCAAGAAGACCGATTAGGGACAATGCTTATGAATATGATAATAAGAGGTGGGAGCTGGAAAGGTGCACGGAAGGAGCTGGGTAATTGGCATGCTGTTTTCTTCACTTCTAATGGACCGCTCTGTAGTCTTAATCTTTGGGTGCGTCGGTTTGTTTAGAAACTAGGTGGGTCTCCTCCAAGCACCAGGTATTAATGATGAGAGCACACTTTTCTTTTCCCTGCTGCTGAGTTGCTGTTGATACCATGAGTGGTCACATGTGATTTCCTGTAGATTGTAGTCTCCTTACCCTTGTGATGCTGTTCACTCCATATCCTGAAAAATCCCCCCAATTTCAAAAGGTGTTTCATGCCCAGGGTGATGTAACACACACAAAGCAAAGCCTGCCCTGGAGGATAGGCGTGTCCCCGGCAGCCGCACACAAGGCCCCGCCGGGAAGTTGTTGCCACAGGACCAGTGGAATTTCTCCCAAGTTGCAAGACCTTGCAGAAGAGTGGAGAGACTAGTCTGTGAGCAGCACGAGCTCAGAAAAGCCACTTACCCTATCTGGATCACTGTCTCCTCCACAGTAAAGCGGAGGACTGGATGGTGATATCAAGTTCCTTCCAGCTCCTCTCTGAGCGTATGCTCCCCGTCTAAGGGCAATTAAAACGAACTCAAATTTGGCTTCTTTTGCTCAGCATGCTCAACAACACAGATACATCTCGAAATAAGTATGCTGAGCAAAAGAAGCCAAACCAAAAAAGTACATACAGTGTAATTCCGTTTGTATGAAAGTCTGGAAAACTGAAACTAACCCCGAGTAATAGTGGTGGCCTGGGGACAGGGTGGGGAGAGCAAGAGGGAGGGTTTACACAGGTCACAAGGAAACTTTTGGGGTGACGGATGTGTTCACTATCAGGATTGTGATAATAGTTCCATGGGTGCTTATATATGTCAAAACCTGGCAAAGGGTGCACTTCGGATACATGCAGCTTCTTATATGCCAATCATATCTCAAAAAAGAAGTTTTTAAAAACAAGTCTAACTCTTACACATAAACCTTAATATGAGTTCTAAAAATTCATCACAAAGAATCAGACATGTGTGCTAAGATGTGGAGTATGAGGGTATTTATTTCCTGCCGGATTATTTATGCACCCCCCCCCCAAAACTGGAGACAGCCTAAGTGTCTAAAAGGAGAGAATTGATTGGGTAAAGTATGGCACATCTGTAGGTTGGGGTATGATGGAGCCAGGAAAAGTCATGCTGCAGACAAAATAGCATCATGAAAAAAATGTTTATGATCTATTTCTATGTGGAAGAAGCAAGGTACAAGGCAACATGTATAGTATATTTTCCCAGGCTATGCTGGAGGTTGATAATTAATCACCCTTCTCTCTTCCCCTCCAGTTGAGAAGCAGAGTAACGAGTTGGGTACGTGAAGAGCAAAATATCGGCTTTGTTCCTAGGGGCTCTGATTGGAAACACGTAGCTTGGAGCTAAAGCGGAACGGGCTTCCTGCTTTTCCTCTGCGAACTATCCAGAACCACTCCAAACTACAGCTCCTCACGCAAGGCAGGGCCAGCCTGGGAAGCTGATCCCCTGTGTAGTGTTTCTCAACCCAAGGCAAACGGCATGTCAGGCAGGGCTGCCTGACACACAGGTTGTTACCATCCCTGACCACCCCCCCCCCACCCATTGGGTATCATAGAATTTTCCCAAGCGTTGTGACAACAAACGGCCTTTTCCACATGTTTCCAAATGCTCCCCCAACCCAGGGTGGTGAGCTGCCCCTGGCTGAGAACCGGCAGAGGTGTTGAGGATAAGCTGTGATGAAACTCATGAACCATGAGCGGAAGGGGCATGCTTAACTAATTCCCCTACACTTCCCTCCTTCCAAAATTCCCTCTTCCCATGGGTATATTAAGTGAGGCAGCAGCAGCGGGAAAAATGGAAGTACTCTGTCTAGTACTTCTAAAGAAAGTTCCAATTTAATTGTCCAAGGTAGAAACTTAAGGAGGAAAAAACAGTGGTTCCTCTTGCAGTCAACATGTCTCTGCAAAGGTGAAGAAAACAATCTGGAAGGACATATGCCATGCAGCTGTAATGGTTACCTTGCTTGGCACGTCTTGATCCCCAGGGCACTGTCATACATTTTATGAAGATGCCATTTGGGGATACGTTGCCCATCATGTATGGTATTCAGTGTTGCCTCTAGTGTCCAGAGTGCTCCATAAATGGGATTAGATTCCTTTGTTGATAAGGACAGTGGCTGCCATGAAGTAATTTTCCTAGAACGGCCTCCACTTAGCATCCTCATGGGACTGACATTCAGGCATACCCTGGATCAGTCTTCTCAAATTGACCAAACCAAAGCTTCAGAGCTTCAGTCTATTGCAAAACTAAAATTACAAAAAGTTGTTGACATTCAACTCTCTGAAGTTTTTAACACCAACAAACACAGTCAATATAACGGTGCTACTCACAATATAATTACATGATATGTGTTAAGATACTAACTTATAGGGGCGCCTGGGTGGCTCAGTCGGTTAAGCGTCCGACTTCAGCCAGGTCACGATCTCGCGGTCTGTGAGTTCGAGCCCCACGTCGGGCTCTGGGCTGATGGCTCAGAGCCTGGAGTCTGCTTCCGATTCTGTGTCTCCCTCTCTTTCTGCCCCTCCCTCGTTCATGCTCTGTCTCTCTCTGTCTCAAAAATAAATAAACGTTAAAAACAAATTTTTTTTAAAGATACTAACTTATAAAGCCTGGCCCATAGCTTTGTCCTATAATAGGAAACAACGCTATGTGGAAACCATCTTCCCTTTGTCCTACTATCCTGCAACTCTACCCATAGCCTCATTTGAAGATAACATCAAAAGTCTGGCTTGAGGCCCTCTGAATGTAAGCCTGGGTCCTACATCCCTTCATACCCCACCTGGCCCCAGTGTTGTCTCAGATGCAAGTCCCAGCTACCCTTACTGTGTCTCTATGATGAGCCCGACACTTGAAATGGTAGAGATCCCAAAAGAAATTTGGGACGCTTTGCTACAAACGCAGCCAAGTAGATGGGGAAGCTCTCCTGTAAACTTACAAACACACTTACACAGAATCATACACCAGTCCAGAATTGTTTGCAATCAGGAAAAATTGAAGCTTCTGGAAATTAATGGCTTCTCCATTTGTGGTTGTAGCAAATGCCACAGAGACCATCTGAAACTATGCAAGAACTAAAATCAGTCCTCATAGGTGTTGCTTGTAGAAATTTGGGCCAGCTCACCCCACAGGGATCTCACCGACTCAGCACTGTGTGTCTTCTGGGAAAACGTCTCATCCAAACAGAGACTCTTCGGATTGAAATGGTTCAAGCCCAGTGTTGTCTGGCTGATCTGCTACCTGGGTCTCTACCACCTGAGTCATTGACCTCCTTCTCTCTGGGCCACGTGCCTGACCCCGCCCCTTCCTCCAGGCAGTAGGGCAGGGAAAAAAGTTAAAAAGCACGCTCTGAATCCTTCCAGGCAAGCACTGGGCAACCAAGAGCACCACATGCTAGAACCGAGGCTCTGGTGGGCAGGTGAGAACCTTGGAGTCAAAAGTAGGTTGGAGGTACTCGGATCCTGGGGCATGCTGGGAACGACATCAGGGATATCCAAGATCTTTCCACACCAATATATGATAAGGCACACGTTTTGAAACTAGCTCCCAAAACTGCCCGCTACAGAATAGCCGTTCAATAACTATTTCTCAAATGAACGAAGCCAAACTAAACCTTACTGAAATCATACTTACCTAAGCAGGTGCAATGCCTTCTGATATTTTCTACTCTTTTTTGTTTCTTTAAAAAGGTAAGCAGTTGGAACCCACTACTGTGATGTCACCACCACTCACAGGTAGTCCGTTCTGAAGGGAGTTTTATGCACTGCCTGTCCCTCATCGAAGATCACTGAAACTTGCCAAGTAGGAAGCGGGGACTTGGGGACACTGGGGGCAAGCAGGCTGCCACCGGCCCTATCTGGGTCCGGCAGAAGACTGTCAGGCGGAGCGAGGCCATCACAGAGCAGCAGGGGAGAACTATGTTCTGTGCCTCCGTTCCAGTCCACACACTGTCCCGCTGTCCCCTCGCACGAAACCATTCATCAAAGCCAGAAATGGAGTCAGAAGTCAGGCTGGCAATCACTTTGCTTCGATATCTGTCGAAGGATCAGGAAGGGGGGAGGGATGGAAATAAGGGTTATTTAAGCAGCTGTGAAAATCATGGAGTCACTTGGAAAATGAAAAATCCTCTCAGAGCCACAAGGAGCACAAAAGTGAGGGATTAAACAACTTTGTAAATACAGGGATCATTGCTCTCGATGCATTCATACACACTTAAGACCTATTGAAAACTTCCCATTTCAAGATAAATGAAGAGCATTAGCTGGTCTGAGGCCTGGGTCAGCCAGGGCTGGCTTGGGGTGGGGGCAGGAGGGGCCAGCCGGTGGGTCCGTATCGGGGACCCAGGAGGGGCAGCTCCCTGCATTTCCGCTCTGGCGAAGGCTGTAACCGCAGCCCTGCTTTTCACTAAAGGGCTGTGCTCGGCACACACCTGATGAAGTTGGGAGGAAAGATCTACGCCAGTGCATTTGCCTCCTCCGAGTTTCATCATCATTCACCAAATAAGCATAATTGCTCCGTGTTGAAGAGGTGCTGGGAACAGAGGCGCTGCTGGTAATTGCCTAATGGGCGGGCGAAATGAGGTGTGAGGCACATCGGTGTGAAAAAGGCAATAGCCACAAGTTTATTAACATTGAAAATTAAAATAAGCTCGGCCCCAGCCAGGCAGTCCTTGCTGAAATGAATCCCATTATCCCTCTAATAACTGCACGGGGCTCAATTGGATGCCACCCAGGGGGTAGAGAGGCCTCAATACAGGTCACCTCTCTGCCACCTTCGGGGAGCTGAAGACTCCGGCTCACTGATGACGATCACAGAGGAAACACAAACACCCCCTCCTCCCCTGCCGCTCTTCCGACTACGCTTGAATCAGTGGGTTTGCAAGGCGCTGTGAAAAGGGGAGGCCCGAGAGAATTATGCGTGTTCTGACCTGGGCGCCCTTTCAAATAGTTGCTGAACGGAATTCGCAAAGCTGTGTTGCAGGGCTCTGGAACAGGACGTCACCAGATCAGGGGTCCTGCCTGGGGCTCAGCAATCGGCCTTGTTTTCTTTTTCATCCCTGGATCCTAGAGTCAGCTATTTTGAGATGCCCAGTGCTGGTACGAGAGCTGCCCTGGACCTCAAGCACATGCAGCGGGTGCAGGAAACAAGGCTCTCGCGGGTAAAATAATCAGAAAACGATCAGTGCGTGTGGTGGCCCGCAGCCTCGCGAAAATGTAGAGAAAGAAAAGGTGGGTGGTCAGAGGACCACCAGAGGACACGTGGCTTAGGTCAAGTAAAGGCAGAGGGAATCTCGAAAACAAAACGTATGGAGGGAAGGCGCTTGGAGGAATAGGGAGACTGGCCGGGCAGAAGGCAGGTTTGGAGCTGGGGACCAGTAGACAGTGAGCGTGGGTGAGGGTAGAGAGGGTGGCCCAGGGAAAGCGGCACGGGGAAGTTTGGATTTAATGCTGGATTTAAAGGGAATCCTGGGGCGCCTGGGTGGCGCAGTTGGTTGAGCGTCCAACTTCAGCCAGGTCGCGATCTCGCGGTCCGTGAGTTCGAGCCCCGCGTCAGGCTCTGGGCTGATGGCTCGGAGCCTGGAGCCTGTTTCCGATTCTGTGTCTCCCCTTCTCTCTGCCCCTCCCTGTTCATGCTCTGTCTCTCTCTGTCCCAAAATAAATAAAAAACGTTGAAAAAAAAATTTAAAGGGAATCCTTGGAGGTTTCAGACAAGACGAATCACATGATCGAAGGATTTAAGTCACTTGACACTGAATTTGCTTTACATTAAAAAAAATATGTTTGGATTTTAAATCTTAATTCACCTTCAATTTCGTGAATTTCATTCACTGTTCTATTCAAAGCCACTTACTTCGAGGGGGTTTCAGCGCTCCCCAGAAACCCAACTGAAAATCCCTGGTCCATGCGCTCCCTTGGTTTCAGGGCGAAACTTTGTGCTTTGTTCCTCTCTTCTCAAACTTCCAGCATCTCTGTTTGCGTCCTGCTCTCAGCTCCGACCTTGCCTCTTCATATTCCTCCCACTTCTGCCCACCAGTCGGCCTGTGCCCCCCCCCCAGTGCCCCCCTGGGCCCCACTGTTCTGCCTCCTCCCGTTTCTGCCAACACCTCCACCAGGGCCTGGATCTCCCCTCCTCCTGCTCAAGGATGCCCCTTCCACTGCAATTGGCTACAAAGGGCAGAAATCGCTCTCCATCCCATTTCTCTGCTCCCCTTTGCAGGAGGATTGCTCAAAAGAGCTGTCTACCCTGGCCACTGCACTGCCTCCCCTCTGTTTTTCTCTAGAACCCTCCCCACCTAGGCTTGACCCCGGCCCCTCCCAAAGAGCCAGTCCTCGTCGAGGTCACGGAACACCTGATGACCCACGGTGTAACTAAACGCAAAGGTCAACTCTCCGTTCTCACCTTATCTGAACTCCGTGCGGTTCTGCACTGGGCTCCCAGGATCCTGCTCCTTCTCAGTCTCCTTCCCACCTTTTCAGCCTCTAAAACTTAGAGCGAGTCCTTGAGACTGTTCGCTCTCTAAACCATATGCCTAGTTGATCTCGTCTAGTCTCAAGGCTGTAATGTAAACACCACCTCATTGCTAACAAGTCCCAAATTTATATCTGTAGTTTATTCCACTCCCCTCTCCGGGGGGGGGGGGGTGTCTGCTTGAATGTCTAACAGGTGTCTGGAATTTGATATTTCCAAAAGTAAACTCGTGGTTCCTGCCCCACGTCCCACCACCCTGCCCGCCACCCCCCCCCCACACACACACCTCTGCACACATGCACCAATACCTCCTTTCCCAGCAGCCTTCTCAATGGCAACTCCCTCCTCCCCTTTGCGCAGGACCAAAACCTCAGCCATCTTCACCTGCTCTCACACCCTCCATTCCTATCCATCAGTAAATCTAACCGACACTGTCTTCCAAGTATATCCGGACAGACCATTTCTCACCACCTCCGCTGCCATCTCTCTGCTCCAAACCACCATTGCTTCCGAGATGACTGCAGTGGCCTCCTCGCTGGTCTCCCAGCCGCCGTGTTTGCCCTCTGCTCAACTCGGCAGCCAGAGCGATTTTTGTAAAGTAAAATTCGGAGAATGTCATTTCACTGCTCAAAGCCTTCTAATGACTGCCCAGGTCACTCAGAATAGGATGCGACCTTCTTACGGTGGCCTAAGAAGTCCTACCCTCCCTGGCCCCAGCTACTTCTCCGTCTGTCCTCTCCCTCTCTCCCTCTGCTCAGCCGCACCAGCCCCTTGCTGTTTCTCCAATGTGCCTTTGCACACACTGCTCATGCTGGCCGTGGCGGAATTCTCCCAGAGGGCCACAGGCTGGCTGCTCTCGTCCCTCCAGATCCTACCCAGTGTCACCTCCCTGCTTAGCAAAGCCTTCCCCAGCCACCCCGTATAAAGCATACACACACGTTGGCCCTCTCGTTCACTTTTCGTGCTTAACTTTTCTCCATTCGGTTTATCACCAGCTATTAAACCGAGTCCTACTTGTTTTTTCTTGGTCTCTCCATCAGAATAGGGCTCCTCTGGGGCGGGGATTGTGTTGTACTCACTCCTTTGTCAGTGCCTAATATGCAGTAGGAACTCAATAAATACTCATGGAATGAACGGTAGTTATTTGAACCCACTCTTTAAAAAAAATTTTAATGGGGCGCCTGGGTGGCGCAGTCGGTTAGGCGTCTGACTTCAGCCAGGTCACGATCTCGCGGTCCGTGAGTTCGAGCCCCGAGTCAGGCTCTGGGCTGATGGCTCAGAGCTTGGAGCCTGTTTCTGATTCTGTGTCTCCCTCTCTCTCTGCCCCTCCCCTGTTCATGCTCTGTCTCTCTCTGTCCCAAAAAAAAAAAATAAATAAACATTGAAAAAAAAATTTTTTTTTTTAATTTTAATGTTTGTTTATTTTTAAGAGAGAGAGAGAGAGAGAGAGAAACAGAGTGCAAGTTGGGGAGGGGCAGAGAGAGAGAAGGAGACACAGAATCCGAAGCAGGCTTCAGACTCCCAACTGTCAGCAGAGAGCCCGACGTGGGGCTTGAACTCACGAACTGTGAGATCATGACCTGAGCTGAAGCCCGACGCTTAACTGACTGAGCCACCCAGGCGCCCCCTTGAACCCACTTTTATAAGCACCTGCTGTGTGTACAAGCAAACACAAAACCTCTCTGCTCCAGCCATCCGTTGCCAGGTGGCTCGGTGTCCAAGGCCTGGATTAGCTCCCGCGGACGCCACGAAAACTACCTGAATGCACGGCGCTGCTGACATCTCCTTTCCTCCGTCCCACCCCCCTCCGGACTACCAAGATGAGTTCGTTTCTGCCCTCCGCTCCCTTGCCTGGGAAATGAGTTTTCTGATGCCAGCTGCTGCCCGGTTGCTTCCCTCCAAAACAAAAGTAATCGACCGTAACCCACGGTTTCCTTCCATTAGGCTAAGGGAGCAGTGACCAGGACGCCAAGCCTCAGCTCTTCCGTTTACTTACTCTGTGATTTTGGCCAAGTTTTTTTAATCTCCTGCATCTCAGTTTTCTTAACTGGGGGATGGGGAAAGTAAAGCTGACTTCTAGAGAGGTCGTGGGATTAAATGACATGAAGAGTGGATAACACCAGAAACAGAGTACTTGCTCACTAAATGTCTGTTTACCTTCCTCTTCTCACCAAAAGGTGACCCTAGAATCACTCTGAAGTTACAGTTTCTTTTTTTTTTATGTTTATTTATTTTTGAGAGAGAGAGAGAGAGAGAGCATGGGGGAGGGACAGAGAGAGAGGGAGACAGAGGATCTGAAGAGGGCTCTGCACTGACAGCACAGAGCCCGGTGTGGGGCTCAAACTCATCAACTAAGATCATGACCTGAGCCAAAGTGGATGCTTACCCAACTGAGCCACCCAGACTCCCCCTAAAGTTACAATTTCTAACCCAACACTTGACTATGGTCCTCTAGAGATGCCTGGCCAGGGTGCCAAGGTGGTGGAACCTGTCTAAGCCATTCGCCTCCTTCCCCTCCCCCTCCTCCTCCGCTCCCTCCTCCTTCACCCAAGCCCACAGAGGAACAGACTGCCCTTGGCATCCGTCTTGCATTTATGGCAGTCCTTCTCCGTCCTGCAACGGTGGTGAACTGAATTCAGAAAAATGACAGGTCGTTACAAATATATTGCATGTTGTAAAATGAAAGAATGTCCTTGTTAGAAAGCCAAATGACTTACTTTGGGAGTAACTTTAAATGATAGGCAGAGGCTACTGCGAACACAGAGTGCACGTGTTACACTTTGGTGTAATACTTGAAACATACACGTGGCACTCGATTATCAATACATGTGGACGTTGGCATTAATCCTTTAACTGGAATGATCTCTGACGGTAACTCTCCATTACTCAGCTCTATTGATTTGGGTTCAGACTTGGAGAATACTCAGGCCAGGTCTCCACTGAGGAGAGAGGCATGGAGAGTTGGTAATTATCCAATGAATTCCAGTAATTATGCCATGAATTACAAATTGTCTATACCGGCGTTTCCTGGAATGTTTAATTCAGCGACATACCTGTGAACTTTCCAGGACTCATTCGGGGGAGGGGTTGGGGAAAAGGCGTGTTTAATAGGGAAGCCTGTCCACTTCCTCCTGCCCTAGTACTTGTCCACCTACTTCCCCTCTCCCCAGTACATTCTTATAAATATGTGTAATTCACATGACTTTGAGTTTCAGTCTGGAACCGCTTCTGCTTCCCAGTTAAAAACACTAAAGTAAAAAAAAAAAAAAAAAATCCTAAGGAAATCCTAATTGGTTAGGTATGTTACCCCAAGTAGGTCACTGTCTGCAGGAGATAACTTCCCTCAAATTCTGTGATTGTGACTCTGAAACCAGGACTTTGACACAGGCCATGGACCTCGTTGAGAACTGGAAAATAACAGGCGCTACCTTCAAAACGCAGCCTGGTATAGGTTCATCACTGCTTCTCCCCAAGATGTATTTGATTGCCGTTGTTCCCGGACTCCCGCACACCTACTATGTATGAGCCCACGTTGGCAGGGTTGAGTCCAATGTGAGTTATATGCATCTTTTGTTGGAGAAGTATTTTTTTAAGATTATTTATTTCGAGGGGCGCCTGGGTGGCTCGGTCGGTTAAACGACCGACTTCAGCTCAGGTCATGATCTCGCGGTCTGTGAGTTCGAGCCCCGCGTCGGGCTCTGTGCTGACAGCTCAGAGCCTGGAGCCTGTTTCGGATTCTGTGTCTCCCTCTCTCTCTGCCCCTCCCCATTCATGTTCTGTATCTCTCTGTCTCAAAAATAAATAAACGTTAAAAAAAAATTTTTTTTAAGTTTATTTCAAGAGAGGGAGAGAGTACAGGGGAGGGGCAGAGAGAGGGAGGGAGAGGAGAATCCCAAGCAGGCTCCGTACTGTTGGCACAGAGCCCAACGGGGGACTCCCTCTCATGAACCGTGAGATCATGACCTGGGCCAAAATCAAGAGTTGGAGGCTTAGAAATCAAGAGTCAGGTGCTTGACAACTGAGCCACACAGGTGCCCTGGAGAAATAGTTTTTTATGCTTATTTTCAACAACAAGCTTACCAAAGTGAGTGACGAGTTGGTCTCCCTCAGGAACCTCACGGTGGTCTTCCAGACCCTCCTCGCGGGCCCTCAACCAAGGGACCATTAACAAATGTGCCCCTTTGAGCATCCCTGCAGCACTCATGCTATCAGCTAGTCAGGCAAAGGGACAGATGTCACCCAAGAAATGTTTATTAAGTACCTGCTATGTGCTAGAACATGGGGTACAATAGTTAATAAGATGGGTGTTGCTACTGTCCTCACAGAGATTGCTCTGTGATGAAAAGAGCCCCAGGCTTGTGGTCAGAAGGCCAGGCTCTCCCACTTTCTCTCTCTGAACCTCAGTTTACCTTAAGCAAAGTGAAGGAGATAGCTCTATGTCCCCCCCCCCCCCGCCATCCACCTTATAGATCAAATAAACCTGTTGACATGCTCTATAAACTCCTATAGTTTACATTACGGAAAGATAAGGTATGACTGCTATAGACATTTAAAATGTTTTTTTCCGTCTCAAAAGACTTAAGGAGATATCTGTACATCCATATTCATAGCAGCAGGAACTTAAGGAGATATCTGTACATCCATATTCATAGCAGCAATATTCACAAGAACCAAAAGGTAGAAACAACCCAAATATCCACCGATAGTTAAACCCATTAACAAAATGTGGTATACACATACAATGGGATATTATTGTTCCTCCTTAAAAAGGGAGGGGATTCTGACACAGGCGACAACGTGGATGAACTCTGAAGGCATTATGCTAAGTGAAAGACATCAGACATAAAAGGATACACACTGTCTGATTCTACACATTTGCAGTAGCTAGAGTAAGCAAATTCACAGAGACGGAAAGTAGAATAGTGGTTACCGTAGTGGGGAGTGTTGTTTAATGGGCACAGAGTTCCAGTCTGGGATGATGAAGAAGCTCTAGAGACGGATGGTGATGACAGTTGCACAACTGTGTGAATGTACTTCATGCCACAGAACCGTGCCATTAAAATGCAAGGGCGCCTGGGTGGCTCAGTCGGTTAAGCGTCCAGCTTCGGCTCAGGTCATGATCTCGCGATTCACGAGTTAGAGCCCCACGTGGGGCTCTGTGCTGACCGCTCAGAGCCTGGAGCCTGTTTCAGATTCTGTGTCTCCCTCTCTCTCTCCCCCTACCCCATTCTCTCTCAAAAATAAATAAAAACATTAAAGAATGCTGTAAAAAGTCATTAAAATGGTAAAAAAAAAAAATGCTTTCAGGAATGCAACTGTGTGTGTAAGTGCCAAAGTGAGGTGTCAGCCACTTTTCCTGGAGAAGTTTCCTTAGCATGCATCAGTGTGGTATGTTCCCACTGCCTGGGGTCTGGTCTTCAGCTTGAAGACGGTTCAGGACCCTGCCTTTGTCAGCCCAAAGGGAACTGACCCAATATTCCTCTCTGTTTTCTGTTGGCGAATGTTCATGGGAGGCAATCGGGAGGCTGTTTGGTGAACATCGAGTCGAGACAGGGAAAACCAGAGGCGCCTGGGTGGCTCAATCCATTAAGTATCCGACACTGGCTCAGGTCATGATGTCACGGTTCATGAGTTCAAACCCTCCCATTGGGCCCGCTTGGGATTCTCGCTCTTTCCTCTTTTTCTCTCTGCTCCTCCCCTGCTCACACTTTCTCTCTCTCTCTCAAAATAAATAAATAAAACTTTAAAAAAAGAGAGAGAAAACTAAGTGCTTACGTGGCATCATGATAGGATAGGATGTTCTTGCCAAAGGGACCTGAAGTCCGTCAGTTACACACGTGTAAAGTCTATGACTTCCGTCACCATATTGGAGACGCCTCTTCCAAGAAGATGGGAAATTACCTGTCAGTTGACTGTGGCTCCCTCTCCCTCAGACGAGGTCTGGGTGGGCCCTGCTAACATTTACCTCTGAGACCCTCTTTTTGTCCTGCTCCCACGGGTGAGCAATCCTCCCCCCTTTGGATCAAATCATTCTTTCTTTAGATTTTCTAATAAAGTGTTCAAACAGGTTGCATTTGAGTCGTGGGGGCCTGGCTACTCTTTCTTCCCCTTCAGATGACTTCTAGCACCTCCACTATGATGAATTTCATCAAAGTTTAAATCTCAGAGAAGGACAGCCCCCCTTTACAGAGTTCTTGGGGACACTTCCTGGAGCCCCCAAGTACTGACAACAACTACCATTACCCATCTTTTCCAGTTTTCTCAGCACACGGGTGACTAAGGCAAAGCCAAAGGACCTCTCTTCTGTGTCGTCGAGCTGGGGAATGCAAACTGGAGGTGTCTCCAACAGTGACCCGTGCAAAAATGATGATCCTGCTGGAGGGGCAGACCCTCCCTCTTTCAGCTCTCCTTCAGCTCTGCATGCCAGTAATCGCCCGCTGTCCGTGACAGATGGCAGGTAGACCCCGGGCAGAGAGCTCAAAATGGACTTTGAGTATTTCTCTTCTTGGCAGGCTCTTGTGCAAAGAGGTGAAGGGTTGCCAGCACCAAGGATGTCTCCGCTCAAATCCACCTGGCGGAGGTCAGGGTTGAGGACCTGGGTGAACTTAACCTTAAGCAGAGCAGATCCACAGATAAACAAAGGGAACCATGATTTTGAGCCTGGTCAGCTTCTTAATCCTCTATAAGCACACACATCACTCACTGCAAATTCTTATCCCAAACTGGAATTCACCGGAAGAAATCAATTTATGGCGGCAGATGTTTTTTCTCTTGCTTGTCTTGTCTTAAGCAAAACAAATTGCACAACGAGCAAGACTGATAGCAATAATATTAAGTCCGTAATAATGCAAATCAATTCTTAAGTGTGAGACGTGGGAAGATAAGTTGGAGAGAAGTTTGTGATAAAGGCACCATTCGTAGGAGACATTATAGCATTGTGTTATGTACTACCTTTAACCTAGAGAACATGGACTTGAAGTTCAGACCAACCTATGGTCAAATCCTAGCCTTTCTACCATGTGATTCTGGGTCATGGCTAAGCCGCTTCATAGATCATAAAACGGAATAATAAGGTTTGATGAGGGAATTAAATCAAAGAGCATGTATCAAGAACCCCGTAGAGCATTTGGCACTTAAATAGGTGCTTAAAGAGAGTGGTTCCTCTCTCCCTTTCTTTAGCTCCTAAACAAGCACAGCCTCGCTTGTGCATTTAACAAGTGTTTCCTGCCTCAAACTTCACGTCCTTAGAAGATACAGCAAATCCATACGTTTGATAAATAGCTTTATAATGGGCTGCTCTTGTGCCGTATATCCCAAAATCAAATAGACAGGCGAGCATCTAGGAAATTTAAAAGAAGCAAACTTTCTCCATTTCCGCGACCCTCAGGCATATCACAGTGTCCTGGGCTGATCTGAACTCTCCCAGCCGTTTCCACCAGGAGGAAAGCTCTGCCTAGGTCTGCCCAGCAGCTAGTCATACAGGGAAGCTTGGTGAGTAGGCTGTTGGGGAAGAAGCAAGAAGGAGAAGTGAGAGGTCACCAGCTTGTCGTTGACCTCTGACCTCATCTCAGAGCCCACTTTCAGATGCCCCAGCCCATTTCAGCCATCAGAGGTTGAGGACCTTGGAGATGTGGGAGGTGCCCGGGCTCCAGCAGGACAGGCTGCCCAGGCCTTGATCAAGAGAGGGGAAGGTGGCGAGATCTGGGGTCTCCTTGCTCCTCTTGTCCTTCCTCAACAGCCCCCTAGAAGATCATAGATCCCCCAAGACCAAATCACTTCCTTTTCAAGCTGTCCTCACATTTGGAATTCCCATAAAGACAGCAATAAAATGAGAGGCACCCTCAGATTACCATTTGCAGGTGTTCCAAGATGCAGCAAGCCATTTGAATCCCCCCTTAGGCCAGGGGATTCACTCCATCTGTGCTGGCAATTCAGCCGAGACCAGTATTTTCTGATGTGCGGCTTTCCTGAAATGTCTGTTTCTCCTTTTTTTTTTTTTTTTTTTTTTTTTACATACCAAAGAAGAAAAATCAGCGTTACCATCCACATTATTAGAACCGAAAATAGCCTCGTTTTTCCCCAACCCATATCATCGCCGCATTACAGATACATTTTGTGCATCAACCTTAAAGGTTGTTGTGTTTCCCTCCTGCCTTCTCCTTTCATTATACAAGATTTCCAGTTATTCAGTATTTTGTTCTCATTAGAACACTGCTTGTCACATGTTTTCACCAGAGACATTCATCACCAAGGTCAAAGGGTGAATATCGTGATCTATTACGCTTAGAGGAATCTAATGAAAAGCCACATAATTATCCAATTTAAAGAGAAGCATGTAAAAAAAGAAGGGGGGCACTTGCTATAATTTAAATTGTTTTGTTTCCCTGAAGCAAAATTCAGCACCTGATTGACAGGACCTAATGATAATTCTTATTGATATGGGGATGTTAATTGTGGAGAGATATTTAATAAGTCTTATATTCTGGAGGTAAATGTGTGCTCTTAACCTGCACCTGAACCTGATTTTTGATGCAGCGTGGGGATGAGGTACAGATACAGATAAGTGAGCACAAGTGGATTTTCAGTCTTGTGTGGCAGAATGGAAATTGGAATCTTCAGAATCTATTAGGAGAACAATTCCACAGTTGCTCACACTTTTATAAATTATACTGTATGCTATAGGAAGACACAAAGTCAGGGGAGGTTCAAGAGAGGATATGTCGTGACTTTGCGTAGAAGTTTCTAAGGGTGGTACTTAACGATGGCGTTGTATTGTTTTTAGTCAAAGACACATACCTAAAGCCGTGCTCTGTATTCATTTTCAGACAAAATGGACAAATGAGATCCATTTCCCATATCACCTCTCTCCTACCCCCAGGCTTACCTCGCAGAAAATGAGGTTAACTTTGAAACCTAGGTAAATAAATTCTCAGAAGAAAATGAATTCTTACATTGTGAACAAAACCAGTTGAGAAGGCGTTCCTAGGCCTAGATCTCAAAATAAGTGATGGGTGGGGGCTGAAAACATCAACCAGATCTCACTCTATCCTGAGATCACTGGGCCCTGGGAGCCAGCTTCCGGGGCTGTGGACAGAGCTGGGGTCAGCACTGACTTTCTTGTGAGGCCGTTTCCAAATCACTGCCCAGAGGAGAGGAGGTGATTCACCAGATGTGGTTATGTGGGATTCAGTAAGCTACAGCCTGCCCTCACTGAGAGGCTGTGCATTTTTGTGTGTTTTTGTTATGTTCTAGCAAAGTTTTAAATATTGGAACTTTAAAACTGCATCTGCTGTTATGAGACAACTCCATCACTGGGGAACTGATACTTATATAGCTAACTTTGGGCAAATGATACAAAGTAAACAAAAAAACAAAACCTACTCTAAAGACAAGTAGGCTTGAAAAAAAAAACCAGTGGCTTCAATCTGAAGGAGGGAATTTCGAGTTGTGAAATTGAGTTCAAAAATTTTTTATAAACTCTGAGTTAACTCAGTCTTCCAATTTTACTATTGGAAAAAGACTTACATTTTAATATGATATGCTATAAATATAAATATTTATACTAATATTTAATATAAAATGCTATAAATGTAGCATTAATATCATATCTTGGTCAACATAATTATTCACACCAACCCATATTTAACTCCAAAACAATCGAGCCAAAGATTGTTATAGACTGAGTCACAAATGGGTCACTGTCATCAGAAACTAAGAGCTGTCAATTTACAAATAGGAACATGAGAGTTCAAGTGCAATCATTAAAAGGGTATCACAGAAAACTAGAGTAATTGTTAATGAACAAATATTTAAAATGTTCAAAGCATTCCAAGATAAGATTCTTTTGAACATAACATCTGGGGGTCTGGGACACAGTGGATGATCAATAAATGAGCAACGAGCAAGAAATTCTGTTTTTCTTTTGGCTTCCTGAATTTGCTTCGTTGTTTTTGCTTTTTTAAAAAAAATTTTTTTTAACATTTATTTATTATTGAGAAAGAGAGAGACAGAGCATGGGAGGGGCAGAGAGAGAGAGGGAGACACAGAATCGGAAGCAGGCTCCAGGCTCCGAGCTGTCAGCACAGAGCCCGACGTGGGGCTTGAACTCACAGACTGCGAGATCATGACCTGAGCCAAAGTCAGACACTCAACCGACTGAGCCACCCAGGCACCCCTCAAAAATTTTTTTAAATGTTTATTTATTTTTGAGAGAGAGAGAGAGAGAGAGACAGAGTGCAAGCTGGGGAGCGGCAGAAAGAGAGAGAGGGAGACACAGAATCTGAAGCAGTCTCCAGGCTCCGAGCTGTCAGCACAGAACCTGACTTAGGGCTCAAACTCACAAACCGCGAGATAATGACCTAAGCGAAGTCGGACACTTAACCAACCGAGCCACCCAGGCGCCCCTATTTTTGCTTTTAATACACACACACACACACACACACACGCATGCACACACCTTGAAATGTTCCAGATATAAATTATATGGACTCTGAGCCAGGTACTCACCTTAACTGAAAAAAAAAAGCCAAGTTAATTGGAGACGCCGAAATTGATCACAGGTTATGATACCAATGGCAGTTGAAACAACTGCCTGTGATTTTCAACTTCCCAGGCCAGAGCATTACATCATACACAGGAGATTATAATTTCTCTGCACACTTCTGGTATCTCAGTACTTGAAAAGTGATATGCCGGCAAATTGAAGAGAGTTCAGAGAAAAGCAATAAAGATAATTAAGGGGGCCCTCAGATTGACTGATGGAAAGAGATGAAAAGAATTAAGTGTGGGCTGTGTGGCCCAGTGATGACCTGGTGGTTCTAGGAACGACATGCAGCTCTATCAGGATTCCCGTCCGCGGTACGCGTTCGTCCACACAGAATCACGATGAAATAATAAACACAAAGAACCTTGATCCAGGTCAAGAGCCTAAGGCTATACCTGTGCTGGGCAGCTGTCGACACCAACCCTGAGTTGCTGTGCCTCTCAGTGGGGGATCAGGGTAACCTCAGAACTAAGAGAGGCTGGAATGTCACCGAAATCCCCCTATCTCCACTCTGGTGCCTGTCTAACCATCCATTCATCCTACACTAGACCCCTGGATCCTGGAAATGCCCTGCATCCCAAAAGGGAAGTTGTAAGGGTTGGTTAACATCATGGTGGAGTCTGGGTTCAAATCTCAACTTCAACACTTCCCAGCTGCGTGACCTTGGGAAAGTTACTCAACCTCTCTGAGGGGCCCTTTCCTCACTTGTAAAATGGAGGTAGCAATAGAGTCCTTCTCCTAGGGTTGTCGGGTGAAACTGCTCACATAAAGCACTTCTCAGAGTGTCTGGCCTATAGTAAGCACTCGATACACCGTAGCTATCGTTCTTGTTTATTATAATTAATAATTATTTAGGGAAAGCCCTAAAGATCGACAAAAACCTGATCCCCCTAATAAGGGGTTCCAGGCCCTAAAACATTCACCTGTGTGTTGTCTGGCCTAGGGGACCATGCCAGAGTCTGAGGAGATCCCACAAGACTTCATATGTTATTGACGCCCTCCCTCCAACAAGCCCATCTCCTTTATACCTATTATCGGTTGGGGACCAAATGGCCCAATTTGCCCAGCACCGTCCTGGTTTCTGCGTGTTGACTTAAGGTAATTATTTATAGCAACTGCTTTCACTCATAAGGGTCACAGTTATGATGATGAATGATACGGTCACCCTAGTTCCAGGTCCCCTGACATCTTTTTCTCTACACCTTCTCTCTCTTGCACCACCTCTGGAGTTTCATAAGTATATTCAAGTTATTTTTCATCAGTCCTTACCTCATGTGGGTCAAATGGGAGGGTTGCCCTGAGTTTTACCTAAGGGTTTCCCTTGGCTTCTTTCAGGATCTGGTGAATGGATCCATAGTCACCCTTGCTGCGGGCTGCCCACATTTTCAGGTGCTCGGGCCCAAGAGCCTCGCCAGTTAGTCTGTCCTCAGCAAGCTTTCTCCAAACCCATTTTCATTTTAGTGGATTTTCTCTGGAAATTTTCCAACATCACTGGATCTTTTATAAGCGGCACAATGGAAACTTTGTGGGTTTTTTTTTTAATTGAATGAAATAGTCTCTCTTTTTTTTTTAATGTTTATTTTTATTGTTGAGAGAGTGGGGGAAGGGGCAGAGAGAGAGGGAGACAGGATCAGATTCGAAGCGGGCTCTGTGCCAACGTCAGAGAGCCCAATGCGGGGCTTGAACTCACGAACCGTGAGATCGTGACCTGAGCCGAAGTCAGATGACACTTGACCTACTGAACCACCCAGGCACCGTGATAGTCCTTCTTTTTATTCCAGTGCTTGGAGTCAGAAGATCTGGGTTTGAGTGCCAGGTTCATCTGAACTGCATGCAAGAACTCACGAGTCACTTCTTCCTGAGCTTCAGTTTCCTCATCTCTGAATAACATGCCGGTAGTCAAGTTACTGACAAATACATCTCCAAAATAGCTTTACTTCTTCCTTTTCCATCTGTACGCTCTCTTTTTTCCTGCCTTAGTGCACTGGCTAAGACCCCCAGTACAATGCGGAACTGAAGTGCTGAGAGTGAACATCCTTGTCTTATTCTCATTCTTATGGGAAAGGGATTTAATGTTTTGCCACTAAATATGATGCTACTTGCAGAACTTTGTAAAAAATGTTTATTTATTTTTGAGAGAGAAAGAGAGAGAGCGTGGGGGAGGGGCAGAGAGAGAGGGAGACACAGAATCTGAAGCAGGCTCCAGGCTCTGAGCTGTCAGCACAGAGCCCGACTCAGGGCTCGAACCCACAGACTGCAAGATCATGACCTGAGCTGACATGGGATGCTCAACCGACTGAGCCACCCAGGCGCCCCACCTGTAGACTTTTCATTGATGTCCCCTATCAGGGCAAAGAATTTCTCTCCTAATCCTAGTTTACTGAGAGTGTTGAGTCTTGTCGGATGTGCTTTTTCTATTTATTGAGATGATCACATAATTTCCTCCCATATTCTATAACTTATTAAATTACAATGATTAACTTTCAAATATTTAAAGAACTTTACGTTCTTGGGATAAATCCCTCGTATTGTCAGACTCAGTTTACTAATATTCTGTTAATGATTTTGTGTCTATGTTATTGGTGTAATACTAGAAGAAAAGTGTTTTTCTTCTCTTCCTATACTTGGAATCACATGAGATTACATATGTTAACACGTTTCGTAGCCTCTACAGGCCCCAAGGCTGGTGCACCTGCTAGGAATGACGACAATGCCCAGCACAAAGGTAGGTGGCCCTTGCCATGGCAAGAGCCCACAGGGTGGTCGGGAACCCATCCCAATGACTCATTCCGACTCTCTCACAAACTTAGTCATAACCAATAACTCAGAACCCTCAGCCTGTGAGTTTGGTAAAGTTGTCCCTCGGGTTTTCCAGGGAGGCCCCCATGTAGAATATTCTCTCCTGTTGTTAATCCTCATCACACCATATATCCTGAGTTTGGAGTAGTTTTCCCTGAATGCACTGACGTGTTCCTGCCTAGAAAGAAACTCATTTACCACTTGCCTGGCTCCTCAAGTGGACGCAGAACATTTTCCTACAATCTGTCCCAACACGGGACACGGTAGAGCTTATGATACATGTATAGTTTCAATAGTTTGAAATCTGTAAAGAAGTTCAGTTTCGGGGCGCCTGGGTGGCTCGGTCGGTTAAGCGTCCGACTTTGGCTCAGGTCATGATCTCACGATCCGTGAGTTCGAGCCCCACGTCGGGCTCTGTGCTGACAGCTCAGAGCCTGGAGCCTGTTTCAGATTCTGTGTCTCCCTCTCTCTCTGCCCCTCCCCTGTTCATGCTCTGTCTCTCTCAAAAATAAATAAACGTTAAAAAAAAAATTAAAAAAAAAAGAAGTTCAGTTTCTACGTAGGAAGTTTAAAGTCAAGTAAGGTTTCTCAATTCTGACAAAGATTATTAAAGGTATCCTAATTTACGTGTCCCTGAACAAGACGGGCAAGGCAGTGCCCTCCTGAAGCCAGTGTTGTTCAGGTGCTGATTTGATATTGAAGCCCTGTGGTGGGTGCCAGGCAGGGCCACCCAGACCCCCTTTAGGACCGTGACACTCACTCACCCAGTTGCAAGGAGTTTGGGCTACTTCTAACTCACATCTTAGATCCCCCCTAGGCTTTGCCCTTGGCCAAGGGAGCTGCCTCACCAGAGGTTACTTTCCCTTCTAGCCATTCCTCATGACAGGTGAAATGGGAGGAAGGAGAACTATAAAAGCACCGCCATCTTGCCTCGACATAGGACGACTATTGGAGGCCATTCTACCTGCAACCTACCTTCATTGCAGCTCAACTCCTTCTTCTGCACCCTTCTCCCTCCCTCATCCCTCCCAAGTATTGTTTCCAGAGCATTCTCCAGTCAACTTCTTACTCCCCAATCCCCATCTCAGAGTCTGTTGCCTGCAGCAATGGGCTTAAAACCAGCCTAAATCCTGATACCTTCTTAAAGGCTGCCTCTTACCTCTTAAAGGTAAGAGATTAACTGAATGACTGCTAAATGTCTTTCTTCAGAAATAGTGGAGCTTAAAAATATACTAGACCTCAGTAAAAAAGTTACTGAGAAAGGGAAAACTTTCTTCCATGATTAAAGTCATAACTGACAATTCCTTAAGGAAATCATGACCCCCAACTAACGTGAGCCCCAAAAGTTCAGTAAACAAACAAAACCACCCACCATCATGGAACAAAGAGTTTCAGGAAAAACTTGTCTAAAATTAAAAGTTCAGGGTGTGAAATGTCATAGACGTTAACTGTGGAAGTTATATAGCGCTATTAAATGGGCAGAACTCTTGGCTATGATGTGGGTCACAGGCCGCCACAAGCTGTGAGACAGCATTTCTGTCTCACACAAGAACTTCTATACAGAGCAACCTAAAATCTTCACACGTGCTTCAAGGTTTGTGACATTCTTTCAGGTTTGGCTTCTCTTGAAAAACAGAGCAAAATCTGTCAACGATGCAGTGGGACATTGCAAGCCACGAAGGAACTATTGGATGGGAAAAGATGAGGATACCCAACCAGCACAGGACAGCTCATGATGTGTGTTTTTCCATTACCAGGGAGGTGCTCAGTGAACGATTCCTGATGCTGACTGCCCCCCGTGATTACTCGCACTTGTGGTATGATGGCACAGGGGAAATCAGCAAGCCCCTGATGATTTACCCCTTCGTTCAACGATTTATTCAACAGTGTGTCCGTTGGGCTGAAAACTAAGCTGAATAACAAAGAGATCACCAAACACCGTGGCTTTTAAAAGCAGAAGTCTAATCCACACTCATGTACCATTACAAGGCGAATGGTCCGGGTTGGGGGAGCTCTGCCATGCCTTTCCATCCAATTGCTCTGTCACTATCCAGGGCGGTGCCCTTGTTTACATGGACACTGCCATGTTCCTGCCCTCAGGAAGGTGAGTACCAGTCTAGGGGCTAGGGCTTGGCTTCTGAACAAACGAGGCAGACATTACACACATCACTTCCTCTCTCACTCCTCATGTGAGGAGTCAGGCACCTAGCCACCCAGCCACATGGGAAGTTGCTATTGTGGTCTAGCTGGGCGTTTGGCACTGTCTGGCTTAAATCCTATTACTATAGGAAGAAGAACAAATTCTAGCAGACAACTGGAAGTCTCGGCCAATAGTGTCAACTTTGAGCCTGGCATCTGCCAGACCTGCGTCGATGGCAGTGAGACAGTGGAACTGTAGTATTTGCTCCTATGGAGTTCACAGTCTGGTGGGGAAGAAAATACATAAATAAGGAAATATGACCAAGCATAAAGATCCAGGAAGAGGATGAAGATGGTACTGATAAAGACAAGAAAAGAGAGTGCTGGACAGAGGAATCTAATGCTCAAAGTCCCAGAGGGACAAATGCTTGGGTGTACCTAAGGCCCATCCAGAGAGTGGACCCGGAGCAGAGTGAAGGGGAGAAGGCACGAGCTAGGGATGCAGAGGGAGCAGGGCGGGATCCTGAAGGACCCTGAAGGCCATGGTGAGGAGCATGGTATTGGAAGTGCAATGAGGAGGTGGCTTACCAGATACGATCCCTGTGCCTGCTGTGGGGAGAATGTAGCCATCTGTATAATCCTTCTATCCACCAGGAGAATGAATGTTTAAATACTGTCTCTTAAGAATAATTTTCTTTAATGTTTATTCATTTTTGAGAGAGAAAGCATGAAGTGAGGCAAGGGCAGATAGAGAGATTGAGAGAGAATCCCAAGCAGTCTCAAGCCCCATGTCAGGCTCTGTGCTGATGGCTCAGAGCCTGGAGCCTGCTTCGGATTCTGTCTCTCTCTCTCTCTCTCTCTCTCTCTCTCTCTCTGTGTCCCTCCCCTGCTCATGTTCTGTCTCTCTTTCTCTGTCTCTGAAAAATAAATAAGCATTTAAAAAAATTTTTTTTAAAAGAAATGGTAGGCAAATACATATAGTCTGTCTACACCTTTCTGAAATGCACTTTTGCATGGGCAACAACATGCAGACGTTAATAATACCCAAAAGGTACATGTTCTCCCTAGTTTACAAAGTCTTTGTCCCCATTACCCTACGCAGATACCTGGGTGAATTGAATTTGCTATAAATGGCTCTTAACGAGTAAATGAGACCAATTGACTAAAATTTGAAATTTGTAATGGGCCTATGATACCTATTCACGTATCATAAGCATACAAGTCTTTAAAAATAGTTAGTGGGTTCTGATGATTCAGGAGGCCTTGATTTCTTGAGCCCTTGGTTTATAAACTGGTGCGACCTTGGAGGAAATTCTGCCCACTTGTAACCAAAACTCTGAAACTTTGGAGATAAAGGGTTATTTCAAATCTTATGAGAATATACATGAAGACTGTGTCTGTGCTAACTCAAATTCTAAATCAGTTGCCGGGTGAACTAATCATTTCAAGCATTAAAGCTTGGCCTTGGGATGAAATTAAAGGAGAAACATTTAGGCGGAATCATTGGAGAATTACCCTCAAAGTAAGATGGCTAGATCCATAAATATTTTCCTAAGGGAGAAAGTGAAAGTATCATCAGTTTCTAATTCTAATAGAAAAAAAAAAATTAGCCTGTGGTCCATAGAAAACAACCTTGTGTCAGAACACTGAATTATGTTTCTCCTACCTCCCATTTTCACTGTGACTAATATTTCCTAATAGATTCAACGAAGAAATGCAAAGCAGATATCTGCATTTGAGATCTCTGATTTATCCACAATAGCCCAAGTACCTGGGCTGGTGTGGGGGTATTACATGGGGATCTAAGCGCCCAGTACAGAAAGCCCAGCACAGCGGTATTTCTAGAGAATTAAGGATGCACAAAACAATGGGTGTGCGGGCAGCAGTGCCAAGAGGGAGAGAATTCTTTAAAAGCAGGAAACAAGGAAGAGGGTCCCACTCACCATTCTTGACCTTTCACTCTGCAGAAAACACTCCTTACCTCTTGGCCAGAGAGCACACCTCCCTCCCTGCTGCCCCCGGGCTTTCATTCTCCAGGCATTTACTGACACCTTCTCTGAGCCAGACCTACAGCTGGAGCCTGAGGCTACAGAGATGAGTCACACGTGACCCCCAGCCCAAAGGACCGGTTCTCGTGCTAAGAAATGAACACAAAAAGGAACAATCTGGAAAGAGCTCTTAAGAGAGGAAGGTGCCAATGGCTGAGAACCCAGAAGAGTTGGTGATTCACCCTGGCCTCCCCAGTTGGGACAGCCTTTACAAAGAGTGAGTTTTGGGGCGTCTGGGTGGCTCAGTCGGTTAAGTGGCCGACTTTGGCTCAGGTCATGTTCTCACGGTTTGTGGGTTCGAGTCCTGCGTCAGGCTCTGTGCTGACAGCTCAGAGCCTGGAGCCTGTTTCAGATTCTGTGTCTCCTTCTCTCTCTGACCCTCCCCCGTTCATGCTCTGTCTCTCTGTCTCAAAAATAAATAAACGTTAAAAAAAAAATTTTTTTTTAAAAGTGAGTTTTTCGCTTTCGCCAGCTCCTCCGTGATGAGGCTCAGCGAAGAGGAGAGATGTGGGGGTGCTGGGGAGAGCAGCTGAGGCTACAGGGAAGGTGAGAGTCCCCTTGTGAATAATCCCCAGCCATGTGTCTCACATTTGACCTTGGGACTTCCCCTGAGCAGAAGACTCTTCTCCAGGGCAGCTCTCATCCATGAGAGACTCCCCCTTGTTCTAGATCAATGACTTCATCCTGGGGACGCAGCAACTTTCTGTGCTCACAGGTGCTGTGGCACAAGGCATGACCCTGAGGACAGCTTGGCTCTTGGTCTCCCTGACTTCTGAGAGGAAGGACGACTATCTCACCCAGGAAGACACGGTGGCCAGAATGACTTCATGACCGGCAGCTGGGCTCATCTGGGCCCTGGAGTGAAAAATCGGGTGGCTCCCTGTCTTCTATATCTTACGGCTTGCTGAGGGGATCTATAAAATGATTCCTTGCTGTTCCATATTGACCTATTTTCCTCTTTTTCTTACTGCACCATCTGACTGTGACCTACGGTAACAAGACCTCCTGTGTGTGTTGCGCTCATGCCTTCTCAGCTCCCCTCCTCCCGCACACACTATATCTGCAACAGACATTTGCATGGAAGCGCCCAAAGACACTCTATTCTTTCTCCCTTCTTGCCTTTTCACAGACTGTTGCCTCCACCTGGAATGTTCTGTGTGTGCCTGGCGTCCTCCTACTTCCCTTTCCAGATTCAACCCTAATATAGTCTGGTGCCTGGAACCTTTGCTGAAGTCCCCAGCAGGATGGATGCCCTCCTCTCTGCCCCCTTCCACTATGGATTCTATTCTGTTCTACGCTGAACACATGGCCGCAATAAATCGTCTCACATCCGCCTCTCTCACTAGCCGATGAGCCCTCAAAACCCTTGAAGGGTGGAAAATGTGTTAGTCTCATCTGTTGTCTCCTCAGCTCTCAAACACCCTAGCACACGGGGGATGTTTAGCCAATGTGGACTTTTCAGTGACTTTCAAGATAACCTGTCACATTCTTACGTGCATTTCACAGAGCTCACGTGCTTAAAGCCCTCTTAACAGTTTTCATCCTTTACACTTTACACGGCATCCTTTACACAGCAATCTTGCATTGATCAGCCCCATTTAGAGACGAGAAAACAGAAGTTTGGAAACTTGTGGTGATCTGCCCAAGGTCACTTAGCAAGAAAGTGGCGAAGCTGAGATGGGTCTGGGACATTCTGGTCTGCTCACAGCCCTCTGGCTTGCACGGTAGGGGGATAGCACTGAGCTCCCTGTCTGAGGTCCGAAGATTACGGAGGACACAATCTCCATCCAGTGCCTGGGGCCACCCACACCTGCTCCTCTGCTCCTTCAGTCCTTCAACTGTGGTCTGAGGCCCCTGGGGGGCTACCCTGTGCGTAGGCCTGAGGGAGGGTATACTGTAGGAGGTTGCTTGGGTTGGCCTCCGCAGGCGGACTCAAGCTCAAATTGTGCTCAAGTCAGCAAGCTGAGGCTACAGCCAGATCTGCGGTGGGAGCGGGGGAAGGATGAGAGTTGGAATTACTTCTCCCACAATTTTATCCCTGGTGTTGGTTTGCATAAAAAAAAAAAAAAAAAATCTCACACTACCGTCCATGTGCTACCAAACTGACCACAAAATCAGAAATATCAGAGCCCAGATTAGGGAGATCTTTAGGTTTTTACGAATTGCCTTCATTTAATTTCATTAATTAATTTATTATTATTATTTTTTTTTATTTTAATAGATTTGGAGAGTTTGAAAATCCAAAGGCAAAAGAAGGTAGAGTGTAAAAATTGTCCTTGCCATTCTTGTCCCCCATGACCAATTTCCTCTGCCAGAGGTGTTCCATGAATATGCAAGAAAACACACACACACACACACACACACACACACTCATAATCACACACACATTTTTTTCCTCCCATTTTTATATGATGGGCAACCTATTTATACACTGTTCTACATCTTGCTTTGGTTGTCACTTGACAACACGTCTTGGAATTCCTTCTGGATCCGCCCACAAAGGGGTGCCTCCATCTTTTTTATAACTGTAGTGTATCCCACTGTATGCATGTCCCAGAATTTGCTTCACCAGTCCCCTAGTGAGGAACATTTAGTTTCTTTTCCATCTGTTGCTATTATAAATAGCATTGAAGTGAATAACCTTATGTATACATCATTTTGGTCACCTGGGAGTATATCCAGAAAACAGGTTCCTAGACTTGGAATTCTGGGTCAAAGTGTTGCCCGATGGCCTTCCAGAGTTTGTCCTAATTTAAAAGTCAACTAGAAGTGTTTTAGTGGACCTCTTTCCCCATGAAAGCCCCTTTGACACAGTAGCCATCGGGGATGGTGTGAGAAGTTCAGAGAAGCCAGGAAGACCCGACTCCTCTGCATTTAGAAAATAAAGGTGGGGATCGGGGTGCCTGGGTGGCTCAGTCGGTTAAGCGTCCGACTTCGGCTCAGGCCATGATCTCGTGATTGGTGAGTTCGAGCCCCACGCCGGGCTCTGTGCTGTCAGCTCAGAACCTGGAGCCTGTTTCGGATCCTGTGTCTCCCTCTCTCTGCCCCTCCCCTGCTCATGCTCTGTCTCTCTCTGTCTCTCAAAAATAAATAAATGTTTTTAAAAAATTAGAAAATAAAGGTGGGGAAAAATGCAGATGAAAACCACTTCATACATACTAGCATCCTATAATCCAAAAAAAAAATCAGGAAGTGAGTGTTGGCTGTAGAGAAACCTGAACTCCTGTGCATTGCTGGTGGGAATGTAAAACAATGCAGCTGCTTTGGAAAACAGTTTGGTGATTTCTCAAAAAACTAAACATAAAATTACTTTAATGACTCAGCAATTCTACTCCTAGGTATATACACCCAAAAGGATTGCAGAAAGGGTATTCAAACACTTGTTCGTGAATGTTCATAGCAGCATTATTCGCAGTTGCAAGAGGTAGAAACAACCCAAATATCCATCCACAGATGAATGAATAAACACAATGTGATATGTGCATACAAAGGAATATTACTCAGCCATAAAAAATAATGGCATTCTGATTCACGCTACAACATGGATGAACCTCCAAGACATTATGCTGAGTAGAAGAAGCCAGACAAGAAAGGTCACATCTATCATATGATTGTATTTATATGAATTATCCAGAATAGGTAAATCCACAGAGACAGAAGGTAAATTGATGGTGGCCAGAGGCTGGGAGGGAGAAGGAATGGGGGAGTGACTGCTAATCAGGTACAGGGTTTTTCTTGAGGGTGATGAAAATTCTTGGAACTTGATACAAGTGATACCGAATTGTGTACTTTAAAATGGCTAATTTGGGGCGCCTGGGTGGCTCAGTCGGTTAAGCGTCCGACTTCAGCTCAGGTTACCGATCTCAAGGTCTGTGAGTTCGAGCACCGCGTCGGGCTCTGGGCTGATGGCTCAGAGCCTGGAGCCTGCTTCCGATTCTGTGTCTCCCTCTCTCTCTGCCCCCCCCCCCCGTTCATGCTCTGTCTCTCTCTGTCTCAAAAATAAATAAATGTTAAAAAAAAATTTTTTTTTAAATAAAAAAAAATTTTTTTAAATGGCTAATTTATGGCGTACAAATGTCATCGCAACAATAAAAAAGGAAAACGAGCGGCGGTATCTTCATGTCACTGTTTCATATTCTTGATCTCTGGCTTTCTGGATCCCCCCCGCCCGGTGAAATGCTTCTCTGGGCCCCCCTCCCAAGTTGGCCTATCTGTAGGAGCAGACAGGATGCTGGCCCAGGGGCTCAGTGGTTACAGAAGTTCACAAATATTAGTCAATACCATACTCCGGGCAATGAGCCTGGTGCCTTATATGTATTTTCTCATAACACCACAACCCTGCAAAGTGTGTATCATTATTTTCATTTTACAGATAAAGAGACGGGGATTTAGAGAGGATAAGTACCTCGCCCGGTCTTACTCAGCTAGAAGGTAGCAGAGGGCTTTGACTCCAAAGCCAAGTGCTTTCCATGAAGCAGCCAGCCTCAATGTTTTATCCGTCTCACAGGGACCGGGGACAGCAGGACTTTGCCAACCCCAAAAGCCGCTCCTGATGACTCCATGACCTGGGCCTTTGGCCAGGCTGCTCCTCTGGGAAGCATTGAGCTTCTCCTCCTCTGAGGCCCTCTACGTCCAGCTTACTCCAAGCGTTTCCTTGAAGCCCAGCTTGTCCCTTCTTGCCCTCCCATTTAACATACTGAATTGAGTTCATGGCACTCCATAAATACTAAGTGAATTAAATTGATCTCAGTAGGATGGAGCAAGGGAACAAAATGAATTCAGAGTGTTCGGCCCTAACCTAAATTAGGCTGCTTGAATAAAATAACCTCACCTTATTCCTGCTGTGATGTGAAGAGTGAGGGCTTCTGGGTTCAACAGTCTTAGCTTCAAATCCTGGGTCTGCCGCTTTCTTGCCTGTGTTCTCTAAGCCTTAGTTTGCACATCCATAAAAATGGGGCTGTAAAACTGTAAGGAGGATCGAACAATACAGTGTGAGAAAGGCCAACGTACTTCATTCAAAAAATATCTATTAAGGCCCCACTATCTAGCAGGCAGCGTATTGGTACAGGAGATTTTTCTTTAAATGTGGTTCACATGATCCTTGAACTCAAGAGACTTTCATTCTAATGGGAGGAGCAGATATTAAATAACTAATTGTGAACCAGGGGTCTTATATTCTGTGTGTGGAAGGGTGTCTGAGGAGGCTTTCTGAGGAAGTTATATTGGAGCTGAGGCTGAAGGATAAGGAGGTATAACTGGAATGTTCCACAAAGGCCATGACAGGTGCAAGGGCCCTGTGGAGGAAATGAGCTAAGGGAGTTTGAGGAACTAAAAGGGGACCAGTGTGCAAGGGACCAGTGTAATAGATATCCAGGGGAAGAGGGACAAGAGATGGCTACCATTCACTGCCAGACACAGAGTAACCCATCAGGTTCTTCCGTCCTATAGTCACCTTAGTGTCTCTCACCACCCTTCTACCTGTGTCCCTCCAGCTCACTCTCTAGGACACAGCCTCAGCGGCCATTTAAAGAGATAAATCGATCACTCTCCTCTTAATGGCCTTGAATGGTGGCCCACTGTTTCTAGGAGACTCTCAGACCAGCATCCATAAGGTGTCTGCCTGGACAAGTCCCTGCAGATCTTAGACTCAGTAGGGCTGCAATGCCACAGCTTGTTCCGAGGAGCCTGTCCCACCCACAGCTCTTGTCACTCAGGTATCCGTGTGTTGGACAACACAACAGGCCCCCAGCCCCAAGCTATATGGCTGACTAGACCAGGCACATTCACCGAACCCAACGGGTGGCAACCTAAAAGCTTCCCAGTGCCCCCTGGTATGGAACCTAAAATATAGTGGAGAGGAAGAAACCTGAATCAATCAGAATGTCTTTGCCAGGAGTTTGAGCTAAGGCATTCCATGAGACTGACCAGAAGACAAAAAGGTGCTGGGAGATCCAGCCAGGGCCATGGAAAGCCAACGCCGTAGAAATTTGACAAAGAAGGGGACGAATGTCACAAGGTAGCAGAAGCCAGTCAGCAGAGAGAGTGGAGCACAGGCCCAGAGACAAGGGAAGATGCAGTGAAAGACAGATCCTGTGGCCCCACAGACAGCTGCAGATTCCTTGACCTGGGTGGGAAACCTTGACTCCCGATGGCTCCTGTCTGCTGCCCCAGGTGGTAGCTCTGCCTCATTCTGGCCCAAGTTGGCCCTTTTCCCATTGTCATCCAAAGTGAATCTCTGCCACTGCATTCTTCCTTGCTTGAGTTACCCTTGCATCCATAGGATCCACGCAAACAGCTACTCAGCTAGGTCCAACTTCTCACTCTTTGGCATCCCCCTTGGCACACAGGGCTTACACGTGTTCAGTATGTACCTACTGGGAAAAAAATAACTGAATGAAATTTACATCCCAAACAATGGCTGGCATGGTGATTGGAGATTGCTTTTTCTCATTCATATCAATTTTAATTGGCACCTTCTGCCCCTTGGATAAGAAAAGTATTTTTTTTTTTTTTTTTTTTTTTTACCATTTTCACCGTGGTAAGCCTGGAACGAAAAGTCATGGAAGAAGGGGTTGAAGGGAGGCAGAACAGGGCAGGTAGGGAGGTATGTAACAACTATTCATACAGACCATTTACCCATAAGTAAATATCTATAGGCACCTGTCACTCACTAAATTTGAATGAAGGCAATAGTATGGCACACACAGAGCAATGTACACCTGGCTTAAGAGCCTACATTTTCTGGGGCACCTGGGTGGTTCAGTCGGTTGAGCGCCCAACTCTTGATTTCAATTCAGGTCACGATCTCACTGTTTCAAGAGTGCAAGCCCTGCTGTCAGAGCAGAGCCTGCTTGAAATTCTCCCCATCTCTCGGCCCTTACCCTGCTTGCACTCTTTCTGTCTCTCTCAAAATAAAACTTAAAAAAAAAAAAAAGAGTCTAGGGGCACCTAGGTGACTTAGTCAGTTAAGCGTCTGATTTCGGCTCAGGTCATGATCTCACGGTTCCTGAGTTCAAGCCCCGCATCGGACTCTGTGCTGACAGCTCAGAGCCTGGAGCCTACTTCAGATTCTGTCTCCCTCTCTCTCTGCCCCTTCCCCCCTTCTCTATCTCTCTCTATATCTCTCTCCCAAAAATAAGTAAACATTTTTAAAAATTTTTTTTAAAGAGTCTACATTTTCTCTGTTTAGTCAGTGGTGTATGTTCCTTAGATAAAACTTCTCACTCTAATGTATAATGTATAATTGCAGTGGCCCAATATACAGTTGTTATTTTTTGGTTATTACCATGGTAACTGTGTAGACCCCAATCAGTGTCCCACTCCATTCTTTGAGCACCCTCAGCTTATGCAGCCAGAGCTGATCCCTAGACAGGGCAGAGTTATTTTATCTTTAGACACAGGAGATGATTCCCTGTGCCTCCAATTCCAACCATCATAGCCACACCGCCAAACTACTTGAACAATGGCCGGTCAGCCCAATGGGGTCTTGCCATTATTAACCGGAGAGAGGGCTCCAGCTACGTAGAAAAGAATCCAGTGCATGGGAAAAAAGAGAGAAAGAAAAAAAGGGAGAAAGAGAAAGAAAGAAAGAAAGAAAGAAAGGGAGGAAGGAAGGAAGGAAAGAAGGAAGGGAAGGGAAAGGGAAGGGAAGGGAAGGGAAGGCAAGGCAAGGCAAGGCAATAGTAGGCCAGTTGTCATTTTCTTATTCTGTACAAATCATACAAGGCATCCTTCCCTGGACATTCTCTGTTGTTGAAATTCAGGAGGCAATATGCATAAAGGGGTGAGAAGCAGTGTGTGACAGAGGTGATTCATGCTCGCCAAATATCTACATGCTCCCTTGCATATCCCAGACTCCCTTGCTGTTATGGGACCATGTGACTAGTTCCAGCCTATGGACCGTGGGGAAAAGTCTGTGAGTCCTTCCTAGGAGGAGGCAGTGCAAAGCCAGCCAGCTTCCTCCTTCTCTGTCTCTCAAGCCCTGCTGGAGTCTCATGGAAGGACACCTGCTCCTGAAAGCATAGCTGCAGGATGAAAAACCCTTGCTGATTTTGCATCAACAAGAAATGGACTTTTATTGCATTCAGTCACTTAGATTTAGAGGTTTATATGTTACCACAACACAGTCCAGTCTGTTCTGGGCCTTACACTGCAAGGTTCGAGGCTTAAGAAACCTTGAAAGGTAAGAGACAGGCCTGCTTTCAAGCTGCTTGCAGTCTAAATTGGGAGAAGAGGCGGGCAAACATTCCCATGTCAAATGTGAAAGCTCAGGCCACGAAGCTGGCAAAGAGAGAGAGAGAGATCATTCAAACAGCCCCATGACAGAAGCATGATTTATGTGAAGTAAAAGGCTGACTGGAAAACAGTTAAAGACCTGAGAGATAGAATTCCATTGAACAGGAGGTACAAATGCGGTGACCACGCAGTCCAGAAGTGGCTTGTTAATTTCTTCTAATTTTGTAGCATACGGTATTTTAAAACATACAGAAAAATAGGATCGTGCAATGAACCCTTCTTCCACTCACCACCTGATTGGAATAATTGCCCTTTTACAGTGCAGTTTTATCTACTCTGTATGTTCCTCTCCCTGTAGTGATTTTTAAATGATCCAATAACCAGTCCGTAGTCAAATGTCCCCCGTTGTCTCAACAAAAAATCTTTTCACAGTTAGTTTGTTCAAATCAGGACCCAAACAAGTCCCAAACACTGAATCTCATTGGTATGTCTTTAAAATCTGATTTCAGGGGCACCTGGGTGGTTCAGTCAGCAGCCGTCTTCAGCTCAGGTCATGAGCTCGCAGTTCATGGGTTCAAGCCCCGCATCAGGCTCTGCACTGACAGCTCAGAGCCTGGAGCCTGCTTCGGATTCTGTGTCTCCCTCTCTCTCTGCCCCTCTCCCACTCCTGCTCGCGCACGTGCTCTCTCTCGCTCTCTCTCTCAAAATTAAATAAACATTTAAAAAATAAATAAATAAATAAAATCTGATTTCAGCCATGATAGTCTACCTCTGCATACATTTATAAATGACGTTTATACATACCAACTTCATAAATATTTCCAAGGCCCTGCCTCGTCTGCTGTCACATAAGAGAAAAAGAAATTTGGTAAACAACTGAAGTATCGTGAGCCGCCTAATCATGTTGGGTTTGCAGAGGCCATACAGCAAAATGTGTGGCCAGACCACATGCAGCAAACATCCGTGACATGTGACCCATGACAGGAGCCACATCTGGACCCTGATGGGCCCTTCCAAAAGTGCCTACCAGAAGAAGAAAGGCCCCGTGGAGTGTGTGTCCATCTCCTTAACCACTGGGATTGCACGAAGGTCCCATCTGGAACTCGGGGAATTGTGGGGAAGGGTGTGTTTTATCAGCTAACGAGCAAAGCGGCTATGACTCTGGTCCCCGTCTTTGGCTTTTCACCAGGAATAAGTGCTTCCTGGGAGGCAGTGGCCAAGAAAGGTGGCCGGTCGATGATTCTGGAAGGAAGCGACTGTCACCCCAGGTGTGAGCCTGTGCCTCTGGCATAGTAACTGCAACACTACTGACCAGGAAATGAAGTGTGACCCAAAGGTATCATGACCAAATTCCGGACTCAGATAACGACTGCTGAGTGTTATCACAGAATCAGAGAGGATTTCAGAATCTGAGAGAGACAGAGAGACAAAGAGTGAGGGACAAACGAAGACAGACACAGAGGACAAGGGTGAGGAGGCATCCATCCATCCATCCACCCACCCAGCCATCCACGCAAACGAGAGGCAAAGGCAGCAAGAAAGAGCAGAGACAGGGAGAGGCAAGAGCAGGGGTGGAGCAGGGAGGGGAACCGAGCAGAGCCAAACGCTGTTTCTTCCGACAGTTTGCTGAAGAACCCCGCTCCAAACACTGCCCAAGAAGCTACCAGGTAAGCTCCTGCCGTTTCCTGCAGAGAATGCTGCCCCGCCAGCATTGTTGAACCACCAGGGTTGCGCTCCCTGTTCCCGAGCTGGGGATGAACGGCCGGCCGGCCTTTGTTCTGTTTTCTCAGCTACGGCGCAAATGAACGGGGGCAATCAACACAACAGCATATCAGATGTGGATTATTGGTTTAGAAGGGGACCCGGATCCCGGAAACCCCGCCAAAGAGACGGTGAAAAGGTCTGAAGAGAAAGCAGAAGGCTGTGGCTGGGGTGATGTGCCAATTAAGAGGGCTTGTTTGGAGCCACTTGGAGTGGCGAGGCGAACGGTGCATGTAAATGATCAAAAGCAGGCGGGACCCTCTCCCATCAGTCACAAAAGATGCTTAAGGCCGGTTCCTTTGAATGCTGTTTTAGTAGTGGTCTCATACAATACATCTTAAGGAACATTTATACTGTGTTCACTGTGCATTCAACTGTGGCCACTTCAAAGGTTTAGCCAAGTATTTTATGGCCATGGTAAAGGGTTCTTATTGATTTAAATTACAAGCTTGGCTCCCGTCAGCTCCACTTGAGGGCAAAAATGCAATAAAATATCCCACAGCACAAGAGACAGACATATCGCATTGAAAATCTTAAGAGATCCTTTTCACTATAATCACTCGCAGTGATATTTATTTATATGGGCAAGGTTATCAGAGAGATTTGTCTACAATCTTTAAGCTTTGGGGGTTGGTCTTGGTTTGAGGGTTTGCTTTTTAAGAAAGCTAGTTCTAACCTGGGCTAAAGAAAGGTCACAAGTGCATTCCATGTCCCCTGGCTTGGTCTCCCACCGCTCCCCGACTCCTAACAGAATGGTCTTTCCAAAAATAGTGACATTGACATACTGGCCATCACGGCTGAGGGATTATGGTTTCCAGTCCTCCGATCATTTGCATATCCAGCAGGCCAGACTCAAATGAATGAGAGGTGTCAAGGCTTGAATGACAAGCCTATCAAGGCGATGGAAAGCTGTCCCAGGATTAACTGTCACGGAGACAAACTCCACTCTGGAGACAGAGACATGAGCACGCTATTGGAAGACTGTAAAATGGAGGGCAGCCCGGAGCTGTCAATACGAAACGCTGTTTATGCTACTCGCTAAGCCCTGTGATCACCAGCACAAAGGAAGTCACCTTATGCTAAGAAAAAGAGAGAAAGCCAAGGCAGCCAGCTCTGGTCTGCTTCATTCCTGGTTCCTTTATAATAATTTGCCTGAAACATACCCAGGACGGAGCTAACCCCTGGACATACACAGAAAATAGCAAATGACTATTATGTATCTGACATTTGAAATAACATGTTTCTGGAGGGTTGGCATTACAAGAGTCATTTCACTTCAAAATGTTATTCCTAATGTAATTTTTTAAAATTCATAAGAGGCACTTGCTAGAATTCAGTGTAGCACTAAAGTCACTCAGAAGACAGAGGTCAAATTCATTTCATTTCTTTTATGTTTTCTTCTCTCTGCTAGATGAAATAAATGATTAAGCCTAGAACACTTGGCAGTTCAGCGAATGTGCTCCGTGGCACCATTACAAGATCGATTTTCTCAATACAGGAGTCTTTCTAGGGTGCACATTGCTTAGCTGACATCTGTCGCCGTTGTCATGGCAGCGCTCTCTCCAGCATAGTGAGAGGTCAGGCCTGACAGGGAAGGCCTCGCCAGCTCTACCCCAGTCACTTCAAGGTTAACAGCCAATGGACCAAAGAAATAGGCAATTATAGTACAGTCAATTCCGGTTAAGGAAATATCTGAGAAGTAAATATATCTGATAAGTGAATGGAAATGAAACAGCCAATGCTATTGATGCAATCCCATAATATCAATATCATTTGGTGGTGCGGTTTGGTTGTTCCTTGTAAAATTTCCATGCTCGGAGAAATGTAGCGAGAGCGAGGATAAGCAAAACTTCGTTATGCTGCCATCAGCCTCTGTATTCGAGGAACAGGATTCCCCACAAACGGACAGATGACTAGTAGCCAAGGAGGGGCAATACCTTCTTCCAGGAAAAAGTACAAAGAGGATCCCCTGGGTGCCCATCCCCTGTTGGTCTCGTCCTCTGATATTTCCAGCTGCATGTACGCCTAAGGAAGATTCCCAGCCCTTTCAAGGAAGTTGTCGTTGAAATCATATTTCTCCTTGCTACCCCAGAGTTACCCAATTTATTCTTTATCAAAGTGAAAGTCTTTTCTACAGTCTCAACGACCCTCAAACATATCAAGTTTTCCAAATTACCAACATGTTGGAATTAATAACGTCTAATGATCTGCATTTCTACTAAAGCATAACTTTTGATGGACAGAGAAAAAGCATTATTATAATAGACATTCTCCGAATAGAATTAGAAAAATGACAGGTGGAACTAAAATGTAAAGATTTTCAATTACAAGTTGCATACCCCAGGAATTCAGTTACTGACAACCTCTGCAGGTTGCAATACTTGAAATTCATTATAGTACATACATTCACGTTACCCACTCCTGATTAAATCCTGCAGTTAGTATAAAGAGATCTTCAGATTTCATCAGACGTCTGAAAGGATGGCAATGACTTTTCTTCTGCCATGAGATTTTTTTGCTCGCAAAGAAGAATGGAAAATTAAGGGTAAAAATAATATACATATTGTCACTGTGGCTACTTGTCTCAGATTTTTGTCAAAAGATTCTTGGCTATGGTTGGCGTAGACCTTCGTGACCGCTGAGGTCTTCGGTCAATCCTTGGCCACAGCAAGCGGTGGAATCTCATCCAGCAGTGGTCAAGCTGCACTTGCTAACTTGCTTCCCAGAATCCTCGCTACTAAACTGAAGCCATCCATGTCTTCATGGTCAAAGCTGACTTAGCACCTGCTCTGGTCAGCTGACGACACGCCCTTCAGCCTGATGGTCGCTTGAGAACCAATGGCTTCATTGGAAAGTTCAGCATTATTTTAGAAAGGTTATGTGCGGATGCAAGAAAGAGTAACCCAGTCAAATTAGCTTAGGCGTAGAGAATTTTCTTGTAAAGACACAACAGGCAATCCTGAAAAGAATGGGAAACACAGGCAGGAAACGAATGAGATACAGGCCAAGTGGGAACTAGAACTGAAACTGGAAAGCCTGAAATCAGAGTTCTGCTCTCGACATGGATTTCACCTCTGTCTCGCTTTTCTTCTTTCTTCACCTCTCTCTTTCTCTTGCCACAAGCATCCTCTGCTTTCAACATGGATTGACCTGGAGCAAGCTTTCAGTCCCAACACCATCTTCACCTTTACTGACTGAGGTTCTCAATGTCCAGACTTCAAATACCCGTAAGACAGAGTCTGTTGAGCTCAGCCCAGACAACAGACTGGTCCCCCCACAGTCCGGGCTGAGGAGGATTTAACCTGCTGTCGGGCGTAAGAGTGGGCATGAGACCTGACCTGCCCGGGACCACCCCGTCAGCAAGGGCAAGGCTCATACTCAAAACATGTTTTCTAGGTCTTCTTCAAGGATCAGAGGTGACATATAAATTGAAAATTCCCCACATGCCCAACGCTCATCATCTTAATGATGAGCAAGAGTTCTAAAACAAAATGATGCCGAGATAGTTATTCAACCATAGGACCATGAATTTGCATTAGTTGTAATATTGTCAGAGTCCTTCCTGTCAGTGTAAAATGACTAACCATGGAACACACACGCACACACAGCCCTCCTCCTTCCTCGCCTCATGACGGACAAAAAAATTTGAGCCTTGGCCTTCAGACCAGACTTTGCCAACATCGCACCCTATGTCCACTGTAGCCCGCATTTGCCCTGCGCTCCAGCTACCCTGCACTGTTTTCTGTTCCCTGTTCCAGCCCTGCCCTCTCCTTTCTTCCACAGCCCCCTCCACACAGTTTCCATCCCATCTTCTCTCTGGGCCGCACTATAATTAGATATAGCTAACACACAGAAGCTCTCAAAGAATAACCAGGAAGTAACGAATGGCTGCTAGATGTGGGGTATTTTCTCAAGCAGGTAGTTTAAATGGACACTTGATGTCACTGGTTGAGAGAAAGCATACAGGGCCCATCCTTGAGGGCCAGGTAAGCTGGCAGCTCCCTCATAAAACCTTCCCTTGACTACCCAGATGAAAAATCAATAATCCCTCCTCCAAGGAAGCATTTATTGTCTCTATCACAGTTTTCCAAATGTAAGCACTTGTGGATCCTTAAAATTACAAGCCCACAGACCTCAGCCTGAGGAGCACTGCATTAGAAGTTAAACCCTGTCACCTGAGGGGCCATTTGAGCCATGTTGAGTCATAAACTTGGAACCTGAAATTACATGGCAGTTCTAAGTTATTAGGCTGACCTCCAGATGATCCCGAATATTTTTCTACTAATATCTAGATGATCATTGAAATAAGAACACAAATCGGCATCATCCAATCTCAATTTTAGGGGCACCTGGGTGGCTTAGTCAGTCAGCTCAGGTCATGATCTCCCAGTTTGTGGGTTTGAGCCCCACATCAGGCTTTGCGGATGGCTTGGGGCCTGGGGCCTACTTCAGATTCTGTGTCTCCCTCTCTCTCTGTCCCTCCTCGCCTTGCGCTCTGTCTCTCTCTCTCTCTCTCTCTCTCTCTTTCAAAAATAAACTTTTTTTTAAACTTTTAAAAATCTCAATTTTAAATAAATTTAAATCTTTAGGTAAATTTAAATCTAAAGTTTAGGCCTGTGTAGTCTGGCATACCCAGAAAACTCTCATTCCAAGTCACTGGGTCCACATGGAATTAACCAGATACCAGCTCTATCCTCTTGATTTGACTTTGTAGCTCTGGCTTCTAAAGAACATCAAACATCCTCTATAGCTTAGTAAACTATATACCTTCTACTTACACTTGATCAAAAGCCATAAATCCAGAGCTTGTTTTGGATGGTGATAGATTTCCAACTTGTTCACTTGTAAACCCAAAATACCAATCCTGGTCTTTTATAGACTCCATGATTTTCGACACAGCATCTGAGCAGGAATGCCCATCATTTGCCAAAACAAGAGAACTGCTTTATATGCTCACAAATTATTAAAAAAAAAAATATATATATATATATGTGTGTGTGTGTGTGTGTGTGTGTGTGCGCGCCTACCTCAGATCCTCTCTCCCCTCTTTCCGTCCCTCCCCCACTTGTGCGCACATGCTCTCTCTCTCTCAAAAATAAAATATTTTATGGGAATGCAAGCTGGTGCAGCCACTCTGGAAAACAGTATGGAGGTTCCTCAAAAAACTAAAAATAGAACTACCCTACGACCCAGCAATTGTACTACCAGGTATTTATCCAAGAGATACAGGTGTGCTGTTTTGAAGGGGCACATGCACCCCCATGTTTATAGCAGTGCTATCAACAATAGCCAAAGTATTGAAAGAGCCCAAATGTCCATCGATTGATGAATGGATAAAGAAGACGTGGTACACACACACACACACACACACACACAGTATTGACTTCATTTGAGGGCTTTCTGCTTTTTTATCATCGCTGGTCCAAACTGAGAATTACTGTGGTGGAGACAGAGATAACTCTTTCCTATCCTTTGTCTCATCTCTGGGTGATTTTTTTTTTCTTTCAGTTTTGGGCTGGGGCTTTTTTTTTTTTTTTTTTTTTTCTAATATAGAAGATGCCAAGGACTGTGCCAGCATCTGAGAATACAAGTATCTCATAGCTTCATGGGGAAGACAGATATGTAAATAGACAATGCAATGGAATAAACTTTACAAATGGGGTATATATTAAAGGCTATGAGAAAGAAGAGAAACATTAACACTTACTCGGGAATTTTAGAAGAGTAGTACCTGTTTTTACTAACCAGATTTAGTACCTCTGCTCACTAACCAAAAGAAATCTGAAGAGGGTTTTCACTTTTTTCTTAAGATTTTTTTCAAGTGTATTTGTTTATTTCGAGAGAGTGAGAGACAGCATGAGCAGAGAAGGGGCAGAGAGAGAGGGAAAAGGAGAGGGAATCTCAAGCAGGCTCTGCACTGTCAGCACGGGGCCCCACGCAGGGCTCCAACTCACAAACCATGAGATCATGACCTGAGCAGAAATCATGAGCGTGACATTTAACCGACTGAACCACCCCAGGGGCCCCAGGATTTTCACTTGTATGAAGAAAGCTGTCAGCGTACTAATAGCTTTTCATAGAAGTGAGGTGACATAAACTTTTGGAAAGCAAGAGATACCTACATGGCCACATAACAATTACCCCAAAACACGGCAGCTTAAAGCCAACTTTTTTCTTTTCCTCACAATTTCTGTGAGTCAAGAATTCGAGAGCTAGCTCAAGGTTTCTCATTAGGTTGCAATCAAGACCACTCACATGGCTGTTGGCCAGAGGCCTCAGTTCCTCTTGTGGGCCTCTCTGTGGAGCTTCTTGAATGTTCTCATAAAATGGCAGCTGGGTTTCCCAAGAATGAGTGAACTGAGACAGAGACAGAGATAGACAGAGAAAGACAGAAAGAGAGAGGTCCTAATCTTAGACATCACACACCATCACTCCCTGCATAATCTACTTGTTTAAAAGTTACTCAGTACAGCCCATACTTAAGGGCATAGCAATTAAGCCCCATCTTTTGAAGGAAGAAGTGTCAAAGATTTATTTTGAAATCATGAGTATTGAAGAATGAATAGGAGCTTTCTACAGTGAAGCTGAAAGAGAGAACAATTTGGGCAGAGGGAAGAGATGTACAGGTGTGGGAGAACATGAGTTTCAAGAAAAGCAGGGAGTTCACTGGAGGTGTTCGAACTTATCTCAGCACCTTAATTCGATAAGATCTTACAAAAATGCATAGTATGCAAAACAAATAAAACTGGCTCTGATATGGTTGAAGCTAGGTGAAGAAGGGGGAGAAGAAACTCCCATTCCAAGGCAGACCTTATTACAACTCCCTGGAGGCCCAAGAACTTGGGAGAGTTGTCTGAAAAACCCTCCTATAGGCAACAGATAGTAGTGTTTATCTATAGGTGCAAGGCATACTCTCTGTTCAACTTTGTCTTATTAGGTAACAAATTGTGCACTTGTCCTATCACTGGCCTGTAACTAAATTTTAAAATTTCTCATTAAAAAGAGAATAATTATCTTGTTACAGCACAGGAAAATTCCAATTTAATAATGGGTTATATTCTAAGAGATCACTTATAAGAAGGTTCTTCAGAGCTCTATGTATCAGTTAGCTATTGCCACAAAGATGCTGTGTAACAAAGCATCCCCAAACTCGCTTAAACAACTTAAGCTTAAAACAACTATCACTTATTCTCATGTATCTGCAGGCCAGCTGGAGATGAGCTCATTTAAGCTGGTGCTCAGTTCCATGACTTTGCTTCAAGCTGCAACTCTGCTAAATGAGTAGTAGCTATCCACAGAAAGTTCATCATCGACAGACCAGAAGTGCAAAAAGTACAAGAGGGCAAACAGAAAAAGACAAAGCCTCTAAATACCTAGAGAGATAACTGGCATACTTTTGCCCACATGGGGTTGGCCAACACCAAGTTTTATGAATGACCCCAGAGTCAAGAGATAATAAGATACACTGTAGACTCCTCTTACATGAGCCTAAAGCAAGGGGGTGAAGAATTGGAGCCAATCATTGCAATCTATTAGCATTTTTCCTTAAAAACAAAATTGTAAGTTGTGGCTTATCATATTAGCTTACCAAAACAGACTTAATGCTAAGAGGAATGACATCAGTGGCCTAGAATCAGGTAGTTCTACGATGCGGTCGCATTTTTTAAGTAAGCTAAATTTGTCTTCCCAGGTCACTTTCTTTATTTCCTTAACAGTGTTCCCCCTTCTCCCCAAGTGCCCTGCATCCTCGTGGCTGCCCTAAACCCCTCACCTCTGTGCCACATTCATCCCCTGCCTACCTCCTCCCAATTATTTCAGCCCCCTGAACTCTGAACCCCTGACTGTAGACCCTCCCAACTGGATGCCCTAAGGAAAACCATCTTATTGATCCAATTCATACTCACATATGAATGGCCCCTTGTTTCTTCACACTTCCCAAGACTTTTGACTTTTTCAAGGGGCCTGTCCCATAGCCCAGTGATTCTCCCACTGGTGACATGCAAGACAGTAAATACATTGGTAAAAGCCAAAGGTCTGGGATATTTTCAGAAAAGGAGACTATGTCTTAGGTCTTCCAGTCACTCTCATTTTGTGAAGGAACGTGTCATTTATACGTGCAGAGCCTGCCCTATTCACTTTATTACTCTCAGTTTCAATATTTTCTTTTCCTTTCTATGCTGCTACAGGGAATTGAACTTACCAGGAGAAGATAAATGTCAGTGTTATGATTTACATCTCATTACAAGACTGGTGTTGTTTCCCATTTTGAAATTTACTCCATAGGCCAAATCTTCAAAGACTTTCTTTTTTATCTTTCAACATTAAAATGACATATTTCAACATGAAATATGCCTACTTTGACTTAAGAAGAGCTTAACAGTTTGGCCTTTGTACTGGGTTTTCATATGAACATCCCTATTTGAAATGAACAAACAAAAATAGAAATTACTGTCTTGAGAACACTGTTGTTAATCACATTTGAAATAATGTTTGCATTTAAAGGCAGATCATAAAGAAGGATTCTAGGTATTAAATTTTAGTAATACCACTTTTCTATCCTGTTCAAATGTCAGCGTACAGACAAAGGGAAGTGGGAAGTGGAAAGTTAAGGACTGAAGATACCATGTAAAAGACTAATATGAATAATTTGGGCCAAAAAAACACAGCTTTATTGATCTTAAGGTATGAATTTATGTATGGTTCTTCATTTCTGCTGATGTTTCATGACAAAAAATAGCAAGGCCCATATGCCTGGTGACAGCATTATTAGGCCATATTTTAGCCACTTTGAGCAGCCTTTGAAACAGTCAATATCCTCCCCCATGACTTTGCCATGCAAACTATAGTACTTAGCATCAAACTACCTGAGGATGGGCCAGTAGCAACAATTATTTCTCCTCTTGTCTGGCCAAGTGTCGATAACCACACAATCAACTTCAGGTAGGCTATGCTAGGTTAGGATTTGGGGTGTTGGGTTTAAGAGTTCCTTCTCACACTTTTTCTTACATTAGCCAAGAGGTCATCCAAATTCCCTCTACCCAAGAAAGAATGCTTTTCTTTGCTTCCTAACAATCAAATTCTGATGCCATCTAAATACAGGCAAAACTCTCAGTGAACACTGGGAAAGGCAGGGTGTAATAAGGTATGATTAGAAAGGTAAGTTCTACCCTTGAATGGCAGAATAACCAATCAGTCACCAGTCATGAAGCTGTCTTTATTACTGGCTCATTTAGAGTGAACTCATAGGTTAATGGCTAAAATGAGGCATAGGGTTCAGAACAACGGTTCAAATTCCAGATCCTACATTTACCATCCAAGCTACTTAACTTTTTTGTTCTCGGTGTTTTGTTTTGTTTTGTTTTGTTTTTACCTGCAGGTAAGGATAATTGTACATACCTCTTAGAGTAATTATAAAAGTGAAACGAGTCCACGTGTTTGAAGTGTTGAGAATAGTGCCTGGCCAACATCATGTCCCTACCATCATTGTCTGGGGATTCTTCTTAACCAGGCTGTCTCTCTTTCCTCTTAACTCAGATTATTTGAGAACTGCTGAATTAGCCCCTGGTTGATTCACATTTTTGAGTCTTTATTAAACAGTGCTATTGGGAGTGCAGCTTGGACAACCACTCAGATCTTGGCCTGAAGATGCTCCTTCCCTATGACTTAGCGACACTACTCTTGGGCATATACAACAGAGAAATGTTTAGACCAAGAGTCTAGATTGGATTAGACTATTCATGGAAACATGGCTTGTAATAACAAAAAGTGGAAACATCTAGATGGTCATCAAGAAAAGGATGGATGGGGCGCCCGGGTGGCTCACGTCAGCACAGATCCCACCCACCGTGGGGCTGGATCCCATGAATCATGAGATCATGAACTGAGATGAAATCAAGAGTACGATGCTTAGACATGTGCATGCACATGTGCTCTCTCTCTCTCAAAATAAATAAACATTTAGGGGCATCTGGGTGGCTCAGTCAGTTAGGCATCCGACCTCAGCTCAAGTCACGATGTCATGGTTCAAGGGTTCCAGCCCCACATCAGGCTCTGTGCTGACAGCTCAGAGCCTGGACCCTGGTTCGGCTTCTATGTCTCCCACTCTCTCTGCCCCTCCCCTGTTCATGCTCTGTGTGTGTGTGTCTCTCTCTCAAAAATAAATAAACATTAAAAAATTTATTTAAAAAGAAAGAAATAAAAAGTTCTTCAATGAAGAAAAACTGAACAAAGCCACTACTTTGCTTAAGGCCCCATCCCTTTTCCCTCAGGTGGCTCACCCACACACTTTGGTGGCAGCAGGAATTTAGAAGGTGCTGGTTCCTTCTCTTCAGTTATGCCAGGGCACTGCTTTGCAGATATTTCTGTTTAAAGATATGCAGTAGAGTCAGGTCTGAGGGGCAGTCTCCTCTATTTACATATCTGTCTGTTTTCTTCATATAAGAATGCAGTATCCTGCCCCAAAGATAGAGCACCTCTTCTCACAGACATGACTCTACCTAGCAGTGGAAGCACAAAACCACCACGGATCCCGCTGGCCAACGGTTCTAGTCACCCTGCTTCCTTCTGGCGGCTTCCATTCTGTTTTACCCCCAAAGGGGCCCTCGTGCCCTGTGTTTGCCTGTATTCACCATCTGCAAGTTCTTTTGGAAGTCCCAGACCGTAACTCTTAAGTGTAAAAACAAGGGAATGGCACCTATAGGGTTAAAGCCCAACTGGCCTGATTACAGGTTCCATAACGGAACATCCTCTCAATGGGATTTAAATCCATACGCGGTGCTCATTATCCACCAACACGCAAGATGCGGCGCGGGGGGAGGGAACGGAAGAGGCCGAGAGCTCACCTGCGGTCATGGGAACCGGTCCCCAGTGGCCGTCCCCTCCCTGCAGCCACCAGGACTTCACTCTGCATTATTTATTTATTTCTAAGACCTGGGGGGGGGGGGGTGGGAGAGGAAAGAGAAGAAGAAAAGGAAGTGATTTTTCTTCTTAATAGGTTTGCTCTTCTCGCTCTGGGTAGAATCAATGCGAGCGAGCGGAGTTGAACATGCTCTTTCACATCCCCTCCCCTCCAAACTGCTTCCTCCCATTGTAAATAATTCAGACAAAATAAAATAATCATGTGCTGGTAATTACCACCCCCCCCCCAAAAAAATGAACGACTGCTGCAGTGCGGTCCCCCTGGATGTTGCAGGGCCATTAATGGTGCCCCTGCTTGTGGCAAGTTGAGGCTGGGGTGCGGGTGGGGTGGCCTCCGAAGGTGAGGGCAGGAGGGCTGGTTACTCCTGCACCGAAGGGCCCTGAAATGACGCCACCGCGCTTCCAGGGAAATGGCTGGCTTTCTGCTAAAGGGTCTGGAAACAGCACAGATATAAACTTGCCGCTCTAAACCAAATTCTTATTTTTTTTCATTCTAATCTCCATCTTTATGCATGAGAATAAAGCTTCTATGAGATGCTCCAAGGCTCCCCCCAACTCCCCCGCCCAAAACAAGTATGCCTTTTTTCCCAGCCTCACTTCCTCATAGAGTGGATTTATTTTTGTTTTGTGGACTTTTTTTTTTCTTCACTTGAACGCCTTGCTCACCTGCGTGGGCCTCATTAACAAGAATTTTTCGGAGAGGAGCAAGCAAGTAGTTCTTTTGCTTCAGGACATCCAACAAGTTCAGGCAGGGATGGCACCAGTTCCAATATGAAAATAGACGCTCTCGACCCCATAGAACAAAATGGTAGCAACTCATCACCAAAACAAAAGTCTCTCCCAACAAAGCTGTGTGTGTGAACAAGATCACTGCGGTGGAAGGTATCCCATTCGGACATCAGTAATTTACAGGGAAATCTCTACTTAGTAATAGTTATCCCCGGCAGACTCCTCATCTTCGTGGAGAATTAAAGAAGCTGTCAATGATAATTTTGACAACAGCATAGACAGGACTGGTAGGATCCCTTTATTTAAAGGCATGTGGCCTTTATTTTTTTTTTTTAATTTTTTTTTTTTAACGTTTATTTATTTTTGAGACAGAGAGAGACAGAGCATGAACGGGGGAGGGGCAGAGAGAGAGGGAGACACAGAATTGGAAGCAGGCTCCAGGCTCTGAGCCATCAGCCCAGAGCCTGACATGGGGCTCGAACTCACAGACTGCGAGATCGTGACCTGAGCTGAAGTCGGACGCTCAACCGACTGAGCCACCCAGGCGCCCCAAGGCATGTGGCCTTTAAATAAAAAGCTGGACAAAGGAAACTGAACTCAGAAACATGTAGGCGGGGGGGGGGGGGGAGGGGGGGGGGGGCGCCTGGGTGGCTCAGTCTGTTAAGCATCTGACTTCAGCTCAGGTCATGAACTCGCGGTTCATGGGTTCCAGCTACGTGTTGGAGGCCCTAAATCTGACTTGTCCAATGTAGTAGCCACTAGCCACGTGTGGCTATTTACACTTACACTAATTAGTTTAAAATAATTTAAATAAAATTTGGAATTCAGTTCCTGAGTCACTCTGGCACATTTCAAGGGCTTAGTGGCCACACGTGGCTAGTGGTGCCATCCTGGACACGCAGACATAGAACGTCTCCATCATCTTAGAAAGTTCTATTGGACAAGGCTGTTCTAATGTCAGCACACTGTAGAACATAGATAGATACACTCCCTATGTAGGAGGAAGTCTTTCGAAAGGGAGGGAACAGGATCTTCAACCCTAAGTCACAGCTATATTTGGTGCAACTGTTTAAATAAGTAAATGTAAATATCCATGAGAAACAAGTACAAAACCCAGTGTTTTAAAAATCCCATTTCTGGGGCACCTGGGTGGCGCAGTCGGTTAAGCGTCCGACTTCAGCCAGGTCACGATCTCGCGGTCTGTGAGTTCGAGCCCCGCGTCGGGCTCTGGGCTGATGGCTCAGAGCCTGGAGCCTGTTTCCGATTCTGTGTCTCCCTCTCTCTCTGCCCCTCCCCCGTTCATGCTCTGTCTCTCTCTGTCCCAAAAATAAATAAACGTTGAAAAAAAAAAAAATCCCATTTCTATGCTAATGAGCTTTCAGATATAATGGCAGGGCATTTTCAGGTGCTTAGTAAATGTATCCCTCAGTTTGGTTAATTTCCCCCTTCTTTTTGATGTTCTTCTTGTTCTTTTCTTTCTTGTAAGTAGACTTCACACCCAATGTGGAGCCCAATGTGGGGCTTGAACTCACGACCCTGAGATCAAGACCTGAGCTGAGATCAAGAGTCGGAAGCTTAAGTAACTGAGCCACCCAGACGCCCCCCATAAGCTGTTCTTAACTGCTAACGTAGGACAGTTTTTGGAGAGACGGATAAAGCACATATCTTGGGTGAAATGATATTTTTTTCATATCCTAAAAAGAGAATAGTGATTCTACTGATAATATGAAAATTTTGCATTAAAAAATTTGGCAGGCTACATAAGACATCCATTCATTTGCTCATTCTGTCACTTTCATAAGCAGTGTTTACACCGAGGGTTGCCAAGTGCCCAGCACTTTGCTAAGCTCTGATAAACCTTCTTTTAAGATTTTGCACTCACAAAGGAGAAAGAAACCGACACTGTAACGAAGATAGTACATGACAATGGCCATCAGAGAAGTGCAGGGAAAGAAAGCACTGGGGGGGTTAGAAGCAGGGGAACCCACTTCCTGCCAGGGAAGCATGGCGGCTTTCTGGAAAAAGTAGCCTTTGAGCTGGATCATAGGGCAGAAAGTGACAGGAGGCGCGTAAACTCAGGGAGACAGGAAAAAAGAGGGGACTGTGTTTGGAGAGCCCTGGATATCTCAGGTGAGCTGGGTGGTAAGCTAAGTAAAGGGAAGTAGGGGAAGAAAGGGCCAGAAAGGCAGATCACAGATGTGATAGAGGACCTGAATGTTAGACTGGGCCAAAAACTTACCACCCTAATATCATCCCAGCTACCAGTGACATGCAGATTCCAGCACCCGCCTTTATTAATGAAGGGTGGTCGCTTTTATCCATGCCTGTAACTACTTAAGAGCCTCTGTCCATTACCATCACCCCATGATTGGTGCTCTGTGTTATGAGAAGTAATTATGTCATCAGTTAAAATGCCAGGTGGTCACCAACACCACAATCCACTCACATTCCAACTTAGCTCCTCTCTTTCCCTAAAATGTTTACCAGATAGCTCAATTCATCTTCATCGTGATAGATCTTTTACCAGAGCTACACAATTACCCTGGGAGAGTGAAAGAAAGAAAGGACTCGTCCTCAAGGAGCAGGGATTTGTGGCAGAGGTGGGGGGGGGGGGCGGCGGGGAAGAACCCTGGTCCTGGAGCCAGAAGACAACTTAGACCCGGTTTTGTCATTTAGCAGCTGAGACGCTGAGCAAAGCATATACATGCTGTGACCCTCGGTTTCTTATCTTCCTATAACATGGAGAGAGATAAATGATGTCTGCCCTCCCTCAGCTACAAAATACTGGGGAAACAGAACCTGTTATTACATTTAGATAAGAGTTTGGAATAGTTAGCATTGATTCATCATCTGAGAAAAATAAATCCACAATAAGTTTTTCTTTGTGAAGAATGTCCTTTTCCTCTTCAAAGTACCCATTTTCTTCCTAATTCAATTACTATTTCTTTTAAAATATTGTATATCCACACTGAAGTTATTTTGCCTGATCTTTCTTGATTCACTTTCCTTCTTAGCTTTTGTCTGTTAATTTAGGAGAAAGCAAAGGATTTATTTTGTGATTTACATTTTGCAACTGGTTGTGAATGTCTTGAATTCCTACTTTGTGCTTAAAATCCTCTTCCTGGCCAGGGAGGATACAGAACAAGTGTTGGGGGCCTCTGACCACAATAAGGTTATAATCTAACTAGTTAGTTAAGATAATTTATGTTGTTACATTATGTGTGCAGTTACAAAAACAAAAGAACTACTAAAGGTCAAGTTGTAGTTGAAACTGTGTGTGCTTCAGAGCATAGAACAATGGAGAACCCCCCCCAAGACAGGAACAGCAGGCAAAGTTTCACACAGCAGGTGAATTCCATCTGAGCCCTGAGGGGCAGGCAGGATTTGCTTGGAGGACAGGAGAGGAAGGGCTCCTCAGGAAGTGAGAAGTCTAGACCATGGTTACCAGTAACACTGTGACCTTGGAGCTATGAGAAAAGTGGCCAGATCCAGTGAACAGAAAACACTGGAGAATCAAAGAAAATAAGGTTGGGTCAGAACATGAAAGACTCGGAAGTTTAGCTCCTTTGAACAAATGCCTTTTGATAACTGAAGTTATATGGGGTCACACGTAACTCACCGCAGCGAGTGGAAGATAAATAAGATGGTCTCTGTGGTTCGAGACACTAGAATTCTGGGACAGAGGACTAGGTCTCCCGACAAGTCACTAACTGCACCCACTGATCTGGGTGAAGCAAGGAACCTCCTGGAGAAACCTAAACCAACGAGTCAACAAACTTGAACTGTTGGTCAGACAGTTTTGTGCCTGTCTTGAGAAGGGAGGGCATGAGAGAAGCCAGGTTGAGGGGGAGGGTGGAGAGATGGCGGGAAAGAACTTCCTTACCGTGTGGGCTGGGGTCTGGCAGGGCAACCAGTCTGTGAAGAAGGCAAGAGAGCCACGTGGGAGTGGTGATCCTGGGTAACGGATGGGGCCAGGTTCCTAGACCCACCTGCCCCAGCTGACCTGATGGTATCTACATACCTGGGTAGGAACCGAGAAGAGGACCTCCATGCGTACCTTTAACACCAAAGCGCTCAAGCAACAATGTTCTGGAACTCACTTCCGAGAAGCCCGCGAGCAGTCGCAGTACCCATGAAAACTGCTCCCATTTGTGGGAGCAGGTCCATCTTTCAGTAGCCACACTTAAGCAAAGGAAGAAGGCTCTGTGGAGCAGGCCAGAAGTAGCCACGTGGTGGAAGCGGCAAAGGCCAGAAATTGATTAGATATAGTATCAAAAATACTATACTTTGGGGCAGTTAAGTATCTGACTCTTGATTTCGCCTCAGGTCATGGTTTGCGAGTCTGAGCATCGGCATCAGGCTCTGCACTGGCAGGGCTGAGCCTGCTTGGGATTCTTTTGCTCTCCCTCTCTCTCTCTCTCTGCCTCTCTGTCTCTCTCTCTCTCTCTCTCTCAAAATAAATAAATAAACTTAAAAAATACATGTATTTTATCCCCGTAACCTCCATGTGAGGAGTGTAGCTCCCCACTCTGACTTGGGGCATGACCACGTGAATGGCTTTGACCGCGAAGCGTTAGAGGGGGCCACAGGCTGAGGTTTGAAATGTGCTTGCGTGGTGGGACTTGCCTTCTTACCCTTCTACCACCACTCTGAGAAGATTACGTCCCAATTAGTCCCTTGGCCCAAGTCAGAGCCCACCCGGACCCACACACTGAAGCAGAGCCAGCCCCAGCCAGCCTGCAGATCCTTGAGAACGGACGACATAATACAATCCACACAAACTGGAAATTCAAGTCACACAAATTTCAGAATGCAACACTCCACAAGCTGGGATGGTCCTTGCCGACCTTTAGCGAACGCACTCATCAACAAACCATAATCTTATTGTGCTATTCACAAGAGATTGTGAGGAAGGGCCCCACACAAAGAGTTTTGTTTTATTTTTTCCCATTGAAAGCAGCGGTCTACTCCAGCTTTGGCTAAAATAAAGCACAAGGTGTGAACAAAACCTAAAACCTGCACGGGCTACCAGCTGGGTTTTACAGTGGCAGCTTTTGGATCTCACACCTTTTATTTATTTATTTATTTTCACTCAGAGCAGCGTGTCTTGTTTTTCTTTATCTTTCTTTTTTCTTTTTTTAGTTTTTTATTTTGAAATAACTTTAGACCTACAGAAAATTTGCAAAACTAGTACAGTTCCCATATTCCCTTCACCCGGTACTAACATTTCTTTGGATTTCATCAGTTTTTCTACTAATGTCCTTCTTCTGTTCTGGGACCCAATCCAGAATCCCACCCACAATGTTTTGTCTCCTTAGCGTCTTCAAATCCATGACAATTCCTTAGTCTTCCTTGACATTCATGTCCTTGACACTGTAAAGATTGCTGGTCAGTTATTTTTCAGAACATGGGACACCTGGGTGGCTCAATCGGTTGAGCGTCCAACTTCAGCTCAGGTCATGATCTCATGGTTGGTGAGTTCGAGCCCTGTGTTGGGCTCTGTGCTGATAGCTCAGAGCCTGGAGCCTGCTTTAGATTCTGTATCTCCCTCCCTCTCTGCCCCTCCCTGGCTCTCTCTCTCTCTCTCTCTCTCTCTCTCAAAAATAAACATTAAAAAAAATTCTTAAAGAATGGATTTGCCCGATGTTTATTCATATTTGGAATGAGGTTATGCATTTTTAGTAAGAATACCACAAGAACAATGTTGGCTCCTTCTCAGTGCATCATGGGAATAGGGGGGTGGGGGGAACTGTCTTATTACTAGCGATCACTTATTACTTAATCACTTGGTGGAGGGAGTATCTGCTGGATTTTACCACTGTCAAGTTACTGTTTTTCCTATATAATTCATAAAATCTTGAGAAAGATACTTTACGATTATACAAATATCCTTTCTCCTCAAACCTTCATCTGCTGATTTTAGAGTCCATTGGTGGATCTTGCTTGCAACATTATTACCGTGGCATTCGCCGAATGGTGGCTCATCCACCTGAAGCTGGAAGGGAAGCAGCTCGTGAACATGAACCATCCCTTTGCTTCCCAAGTTCAACCCAACCAATAATGAGATTTGAACTAAATGTGCAAAGGGGTGAGAAAGGTCCGGTTCCTGAAACTAAAGAGTCTCAGCCACAATTTCTGGGCTGTTTTGCAGAGTCAACTGCACAGCAGTTGACAGATCTTGCTTAGAAGACAAAAAAGGAAAACAACCAGGAGCACAGCCAACTTCCATGCTAATCAAGGTGAATAAAGCCATGACACAGAACAGAAAACCACGGGACTCTGTTTAACACAACCAGGGACTCAACTTATTCAGCCAACTACCTTGTTTTCCATTTGTAATTAGAGTCACAAAGAAGCAGCTTCCTTGTGTGCGGCCCGCGAGCAGAGCCCCAGACAACATCCTCATTTTCAATACTCCTTCCCCTTTATCTCACTCTGCCTGATGCCTAATAAGCTGATTGCTATTTACTTTGGACCAACAGCTAATCTGTTAATGATTGATTTTAAATTTTTACAGTCATTTGTCTCTGGCAGGACCTGAGACTGCAAAAGGCAGTCCTTTCCTACCTGATGAATTGGCTTTTTCAGGAGAGAAAGAGAGAGAGAAAAGAAGGAAGGAAGGAAGGAAGGAAGGAAGGAAGGAAGGAAGGAAGGGAGGGAGGAAGGAAGGAAGGAAAGAAGGGAAGGAGGGAGAGAGAGAGAGAGAAAAGGAGAAGGAGGAAGGAAGGAGGAAAGAAAGGGAGAGAGAGATGGAGGGAGGAAGAAAAAGGAGGGAAAGAAAGAAAGAGAGAGAGAGACAGAGGGAGATTGATTAAGTCAAAAGTCTTCATGGTTCCATTCTGCTGACCAACAATTGACATTTAATGAGAAATTTCAATGCGGAAGAAGAAACGGTGACTCTTCCTCTAAAATTCCTCTGCCTTTGAAATGGTCAGCAGATAATAAAAGTGGACATTCTGCTAATGGTGACATGGGGTAAAGACCCTCTTCCAAACGAGGTAAATTGTAATTGTACTATGAATTTACAGAGCCTAAAATTCTTAATTAACAAAATTGGTGCTCATTGCCCGACTAGAGTGGGATAGCTAAACTAATGCCATCACTGTCTCTTAACAAGACCTGAACTGCACACCATATATATATTTTCTGCAGCATATATGCAAAAAGAGAATTTTGCTTTCCACAAATAAAAAAAAAAAACACCCCACCACTGAATACACAATGGTGATTTTAATTGGTACCACACAGCAGTGCTCTGCAATTTAATCAGTGCTTCTAAAAATAAAACCGTGGATCACCACCGTGTTCTGGAAAGGAGAGCAAACCCTGCACCTGAGTACTGTGTGCATTTATAAACACTGCTTCTTCCAGAAAGTCAAGCCTGCCTCAGAGACGCCATCCCTAATTTTGCAAATAAGAATGATCCCCAGGGCCAGCATTCCCATCAACTATTTATCAAAACGCACCCCAAGACCTCTCATCTCAAAATGGAATTAGACTCATTCAAGTGTCTCTGAAAAATGAGTGATTTAAAAGGTGAACGAGCACTTGCACAAAACGAAAAGGAAGGCCCCTGGTACAAAGTGGTGTTTCGGTATCTCTAAGTGGTGGCAGGTCTTCCTGGAGAGCCAGTGTTATAAATTAACAGATCAGACATTTTTGCAGAGGCTCTCAAAGGAAAGGCTAACCTGTTTGAAGGATAAAAGCCCTGATCTTATTAATATTTTAGATCCCGCAAGACACTGAGGCTCCACCTGCTGTTAGCGCTACCTGAGAAAGAATCGAGGCGGCTGGGGGACAGAAACCGCGGCCCCCCAAAGAGTCTACTGACCTTCCTGAGAGGCAGATACCATGTGACAGCAATTGCCTGTCTCAGCAGACACGCTGGAAACAGGAGAAAGTGTTAAATATAACCAGGGAGACAGTGATGAATTGACATACTGAAAAATCGAACACTTCAGTAATCAGCCTAAGGATCTGATATCAACAACATTTTTCAGTTTTGTCCAAATTCATTGAAAGGTGTACTTTAGCAAGTTCACTTCTCATTGGTAAGACCTTTCATCTTTATGCTGCTTTTCTGATTGGATTCTGTGTCATCAATGGTTTGGGTGTCTCTGTGCTCAGGAAGCAGACAGACTGTTCCCTTGGAGAGAAGAAGGACTGGAACGAGCACAAATACAAATGCGTTTTACTCCGACATTAATTAAAAAACTATTAAATATCTATCAAAATGGTTATTTAGAAAGAATTATTAAAGCCATGGTATATGAAAATGCATCAGGTACTGTGTTCTAACAGCACAGTAAACCTGAAATATTGAAATATTGCCCTCTATTTTGCGGTAGGAAGCTTCTATAACTATAATTCTAATTACAGAACTCTAATTAATGGTCTACATGGTCTCAGATAACTTCATTAAACATTTGGAATATTTATATTATCCAAAGACAATCTCTATCCATTAGAATAAGGAAATCCTTTAAAATAACTTTTTAAAATACCACTGATATGCTTTTCTTTTTATGAGACACATAAGTCATACAATTTACTTTAAGGTTTCATTCATCTCTATAGCAGTATTGCAAAAATGCTTTAACTGAAAACCACTTTTGTCCCTGGTAGAGATGTAACAAGGCGTTCAGCTGAGGTCGCTCTGTCCTCTGAGATTTAAATTAAAAACTGGCTCAAGTGTTCACCCCACATCCTGTGGGAAGTCTGATGCTCTCCCCTAGATTTCTGAGAATCCCGGAGAACCTATATTTTTATACTCACTTCTCTAGAGTTCCAGTGACTTCTCTGGGCTGGATTCTTGACCTCGCTATCTCTCACATCTTGTGGCTGCCTCATGCCAATTTAGATTCTGAAGGTAACCCCTTTCATTTGATTTCTGTCAAAACACCACAGAAAAACAGTATTCGTGTGGAATAGTATTTGTGCGCCACAGACTTTCTATGTCCTTAAAAGTCTTTCATCAGGTCCATCGTATGCCGCCATCTTGCTTTCTCCCTTACTTAGTCTCTCTCCCCTCTTCTTTCTCCTCTGCTCTCCACCATTCACAAATTCCTGTAAACTTCTTCCACAGAGCAATTTTCTCTCTCCTAGTCTAGCTCCAGACTGTTCAGGCTATCTCCAGAGGCCTCATCTTCTTAGCCAAAAGCTCCCATTAAGGTGGTAGACAGCCTCCTCCCTGAAAGGAATTCCTGGCTAGCTCTTAAAATAATTGCATTTTCCCCTGGGCTGCTCACATATTATAAAAAAGTTCTGATTCATCCCTGCAAATATTCAGGAGAATAAACACAAGGACAACTAATTTTGTGATAAGTACCATAGGAAAGCATGAAAGGTCTACAACAGATAAGAATATTGAATCAGACTTTGGGGCCACTATTACTTGGGAGCAGAACTTTGAGGAGATTCTGCTTTCAGATTCACCCTGGAAAGGGTCAATGAAAGGATTGATTCATAGACAGCCAGAGAGCCAGGTGGGCTGAACCTCTATCTCAGTATCTTCCTAAGACCCGGAGCTCCTGGCTTTTCTCAGAAAGTTCCGCGTGGGAAGACATAAATGGTGTGGTGTGTGTGACTGATTTCCTCTTGCAGACTGAGTTAGAACCTAAGATGAGACAATGCTTTGCTGTGTAGACGGGTAGAAAGAATTCCAGAAATGACAAGAAGTCAATTGTTTTCCATTTATTCCCAGCTTGAATACAGGATACAAAGCATCTCTCCAATACCCGTAAGCTTCAGGTCACTCAGAACTGTATGAATAATAACATGTGACTTACATGCCCCTATTAGATCAACAGCCTTAGCGGGACATTAAAGTCCCAGATCCATGAAGACAAACAGGATGACTCAATTCATCGGCAAATTCATACACATTCTAACCCCTATCAGGATAATTCATGCAGAAGAATTTTACTTTAAACCAGGTTGCTATTCAATGAATTATTTTTCTGGCTCTCTGGCAAAGTAATGATAATCTCTAAGCAGATGATGAAAGTAAGCCAACTAGGTTCGAGCCTAAACAGTAATTTTTATCTTAGCGCAATTCTGGAAGTGTGTATTCAATGTTGACTATGTCCAGCTCAGTGGGAGGCCAAAGTGAGAATTCCCGTCTCTACACATGGGAATAAAATCATTGCAAACTGCTTGAGAGGCACTTGAGTGGTTAATTTTATGAAAAATCAGTTGCAACCAATATCACCCAGCCATAATATGACTGCCCTATGAGAGACACATTGGACAAAATTTGCCCATGCACGGAGGAAAATGTTGCATTTCAAGGGACCCAGAAAGAAAGTGACTTATAATTGGTCAAATGTCCTTTAAATCACAATAGATACGATTTGATGTAGTCGTCCTGAATTCATTCACATAGTCAATATATGACAATAAGTAGCAAACATATTTATAACACTTTCTGTAAACCAAGCACTGTTATAAGAACTTTATATATACTGACTCGTGTATTCATCACAAGACTGTTACGTAGGTAACTACTATTATTCCCATTTTAAAAGGGGGGAAACCGAGACACGGAGAGATAATAGAACTCACCTGCCGTCACACAGACAACAAGCTGTCAAACTGGCACTTGTATACGGGTGGTCTGGCTGACCCGTGTTTTACACTTGGCTTCTGTGCCCTAAACAGCTTCCACTAAGTGTGGACCTACAGCTGATTCAAAGCCACGTTCACAGTAGCAGCCGCAGAAATAAGAATCGACTTCCGGTAGTCTGATTACCCCTAAGTGCCCGAGGTACTTTGAAGACACAAGAAAACCTCCCGAATCCAACCTACCTGCAGGGAAGGCAGTGGCCAAATTAAGAGAATTTGCATTACAAAGTGTTTTAGAAAGTACAGGTTTGGTTCATTCCAAACGTATATTGTGCCTTCAACCACAAGCCATTAAGTGTGTCAAGTATAGACTCCAAGGACCTGCTTAAACAAACAAATAATGATTATTTGCATACGGGATTTCATAGGCCAGAATAGTAAAAATAATTTAACACATTCCCTATACTTCTACTTGGACTATTGCAAACCATTGCTCCCTTGAAAATGCCAGAGTAAATACTAGCCTGGCCAAGGGAACTAGGTCATGTTTTGAATTAATTGAGGATGCATTAGTGAGATTGTACTGCAGCAAGGACAGTGGTTCCCAGTCTCTAACCTAATCCATGAGATATTGCAACACTGGAGAATATATCTTATTCTACTTCATCTTGCATTTAAGCACCCTCTTTGACATAGCCAGTTGGCAACCAAATACAAACGTATTTGTACTTGAGTCAAGAAGCTGGGTAGAGTACATTCCTCCAACTCTCAAAACGCAGTTCTCTCTTCACTTATTATCCCAGCCCTTAATTTGCATACAACATAAACGCTTGTTTGGGCACTTGTTTAATTAATTTTTGCTTAATAATTCCTTTTATTTCCCTAAGCCTCCAAAGACTAGGTGTATCCCACACAGTTGGCTGCCCTCTGGTCTTCTTTTGTGGCATGGCCAGAATCTGTTAGGGTATCTACCCTTCCCACACGAAACTCAGGATTAATCCTAACCTGGTCCAAGCCAGTGATTGACTTAGGTGTGCAAGTGAGCAAATGTCAACTGCAGGGATCCTGGGCTTCTGTGTGAAAGGATATGCAAGGAAGAGAGAGGCTCCCTCCATTTCTGTTGGATGTCCCTGTGTCCAGATATGGTGCCTGGAACCACAGCGGCCGTTCATGACTGTGACGTCAGCTAACCCGAAAATGACAGAACAGAAAGATGAGAAGGAGTTGGGCCAGGCATGATGTTAGCCAGCCATCAAACACGCCAACCTTTCAAACTTCTGGTTGTATGAAATAATAGGTGTCCTTACTGGTTTAGCAAGTTGAGTCAGGGTTTTCTGCTGCTCAGGGCTGAAAGTATCCTAAAGGAGATGGCAGAAAAGCATGACTATATAATTCACTTTAATTAATTTGTTCAGCATGTGCTAATTGAACATCCACTAGCCCCAGGCATTGTTCTAAAACTTGGGGGCAGACCAATAAATAAAACAGACAAATCCTTGCCTTTATAAACATATGTTCTGGTAGGAAATTCACTTCGTGTGATGCCTTATACACTTAGCACAGCACAAAGTGGGGAAAGAGAAGTCACCTAACCTTGGAAGGAGGGGAGGAAAGTTGCATTTATTATCCATCAGGACACGTTTCAAGGGCTGTCTCATTCAGTCACCACAGCGGCATGGCGAGATTAGTGTTACGGCCCCGTTTTGCAGATGAGGACGCTGGCGCTCAGAGATCATAAGTGGCAGAGTCAGGATAAAAATCCAGATCTTCAACCTCAGCTCTGACACTCTTTTGGTGCTAGTGCTGCATTAAGCCTGCAAAGTAGTGAGTGCGTCAACAGTAGGAGCAGGACTAGAGACCCACAGGATCCTGGTGTGCTGGCACAGATACATGGCTGCTACCTGGTCTCAGACCAACACAGGGCCATTGTGTGTCCTGTGGGGATTGCAAACAGGACAAGGCAGTAAAATTCAGGACAATCCCAAACAGAGGGACATCTGGCATTCGTGAGATAAGCACTCAGAGCTTTTGATGAGTCAGTGACAGCGCGGGAAGGAGCAGAGGTGAGTGTTCTGAAGGGTCTCTGATTTCCTGGTCTGTCAGCTCTGAGCCAGGCTGTCCTGTAAGGGATGTGACCCCACCCTCTGTAGAAGATAAACACAAGAGCTGCTGGATCACCGTTAGGCGTACGGAAAGGGGGAGTTCACTCGAGAGCTGTATGTTTTGCAATAATAATGCATAAAGGAGGGGCGCCTGGGTGGCGTAGTCGGTTAAGCGCCCGACTTCAGCCAGGTCACGATCTCGTGGTCCGTGAGTTCGAGCCCCGCGTCAGGCTCTGGGCTGATGGCTCGGAGCCTGGAGCCTGTTTCCGATTCTGTGTCTCCCTCTCTCTCTGCCCCTCCCCCGTTCATTCTCTCTCTCTGTCCCAAAAATAAATAAACGTTGAAAAAAAAATTAAAAAAAAAAATAATAATGCATAAAGGAATCCTTCCCAGACTTCTGCTTGGTGTGCTGTTTAGTGACATAATGATGGTGGCTTCCATTTATTAAGCACTTAATGCATGCCAGGCAATGTGCAAAGTCCTTTGTCTGTAGGATTGTATTACGAAGTTAATTCTACCCTTATTCTTATTTTTACAGATGGGGAAAACCAAGGCACAGAGAATTTTAGTAATTTTAGTAACTGCTAAACAGGAGGCAGAACTGGGATTTAAACCAAGTCTGTCTTCCGACTGTTGTCCTCCCCTCTGTGAGGGTTTATGCAGCTTTCAAGATCCTGTGTGCTGGCATTCTCCACTCTGATTCTCAGCCTGTCCAAAGTGAAGAACTGGTTTGTTTGCTTATTTGTTTTGTCCGGTTTGCCATGGACCGATGCAGAGTTCTCATATGCTTAGAGATTCCCACCACATAAGAGTCAGAACCCAGCCTGCACGATATCCTATAAGATAATCTTCTGACCATTTCTTGGATGGTGTAGCAGTGTCAAACCACTATGTCATTTTGAGATCTAGACACTTCCTCTCGGTTTATGTATTTGTCTCGTTGCAGACCAGCAGCAAACAGTTCACAGACATGCACTGGTCCACAGACCACACGTTGAACAGCAGTGATGTAGGACATTGGACCTGTAGCCCGCTAATCTTGCAAAGGCAAGGAGGCCAGTTGACAAGGATTAGTGTTTGTATGTACAGGTACATCTCAGAGAAGGAAAGCCCAACATTAAAAAATCCAAAGGAAAATGAGGAAGCCAAGACGTTTACAAAAAGGTAGTTCCCAGACCTAAAAGCATCTCTCATATTATAAACCAATAGGATAGATGCAATTGTCTAACAGTAGAAGAACGGAACAATAATTCTGGTGAAGTTATTCACTGGAATAGTATACAGTCATTGGAAAAATAGATATAATGCTAAATAGAACACAAGAGTAACATATATCCAGTATAATCCCCATCTCTAACACACCAAAATCTGCTATCAAGAAAGGACTCTATAAACTATCTTGTTTCTAATTATAATTTGGTAGACGATTTTAGCTAGCATCAATGTTTTTCTTAACATACTAATTAATATCTCCTCAACTTATTTTAAGAAATGTTATAGATTCATTCTCACTAAGGTGTAAATGACTAATAACTAGTAATGCTTTCCGGGAGCATTTGTCTTTTAATAGGAGACATAGCAAAAAGAATTAATTGTCCAGTTTCAATTAGCTATGCATTAGAAATGTTACTCTGAAATCAGGCAACTGAAAGAAGCTGGATCCCTGATATATATGGATATGCCTCGTAAGCTTGGTCCCAGCTCTTCACTTTCCAAGAGTCCTTGCCCACAACAATGAGCCATGAGACCAAAACAGAGATGCTGCCTTCGTCACCCACTTAGGAGGTATAGAGAGAGAGGTTTTTCCATTTTTTAGGATTTAAGGCTCACCTACTTCCCAAAAGAATTTGAAAACACTGATGAAATTTAAACAATTCAATTAGGGGCACCTGGCTGGCTCAGTCGGAAGAGTGGGCAATGCTCCATCTCGAGATTGTGAGTTCGAGCCCCACTTTGGGTGTAGAGATTATTTAAATAAATAAAACTTAAAAATGCATACTTCAGTTAAAAAAACACACACACAGAATAAAACAATTCGTAATGGCTGGAAAATAGATATTTAAAAAAAGTGAAGCAATGAATTGAGCTGACATTTTCCTTCTAGAACACAGTATTATTTTTGACTCAACAAAAATATGCTGATTGTATCTCGTGTAGACTTCCCACAGTAGGTGTTTAAAATGAACAAATTTAATCAAAGTACAGCAACTTCAAGTTTTAACCATCTCTTCCTAAAGAAACTTGTGGAAGTCAGTGTGTAAATTATGAAGTATTGGGTAAATTCCAAAGCAATAGTATATTCTGGTAATTGTTTTATTTTTCCACTAGGCCATTTAAAGCATCTCAGTCCTGAACTACATTATGTACATTAAGTGTTATCGCTTTATAATGTATTTAGAACTCAACAGACTCCCTTTCCCCTCACCTCACCATCAGATGATCCACATAGGTCGAATTTGGTGTCAAGCAAATTAAAAGTGTTATTTTATTATCCAAAGTAATTGTTTCAGTATTAACAGGCCATTATGCTGAATTGGCTATGTTGGTGATTATGCCATTAAGAATGTGGGGCTAACTATTGGTTTAGCTGAATGCCCATGCTTGTGAAAGCCTTCTTTAAGCTCTCCTACATGTGGCAAATCATTCTTAACTGGGTGCTGCAAATGGTCTGTGTACCTCAGATGTATTTTTCTAAGCCATTAACACATTGAGGCCCCTCCCCCAATTCCCCAAGCGATCATTAATTAACAGCGTAAGAAGAAAAAACCAGGCCTCCCATTGTGATGCGACTGGGACCAAACCGTTCAGCAATGATCTTGCTCAGAACCAGTCAGTCATTGGATGAGATCTCTTATTCATATCAAATATGCTATCATGGGAAGGGGGATGTTGGGAGGGCAGAGTGTTAGAACAATGATTTTATTAAGAGCATTTGTTAAAAATCTGCTGGATATGGATATGTTTCTGAAAGCTTCAAGGAATCTCAGTCTTGTAAAGAATTTTGAAATGAACTCCTTAACCCGGCCCTCAAATAGCTCCCATTCTCTGAGAACTCACTAAGTGCTAAGACGTGTATTAAGTGATTCATTTATCATTATCGATGCTTACAAATTCCTGCCAGGTTTTCTATTTTATAGATGGGGAAAAGAAGCTTAGACAGGAGAATCTACCTAAGCCTCTTGGCAACCTGGAAGTTATATCAAAGATCCACTTGGTAGATTTCTATTACATACCAACTCCCTAAAACACCTCACTGCAGCTCTGAGTTTACAATCTATGTCAGAGGGTAGCCTGTCTAAACATATACCTGAGAACCATATGATTAATCGTGAAACCAACCAAACCCACTAAAATACCCAGAAACAAACACTGAGAGAAACAGGCAAAATCTGTGATACCCACTCACACACGGGGACATTGTCACTTGAGACTCAGAATTGTGAAGTAACCAGCTCTCCCCCCAACCCCAAATTAATCTATACATAAAATACAATTCTAATGAAAATCCCAAAAGGATCCTCTCTGAACCTTTGAAAAATGATTCCAAAATCTCTCTGGAAGACTAAACACTCGAAAATCGCCAGGAAAACTCTGAAGATGAATAGTAATGAGATATTAAAACGTGTGGTCCTGGCATAGAAATGCACAGAGCAATCAAATGACCGTGGTAGAGCCTAGAAAGTATATATAGACATTTAGTACATAATAAAAGTAGCATTTTGTATCAGTGGGAATAAGATAAATTATTCAAGAAATGATCTTGAAAAAACTAGCTAGCCATTTGGAAAAAAATAAATAGAGTTGGATCCCAGCCTCGTTCTTTACACTGAGTTAAATTCCAGAGGGATCAACAAAATTACAACAAATGTAAAAATTGGAACTGTAGAAGTAATAAGGGAAAAAAGAACAAAGATTTTTATTATCCAGGAAAAATGGCAGTCTTTCTTATCATGAGTCAAAGGCCAGAAATGAAAAGAGGAAAACATGATAAATTTTATTTCATAAAAAATGTAAAACCCTTGTAATTAAAAAAGAAGGCAAATGACAAACAGAAAAACATTTGCAGCGAACATAATTTTCAAAGAGTTAACATCACTAATCTAAAGAGAGTGTTTAAATACTTTCTTCTTTATATTTTCCAACATTGTTTGATTTTTTACAATGAACATATACCATTTTTCCACCAAGAAAAATAATAAGGCTGTTTTTATTTTTTAAATGAAATATTTGTTTAACCATACCGATTTCCTCCAGCACGTAACTTCCAATATTGAAGGAACCGGGCAATAACTTTAGATCACACCCTTGCAACCTTAACCATAGGAGGTCTCAAAGTTGGATGTGCTTAAGAATCACCCAGGAAGGGGGCGCCTGGGTGGCGCAGTCGGTTAAGCGTCCGACTTCAGCCAGGTCACGATCTCGCGGTCCGTAAGTTCGAGCCCCGCGTCAGGCTCCGGGCTGATGGCTCGGAGCCTGGAGCCTGTTTCCGATTCTGTGTCTCCCTCTCACTCTGCCCCTCCCCTGTTCATGCTCTGTCTCTCTCTGTCCCAAAAATAAATAAACATTGAAAAAAAAAATTAAAAAAAAAAAAAAAAAGAATCACCCAGGAAGGTTTTATTTCAGGGGTAAAGGAATTTGCCTTTAATTTTTAACAAGCGTCTTGATGTGTCTCGCCTGTTAATCTCACTTTGAAAGCATCTCCAATCACAGTACATTTTAACCTGCGGAAAAAGTACACTGAGAGACGATCTTGAATTTAGGAAGAGATGAAGAAAGATCCAGTGCTTCCTAAAGCAGCTCCACTGGCCATTGAAGAATTGCTTTCTCTGTCTCCTAGCTTTGGTGGCCTCTTAAGATCTGATGTTAAAATGGGGGTGCTAAATAAAACTTATTATCTAAGTTTTATCCTCAAGACGTCTTACATTTTATACCAGGAAACCAATTCTGGGTATGACACTGTATTCTCCACATTTCTATGATGTGAAGTATGAGCTCTGTCCTCTGCAGTTAAATGACCATTACAGGAATTCAATCTTCTGCATATAGTCCGAATTTCATTTACTGAAGATGCCATATATGTCTCCTAAGTTGAAATAAAAAATTTGGATTCTTTATTGGAACTTTCCTGCTCCATCATGACACTCTGTTTTTTTTCATATATTTGGAATGACTTTGCAAGTTTCTGTTGGCTCTTTTTCCCTCCTCAGTTTTAACTTCAGTGTTAGGATCTTCACAGGCTTTAAGTGTTGAGACACTAGTACAGTTCACTAGCTATGTGTGGTGTTTTCAAATCTACCTTGTTGGAATAGAAACTCAAGACTTCGAGTCAATTGATGACATGTCTAGATATAAATGCGGTCTACTTTGAGAGATCTTCCTATAATTGGGTTTTTCAAAAGATGTGATGGCCTTAGGAACTGACCATTTTTTCTAATTATTTTCTCTTTTCTTTCAACTTTTAGTGACAAGTAGTTAGATCCTACCACCTACATATTTAGGCTTGCAGTCATTTCTCTCTTCATACATAGGTATTATCAGACTAGATAAAAACAATCGGTTATCGTTTTATATTTTATCTAACATTGAGTTATTCTTTCTCCACTCATCATTTGATTAGTTTGTATTGACCACCTAGATAGGGTCTAGTTACTTTGCTAAATCATAAACACATAAAAATTTGGGGACATCAATTCTAGATGATATACTTTTGTTCTTTCCCAAGCTTTCTCAAGAAGGAGTTGAACTTCACAATCACAACAGAGCTCCAGAAATATCAACTATATAACTACTGTGAAGTTAGTATTAATAATCTTGGCAAAAGGCCATGAAAAAATTCTAGGGTGATGTCTTACCAGTCAGACCCTAACAACTAGCATTACCTTCATGTGTTGCTCATGGCCCCCGGACAGGTACTTTTGGACCTTCTTGTCTCCGCTGGTGTAAAAATACGTAAGCTTCCAGACACCCAATGATTGATTAGATGTCATGCTCTGCTAGTTGCGATTCCTCATACCTGTTAAGGGGCACATCCTTTCACAATGTTTATCCTTTCAAAACAATTTTTACTTTCCTCCTTGAATCTAGGAGAAAATCACTGAGGAAAGACTGCTGTCTGAACAAGGATTGCATGTCCCCAGAGTCCTAATGATGTCTGGGATTGCCAGATCATCTTATTCACCTACGTAGTAAGAATTCTCTCAACAACGTTGCGCTTCTGTTCGATATCTGAGAAAATTAGAAATTTATTCTCATGGCCCAGGCTTTGTTCCATGCCAATGAAAATATCAAATTTGGTTTTGTTAGGAGTCCCATGCCAATGAAAATATCAAATTTGGTTTTGTTAGGAGTTCCTCTTGGAGGTCATTGCCAAGAATTTCACATAGGAGGTGATCTCATGGGAAACTATGTTGGAAATCCCCAATATCAACGTGTGGGGGCAGGTGGCTTGACTCTGTGAGGTTTCAGCAGAGCCTCTCAGGCCTCTCACTTTCATTTGTAAAATTCAAGACTCTGAACAGGGACTGGTAGGACTGACAGGACATCCTTCTTCAGTAATTCAATCATGTCATCAAACTCCCTAATCTGAGGCTAGTCACTGGTCACAAGAGATGTTATTGTGCCACATGTTTGGTCCTATGGGAGGTCTGCTTGTGCTTGTTTTGTTTGCTTCTAGACAGCCTCAAATACAACATGGAAATCCCTGAGCCTAAAAATTGGGGGAATTACGTAAAGTTCATCTGGAAGTCAGCACAGACTTAAACCAAGTCTCTCATTCTTTTAAACAAAATGAGCTGGCTCATAATTCTCAAAGAGGACTGGTGTCAGCTTGGAGGGAGGTCTCTAATCAATAGGCCACAGGGCTCTCTCTGTCTTTAGACATTCCCTCAGTCCAAATGTTTTCCCCCGCCACCGACGAGGACATGGATGGCATGCTTATCAAATCCTATGAAATTTATTCAGCGTGTGAATCCAAGAAACAGGACACTTGACATCCAGCTCTGCAATATACTTCAGAGAAACGATGTAAGCAGTGTCTTTTCAAACTCCGGTAAAGATAGGATTTAGCTGCATGTGCAGAGTAATTATCAAAAGATGTATACTGCCCGCTGTTGTTTTGTGTTCTTCTTCATTCTCATTAGCATCTTTTTTGGGGGTGGGGAGGTGACTAAAAAGTGTATGTAGTTTTGAGATCACAGCAAGTGGCGTTGGTAGTCCGTTGCAGCAAATTATAACGAGACACTTCCTATCATCTTAAAGGAACACCCTGAGATATCACACAGTGCTCCTTGGCACACAGAACAAAAGACAAAGTCCTTGCAGGCAAGTTCAAGTCCCGTAGCTCAAAGACCATAGAATTTTAGAAATGATAAAATATTAGAAAGTACGTAGCTCATATGTTCCATCTTAAGACCGAGGCACTTTAAAGGCACAGGATTTCCATGGCTTTTGAATGCCCCAGTGCAATTCAGATTTAGAGTCTAAGTGAAAATCCCACTCCCTCCTTATACCTCATTCTCTTTATGCTCCCGAATGCCTGACTCAGTGCCTCCTCCTAAGTAGGCTGTGCTTCCCTTTCTGCTCCCTTTCCTCGCTGTGAGCCATTCACACCAGCATTCCCACAAAGCTTCACCCTCCTATTGTGGTTTCTTCTGTCTAGAGGTCCTTCCCTGTTGCTATGGAAACGGTTCCCTAATCATCTTCCAAGACCCAGGTCAAATAAACTTTGAGGAAACTATTTACTCCGTCAGAGTTAGTTGCTCATTATTCACTTTGCCCGTATTATGTGAATTTTCAGACTGGTTTCCATTCCCCTGTCTCTCCTACTCTGAGCTGCTGGAAGAGGAATTAAATGTCAGCCATCTTGAATGCCCAGCCTCAGGGAGAGCCAAGTATACCCAGGTATGTAGTGGACAATAAATGGCCAAATTAAAACAAGCCAATAAACAATAATAACAATAAAAACAACCTTAGGCCAGACCCAACTCCATAAATCTGTAGAAGCCACAAAGGTAAAAAGACAAAGCTTTTGCTCTCAAGGGGCTTACCATCCAGTGGAGAAGTCGCTTATAACTTCTTAGCAAATATTTGATGAATGATGAATTAACATGACTTAATTCCAATTGTCCCAGATTGATAGGCTATTATGAAATTCAACCGATCTCAGTGTGTTTTGTAGAGCAATCGCTTTTTATCTCTACTAACAGGACTTCCTACTTTGTAAGCTGACTTCCCCACTTCACCGCGTTTATCACAGCGCCCCCCCCCCGCCCCCCCCCCAGGGCTGGGCTCTCACCATAAAGCTGTGCAGAAAACATGGTGGGAAAATTCACTCACACACATCAGAAGTGTCCCCCATGATAAACCATTGTATTGGCCTGGCGTGGGAAAGTAGGCACACATATGTTAGTTGGAGTATAAGACAGCGTAATCATTCTAGTGACCAACTTGGCAATATGTCTCAACATTTTAAATGTACATCTCTTTGTCCCAGCATCTCACTGCTAAAAATTTACTCCATGAACATGTTTGCACAAATCTGCAAGTGTGTAAGTATATTCATTGCAGCAATGGTTGGAATAACATAAATTTAAAATTTGTTACATCTATACCCTGGAATTTCATGCAATCACCACAAAGGATGCAATAGATTAAATATGCTGGGGGGGGGGGGGAGACGTTCGCTATGTTATTAAAAACAACAGATGCCTACATTTGCATATGTATAAAAATTACTAAAAGAATATAAAAAAATATTAACAGAGATTATAACAACGGATGGTACAGACGCCAGAAGGAAACAGGAGAATTTCATTTTTTTAGTTCATAGTCTTTGGCAGTGTTTGAATTATTTTACTATAAAATATATCACTTTTGTGATTTTCTAAAAGTATCTTCCATCTCCTTACCACCTTCTTATTTTATCTATTTCGGTTTCGCAACTAGATTTTTCTCAGGACTGAAGTTATTTATTCCATGTTAACTCTGAAACTCGTATGTATCTCTCAAACTTATTCTCTCTAAACCACTTTTGCACTTTAAACACGGCCTTTCCCACGTTTTCAGTTCATCATCAACCAGATGAAACCATCAGTACGTGGCCCCCCAATCCAGGTATTGACTTACAAAAGTACATTTGGGGGAGGCGGGGGGGGGGGGAAGCTAACTCAATTGCATTAGTGAAAACATCAACAAATGTTACTAATGCCACAGTGGCAGGAGGTCAAAGACCCATGCACTCTGCACCAGGAGTCACAGGGGGACTTAACTGGGGCAGTTCTGGTTCTGCCGCTAGGACCAGGAGCACTCTCATCTCAAGGAAAGTGCATAAGACACCACCATTATCCCCGGATCATTGCCATGGTAGACCCAAACAACTCCAGTCTGTCGTGTCAATGTGTATTTGGGGAGTCTTTAATGCACGGATCATTGGCAAGCTGCACCATAAAAGCCCTGTAGGAGCCATGGCCGTGCGTGGAGTCAATGCACACTCAGGGACGCCCTCATGCCTGGATCATTTGCAGCGCATCGTGTCAATGCATACTCGGGGAGCCCTTACTCTGCGGCCTGTGCATGCCGAGGAACAATGTACACCAGAAATACTTATGAAATAGTCGTTACAGTGCATACACAGTATTCACTCTTCTAAACGGCATGTCAGCAAGTTTAGTGTGCGACAAATAACTCCTAAAAGGCACAAAACGCTCCTAGAGGCCCAACTTCACACACAGACAGTTGGCCCATGGAATTGTGGCATGGCTGTAGCGGGAACAGGGGTCTCTCTTTACGGTGAACAAAGGGAAAGGGATAGTTGTTGGTCCGTGCAGTCTAAGCCTCAGCCTCTACTCAGTGTTTCAATATAACCCCAACTATTTTCTAACTATTTTCCTGGGCGTTTGACACTTGAGATCCCAGAACCTTCCCTCTCTCCCTGCCCTGCTCCAAAGCACCTGCAGAGTCAGGTAAGAGGTCACGGCTAGAGGCAGGCTGCTTGGGTCTTAAGTCTCTAGACCAGCACTGCCCAACAGAAATACAGTGCAAGCCTTGTATGTCATTTTAAGTGTTCTTTGCAGTCTCGTTTTTTTTTTTTAAGGCAAAAAGGAACAGACTTAACAGATTTTAATATTTTATTTCACACAAAATACCAAAACGGCATGTCAATAACCAATCAATATTTGTAAACGATGGGGAGTTTGCATTCCTTTTTTCATAGAGCCTGTATTTTGCCCTTACAGCACATCTCAATTTAGACTAGCCACATTTCAAGTGCTCACTAGCCACATGTGGCCAGTGGCTGCTCCAGTGGACAGCACAGCTCCAGAAGCCCAGGAAAATGAGTCTCCCGAGCTTCAAGGTTCACCAGCAACTACCTATGTCAAAGCAGGTATGTGTCTGTCTTTCCACGTCGTTTCCTTACCAGTGCTGCCGCACCTACAGCCTTTTCTTAGCAGTCTGACTGGGTGGCTATGTTTTGGTTTTGTAATCAGAAAAATGACCACAAACATGCATTCAGCAAGGGGAGAAAACCACTGCAGGCCAAAGTGATAATGACAGCATTTAAGTCCTCCTTCTCGGAGATGGAGATAAGGGGAACAGGGGGAGCTGCCGGGGGAAGGGAAGGGTGCCAAGTGTGAGGGTGGTGGCCTCACTGCCACGAATTTCGTCCCCCTGGGTGCTGTCCGCAGGGCAGCGGGGACGTGCGTCTCGGGGTCTGCGGGGCCACCGGCGGCCAGCCGGGTGGGGTCGCTGGTATCTGAGGCTGAGCCTTCCAGAGACACAAAGCGGGAGGGAGGCGGAGACAAAGGCGCGGGGAGAGAAAGGGAAGAGGGCGAGGGCGGGGCTCCGGCCGGAGCGGGCGCGGGGCGCGGGGAAGCGGCGCCCCTGCAAACAAAGCGCCCGCGGCCGTCGGGGAGGGGGCGGGCGGCGCGCGCTCATCCGGGGACTCGCAGGCCGGCGGGGGGCGGGGGCGGGAGGCTGGGCGAGTCGGGCAGGTCTATTTGAATATCAGGCTCCGGCACACTCCGGGCGCCGCTGACAACTTCATTACCTCCGCGTATAAAAATGACTGCCGGCGAATGCAAATGGCTCGCCCGTCTCAGCCGCCTGCCTCCGCTCTGCCGCCGGCTGCGGGCGGAGGCCCCGGGAGCCGCCGCCGCCCGACCTGACGAACCGCCCGCGGCAGGGCCGGCGCCTCCTCCCGCGCCCCCGCGCGCCGCCGGGACCCCGGACCCCCGCCCGGCGCGGGCTTTGAGGGCCGCGGGGGAGGCCGGTTTCGGGAGAGACATGGGGGTGGGGGCGGCTGAGAACTGCTGATCGACTGAGATGTGCTCGTGAGTGTGAAGCAAATGCCCTGCCTCTTAACTGTCATCTAATTAATGTATGGAAATGCCGGGAAAACAGAGTACTCGGTGCGTGGGATTCGCAACCTTGAACCCTGAAGGAAGAGGTTGGACCCCACTGGTCCCCGGCCGCCCTGCCTGGTGATTAATTTGGACGAAAGCATCCCTACCGCCCATTTGCGCCTACTGAGCAAGCAGGGAAGCGAGCGTTCTGCTCCCTGCTCCCCAGGCCTTAGGGTGCACCTGCCCCCCAGGACGATGCCGCGTCACCCTGCAGAGCCCCTCTCCCAGTCCAGATGGCAATAGAGGCAGGTCTAGGGCGGAAGGAAAAACAGCCCTTACAGAGCCTCCCTCCTTCCTTTGGCATGTAGAACGAGAGGAGGGCTCGCTCCCTGGCAAGAAGTCACCTCTCGCCTTGCGACAGTTCCACTTATTCCACTAGGACTCCTTGGGAGCTCCTCTAGGGCAGGAGTTAGGTCATTTTTATTAATCACATCAACAGCAATAGTTAACATCTGCTGATAGCTTTTTATGCGCAAAATATATCCCCACTCCTTTATCTAGATGACTTTATCTTTGCCACAACAACGCTACCGCTCTCCTAGAAACCCAGGCTTATGGAAGCCTTACCAGGGGCCCAGAGTAACCCAGCAGGAAGGGATGGAGCAGGGGTTGGGAAGCAGGCCTGTCTGCCAGCAAGTCTGCTCTCAACCACTCGGCAATATTCGTTTTACGGGGCCGCTGGCACTGCTGTGCTGGGCGCCCTCCTCTCGACTCCCCAACCCCCTCCCACAGGGTCCTCTCCCTTGTGGCCCGGGAGTAAGTCCTAAATCTGTTCCAGTCAACCCCTTCCTTTGTCCCGGGCTTGGTTCAGAAAGGAACACGTGACCAGTCCCGGCCAATGTCATGGGAGGGGACATCTGCTAGGGGGCTCTGGGAAGTGCTTAAAACAGGGACACACAGAAGGGATTCCCGTTTCTTCTGTTGGATGATATCTTGGTGCTGTGTGTAGTTTGATACTGTCTACCACCTGGTAACCATGGGGGTGCCAGCCAGTGAAACTACTTTTTGTGGAGACAGATCTGCAGGATGCAGTAATGCGGGCAGAGGGAGTCCAAGGCCCCAGGGAGGGAGGGGGGGAGGGGGGTCCCACAGGACCAGCCAAGAGGGTCCTTGGCTTCACGCAGGCTAGAATTCCAACGCAAGCCAAAGAAAGTGAAAGCAGAGTTTATTGAATAGCGTGAGTGACAGAGCACAGCAGAGTGTCTGGGAAACTCTGGAAGGGAAGGAGGGTGAATCTCGTCGTCACTTTTTCCAATGTATTCTGGAAAGGGGTCTGGGGTATGTGTTCCTTCAGGAATCCAGGGTAGCGGCCAATCAAAGGCTAGTGTCAGGTGAACAGTAGGGGCTATTCCCTAACCGACCGAAGGTAGGGGTATTGAGGTCGAGGTTTGTTTGAAGCTAATGTCCTGGGACATGTCAGCGATCTGGCTCTCTCTTCTTCCATGTTGTGAGGCCTATGACAAAACTCGGAGAAGGATTAACTGTCTTGCTTCCCCCCTTGAATTGGGAACGTAGCTTTTTGAGCTGACTCAGAAGCAAAATGTGGAACATGAGTAGATGGTTTCTAGCAGAAAAACGGCAGAGATGGAGCCTTCCTAAAATGGAGTCCCTTCATCAGTACACAATGAGAGAGCTAAAGTTTAGGCAAGTCTCATTCTATTCCCATGTCTACCAGCAGTGAAATCACCCTGCCTCATGTTCATTCAGGGGTATATTTAAGTTAAGCCTGTTTGGGAATGAGAGAAAATATAAAGAAGTAAAGAAGGGAAACACCCCCCCCCCCCAGAAATTTGGTCAGGTCTCTTCCCTGGTCTCTTTCCCTGTCTTCATCGGCAAAATGAAGTAAAATGACTGAAGTGTCTGCACCAGATGCTTAAAATGAGACCTCGCCTTTCCAGATTCTCTTCCCGGACACTCACCTCCAACCTCATTCAGTGTCAAGGCACTAGGCAGCTTTTCCCCAACCCCCTTTTTTCCTTGAAGACATTCCTCTGTCTACACAGGCGAGGCGTCTCTTCCCTCTCAGCATCAGACCCTCCATCTAACTGTCCCGTGCACACACACACACACACACACACACACGCAGGTGTCTGAGCTTGACCCCCTTTGAAATGTTGCTTACTAGCCTTCAAGTAGTGTCTTTAGAGAATGTGTATCTGGTTTGGGACATTTTCAAAAACAATGGCTACGTAACTAGGCACTTAGTAGTTTCCTTTGGCAGATGCTTTAAAATATAGAATCCACATTAGGATGGAAAATTGATTTTTATTGTTTCATTAAAACCACGCACACTTTTTGGGGTGCCTGGGTGGCTCAGTCGGTTAATCGTCTGACTCTTGATGTCGGTTCAGCTCATGATCTCACGGTTCGTGGGATCAAGCCCCGCGTTGGGCTCTGTGCTGGCAGCGTGGAGCCTGCTTGGGATTCTGTCGCCCTCTTCCTCTCTGCCCCTCCCCCACTTACACGCTCACTCTCTCTCTCTCTCTCAAAATAAATAACAAAATCCACACTTTTCATTAAAATGTGCAAAAAAAACACTACATAAAATACATACCATGTGCTTTAACAATCCATCCAGAATCAAGTATGGTGAACAGCTCAAGTATCTCTAATATTTCCCACCACTGAGGAAAAGAAGCCCTCATGCATTAGCAAGGCATTCAAGACATGCCACAATCTGTACCTAAGCAGCTCTCGCCTTATCTGTCTACATCATATACCCCTAAATCGTACTCTTGCATTTTCTCTCCCATGGCAGACACTTTAGTATGTTCATTGCCCATGCTATCTAGAAAGCCCTCGAACCCCATCTCCAACTATTCAAATACCACTGCCCTTTTCAGGTACAGATTAAATACGACCTCCTCCCCAAATCCTTTCCCCTTCCTCACATTTAATGACGGAAACTTTTGTTACCTAGTATTTGTTCTCAGTAATATTTAGCCTATGTTTTGAGTTTATTGACACCCAGTATTCTAAAAGTAATGTACATGCCCAAATAGCATAGGCCTTAAATATCCTCAAGCAAACAAATCAAATAGGTTATATATATTATCAGCAGAATGTATAAACCTCACTCCCAACTTAAGGATGTTCTCTTAGATATGATAAAGTTTCTTGCACTTCTTGTTTTTACTAGGACAACATTTTTTAAAAATTTTTTTTAACATTTATTTATTTTTGAGACAGAGAGAGACAGAGCATGGACGGGGGAGGGTCAGAGAGAGAGAGAGGGAGACACAGAATCTGAAATAGGCTCCGGGCTCTGAGCAGTCAGCACAGAGCCCGACGCAGGGCTGGAACTCACGGACCGTGAGATCATGACCTGAGCCGAAGTCGGACGCTCAACCGACTGAGCCACCCAGGTGCCCCTTTACTAGGACAACTTTAATGTAAGTAATAGAAAAGCTGTCCCTACTAGTTCAAGTAACAAGGAAAATGTAGCATCTCACATAGGAAGTCTCAAAGTGGCAGGTGCTGAGGCCGATTAATTCAGTGTCTCCATAATGTTTAGTGTTGTCAAGGACCCACACCATCCTCAGCTTGTTGACATTGTCCTTAGCTGGTTCTCCTCAGGGTCTCAAAATGGCTACCAAAGTTCCAGGCATCACCTCAAGACATGCTAAAGACCAGCCAAAAAAGTGGGACTGTTCCAACCTTTCATTTCTTCTGAAGAGTTAGGAAAATTACACCAGACGCATCTCAGAAGATCTTTTCTCATATGTCATTAGCCGGAATTGGATCACATCTCCAAACTTTTACTGGCAAGGGAGAGGAGATTATCATCACTGGTGACTAACCGGGATTTATCCCTGGGTTATGTTGGGAGAGCAGGCAAGGGATAGGACAGGTAACATCAGAACAAACGGCAAATTTTAGCCAGTCATCTCTTCTGCATGCAGACCATACCAAATTTACCGGCTTAAGAAAATAATTTGTTTTTCTCAATATTCTAGGCTGGGTGAGGAAAGGGGTGAACCCCAAGCAAGAAGGGAGGTTTGGTTGGGTGGGCAAGTGACAACATCTCTTTCATGCAAATTATGATGGTTTATTTGAAAGTTAGAAACAGTCACACTTAGATTATTCTTGTAGTTGTCCTTTCTACAAAATGTGTTAAAAATGGTATATATTAGGGGCTCCTGAGTGGCTCAGTCAGTTAAGCCTCTGACTCTTGATTTTGGCTCAGGTCGTGATCTCACGGTTTGTGAGTTCAAGCCCCGAGTCGGGCTCCACGCTTGGGATTCTCGCTCTCTCCCTCTCTCTGTCCTGCCCCTGCTCGCTTTTGCTCTCTCTCTCTCTCTCTCTCTCTCTCTCTCTCTCTCTCTCAACATGAATAGATAAACTTTTAAATAATATTTTCAAATGGTATATTTTAATTGCATCAATAGCCGATTGGCTAAATTTAACCAATAATTTTCTTCGTGGGTGGTAGAATCATGTTTGCTCTTTTGCATTGTTTTCTCCTAAATAAGTAGCCATGCTATGTACTCCACATAGGGGTTTTCCTTCAGTAACATTAACACTTGGCTGAATTAAGCCATTTCTGCCCTAAATTCTTTAGGTTGTCGACATCTGAGAGTTGAGGTCAGGAGGATAGCAAATAATTCCTTTGGTTTTGCAAATAATTTGGTAACTGGACTATTCGCCACCAGAGTATTACCCTTTTGAAAACCTGTAAACCACAGAAGCTTTTGAGGATACAATTATTAAATAACCGTTCCTCTCGTCTTAATCAGGGCAGGTAGCAAATGGCAACCTAGTATTCTTTGTTTTGTAATGCCACCGCCTTACCCTAAATAGGCCTTCCAATTCTAACTTCCATATGTGTGAGGCAAGAAATGCTTTAGTGGCGGCTACAGTGAGATTCATATCATTTACTAAAATAATACATGGGCTTCCTTTTGTGATGATATCTTCCATCTTCTAATAAATGTATAACCGCCTCTCTAACAATACCCAGTCAGATGATGAATGTCCGTATAATAATACTACCTCTCTCCCCCATTTTTTTTTTTTCAAGAAGCTCGTGGAACTGCTTGCACAAAAACAGATGTATTTCGACCTCATCTCTGTGAATCGTAGACCATGAAATCCAGAACGACAGCCCTCTATTTGGTAAGTGAAGAACAGGAGGGCCCTTGCGTTTGGAGAACTTTTTGGAAGTTGCCGGGCTAGTCGGTGGCAGAGTAGGGTCCCATCACCTTGTTTTCTGGTTACGTGTCCTTTACACCACACAATGCCATTAATGATTGACGTTAAGGACAGAACTCAGTCTAACCAGGTCATCAGGTCAAAGTCTTTATAGGTGGCACCCGCTCAGCCAGGTCCCCGAGAGGGCAGGGTGTAGGTTCTATCCTCTGGGTGTCCTCCCCACCAGCCCAACACTACCTACATCCTGACCCACAGGTACCTCGGGTCTCCTCAGATCCCTGTTTTCATGACACGTCCCAGCAGTCCAGGCCAACCCAGGGTGCGAGGAGCGTCCCTGACAAGGTGCTTCTCCCCACACTCCCATTCAGCACAAGAAGGGACAAACAGAAGAGCACAGCTACAAGGCATCGCTGGCCATCATGTCACCCTCACAGTGAGTTTGAAGCCAAATTTTAAGAATAGAGTCTTTCAGTTCAATCATGAAAGTAGGTTTTTACTTCTCAAGGTCAGCTGAATTTTCCCCCTTCAATAATTGTTTGGAATTATTCCAGAATGGAATAATAGAATTATTCCATTGGCGGCATTCACTCAAACCTACAACTCATTTGTTCATATCGTACATTTCTTTTTTTTTACGTTTATTTATGTTTGAGGGGGCTTGGTGAAGGCAGAGAGCGAGGGAGACACAGAATCCTAAGCAGGCTCCAGGCTCTGAGCTGTCAGCACAGAACCTGACACGCGGCTCAAACTCACGAGCCTTGAGAGCATGACCTGAGCCGAAGTGGGACACTTAACCGACGGAGCCACCCAGGCGCCCCCATATTGTACATTTCTAAGCAGCAGAAAGGAAAAGGAGCTCCAATTCACTAATATTTTCAACAATTGAGGCACAACTAAGAAAATGAAGCCATATTTCTCCTCTTTATCCCTTGCCTCCTCTCCTTTGACCAACAATTGCCATAATCCACACTAATGAGGTAGACTGTGTTAAGAATTTTCTTCACTTAACAGTTCTCATTATTAATAAATTTTACACTGACAACTATAAAGTGAACACTTTGGATTTATGCACCTAACCTAATTACATATGCTGCATGTACGCATTTCATTATTTACTTGACAGATTCATTCCTTGATATCATAAATAATTAAACAAGAATCAAATATTAACAATCAGATACATGTTAATTCCCCTCGAATCTGTAGAAACAAACTATTTTTATCTTCAGTTCAACAAGCACTGATGAAAATTTCTTCGTTAGGCAAATTTCATAAGCAAAGTTCTTGATCTACTTTTCTTACTTTCATTGAAAATTAAACCTGGAGCAAATTATTCCAGGATTACTTCATGGGCAAAAAAATGGAATGTAACAGTATTTCCAACAAGCCGTTGGATTCACAATCCTTCTCAAGCACTGCTCTCTCTTATATATGACACATTAATCTGTGTGTTTGTTAGGAGTTTTCAAATATGGATTTTATTATAAGCCAGGAGACAGCCCCATATTAGTAGCTGGTAGTGTATTACCAGAGCTTAGTTTCCAGGGAGCTGGTGGTTTTAACCAAACAGTTATTTTATCAGTTGTTTAAAGAATAATATCTGGGCATTACGGATAATGGTGGAACTAAATTTACTGGGGCTGAAAATTTACTCTGAGGTCAAAGTATAGCTTTTTCTGCTTTGATGAGCTGGGTTTCAATTTTTTTTATTCGTGTATAGCAACATCTTCATTGATCAAACCATTCTCACATTTTATCAAATTTGCTTTGGTAGAGCATACCATACAATTTCATCATTGAAAAAATATTAAAGATTCATAGATAGCCACATTATTCATAACACAAGATTAATGCCAGGCTGACAGGTTTTTGTAAAGATCTGACTCTTTTTTTCTAAGTGCATATACCATATCTATGTGAAATGTACCTCTGATGTTGCATATTGATTTCTCCCTTCTCTTCTCTTCTGATGCTAAAGAGAGAATATTATGGGATGATTGTCAGGGTTAGTGTGTTTCTGACCTACACATGTACTATTAATAATTTATGAGCCGATTTGAAATACGGCACGAAGAAACCGACTGAGGACCAGTGCCACTGCCTGGGAAGACGTACACCCAGGGCTGACAGCATGTGCACCCAGATTTTGAGGTTCCATTAAAATCCATGGAGAGACACAAACGCTCTAAGTGCCAGAGCTAACTGGATAAAAGGAAGCCATGCTTCTTTGTTAGAAAGTTCAAGTAGCTACATTTACCTCTTTTCGTCCTATCCTTTCTATGACATCAGATTTCCTTTGTCAATTATTTAATTAGATTTAATTAGATTGCCAAGGGAACTCATAGCATCTTAAAACATCAGGTAATCTAGGGGCGCCTGGGTGGCGCAGTCGGTTAAGCGTCTGACTTCAGCCAGGTCACGATCTCGTGGTCCGTGAGTTCGAGCCCCGCGTCGGGCTCTGGGCTGATGGCTCAGAGCCTGGAGCCTGTTTCAGGTTCTGTGTCTCCCTCTCTCTCTGCCCCTCCCCCGTTCATGCTCTGTCTCTCTCTGTCCACCCCCCCCCCAAAAAAATAAATAAATAAACGTTGAAAAAAAAAAAAAATCAGGTAATCTAAATTCAAGGAATATGGGGGCGCCTGGGTGGCTCAGTCGGTTAAGCGTCCGACTTTGGCTCAGGTCACGATCTCACGGTCCGTGATTCGAGCCCCGCATCGGACTCAGAGCCTGGAGCCTGTTTCCGTTTCTGTGTCTCCCTCTCTCTCCGCCCCTCCCCCGTTCATGCTCTGTCTCTCTCTGTCTCAAAAATAAATAAAAACGTTAAAAAAATTTTTTTTTTAAATAAAAATAAATTCAAGGAATATGAAAGCATATAAAGCAAAAGATCAGGGCTTTCTTCTTATTTCCCCCATGCTTTTACACATAGAGGTTGTCTGATGAGTAACCTCCCAGACTGTTCTGTGCTCATTTAAAGATAGAGAAGATGGGCGCCTGGGTGGCTCAGTCAATTAAGCGGCCCACTTTGGCTCAGGTCATGATCTTGTGATTCACGATTTCAAGCCCCACGTTGGGCTCTGTGCTAACAGCTCAGAGCCTGGAGCCTGCTTCGGATTCTGTGTCTCTCTCTCTCTCTCTCTGCTCCTCCCCAGCTCACGCTCTGTCTCTCTCTCTCTCTCTCTCAAAAATAAACATTAAAAAATAAATTAAATAAATAAATAGATAAAGATAGAGGAGATGGGGAGGAAGAGTTCCCCCTACCCTCAAAAATGGCATCACACTCTACATTACTGTGCTGCGATTTGCTTTTTTCACTCAACAATATATCAAAGATGTGCCCCGTATCACCACGTACATTTGTACCTCGTATTTTAAACAACAGTATAGGGCTCCATTTTATAGAGGTGCCATGGTCCATCTATCCATTCCCTCATTAAAGATTGTTAATCTGTCTCCAATTTTTCACAATGAAAAAATAGTGCCACATACACTGAACATATATGCTTATGCACTTGCTCAACTATTTCACTTAGATGGAGACCTAGAAGTGGAATTGCTAGGTCAGTGACTGATTTTTCAGTAGAACATGTGACTCTTGATCTCAGGGTCATGAGTTCAAGGCCTACATTGGGTGTAGAGCTTACTTACAAAAAGAAAATAAAATCTCCTTAATCCATTAAGTGCATAAGGCTAGAATAAATGAATGTCCCTATTTAGGATCTGACTACAACATTGCATTAATAGATTTGTACATAATATTTAAATACATTTTCTTAAAAGTATAGTTTTAAAACGTTAACAATATGAAGTAATTTAGGAAAAGTTCATCTAAAGTTTTAATTCCTGAGTAGCTTTATGCAAAAGCAAACTAAAGTCTAAGTTGTTCCTAATGCTTAACAATATGCCACCAGGCCACACATCTGTATGTATTTTTAAAAAATGTTTATTCGTGGGACACCTGAGTGGCTCAGTTGGTTAAGCGTCAGACTTCGGCTCAGGTCATGATCTCACGGTTCGTGGGGTCGAGCCCCACATCAGGCTCTGGGCTGACAGCTCGGAGCCTGGAGCCTGCTTCGGATTCTGTGTCTCCCTCTCTCTCTGCCCCTCCCCCTCTCACAGTCTGTCTCTCTCTGTCTCTCAAAAATAGAGATGTTAAAAATAAAATAAAATAAAAAATAAAAATGTTTATTCGTTTTTGAGAGGGAGAGAGAGAGCGTGAGTAAGGAAGGGGCAGAGAGAGAGGGGGACAGCGGATCTGAAGCAGGCTCCACACTGACAGCAGCAAGCCTGACGCGGGGCTCGAACTCACAAACCTATTGAGACCATGAGCTGAGCTGAAGTCCAATGCTCAACTGACGGAGCCACCCAGGCGCCCCTGTATGTATTATTTTTAATACCAACACTCAAAGCAGGCAGTCTTCATTTTAGCAACGCTACATGTAACAAACCCTCTTAAAGTGTGTTTATAGAGATTGACAACTGTTAAACTATCGAATGTTTTACAAAAATATATTCAAAGAATTTTACGTTGAAAGACATCTCATCCACGAAATCTAATTAAAACCAGTATTGTTATGTTTATGTGAAATCATCACGAGCGAAGTGTATTTGTAAAATTCTCTGCTGTTCACCTAAACGGCTTGAAGCTTTCTACAAACAGAGTAGCGGTTACCTAGTGTGTCTGTCAAGTTCCATTACATGAAGTAGAATATGCTTTCAGAAAAGACGCCTTGCATCCGATGACAGGCACTTCCTATCTGCTAGGTTTCATAAAAATTGGAACATTGATCATTTCATGTAGAGATTTTCTTTAGCAAGAAGATAAAGGGAAACCTTGTTATGCCAAATGACTTACTAGTCAAAAGTATCCAGGACACTGAAACCTGGAAACTAGTTAATGGTTTGTAACAAGTCAGAAATAAAGATGTTCAACCAAGAAAATGACATTAAGCAGCACCGGCTACAAGAGAAAAGAGCAGCCTGTCAGAATCATGCAAGGGCTGTGGTGACAGGTAGACAATAAAATGGGATGACACCCGTTCCTCTCACTGGGGGTGTTTTCAACGGCTTTCTCTTGAGCGTTTCCATGCACTTCCTTTGTAGGAGACTTTCCCTCTGAAAATGGCAGCAGACCCGTTGGAGGTCTTATTAAAATTCTCCTTCTGTGTTATAAAATATGTTGTATAAGGCAGATGGCTGTACCTGAACAGTTAATTCTTCATTGTGTAAAGGAATGTGGGGATAAGTCATTCCCGTAAGAGGTAGCTCCTCGGCTGACATATCCCAGCAATACTGCACCGTAGGCATCAGGAAACAGGAAATGAGTCAGGGGTGAAATCCGTCCACAACCCCATCTAAAATGGCAGACAGCACGAATCCAAACAGAAGCAATATGGTACATGATTAATATTTCATACTCAGATTGGTATCCATTATATCTCCAGATGAATTCCACACACTCGCTTAAATCTCCACAGTGTATAGTCCAACAGCACCGTGAGGATAAACACTGTTTTCATTTTTAAGAGAAATTTTCTTTCATTTACTCTCCACCACAAAACTGCTGTGGGAAGAGTGTACCTCGACCTACCTCATCATGAGCTATAAAGGCTGTGCCATCAAAGAACAGAAAAAAAGCAAACACCCAGCAAGTGCCCAATGAGTTCCTTAACACCAGCAATTTCAAGGAATGAACCTACTCGATCTAAAATAATACTATCAATGTGTTTTACTTAACCCCGGTCTACTGTAAAGTTCGATCATTTCATATATGTCTACCTAAAATGTTATAATACCACTGAACTAATTTCCAGTAGAGTAATAGCTGTTAGAACAGTTTTCTAGACCATTTCTCTCTTTTAAAAATTCTGTTCCCAACATGTTTCAAGTTATATGACAAAATAAACATTTCATAACCCTTTTCAGCTGAATTTTTTTTTCTACTGATGTCATTTCAACCAGTGGTGGGTGGGGGGGTCTATATTTTTCACACTGCAGTTCTACATCTAAAATTATTTCTGATATAGATTAGCTGTCCCTTCCTGAGCGGTGAAAGACAAAATCTTAGTGTCTTTAACCCCGTCTGGTTTACAGCATGCACATATTTACACGAAATAAAAAGCAAATATTTGCTCTTTTCATACAGCTGTCAGCACAAACTTGGGTTGTTTAGAAACCTGTTCACACAAACAGAATTTGTGTTTAATACGTGACATATGAGAAAAGGTCAACGATAGGTAAAATCAAAGATTATTTAAAAAGAAGTATGGAGTTGATAACACATTTTTGGAACAGGAGGTGGCCGTGTTCTGCCATACATTATATAGCACACTGACGACTAGAACTTCGTTGTTGATTCATTTGGTTGTTTATTTAAGAAAACATGGGCCTCACTTTAGTTACTCACTTACCAGAGTATTAACTTTGGGTTCACTTCCGGGGATAAGTACACGAAAATGTTGTTACCCTAAAATATTTCCAATGAAAGCTGCCTTTCACCTCTTTCTTTCAGGGGATTTTTCTAATAGCTAATGGGCACGTATTCTGAGGTCAGGCAAGCAGAGCATTCCCGACATCACTGCCACCTACTCTGGGATCCTGAGCCACACCACCTCCAGTTACCGGACAAAGTCACGCGGCTGCATTAAGAAACTCGTAGCTCCCGAGTGTGCAGGAGCAGGAGCAGTGATTTACCAAAAGATGGTTTCAGGGGTGAATCTACTTTCTTCCTTCCCCCGGGATTTGTGCTGTCCTGGGGACAAATTTCACCTGCCCCTAGACCCACTCTGTTCTGAAGCCCCGAGGTCAGAACTTGTTCAGCTTCCTGTGGACAGCGTCCCATCTGCGGAACACACATTTTAATAAGTAAACTCTATTTCCAGGGAAATACCTACTGGTATTAACAAGAAAATAGCATCTCTACAAGATGCTCTGAAAAGAAACCCTGTCGGCGCCACTCACTCTGCCTTCAAAGACAAGTCCCTGTAATTACTTTCTCCTCTTCGTTTCCTTGTCTGGATAAAGCAACAAGATCAGGAGAGCCTATCCATTTTCCCCAGATACCTTCCAAAATGTGCGTCTGCTGTGCAGGCTGGGATCAGAAATTGCATTATCTGTATTTGTATTAGTAATTCACTGCACAAAGAGAACAGGGGGCAGAGGAGGAGAGCAAGCATGGAAGCAAACATCAGACAGACAATTGTATATATGCAAATGCTTGCAAATTTCGGCCAGCATCTCCATATCTATAACCAAGCAACATGGAAGCCTATTCATCCCTCATCTTCTTTGCTGCCAGCTATGGTTGTGGTTTTGGAGGAAAATATCGAGAAAACGTTGAACCTTCAGCCACCGGGACTAAATCTAACTCAAAGCCTACCATGTCAAAAGCTAATGCATAAATATAATCAGTGATTTTCTGGAAAGACATGAGATATTCAACCTCCCGGCCACAGAGGGTGGGAAACAATATGCCCTGGGAGGGGGCAGGGGAAGAGAATGGTAGCGTGCAGCTCTCCAGCCCAATTGACAGAGAACTGAAATGTTGCCTCTTGGCTTGGGGTTGTGTATTTGCATAAGCAGCCCGAGCAAGAAGGGGCATGGAAAACCGGAAACAGGCATGACGAAGAAAATGCCCCAAATTCAAATTCATAAATACAATGTACTACCTTTCAAATGAATATGCATGGTGGTTGAAAAATGACAGCGGGACTCACCATGCATTTTGCTTTGTCTTGAAACCGATTAGTCCCAAATAATGATGGTTATAGAAATGGGGCACCTGGATGGCTCAGTCGGGTAAGTGTCTGACTTCGGCTCAGGTCATGATCTCACAGTTCAGGAGTTCTAGCCCTGAGTCAGGCTCTGTGCTGGCAGCTCTGTGGAGCCTGCTTCGGATTCTGTGTCTCCCTCTCTGCCCCCCCCCCCCGCTCGCTCGCTCTTTCTCTCTCAAAAATAAATTAAAAAAAATAATAATGGTTATAGAAATTCTCATGACCTTCTTTTTATATATTTATTCTACTCACTGCACATCAGTAATAATATTAATAATTCACCCATATTTATGCATTTCACATGGAGTAATTCCGCTCACCTTCACAATCATGCTTGGAGATAGGATCGGTATTGTACTCACTTTACAGGTAAAGAAAGCAAGGCTCTGATGTTCAGAGATTCACATCACTAATAAATGACGGGACTGGAACTCCTCTTCTCACGATCAGCCAAGCCCCGGGTGCTACCACAGGTAGCTGCTGAGCAACATTACAAAGAGAATTCACTCCAAGTGTAATGGAAGTGGCCCTTTTTTACCTCCCAGCAACATTTGGCCCTGCTGCTCACTCCTGCCTTCTTGAAACCCTCTGCTTTCATTATGCTCAGGAATCGCTCATTATTGATTGGCCTTCTGCCTCACAGACTTTCTCGGTCTCTTCCAAGATTTCCTCTTCCTTGGACTTCCGTCCCCTCCTCTCTATTTCCGCCAGCAGTGAGCAATCTCATCCGCTTCTGTTCTTTCGTTTATTCATTCAACAAGTATTTCTTATGCGTCTCCAACGTACCACACCCCAGTCTAGACCCATGGGATAGCACAGCGCACACCAGCGATCTCCCTGCACAAATAAAGTTTATACTGTTGGGTGGGTGCAGAGAAAACGGATAAAAGAATAGAAAGCAGAGAAGGATAGGGGAGTGGCCGGGTCAGGGAGTTGAGACGAGATTGCAACTTGGGGGGTCAAGGCAGGCCTCACTGGCTAGACATCTGTGCAGAGGTGACCTCTGCGATTCTCCTCTCAGACGATTTCTGAATTTCCACATCTGACCTCTCTCCTGATTTCAACACCACGCTGGCACTCCTAAACACACCATCTCTTCCTATACCCACACCCCGAAGTCATTCGCCCTCTCCTCTTCCTCCTGCACCTCCTGAGTCAATAAATGTATCAGGAGGACCTCTGAAGCAAATGCACTATTCTGGGTGCTAAGGGAATTCATTGGTCAATAAGACCTATTTTCTTCTTAAGAGCTGTGTCTGGGGAAATCACAGAGGGAAATGATTAAGGGTTTATAAACAGACCTGTGTTCAATTCCATCTCCTCCATCAATGAGCAGCAGGTTCATCTATTCAATGGGGATAATGGTACCTACTCATATTAATGCTACAGGGATTAAATGCAACAATATCAGGAAAGTGAGCAAGTGCGTTAATGAATGAATAAATCAGCGAATGGTGTGCTTCCTGCCGTGCGTGAGGTGGGAAGTACTTAAGATATTTACGTGACGTCATCAGGGCCCACTCTCTTATCTCCCAGCTCTGTTCTGTTTCGCGTGGCCTCACTCTCCTCATTCTCAGGCAGGCTCCCCTTCCGGTGGCAAGACGGCATCCCAGAGTTCCGGGCTTACACCCTCACCCAGCCACTCCAGAAGGCGAAAGAGAGTTTCTTTCCTCCATAATTGCACAAAAGTCACTGGTCCTGGTAGAGTCATGTGCCCACCCCTGAACCAATCACTTGGGCCAGGGAAATACCGTTGCTCTGATTGGCCAGGCTGGTGGCAGCCCCCTCTAGGTAGGGAGGTTGAATCAGCTCCTCCGTGAACCGAGAGCGAAGAGAGATGCCCACCGAGGAAAATCAAGGTGCTTGCAGGAAGACAATGCGCAGTAGGCACGTAACGCAATGTTTGCCTGCTACCCTCAACTGGGGCACCTAGTTCATTCTATCCCGTATTACGGTCAGATGCTTCCATGTGTATCTGCCCTCCGATCGAGAGCCCCTGAGAACAAGGGCTATTTGTTTGTTACCATGGTATCCCCAAGACCCAGGACAATCCTTGAATATAGTACAAGTTCAGTAAATGTTTCTTGACACGAATTGATTCATGACGCTAGTTTCAACTAGTTCTTCTTGTGCTCCTTTGAAATTCTGTGCTGTCTTGTTCTCTTTTTATTACACGAGGGTACATAAAGTCTCAAACACACACACACCTTTTAACGCCGAAGAGGCAAGACTCCAACAGCAGAAGCAAATAAACCATCTTCATAATTTACATATATATTGACTCTCCTCTAAAATCATTATCTCAGCTAATTTTACGCAGGTGAGAAAAAAGCAAGATTCGGTGGTGCCTCTCTAAGCCGCTTCGTTTTGCTGTTCTGTTTTTGTTCAGCAAATGTTGCACTTGCTAAAAACTCAAGGGCGGAAGACTCACACTCGGCCTTTCGCAAGGTATCAGCAGTACACGGTTGTCATCATTTGGATTTCATCGCAGTGCGGAAATGTCCTTAGTCTTTCCTTGACTAACTTAACTTCGATCTCTGTGGCCTTTCTCAAGGACGCCCCTCAAATCCTGTGGCCTCAAGTGGGGCACTTTCCTCCACTTTCCTGGGCACACAGCCGCCTACTGGAGACTGCCCCGGCTTTGCCTACAGCTAGATGTGGCCGGGTCACTGAGTTCTTGCCAAGCGACGGGTGTGGTGACGGCTGCCACTTTCAGATAGCTTCTTAATCACAGAGTGACGGGCACGGCCGGGGTGCGGGGTGGGGGGGGATATTATACTACATTATCCTTACCTGTGGGTGTGTTTGAAAATTCCTATTGGCAGATGAATCCAAATAAATTAAAATAAAACATAATTAATTAATTAACAGGCGCTCGCCCCAGTTGTTCTTGCCCCAGTTGTTCTAGCCTTTCCATCGGACTGGCTAGAAACAGGAAGGAACCGGGCAACCTTGGAAAGCACGTGTGGAGGGTGACAGAGCTACTCCACCAGCCTGGGTCCCTGAATGATTTCCTGGAGCCGGGCTTGCTGGTCTGTGTTGGAGAGTGGCTGGAAGAGAAATTGATCTCTGACTCATTGGAGCCATTGCACTTTGGGCTCTCTCTCTTATAATTAGTGTTCTCTACCCAACTCCAGCTCCTCATTTACTTACGTTCTATTTCGAAGCAGCCTGCTTCCCTCTAACAGACAGGATAATTCCCCTGCCTTCACCATCCCCTTACTGCTTTCTGGTTCTCTTCGCGGTCAGAAGGGTGCTACAGCTCAATACATGTTTACTACGGGTGCATGTTCTGCTCCTCTGCAGGTCAGGCTCCACAAGCCCCCCAGATACCTAGATTGCACTGAGACGACCTTCAATCGCTCACGACACAGCTCACTGTCAAAACCCTTACAAAAATGTCATGTTTGAGTTTGCAGGTCTACCGTTTACTACAGTTATGGGCAAATTTGATTCCGAAAGGAACCATAGATTCTTACAGCAAAACTTAGGATGAAAGAGTGATGTTGAGAACATTTCAACGAGAGAATGAAAAGTGAAGAAAAAGTTTAAATTTTTTTTTTTTTTTTTGCATAAAATATGGTTGTATTCGAAACCATCCCGTAGGTTGCATCCAACCCGTGGACCTGTTTGGCCTTCCCCTCCCCAGATCTGGCACAGTCCAACACCACTTGCAGGATTTCTGAATTTCTGTACTTCAAGGACATACACGCTCCAGGGCTGCACCCCCCCCCCCCAACTCCCGCTGGGATTCTTACACATTTCCCTGGAGCCCGAGGGATTTGGCCATAGACTGGGCTTCACGTGTAGCATGAGGCACACGGATTGAAAATAATTTTCTTTTAAAATAAATTTTAATGTTTTTTATTTATTTTGAGAGAGAGAGAATGAGCAGGGGAGAGGCAGAGAGGGTGAGAGAGAGAGAATCCCAAGCAGGCTTCACACTGTCAGCGCAAAGCCCGACGCGGGGGCTTGAACTTATGAACCGTGAGATCATGACCGGGGCCGAAACCAAGAGTGGGATGCTAAATTTGACTGAGCCACTCAAGTGCCCCTAAAATTAATTTTCTAAAAGGAGTTGTTACCCCTTACCAAAGGACACAGTCTCTTTCCCCAATGGGCCTTAGAAATAAGGTTGATTTTCACACTTGTGGCTTTAGGTGAATTCCCCTGAAGGTCAGAGGATGAAACTGATAGATAGACCTACAGAGAGGAACATAGAAATGGGGTGCGAACTACCCTTTGTTGTTATTGAGCCTAAAAAAATTGGGAGTCTCAGGAAAGCTGTCCTGGCAGTGTGAGACTGTGGGTTTCCTCTGCTCATTTCTGCGATGGTGGGGAGGGGGAATTACCTGGCGAGTACAGCCAGCCTGCTCCCGCCCTCTGCCCCCCCCCCCGCACACCCACGTCCACACACACATACACCCCAGCCCCCCTCCCCCCAGGGCTGGCCGCGCAGGCTGGCGTCAGTGGTAGTGTGGGTAGGAACCGGGAGGATCGGAGATTGTCTTCACCAACTTACACAAGAGCAAGGAATGGATAGGGCAGGTTCTAAAAGAAGGGGAGAAAGACGAGAGCCAGTGTGGGCTGGGATTTGGAAGTCTCGACAGATGCCCAAGTTGCCAGAAGTTTGAAAGAAACTGACTAGGAATGTGAGGGGTGCATGTGTGTGTGTGTGTGTGGAGAGACAGAGAGAGACAGAGAAAGTGTAGGGGGCTAAAATGAGATTCCTTTGGTGTTTGTTTTAGGAGACTTTAGTAAAACTTTAAAACTCCGTCTGGGCTTCAGCTTTATGTAGGGTTATATGACAAGAGCCGCAGACATTCGGAGAAAAGGCTCACCTGTCCACAGAGTCAAATATTTCTTTTTTTAATTAATTTATTTTTTTTTAGCGTTTATTTATTTTTGAGATAGGGAGAGACAGAGCATGAACGGGGGAGGGTCAGAGAGCGAAGGAGACACAGAATCCGAAACAGGCTCTAGGCTCCGAGCTGTCAGCACAGAGCCCGACACGGGGCTCGAACTCACGCACCGTGAGATCATGACCTGAGCCGAAGTCGGACGCTTCACCGACTGAGCCACCCAGGTGCCCCATAGAGTCAAATATTTCAACTCGATCATCAACTCTGTTTTGGATGTCACTCTACTGTTGACACACCGCACTAGGCACAGTGTCTTGTCAGAACCGAGTTGGCCAAAAGAAATATTTCATCAAAATGTTTCATTGAGTGGTCTCTTTGATCAACGAAAAAAGTAATGTCGAGCAAGGCATTTATTGACCCGCCAGGCAGACCTCACGAGTGGACAATTATATTACCATCGCAAGGCCTACTGCAAAAGAGAACTGGGAAACAAGGCACTGTGCTTGAGGGTTCTCATGCACCGTCAGGATGACCAAAGTCTCCAAGTTCAAGGAGGTAAACGTCTCTGCATTACCTGCTGCATTCTCTAAGCTCTTCTATTTTTGCTGGTTCTGCCACAGGAAATGGAGCCTTAAGAGGGTCCACAGGCCTTTGGTTTGCCCACCACATGGCATCGTCGACTCCAGAACATGCTCCGTATTAAACTGTAGGTTGGTGCTGGGTGGCAGGGGGGTGGGAGGCAGAAATGAAATGCATTCCTCACCATCCAGGAGCTTCTGCCTGAACAGAGGAACAGACAGGCGGGTGACCAATCATGAAGAGCAGGGGGAGAAGTGCTACCAGAAAGTCACGCAGGGATACGTGGGTCTTGCTACAGAAACACCACGAAAGGGCACCTGACTTGTAGTGGATGCCCTCAGAGTAGACTTCAGCCATCAGCGCATAGGAGACATATCACGAGTCCTGAATAACTAGTAGGAATTAGCCAAGCTATGAGGCATTGGGAGGGGAAAAGAAAAGACCCTTCTGAACCAAGGGAACCCGAAGTGACTTCATCAGCAATTCACACCCAGCCTCTCGTTGTGTTATTATCCTCACGCTATAAATGAAGGAACGAATTCCATAAGGTTGAGTGACCTATTCCCACTTGCCTTGTAAGCAGTGAAACCAAGATTTAAACTTGTTACCATATTCCCTGCCTCTTTATAGAACTTGCTCTCTGAAGGGGAATCCTTTTTACTTAGTGATATTCACACTTTCCTCACACACCACACCTCAGGGACACCTGGGGTGAATGCAAGTGCATTCATTCTGGGAAGAGATCCAAAGTATTACAGAATCAAATATCATGGAATTTTAGATTCTCTTCTTCAAATCAGTTTAAGGAAACTGCATAGAGAAGCCCCCCCCCCCACCCCACGCCCTCCCACACGCGTACACTTAAGAGATTCACAGTGCAATTAACATATGAAAGGCACTGACAAGTCCTGCAGAAAAATTAATGTTAGATTTTGTTTAACTCAATGTGTCTGAAATGTAACTGACCATGGAAACCTTCAACTTAACCCCTTTCCTTCCTTCTTTTCTTTCTTTCTTTCTTTCTTTCTTTCTTTCTTTCTTTCTTTCTTTCTTTCTCTTTCTTTCCTTCCTTCCTTCCTTCCCAACCCCTTTCCTTCCTTCCTTCCTTCCTTCCTTCCTTCCTTCCTTCCTTTTTTAGTAACACTTATTAACACCTTTAAAGACATTCTGTATCCAATTTTCTTACTGCAGTGATGAGGAAACTGCAGTGGAGAGGGGTTGGGAGCTACCTTTGGGTATGTGCTAATGGCAGAGTCAGAACTCAATTCATCAGACTTCCTTCCAGTCAACATTCTCTCAGACAAATCATGCTTCAATATGTCCGTTCCATACTTCCAATATGTAAACAGTACACACAGCACATGAGTTGATAACCTTGTAATTGCCAACTTAACAAATTACCCCTCTAAAAAAAAACACAAAGAAATCCGTAGGTGAGAGCTGAGATCATGTATACAAATCTGAAGTGTGTTTATATACACTATTAATCGCCCTTGTCATGGTTTATATTAGTTATCCAACTCTTGCTGATATCAACTGTTTATCTTCACAGCCTTCCCACCGAAATAATAATACTAATAACAACTACTAGCTCTCTCGTTGCTCTCAGTGTGAAAGATAACATTAATATTTCGATGGCAATTTCTAGTGTTTATCTTTATGCATTCATTTAAATGGAACCAAAGCTGAAGAAATCACTTGTTAACAAGATAATCACAAAACAAATCTTTGCACCAAGTACTTCGTTGCGAGATCAAATCCCATCATCACCACCTAAAAGGAAAATCCTTACTTTGGAATTCAGTTGGAATCCAGACAGCACAAAAAAGGAAGGGAAGGTTTTTTTTTGTTTTGTTTTTTGGGTTTTTGGGTGTGAAGATTTCTATTATAACAGTATCTATTATATTAAAATTTAAGTTATGTTTGAATGAAAACATTTTACAGGTAATATACAAATTAAAGAACACATTTCAAGAGCAGTCAGGGTGCAAATTTGAAGAGTATTTATGAATAATAATGGATTAGGAAAGGCCAATTGGGCTGTCTGTCTAAACAGTTAAATGTTCGGTGCCTGCATTCTGCATTTGTTACCAAAGGCTTCTTTATCAGCAGAAGGAGGCAAATGATACCCTGAAAATGTTTTAAACGTGCAACTTTGCTTATCTTCCTGTATTAATGATCCTTACGGCAGTTGTTATATTAACCTTATCACATAGAACAGCAATAGGGGAAAACTATTGCGAAAGGAAGGAAAAGAAAAGGCATTTAGTTTAATCTTGAGACCCTTTTTTCAGCCTAGCAATTTTCTGATTGTCAAGGGTAGGGGGTAATGAAAGTAAGGTTTTTACTGGGTTTTCTTAAAATCTCAAAAAAGAAATCAGACATTTCAGACATTTCCAAATGGGTGATTCATTAAACATCATATGCTGTGAAGAGGACGGAGATTAGATTATCAATGAAAGGCTCATTACGTGAGTTCTGGGTTTCGTGAGGTCCGGGAAAGAGCTCTGACCGGGAGACAGTGAGTGACTCCTGAGAAAGCCAGCCTCTCCTTCAAGGCTCTGAATTACTCATTTGTGGATATGACATTACAAGAAACACAATTTGCCCCTCAGAAGACTTTTTTTTTTTTTTTCAACGTTTATTTATTTTGGGGACAGAGAGAGACAGAGCATGAACGGGGGAGGGGCAGAGAGAGAGGGAGACACAGAATCGGAAACAGGCTCCAGGCTCCGAGCCATCAGCCCAGAGCCTGACGCGGGGCTCGAACTCCCGGACCGCGAGATCGTGACCTGGCTGAAGTCGGACGCTTAACCGACTGCGCCACCCAGGCGCCCCAGCCCCTCAGAAGACTTCTAGATCCTTCTCCATACAGTCCCTGTGCTCACATAGAGGAAATTCAAAGGCTCCGTCTTTTAACTCCTTTTAACTTGGACAACAATACCAAACCCGACCCTAAGACCCCTTACCTTCTCATTCTCTCAAGGTGCTTAGGGAACCACCTAACTTTATGATTGCAATTAATGTTTTCGTTCCACTGCAAATGCCTGAGCTTAACACACAGACCAGCAGAGTGAAGAAGCCCCTTCGGCTTCTTCAACCAGGTAATACGCTTCTTCCTTTTTTTTTTTTTTTTTTTTCCATTATCCCTTTAATGCAGAGCAGGGCTACTGATTACAAAGAGGCAGTTTGACTCCAGCAATAGGTCTTCCTCACTAATCCTCACTGTCATGGAAATTCCAGCTGCTACAAGAATAAGAGGTTCAATCCATATTTGCCAGCTCTAATATGAAATCTGTCAGAGCCCAAATTAATGAGTTCCAAATTCCTTACATCACGATAACAGGTTAAGACTGGTCAATTAATTACATAAATCCTTCCCGATTCATTGTGCGTTTGCAGCCCAGATTGTGTCTTACATTACTCCATGACACAAGGCCTTTTGGCTCCTGTTGTTCTGCAGAAAGGCCCCATTTAAGTGGAGGCTGCCTGCCACGGCAAAATGTTAAATGTCACACGTTAAATTTGCACTTTTCTGTAATTGCTTTTGTTAAAAAAAAAAATTAAATTAAAGAACAGGGCTCCCAGTACACCACTATGCAGAGGGCTGGGGTGGTACTGAATGGATCCCCAGGCGTGCAAGGAGCTACCTTTCACCTCTAAAGGTTCACAGGGTCTCTCTGTAGCAGGTGCCCAGTAGGCAGTGGAACCCAGAACGCGCACATTTGTGAAAATGAACCAAGTTTCCCGAGGATCCCGCAGCAAAAATATATATTTGGGAGAGTCTTTTCTTGATGAAAGGATTAAAATAGCATTCTTTACATAGCCAGATTCCCTTTTGTCTACCAGCAAAAGTTAGATATATAAAACACGGTTGATCTAATCACTTCTTCAGGAACATACATGGTACAAACGAATGCGTGTTATACGTGTGTAGATCTTTGCCATAAAAAAAGATGTTGCTGATGGCTTTGCTATTTGGGTTTGTAACTGGGACACATCTACAGAGGGAAAATAACTGAGGATTAAGATCTCAAAGGAGTTAAAAAATCGTCCAGGTCAAACGTTTTCCTTTCTAAAGCATCAAAATGAGCTTGGAATCACAACTCGTTTGAACTAGACGTAGACTGTGGACTTCCAGCTTCCTAGGGCAGCCGATCTTCACTCCGGTACATGTCCTTGTGGAATGGCCTTTTATGTGCCTAGGTGTTCTGTACTGAAAGGACCCAGTCCCTGGTTGTATTTCCTGCATCATCTCATCGAGGGCTGGGGGTTCTGCGAATACACTAGCGAGCAGACGATGCCACCAAGCACAAAGTGAAATCTACATGGGGCGCAGGTTCCTCCGACCTGGAACCCCTAACGCCGCTCACTCCACCACGCGGACAACTAGCCAGACCCGAGGCTGCGTGTTCTCTCCGCCGCCCTGGCCCCGCAGCGCCCCCCTCTGTCCTCCGACAGCCTTGCACCGGGTATGCCATCTGCGCGCGCCTCTTTTTTCCAGGCGAAGAACACCACCCCCCCACCCCCGCCCCGCTTCTGGGCCCGCAGCCTAAAGCGGTGGAGGATCCGTGTTCCTAAACTACCCCGCTACCCCCACCCCCAAACACAGAGACATTAAACTCTGACCCAGGGCCGTTTCTGGACCCGGAGGCACGCGCTTCTATCCCGAGGCCCAGTCCCGCCACCAGGCGCGACCGTCCCCTCCCTCTCTAAACGGGAGGAGGCGAGTTTAAGGCGACGGCGCGTCCGCTAGGCAGGTTTTAAGGTCCTGGGGAGACTGGAGAGGAAAGGGGTTAACTAACGGGTGCGGTGCGTGCGCAGACATTCGGAGCGCACCAGCTTCGCCCCAGCCTCGCCGCGACCCCGGGGCGCTCGCCGGCCCCCTCCCCCCCCCCCCCCCCCCCCAGGCCTCGTCGCCTCCAGGCCGGGCGGCACGTCGTCGCCCTCTCTCCGGACGGCCGGCGGGGCCGGGGGCCGCAGCGCCGCGAGCATCTTGCAGAACAAAGACTCGGGTCTAGACGGGGCAGCGCCGCCGCCTCCGCCTCCCCCGGCTCCGGCTCCGGCGCGGCCGACCCCGACCCAACCATCCCCAAACCCACCGGAGCGACGGGGTTGCGGCTCCACGCGCGCTCCCAAACCCAGCGGGGCCCCAGGAGACCACTGAGCCCGGAGGCCCGCGGTGGGGACGTCGCTATTCAAAGCTCCCCCCGCCCCTCCGACACCAAACCCACCCTCCGAGGCCCCTCTGCATTTTTATGTTTTATTATTGTTTTCCAAGCAGCCAGAGTCGTCATTTTCACATTGGGAAGGGGGCCTCGTGGTGCCCACGTTGGCAGCAGGTGGGGCAGGGGAGAGGGCGCTGCAGGTTTGTGCTGTAAATCGCTGTCTTTTTGCGGCCGTTGTTCCCACTCGCCACCCACCGCCCCCCTCCACCCGGGTTTTCTTTCTCTCTCTCTCTCTCTCTCTCTCTTTCTTTCCGCAGCGCAGTTGCTATGGGTTACCAGGGCGGTTGCCATGGGTTACCGGACCGAGGCCGGCTGGCTCGCTACCTGCCACCCAGTCGCCGCCGCAGCCGCCGCCGGCGGAGCGCCCGGGCGGGAGGAGGCGGGAGCGCGCGTGTGCGGGACGCGGCGCGGGGGAGTGTGCGCGGGCCGCCGAGGCGCCGCAGCCAACGGGCGGCCGAGGGTGCAGCGGCGGGAGCGCCACCGCCAGTGGGGTGGGGGCAAAGCTATAAAGAAGACCCAGAGGTAAGAAACTAACAAAAACACAACCACAAGTTATGCCCGTGCTGTGCCTCTGCAGCAGCAAAGACAAGCGGTGTGGGGTTTGGGGATGAGTCTACACTTCTCGTGGGGGAGAGAAAGGGTGTGTGCCTCTTTGGCATAAGCCATTTGCATAGTGTCTTTAGACCAGAGTTTACTTTCAGCAGAAAACCGTGGCTGAATTTTTTCCCCTCTTTTCTTCTGTATCGTTTGAAAAGAAGTCTTTGGAATTTTGGAGAAAGAGAAAATGATCATTACCAGAGTTGGCGCAGCTGAAATAAATGACTGTCCAAGGCAGTGTTCATAACAATGATCCAGAAAAGTTTCCAACAAGAGTGAACAGCAATTGTGTCTGACTTAAAGGGACAATGGTGACTCGTTTGTGAGATGCATACGGCAAAGAACAGAGTCAAAATCCTTAGTAAATATTTTTAAATTTTAAAATGTTGCTTACCTACATTCTTCTAAAATTTTTGAATTCCCTCTATTAAAATGTATTTCTTATGACCTTTATTTGCAAAGAAAATTGTATCTATGCTTTGAATGTCAAACTGCAGTAATTAATTTCAGATGGCGTTTTGTACTTGAAAATGTGTCTATATAATAAAGGAAGAGAAGGTCTATATTCCAAACAAAAACAGAAAATTGTGTTGAAATTAATGGTTTTCCTCCACTGAAAAGATGCTACATTGGATTTACAGGACACCAACTAAGCAATTTAAGTATTGAGGGCAACTATTTAGAAAGAGAATAAGCTTTTGTTGTGTTATATTTGTCTTAAAACTGTAGAGGCCTTTTGTGAAAAAAACTGTCTTCCATTTATAGCTGAAATACTAAAAACCTTATTTGTACCACAGTAGCTCCATAATGATGAATCCTTAAGGCACCAAAAAAACGGAGTTCAAAACAACATTCAATTTACTGTTGGATATAACTGTAATTGTGGCGAGGCTAAATGAATTTGTTTATGTTCTCAATAGCCATAAAAGAAATTTTATTCTTTTACCTTACTACAGTAAGGTTATTGCATATCACTTGTTTGTATTTAATTATTCAATAAAATGTGCATTAGGCTGGAAAAGCTCCTGCAAGATATTTAATATCTTAAGGGACATAACTATTTAAAGATAAACATTTCTGCTTTTCCTTGGTAATTTTTAAAACTTGTAATTTTAACTAGAATTTAAGTCACTTTCTTCCAAGTGAGACTTTAAAGAAGCCCTAAGTAACAGGTTGTTGACTTTCCTTGTTGACACCTCCGGGTTATATATAAAACCAGTTCTCAAACAAAACACACACACTGGCTTTATAGGTGAATCATTTACCCTTTAAGAACTAGCCAGGGAAATACAGTTCTGCTGTATGTAAATCATAAAGCATCCAAGATTACATTAAAAATAGTTTTAAGTAAACATCGACTTAATTTAGTTACTTAGTAACTACTTTCTTTTCCCAAAGAAAGCTTTATAAAATTACGCCAGAGAAAAATAAGAGACTTGAACATAGCAAGAAGGCCACTGGGGGCTGAAGTTTACCTAAATATCTCAGCTGCAGAAAATGAGAAGCCAGTGCTTACAAAACAACCAAACCCAAGGCTAAAAACCTCAAATGTGTACAACTATACTGAGCAGTAAACCAAATCTTACCAAAGTTTCTCTTTAAAATTTACTGCTTGCTCAAAAACACCCTGAAATTAGGTGGAAGTCAAAAAAAAATGTATTCTCTTCTATAAAATAAGTGATCCAACAAACTGAACTTGATTTTTTCACGTTTAATGTGAAAACGATGATCTTGTGAAGGTTACATACCACAGTATTAGGCATTACTTAATATCAACTTTAATGGCTATGTTACATCATCTAAAAATATGACAATTGGTGGCACATTACATGCTGTTGAAAACTGCTGTAAAACAGAAATAATGTGAATTCAGACACATATTGCCAAACAAGCTGGGGATCGCTCTTAAATGACTAGATGGCAAACTTCACAGGTTAGCAAGATAAAAAGAAATTGCTCCATCTTTTCCGCCCCCGTGTTAAAATGAGTCTTAGATGATAAAATAACAAGATCCAAGATACATTAAATAAAAATATTTACAAAAGTTCAATAATGTTTTAGACCAAACAAAAACAAAAAAGGAAAACTTAAGGAAATCATTCTTGTTCTAAATTTAATTTATTTTCTGTTCTTAGTTACGAGCACTTCAAAGGCTTTTTAATAATACAGTCACTCTTAAACTCCCAGTTAAAATGAGGTGAGGTAACATTTAATTAAAGCAACAAGTTATCGCAGTTACGTGAAAGTGTCTTCGTGGTAGTTTAAGAGACACTTCACACCATTCAACAGAGAAGAAACTTGGATAATTATCTCAAGAAAACGCTGCCTCATCTGAAATTTGAAGTTCAATGTAGTTTATCTAAGACATTTTATCTTTGGGCCACTAACAAAGAAGACATTTTATTAAATTGCGCCAGTCCGCAGGCAGATGCCTTAAAAGAAAGGCTCTTGAAAAATAATTCTTAAATTAGCAAGTTGACATTCTTTTCTAAATGATGGGAATGTTTATTGAAAACATTAAATGTATTACTTTTTATAAGATCCCACTCGTAACTTAAAAATAAGTAACAAGTAACCACCACTGACACTGAAAGTTATCTAGTGATAAGAAATTGCACATTTAGTCAGAAAACAGTCAACCTGGAATTCTAATTACACGCCGGTAATGAAACCACAGTACCTGTTTCCAGAAACCAGGTGTTAAAGCTGAATGTGAACAATGCAAATGTATTTCTGAATCTATATATTGCAAATATGAGCAAAATTACGAGCACGATTTCTGTTTTCATGTAAGACATAAACATTATTTTACCATGTCTCTAGTAATAAGGTACATTTTCCATCTACGTGTGAAATAAAATACTGGAAAGGCGAAGCTTCTTAAAATATTTCAAACACCCAAAGCGAAGTGTTTTGCCAGTGCAGGGGAGGTGCCCACAAAACATCAGCCACATGTCTGAAAGAGGCCGTCCGGTCGATGCCGTCAGTCTTCATACTGGCTAAGATCATACAAGCTGGGTTTATGCTGACGCTGTCCCACTGACACGAGAAGGAAGGCGCTCTCTGGATTTTCAATGCTGCCTATTTACCTATCTTTTCAAATTCAGTAAAACCAACTCGGTGCTTCTAAATGTATGTGGCATTTCAGTTCAGGACAGGATCTAGTTTTACCGATAATGTTTGCCTATAAAGGAGAGTTGCATTCGCGGGCCTTTAGCTTTTTACAGGAGCTCATCCAAAATAAGACAACATAAAAATACCACTAATAAACAACCCAACGTCTTTAATTAAATACCTACTATCATGACAGGGAGCTTTAGGTAAGAAGCTATTATTAGTGAGCTTGCTTCTCCACGACTGGACATAATTCACTATTCCTAAGATGGTAACATCAGAATTCTTTTTCAGGATTCCTGCGGGGCTGTGCTCATTTTACATCCGTGTGAACTGCTGTCATCGCTACTATGTCCGAGCCCAGAGGATGAACTGGAAAAGAAGAGAGGGGGAAAATAATAAAAAGAGGAAATTGGTTTTCACAACACACTCAAAGCCTGAGTAACAGAGGAGAACTTTAATTATCTCCAGTCACAAAGAGAGACAGGAAATTTGGACTTTTAATTAGCCATTTGGAGTGCAGTTGGATATTTTTTTAGCTAGATAATTTAAACGCGAATAATTCAAGTCTGACTAAATGAAAGTCACATAATCAGAATGCAGATAATTGAATTTCTACTGCGTTCATTAATTCAGTGTGGAGGTGTGTGTGAAGACTACTATGATGAGCTGTCACAGCTCAATAAAATCTCAGTCAATTAATTTTTTCATTATCTTAGTATTACATCAACAAAACAGTGAGGTGCGTATGCATATACACATACGTATGTGTATATGCGCACGCACACGCGCGCTCTGTTTCATACAGACGCATACACGTTAACTCGAAAATGCAAGGCGATACCTTTCTGAGTCATAATCTATATCATTTTCTTTTTTTCCTTCTTCATCTTCTTCAGGGAAACGTCTGTTCATCAAGGCAAACTTGTGAATTGCGTCTTCTACCGAGTACTTCGTCTGCCCGGAGACGCAGGCCTCAATGTCTTCCGAATTCAAATGGCTCTGCAGGAAGAGGTGAAGGCAGCTGTCCGAGAGCAGAAGCGCGTTCTGTAGGACCCTGGGCAAAAGAAACAAGGAGACATCCTCAGTGAACAGGGGTGGACAATTCGAGGGCAGGAGAGAGGAGAAACGTTAGAAATGTGCCACCGCAATAATTTCTCTACTATGGCAAACTTTGCATCAATTACAGACTCTGCCTATTAAAAGGATGAAAGCATATGTTAACTTTTATTCAATTATTTGGAAATTTAGGTGAGTAAAACCACGAAGCTAATAGTTAACAACATCTGTTAAAAGAATAACATCAAGGACGTTTCTTCAATTTAACCATCTGTTATGACCGTGTGGATTAATTATGGAAAGATTCTGCTGATAGTCCTAGAAATTTATTCTACTTAAAAAAAATTTTTTACTGCCAACCAGCATGTCTGTTCTGTGATCTTTATTGGCTAGGCTGTCATCAAACATCAAAACTTTCCACTGCCATTAAAAATTATATTAAAAAGTCAATACGTTTCTCAGCATGTTTTACATTTTAAAACTTTACAAGTATACTTATGTACATGTTTACAAGAGCTAAGTTGAGAGGTGGCTTTGTTTTGAATACCTAAAATTGGCGAGAAATTTCTCCATACTCTGCAGTAGCACTGTGTATCCATGTTATTAAAATAAGCCATCAAATAAAATTGCTCCCAGCTAATTTTACCATATCTATACTTAAACCATGATGATTCTGTGGTAAGTACATACTAGCCTTCCCATATTCAATGTCAAAGTTTACAACGAGTACAGATTTCAACCAGTGCATCAGAACTACACGGAAAATTAAAAACGACTCTAACAAATCCATACATGCTCAAATTCATATTATTACTGAATGTGGGTTTTCTTTCTGAAATGCATGTCTTGGGAGGGGAAATGAAGTCAGAATACACCCTTATTTTTAATAAAAACCCGTTTCGTATTTTCAGGGAAGATCCTGATGTATGATAATTTAGTCTCTACAAATAGTTCAATAAAGATATAATACAAGGCACTCAGACCAGATGGAAGGGACAAAACTAAAATACTAAAACCTGAGCATAATTTTGCCCAACATGGGATTTTTCATAGAGAGCTCTAAGAAAAACAGATTATGTATGTCAGGCCAAATGAACCTTGCCTTATAGTCTGCATTTTTCCACAAATAATTAGGAAAAGTGAATCTTTTCTGGCCATGCATATTAATTTACTTAAAATCCAAGGTCATTACAAGATTTCCTTTTCTTCAAAATAAAACAGAGGCAAAAGTCTAAACACGTACAGTATCACAACCAAAATGCAGCTTCGACAGGCTTACCAAATGTAGCCTGGGAAAATATTATTTACTGGCCCTACGAAAAGGAAAATGAAAAGCTTTGTGCGTTTTGAAAGGGCAAAACTCTCAAGCAAAGCAGCTAAATACTTCCCTTCCCTCCATGTCTTCTGCCCTGGCTTCTCCCAGAAGATGAGCGTGTCACATGGTAAAGATTAATTTACCAAGTACAAGTAGTAAAGTAGTAAATCCCTTTTACTACTCTTTGAGATTTATTTTCTACATTTACAAATGTTTACCACTCTTGTTTTAAATACTTGAAATCAAGAGAAGATTTATGTGGCAACAGACCATTAATATGAACTTGCATCCATTGTGAAGTTTGCACGGAGTGTTTCCTGCGCCCTTCTGTCTGTCAGTGGTTTTCCTGCCAGCCAGGGTACAAGTAACTGCTCACAGGATTATACTTACTGCTTTATTTCTGTTGGAAATGTGTTTTATTTTCTTTATAAAATAATGGGTAATCCTTAAAATTGATTTTAGATGGTTCGAGGCATTACACCACAAAAGTAATGAGCACTAATGCCAATGATATTGGACACAAATTCATTTTAGCTTTATTTCACGTCTAAAGCAATTCTACTGAGCCTTGAACTGCTCACGCGCTGTTATTAACTTGCTGGTAACCTAACACACGGGTACAGCAAACAAAAGTGATCAGAGTCCAGGTTGATCGGGACCTCAAGGCTACTGTCCTTTTTCTTGAGCTATAATTCAATTTCCAATTTTACTGTACATTAGACTCATTATTTCCCAGTGTTTTCTCTTCTGCTCGCTACTGCCACCTGGAGGACATGCCCGTGAAAAGCGAGAGGGAGCCCGCACACACCCAGCTCACAATTCTGAAGTGGGAGAATGTGGCTGGGGAGGCAAGATCTGAACACCACACAGGCCTGGAGTTCAAATACAGTACATCTGAATGCCCGCTGGCTGGCTAAATGTATCCTACCATACCCCATGGGTATGGCCTTTAAAGAAGCAAAATAATTTTTTAATGTACTTATGATTTTTTTTTTTACTCAGATAATTCATTTCACAATTAAAAATACAAAATTTTGAAAGCATTTTCCCATCTGGTTCAGTGAGCGTAACCACTTCATTTTAAGTAACACCTGGTTTACTGTATTTCAGAGAACGTTGTGACTGCCATTATCATAGTATTAAATCCTATTTTTACCTTAGTCATATAGTCAAATCCTATTTTTACCTTAGTCATACCACACTTTCCACAAACAAATCTAACAGCAGAAATTAACTTCAAACTTAATATAAAGAGTACTTTGTAAAATGGTCAATAAAATGTCATCTTTATAAGCCTCCATAAAAACAAATGTATACAATTTTCAAGCCTTTACAAAAGGAGCAACAAATAGCCTCTAGAATTTTACAGGGATTTCTGAAAAGATATTTACAACATGAGTCAAACGTTATTCCTTTCCCCATAACAAATTTAAACTAAACAAAGCAAATCTTGTTTTTCCCTTGAATTGGACACAGTTGAAAATCTGGTTTTCCTCAACCTGATTTTATTAGGTGTATTATATACCAGTTCAGTTGGGAACAATATATAGCTATGCAAAACCATTTAATCCTAACTAAGGATGCCCTGTCTACTGAACCCAATATAATGATATATACACATGTGTATAGTGTGGAAGGTTCGCAGTTGGATGTAGGGGAGAAAGAATTTAAGTCAGCCTGTTTACCTCTTACCATGAGGGAAAAAAAAAACAACCTACAAATCTTCTCCGAAGACATTCATGATCTGTGCTATGGTGCCCTCTATTGAACACAAAGACTTATATTGTGTGTGTGTGTGTGTGTGTGTGTGTGTGTGTTTGTGTTTCCATGGTATCCTTTCACAAAAAACTAATATTCCTTAAATTTTTAAGAAATACAAAGCTGTAATAAAAAGTCTACACTGTAAGGCACACGTAGTTATATTAATGGGATGAATTCAGCAAAAAAGGAAAGCTGGCTCCCATTCATGATATGAATCAAACAAAAAATTAGTAGGACTGCCATGTTTATAGTTAGGGACTTACCAACACAGTTTATCATTTTAGTCCATAACTTTCTTTTCCCATAACTATTAGCAGAAGTGACTTACAATTTATAATTAGCTAGGGAGGGAAAATCCAAACGGGAGAGTATAGCCAAGATTGAGGGAAAATGAATGTATTTGAAAAATCTCACACTCATACTGACCAAATTTAACTATCATGTAAGAGTTCTACTAATTATAAACCTGCCAGATCCTAGAATGAATATGCCTCCACCTTTCCTCTAACTTCCTTGTTTATAAAAGTGAGATGATACCCAATTCCTAATATTATTGTAGGACCTGAGCTAAAACATGCAAAAAGCTAGACACATAGCAAGTGTTCAATAAACAGTATAAATTATTATTCTTTGGCACCTAGTCAGAGGAACAACTTTCCAACTCCTTTATGAAGACTGGCCTGGATGCGTACTTTGTTATTAAAGATGTATTACTGAGGCGCCTGGTTGGCTCAGTGGGTTAAGCGACTGACTTCGGCTCAGGTCACGATCTCACGGTTCATGGGTTTGAGCCCTGTGCGTCAGGCTCCGTGCTGACAGCTCGGAGCCTGAAGTCTGCTTCGGATTCTGTGTCTGCCTCTCTCCCTCTCTCTCTCTCTCAAAAATAAACATAAATTTTTTAATAAGAAAGTATTACTCCACCTTAAGATGAATATATATATAGTATACACACACATGTACAGAGACAGCAGCAATTTGGTTTTAAAGGGTTTGAACATATATACTCTTCTTGGTTCATAACTTCAAAACTTACATAAAAACCAGATTTAAAAAATACATGCGATGATCAAAACGGAGGGGGACAAAACATAAGAGACTCTTAAATATGGAGAACAAACAGAGGGTTTCTGGAGGGGCTGTAGGAAGGGGGGGATGGGCTACATGGGTAAGGGGCACTAAGGAATCTACTCCTGAAATCACTGTTGCACTTTATGCTAATTTGGATGTAGTTAAAAAAAATAAAATTATCAAAAGAAATACATGTGATAAATCTACAGCACAAGTATATATCACATTTGAGCGCTGTGGTATCTTCCCTCTCAAGTTCCTAGAAGTACTACACAAAAAACAAGGTACAGGCCACTGACAGTGACCACTACTTAGCAGGTACATCATGGAGCCTCAGGGGATGTCAAGCTGGGGTCAGGACACGGTGCTGAGATGGCACTGAGACCGCCGAGTTGCAAGTCACATCCCGCTTCCCAAAATGGACTTGGGCTCAGGGGATCCCAGGGGAAAAGAGCTGGAAGGTTGCTACTTCTACACAGACTGGACAAAGCTATGCATCCGAATCCGAGGGACACAGAACGGAGGGTGAGGAGGACCTGAAGGGGCCACGGTATTTAGGCCATTTAGGTCGGGGGTGAATCCGGCCGTGTGGTATTATAGACTCGTTGCTTCCTTCAGGTTCAAACCACGTAGAAGCACCAGCTTCACTTTTAATGTGAAACTCACCAGCTTGGAGACTAATGTTCACACACCACAGTGGAACAGACACCACAAGCGAACTTGCTGTCTCTTCTCTGATTTGACTTCTGGATGGTAACCCAGACCCAATTTTAATGAACGTAGCCATCCCCTGGTAAGTACATAGGACTTTCCCACTAGAATGGAAGCTTCAAGTGGATAAGGATTGGTGTCCATTGTGCGCAGTCCAAAGTAGTCACTTACTAAATAGGTTTCCAGAGTCCTTACCAATGCATCATCTTAACGACACAACCAACTAGGGCAGCAGTGAATGTGCTACATCATCATACCCTTTATAACAAAGGCACACAAGAATTAAGTGACTCTTCCAAGGTCGGATGGCCAGAAAAAAATTAGGAGTTGTGACTTATAGGAGACCTGGAACCCAGCTCTTCAAGCTCCTGATCCAGGATACTTGCTGCTATGACGTCTGCATCAAATTCAATCCGCAAACAGCCAAACGACACAGTATGTAAAAATAACCAAGCACAAGCCTAAGCGCACTGCAGCCAAATGACATTCGTTCAGTCATTAATTTGGCAGATCAACTGTGGAAAAAAGGTCGTATTCAAAGCAGCGAAGTGATTCCTGGTCAAAAACACATGCCCTGAGCTTAACTCAATGTAAAGACAGAGACACATGCTGTTCTTTGACCTCCAAAAAGGAGACCTCTCTACGGAAGACAAGCGGCCCCCCAGTGCTGACAGGGACTGCAGGATTTGGCTGTCCCCACCCAGGCCCCACTGCCAATGGCCAGTCTGCAGCTTCCTGAACAGCATCTGCACTGACGGGCCATTCGGCCAACTTGGACAACTGGGGCCACATCTTAAGGGAGACGCCATCAGCCACCTGGGTCTCATACAGACAACAATTAAAAGCAGAGCGGTCTCCAAAGGAAACGGGCAGAAAAAAGTTGACCAGGCCTTTGTTCCGTCATGCCTGTGATACCCAAAAGAATACCACTGTAATGTTTTCTGAGGACTCGGCTTGGTTAATGGGTTCTTATGGTCTCTTGTCATTTTTAGTCCTCTGTTCTTTTTCCTTTCTGGCCCTCCTTCAATTTATAATCGCGGATATTTCTGTATGTCTCCATGACCCCTTCCAAGGAAAGACACTATATCAACTTAATGGAAATAAATATTAATATTCATGTGCATACTTAATATCCAAACCCTTTATGAGTGAGCCATATGGGGAGAAGGCAGTATATTATTTCAGGCTGGCTCTAAGGTCCCATGGAGTGAATGAACTCAAAAGGAGATTACTGCAGACCCTGAAGTCAGGAGAAAAAGAAAGACAGCTTAGGAAGCTGGGCCCTGCCACTAACCAGCAGTCCTATGACTCAGCCTATTTCCTTATCTATAAAATGGGAAGTTTAAAAAACTAGCTCAAAGCTATTTCATGTTTAAGTGGATCAAAACAATAACAGCCAATACCACACATGACATGTCACACTATTGTGAGTGCTTTCTATTCATTAACTCACTTCATCCTCTCAACAACTATATGAAGTACATACTATTATTAACCCCATTGTATAGATGGAAAAAAACAAAAGCACACAGGAGGTAGAAAATGCTCCCAGCCCCTCAGCTCATAAGTAGCAGAGCCAAGATTTGAACCCAGACAGTCTGGCCTCAGCATCTGTGTGCAAACCAATGTGTTGTCTCACAGGATGGGTATTCTAGCATTCCGGAGTGGGGACAGAAAGAAATTATAGCGGTGAGAATTCAAGTCGTTTTAACTGCACTGCCTACCATCACCAAGCAATCCAGAGTTAATAACCCACCGGGACTATTCAACCACCAATAAATACTCCCTTATAAACATTCCCTCCAAAGAGGAGAGTTAAAGTCTTCCTTTAGAAGAGCCCAGAACAGTATCACTTAGCAGCCAATGCACTGGAGAACGGATTTTGGTCTGTCGATCCAAAATGTTGTAAATAAAGATAGTTTTTAAGTAGCACCTTTTTAATAAAGCACGTTTGCTTCCTCGCAAATTTTACTTTTGTCAGCTGAACTCCTTAGTAATTTGGCTCTGCTTTACAGCTTCAAGGACCACAGATTTATTCATTACCAGAATCAATTAGCTCATTGTTTTCCTTCTAGAAGATGTGGTCCCAGATGTGCACGATAAGATGTCAGCCACAAGATGGCGCTCTAATATAGGAAATGAACTACTGAACTAGGCTCTAGATTATTAATATCTGGAACAGTGATATTCTTCTCCCCCACATAATTATAGGACACTCAACTTTTGCAAAGCACTTTGCTTACAACTCCTGTACGGCCGCAAGAGTTTCCGCACACTTACTTTCTGAGGAAATCTTCCAAACCCTGACGACGCTGATCTACATGCTGGCGATTATTCATGTTGAAAAACAGGTTTTTAGATGGAAGTTCTGGCAGTTGCCTTAGGAAAAAGAAAAAAAAAATTTTTAATAATCAAATCAAGGTGGGTTAGTGACAAAATTTCTCCAAGCGAAAGCAAATTATGTTATAATTATCATATAGTTGTATATATTATAGGGTATATATAATAAGGGTATAAGATAATTAATTAACTTAAAGAAAAACCCATTTTTAAAAATTTTTGAGGGCTTTCATGCTCAATACTCAACAGGTTAGCGAAATGCAAGTGATAAATTTTGTATTCAGATGTAGCAGCCACAAAACTAACTAAAGCTATAGATGGCAATCAAGAAGCCTATCAAATCCTTCATGTTTTCTGTATCTTAATGCATGACAAATTTTAAAATATTGAATATAAAATAATAAAGCCTCCCCAGTATCACTTATTTAAATCACTTACACCAGCAACGCATTACTTTGGAGTCTCTGCCTCAGCCACACAAATTCTCTGTATCTTCTTCGCACACAGGATGTTTTCATTGTAAAACACATGCTATTGGTCTGTTTGAAGAAAAAGAAAAATACAAGCCCCATTTAAGGAAAAAATGTTTTTTCCTCCATCTCGAACTCACCAAATGTGCCCATGTTCATTTGCATAGGATTTAAAGAAACCGAAAGCACAGTTGCACTTGTGCCAGATTCCAATCTTGCATAAAGCCCACCACTATCTATTACATCCCTGAAAAACAGCCGGGATGACATCAACGCGCAGTGTTGTCCTGGGGCAAAGCCTGACCCTGCCGTCCCCTGAGTCCTGAGGTAGCCTCCTGCTCACCTATTAGTACTGCTTTCAAAGATGAATCATAAAAATTAAACAAATCCTGCAGTCTAAATGACCAATAAAAACTCGGGGTCATCCCTTCCATTTTAACACCGTCCATCCATGAGGCTGGAGAAGCCTTTGGGAATTAGAGACACCTTCTTATGGCCCTTGACACGACACCACGAGAAGCCATCATATCCTTGATACGGCCATCAGTACAGATCACACAAACCGCCAGGTTTGGTGGTTTTCAGGCATCCTGAAATCACTTTTTTTTTTTTTTTAATGTTTATTTTAAGTAGGCTCCACACCCAGAGCGGGGCTTGAACTCACAACCCTGAACTCAAGAGTCTCACGCTCTACTGACTGAGCCAGCCAGGCGCCCCCTGGTATCACTTTTAAACAAGAGAAGAGCATTCTCCTTCTCTACTAGATGTGCAAGGGAGTGCGATCCAAGGTAGAGAGAGGCTTGTGGTGCGCAGGGACAATTATACCCGTGGGGAACCCACATGCCAGTTCTGGCCCTGCCATATGGCAAGTCACTTAAACTCCAGTTTGCTGAGTGGTAAAATGGGGGGATGAAGTAGTACACACCTATTTTACTGGGTGGTCGTAAGGATTGATGGTAAGTACCTGACAAATGTTATCTATTAATACTGTTATTAGATAGGAGATGTCGGTTTGCTTCCAGCTACCCTAAGGCAGACTTGGAAAAGCCACCTACAGAGTCCCCATCCTAAGCAGAACAGCAAAGCTTCTCCTCGGGGTAAACCCAAGACCAGTAAATACATGTTTCTCCTTTCTCCTTTGTGTAAAACAAGAGACTGGCAGATACCTGACTAATGGTTTCGTAAGATTTCTGTTCTCTACATTTATTTCAAACTTCTATTTCATGATCTTTACCTTGCCAAATGAGAGTGTTTTGGGTCCCCAAGATTTTTATTCTTTCAAAAATCATGACTATCCTACCACTTAGCACCTAAGCACCCAGCAGTTGTTTCCCTTAGCGAATGTGAGTGACTATGTGCCTGAGTTCTTAAACCACCCCCACCCCCACCCCCATGAAAGGTACGGCACAGCTCCTGGTTCTCCTAAACTTGATAAAGTTCAGGAAACCTCAGAATGCAGACAGATGAAGAGATCTTCCCCCAAAGGAGCTACTGGTCTAAAGCCTGTCACCTTTGACAACACGGCAGCAAAACGCACAAGATGGAGTCTGGGGCACAGTAACATTCTGTATGTGAATTTCAAAGCCTACTACAGCCTCACTCTAAAGTGACCCCTAGGGACGGAGTCAGCAGACCGTTCACACCAGGACGAGTGTCCTAACAAGGCCTGGGCAGGTGTCCTCTAGAGGACCAGGCCACTGCAGGGACTCCTGACACCTCAGGTAGGACTGAACCAATTTCAACTCCCTTTCATTTCTCTGTTCTGGATTACTGTGGATGTCAATAATGTGGGTGTCAGTTGGAGATCCACCTGGTACCTATGCCAGACAAAGGTCCATCCATAAGTCCTTCATTTGCAGGACAAGGTTAGGAGAGCATATACAGTTCACTAGTTTACAATTCTAAATAAATGCTGAGATTCCACAGTCACCTGGTATCATTTCTCTTGAGGTTCATTTAAATGGGTTAACTACCGGCTTCTCTACTGCAAAGCCCTATGGGTACAGCACCTAAATGAGGCTGACTAGAGCTCTCTAGTCCCCCCCACCCGGCCCCCCACCTCATTCCTAATCATAAACAGGTATGGATAGTTAGGACCAGACTATGCTGAGATCACTAATTTTTAAGTTCCTCTAAATCTGTTTGCTTATTCTGTTATCTCCCAAGCCAAGAAGATTTAGTCATTGTCAATGTATTAGCATTTCGGAGACACGCCAGAACACCACCAAATAATATTTGTGGAATCTATCATTTCTGGCTTGAGACAGACATTTCTGAATTCACCTAATGCAACTTATGTAGCAGAGAAAAAAATCTACGCTTTCATTAACTCTCTGAGGATAATTAAATTTCATGTCTCCCATGAAGTGTGATAAGGACACACAAATTTTTCAGAAGAAGTTAAAAAGGCAACTAAAGAATTACGTTTCATTTCCAAATGCTTACTCTTACATACTCATAATTTTCCACACAGAACGCATATCTGGTGGGATTTTATGAGTAAAACCAAAACAAAATCAAAATACAAGGTATACCCTGGCAGTGGTCTTCAACACAATCATCAAAAAAAGCAGTTCTAAAAAAAAAAAAAAAGCAGTTCTGAGTTTTTATTTTCTAAGTTGGAGAACTTTGAAAGAAAAAAAAGGGAAGAAAGGAGAGAAAAAAAAGTTTTATGGCTGATGCCTGGGTGTCTAATCTACCAATTTAACTATTTACAATGGGAAGATTAAAGGTGGCTAGATTTTATTTCACATTGCATACAGTCACAGATAAAATCTGAGTCTATGCTCCCAAGAGAAGTCTGGACTAAATCAGATGGGAAAAGGAACCTATCTTCACGATCAGGTCCAATAAACTATAGCCTGTGGGCCACATTCAGCCTGCCACTTAGCTTTGCAAATAAAGTTTTATTGGAATACAGTTACATCTATTCATTTGTGTATTGTTTAGAACTGTTTTCGCCCTACAATAGTGGAATTGAGTAGTTTTGAGACAGAATGTATACTCCAAAGCTGAAGACATTTACTACCTCAGTGTTTACAAAAAAAGTTTGCTGACCCTTGTTCAAGATGATTACAGAAGGCCATACACCACACAAAAATGCTCGAGATTATGATAAAGTATTACTTCCAAATAAAGTACATCATTTCTAGTTATTTACGTATGTTAATTATGAATCTAGACTAAGGCAAAATAATTGCACATATTTATTTTCCACTTTCTTATTCTACATATATAACCACTGCACATCAGTTTCCCAGAAAGCTCTATATCCTCTTAAAACCTAAGATTTATCAGGCAATCTATTACCCAGAAATATGCTATAACAGATCATAAAGAAATACCATTAATGAGCTATAAATACACTTTAACTGTGAATTTTAGATGTATTCACATATTCATACATGAAGGCAATAAACTTTAAAATATTAGTATTAGCAAAGGTACAATAAGCAATTCTAATGAGTAATTTTCCAACTTAAGGAACCAACTTACTACTCCGTTTGAGACACAGGCATTAGTTATAATCATCCAAAGTCAGTTATTTGAGATAGGAACATTTTTACAAATATCAACTTGAAGTATAACAGTGTGTCCCATCAAATGCAGGATACCTAAAAACTGCCATGATTTCTGCAGACTATTGACTGAATACTTACATGAATACATATCTCATAGTCAATATAAGAATGCCAAAAGTCCTCCTTCTGAATCCGAGGATCTCGAACCCAGACGCTTACAAATTCCTGTAAAGGCATCATAAACAAAGGAATATGTTTCAGAATCGCAAGCAGGGCTGGAAAGAAGAGAGAAGCACACAGTACTGGAACAAAACTGAAATGAGCGTGGTTGTTCATTCTTTAAAAAACAAGAAGTAAAGCTAATGAATCAGGCACTATGGGAAGTCCAAGAGCATTTCTGCCACAAATGGAATTTTTAAAATGGTGTAAATCCAACCTGGGGGTCCTTCTAGGGAGTCTTACAGGTTAATGAAGACCGTAAGAAAGTAACTGATGTGTCATTTTGAATCGTGAAATATGTTCAGATTTTTCTCAAATCTTACTTTTCTTTCTTTTTTTCACTTTCTTTACAGCAGCCATTTCTTACTTTTTTCATCTCCCTACGTTAAAACCATAGGCCCTGGGGCACCTGGGTGACTCAGTCAGTTGAGCGTCTGACTTCGGCTCAGGTCATGATCTCGCAGTTCGTGAGTTCGAGCCCTCAAATTCGGGCTCACTGCTGTCAGCCTGTCAGTATAGAGCCCGCTTCAGATCCTCTGTACCCCTCTCTCTGCCCCTCCCCCTCCTGCGCTCCCCCCAAATATAAATAAAAATAAATAAATAAGTGAAATAAAAAAACTATAGGCCCTACCTGATAAATCCCTTCCTAGAAGAAAATAGAAGAGTGGCAAAGGACATGTGATAAGCAAGCAACGGAAGATGAAAATGACTTTCTACGCACCCCACCTTCATGAGAATAAGCAGCAATAACTTAGAAAGATGAAACCCTTTTACCCAATACTTTTCTATTTTTTTAAATACACTTTCCCATATAGTAAATAATTTCACCTTCTTAATAACCTCATGTTACGAGTAAAAAGAGATGTTAACAAAAATACCTGGTAGACAATCTTGTTCCTTTCAAAAGATAACAAAAATTGGAAATACAGGGTAAAATTTAAAACACAATGCTTTCCAAAAAGTGCTCTTTACTAAATATTCTTAGTATAAAAATATGACATCATATACAACAAACGATTATTATGTTTGGCATGATAAATCTGAAAGTATTAATTTATTCACTTGGTGATCACAAATTTGCTAACTGAATTTTTAAATCTTATTACTTATTTTTAAAGATTTCATTTTAAGTAAGCTCTACACTTACTTAAAGTAAGTGTACTTTACTTCGGGTTGTGGGAACCCGAAGATTAAGAGTTGCACGCTCCACCAATTCAGCCAGCCAGGTGCCCCAAATTCTTTCTAAAGATCTTATTTTTAGATAATCTCTATACCCAACATAGAGCTCAAACTCACAACCCCAAGATCAAGAGTTGCATGCTCTACCGACTAAACCAGCCAGGCACCCCTAATTCAATTTATTTTTTTAATTTTCTTAAGTTTATGTATTTATTTTGAGAGAGAAAACACGAGTGAGCTGGGGAGGGGCAGAGAGAAAGGGAGAGAATCCTAAGCAGCTCTATGCTGTTAGCACAGAGCCCAATGTGGGGCTCCATCCCATGGACTGTGAGATCATAACCTGAGCCGAAGCTGGATGCTTAACTGACTGTGCCACCCAGGTGCCCCAAATTTAATTTTATTTTAAATATTTCAACTTTTTATCTAAAAAGGGTGGGCATCAAAGCTGAAATCTTAGGCTTCTGTTACTGCTTTGTGCTGGCACATCTGAGAGGCAGGCTCTGAATGTTTGTAGAGCAGAAGCAGAAGAGAGATGATGGTGTTTTCTGGACAGAGTACCTCTATTCTGTTACACAGATCATAAAATGATATTTCATTCAGCCCAGGGCATTTTTTAAAAAGGCGAAAAAAAACAGCTCACATTCCCTTTTGACACCTATGAAGTTTCACCTTTTTTAAATTTTTTGTTAACGTTTATTCATTTTTGAGAGACACAGAGAGAGAGAGTGCAAGCAGGGGAAGAGGAGAGAGAGAGGGACACGCAGAATCCAAAGCAGCTCCAGGCTCTGAGCTGTCAGCACAGAGCCCGACCCGGGGCTTGAACCTACGGTCCAGACCGCAAGATCATGACCTGAGCCGAAGTGGGATGCCCAAACGACTGAGCCACCCAGGTGCCCCTCAAATTTCACCTTCTAAGGCAACATATACTTTGTTCTTGAATTTGAGACTTCTGCCCCACTGCCTGCCCGAAGGATACAGGGATTATGAGTTAATCTTCCCAAAAGTCTTACTTTAAAAGCTTTTCTTTATGTATTTTTTTAAGTCATTTAGAAGACAGATAATAAAAATAAGACAACATAGTGATGCTCTTTTGGCCATTATTTCTCAAACCCCCTTTTTTAAAGTTTATTTTTATTTATTTTAAGAGAGAGAGCAAGTGGGGGAGAGGCAGAGAGTGAGGGAGACAATCCCAAGCAGGCTCCATGCTGTCAGCACAGAGCCTGACGTGAGTTGCAAACTCACCAACCGTGAGCTCATGACCCAAACTGAAATCAAGAGTCAGACACTTAACCAACTGAGCCACCCAGGCGCCTCTCAAAAGTACATTCTAAATTGTAAGAGAAACTGTTCAGAGATGGAAACTGAAACAAACCCAGGCACCCTGCCCTTAGTCTAACTGTCATTTCCGTCTCCTGTGAGTGTGTGTGTGTGTGTAACTCATTTCCCTGCAGTACTTTTCACACACCCAGAGCTCTTAATGGACTAATCATCAATGAATCAATGAACAGAAGGGAAAATAGGTTAGGAAGAGAAGACCAGAATACAAAGCAGACCACATTTATCTTTCCAAACTATGCACCTCCCCCCTCCCCCCCACACACACTTAGGGCTGCATTCTGGCTTTCATGGGCCTTGGGGACTTTTGCCTTCATGAGACCTTTCTGCCACATACACCAAAAAAAAAAAAAAAATCAAAAATCATACTTTATAACCACACTGACATAAAGAGGAATATATTAATATTATATATTAAAACCTTTCATTTGATCTGAAAGTTCATTTTATTTTTCTGGTTTAAAAGGAAATTAAAACATTTTCAGTGGCCGACCAACACATGAAAAAATGCTCCACATCACTCATCATCAGGGAAATACAAGTCCAAACCACAATGAGATACCACCCTCACAGCTGTCAGAATGGCTAACATTAACAACTCAGGCAACAACAGATGTTGGCGAGGATGCAGAGAAAGGATCTCTCTTGCACTGCTGGTGGGAATGCAAACTGGTGCAGCCACTCTGGAAAACAGTATGGAGGTTCCTCAATAAATTAAAAATAGAACTACCCTATGACCCAGTAATTGCACTAGTAGGTATTTATCCAAGGGATACAGGTGTGCTGTTTCGAAGGGGCACATGCACCCCAATGTTTATAACAGCACTATCGACAATAGCCAAAGTACGGAAAGAGCCCAAATGTCCATCAATGGATGAATGGATAAAGAAGAGGTGGTATCTATCTATCTATCTATCTATCTATCTATCTATCTACAATGGAGTATTACTTGGCAATCAAAAAGAATGAAATCTTGCCATTCGCAACTACATGGATGGAACTAGAGGGTATTATGCTAAGCGAAATTAGTCAGAGAAAGACAAATAACATACGACCTCACTCATAGGAGAACTTTAAGACACCAAACAGAAGAACATAAGGGAAGGGAAGCAAGGATAATATAAAAACAGGGAGGAGGACAAAGCATAAGAGACTCTTAAATATGGAGAACAGACAGAGGGTTTACTGGAGGGGTTGTGGGAGGGGGGGGGTGGGCTAAATGGGTAAGGGGCATTAAGGAATCTACCCCTGAAATCATTGTTGCACTATACGCTAACTAACTTGGATGTAAATTAAAAAAAAAAAAATTAAAACGTCTTCATGTTTTAATGAAAACCCCTAAAAGCAGTGTGGGCCTTGATCACCACTATGCCTACACTGAGCAAGGCAGGACATTGATAACAGCAGGCAAGGTTATTGTGCATGCCCCCACTCCATCCCTCCACCACCCTACAGCCAGAAGGCACCCAGTCATCAGGTCACATGTGGGCCATGAGCCCTCACAGGGTGCTGGCAACTCCACTTTTCCACTGGAGAGGCCGAAGTTCTTGAATATACCAAAAGGGGAATTAAATATTTCCAACAGCTCAATGTTCTGTATTTTTTTTCAAATGTTTATTTTTGAGAAAGAGAGAGAGAGAGCGCGCGCTATGCACACTAGCTAGGGAGGGGCAGAGAGGGAGCGGGGGACAGAGGATCAAAGCAGGCTCTGCACTGACAGCAGAGAGCCTGCTGTGGGGCTCGTACCCACAAACTGTGAGACCATGACCTGAGCTGAAGTCGGACACTTAGCTGACTCAGCCACCCACGTGCCCTTCAGTGTTCTATATTAATAGCAGAAGATATGCACCTGTAACTGAAATAGTGGGTCTCTACACAGACTAAACAAAAATGAAAAGAAAAGGAAATCCATTTGTCAATGTGCTACAAACTTGTGATTAAAAAAAAAAAATCTAAACTGAAACTATAAAACCCACAGTTACTACAGTGTCACAATGCCCCTGACCACTCAACATTCTATTAATCGATGATGGTAGCAATGACAAATAGTTCTGGGAAAAAAAGGGGGGGCTTTTATTTCCCCCCACTATTTGCTTGCTACAGCCCAACCGTTAACATGTAAGCTTTGAGTAACATGTCCCGTTTCATGGAAAGAGCACTGAATTTATGGTCACAAGACTAGGGATAAATTCTGGTTCGCTGCATTCTAAATTATGAACTTATTCACTGAGCCTCTGTTTCCACATCTGGAAAATGGGAATAATGCCTGTTCGAACAATATCCCAGCTATTTGTTACGAGTATCAAATTATAAAACACCAGTGGAAACCCTGGGAAGTTTTTCATTAAGTACTACATGAAGGTAAAGTATTATTACACAGAAAGGAAAATGCTTATAATAAACCCAAAGCATTGAGACCTTCCCACAGACACTGGAAATAAAAAATTAAGCTAAACCAATTGTATGTGTTTCTTAAAGTACAAAAAATTATTAATTTAAGAACCCAGCAGCAAACACGCTAACACTGTAATTTTTCTGCAAAACTCAGACTGACCTAAGGATTTCACAGTACTTGCTCAGAGCAAGCGCCTCATAATATTTATAGAAGGGATGGACAGCATAATGAAAAATTACAGTAAAAAAGTCTTTTCTTCATCTCAATGGGTTGGAATTCTCAGACTCTGCTATTATTGTTACTTATTAAAGTCTACTCTTTACATAGGGAAGGACATGTTGAATACATATTCTAAAACTTTGCTGGGGGAAAAAAAGTCTTGTAAGAGCAGCAATGCATTAATGTTTATTTATTTTTGACCGGGGTGGGGGGGTGCAGAGAGAGAGGGAGACAGGGAATCCGAGCGGAACCCAACATGGGGCTTGAACCCATGAGCCGTGAGATCATGACTTGAGGGCAAATCAAGGATCAGACACTTAGCCTACTGAGCCACTTGGGCCCCCCAAAAACAGCAATGCATTTTAAATGCACATTTAAAGTCAACTATGGTGCTAAAACTCCAACTATTTTTTCAATCTTGAAAATTTTTAACTTGGTAGGAGGGCTAAATATCCCTATACTTTTGTGGATGGTGAGCTCTTCCCTTCTCACTCTCTTAAACATCGCTAGGGCCCTGACAGCCACCCCCAGCTGCTGTCTTTCACACCCAGATGCACTTCCAGGATGATCTCATGCAAACATATGCTTTCGAGCACCCAGCAGGAGCTGATGATTCCATCCCCAATCCAGCCTGGGCGTCTCTCCACATCTCCAGACTCTTGCCTAGAAGTCTCACGAGCACAGAGTCTATACCATTGCCACACACCCCATCCTGCTCCCCCATCTCATCTCCAGCAACCCCGCCCGAAACGCAATTATGCCAGACTTCGCCTGCACCCAGTTCATCCCCCACACTAAGACAAGAATGGCCCCAACGCACACATCTGGGGATGTCACTTTCCTGATAAAAGTCCTTCAAAACCTGCGCCATAATTTTCAAGATCAAGTTCAGACTCCTTAGGTAGCACAACATGATTTTCACTCTACTCATGGCCAAAGGCAAAACAAAGGTCGCCTACATGACATGCCAGTCCAGCCCTCCATGCCTTTGAACATACTGTTCCCTCTGCCTGGACTGCGATCCCTACCCTACTTTCCGCTTTCTTCTTCATCATCATCTTCCTCTAGCCTTCATGGTCTGCTAACTCCAATTCTTCTTTCAAAATGCAACTCAGTCTCTGGAAATCCTGCAGTTCACCCAGTCTGATTCATCTGACTCTCCTCCGAGCCCCTAACACCTCCGGGCACATCCTGGGCACTGTCCCTACTTGCCACAGCTTACTGTGCTGTGATACCTGTAGGTCCCCTCTGTCGGACACTGAGATCCTTCAGGGTAGCCCAGGCCGTCACAGCCGACCTGGGGGCCTGACACAGCCAATGCATTCCATTAATATCACCTAATGAATAAATGAATGCCTGCAGGAATGAATGAACTGCCTTCGGGAAAAAAACAAGATCCAACCTGAACTGGAATAAAATCCTCATCCGCTTGGGTTCTTGGACTCCGTGAATTAATGAGAAGTTATTTAGCAGCTGGTCTAAAGTTTATCTTAATTTACCAAACCCCTTCCTCTAAGGGTGTGCCAATTAACAGCATATGGCTACGCGAGCAATGTTTAAGATCTATGAGAACAAACTGTTTTCGAGCACCCTAAAGAACTCTAGAAGCACCTATTTACATAGAAATAATTGAAAATCATTCTGATAGCTTCAATAACTTGGGTCCCCGAAGACCTGTGCCAGACGACAATTTGTTTGCCTAGTTGGAGTTAAAATATGTACTTGAAAGTAATAAAAGTACATTTATTTTAAAATATTCTATAATTCAGATGGGCCTCCCCTCCCCCACCCCGCAATTAGTAGGAATTAGTGAAGTTTCGCCGTACTTCCAGCTATGAATAGCACACCCAGGAAGCCAAGGTTCACCTATAATCTCTTAATTAGACGCATCCCTCACGATGCTGCCCACCATCCTTCAAAGGAATGTTGACAGCTTGTCAGCCGCAGAGGACAGTTCCGAGTTCCACACCTACAATCATATGGATTTCCTCTGAAAATTGCTTCAGCAGCAGCAGTCAGTCAATTTAATAACCTTATTAAACACTTTAATGACTTCTTGGGCCTAATGACTGTATCTAGTGTGGAGGAAGAAGCCAGGCAGAGTAGAATTAAAAATTTAAACTAACTGATCCCTACTGTTCTCCATGTGGGAAAAGGCTTCTGAAGAAAGAGAGACTGCTAGACTCTTTGAAAATCTAATTCCTGTGTTCTCTTATAATAATCGCTCTTTGATTGTAATGCATCCTGTCCCCCACCACCACTGCCCCAGGTTCAACCTTTGTCTATTTACTCGTCTACCTTGTCTTCTCTTCCTTAGCCCTGATAGGAGATGAAATTAACAATAAAAATAACTGTATTATATAGAGCACTGTGACAAGCGTTTTACATATGTTTTTCTTTAATCTTTACAACAATTCTAAGGAAGCGGTCAATTAATTATCTGTCCCATTTTACAGATAAGGAAAGTAAGGCTTCTAAAGCTTAATTTAAGCAACTGGCCCAAAGCCAAACAGCCAACAGACTGAGCTATTGGCCATTTCAATATTCAAACTCAAAGCTTGTGCTCTCAAACATTCTATCTAGCGGTACTTTTGGCAATGATAAATCTCAGATGATTTCCATCTTCTCTAATTATTTTGGAGGGAAAAAATTATCTTTGTTGCTCTTAGCCAGTATCAGTTCAGACGACATGCTCTTCTCAAAGGCTTTCTATTCCATTTTTATATTTCTAGCCCCAAGCACAGTAGTAGCACATAGTAAGTCCTCATGAAATGTTTGAAAATTAATCAAACAACTGATTACAGAGATAACTCAAAAACAAAGAACGTAGATTCCGTATGCTGAAAATTACAAGATGCAGTTGAAAGAAATCAAAGAAGTCTACACTTCTCTGTATATGTCTACATAAGTATATGTCTGTATTGCGTTCATGTATTGAAAGACTCAACCCAGTAAAGAGATCAGTTCTCTCCAAACTGATCTATGGGTTTAATGCAATTCCTGTATAAATCCCAGTAAGATTTTCTGAAGACACAGATGAGATTCTTCTAAAATTTACATGGAAAGGGACAGACCCTAGAATAGCCAAAACAATTTTGAAAAAGTACAAAAGAATGAAAAGAATCCCCCTGCTGCAGTAATCAAGACAGTACAGTATTGGGAGAGGTACACAGATCAACAGAACAGAACAGAAAACCCTGAAATAGACCTATACAGGGATGTCCAACTAACTTTTGACAAACGTGTAAAAACAATTCAATGAAGGGGGCGCCTGGGTGGCTCAGTCGGTTAAGCGTCCGACTTCGGCTCAGGTCATGATCTCGCGGTTTGTGAATTTGAGCCCCGCATCAGGCTCTGTGCTGACAGCCCGGAGCCTGAAGCCTGCTTCAGATTCTGTGTCTCCCCTTCTCTCTGCCCCTCCCCTGCTCACGCTCTGTCTCTCTCTGTTTCTCAATAATAAACAAAAAAAAAATATTTTTTTAAATAAAAAAACAATCCAATGAAGTATAGACAGCCTTTAAACAAGTGGCTCTGCAGCAATTAGACATCGACAGGCCCAAGATGAACTTTGACCTGACCCTTGCACCTTCCACAAAAATTAATTCAAACAGATCATATATTTAAATGTAAACACAGGGGCGCCTGGGTGGCTCAGTCGGTTAAGCATCCGACTTCGCTCAGGTCATGATCTCACGGCCTGTGGGTTCGAGCCCCGCGTTGGGCTCTGTGCTGACAGCTCAGAGCCTGGAGCCCATTTCGGATTCTGTGTCTCCCTCTCTCTGCCCCTCCCCCGTTCATGCTCTGTCTCTCTCTGTCTCAAAAATAAATAAACATTAAAAAAAATTAAAAAAATAAATAAATAAATGTAAACACAAAACCATAAAACAGGAAAAAATATGAGAAAATCTTTGGGTCCTAGGCGTAGATGAAGAGTTCATCGACTCGATACCAAAAGGATAATACACATAAGGAAATGGTTATACAGTGGACCTCACCAAAACTAAAAAACCTTTCCTCTGCAAAAGACCCTGAAAAGAAGTTGAAAAGACAAATGACAGACTAGAAGAAAATATCTGCAAATCACACATCCTTCAAAGGACTTGTACCTAGACCATATAAAGAACTCTCAAAACTCAACATTTATGTGGCACCTGGGTGGCTCAGTAGGTTAAGCGTCTGACTCCTGATTTCAGCTCAGGTCATGATCTCCGGTTCCTGAGTCTGAGCCCCACATCAGGCTCTGTACTGACCACGAGGAGCCTGCTTGGGATTCTTCCTCTCCTCTCTCTCTGTCCCTCCCCACACAAGCTCTCTCGGTCTCTCTCAAAATAAATAAATAAACTTAAAAAAACAAAAACAAAATTCAACATTAAAAAAAAATTAAGAATTCGATTAGCAAATAGGCAAAACACACACAGAGACCTTTCATCAAGGACATACAGATGGCAAACAAGGACATGAAAAGTGGTATAACATCATTAGCCACAAGGAAATGCAAATCACCACCATGATGTGACATCACAGCACCTACCAGTTTCTGGGGGTGTTATCCCTATAGTTTATGTTAGCCATTTTGATAGGTGTGGGTTGTTGTTTTTTTTTTAATTTTCACTGTAGCCTAGCTTTGTAGTACAGGAAGCATAACCTTGTGCTAATTGTAAGAATATTTACTCAGATTACAAAAAGACAAGTAGGGACAAAAGCTAATAAATCAGAACCTCTAAGTGCTAATGAAGAGTAATTTTTCATAGCCTTGATGAGAATTTTCTATCACAAAAATGAAAACTTGTTTCATTATGTGTTCACTTTCTCAGGACTTTTTTTTTTCCTATTCCAAAGTATGTTTTACATGCTTATGTGTTTAAACTAAGGATTCATTCATATTTTCATTCATTCAACTAAAGAACATGGACTCTGTGCTAGGCACTGTTCTAACTTGTAGAATTTAACCAATGTCTTATTCACCAGTGTTCTGTTCAGGACTCTCACATAACAATCTCAAAACTAATATTTAACCCATTTTGCACACTACATTCTTTACAAATAACAAGCTTGAAAGGCAGAAGGAATGCATCAAGTGAGCTTCCTATTTCCTAATAACAGTTATGACAAATCACCTAAAGGAATACTACAAGGGATGTTACTTTCTACTTTATAGCTTGGAGGGTGTTTAAATGCCATGCTCTGGCAGTTTTGAATGATGATTTTTAAGAAAGCTTTTATTACTTTAGGAGAAATAACCATGGATAAGATTCACTTAGACCTGCCTTTTGTATGACTTATAACAGTTCGTGATGTCGCAAGCTTTTTTATACAAGTAGGGTTCAAAATTAAGGAGAGTTACCTTTTGTATCTCGTAATACATTAGGAAAAGTGCAGTGGGAAAAAACTCATCTTTTGCAGTAAGAAGTAATTGCCAACCTGTATTAAACTATACCACAGGACACAATCAGCAAAATCCAGTTTGTGAAAATCTCTACTGAACAAAAAGATGTAGTTTCTTCAACAAATTAATTACAAAAGGGGAAAAAGGCAGAATCACAGACTGTAAGCAAAACAGTAACTAAATGCAATGTGTGGTCCCTATTTGGATCATAACGAGAACTAAATACATACATTCCCCTCCCCAAAAGAATCCAAAAAAACTTGAACACTGACTGAAGATTTGATGGTATGAAAGAATTAATACTAATTAGTTAAGGTGTAATAATCTGGTTTGTTCCTAAAAAGGGTCATTTGTTAGAAATGTATACTGAAATATTTACAGATGAAAATACACAACGTCTAGGGGCGCCTGGGTGGCGCAGTCGGTTAAGCGTCCGACTTCAGCCAGGTCACGATCTCGCGGTCCGTGAGTTCGAGCCCCGCATCGGGCTCTGGGCTGATGGCTCAGAGCCTGGAGCCTGTTTCCGATTCTGTGTCTCCCTCTCTCTCTGCCCCTCCCCCGTTCATGCTCTGTCTCCCTCTGTCCCAAAAATAAATAAACGTTGGGAAAAAAAAAATTTAAAAAAAAGAAAATACACAACGTCTAGAATTTGTTTCAAAGTAATTCACTCCCTGGTCCCACGAAAAAATGAATATGGGTGGGGGATAGCTTGGTCATGAATGAACAATGTGCTAATTGTTGAATCCTTAGAATAACGTAATGAACCCTTGTGTACCTCTCTGCTTTGTGTACGTTTAAAATTTCACAATGAAAAGTTACAATCAGAGAAAGTGAAAGGGAAGAAGGGAGAGAGGAAGGGAGGGAGAGGGAGAGGGGGGTCATCCTAAGATGACTGCTTTATGAAAAGGAACAAATGTGGTACCTGAAAGTGAAAGCAAGTCAGAAACAGAGACCTAAAATGTTAACCATTTACTCAACATTTATTGACATCATTAACATAATAGCCTAATACTTATCTGCCTTAAAAAATAAGATTTTTTCATTCCTATAAAAATAAAATATGTATGTAATTAAAGAGAGATACATAAAATTTCAAACACAGATGAATACACCATGAAAATGAAATCCCCTACATGCTGGACGCCCTGCTTTTTGTCTACCTAGTGAGGACTTTTATAATTTTTATATTATATATAGATATAGAATTGCATTTGTATGTATATATATTTAATTTTAACACAAATGGGATCATAATATAAATACTGTTTTGTATCTTGCTTTATTTACTGCACGATCTTTTAGAAACCTTTATATGTTGAGCATATATAATTCGATGTAATTTGCTTCAAAAGTGTTAATTTTAGGGGCACCTGGGTGGCTCAGTCGGTTAAGCATCTGACTTCAGATCAGGTTGGGATCTCGTGGTCTGTGGGTTCGAGCCCCGCGTCAGGCTCTGTGCTGACAGCTCAGAACCCGGAGCCTGCTTCGGATACTGTGTCTCCCTCTCTCTCTGCCCCTGCCCTACTCATGCTCTGTCTCTCTCTCTCTCAAAAATAAATAATAAAAACATAAAATTTTTAAAAAACAATAAATAAAAGTGTTAATTTTAGCACAGTTTTGGATATACAGAAAAATCCCCCCTTATCTCACATCCAGTTTTTCCTATTATTATATCACACCACACAGGCAAAGAAGGAAAAAAAAAATTTGTTTGGCAGAGTAGGAGAGCCTTCTGTCTTGTCTTGTCACTTGCCTTCAAAGTCCCCAGCATCACAGGACCCAGGTGGAAGGCCTGCTTATGGGATATTCTTTAATGACATTCATTGGTTCCAGCCCAGTCAGTTTCCAATCAGTTTCCCAATAACAAAAGTATGCTTTCCTAGAGCGAGCCCAAGAGGTTACCATCAGTCAGCAAAAGCATATCCTGAGCACGTAAATGTTAAGTTTTGAGGCAACACATCCAAAAGAGCAGCACATCCCTGGCATCTGTCCCTGTAGGGCCCTGTCTCCTCCCTCGGAGGCAGGGTCCTCATGGTCCCTGGAACTCTCCTGGGCCCACTTGGATCCGTTCCATTCAGGGTATCCACTGCCACAGAGCTGAGGATTTATTGCCACTAGACGTCAATACTGGTAGTTGCTGCTCTACCCAGTATCAAGTATGTACATTTTGAAGAAAAACCCTCATCCTAAAGGTATACATTTCTCAAGGTAGAATTCAGTCGTCATGATCCAGGAGAGCAGAGGAGATATACATCCCGTCCCCAACACCTACACCCACAAAAGGGGTTTCGGCCCACCCTTCCAGCCATATCACAGAGGCAGGACTGTCCCATTTACACCATGTGAGCCCTGGGCAGAGGAACAAACCCAGTGCCCTGGAGGGACCAGAATGTGGGACGTCATGAAACACTGTTCGGCAGGAGGGAACTGTTTATTCACACATCACAGAAGAGGAGCTCAACGTGGCAGAGAGCAAGGGCCTTTAGTGACGCAGAAAAGCCAAACTGCTCACTCTGGACATCAGAATAGAAAAAGAACAAAAATGCCTGACTCCACGAAAGACAATCTGAAACACGTTTCCTGACACAGCCACCTGCCTTTTCATTAGGATACTGGGTTCTGTCTCATTAAACAGAAGAGTTGATTCAGTTGAGTCCACCTAATTATTCTTATTAAAATATGTAACCATAATATTTTAATTGTAAATTAAAGTTGCATGCATGAATGAATCTGAATTCATTTTAATTTTACAATGGCCCAATGCCAGGGCCTTTTTATGGGGAAGATCCATCAGCTTGCATACTGTTCTCCTGGGAATCCAAACCAATGTGCAAATGGAATATGTTTAACTAACAAGGGAAACTCTCGCTCCCTGTTCTCCTCTCTCTAGATTTATTACAATAATAAAGCTATTTTAACAAGAGAGACTAGATTTGGTTACCCACCCCCCACATCTATAAAAATTTTTTTTTTTACCAAACTTCTAGGCTGGCTCTATCAGTTAGGTAGAACCAACATGTCCCTCTTAGGCCATCTGAATTTTAAACAAAGGTAGTAAATAGGTCTCACTTCATGTGCCAATGTCAAGATTAATTAGGAATGTCTGCTATGGGCACTGAGTGGAAAGTGCTTACACACACACTGATTCCTTGGTCTAGGTTCTAGAGCAATCAGTGATACTACATTCAGCCCTTACATATGCAGTCAGGTGGGAAATGAATTATTTCCACTGAACAACAACCAGGCACTAGGATATTGAAAAGCTCAGCCAAAACCTTCTCCACTTCTGACCACACGGACTACAGGTTAGGTGGTGAGGTAAAAATACCTTTTTATAATTGAGGCTTTAGGAAAGCCTCTTCCTGACTTCTAAGCGGAGGCCTGAGGATAAGGAGGAGTTAGCCACTCCACTCAACATGGAGTGAAGTCTGGGGGAGGAGAGATTATCCAAGCAGTGGGGAAAACATCTGTGAAAGCCCAGGGGCCCAGAGGACACAGAGCATTCGAATCTACAAAATAAGCTCCAAAATAAGAAGTGAGAAGTGCATCAGGGCAAAGGGAGGCACAGAAGATGAGCCTGGAGAAAGAAGCAGGGTCCAATTATAGAGGGTCTTAGTCACACATTTAGGAGTTTTAACTTTGTTTAAGAGCAATGCCATTAGAAGCCAGGAGATCATTCTGGCCACAGGGAAACAGTGGACTGTCTGAGCAACACTACATTATAATACATCCAGAACCTGGCCCGGCTATGCTTAGTTCTTGCTGACAGAGGCTAACATAAATTTCCAAACATTAAATCTCTCTCTTCTTATCATACTTTTTTTCCTTTTCAGTTGAAGGACTTTCTAGTTTAAAATTCCTTAATTTTATGGGGCGCCTGGGTGGCTCAGTTGATTAAACGTCCTCCTGTTGGTTTCAGCTCAGGTCATGATCTCATGGTTTCATGAGTTTGAGCCCCACATCAGGTTCCATGCTGACAGGGCAGAGCCTGCTGGGAGTCTTCTCCCCCTCTATCCCTGCCCTTCCTTTATTCGCACACACTGTCTCAGTCTCTCTCAAAAAAAAATAAACTTTAAAAAATTACTTTAAAATTCCTTAATGTTATATTATTATTGTTATTATTATTATTATTATTATTATTATTATGTTTACTTGTTTTTGAGATAGAGAGAGCATGAGCAGGGTAGGGGCAGCAAGAGAGAGGGACAGAGGATCCAAAGCAGGTTCTGTGCTAAGAGCACAAAGTCAGATGTTTAACCGACTGAGCCACCCAGGCACCCCAATGTTATAATATTATATAATTATTTATAATAAAGGACTTTTGCAATCAATAAAACACTTTCTTTATGTAGGTGGTTAAATTATTTTTCGTGTTGTAGTTTTTATTAATTGAAATGCGTTTGTAATCAAAATCAAGTGCTTAAACCAAGTAAAAAATTTAGAAAATTAAAAATTAAGAAATTTTTGGGGCGCCTGGGTGGCTCAGTCGGTTAAACGTCCGACTTCAACTCAGGTGATGATCTCTCAGTCCGTGAGTTCGAGCCCCGCGTCGGGCTCTGGGCTGATGGCTCAGAGCCTGGAGCCTGCTTCCGATTCTGTGTCTCCCTCTCTCTCTGCCCCTCCCCCGTTCATGCTCTGTCTCTCTCTGTCTCAAAAATAAATAAACGTTAAAAAAAATTTTTTTTTAAAAATTAAGAAATTTTTAAGTAAACCCTCTAATTGGAAAAACAGTCTTTGTTGCTTTCATTGGCAGTTTTCCCCCCTACGAGAACTTTTTTTTTTTTTTTGAGAGAGAGCACAGGTGCACACAAGTGGAGGAGGGGCAGAGAGACAGGGAGGAGAGAAAATCCCAAGAAGACTCCAGGATGTCCGTGCAGAGCCCAACACGAGGCTTGGGGCTCAATCCCACGAACCATTATATCATGATCTGAACCAAAACCAAGAGTAAAAGCTTAACCAGCTGAGCCACCCAGGCACCCTTCTCCCCTAAGAGAACAAGGTTTAAAATGTGCCTTTGGAGTGTGCCATCAATCACATAGTCTCACTCTCTCGGCACTGCCTGCCCAGTGGTCAGGACAATGCAGGTGGTGTAGTGAAGAGTTCACCTCACCCAGAGAGAGGTCTGGCCTCTGCCCTCAGCTACTGGGAGGTGATCTCTAGGCCCCTGGAACATCCTGCCTGACAGGAGTACCTTTGCCTGCCTGGGCTTTGGCCACCAGACAGTCCAACAATGTGCATATGATGGGAGTTCGGTTGTACCAGCTGCAACCTCTGGAGGAAATGGAGACTAAAGATATTAGCCTGACCCCAGGAGGAGTGGAGACTAAAAGGCAGCCACACAGGAGGACGCCCGGGTGGCTCAGTCGGTTAAGCGTCCGACTTTAGTTCGGGTCATGATCTCACAGTTCGTGGGTTCGAGCCCCACATCGGGCTCTGTGCTGACAGCTTAGAGCCTGGAGCCTGCTTCATGAAGATTCTGTATCTCTCTCTCTCTCCCCCTCTTCTCTCCCACTCACGCTCTATCTCTCTCTTTCTCTCTCTCAAAAATAAACATTAAAAAAATTAAAAAAAAAAAAAGCCACACAGGGAGTATGTGACCGAGCCCCAGTAAAAACTGGACACCAAATGCCCTGCTGAGCTCCCCTGCACATATCCTCACACATCAATGGTGGGAGTGTAACTCCAGCAAATCCATACAGAGAAGACGAGCAGGAGCTCCACATCTGGATGCCTCCCCAACTCTGTCCTCTGCATCCCTTCATTTGGCTGGTTCTAATTTGTGTCCTTTCCCTGTAATAAACCGTAACTGTGAGTATCATAGCTCTCTCAGTGAATTCTGTGAGCCTTACGAACTATCAAAACTGAGGATGGTTTTGGGAATCCCTGAAATTGTAACTGGTGTCGGAAGTGAGAGAAGTCATGTGGGGACTTGTAGTTTGGCCAACTTCACTGAGAAGGTATTTCCTGAAACAAGCAGCCTGATCCCAGTGTTGTTTAATATAGAGACGAGAGAGAAGTCCTGGTATTATGTGAGGTTACCTCTGTGGGGAAGATAGAGGGGACTGATGGGAAGGGCCACACAGCACTGTCTGGGGTGCTGGAACCATCTATAGCTGAGTGTGGTTACACAGGTGTACACATAAGGGATAATCTGTTGTACACGTAAGATTAAGGAATTTTATGCATTTTACTATTTATATGTTATACCCCAAAAGTTAAAAAACACTGTCTTTGAAAACAGGAGAGCCAAGGGGCACCTGGGTGGCTCAGTCAGTTAAGCGTCCGACTTCAGCTCAGGTCACGATCTCACTGTCCGTGAGTTCGAGCCCCACATCGGGCTCTGGGCTGATGGCCCAGGGCCTGGAGCCTGCTTCGGATTCTGTGTCTCCCTCTCTCTCGGCCCCTCCCCCGTTCATGCTCTGTCTCTCTCTGTCTCAAAAATAAATAAACGTTAAAAAAAAAAAATTTTTTTTAAATAAAAAAAAAAAACAGGAGAGCCAAAAAAAAAATGTAAAAAAAATAATAAAAAGAAAATGTGGGAGCCCAGCCTGGAATTAAAGGGTAGAAGTGAGCTGGAGTAATGAGAATATGAACCGAAAGACAGGGCTGAAAGTAAGGATGTGAGATCTAGCAAAGAAGCTTCTGGAAAGATTCTCTGAAATGGATTTCTCAGATTGTTTAGTGCTTTAAACTTGGGCAAGGCAAACTAAGGACCATGTGGCCGTGTGTGTGTGTGTGTGTGTGTGTGTGTTGTGTACTCCCTAACAAGTCCCTCTGCCACTGTTCAGTCTCATTAGGCTCACCCAGTGACAAAGTGTGTGATACAGGAGTAGGCAGGGTAGGACAAATGGGTACTGTGAAGAGAGGACCACTCAGCAAAGGGTTGGGGTGGTGGTTACCCTACCCTCCGCCCAGTCAGATAAAGCTCAAGAAGCCAGGACTGGAGGCCTGGGAGGTAAGACTGGGTTCAGGAAAGAACAGCGTTCTCTGAACTGTGTGAAAACAAGCCAAGAGATCTGAGAGGTAACAAGCCAAGTGAAAGTGAAACTAATGGCGGACAGTTCCCCTGGGTCATTACCAGAGGTGGGGGGATTCACTCATGAGGCAAGAGAGTAGAAAACCAAGAAAGCAAGAGGGAGACTGTTCAAAGCAGAGGGTGACAGTCAGAGCCTGGGAGAAATCTGAGTCATGGAAAAAGATATTTTTATAAGCAGTGGGTGGAAGTGAGCAAGGAGCCAGCTCAGTCACTGGAACCAAGGAATGAGGGCCGAGGACGCATCAATGCTGGGAAATGGGGGCAGCGGGGGCAGTGAGGACAGGAGGGCAGGTGTTTTGTTCTGTCGTTAGCCCTCCTCTAGGATGCCCTGAAGTATCTTGACTCTTCACCACAGATTGATGGTTACTGAATGAAGAACTAATCCGCGGTGAGTCAAAATGCATGGATTATTTATCTTTGGATTTGTGATGACATACCTCTTTCTGTTGTTCTGGAAACATCTTCAGCACAGGATACAATCAATCTGAAAAATAAGATACCAACAGTCAGTGATTTGGAAGCAGAAATGTCTCTCATGGCCTCCCACCAAAATCCTCCAAGAGAAAATCTCTCTGCCTACTCAGTCCCTGAAAGATGAACCTCTGCTCCTCCTCCCTCCTATCCACTGCTGACCAGACCAAGGTGAACATCAGACTGATGTTTAGGACACGGCAAGTCTGAGGCAGTTGGATGCTGACAGGCGCTCAAACCCGAAGGCCAGGCAGAGTGTAGCTACAGGTGAAGCCTTGGTAAGTCAGAGCCTGGAGGTGGGGGAGCAGGGTGGCCATGGGGGGCCGGCAGAGGATGCCCACTGGCAGAGAAATGGAGACAATGGAGATGCCCAGACAGAGTCACTGCTGAGAACAGCTCTGATGGCTTCACCGGCAACCAGACATTCAAGGAACGGGTCATTCCTGTGACATCTGAACCACTTCAGTGTTCAGACGAGAAACGGTGTGGGCCCCAAGAGGGATAAAGGTCAGCACCTTGATTCCAGTCAGTACAACCAACCTGATGGGTGATTCCAGGCCCTGAAGGTCCCTGGGATTGTCTGCTGGATTTTAAACCCCATTTATTACATAAGCTCATTGAATCTGACACCTGCTCTCTGTCAAAGAAAATTAAAATCCCCTAGCTGTATCCCTGCACATGTATTCTTATGACGGAAAGGTGGCTATGACTGTGTCATCACTGTCTGTCTTTATTTTGACCATAGGTGTCTGGGTCCATTTTCGGGATACTTTTTACCATCCACAAAAATCTCCTGAGCCTCTACTAACATCCTTGGGACTGCAGGGAATAAAAGGAAGCGAGAACCCTAGCTTCAGCCTCCAGACCCACATGATGTTGCTGATAGGATGCCGCACAGCAGGCAGAGGCAAGGACCTGCTGCAGGAGGAGAGAGGACTGCATGTGAGTGGCTGGAGAGTTTCCAAAGGGAAGGCAGTTCCTGTCACCTGGGAAACACAGGAGGACCCATGGAGAACACAGGAATGTCAGCATTCACGGAAGGAAGAGGGACCTCCAAGGAACAGGGGTGGTAGCAGCATGCACAAAGGAGGGAGAAAAGCATGGTGGACAGTCAAGAGAAGGTGGACAGGCCAGTTCCACTGTGGGAAAGGGATGGTGGGGGTGGGCCAGGTTGCACTGTTGCTGCCAAAAAGATATGCCCAGGTCCTAACCTCCAGGACCTATCTAGAAAAAGGGACTTTGCAGACATAAAGAAGAATCTCAGATGTGATCATCCTGAATTATTGTGGGTTCCGAATACAATGACAAGTGTTTTAGGAGAGACAGAAGAGGAGAAAACCCGCACACAGAGGGGAAGACGTGCAAAGATGGAGGCAGAAATTGCAGAGGGGCAGACACAAGCCAAGGACACCCGGAGTCACCAGAGGCAGGGGAAAAATGTCCCCCTAGAGACTCCAGAGGGAGCACGGTCCTGCCAATACATTGATTTCAGACATCTGGCCTCCAGAATTACAAAAGAATAAATTTCTCTTGTTTTAAGCCACGAAGTTTATGGTAACTCCTTTTGGCAGCCATAGGAAACCGATACAGAAAGGGTCTGTGGGGATCAGATAGAAAAGACAGGCTGGGGTCGTAACTGTGGAAGGGGTGGGAATTCATTTATTCACTCGGCATATTTACTCGGCAAATATTTATGGCACTCCTACTATGTGCCATGTGCTGGGCTAGGAGTGGGGCACACAGGGGACTACAGCATACACCGGAAGCTCAAAAGATGACTTTATAACCATAATGTGGAAGGGAGAGGAAAGGAAACGACACCTGTTTCAAGAATGGAGGGACAAAATAGGGGGTGGAGTGGGGAGCTGGGAAGGCTTTACTGAGAAAATGGCACTTGAGCTGAGACCTAAAGGATGGTGTGGTTTAGCGTGGAATGCAAAAGGAGAAACATTCTGAGCAGAGGGACTGGCATGTGCAAAAGGGTGGAGGCTGGGAGGAGCAGCTAGAGGGCCGGGTCATTGAAGGGGTTCCTGCATTGGATAAAACTTACACCAAGAGTTGTATCCATCTCAGGACGGGTCTCGTTTCCTACACACCCTGCAATGCACCACACAGCTGAGTCTCCGCCCAGGTGGGTCTTCTACTCTCATGCCTTCACCCCTTCCAGACCCCCCTGCAAAGCTCCAGTCCTTTTCCAGGATTCTGCTCAGAAACCACTTCCCCTCTCCTTGCCCCAGCTCTCTGCGCCATTACGGTCCCCTGCCATCATGACCCTCATCTGCATCATAATATTTATATATGCTATCTATATGACCCCAATTGAGTCAATTTCTCCAACAGAGTGTATCTGTGTTTTCCTGTGTAATCAAAGGAAATGTGTAATCTTCTGTGAGGGAGATGTGAGTATCCTCACCTTACAAGTAAGAAAACAGAAGGTCAGAGGGAACAAGTTGTCCAAGGTCACACAGCCAGTGACAGAATTCCAGTCTACTTTCAACTCAAGCCAGTCTGCTTCCCGACCCTGTTCTTTCCATTGCCCAAGGTTGCACCCATGACTGTGTCATATGAACCCATGGGTCAAAGTTTGGGTCTTAATTCTCCTTAAAGGGCTTGAGCTTTTCCCACCCAGACAGAAGGACTCTGCAACCCCAATAGGGTGCCAGCCACCCCGAGATGCTACATACCAAGTAGCACAGAAGTAGGAAACTGAATGTTTAAACCAGTTCCAGAACTTCACAGAACCACACAGTCAACCTTTAATATGGAGAGAGGTGGGGGGCGGGGGGGTAGGACTTTCATTTTTTACTCTATATACTTCCATATTGTTTGAATTTTTCCAGTTAACACAAATTCATTTTATACTTTTTGAAATAATGATGGTTTAAAACAAACACCATAATTCTGTCAGAAGTAGTGACTCTAACATAAATTATGGAAGATTTTTCTTTCATGTGAAATAAATAGCAGATTTGAATTACAAAGAGACAGTATCTTTATAACAGAAACTATCAGCTGGTACTAGACCTTGCCATAGCATTTACTAATGAAGAGAAGGAAATTAACTGCTAGCACAATAGTATGGTTTGAGATAAAAGGTCAGTTGTCTATAACTTAGCAAACCAAAGCCACTAATGAGAAGCTGCCCTCTGAAAACACGACACCCACCTGGTGGGCTATAATATTATTAGGTTTGTTTAGATTTCTAAATTCCCCAGACTAGCCCATGTGTCTTTCTTAATACTGTACTCACTGGAAGACTTTCATTCCAACAACTGTGGAAGTCTGCCTCCAGCTGACCATCAACAAGACTGTCTTCGGAGCACTGGACCTCCCCACCACCGATGGGGAACCACTGCACATCTGGATAATCACCCACTGAGATCCATGATCTTTCCTACTTACCTTCCTAGAGAGAATTATTAACTGTCCCCACTATTCTGAACAACAGGGATGACTTCTCAAACTTGTTCAGGCTAGAATTAGGTACACAGAGATGACAGAGATATGGATTGTCCCCCTACTGGGAAACATGGCGGCCACGGAGACTCATCTCAGAGACTCAAAATGTATCTTCACAACTCTATCACTGCCTTGAGAGTATGATGTGCCAAAACCAGAAACTTCAGGAGAAAACTGCCTCCGTTTTCCACCTTGGAATAGTTCTTCTATAACATACAAAATGTCTGGAACCAAGATAGAATTCTATAGAGCAGGGGTGGCAAATCTTTTCTGTAAAGGGCCAGATAGTATATATTTGAGGTTTTTCATGTCAAACAGTCTCTGTTATAACTATTCAAGTCTAAAATTTGTAGTGAAAAAAGCACCCAGATGCTAAATAATCCAACGCACACGGCTATGTTGAACAAAACTTTTATCTACAAAAACAGGCAGCAGCAGTTTGCAGACCCTACCTATGGAGAAAGTAAGTATTGTGTTTTCAATTCTATACCTTACTGAAGCCCTCTCTTAGATAAACAGGAAAAAAACTTCACAATGTTAAGCTTGGTCTGTATACCCATGGGCAGTCTCCTCTCTGACAAGCAAACTACTGACCGAGAGTCTGTAGACCATATACGGGGCCGGAAAGAGAAGGGATTACGTACTTTTCCCCATGGTGAAATAAGCAACACAAGTATGGTTTACGTCATTCTCTAAAATGAAGATGGGGGTGGGGGGAGTGAGCTTTTAGTACCATAGTTTTGGGTTTTCTTACCATCTCTTGTCAAAGGCTGATTAACCCAACAAACTTGTTAATCATGAACTAGGTCAGAATTTATATCAAAGGCACAAGGACATTCTAAACAGAACAAAACTGGTTTTATCGAAGATCTACACAGAGTCATTGACTCACTGTAACAATATACAATTTCGTAAACCAAATAGGTATGTTTTTCCATATTTCTCACCCAGAAGCCAAGAGAAATCTCATGTGCTCCTAGCAGAAAGTACAGGTAGATTTTTAATTAACCTCATGGTGGGCAGGGCTCTTCTAACAGTAATGGGACAAGGGTATATTTTTTATTAGGAAACAACTTTTATAGCTTTCTTTTTCTTTTCTTTCTTTCTTTCTTTCTTTCTTTCTTTCTTTCTTTCTTTCTTTCTTTCTTTCTTTCTTTCTTTTGCTATGTTAGAAGGAGTCGTCAACCCTCAAACAAAATACACTTAACCTCTTCTCCCTTCTGCAGCTGTGCTCAGGTTCCAAGAGCTGGGGCTTGAGCCTGGAGACAGGCCCACAAGCTGTGCATGGAGGAAGCAAACAAGTAACAAAGATACCACCTCACCTTTCTGTTATGTCTCACCATTTCACCTTGAAACTGCTTCTTCTTTTTTTTTTTTTTAAAGAATGTGTGAGAGAGAGAGAGAAAGCAAGTGGGGGACAGGGGCAGAGACACAGAGAGAATCTTAAGCAGGCTCCACACTCAGCACAGAACACAATGTGGGGCTTGATCTCATGATCTGGGATCATGACTTGAGCTGAAATCAAGAGTCAGACGCTCAACCGACTGAGCCTCCCAGGTGCCCCGACACTGCTTCTTCCAACGCATTTTCACCCAAGTCTTAGAGCCTTCACACCAACGTATTACTTTTTAATGTTGAAGAGACTCCACTCCGGGACAAGGGGGCTTAGCGAAAGGCGTAAGTCACCCAGTTCCTTTCCTGTTACGATTCTGCCTTCAGAGAGGGCTTTTAGAAGAAAGTCAGACAAAAGCCTTGGTATTGAAGGGGTGTGAGCACTGGAGGAGAGGGCCCATGTGAGGAGTTGGCTGAACAGCCTGTGTCAGTCTCAGCGGTAGCTAAAAAGGTGGGAAGAGGGGGGTGGTTGCTTTCAGGGGCACCCAGGACCTGTGTTGATTCGGGGTTCTAAAAAGCTTATTTCCTTACCTTTCGAGAGAACCTCCTCCCACCTACACCCAGTCCTGTGCCTATGGCCTCTGCAGTGTGCACAGAGGAGGGAGACGTGTTCTGTCTACACCTGTGTCTCAGCAGCTCACCACCTAGCAGGGGAAAGGCTCACCATGCCAGGGAATTTATGCTGTGGCCACTGTGCTGCCCTGTGAGATGCCCTGGGGTGCTGAAGGCCCCACAGAGTCCTCTAAGATACCCAAAGGAACTGGTACTAATATTACTATCAGTAAACACCCCTCCACCCTCATACACACATAAAAACAGGACAAAATTTTTAGAAAACAGTGACAGACGTGGCCACATGAAATTTAAACCTGCTGTAGCGTACATTTCAAAAGGAATATGAAGACAAATGTTAATATTTGTAATACATAACAAAGAATTAATATTTCTTAATTTATGAAAAGCTCTTGTAAATCCATACCAAAGAGCATTTCTGTAGAAACATGGGGTAAAGGTTACCAATAATCAATTCATAAAACGAAAACAATAAAGGTCAAACTCAACAACAGAAAACAAACACCCTGATTAAAAACTGGGAAAAAAGGGGCGCCTGGGTGGCGCAGTCGGTTAAGCGTCCGACTTCAGCCAGGTCACGATCTCGCGGTCCGTGAGTTCGAGCCCCGTGTCGGGCTCTGGGCTGATGGCTCAGAGCCTGGAGCCTGCTTCCGATTCTGTGTCTCCCTCTCTCTCTGCCCCTCCCCCGTTCATGCTCTGTCTCTCTCTGTCCCAAAAATAAATAAACGTTGAAAAAAAAAAAATTTAAAAAAAAAAAAAAAAAAAACTGGGAAAAAGACTTGAGTAGACATTTCTCCAAAGATGATATACAAATGGCCAAAAAACATATGAAAAGACAGTCAGTGTCACTAGTCATTAGGGAAATGGAAATCAATGCTGCAGTGAGTTATCACCCCGCGTCCATTAGGAAGGCTACTAACAAAAAAAAAAAAAAAAAAAAAAAAAAACAAACAGAAAACAAGTATTGGTGAGGCTATGGAGAAACTGGAACCTGCGTGCTGGCGGGAATGTAAAACGGCACTCCTGTAGAAACCAGTATGGAGGTTCCTCAAAAAATTAAAAATAGAACTACTCTAGAGTCCAGCAATTCTACTGCTGGGCACATATCCGAAAGAACTGAAAACAGTATCTCAAAAAATTGCACACCCACCTTCTTAGAAGCTTGATTCCTACAGCCAAGAAGGGGAAGCCACCCAAATGTCCATCAACAAACGAATGAGCAAGATGTGGTATATATGTAGAAGGGAACATTATTCACCTTTTAAAAGGAAGGAAATTGTGACACATGCTACCACATGGATGAGCCCTGAGGACACTATTCTAAATGAAGTGATCAGTCACATACACAGAAACCAGGTACTTTATGATTCCACTTACCTACATAAGTAAGGTTTCTAAACTAGCCAAATTCACAGAAACAGAAGGTGGGATGGTGGCTGCCGGGGGCTGAGGAAGGGGAAAATGGAGAGTTCTTGTTTAATGGGTACAGAGTTTCAGTTGGGCCAGACGAAACAGACCCGGAGATATTGTTACACAACAACGTGAATATACATAATACTACTGGACTGGACACTTAAATTGGACAAGAAGGTCAATTTTACATGTTCTTACCACAATTAAAAAGTTTTAGGGGTGCCTGTGTGGCCCAGTTGCTTAAGCGTCTGACTCGATCTCAGCTCAGGTCATGATGTCGTGCTTCGTGGGATGGAGCCCTGCGCAGAAGCTGCTTGGGATTCTCTCTCCCTCTCTGTCTGCCCTTTCCTCACTCGTGCGTTCTCTCTCTCTCTCTCTCACAAAATAAATAAACGTTAAAAAAAAGTTTTAGGAAAAAGGTCAATGATTTATTTAAAATGTTTAACCTTGCTATAAACAGAAATGCAAATAAAAAATAAGGTACCATCTTTGTGTCTATTAAATTAGAATTTTTTTTAATGATAATATCTACACTGGCAAAGATCATGAGAAATGGGACTGATCGCTGCTGGCAGGAATGTGAGCTGTTTCAACATTCCTGAAAGACAAGTGGGCCATATGTTTCAAAAGAATTTTTAAATTGCTCGTGTTCTTTGACTCAATCATTCCACATCTGGGAACTCAACCTAAAAAAATCAATCAGACGTGTGCAAAAAAAAATTTTTTTATATGAAAGAACGTTCACAATGCAGTGTTTTTAAAACGTGTATCAAATAAAATGGAAACGTAAATGTCCATCGGTAGATTAGACAGAATGAATTATGGCAGCGCTTCATAACACACCAACCAGCTTGTGCCACTACAAATTATGTTATAGAAGAATATTAAACGTAAGGACTGTTCAAGAAGTTCTGAATAGGGAACGGGTTGACACCAGGCAGGGAAAGATACAGGACCTCCACGGAGGCAGACTGCATCAGAGAGCGGGAGGCTAAGGAGGCAGCAGGGGCGGCAGAGTTTGGGGAAAAAGAGGAAGAGATAAACGTGTTCTGGACCTGCCCACACTAGGGGCCGTGCGTGAAGTCTCACAAACTTTCTGATAGGGTCCCAATAAAAAGTCAGGGACAAAAATCCTCGGTGGCTACCCAGTTGGGACCCCTCTCACTCTTGAGAGCTTTGCACTTCCCTTCAATAAACTCTATGGCTTTGCGCGCTCTCTGTTGTCCGCAAAGATTCCTTCTTCGACTCCGTGAGACAAGGCCAGTGTCTCTCCTACCCTTCTGTAACAGTATCGCCAAGTGAATTTTTTATGTATGTTTTATTTCTTTACTTATTTATTTAAGAACCAGGGGTGCCTGGGTGGCTCAGTCGGTTGAGCGTCCGACTTCAGCTGAGGTCAGCTCAGATCACGATCTCCCAGTTTATGAGTTCGAGCCCTGCGACAGGCTCTGTGCTGACAGTTGAGAGCCTAGAGCTGTTTTGGATTCTGTGTCTCCCTCTCTCTCTGCCCCTCCTCTGCTCGTGCTCTGTCTCTCTCTCTCTCTCTCAAAAACAAATAAAAAAATAATAATAATATTAATTAAAAATAATTAAATTAAAAAAATAATAATAATATTTAAGAACCAGAGCCTACATACAGGGAGTTAACAGTGGTCATTTCTGAGTGGTGAGATTCTAATGGCTTTTTACTCTGTTCTTTTCTGTATTTTTCAGGAAGTTTACAATGCATTTGTTACTTCTGAAGTCTGAAAACACTGCGAAAATTTTTTTTAAGTAAAACTTAATGTGCTCAATTACTTTTATGTTACCATTTCCAAGAAAACAGCTAAGTTAATTTCACTTTGTGTTTTACTTCCTTCTATGATGTTCAGCAATTTTTCTACATAAATCAAAAATTACTGACTTCTTACTTTCAGCTCATAAAGATATGTCATCAGTGAGGTTGTTTTAAATTCAAAGTTTAACTTAGTGCCAGTTTTCCACATACCTATTTCTCAGTACCACCTATGTCCTTCGCGATGCATTGGGCAGGTCTGGGGGTGAGGCCATACCCCCCCCAACCTCCTCTAGGGGGGAAGCTCTGGGACAAGGTCCTGCTGAAGGGACAGCTCTACAGGTAGCCCCGTTTTGTATCACCTGAGGGGACCCTTCCTAGACACAGGTGATGGCATCAATGGTTAAGTATCAGACTCCAGAGAAGCCAATCCACAGGTTAGTCAGGTGCCCAAGACACAGCCTGGCAAGCAAACAAGGGCTGGGCACCTGCTCCTGCCCACATTTGGCCCAGGAAACACTGAGAGACTTGGCAGTACTCTGGGACCCGAAGCTGGGAAATGATGAAAGAGAAACAGGAGGGATTACAACGTCGCAGCCAGAGGTCTGAGGGACCAGAGCTTGCACTGAAACAGAAGCCATGCTGAAGATAAAAGATCTCATGAGATATCAAAGAAACTGGTCACCAGAAAAGCTGAATTACGGCACTGGCTTCAGCTGCTGACATCCACACAGCTGCCTGGAGCCAGCATCCAGAGTGTCCAGTAGCTTAAGGGTCCAGCGTCTCCTGGGTACCCATGCACCCCTTTACTCAAGGTGGCCTGAGGGAGAGCCCAGCTTGGGCAATCAAAAAGAAAAAGACAAACAAGCTGGCACCAAAACATGAAAAATGGACCGATGTGGGGCAGCTGTGCCCTTTCGAGGAGGACCAGCAGCGCGTGCAGAACCACCTGTAAAGCCAGCCCAAGTTCTTCCTCAGTCTGACCTTAGAACTTAAAAAACACCAACCAAAATGGAAACACAAGCAGAAAGCTGAAATTCAGTGAAAGCTGGAAACACAGATAAAATTACTGCTTAAGTTTGCCACCATTTATCACAAAAGAAAAAATCAAAGAGAATACGGCATTTCTTTTTAAGGTGTATTAGCAGTCTAAAAAAATACTGGTGCACGGTACAAAAAAACAATGAAACCACTGATTGCGTAATCTCCACAACATATGAGTTCCTTTTATGGTCATGAAATGATGGTGGGCCAAATATGGGGTCTAAAATCCAGGAGCAAGAAAAAAATACATCGAATTTTAACCTCAACTATTTTGGTGGCATTTAGGAAACGTGCTACCTTAGACTTAAGGTCTTACCTGGACACATAGCCATGTACACTGTGGGCCTGACTCTACCTCCCCTCATCTATACACTAAGAACAACACTGGGGAATAGCAACACATGACCAGAAGAAACAGAATTGAAGGAAAGAAGCCATAAAACGCAGATGTAGGAGAGAGATGGGGACACTAGAGCAGACAGGCAGGTAACACTAGACTTCCTAACTTGTGACATCTGCTCTCCGAAAAACAACCCTACCCTCTCAGATCAAACCCAAGAATGTTTTTCACATTTCCCAAATGGTCTCCTTCCTTTTTTTATGCTATTAAGGTTCTCTTAACTAGTGATGTGTCTGGGCTACTCCTTTTCCTCTTCTAGAAGAGCAGGTAAGTCTTGGGGTGGGGGATGGGGTATTAGTAATCTAAACATTAGTGTGAATTTGTCCAATCAGACAGCATTCCTATTAACCAAAAGCTATCTACAGCTACTCACTCCCCTCCCCCACCCCCATCACAATGCATAGTTTTGACGAAGAGGGAAAAGAGGGGAAACCATTGGTACTTGGGGGTGTGGAGTTCTTTGGAGGTTGATGCATCCCTCAGCGCCCTGCCACAGAATCGTGAAAGACTGAGACCACAGCCCCCTGAGGAACAGCAGAAAACACCCTGCTCTTCTTTCCTACCAACAATTAGAAGGCATTTTTTTCAATGTCACTTATTCTAGCCCCATCCCCTGATCAGGGGACTTCACAGAAGTACAACCACAACTTCCCATTAAAATACACCTTAAAAATGGCATCAAAAGAATAAAATGTCTAGAATTAAATTTAACAAAAAAGTACAAAGCATATACTCTAAAAATTACCAGATATCATTTAAAGAAATTAAAGATCTAAATAAGTGGGGAAAAAAACCTGTTTATGGACAGGAAGACTTAACATTGTTATTGTTAGGACAGCAACTCTGCTCAAACTGATCTGTAGATTCAATGCAATCTTTATCGGAATCGCAGCTGACTTTGTGCAAATTACAAGCTGATTCTAAAACTCCTATCTAGTTGCAAGGGACCCAGTATAGACAAAACAACCCTGAAAAAGAAGAACATAGTAGCAAGACTCTCACTTCCTGATTTCAAAACTTACTACAAAGCCACAGTATGTAAGAGAGTGGCACAAAGATAAGCAGATAAACAGAATAGAATTAACAGTCTAGAAATAAATCCATACTTTTATGGTTACCTGATTTTCAACAAGGCTGCCAAAACAGTTCAATGGGGGAAGAAAACCAGTCTTTTCAACAAATGGTGCCAGGACACGTGCATATCCACAAGCAAAATAAAGCTGGACCCATACTTCATACCAGCTAGAGAAATTACCTTGAAATGGATCAAAGACCTAAATGTAAGAGCAAAAATTATGAAACTCTTACAAGAAAATACAGAGGTAAATCTTCATGACGTGGGATTTAGCAAAGGATTCTTCGATATATACCAAAAGCATGAGTAACAACAACATCAAAAAAAAACAAAACCCAGATAAATTAGACTTCATGAAAATCAAAACTGTTATTCTTCAAAGGACACCATCAAGAAAGTGAAAAGACAATAAATGAAATGGGAGAAAGTATTTACAAATCATGTATCTGATAAGAAACTTGACCTAGAATATATAGAGTTCATACAATTCAGGAATAAAAAAACCTTAAGAATCTAATATATAACCTGGTGACTATAATACACTGTATTGTATAATTGAAATTTTCTAAAAGAGTAGAACTCTCACCAAAAAAGGGGAGGGATATCAATAGGTAGGGTGATGGATGTGTTAAGTAACTTGATGGGGGAATCCTTTCACAATGTATACATACCATCAAATCACATCGAACACTCTAAGTAACTTACAATTTTGTCAATTATGCTTTGGTAAAGCTGGAAAAATAATAAAAATAAAATATATATGTTGTATTACATTACACATATAAATAGAATAATAAAAAGACCACTGACAACTTATAGAGATAACTGATAGCTGATAATTCAAAACCAGGCAAAGGATCCTCAACAGACATTGCTCCAAGGAAAACAGAGAAATGGCCAAAAGCATATGAAAAGATGCTCAATATCATTAGCCATCAGGGGAGAGCACATCAAAACCACAATGAGATATCACTGCATTCCACTAGGCTGACTAGAATCACAAAGTCCAATAATAACAAATTTGGCTAAGGATATAGAGAAACCGGAACCCTCATACACTGCTGTTAGATTTGTAAAGTAGTACAGCCACCTCAGAAGACAATCTGGCAATTTTTCAAACCACCAAACACAGGCTCATCATTTGACCCAGCAAGTCTCCTAGGTGGATACCCAAAAGAAATGAAAATGTTATGTCCACAGAGAAACTACTATATAAATATCAGCATTATTCATAATAGCCAAAAGGTGGAAATAACCCAAACGTCCAGCAATGGACAAACGGATAAACAAAATGTGGTATATCCATCCAATGGAATGTTATTTGACAATAAAAAGGAATGAAGTATTGATACACCTGCAACTTGGATGAAGCTTGAAAACATCAGGTTAGAAAAGGTCCACAAGAGTCCACCTGTTATAGAATTTCATTCATATGAAAGTGCCGAATAGGGAACTAAGGACAGAAAATAGATTACTGGTTGCTTAGGGCTCAGGTGGGGGGTGTGGAGAGTGAAAGGGTGGAGTGTAGGGGTTCAGGGAAGTGACAGCTAAAGAGCAATGAAACGAGGTGATAAAAACATCCTAAAATAGTTGTAAATATCTGTAAATAAACTGAAACCAGTGAATAGTACACTCAGCTGGGTAAATTGTATAGTATGTGGATATTTCAAGAAAGCTATTTTTTAAGTGTTACCTGAAACTCTGAGTTTGACCCATTTTATTCATAGCCCCGGTGTCCCTCATCCTACAAAACACCATGTGTGCCAAACTGAAAGCCCTGTGGGCATCATGTACCCCTAGGGTTCTCTCACCCCGACTTGGCTCTGACCCCATCCTTGCTGTGCCATCCCGTCTTCCAACCCTTCCTCCCACTATGCCTCGGAACTTCATTCCTAGATCCAGCAAGGGGCCCACATTCACACCCACCTCAGCAGCACGATTCTGGCTGGGCCCTGACCACTCTTCCCTTCCCTTGTGACCCTCCCAAGTCAGCACTCCCATTTCTAAGGACCGGGAGAAAACCAAATTCCCCAGGTCACTACAATCTCCAGACAATAACCTACCAACAAGTGCCTAGAACCTAGGAATGTGGCCAACTCCCTCCTCCTCACTTCCTGGAATGACTTCCTTCTCGCCAGTTTCCTGCTTCTCCTTTCTACATTTTTAGGAACCTTCCCTGTGCTTTCCCATTTTTTCCTGATCCCTCCAAGGAGGACCTCATTCACGGTAATGACCTAAAACCTCTTGGTCTTGCCTTAGCCTATTGATTCCTGTGACCTAACCTCTTACCAACAATGTGTTTACCATGTGACCATATCACATCCTAACCAGGAACTTCTCTTTGAAATGTAAAACTAAAAGTCTCCTCTGATTACCCTTCTTTCTCACTTCCTCATTCTCATCCAATTTGCTCCTCCATTTGAATGAAAACCACAAGAACTTTGATCCTACCCTTCCTATTCTTCCTCTGGGCCTCACTTCCTCGTATAGTCTCCCTCCAGTACCCCTCATTTCCTGTTCCATCGACACACTCTATATGTCAACCTCCAAACACGGATCAACTTAACCTCTGTCACCTCCATTTCACCTACCACTGAAGAAAAATGCCATCGTTTCTATGACTGCCTCCATCACCAGGTTATGAGTTCCAACTTCAGTGGGCTCCTCCAGGGTTCAGGAATCTTCCACTCATGCCAGCAGCTTCAGACCTTCACCCCTCACCTCCAGCCACCTACCTCCTCCCAGTTTGCTACCCCACCCCATCATCTGATAACTCTTATTTCCCATTTCATCAAAACAGTAAGACCATCAGGTTTACATTCTTCATCCTGGTTCTCTGCCCCCTTGAAATCTACCCACATACTCACCCACTTCCCTCAGTCTCAGAGAAAAAGGGTCACATTTCCCCCTGTCTTTGTGATCTTATTTCTCCTACCTCCTCCAAGACGTCGGTTCAAGTACCCCTCAGCCTTACTAACTCCAACTGCTTCCTTCTCCAACAAACGAGCTCAAGTGCCTCTTATCCCAGTGTAGATGGGCAACACTGGCTAATTCATTCAACCTATTAAGGACCAGGCACTGCTGCAGATGTCAGAGATAGGACAACGAGCAAGACACCAGGTCCCTCATTTTGCTTACATCATAGTGGGAAGGGATGGGAAGACGACATGTAAACAAATAGACAAGGTAATGAACAAGCTTAATGAAGAAAACAACAGGATGATGTAATCGAGCGTGATGCCGGGTACTTGGTGGGGACTACTTCACATTCGGGTGATTCGGAAAGGCTTCTCTGAGGAAGTGACCTCTGAACTGAAACCTGAAAGGCCAAGAGGGAGCCAGTGACAAGGCGGTCTTGGGAAACAGCACTCCCTGGTGAGGCTCCCATGGGGGAATGGGCCTTCTTCTCCCCAGTTCTGCACTGATACCTCCCGGGCTGGCCTTGAAGTACACAAGGGACAGTATGTTCCTGGTGGGGACATGAAAAGGTTCCCTGGTGAGGCACCACACACGGCTTCTCAGCAGAAGCCACGTACTCACTGTCACCTTCCACTTTAATCAGGGCAGTTCCCAAACGGGCCACTGGCAGCCCTCTTTCCTTCCACTCTCTACTCATTCTGTTTTGGCTAACACTCCCTTATCACATGCGAAGGAGTCCAGAATCAGAACTGCCTTTGAGGACAGCCTGGCCACCTCCTAGTGGACAGCTCCATCCAGACATCTGTAGGCACCTCTAACTTACTGTGTCTAATCCAAGCTGGCTGTCACATGTCACCTTTTCCCTGCACTTCTGTGGCCTAGCCTATTCTACCACCTCCTATGTTGCCCATTTTAATAATGAATCACATCAACATCTACACAGTGACTCAAATGGGAGTCCCAGAAACTGTCCTTGACTCCTTCCTTTCCCTTACTTTCCAAATCCAACTGGTAAGCAAGCCCTCTCTCTCTGAATACCTCCTACGTCCATTCCCTTCTCCTGGCCTCCAGGGTCAATGGACTAGCTCAGGATCTTGTCATTTCTCTACTGAACCCTAGCTGAAATACTGGAGATTCCCAGGGCCCAACACCCTTAGCAGATGCTCAGTAAATGATTTTTGAATAAACAAAAGAGAGGGAGCATGCATGAGTGAACAGAATGATTAAGTGATCAAATCAATGAATAAATAAAAGAATAAATGCATGCCGTGTACAAAGAAAGCTAAGAAATATAAAGTCTAAAGGAGGAGTTAAATAATGTCAAAGGAGTCAAAGGAGTTAAATAATGATCTACGGTGGCAGGGTTTAGATTCATACATAGCAGGGTTTCGATTCAAACTGAGGTCTGCAGGCCCCAAATCCCATCATGGCTAATGGTCACAGGCTTACACGACAGGCTGGACCTCAAAAGGTAATAGTAATAGCCAACACACAGAGAGTGCTTCTGATAGAGTCACCATTCTAAGAACTTCGCATACACCCTCACAAAAGTCCTATGAGGCAGGTACAGATGTGATCCCCGTATTAACAGTTAAGGAAACAGAGTCACCAAGAAGTTAACAATTTGTCAAAGGTCATAAAGCTACTGAGTGACAGAATTGGGATTTGAACCCAGACAGTCTGGCTCCAATGTCTGCGTTGGCCGTCCCTTTAACCTTTTGGCACACTGTCTTCACGATGGAGGGAAGATGGCAGAGGGAGGTTCCAGGTGGAGGGAACGTACGATTACACGCAGCAAGGCAAGAAGGTGGGAGTCAAATCTGGCAACAGGAAGGGGGGGTTGCTGTGGCTGGGATCAAGGGGAAGTAGAAAGTAAGGCCCCAGAGAAAAGACAGTGTCAGACACAAAGCTTCCTGTTACCTGGTCCAGGGCCAATGGCCAGTCTTGTTTGATACGTAAAGTGCCTCCATACTTTCACAAGGTAGTGAACTGTCAGAGGAACGTGTTCACTCTGTTTTCTTAACCACGGTATTTAGTTCTCCTGAATATCAAGGTGGAAGAGCTAAAAGGCAAAGGAAGAGCTAAGTTGTTCAAGGTCCTACGGTTAACTAGATGGTACAACCGGCCCCAAGGTCCATGGAAATAATCATTGGCACCCTAACCTGCAAGCATTTATTTTTGACACAGTATTAGTTTGAAAAGATTACCCATATTTTTAAAAATCTCTAATTTTGTTTCATAGTACTTCAAATGTGAGCCAATAAATTGCCATCTTCACACCTCACTACTGTGAAGTTATATACAAGTCAGTCAAATATAAATTTATATTAGAGGGGTGCCTGGGTAGCTCAGTCAGTTAAGCATCCAACTTTGGCTCAGGTCATGATCTCACGGTTCATGAGTTCGAGCCCCACAACAGGCTCTGTGCTGACAGCTCAGAGCCTGGAGCTTGGCTCAGATTCTGTGTTTTCCTCTCTGCCCCTCCCTCGTTCGTACTCTGTCTCTCTCTCTTTCTCTCTCTCTCAAAAATAAAAATCAAAAAAATTTTAAAACATTTTTAACTAAAAAAAAAAAAAAAAAGACTCTCTCTTTCCTGGGGCGCCTGGGTGGCTCAGTTGGTTAAGTGTCCGACTTCAGCCCAGGTCATGATCTCGAAGTTCGTAAGTTCAAGCCTCACATTGGGCTCTGTGCTGGCAGCTTGGAGCCTGGAGCCTGGTTCGGATTCTGTATCTCCCTCTTTCTCTGCCCCTCCCCTGCTCGTACTCTGTCTCTCTCTCAAAAATAAATAAAACATTTAAAAAAACTTAAAAGTAAAAGAGTCTCTCTCTCCTGGGGCGACAAGGTAGCTCAGTCGGTTAAGGGTCCGACTTTGGCTCAGGTCATGATCTCCCTGTTGGTGAGTTTGAACCCCACATCAGGCCATCTGCTGTCAGCACAGAATCTGCTTTGGATCCGGTCTCCCTCTCTCTGTGTCCTTCCCCTACTCATGCTTGCTCTCTCTCAAAAATAAATAAACATTAAGAAATATATAAGATTCTCTCCCTCTTTCTTTGCTCCTCCTCCCTGCTCACGTGTGCACGCGCGCACTCTCTAAAATAAAAATAAATAAAATATAAATTTATAGTAGGAAAACTTTAGTAGAAAAAACATTAAAAGGCAGACCTTAAAGCTAACCTTTCACCCTAAAACTGCTTCGGGAAAGAAAAGGGAAGCAGCCTTGCAAGCCATCTAAGCAAGCCCTTAGGTCCCTATGGACCTACAGGTTCCTAATCTCGTCAGTCACTGGAAATGGTCACCTTGGAATCTGTAAGTGCTACTCTGGTTCCCTCCTTCATGAGGATCCAGGAGATCAAACAATGACCACAGCTTCAAGGCCTCCCAACTCGTGGGAGACCAACATGGTCATCCCTCATGGTCAAGGGGAGAGACATAAATACTAAGTGAAAGAACCCAAAGAAACGTTCTCTGACCTTTGAAAGTAAATATTCCGGAGGGCTCGTCTGGCTGCAAGGGAAAGGGGCAGGACCAGATCACTCAGTGCCCTCTGCCATGGGAATACCAAGCAGGGAGGGAATGGGAGATAAAGCAGAGGCAGGGTGACATGAGCAATGCGTCTGACAGAAATAACCCCTGCCCCAAGCCCGTCAGAGCCCAACGTTAAAACCTGCTAAATAAACTACAAGTGCACCCTCTTTCTCTGCCCCTAACCCACTCGCATTCTGTCTCTGTCTCTCTCAAAAATAAATATTAAAAAAAAATTTTTAACTACAAGTATAAAATTAAAATCACTTGTTCAGCCCCTTAACGTAAGTTGTTGCTGAACATAGAGAAGTAGAGGGCCAGGAAGTCACTAGGGTGCCCAGCAATCAGCTGGCCTCGCTCACTCCTTTTACGTGATTCACTTCCTGCCCCAGCATAACCTTGACAGCAAGCTGTCAATGCTGGATCCGTGACCTCGAGGGTGTGTTGTACATCCGGAAAGGAGCCTTGGCCCAGGGAGTCTGGCTAGGCAAGGGCTCACAAAACTGACCAAAGTAGAACTATTGATTTTCACAAAACTGACCAAATCAAACAAAGCCAAAGGGAGTGTTTTCCAAACAACACTGATCTTGTGGTCTTGTGAAGTCCAAAGATTAACAAAATACTAAGAAGGCAAACAAATGCAGGTGGCTGGGGAGTGGGAAAGAAAACTCAGACTGGCTTTGTTCTAGGAGCAGACTTGACAGATTCAGGTTCTTTGTGAATATATCTGGATTGAAGCAAAAGCCCAGATTTAACACTGGTTAAATGGTTACCTTCACAAATTTGAAAAGCGTAAGCTAGCTGGGAGAATCATCATGCCCATTAACTAGCCCTGTCACGTGGTTCTGGGCTGGGCACTGCTCTGCATGCTTCAGGGGCACATAAGACAGGACTCCATGCAACTCAGGCCAGGATTTACACCTTGACCCTGACCAGAATACAGGGTTACTGACTTCAAAGTCTAGAGCTCACACACCCTCCAACCCAGCATCCCTACTTCTAGGAAGGGATTTCTGAGAAAAACTGGCACCAGTTGCAAAGTCCCATCTGTGAGGCTGTAGCCATGTTTATTAACTGGAGAAACGGAGACAGCGTGAATGCCCGTTAGTAAAGGACAGATTGAATAAAGTAAGGCGCATTCATGGCATACCTTGCAGTTGTTCCAAAAGAGGGGATGGGATCTGTAAGTGCTGAGATAGGGGATTATCCACGATGCACAAAGTGGGAACAACAAACTGCAGAATGATATGTAGTGTGATTCCACTGTTCAAGCGTGTACATTGTCAAAAAGAAAACCATAGGCCCAAAATGGAGTCACTTACACAAGGCCACGCCACCAGCCGGGGGGTGGGGGGGGTGGGGGGGGGGGTTGCTTAATGCCTAACCTAAATGCAGTTTAAAAACCTCCCCCAGAAAAGTAGTCTTAACCGGTCAGTCAGGAATTTTCTGGTCAACACTAATGAGATAATCTGTTACAAGGGCCTCTTGGTCCTACTCCTCCACTCTCCCCACAGAAAGAAGGTAAAATAATCTGCAGGTAATACCCCCACTCTTCCCAAGGGACAATGGCTTTGCCTGAAGCAATTTTTTCTTTTCTTTTGCTAACAACTTCCCTGCCCTACCCTCCTTCCTATAGAAACCTTCCATTTTGTACAGTTCCTTGGAGCATCTCTCTACCTGCTAAATGAGATGCTGACCCGTTGAATTTAATTTTTTAACAACATACATGTGTATACACTTAAATGCCCAGTGATGCATTGAAAAAGATTCCACAGGATATGTGCCAAAGTGAATGCAATGGAGGTGTATGGGGGGGGGGGAGGGAAGGGGAGGGAAGCACTTATTTTTTTTTTTTTTTAGTTTATACACTCCTGGATTGTTAAGAACTCTCATTGTTAAAAATGGGATTTTGTAATTTGAAAGTATTTATGTAAATATATATATATAAAATAAACCGGAGCCCCTGGGCATCTCTATTCCTCTTTTGCTGAATCAGAAGATCCCAATTACTAGGAAAGGAAACACGGCCTGGAGAAGTGAACACACCACTTTCTCCAGAAGTGTGTAAGATATCTCTCCCTCCTTTAGCTGACACATCAGGCCAGATTTGTATTCAGTTCCGATCCATCAGAAATGATGAGGGAGCCTGAGGCAGGCTGAGGGGCAAAGCACAAGCTAGGACCCCCACCCCCACCCCGCCCCCGCCCCGGTGGGACATGTATGATATTCCTTGGACACTCCAGGCTACTCCAAACCTGGAAAGGACAACAAAACAAATGGTTAAACTGGTAAGAGTCTCCACCAGTTTGCCAGAAAAAGGCAATCCCATCATAGCCTAAAGTCCAGGAACTCCCTACTGTCTTAATGTTCATGCTTTACTGGAGGGAAAAACAACCTTAGCTTGACAATAAATAGCTAGGCTTCCAGTAAGTCTTTTGCATGTAGAAGTCTCTTTGGGAAACTCCCTCTCAGACTTTATCTCCCCCAACTCCATTAAACAGTCACCACCACCCCCCCCACACACACACATAACCCCAGTGCAACTCTTCCTGCCAACGGGTCCTGTCCCCATGCTTTACTAAAATCACCTTTCTGCACCAACAACGCCTTCAAGAATTCTTTCTTGGCAGTCGGCTTCGGACCCCACGAACCCCCCATCACCCCAAAACTTCATCAAAAAACAATTATTATTTTTTTTAATTAAGAGAGAGAAAGAGAGTGAGCAGGAAAGGGGCAGAAAGAAAGGGAGAGAGAGAATCTTAAGCAGACTCCATGCTGACTGAGCCCCGACATGGGATTTGATCCCACGACCCTGGGATCATGACCTGAGCCAAAATCAAGAGTCATACAACTCAACTGACTGAGCCACCCAGGGGCCCCAACAGTTAATTTTTGAAGCAAGATTCGCATTAGCAGAAACACAAAACAGGAACTGTAGAGCAAATCCACATGGTTTGAAAGCCAGCCTGGCCCGGCCCGAACAGACTCATCTAAGTCTGTGGCCAGTATCAGGCACTGACAGCCAACAGCTTAACTGGCCAAAGTCTCAGGGGTATGTCTTTCCAACTCCACCCACCTGGTCTACACCCATTTCTGAATATATCATTTATCTCTAATTCATCCTTCCCTTGCTTCCAAATGGATGGGAAGCATTTCCCAAACAGCTAAGGCAGTAAAGCTATTAACATAGGAATTGTGATACAGATACGGTAAGAATGAGGAAAAAGTAAAAAGGTCATTTTAAGTATAAACTCCTAATATTTAATTTTGGGTTGAAGCATATTTAATTTGGGGTTGATATACACTAGGGCTCCTTAAGATCTGTACTGTAAAACCAGGGAATATAACAATCAGGAAAATCATCCAGAAGGACAGCACTACATTCTCCACTTCTACCGACTCAGTAAATAAATCTGAACAAGCTTCCCCATGCTCTTCAGAGGACACTGGCCTTTTTCTAAGCCTTTGTCTTAATTCTCATATAAGTCTAATCGATCTTCTGGCACCTACCTAGCTTGCTGACACAGCAGCTTAACGATCCTCGATAACCAGCTCAAAAGGCAGCATGGAAGTGTTTAGTGCTCATACTTGGAGCCATTCACACCTGGATTCAAATCCCAACCATTCCACTCATGGCTGTGTGACCTTGGCTGAGTGACTTAACTTCTCTGGTCCTCCATTTTCTTATAGGGGCAAAGAAAGGATTCTTTTTTTTTTTTTTTTCAACGTTTATTTATTTTGGGGACAGAGAGAGACAGAGCATGAACGAGGGAGGGGCAGAGAGAGAGGGAGACACAGAATCGGAAACAGGCTCCAGGCTCTGAGCCGTCAGCCCAGAGCCCGACGTGGGGCTCGAACTCACGGACCACGAGATCGTGACCTGGCTGAAGTCAGACGCTTAACCGACTGCGCCACCCAGGCGCCCCAAGAAAGGATTCTTAATAGTGCCGGTTTCGTAGGATGAGAATTAAATCACATAATGACTTACTGCGTTTACCAAGTATGCAATAAAAGTTAAGTGTGACCAATGGCTGAATTCTTGGCACCTTTTTCTTCAAAATCTAAGAACAACGAAAGATGCAAAAAATTGTATATTTTCAATAAAAAGCTCAATTGGATGGCTGCATATACATGTATGTATATGTCCCGGAGCAGAGAGAGAAAAGCAAAACTTGCCATTCACAAAGGATGCACAAGACCACTGCATCTTTAGCTATAAAAATATCCATGTAAAACTATAAACACTGCAGCAAAATCAACGGCCAAACAGAATATGGCACTGGTACAGAAAATACGCATTAGCCTAGCTATTCGTGATTGACTGTCACGAGAAATAGAAATGGAGATGTGATCTAACACTACTGTGTCTTAAAATCCTAGTCTATTACAAATGCTTCCCAGGCAGCCCCATTATGAATGTGATTTCACACCAACAGCTCTGTATGAGCCGAATTTCCATATCTTAGGTGCCAAGGACAGTTGGCCTGGTTGAAGACCAGCAATAAATCTCCCTTTAGGCTTCCATTTTCCAAGTTAAGTATCCTCAGGTATTCAGTGGCTCTTGATAACCAGGATAAAAAAAAAGATGTAAACAGGTACCTTTCAGAGTCTCCAAATGAGCAGAAAACACAGATAGTAATAAAATAGCTACCATTCTGAGTGTCAACTATGTGCTGGCATTGTGCTGAGTATATTATGTGCACTGCCCCGTTTAATTCCTAAAATCACCCATTTTATAGATGAAGAGGTCAAGGCTTAGAGAGGTGAAGCAGCTTGCTCAAGGTCACCAACTTGTCCAGGGGCAACACTGGAATTCAAACCTACCTGCCTAGTTAATCACTACTCACTTTTCAGATCTCGGTTCCACTCACACCAACTCCCTCCAGCAAAGTCAAATCCCCTACTTCCCTTGCACCATTGTCTTCCTCTGAAATTCTGATCACAGTGATATTTGTACCCTTATTTGTGTCAATACTGAATTAATGTCTGTCTCCCCACCAAACTGTAAGCTCAGGGATAGCACAGCTCCTCGCTGTGCTTGTTGACTTAGGGTCCCTGACCTCCTACCCCAGTACCATGCACATAATGGGTTTTCTACAGACATTTACACTGATTGTGCAAAAAAGTGGGGAAAAACAGTATTTAGAAATCAGCCAGCCCGCTTGGGCACTGCACCAAGCACAGGCAGTTCAGTGTTCGTCCGTGTGTGGGCACCACAATGCCTCCTGCCCATTCTGAGGGACAAGATAACTGGAAGAACTGGAATAAGCAGAACTGGAGGATCTCAAGCACAAAACCTCCCAGGGGTGAGACATGGTTTATCTTCCCATCTGAAAGAGGGCAGTACAAGAGATGGACTCTTCATCAACCCAATTAAGATATTATTAATAATAAATCAGGGTGGCTCAGTCGGTTAAGCGTCCGACTTCAGCTCAGGTTGTGACCTCACGGTCCACGGGTTCAAACCCCATGTCGGGCTCTGTGCTGACAGCTCGGAGCCTGGAGCCTGCTTCGGTTTCTGTGTCTCCCTCTCTCTGTCCCACCCCTGCTTGCTCTCTCTCTCAAAAATAAATAAAACATTTAAATAATAATAATAATAAATCATGCTTCTGATTCATTGTGGTCAACTCTTTCCACTGCATATGGCTTAATTCTGTTTTGACATTTCTTTAATTAAATTCTTAAAGATTTTGCTTTTAAGTAATCTCTGTACTCAATGTGGGGCTCAATCTCACAACCTTGAGATCAAGAGTCTCATGCTCCAGCCAGGCGTCCCCTCTGTTTTCTTGCCCCCCCCCCATTCTAATCTGCATTCTATTCCCTTCCTTGAATATCTTTTTTCTCAAATACTTGAAGCAGAATCACATCCCATTCACAGGCTAGTTTCTTAACACTCAGCTCCGAAACCAAAAGCAACTGGAAATAAAGGAAACTATATACAAACAAAAAGCAGTTATTGAATCTCAGCATTTCTTTGTAAGGCACTGTCACAAGGAAAATCCCAATGGTTGAGAGTAAAATTTTTTGTCTTTTTTTAAGTAGGCTCCACGCCCAACATGGGGCTCAAACTCACGACCCCAAGATCAAGAGTCGCGTGCTTTCCCAACTGAGCCAGCCAGGCACCCTTGAGCAAAATCTTTTAAGCAAATCATATAGCACCATCCCATATTATACTCCATTCATAATATTAAAATGTTAAATGGTAGAAGCATTAAGTCCTTCACAAGACTCGAAAACACATCCCGAGCAAGCTTTTTAGTCCAATAAGATAAAAAAGGAGTAACTTTTTTAAAGAGAAAATTACATTTGCTACCTGTCAAAAAATCAGGTTTTTTAAGGGCTCAGGATCTGATTATCAGTCTGATGATAGTTCTAACTTTGTAATGTTTTTAGTTTTATATCACAGGTGAACGCTGAGCTTTAAGAGTATGGAAGAGGTGGAGACAATCCGGAGAGGGGGTTTTGTTACATAAATGCTCAGGAAAAAGGGGGAAAAGGTTAACTTAGTCCCACTGGTTTAGCAGAGCCCCAAATTCATGAAAGGTCTACATGATCTAACCCTTTTTTAACATGCAATCTTACCCTGTGATCCAGTAACTACATTACTAGGTATTTACCCAAAGGATACAAAAATACACCCTGATGCTTATAGCAGCATTATCAACAATAGCCAAACTACAGAGAGAGCTCAAATGTCCACTGACTGATGAATGGATACAGAAGATGTGGTACATACATACCACGGAATATACTCATCCATCAAAAGGAATGAAATCTTGCCATTTGCAATGACGTGGATGAAGCTAGAATGTATTATGCTAGCGAAATAAGTCAATCAGAGAAAGACAAACGTCATATGATTTCATTCATATGTGGAATTAAGAAACAAAACAGATGAACACGTGGGTCAGGAAAAAAAAAAGAGAGAGAGAAACAAATCACAAAAGATTCTTAATGATAGAGAACAAACTGAGAGTTGATGGAGGGAGGGAGGTGAGAGATGGGCTAGATGGCTGATGGGCATTAAGGAGGGCACTTGTTGGGATGAGCACTGAGTGTTGTTCGTAAGGGATGAATCACTGAAGTCTACTCCTGAAGCCAATATTGCACTGTATGCTGACTAAAATGTAAATAAATGTAAAAGAAAAAAAACAGCAATCTTTATAGGTATAGAATTCCCCCGAATATTCTTTTCAGAGAGTCACAGGTACAGCAGGTTCTCCGGGCCTGGCAGAACAACCAACCGTGAAGAGCCCAGTTATGCAATGTCTTAGTCAAGGAAAAGTGTTGCCTGTGAGGGAACAATAGCCCTGAGGAGACAAAATACCAGTGTACAAGTTCTAACACCATCCAGTATCTACTAGAAGGACCAATTCTAGAGAGCTGCTGTGTGATATGTACTTATCGTTAACAATACTGCGTGTCAGTGGCACCTGGGTGGCTCAGTTAGTTGAGTGGCCGACTTCAGCTCGGGTCACGATCTCACGGTCAGTGAGTTCGAGCCCACGTTGGGCTCTGTGCTGGCAGCTCGGAGCCTGGAGCCTGCTTTGGATTCTGTGTCTCCTCTCTCTCTCTGCCCCTCCCTGCTTGTGCTCTCTCTCTCTCTGTCTCTCAAAAATAAATAAATGTTAAAAAAAAAATTTTTTTTTAAATACTGTGTAGCGGGGCGCCTGGGTGGCGCAGTCGGTTAAGCGTCCGACTTCAGCCAGGTCACGATCTCGTGGTCCGTGAGTTCGAGCCCGCGTCAGGCTCTGGGCTGATGGCTCGGAGCCTGGAGCCTGTTTCCGATTCTGTGTCTCCCTCTCTCTCTGCCCCTCCCCCGTTCATGCTCTGTCTCTCTCTGTCCCCAAAAAAATAAATAAACGTTGAAAAAAAAAATTAAAATAAAATACTGTGTAGCATACTTAAAAATCTGTTAAGAGGGTAGATCTCATATTAAATGTTCTTACTACAATAAAAAAAAAAGATGATCAGGTATCTGCTAAGTGGTTTTCTAGTCCACACATGAAGGCTGAGAGAGAGAAACTGCAGGGTCCCCAAAATGCCCATGCATGGAGGTTCTTCGCGCCTCTTCTGTGCATGTGCGCACGCAGCGCACACACACACACACACACACACACACACACACACACACACACCTAGCTTCTTCCTCCTTTTGCCAGTTAACTTCTACATCTTGATTCCTATGTGTGCTTCACGTATCTTTTTAATATAAATACTAGGCCCTTTCCCAAGATGCAGCACGGTGTATAAAGAAGAACAGAGGGGCGCCTGGGTGGCTCAGTCGGTTAAGTGTCTGCCTTCCGCTCAGGTCATGATCTCACGGTCCGTGGGTTCGAGCCCCGCGTTGGGCTCTGTGCTGACAGCTCGGAGCCTGGAGCCTGCTTCGGATTCTGTGTCTCCCTCCCTCTCTGCCCCTCCCTGCTCGCTCGTGTGTGTGTGTGTGTGTGTGTGTGTGGTGTGTGTGCGCGCGCGCGCCGCACTCGCTCACTCTCTCTCTCTCTGTCAAAAATAAATAAACATTAAAAAAAATTAAAAAAAAAAAAAAAAAAGAGGTTCTGTTCCCAAGTGTGCTACTACCTGGGAGTAGACTCAGTCCAAGCCAGTTTCCTCAGCAGAGGAAGGGATGAAAAACTACAATCCTGATCTCAAGGGCCCAGTACACGCCCTAACATGACAGTTTTAAGAACTATGTGTAGCCTATGCTCTGAATGAAGTAACCCACAGCCAGACTCACGCACGACCATTGGCATCTGGAGCTTCCTCAGAATCTATTTTAAGCAACTCAAACTTCTTTATCACAACAGTCCTAAATCTCCAGTGACCCCTCCTGGCAACTATCATGAAGTCAACAGTGACCAAAGCTTCTGTCATTTGCTGCAGAAGCCAAGATCCTCTTTCCTTTCCTGCACACAGGACTGGGAAGCAGCCCTGAGTCCAGGGGGCACACCTGTGCACTCACCTACCAGGCAGTGAGAAGGCGGTGAAGTTGGCAAGGCCAGGCGCCCATACAAACACCGCCCAGATGCCAGCTGAAAGCCCCGGCAGAGGAAAGAGAACCTCCACGGCATGATTAAGGGAAAGGAAGAGCAAAGCACTCTCAGACGTTTCCCAACCCATCACGCTATCACCCAGAAACCCAGGAGACCTTGAGCCCAAACTGCCGAGTTACTAGAAGGCCTCCACCTTGGTAAACCGAAGGCTGCATTTACAATCACAGCTTGGCCAGGGTGCCTGGGGGGCTCAGTCGGTGAGTAACTAACTTCAGCTCAGGTCATGATCTCATGGTTCGTAGGTTCAAGCCCCACGTCGGGCTCTGTCCTGAATGCTTGCTTGGAGCCTGGAGCCTGCTTCAGATTCTGTGCCTCCTTCTCTCTCTGCTCCTCCCCGCTTGTGCTCTGTCTCACTCCGTCTCTCAAAATAAACAATGTAAAAAAATAAAAAATGAAAAAAAAACAAAAAACCAATCACAGCTTGGCCCTGTCACGGACATTACCATGTCCCCATAAGCTGGAATACATATGTTTTTGTCTCTTGTTTGTGATCTGTCCCCACAAGAGTAGGGCAGGCATCGCATCTGTTCTATCACTAATGTATACCTGCTGCTTGGCACAGTATCAGCCACGATGTCGGTACTCGATGACTATGGAACGGATGAGTGAATGTAACAAATGATGAATGATATCCTAGTCACAACAGTCCTCTGAGGCGGGGCAAGTATTACGGTCTCTGTTTCTCAGATAAGAAGAGACACCTAATGGAGGTGATGACTTATCCAAGGACAGGCAGGCCTGGGCATTTCCTCACATGATCATAATAAATCCACTCATTAGCCCTTACCTGTCCCTTTGCACAAGTTCACTCACTTATCAGATAATGTAGTAGAGAAGAGGCCTTGGAAGACTGACACTCCAGCTTGTAAATTCTTAGGAGACAAAAGCAGGAGTGAGAGGAGAGGCAGAAGGATGAGATAAGCCAAGAGCATAGAGTTGGGGGGGTGAGGGGGGGATGGGGAGGAAGGCCAGGCGGGAATCCCGTATTTCAAGGACAGCTCCCTGAGAGGCCCTGGGCATCCCCGAGTCAGCAAGAGGAATCTGAGCAGCTATGAGGAAAGAGGGATTCCAAAAGGCAAAGGTTGAACACACAGGACACAAGGGACTAGGGCAGTCGGGTCTGGAAAATCCAGATTCCCATTTCTGCTTACAATGCTGCACCTCAGGATCATTCTCTCCAGAACTCTGAAGGTTCTGGTGGCTCATCTGTGCAAGAACCACCCTACATGTTGAGAAGACACAGACCCCAAATGGCCAGAAAGAGTTGGCTTCTCAAGGCAACAGGGATAGGCCCACACTCACCACCGGGCCAGCCATCAGCCTGTGGGGACTTGCTAAAGCCACACAGCTCAGGTCTCTGCTCCTTTGTCTGTGGGGACACAGAAGAGGCTGAAAACTGGCTTTGAAGAAGCAGGTGACTCTGAGCATCTACACACATGACAGCCAGCTACAGATCCCACAGTGTTCTCTAGAGACACGGAATCCTGGTGATCCAGTACTGACAAGACACCAGGTGGTGGCCCCGAATCCAAATCCTGCAGGGTGGCCCTGGTAGCAGAGAGGAGAATGAAGAGTGACCATCTTGGTTAGAGGTCAGGCTGCTCAGAGTGAAGGGATGGAGTAGAGGTGAGTGGGAAGAAGACTCTGGAGTCAGGGCTCAAAAACCACACCTGCCTCCCCTCTTAGAGAAACCTGATCAGCACCCTCGCTGAACTCATTGTCATCCTACCTGCTGAAACCTCTAGGGCACTAAGTGGATGTCCTTCCATCCAACTTCCAAGGCCACCATCATCTGGCTCCATGGTCTGAAACAGTCTTAGTTTCTGCTCCTTCTTCCCACCGGCGATCCCACCATTCAACTGAGAGCCTTCCTCTCCCCAGCAGTGGGCTCGGTGTCCCCAGATGCTCCATCACGTCTCTCTGCCTATCTCTGCCCTACCCATCCGTTAGGGCAAAATATCAAAAGCGTACACCTCCACAGCCCTTAGAATGGCCAGAAACTACTCCGAGCACTCGACACAGGTTAACTTATTGACTTTGCACAACAGCCTTTCGAAGAGGCGTTATTAAGTATCCCCACTTTACAAATGAGAAAACTGAGGCACGGGGAGATTGACTTTCTCCAGGCCCCATAAATAAGAAGAGGCAGAGCCTGGGGAGCCTGGGTGGCGCAGTCGGTTAAGCGTCCGACTTCAGCCAGGTCACGATCTCGCGGTCTGTGAGTTCGAGCCCCGCGTCAGGCTCTGGGCTGATGGCTCAGAGCCTGGAGCCTGTTTCTGATTCTGTGTCTCCCTCTCTCTCTGCCCCTCCCCGTTCATGCTCTGTCTCTCTCTGTCCCCAAAAAATAAATAAACGTTGAAAAAAAAAAAAAAAAGAGGCAGAGCCAATATTCAAACCCACAATCCGCACCAAAGCCACACTGCCTCTCACGGCACAATTCACCTGCACCTCTTCCCCGAGCCTTCCCTGGCTCCTTCGTGGACAGCTCCTTGCAAATCTTCATGCCACTTTCCATGTTTGCTTGGCATGGTAATTGACTAGATTCTTGTCTTCTCTTCCCTCCTAAACTCGAAAGCCCGTGAGAGCAAAGCTTCGGGGCTATTTCTACATCATCTTTGCACGCATTTCCTATAGCTGCTATAACAAACTGCCATCAATTTCGTGGCTTAAACAACACAAACTTATTATTGTACAGCTCTGTAGATCGGAAATCCAACACTGATCTCTCTCGGCTAAAATCAAGGCATCTACAGGGCTGGAGGCTTTAAGGGAGAGACTGCTCCCTTGCCTTTTCCAGCTTCTAGAGGCCGCTGGCATTCCTGGGCTCCTGGCCCTCTTCTCCATCTTCAAAGCCAGCAACATATCATCTCTCTGACCCTTCTTCTGGGGGCGCATCTCCCTGACCACGGCCAAGAAAGTTCTCTGCCTGTAGGGATCCATGTGATTCGACTGGGCCTACGTAGAAAACCCAGGATAATCTCATCTCCAGGGCCTTAATTTAATCACATCCACCCTTGAATACAAGGAAACATTCACAGCTTGTGGGGATGAGAACATGGACCTTTTGGGGGGCCATTATTCTACCACAAGCTTTGTATATGCACTTTGAACACAGTGTTCCCCTGACTAGTGGAGAACCGAATCCCCATCAGAAATCAGCTGCACCAGCCCCTGAATGTTTGATCAGATGGTCCTTCCACTGGCCTCTGACTGTGGTGTACATTAGTCTCGTGTCCCCAAAGTGGCCAACAGCTCTTTGAAGAGTGTCCTCCCTTCTCACAGCCCCAAACTGTGATAGTGGTGAACACATAAAGACGTTTAATAACCTGGGGATCAAACACAATGCTGAATCTATACGTAGGTTCAATCCCTACCTCAACGACAGTTTTATGTTCTATTTTTTGTTTCATATTTATTAATTTTTAAAACATAACTTATTTCAAAATATAAAATACACGAAAGAGTATAGAATAAAAACTCTCCCTCTTTTCCCTACCTCTTCATCATTTTTAATATAACTTCCAGAGATATTTTATGCATATGTGAGTACATACACATATGATCCCCCCCCCGCTTCCTTTTCTGTAAATCGTAGACTCACATATGGTCCTTCCTACACTTCACTCTGTACTTAACAATACACACTGCTCCACAGATATTCATAGACCATTGTTGTTCTCTTTTTGTGGCTGTGTACTACTCCACTGTGCAAATGTACCCTAATTCATGTTCACCAGCTTGCACAGATAGGCAGTCTTGCTGTTAGAAACAGTGAATCCCGTGAATTTATCCGAAGGATAAATTTCTGCACATGGAATTTCTGAGTCAAGCAAGACCATGTGAATTTTCCACTCTGACAAATACCAGCAAGACAGCCTCTATAGGAAACTAATACACATTCTTCAAGCGAGTATGTGAGTTCTGTTTTCCCACAGCCTCCCTAACATGGATGGTTTTCAAAATGTTTTCTCTTTGTGAATCCCAGACAGGTGAAATGTTGTAAATTTCAGTGCAATTTAATTAGGATTTAAAAAATTATTTGTGAGGTCAACATTTTTATGTGATTAGGAGCCACTAAGTTATTTTCTATGAATTGTTTGCTCATATCCTTTGACCATTTTCCTATAGTATTCTTGTTCTTTTCCTTATTGATTTTTAGGAGTTCTCTATGTATTAGGAAAATTACTCCTTAATACATAACATGAAATACAAATGTTTTTCTGGTTTGTAAACTTTTTTTTTTTTTTTTTTTTGCTTATGGGGTTTTGCTATGCTAATTGTTTTTAGGTAATGAATTTTATCAGTCATTTCCTTTATGGCTTTTAAGTTTTACCCCATACTTACAAAGCCTACTCCTAGTGTAAAGTTATAAAAATATTCTCCTTTAAATTATTCCAGAAACCAATCATCTGTAAGCAGTGAAAATTTACCTTCTATGTCATAAATATATCGGGGCCGTAAGAGCTATTGGCCATAATGTACACAAACAGAATTTAAGTTCTTTGGGTTTTTTGTTTGTTTTTTTTTAAGAGAGAGAGAGAGAGAGAGAGCAAGAGAGCATGAGCAGGGGGGAGGGGGAGAGGGAGAGGAGGAGGGAGGGAGGGGGAGAGAGAGAGAGAGATTGAGAGAGAGAGACAGAGAGAGACAGAGAGAGACAGAGAGAGACAGAGAGAGAGAGAATATCCCAAGCAGGCATCAAGCAGGCTTGATCCCATGATCCTGGGATAGTGACCTGATGAGCCAAAATCAAGTCAGATGTTCAACCAACTGAGCCACCAGGTGCCCCCAGAATTTAAGCTTTTCAAAGTTAACTTTATTTTCTGACGTTCTGACGTTTATAAAAGCACTGTCCCATGACAGTTGGTGAGGCAGGCAACTTACGTGTCTCATTTCACACAAGAGGATACCAATACCCCAGAGAGGATAAATGGCCCACTGAAGCCACACTCTGTGGTGCAGAACTCAAACTGAGGCTCCTAAATGCCAGAAGCTCTCTCTCCTCTCCCCTCGACCGCCTCTCCTAACACAAGGACAACATCCACGTGCATTGAATCTTAAAGGACATCTCCAAAGGTCATTTCTAAATAATTTCAAAAGAAAGTGAAAAGTAACTTTTCTATTCACAAAACGTTAGGTATTGAAGTGGGTCACACAGCATTCCAATTAAACAGTGACTCATCCTCAAATGCCCAAGCCAATGTTCTCACACCAGTTGACAGAATTCCATGTCCTATAGTGTGCCTATATAACCTCACACATTTAATTGAAAAATAAGGGACGTAAAAGTTCCCAGATCCCACGGCTTCTGAGTGGATCCTGAAGAACAGTGCTTCTCCATGTGGGAAAAGGGGAGAAGGAGGTACATCCCAATCACAGAGGGCTCTTTTCAAATCGCAGACCCGAGACTCCCCATCACCACCCCCTCGACAGCCCACCCCAGAAGGGTCACTGCCTGCTCCCTCAAGTGTACTGGTGACAATTTTTGAAAACCACTGTTTTCAGAGGACAAAGTCTATATCTGCACAACCCCTGTAAAGCACAAGCTCTGGTTCTCTGACCAACCCCTTGGCTCAACTCTGCACACTCATGGTGCCTAGTTGCCCTACAGGTCAATTCTGAACTCCCCCCTCAGTCCCTTTGCGCCTCTTGTTCCCTCTAAAGCCCCTCCCACCCCGACCTCCCCACCTAACCCACCGTGGAGGCTCCTTCCCATCTGCAGCTCTTGGTTTCAATGCTACCTCCTCAGAGGAGCCTCCCCTGATCACCCACTAAAGCAAACTCCCCCCAGTCATGTTCTACCCTTTTATTTCTCTTTAGAATTTATCACAATCTGTATTGTTTTATCTATTAATCTATTTTGTTGTTATTATCTGTCCTCTCAAAGGTCCACAAGGACAGGGACCTTGTCAGATCATTCAGGCTTTATAACAGCACTTAGCAGAGTGCCTGGCATATAGTAAGTGCCCAATAAATATCGGGTCAATTAAATTTGACTGCATTACTCCCAACTAATTTTCTCCATGTCTGCACCACATCAAGTTTCTAAGCGGCCTAACCACGTGGCTGAGAGGAGGGGCATACGAACACTTCACCTGCCTCTCCTCCCAGCCCTCTCCCTTCTCACTCATGGTCGTTAATCATTCACCTTGGAAGAAAAGAAAGCTTTCAGCCAGCAACAGCCTAGAGGGGAGTATCAGAGCCACCCAGGTCTTCCTCTGTCGTTTTCTATCTTCCTCCTGACCTAACTCCACTGGACTGTAAAAGAGGAGAATGGGGAATAATGTTACAGTTATGCCACTGATAATCAGAAACTGTAATCAAAATAAAAAATAGCAGACTGCTAACCATGTGTCAGACACTGAAGAGCCTGTAAGATGAATTATCTCATCTAATCCCCAAGACGGCCAAGTATCATTACTCGCATTTTACAAATAAGGAAACCACACCCAAGGTCGTGTAGCTAGTAAGTGAAGGAGCCAGGATCCAAAGCCAGGTAACCAGCCTCCTCCTTACTCACCACACGGGACCCACTATGTCCAGCATGGCACCTGCACTATCTCCTTAGAAATAAATGCTTAAAAGACAGCAACCGATACACTGGCTCATTAATGTCTCAAATGCTTTAGAAGGTGAGCTGGGGGCAGAGTCCTGTCTGTATATGAACCTGGGAAAGCCTGCAGCCAAACATCTAGATGTGACTTTCTCCTCAGAAAGAAAGAAACTGAGAGGTGTGCTGCATTCACATGACAGACCTCTTTAGTGTCACTGGCAATAAAGGACCCTCTAAGCATTATGGGGGACAAGGACAAGTCAATTCAATATGTAATCACTGAGCCTCTGCTGTCTGATTGTTACAGGTCTGGTCCTGGTGATGGGTATTTTTTTAAATGGTTAAGTAACACTTTCTCACTTCCACGGCCTAAAGATGCCCAGGCACAGATATGAGACAGTCCGCTTGTAATGCAGAACTCACTGTGTGTCACTCTCCCCCCCCAAAATAGCACTGACAACAAGGCCACAGGAAGAATGGAGAGGCAGAGGCTTCACGGAGAAGACAGGGAGTGAGGAGGCCTCGATGCTCGCATCAGGACAAGCACAGAAAATGGGACCAGGTGATTAAGCAGCAGTACCACGTTCGAGAGCCAGGAATCCCGGCCCCCCAGGAGTGGAAGAGCTGTGTTGGCAGAATACTGCAAGGAGGTAAGTCTAGAAGGGCTCCAAAGGGCATCTAGGATGGGGAAGTCCCTGCATGATAAGAGGAGGATTTGATGGGGCTCTGGGGTGGCTAAGTCGGTTGAGCTTTTGCTTTCACCTCAGGTCATGAGATCAAGCCCTGTGTCGGGCTCTATGCTGAGTGTACAGCTGTTTAGGATTCTCTCTCTCTCTCCCTCTGCCTCTTGCTCTCTCTCTCTAAAATAAATTTAAAAAAATTTTTTAGATTATATATTAAAAAAAGAGGAGGAATTTGAACTTCGATCCTGCTGGAAGGCAGGGATGACTGAGGAAGTTGCCATGATATGATAGCAACAACTCATGCGAGGATGGGTGGAGGATGGATTGACCGGGAGAGAAATTAAAGGCCATGAGCTTCATCAGGGGGCTGCTTGGATGCTCCAGCCAGCAGAAAACATCACGGACCCAAGGTGGGCTGGGTGGATGGAAAAAGCACTAGAAATAACAAGAAGCAGACATAGAGGGTGTTGGGTGCAGTGAAACTATTCTGTAGGATACTCTAATGGTGGACCACGTGTCTGACTTGTGTCAAAACCCACAGAGTACAACACCATGAGTGAACCTTAATGTAAAGTGTGGACTCTGGGTGATGATGGGGGAGGGGATGCAGACAGTATATAGAATCTCTCTGTGCTTTCCCTGAATTCTGCTGTGAACCTAAAACTGCTCTAAAAAAAACACACAAATCTATTTAAAAATATATATATATCATGAAGAAAACTTGGACAAGAGCATGATGGAGAAAGGGAGTCAGTGATGACTCACCAATCAGGTGACCGGAAAAAAAGACTGTGGTCACTGGCAGAATGAAGAAGTTGAAAGGTGTGGGGGTGGGGGGTGAGGGCGCTGTTTTGAGAGCTAAGAGAGAAAGATGAGGTCGGGTGGGAACAAGCTAGGATGATGTAGGACATCCACACAAAACAATCTTGTTTTGGAGAACAGGTTGGGAGTGAGATAAGAAAAGGGTACAGGGATGCAAATTAGAGACAGAAGTGAGCACTAAATGTTCCTCTTTAGTACCAGTGATAAATTCTCTTTCAAAAGGAAAGCATTACACACGCTGGAAATGACAATCTTTCCAGGAGCTCGCAGCCTCCGTTGCAAAGAACTGCAACTAGGGAGGCAATTTCAGTTACTTGTGAGAAGAGCAACACAAGGAACTGTGACCTACTGGTCAAGTTCAAATCTGTCCAAAGTGACATCAGTCCAGATAGGAAGAACTCGCAAGTTAAAATGAGGGACAAGCAAGAAGGGAGATTTCATGTTTGAGCAAGATTTCACTTCTGACTTCCCCTAGGAGTAGGAAGTAGGAAGTAGGAGGGACACAGTGAATGGGAAAACAGTGGAGCCTGTTCATGCCAAGCAGCCTGACTGTGAATTCTCATTCTGCCCTTTGCCAGGAGAAAGTAACCTTTCTGTGCCTCAGTTTCCTCATCTGTAAAAACAGGACACCTGCCTACTTCGTCGATCTGCTGCAAAGACTGAAGGAACAAACATGGAGGCAGATGCCAAGGATTTGCCGTGTCAGCCACTGTCCCTGTTCATTACGGTCCTAGACTTCTCCAAGACCCCTGAGGAAAAATGCTGGAAGTCTCCCTCAATATCCACAGAGCACATGTGCCTTTAAAAAATGTTCTTTAAAAAAAAAAAAATGTTCTTTTCAAGTATCTGTTTTGTCAGATGAAACAGTAATATTTACAGAAAGCAGAAATCTTACATCTTTATACGGCTCTGAAACTCAGCCCACGTGTGTGAAATGCATCCTGGGCCATTGCCTGCAGGAAATCATTACCCGGGGATGTCCAATGCCCAACTTTGATCCAAGAAGGGCGAAGATAAGCCACAGAGAAAAAGTCCTTTTCAAGTGGGAAAATACCAAAGTAATTATTCACCTAAATTAACTTGCCAAAGCACTAGACTGTAATTCCAAGGGCATTTTGACGTGTGTTGTTTACCGTACTCGGTTTAGCAAGTTCAAAAACAGAGGTCAGTTTTTCAAGGTTTTCTCAAGCTGTCAGGGATATGAGCTGACTAGGAAAAACCAGCATCTAGTCTGCACCTCCTTGTAAATCACTGCATTGATTTCCTGGCATAGGAGCTTTCATGCGTGTTTGAGCGGAAGCCCAGATTCTCAGGGTCTGATCATCCATAGATAGCTGACAAAAAGTCTCTGTGTCTCCTGCTGAGATACCAGAACCCAGAGCTATGGTAACACCATCCCCCAACCCAGCTGGTGACCCCGGAATGCTGTGAGGACGACTGCCTTCTCCCCTTTTCCCCCTTCTCCCCAGCTCTTCCAAATGCCACTCTACACGGGGCGCCTGGATGGCGCAGTCGGTTAAGCGTCCGACTTCAGCCAGGTCACGATCTCGCGGTCCGGGAGTTCGAGCCCCACGTCAGGCTCTGGGCTGATGGCTCAGGGCCTGGAGCCTGTTTCCGATTCTGTGTCTCCCTCTCTCTCTGCCCCTCCCCCATTCATGCTCTGTCTCTCTCTGTCCCAAAAATAAATAAACGTTGAAAAAAAAATTAAAAAAAAAAAAAAAACAAATGCCACTCTACAATAAGGAGAGCTGCTATGTCAATAAGAAGGGGAAGAGGGTGCCTGGGTGGCTCAGTTGATTAAGCCCGACTTTGGCTCAGGTTATGATCTTGCGCTTCATGGGTTCAAGCCGCACATATGGCTCTGTGCTGACAGTTCAGAGCCTGGAGCCTGCTTCAGAGTCTGTGTCTCCCTCTCTCTCTGCCCCTCTCCAGCTCATGCTCTGTCTCTGTCTCTCAAACATTAAAAAAACAAAAAAAAAAAAAAAAAAAACAACTTTTAATTAAAAAAAAAGGGGGGAAGAAAATTATCACCTAATAGAAAATTCTCTTCTTACGTGTTTATATTTCTAATTTCTAAGAAGCACAGGTCTCCAATATACAAAGCCCCTTGTTGTGCTCTGCACGTTGAACTGTTTGGGTTTATAAGTCTGAGGAAAGAACTGGGAAGAATCCAGAGTCGTGGAGGGAAAAGACTGGAGCTCAGAGGAAAATGAGGAGGGAGGGAGGGAAGGACTAAGAGGCAGAGGGAAGGACACACAAGATGGCGGGTCAGGGGCCCCGCCGGCTGACCTCCCACTAACCTAGTTAAGTCCACTGACCCAGCAAAGCACATGGTGGCAGACTGCTCTATCAGCATGTCAGGGCTGACACCAAAGTAAAACAGAGAGAGCAGGTGAGCCTTTCTCCCACTTGCAACCCCAGGGAATTAGCAGAAAACCTGGAAAAACTGTGGAATTCCCTGGACTATGGCTGGTGGGTTCTCCCCGAGGTTTATTATTTCTCTAAGGAACAGGAGGCCCCCAGGTGCCACCTGGGTTAGAAGAGAATGTGCCTTTCTTCCCCAAACTAATTAAACAGTCTGATTTTACTACATAACATCTAATCACCACAGGAATGCACCAAAAGGCAAAGAATGGACATCCACCCCGACTTTGCTCGCACTCCACAGGTCTTACATGGCCCCCAGTTCTAACAGGAAAAGGCGGTAAACTGGGAGGGAAAGCAACAAGCCTTAGTGAACAATGCGGGCATGCCTCCCCAGATGCACCCCACTTCTTGAAACCAGTCCCCAAAAAGGTCAAGCTCGTGTAGTGTGACCCAGCCCGACCCTCCCCCACCCACCCCACATTCATGGCCCTGCCACGAGTCTCAGCCATCTGCAGGGACAATCCAGTCCACACCATGGGGCTGGCAAATCCAGGAGACCACACGTTTCAATGTATGTTCTTAAAAAGATTACTCTGGCTGATTTAGGAAACTGGATCTGAGGGGAGCCGAGCGGAACGAGAGGTGTATCAGGCGCTGATATGAATGTGTGTGGCAGCAGCCTGAGCTAAGGCGGGGAGCTGGGGTAGGGGGTGGAGCATAGACAGATGGAAAATGAACCGAGACCTTGAGCCGGCTGGGAGGTGGGGTGGAGAAATAGCTCCCGGTGCTAGCCTGGACACACGAATGGACGGATGGCAGTAATGATTTCTCAGATGGGCAAGGGAGGAGGACGGGTTGGGTGAGAGTGGGGAGCAGAGGAAGAATCACCAAGAAGTTAAAGAATCTCCCGTTTCTGGGCCGGCATCTGCACAGACACCTCTGCGGACCTGTACTGCATTTTGCATTCACAATGCTGCGTTCTTTTTCGTAAAGAGGACCCCACACCGCTTGAGTGTCAGGCCCCGCAAAACTGGGGAGGGGAGGGTCAATAATGTTGGCAAGTTCACTTAAAATGTCCCTGACACATCCAAGGGGTCAGATTTGATGTTAACTACATAATCCTGGGGCTCACGAGAGAGCCAGCCATCTGCATCAAGGAATTAATGGTTCAAAGTCTCAGAAACAAATTAAACCAGCTTGTCCAGTGTTTGTCATTGCATCTGGATCACGTGGGAATCAAAACACAGAATCCCAGGTCTCATCCCAGACCTACTGCATGAGAATATTTCAAAGTAAGGCCCAGAAATCTGCTTTAACAAATTTCCCAGAGAATTCTAATGCACAAAAACATTTGAAAACCACAGATATACAGAGAGAGTGTGGAGAAATAAAAGAGGATCAGGGGGCACCTGGGTGGCTCAGTTGGCTAGGCATCCGACTTTGGCTCAGTTCATGATCTCACAGTCCGTGAGTTCGAGCCCTGAGTCAGGCTCTGTGCTGCCAGCTCAGAGCCTGGAGCCTGCTTCTGATTCTGTGTGTCCCTCTCTCTGCTCCTCCCCTGCTCATGCTCTGTCTCTCTCTGTCTCAAAAATAAAAACATTTAAAAAAAATTTATAAAATAAATAAATAAATAAAAAATAAAAGAAGATCAGGACAGGCCAAGGAGCCACCAAATGGAGGGGTCAGTGGGAGAGTGGAAGAACAGGGAAGGCAACAAATCACTTATCTGATTATTAACAAAGTTAAACATTTATGTGTGTGTGTGTGTGTGTGTGTGTGTGTGTGTGTGTGTGTGAATTACCTGTTAATAGCCTTTACCTGTATTTTTATTGGATTATTTTCTTTTCTCTATTGACTTTGAAAACTCCATGCCTTTTATAGATATTGCAACTATTTGCTTTGCTAATCTGTCATCTGCCTTTCAACTTTGTTTACGACATCTCTTTTCTTATATTAGTATAATGTTTCATAAAGTTAAATCAATATTTTCCTTTATGCCTTCTGAGTATTAAGTTGGCAAGATCTTTCCTACTCCAAAGTTATTTTTGAAAACCATCACATGTATGTACATTTTAATGTCTATAATTTGTTTCTGACATATAATCTTTACTCTAAATGGAATGTGCTTTTATGAATGGTATGAGGCAACCATCTCAACAGACTTAACTGTAGTTGATTTTATGTTACTTTCAATTCCTGTCTTCACAATGGAACCATTTCTGGACTCCCCATCCCTGGTCCTACATGATATATTTTGAAATCTGGCTGGACGGTACATTTCAAAATGTATTACCTATTAGGACAAATCTATTTTTCCAGGTAAACTTTATCAATTTGTAAAAATGAAGCAAAGTTAAAGGACTGGCCTAAACTAATAAAGATCTCATGACCTTTCAGTCTTGCTTAGTCACGGAGCATCAGCCTTTGGCCAGGAGGTGGCCTGACTCCTAGTGACTCACACACTACACAGAATTCTCAGACTTCACGGAATTTAGATTGAATTTACAAACGTCTCAGCAAAACATTTTCTAACACTACAATTCTACCAAGAGGCCTCAATGGCCTCCTTGCGACTCAATCAGTGCATGTTATGAATCTTTCCTCACCTTCTCCCCCATTTTTATGCTCCTGCTCATACCTTTCAGAGTTGTTGATGCCCATCCTGAATCACAGTAAAGGGGTTCAGTTTACAACATGATATGCCAAAAGATGCTGTATTTTGATAGGTACTTCCAGGAAGCTTTGCGGGCCCCACACACTGTGGCAGCCTATCGGGTGAGGAGTGAGTCTTTTGACATCTCATAATTTATTCACCTGGCACCACTTATTCCAAAGGGAAACATGGGAGTGCGATGGAAAGAAGACGAGACCAGGAAACCCGAGTTTTGGTCCCCTTTCTACTCCTAATTAGCGGTGTCATTCAGATTAAGTTATTCTGCCTTTCCACTGGGTCTCCATTGCCCCATTTGTAAAATGAGATGTCGGGAATAGAACAGTCATTTTTTTCTTTCCGCCATGGGTAACCCTTTAAGAATCGGAAGTAAGCTGTGGATTCTCTCCTCCAGAATAATGCACTTTTGCACATGAGTATAAAATCAGACATTTTCAGGGGGTTCACAGATCCCCAAAAGCCTATCTCTGTATTCCTAGGATCAAGATCTCTGAGACCTACCACACACTGTTAAAAATACCAGAGGATACCATAAACGTATATAGAATCATAAAACCTTAAGCAAAGTTGAATCTGCAGAACTAAAAGCATCTCCTCTGCAGATAACTGGGAGGAGGAAGTAGTTACTTAGGGAAGAATAAATGAAAGTGCCAATAAGACTTGCCTTTGATTGAGGCCTGGCTCAGCCCTTTATGTACATTCACGGGGGACTGGGTGAGAGCACCCATTCCAGAGCCAGGCTGCCCAGGTCAAATGTTGTCTCCATCATTTACTAGTTGTCTGCCCTGGGCTCTGAACCACAGTTTCTCCATCTATAACCAAAAAAAAAGAAGGATGTGGGGCGCCTGGGTGGTGCAGTTGGTTAAGCGACCGACTGACTCTTGGTTTTAGCTCAGGCCATGATCTCGTGGTTTCCAAGTTGGAGCCCCACATTGGGGCCCACATAGGGCTGATGGTGTGAAGCCTGCTTGGGGTTCTGTCTCTCCTTGTCTCTGCCCCTCCCCTGCTTGTGTTCTATCTCTCTCTCTTAAATAAAACTTAAAAAAAAAAAAAAAAAAGTGTGAGGGGGTAGAAAGGACTGTTAATATATACATAGAGTATTTGAAAAAGGGCCTGGCCTACAGGAAGCCCAAAATTATTATTAGCTATTATAGAAAGGTGGGATACAGGGGTGCCTGGGTGGCTCAGTCGGTTAAGCGTCCGACTTCGGCTCAGGTCACGATCTCGCGGTCCGTGAGTTCGAGCCCCACGTCAGGCTCTGGGCTGATGGATCAGAGCCTGGAGCCTGCTTCCGATTCTGTGTCTCCCTCTCTCTCTGCCCCTCCCCCCGTTCATGCTCTGTCTCTGTCTCAAAAATAAATAAATGTTAAAAAAAAAAATTAAAAAAAAAAAAAAAGAAAGGTGGGATACATTTGCTGAGTGGTTAAAATTGTGAGCTGTGAAGTTTAGGGAAGTCTTCAATACCTTGATGCCTTAGTTTCCCCAGACGTATATGTGCTGCCGAAGCGAGCACAGTTTCCCCAGAGGTAAATAGAATCAGATTCGTAAATTTGTTGTGAGGATTAAGGAGACTCACATAAAAACTCTCTCACAATGCCTAGCACATAGTAAGTGCTCAAGAAATGTCAGCTGTTGTTATTTACAATTCTGGGACGCAAGGATTACCATTGCTTTTTTTGTTTTAATTTCTGAATAAAGGATAAGTCAGACAGGTTAAGTGCCCCCACTGACAGTACCTCAGCTAGCAAATGACTGTGCCAAGACTTCAACGTGGGTGAGCCTGAGACCATAATCTGTAACCACTACCCCGTACTATCTTTTATTTGAACAGGGCTAAGAGAGCATAAATGCTGATTCATAGTTACTGCGTTAACCAAGAGAAAGAAAGAGGTAGGTGCTAACAGTCTAAAATTTGGGATATTCTCCATGGAAGTCAGCCCTGACTTGGCAAAAAGCCCTTCTTTGCCACTCTTAGAAATGAAAGACTACAGAGGCTGGACTTTCATCTCAACCAGTTTCTAAGCCTTTTGCAAACTTGGTTGTTAAACCACAGAAGGGACACCAAAAGAGGAAAAAAAAAAAAAAAAAAAGAGGCCATTTCACAAACTAGTTTAACTAACAAAGTGAACCCTTTAAAATGAAAGCAGAGACCCTAAGCCTGAAAGAAGATACTTAAGAGTGCTCCAAAGCCACGAAAACTGCGTCTAGGACACAATCGGCAGCCGTTAATGAATACATTTGTATTAGAAAAGAATGACAATTCAGATCTATTTTTTGGATACCATGCTCCAGGAGGCCTTCCCCTAAAGTAAAATAAGAGGAAGTTCTCACCACAGCCCAGAGTGGTGGGGAGAGAAGTGGAGTGCCAGTCAAGAGACCCCTGGTGTGGAGCACTGTCACCTGAGCACGCCCCCACTCTTTCAACACCAATTTGCTCACCACTGAACCGGGTAACTGGTAAGGTGGGAACTGAGAATGAAATACTCCGGCAGAAGAAAACAGGACGATGAGTTAAATACAAGCCAGTGCTTGTAACCACGTTTTTCACATCTTCCCCTATTTACTTCTAAATGTATTTTATTTTTGTACCTTTATCCAAAACACCCCCAGTAATCAACCTGAAATCTACCATTCCTTAGAATAAAAATGGCCTTAGGAACAGCCATCCCTGGAAGTGATGGCAGAAATGGCAGGAGTGCTCACCTCACGTGCCTGGTACCTCCCGGACACGGATGGAGGAGCCGGTGGGTTCTCACTGGCTCTCTCCCGGGCGTCCACCTTACACCGCGGCCCAGCTCACCCGCTCCCCCACCCCCACCCCCGGGGCGGAGGTGGGGGGGGGGGGACAGGGAGTTCTGCATTCCAAGCCCGCCCCTGCCCCCCTCCACGTCCCCCGAGGGTCAGAGTCAGAAGCCCACTGGAATCTAGGCCTGTTTCTGCTTCCATCCGGCTGAAGGACTCCCCTCCCAGGGCCTTAGTTTCCCCGTCCTTAAAATGAAAGGTTTGAAGGAGATCACGTGAAAGCCTCGTTCCTGCTCAAATTTCTAATTCCATCATTCTTACAAGAAAACGTTTCCTGCAGAAATAGACGCCTTTCCTTTCAAGCAGGGCACGCTGCCCTGCGTCCCCGTGACCATTCCCCTCGATAATCTCACAGAAGTATGATGCATCAGAACTGAAAAACAGGCTGTTGCTTTCCCGTGGTACCAAACCCGGTCACCAGTCAACGTGGATCTTCTCTCGGGCCTCTTCCCTCAATCCCGCAATCCCACGAAAACCCCTACCTACCCTTCCCAATTTCTAAACTCAAAGCTACCGTTTCATGGGTTAAAAAAAAAAAAAAACCCACCACCCAAACCCGGCCTGAAGTAAGGTGCTACAGCACTTTTTTGGGCATCCAGGATTCCATCTCCGCCCCACCCTCTCGCCGGGGTATCTCTTTAGCCATAAACCCCTGTATCGATACGTAATACGCTCCATGCCCTCCCCTGGCAAAGAAGCCGACCATTTCTTCCTCCCCTGCACATCCCGGCTGGAAAGGTGGCAGCTCCCCGCTCCAATCCCGGGAGACCCAAGCTCTTCCCGGCCCGCAGGGAACGGCACCTGGGCGCATCGGCCCCTCAGGAAAAGAAAAGGGTGGCCGGCTCGCCCACGGCCGCGGTCCCCACCTCGGCGGCGCGAGGAGGCCTCCCCCGCAGGGCTCCTGTCACTTACGGATGGTTCCTCCGGGCAGGGCCAAGCCGGCGGGCTGGCTGGCAGGCGACGGAGTTTGCTGACTCAAAGGCACAGCGGCGGCGGCGGCGGCGGCGAGCGCCCAGGAGCGCACCCGAGCGCAGCCCCGCGCGCCCCGCGCACGTAGCGGCCCGCGCCCGCGCTCAGCTCCCGCAGACCTCGTGGGGCCGCCGGGCCTCCCGCTTCCGCCGCCCCGGGGCGCCACCGCACCGCCCAGCCCAGGTGCAGCCCGGCGCCGTCCGGGAGCCCCGCCCTCCCGCCCGCGGAAGATGAGACGCACCCTCGGCCCGCTGGGCTGCAGCGAACCGTGCCGCCGCCCGGGTGCGCCGCGGCGCCGCGGAGCCCGCGTTCTCTTTCCCGAGTCCGCCAAACCCGGCTGGGGAGGCAATACCCGCGCTTGCCGGGGCTCTAAAGCTGAAGGTGTGCAAGCGGCATCCTTTGGAATCACCACCTGAAAGCCACCTGGAGTTTGCCAAGCCTGCCCCCTTAGTGATGGAAGGATTGATGAATGGGGAGAGAGGGGATAGATAGCGTGACCGACAAGAAAGGTAAATTGTTCATGGTAGAATCTAGGCGGTGGGCACATGGAGTGTTTGCTGTAAAATTCTTTCAACTTTGCTGTATGTTTGAAATTTTTCTGCCAAGGGACCTGAATCCTTTCCCAATGACACCTTGGGCTGCGCCTGACCCACCTGTTTGCACGGAAAACCCAAGGGTTCGCTGAAGCAGCTCCTAGATGACTACAGGCCAGAATAATAAAAGTAGCCTTATACTTCATTTTCCCAGCACGAAATTTCCCGTTAGACGCAGCCAGCTGCAGATTATCATTCAGGGCCTTTCCAGGCCCACCTGAAAATGTGCCTGTCTTTGGGGCGTCTGGGTGGCTCAGTTGGCTAGGCGACCCACTTCGGCTCAGGTCATGATCTAGCAGTTTGTGAGTTTGAGCCCTGCGTTGGGCTCTGTGCTTACAGCTCAGAGCCTGGAGCCTGCTTCGGATTCTGTGTCTCCCTCTCTCTGCCCCTCCCCTGCTCACCCTCTGTGTCTGTGTCTCAACAATAAATAAACGTTAAAAAAAAAAAAAAAAAGGAAAAACTGTGCCTGTCTATCCTCCACACCTAAACTAACTTTGCATAACAAAACTTCCAAGTCTACAAGGTAGTGTCTTAACATCTTGGATCCTGAACTTAAAGCTCTGAATCTTAAAGCTACTGGTGTTAAAATTTAACAGAATCAAATTTTAAAGATCTTATTGGCTTTATTCAACTATTCATGAATCTGGCAGCATCCCATGTAGCAGACAGAAAGGAGCTCTGAGGAGCTGGACAATGTGAAAGATTTTATAGGCAGAAGGGAGCAGAACAAGTAATACTAGGAAAAAGCAAGTTGGTTGTGGCCAGGTTATTTTCCTGGAGGGTTTAGCAGGAGTATATCAGGCAGATTACCCAGTCTGTGCTGACCAGGTTATTCCTGATTGACTGGTTTAAGAGTCCATTTCTGGAAGATCCTGAAACTGTAATGAAGTCTTAGTTTGGTGAGGTGGGGCCCATTTTGGGCCTGTTGTCTTGTTTTTAATATTACTATTTAATCTCTTAAAACTGCACCCAAGTCATAATACACAAGTGATGTAAACACGATCACTTTTGAAAATCAAATTAAAGTTTATTTTTCAAATCTTGTTCCTTTGCTCCACAAAGAAAGAATTGAATGGAAAACAAAATGCTGCATATGTCTAAGATCCCAAGAGATTCTGGAAAATTAAAATCTTTCTAAATTTATTATTGTCAAAGCACAACCTTATAACTGTAGACAGAGCAGAAAAAAAAAAAAAAAAATTTGGAGAGTCTATAGGAGGTCATTTAAATATCTGTTAGGATTATGGCCCTAACAAAGAGGAAGACTATATGGAAAGAATTCAGAATAGAATGATGCAATAATGAGGTATTTCAATGCACTCCGTGGATGTAGCATCTGGGTGGTGTTACCAACTTAAGAATTATAATGTGTAGCCTGAATCTAGGGGACTAAGCTAGGTGATTGCCACCTTTTTAGGTTCTGACTTTTTGTTACAGCATCAGTAGGCAGGTAAAAAAAACTAGGACTTTCTGGTGCTTAAAAAATCCTAGCCAGCTGAGAAAGTCACCATAAAACTGCTTTAAAAGAAAAATTTTTTTTATATATTTTAGAGAGAGAACGAGAGTGAGTGGGGGAGTGACACACAGAGAAGGAGAGAGAGAGAATCCCAAGCAGGCTCTGCATTGTCAACGGGGAGCGTGACACGGGGCTCGAACCCACAGACTGTGAGGTCATGACCTGAGCTGAAGTCAAGATTCTGACACTTAACCAACTGAACCATCCAGGTGCCCCCATAAAATTGCTGTTAAGAAGAAATTCTTTTAACCGTCCAGTCTGGCCTCAATAGTTACGAGGGCCCGGTTAACTGAGTTTAAACCCTAGCTTTATTACCTCTCATTATGCGATCTTGGGAAAATAATTTAAACTTTCTGGGCCTCATTTTCCCATTTGAAAAAGGAGGATGGTAAGATTAGCACCAGCCACATATGGTTGTTGTGGGGGTTAAGTGAAACAACCCAGGTATGGGTGTCTGGTCGACCCAGTTGGTAGAGCACGTGACTCTTGATCTCGGAGTCATGGGTTTAATCCCCACATTGGTTGTCGAGATTATTTTAAGAAAAAAAGTGAAATATTTAATCCAGGTAAATCTCTTGGAACTGTGCTGGATACACAGCAAGGGCTCAAGAAATTATATTTATTATTATAACATTATTATAGCTTTATTATAGCTGTTACTATAATTTGATCCTCTAATCTCTTCCATCTCCAAGCTGCCCATAAGGAAGCCACCTCCAATATACTGCCTATAGCTCAAAAAAAGTCACTAAGAAGACACTGAGTCCTTCCTCTATTCCCTGGGAAAATTGCAAAACCCACAGACAGTACAAATGGAAATTGCCTGAACTCAGTGTTCAGAAATTATAATTAGCTGTTACTATACAGAACATTACATTAAAAACTCTTTACCTTTAAATTTACATTAATTGTCCTGTCTTCTTGAGAAGCACTGTGATGGTAGATACGATGTACAGAAGGTAGTTTTTGTCATGCATCAAACAATAAGGGCCATCAGCAAAAAAAAATTAAGCAAATTGCAAATAATTTGGATTTTGATTTCCGACCTTACAATCATAATCTTTTTTCAATAGTATGAAGACAGATTAACCTGAGTAAAAAATAACCACTCCTGACCATCAATCTAACCTGTTTTTTCGAAATACCTCTCTTATGCATCCCTGCCAAACAATGACTAAAGAAAACTTTTGGGCCGGATTACCTATTTGTAAGACAAAAGGGCTTATTTAGACTTCTCATCCATTTACCCACCACTTCATCTTCCTGGACTACCTTTCTCTCAGGTAATGCCACAATCCTACCAACTTTGGCACTGGCTTTGACCTGCTCCCTTCCCTGATCCACAGAGATCCAAGTTCCATGCTTTTCACTGTGGTCAGATCTTGATGTCACTCACCTTCTCTGCTTTCCATTCTCTTATCCAGCTCCCCACTCTCTCAGAATCCTACAGCATCCTCTTTACGGTGGTCCAAGATAGTGGTTTTCAATTGTGTTTAGCAAGGGACCCTTTCTTAAAAATGAACCCCCTTTATAAACAGCAATAGATACTATTGCTTTGCTATACATTTATTTGAAGAATTCGACTTTGTAACATTGGCATATTATAAAGAACTCCCAGACCACTGGAAGCTGCTTTGTTGAACACCAACATTTGAAATCAGGGGTTTGTGGATGATTGTTGGAATCTACTATCAGCATTAACATATAATTTATTTCAGTATTTGATGGCTCAATATTGGAAAAAAAACCTAATCTATTTAGAGAGGTGTTTGTAAATAGTCACAGTTTGTAAACAATTTAAGATTTTCTTCAATATAAAGTATTCAGAAGTTTGAAAGAGGAATAATGGAAATTTTCGTTTCAAAGATGAAGCACTAAGAATATATAACACATCCTCGTGCTTTATTGTAAATAGAAAATGCCGGTCGGAGGCGGGGGTGGGGGGGGTGGGTTGCCTCTCTGGTTCAGTCAGAAGAGCATGTGACTTTTGATCTCTGGGTTGTGAGTTTGAGTCCCACACTGGGTGTAGATTACTAAAAAATTAATTAAATAAACTTGAAAAAATGGAAAGAAAATGCAGAAGACCAATATTTAGAGTAGATGCTAAGATGCATATAATGGGAATTATCGCCAGATGACAGGCTATGTGTCCACATGTCTTTACATAACCGTATAAGAAAAAACCCTCCTGTGTTTCTCCTTTACTCTCCCATGACTACCACATCCGCAGCACTTCTGATACAAGATGTGTGTGGTTTCCAAGCCATTCTGCGACACCAGATGGGTGTCCTACAGTTCGATTCAGTTCTGACGCTATCTACCTGAAGTTAGTGTCAGATCCCACAGGTTAAGTCTTTAGGCCCACAAGCCTGCCTGCACTTCAGATGCCACTTGCAAGGTCCCAGTTGTCACCCCTATGGATGGTTCCTGATTTATGACAGTTCAACTTAGGATTTTTCAACTTAACAACAGTGTGAAAGCGATATATCTTCAGTGGAAACTGTACTTCGAAGTTTGAATTTTGATCTTTTCCTGGGCTAGGCATATATGGTATGATCTTTTGGGATGCTGGTCCCTCTCCCCTTGCTAAAGGTTAGGAGGTGGAGTGGAAAGTTTCAAGCTTCTAGCCATGGTTTGGTCTTTCTGGGGACCAGCTTCTATCTTGAAGCTATCCAGGAACCCACCCAGCATTGCCTAATTAGAACAAAAGACATTCCAAAGTATCTTGGAAATTCCAAGGGATTTAGGAGCTCTGTGTCATGAACCAGGGTCAAAACCAAGTATTAGAACACAAGATCTCCCAATGTTCTTATCACTTAGGAAACTACAAGGATCTTAGGAGCCCTATCCCAGGAAACCGAAGCATACGTGTGTGTGTATGTGTGTGTGTGTGTGTGTGTGTGTGTAATTTTTTTTGTATTATTTCACAACAACCAACAGAAGCACACACCAAGCAGAGGGGTGGGTACCTCGCCTAGTTTTCCACAAGACCCACCCATGGATGCATGCTGCAGGGATGTTCTGTCATTCTGCTCTTTCCAAATAGCCAATAGCTTCATTCCCTAAAAGGAAAGAAAGAACCAAAAAAAAAAAAAAAAAAAAAAAAAAAAAGCTTTGCATTATTCAAAACTCCATTTTAAAAGCATTGGTTTTAGTGGCAGATTTTATTATTACAAACCAAAAATAATAAATGGGTCCATTAAAACTGACCAAAACCAAATAACAGAACTTAGCATTACTGAGCATATCTTGTACTTAAATCCAGTCCCATGACATAGGATTTCTAGGCCTTTGATATAAATTGTAATACGGTATAATTAGCACCAACGGTCAATCAAAGAGCAAGAGAACAATGGAGAAGCCACCCTCTCGCATAGAGGAGCCAGTAGAGGTTCCTGCTCTGCAAATGCTCTAGCCTTTTAGTTTATACACACGGTACTAGTTCTAGATTTTGGGTGCATCGCAGCCCATAGCCATGTGGAGGTGATAGAGGGCAGTGGTTATGGTTCCTGAGCCAAAAGCTCTGTTCTCTTCCCAAAGCTCTCACTTGGTAGCCACATGGCCTGATAAATCACTTCATCTCTCCAAATCTCACTTTTCTTATCCATGATAGTATCTACCCAAGGGTTGGAATTAAAAGATGATATAAAAACATAACTTAGCGCAGTGCTGCAACGGAGTAAAAAAAGAGCTTCGTAAGCATTACTTAGACAGTATTGCTTCTAATGCACACCTCATCTTTCCTGGGTAAATGGTTGCCTAATATCGAAATCTCATTGTGATAACTCTTGCAGAAGAGGATATGCTTATACTCATGTATGCAGCTTTCTGGGAACAGGCATAGACACGCCTACATTTTTTAAAATAACCAGTCTGTGCATATGCATGAAATATCTCTGGTACACTTGGATGAGGAGAAATAGGGCGTTGGGGCCAAGGTGGGAGGAAGATTACTCTTCACTCTATATCCTTCTGAACCTTTCAAATATTAGACAGCACATTCACAAATATACGAACGAAGTAAGAGACAAGCACGGAACACATGAACAGATAACTCCACAAAAGAAGTACCAATAGCTAATAGACCATAAAAGGAGAATCCATTTCTCAACCGTTGGCTTAGTTTAAAAACTGTAATTGAGGGGCGCCTGGGTGGCGCAGTCGGTTAAGCGTCCGACTTCAGCCAGGTCACGATCTCGCGCTCCGTGAGTTCGAGCCCCGCGTCGGGCTCTGGGCTGATGGCTCAGAGCCTGGAGCCTGTTTCCGATTCTGTGTCTCCCTCTCTCTCTGCCCCTCCCCCGTTCATGCTCTGTCTCTCTCTGTCCCAAAAATAAATAAACGTTGAAAAAAAAAAATTTAAAAAAAAAAAAAAAAAAAAAAAACTGTAATTGAGAGCATCACATGGTGACAACAGATATTTTCAGGCTCTGTTCTTGAGAGTCTAAATTGGAAGAACAATTTTGAAGCGTGATTTGCCAGTGTCCTACCAAATCATGCATACCCTGTAGGCCAGCAACATCACTTCTCAGCATCTCTCCTAGAGACCCTTACTTGTGTGATTGAGAATATGTATGTGCAGGGATGGGTACTGCAGCGTTGTTTGTAACAGCAAAAAACTGGAAGCAAGTTCAATGTCCACCAATAAGGGAACGTTTAATCTATAGCACATGCGTAGCAATGTCTGTATGCATTGACATCAAAAGATTTTCAAGACAAATTAAGTGAAAAAAGAAAAGTGAGAAATAATGTAGTGTGCTACTATTTTATGTAGAAGTTTTACGCTTATAAAACTTGTTCTGTTGGTATATGTATAGATATGTATGTATGGTCTAGGAGAGCTTTAAACTTCTACAGAGGTTTCCTCTGGAGAAAAGAATGACCCAACATTGCTGCTAGACCTTTGTGAGAATTTGTTAAACACTCTCTTTCATCAGGACACTTTACTGCCGTCTGTGCAGAACTATCACTAAAACTACGTGAAAACTTACTACCCTGTGAAGATTGCCCCCTAGGGTTGTTCAGGGGTACAACCTGCATGATCCTGCTCTTTGCCTATAGAGGACATGCCCCTTATGTGTAAGAACTAAACTTCTTTGCGGTGACACTGAGATCAAGTTTTATTCTGAGCTCTACACAAAACAAGGTAACAGTTACCTTGGCCACATGGATAAACATCAGGTCATTTTCAGTGTGTTAAAATTTAGCATGTAACACATTTCAGCGTGCAAAGGCAGCTAAGTGGCAATGCGGTGAGGTCTGTGGGTTTAATATCATCGCCAACATCAGAGACTGACTGCTTCCAAGTGCAGGGAGGATTTGAGCAGCAGCAACCTTGGGTATCAGATGAGATAAATTAATTACCTCTCAACTCCTTCCTTTTAGATGATAGGAGAGCAATAAATCTTGCATAACAAAGTATCATTTCTTCAGTGGAACCAGGTATCCATCTTCTTGCTTCTCTTTATATTTCAAACCATGTTTTGGAGGCACCAGGAATTGGTAAAGTATTTGCAGCAATTGCTCATGGCAGCTTCGAATGTTTTTGCAATATTAAGCAATTCAAATTACTGTTAAATTTCTATGCGGGTTTAGATATACAAGGGTCAAATGTGTTACTGGTTATTTATAGTGGCAATGAAATTGGCATTGAACATAAAATTGTGAAGAATTTTGTTTGTATGAAAATATTAAATAGTATTTCATTAATTTTTCAAAAAATCAAGTCAAAAAGTGTCAGTTTCTTCAAACAATTTATTTAACAAATTTTATGTTTAGTGTATATGCTTCATTTTTGCTTTTTTGGTTTTTCATGTGTGTGTTTTGTTTCTGGGGGCTTCTGTGGGTCAGGAATTCAAGTAGAACTCAGCTAGGTGGCTCTTCCACATGTGTTGGCTTCCACATGTGATGGCTTCTGTTGCCCCCATTCACTTGCTTGTATTTGGTTGGTGGCTTGGCTGGCCTCTCTCTCTCACGCCGGTCTCAAGTCATTTAGCCTCTTTAGACTGGTTCCATTTCTTCCCATCTAGGGTGCCCCCCGTTGCCAGCTGCAGCACTTGTCCCTCAGGGTCCCAGGAGTCTGCTCAGGCGAATTCTGGGATAAACCATGGAGTCTCCCAGGAAGAACTTGTCCTTGATGTGGGGCAGACAGGGCATAAGGCATCTCTGCATCCAGGACCTGTCTTCCCATCACAGGGAGCTCAGCTTTGCAAGCTATTCTGAGCATTTCTGGCCACTCCCACATCCCACCAGCCTCTCAAGGTCTATTTTTGCTTTTTATGTATTTTTTTTTAAAGTTTATTTATTTTGAGAGAAGGAGAGAGATCACACGCGAGCATGTGCCTGTGAATGGGGGAAGAGCAGAAAGAGAAGAAGAGAGAGAGGGAGGGAGGGAAAGAATCCCAAGCAGGTTCCGCGCTGTCAGCATAGAGCCCAATACGGGGCTCGAACCCAGAAACCGTGAGATCATGACCTGAGCCCAAATCAAGAGTTGGGCCACCACCTGAGCCATCCAGGTGCCCCTATTTCTGCTTTTTAATTTTTAATAGGTGATAGTGAATGTTTTAGAAGAGGAATAATTTTTGGAAAACAAATGAAACTTTCAATAGAAATACATTCAAATTTTGGTCGTTTTGACCATAGTTACATCTTTCTTTGTCTGTTTGTTTTGTTTTCCTTTTTTTCTTTTTTTGATTATAGTTACATCTTATTTTTAATTCTTTAGATCATTAGTGTCAATAGAAGACAAATTGTGTGAAAAATCTTTATTATAGTAATAAAATTAATGATTTAGATAAAATAAAGAAACATAACTTTATGGGATAAATATGTAATAATTTATGAATTGTGAATGTTTATTTTATCCCTCATACAAACATCACCAGTCCATCAACAGAAGACTAGATATGCCCAATAATTATTAAATTTGGTCATCTTGGGTATTTTATCAAATGTCAATCACATAAAAACACGACCATGAACATATTTTTCAACTTTGACATTATAAAGGTACATCTATCAAGGTAGAAGAATTGTGTTTCATTTAACAGTTTTCCAGTCTGATTTATAATTTGTAAATATTTAGATATATGATATGTATGTCTCCATTATACACTTGGCCTGGGGTCTGAAAATGTAAGGGGCACATTTATAAAAATATATATATATTTACACTGTATTTACATCATATATATCTATATATATATGATGTAAATAAAATTAACATCACACCATATAGAAATATCATTTCAAGATGCATCATAGACCTAAATGTGAAAGGTAAAACTCGTATGTTTCCAGATGAACATTTAGGATACTATTTGTTGGCCTTAAAACAGGACACAAAAAGCATTAATAATCAAGAACATAATTTGATAAATTGGACTACCTTAACATTAAGAAGTTCCATTCATCAGGGCACCTGGGTGGCTGAGTCAGTCAAGCGTCCGACTTCAGCTCCGGTCATGATCTCAAGACTCGAGTGTTCGAGCCCCACGTCGGGCTCTATGCTGACAGCTCAGAGCCTGGAGCCTGCTTTGGATTCTGTGTCTCCCTCTGTCTCCGCTCCTCCCTCACTCATGCTCTGTCTCTCTCCCTCTCTCTCTCAAAAATAAACATTAAAAAAATTTTTTTTAAAAAGAAGTTCTGTTCATCAAAGGATACCACTAAAAGAATGGAGAAATTAACCAGAGTAGAAGATATTTGAATATCTGAAATCTAACAACAGATTTGTGTCCAGAATACATAAACAACCCCTTCAAATCAATTTTTTAAAGGCCAAACAGCCCAATAGGAAAATGAGCAAAGTCTTGAACTTCCCAAAAGATGATATTCAAATGAACAATTAACATAAAGCTATAACAAGGTGTTCAGCCTCGTAAGTTTTCGGAGAAATGTACATTAAAACTACTGACTAGAGTAAAACAAACAGTAAATCTTGCTGAGGATGAAGAGCAACTGGAACTTTCATGATCCATTTTGGAAAATCCTTTGGTATCATGTAATAAAGCTGAATAGACACTATATGGCCAAGCAAATGCACTCCTGGATATATGCCCAACATAAATGCACACATACGTTCATGGGATACGTATAGGAATGTTCATAGCAACACTATTCATAATATTCCCAAAATGCCAACAGCCCAGATGACCATCACCATCAGGAGAACTAAACTGTGGTATATTCATACAATCCTGACAGTGAATGCACCTATTACTATGCAGGACAATGTGGATGACTCTTACAGCATCACGTTCAGTGAAAGAAGCCAAATACAAGATTGTATAAAACACAAACCAGGCGAAAGTCAGCTGCGGCATTATTAGTCACGGCAGCAGGAAGTCATGACTGGAAGGGACATGACCTACTATTCTACTTCTTGATCACGCTAGCATTCACACAGGTGCATATGCAGAATGGATGCATAGAGGGAGACAAAGGGTCTAATGTGATTCCCCTCGCACATCTTGCGGCTCAGCCCCTGCCCAGCCAAGGGACTATTGCTTACAATCTCCCTCCTGTAAACTCTTATACTCCCTATCAAGGTTCTTCCCAGGATTCCCCCTAGGAATAAGAAACTGCTGGCTCCTATTGAAGCACTTTGGTAATTCTCCAGGACTAGGTCCCCAGGGAGGATCACGTGCCAAACAGTGGTCCACTGTGTGAGATGTCTTCCCCTTCCACCCCACAGCACCCCAGAAACCCTGCTGATGTCAAGTCTGTGGTTTACTGGACCTGACAGTGGGCCCAGCCTCCCCTTCATGAGAGTATGTTTTTTTCATTACTTCAGTGTTGGGCAATTTTCTTTTCACTGCCTCTCAAGTGTTCTGATAAGCATCATTGGAAGACACAGATGGCGCTTCAAGAATTTCCCTGCTCAACATTTACATAAGCATGAATTGCAACAACAAGAACTTGAGCAATATGACTTCCATGAAAGTCTTCATTCACCACAGGTAGAATTTTCCCCAGCCTAACATAGCCTGGTTTTACAGCCCTGTGAAGCATGCTTGAGCCAACAGTGAATTCTTTTATTTGGTATAATCCATCAAAGTGGAATAAATGGTTTTCATCAGCAAACATTCTGCAATTCCAACTAGATATGACTATTGCATTAATTCCTGCAGAGTGATGCTTTTTTTTTTTTTTTTCTCATTTAACATATCCTATAGGCAGCTTCCTGGACACTGTCAAGCCATTCTGCCCTCCTGATCCAGGGACACAATTGATAACCTACCACAGGTCATGAAGGCATCATTGTCATTATTAATGAAAGCAGTCGCAAGAGCAGGGGCCTGGAGCAAATCAAAAGGAAAAGAAGGTAGGATCGAGCAAGGCTCAGGGATGGGTGGGTTAGAGTGCAGTGTATTTTGTGTATATGACTCAATCCTTTTTTAAAAAGAAAACTCAGGGCACCTGGGTGGCTCAGTCGGTTAAGCATCTCTTGATTTTAGCTCATCTCATGATCTTCAAGCCTTGTGTCAGGCTCCGCCCTGATAAGCCTGCTTGGGATTCTCTCTCTCCCCCCTCCCTTCTCAAGACAAATAAATAAACTTAAAAAAAAAAAAAAAGAAAACTCAAATTTAATGGTTTGTTATTTTATCTGCCTGAAAGTATGTTATGTCAAAACATCAACATCGGCTTCAACTAGTTTGCATCAAGATAATTCTGTCAACAAGGTCACATACTACAATAAAGAGGCTGATTCTTTTCTTTTCTCTTTTCTTTTCTTTTCTTTTCTTTTCTTTTCTTTTCCTTTTTTATGTTTTCTGATAGCTTTTAAGTCTTACACCTTGCTCTTTCCCTTGCATCCCACATCTTGGCAAGCTGATAAGAAAGTGTGGTGCTCCCCACTTTGGCACCAAAAGGAAGTTCAAACACACACGGAATCCTTACCTGGCCTTACCCCAAACATAATACCCAGAAGCCGGTCTCTTTTCTCTGGGCTCTCTCAAACTATTTTGAGACCTGCTGGGGGGACACCCTATTCTTCTCAGTAAGTAGTAAACCTTTTTCATACCCTTTTGGGGTATGTGTGCCATAATCAGTCTCCACATCCCAACCAAATTCTTAGGTAATTAATTTGTACAGCTGTGCTACGGATACACTAGGGTTTAAAATATCCCCAGGAGGGGCCCCTGGGTGGCTCAGTGGGTTGAGCGTTTGACTCGGTTTCAATTCAGGTCGTGATCTCAGGGTCGAGGAATTGAGCCCTACAGCAGTCTCCATGCATGGAGCCTGCTTCAGATTCTCTCTCTTGGGGTGCCTGGGTGGCTCAGTTGGTGAAGCATCTGTCTTTGGCTCAGATCATGGCCTTCTGGTTCTTGAGTTCGAGCCCAGCATCAGGCTGTCTGCTGTCAGCTGTCAGCACAGAGCCTGCTTTGGATCCTCTGTCTCCCTCTCTCTCTGCCCCTCCCCAGCTTGTTCGTGCTCTCTCTCTCTCTCTCTCTCTCTCTCTCAAAATAAATAAAACGTAAAAAAAAAAAAAATTCTTTCTCTCTCTCTCTCCCTCTCCCCGTCTCCCCTGCTCATGCTCTCTTTCTGTCTCTCTCTCAAATAAAAAAATAAAATAAAATAAACAAGAATAAAACAACCCCAAGATGAAGGTCCCCAGAGGAGCTCCGTAAGTATAAAAAATGGTGCACCTACATTATGCCCTCATCACAATGCTTTGGTGTGTCACCTACTTGAGAGAAGTACTTCAGCTCCTCTCTTCCCAGACCCCTTCCCTTGGTTGTCTTTGGAAGCCCCCTAACAGGTCCTTCTGTGCAACTATAAACTGCCAGCCTCGGTCTCCACCTTCAATTGCCAGTTCTTTCTCTCCTGCTCCAACAATCCCATGTTGCTGTCCACTGCCCATACCTCCAGGAAGTTCCCGTTGGTTGCTGTGGCAGAGGCAAATCGGGAGAGAAGCTTTGTCTCTTTCTTCTCATGTGAGCTTCAGCCCTGACCCAGCCCGGATGTTCTCCCACGTTGCGCTCCAGGGCATGAGACGGATCACCCCAATCACATCCACCCGCTGCTGTGTCACCGCACAGGAGAAGGTCCTTTCCCTGTTGCAAGCAGGCCCGGAGGAGCATTTCAGGGACTCAGGCAACTTGACAGCTTCAGAATGGTTTCCTGCGAGCTTACCCCCCACGTGGTTTCCTCTCCATACCCTGGCGGCACGAGCAGTACTTGACAGACCTTCCGCCAGCAGCACCTGGTCTCCGTCTCCATGGCAACAGGCAGGCCTGAAGGAGGACAATCTCCAGCTTCCCTCCGGAGGACAAAATTAGGGGCCCACATGTAAGTGCACCAAGGAAACAAAGATAATTAGGTAAAGAGAAAATGGAGTCCGCGAAGGAGCAATTAATCTGGACAATGAACAAAATGAAGTTAACAAAAGTAAGAGAAAATATGCAAGGATGGAAAGAAGTTCATGATGTAAAATCTAGTGAAAAAAGGCAAGTTATAAAGGGTATGTAAATTATGCTTTTATTTTTGTTTCCTTGAAGGAGACGCATATAGGTAGGTGTAAAGTGGCAACTATAGCCTTGTTTTTTCCAAGAAATGACCCATTTCTATATTTTGTCTATGGCAATAAATCAGACTCTAAGTTCTACTGCACTGGGTCAGTGGGGAAGTCTATTTCAGGCATTACTAAAGGCTGCTTAACGTCCTTTCCCACAACCCAATACCTGCCTCCATGACAGGCTAAAAAGGAACAAGAGGTCTTACTCAGAGCTCAATATTTAAAGAAGCTTCAAATCTTTCAGTATTCACTGAGATGCCATTGTCCAAACTCTCGTGGTCCTTTAATGTTAATTCTATCCCATGGAAATGTGAAGGAGCTCTGTGGAAAAGGCATTGTATGCACTGAGGATGTTAAAAGAGACAAGTGAACATTGTTCAATATCCATTAAAGAAAAAAATTATAAATCCAAACTAGGCAGAAGAGAAACGAGAATAATTGATTATACAAAATCACCAACTGAAACTCTTAGGAAGGAAAATTAGAGTCAATGACATCTAAAACTCAACATATAGGATAAAGTCTAGGCTGGACAGAGGTGAAGAGAGGATTGCTAAACTGGAAAACATCATGGTAGCATTTGCTCAGAATGCATCACAGAGACAGTTAAGAGAGGTGGATAATAGATCCAGAGACTCCAAAATACATAAAGTGGTGTTCCAGAAGAAGACGCTGGATTGAATGGTACAGAAGCCATGTTTAAGGCAATGACTTGAAAATTATCCAGAATTATTGAAAGGCATGATTCTTCAGATATAAATTGTGCTTTAAAATACAAGAAGGAACAAGAAAAATAAACCTACACTTAGACTTATAAAAGTGATATTGCAGAACATCAGAGATAGAAGACGCTCTATGAAGCTACCAGAGAGAAGAAGCAGATGGCGGGAATGATCTATAATTGGCCGTAGACTTCTCAGCGGCAGCAAACAGACACCAGAGTTGCTCAGGGAAAACAACTGACAACTTAAAAGTTTTTATTCAGCTAAGCTGCCATTTAAGAGTGAGCTCAAAACATAAGGCACACAAAGACTAAGAGAGTTTGCTACCCCCAAACAAAAATATCAGGGCTCGCAAGGCAACTCCAGCTCTGATCTGCCATGAGATCAGGTGTTGCCAAGAAAGGGCACTGATTCTGAAAACAGTTGCCATAACTCAGTGTCCTGGGTGCCAGACATTCTTGTAAACCGTCTTAATCCTTTAACACCTGTGCCATGCAAGCGGTCAAAGTATGTGAATATTGAATAGGGGGAAATAAAAGTAGTCCCTGTTTTATGTTACTTTGCCTCTGTAATAACTCCTTTGCTTGACTTCTTGGGAGAAAAAAGTGTTATATGTTTTCCAGATGAGGTGGGATAAGAAAGAATAACACCCCTCTCACCTAGAGGATTCTGGCCAGCACAGTTGTCTGCAATGAAGCTCCATGATTATTATAAAGGAAGTACAAGCCCCATTACTAAAGCTCAACACCTCACAGGTGGGAGACCCTTAAACCTCAGACCCCTTTTCCTTGTAGTTACAGCAATTCTTGACAAAATAGTAGCCCAGAAAACAGAAGGGCAAGAAATGGCAAAGGTAGGTATGACAACACCAGATAAGAGAGAGAAAAACGTTTTATTTTATTTAAAAACATTTTTTAAATGTTTATTTACTTTTGAGAGAGAGAGAGAGAGAGAGAGAGAGAGAGGTGCGAGTGGGGGAGGGGCAGAGAGAGAGGGAGACACAGAATCCAAAGCAGACTCCGGGCTCCCAGCTGTCAGCACAGAGCTCGACGCGGGGCTCAAACTCGCAGACCATGAGATCATGACCAGAGCCAAAGTCAGACGCTTCACCAACTGAGCCACCCAGGTGCCCCAAGAGAAAAACATTTTAAGAGCACGTCTGAAAAGATCCCTAAAGTTCCAACGCCACCACAAGGCTGATGTCTACCTTCCCCACCAGACTGTGAGAGCTTCCTGAGGGCAGGGGCTGTGCTTATACAGAGTAGACTTCTATAGTTCCAGACACAGTGCCTGACACACAGGCAGCAGGTGCTCAATGAATAGTCATTAGGATAAAAGGACAAGGGGACAAAGGAGGAAAAGAAAGGAGGAAGCAAACTGAAGAAACCCAAGGAAGTCCCAGTTGGCTCCTCCTAAGGTGTGTTGACTCTATTTTCTTATTTTCTGTATTCTTGATGCTAGAGACTGTTCCTCCCAGGGGTAGTAAATTCCTACAGATAGCAAATGACTCCCCTACAAGTGTGCCTTTGATATGTAAACCAACCAATCCAGAGCTCACACCCTCAACCCTCTTCTTTATCAAACTCTCCCACACCAGGCTGTATTTTTCTTGCCCTAAATCACCCCAGGGCCAGGTACTGGACAAATAGAGACCACCCTTATAGCCCAGAGTCTGCCAAAATTATTCAAACCATCCAATCCTAAGTCTACTCATTGTATCAATCCTGCCTTGCCGGTTCTTTCCCAAGAGAACTCCAATAAAGGTTCTGGTCCATACTCTGCCCTCTCCCACTGTTCTGCCCCCTGACCATCCTTGGTCCTTCCCCCTGCGGCCCTGTGTCTCTCCTGTTTCTAGGGATCCATGAGCATAAACTTTTTCCTTCATGACAGCTATATCCATGTCTGCTGTCTTACCACACCTGAGTAAAACAAATCTGGCAACATTTTGAACATACCAGGGCAACCTTTTTTTCAAAGAAATAGATCTCCAGCTCCGTAACAGAATTGTATGGAGAAGACAGGTAGGTTATATAGATTTTTATTCTATTATCTATTCCGTAAAGGAAAGAGAAGCTTGCAAAAAAAAAAAAAAAAAAAAAACCCACAAATTTTATGAGATGAAAACAAACAGAGCCATATCTTTTGCATTCAGCCAAAGATGGCTTCAAAGTCATTCAAAGTCAGTCATTCAAAGACAGCATGTCTTCTTTTCTTCCTCAGATATGCTTGATCAAGCCCTAAGAAAATTATAGCTTGATTCTGGAATTTTATTTTATTTTCTGAAATTAAAAAAAAAAAAAAAAAACTTTACTATCCAGCAAGGCTGTTTCAGTTTCCAGTTGCGAGAAAATGAAATTAACAATAGACATGTTTGTTCCTTTTGTAATCAATACAAGGAGCATTTAACTGTGTGAGGCAGCAATGAGACAAAGTTAATCACAGTTTGTACTGTTCCAGTAGCTCATTTGGAATATTTCTCTTTCTTCAGTCTCACTGTTTGTGATTCAGTTTTCCTGGAAATGAGTGTGGACCAGATGAAGCCAGTCACAAGCTGTCCTAGAGTATTTTTCCTCTACAGACATTAATATATTTCAGCTATATATCAAAACTCTAGTTATAAAACATCACTTCCCTACCTACTAATTTTTAAAACAATATTGAAATGTCTTTTTTCTGTTTTCCACAATTCCCTCTGTGTAAGAAAGGCCATCAGAGTAAACCCAGAACCATAGATGATCCTAACCATCTCCTTTGCCCCTGTTTTGGTTTCTGCTTATCTTCTTAAAGTCAGTTCATTCCTTCAACAGGTATTTATTGAGCACCTACCATGTCTCAGGCCACAAGGTGGTTTGTTCACTAGGTATTGTCCCTCTTGTCATGGAGCTAACAATCTAATAAGAGAAATGGTCATTATTAATCTAATAATAACAAAAATTAATAATTAAGTACAACTTGTGTTAAGTGCTGTGATGTTAAAGTGCTAAATGTTACAATAGTAAAAACCAAGAGAACTAACCTGGAGGAATCACAGAAGTTTTCACTGAGAAAATGGAATTTGATGCAAAATCTGGAAGGATAGGGAAAGAATGCAAATTTTACAAGATGTAAATAGGGAGATTTTATGAGATGTGATAGGGAAAGAATGCAAATTGTTCCGAGTGTTTGGAACAGCATGTGCAAAGGCCCTGTGGCTGAAGCACAGGGCTGGGAATGGCTACAGAAGAGGAAGCTGCAAAGATGTAGAGATAGGTAGCAAGGTTAGGGATTTGGGGTCAAATACTAACATCACAAAGCCAAGTGAGGGGTTTTAAATAGGACGAAAATGGGGGCGCCTGGGTGGCGCAGTCGGTTAAGCGTCCGACTTCAGCCAGGTCACGATCTCGCGGTCCGGGAGTTCGAGCCCCGCGTCAGGCTCTGGGCTGATGGCTCAGAGCCTGGAGCCTGTTTCTGATTCTGTGTCTCCCTCTCTCTCTGCCCCTCCCCCGTTCATGCTCTGTCTCTCTCTGTCCCAAAAATAAATAAACATTGAAAAAAAAAATTTTTTTAAATAGGACGAAAATGTGATCAGCTTTCTATTTTAGAAGATCACTCTGGATTATATTTGAAATAGGAATGGGAGTGGGAAGCAGAAGAGTGAATGCAAGGAGACTAGTTAAGAAACAATTTCAAATGTTTAGCTAAGAGATAACGGCCTAGATGGTTGGCAATAAGTGTGGACAGCACGGAAAGTTTTGAGAAGTATTTAGAAAGCAAAATTGGCAGTCTTGGTTAACTACATGTGGATTGCTTGGCAGTAATTTCAGAAAAGAAAAATATAATTCTCATCATGCCTGAGAGGTAGCAAGTTAAAATGGGGAAAGCCTGGGTTGCAGAAGGAAAAGTATATTCAATTTTTAACTCTGCTGCTTATTAGCCGTGTGGTCTTGGACGAGTTATGTAACCTCTCTGAGCTTGAATTTGTTGGCCAGTAACCCATGTTAATGTCACTCTATAAACTGAAGTCTGTAAGAAATACCTTGACTTTCTTCAAATAAACCAACTGGCTCTGGTTCCCCATTTCATTCGACTTGTGGGAGATTCAATCTTAGTTATTCTTGGGGTTACCTCTGCTGTGATTGGGCAAAAGTCTTGGAGCATTACATAGTGCCAATACACAAGGGAAGACCTGGGTCATCAGATAACTGCATAGCCTAGTTACCACCAAGCCATCCATTATTCCAGAGTCTGGGATCTGTCACTTTTGTACCTTGCAAGGTAAAAGGATATTTCTGGTAAAGTCCAGAGATAATTTTCCAAGAGTCAGCCTTCTAAGGCTACCTCCAAGCCCAAAGGCCTCCCAGGGACCCGAGCCAGTCAGAAAATGAAATGCAGCTACCCAGTCCTTTCAGATAGGACTCAGAGAGAGAGTGGTGTGGATCCAGGACAAACTACCTAACCTACAGTCTGGAAGAGAGTCTGGGACCCAAATATAACGTCATGTGAAGATTTTATGCGGCGCACCCTAGAAGGTGAACCTCATTTGTTTCTACTAGTTAGAACAAAGTTTTGATGGTCCTTCTTGGAGGACTCACAAACATTTCACCTGAGGAAACTTTCCTGTCCATCACATGGCATCTCAAAGGCACCTCCTTCTTTCAATCCCTTTGGGACACTCCAGTAGTTTTCTCCATAAATGATCTTGCAATGAGAAGAACACCTTCTCAGGGATGAAGGGAGGGTAACGTGAGTAAATCCAGCCAGAAGTCTGACACACTGTCACTTCCCTTCCCTTAAGATTCTGGAAAGGTGATAAGTTTCAAAACTCAGGGGAAAAAAAGGTTCAAGACAGAACAATGTCCTGCAGATAGTATCTAGAAGGTGCAGAGGGAAGTTATATCTCTGCCAACCTCAGCTGAACACAATGGCCACATGGGCCTAGTATTACGGGAGAGAACCACAAGAACCGAGTGAACAGGATCCTGTCAAGGCTGAGGTTCATTTCCACCAGTTGGTGAGGCAGCAGTTGTTAGGAGAGGAAGTTCAGTGAAGGCCCGAGTCAGGCAAACATAAGGTGAATCCTGACAGGGAAACACAAGAAGCCAAGGTAGGGTAAGGAAGATAAAAGAGCACATCTCTGTAATTTCTTTCCAGTAAGTACCACTCGTCCCTTGTGTCTCTGAAGTGTCTCTTCCTACGCTCCAGTATCTAGTCAGTTTGCTCCACAGCAGTTTGAACCCAACATACATAGCTAGGGAAACAAACAGATTTTTTCAGACTTGTTTTGAATTCTGGATGTTCTGGTCCGTTCTCAGGTCTCTCCGTGGTGGGGGAGGGTAGGGGCGGTGGAGAGAGAACAGCTGGGTGAGGACCCGGCCTGGGAATTAATTTAGATGCAGGGCTGGCCTCCCAACTCGAAGCTACAGCCATCACGAACCACTGTGGCAAGATAGTATTTTCAAGCTATTATCCTGTGTTCTTCCTTTCCCCCTCCCACCCCTTATCAAGTGTTTTCCTTTTTTTTTCTCTCGCTCTTTCCCCCAAACAAAAATCAGAACTATCACTAAGTCTCCTGGCTTTGGCTTCCAAAACTCTAACCCCATGGAGTTAGCTAAATGTCCCTGAGCGAAGCATCAAGAGAAAGATATATGGGTTTTAAGAATGCATTTGTCCCAACAATCAGTGGCTTAATAAAGAGGAGTTTCTTTTTTTTTCTTACACAGCAGGAAGTCCTGAGGTAGGGCTTTGTTCTTTGGGTTCAGTGGCTCTTTGATGCCCAACTTCTGGGGCCCGGACTCTGAGTTTTTTCTGCCTTCCCATCACAAGTGCAGTAGCCCCCCATGTCACCTTCTCTCACAAACGTTTCAACAGGGCGAGCAAGTTGGATGTAACAAATGCTGTCAGTACCCTGCCCATACCCCCTTGGCATGTACCATTTTCATGGATGCTGGCCCAGCTTCAGACTGCTAGCAACCGACCCCATACACGCTCCTAGGTGAGGGTTCTCTGGCCACTGGGACCCCTGGGAACAGCACTCAAGCAATAGCTGATGGGAATCGTTGAGTAAGGCCTGCTCCTTGCCCTTGGGGAGGGGGGCTGTTCCACATTGCTTCCCCGTGGGATTATGCCTCAGCTACCCCCAAGGGAACATGCTTTGATAACTCATCTTTCATTGGCGTCTTGCCTTTTCCAGTCTCACTTCCCCACTCCCCTACCAGTGTTTCCTGGGAACATCTCCCAAACAAACTACTGATGCTCAAATGCTTGTTTCAGAGCCGGCTCCTGGGGGAGCTCAAACTAGGACAAGTAGCACCTGAACCTCATCTGCTCTGCCTGAGACTGGGGAGTTTCCCAGAAGCCCTCTGCAGACGCCCCTTACAGCCTATTGGCCGAAACTGGGTCACGTGCGCCCCCCCTTCCCGTTGGAGAGGAGTGAGGAGTCAGCACCTGGTTGGTGGAAGGTGGGTGAGGGATTCGGCAGTGTGGCCCTTGGCTGTTGTTGGGTTAACCAGTGTATTTGTTTGCATTAAGCTCAGCTACCAGGGACGGGAAACCCGCAAACAAGAGTGTTTGTTTTCTTCTTTTTGTTTTAAGTTTTTAAACGTTTATTCATTTTTGAGGGAGAGAGCGCGCGTGGAGGAGGGGGAAGCTGCAAACAAGAGTGGTTTTTGGTTTTTTGTTTTTTTTTTTTTTTTAACATGTATTTATTATTGAGAGAGACGACAGAGCATGAGCATGGGAGGGGCAGAGAGAGGGGGAGACACAGAATCCAAAGCAGGCTCCAGGCTCTGAGCGGTCAGCACAGAGCCCGAGGTGGGACTGGAACTCACAAACCGCGAGATCATGACCTGAGCGGGAGTCGGAGGCTTTACCGAAGGAGCCACCCAGGCGCCCTATGGTTTTGTTTTTTTTTTTTTTTTTTTTGAATGTTTATTTGTTTATTTTTGAGAAAGAGAGAGAGAAAGAGAGAGAACACGAGCAGGGAGGGGCCGACAGACAGGGAGACAGAATCCGAAGCGGGTTCCAGGCTCTGGGCTGCAGCACAGAGCCCCAGGAGGGGCTCCAACTGCGAGGTCGAGACCTGAGCCAAAGTCGGCCCGACAGAGCCACACAGGCGTCCCAACAAGAGTGGTTTCAACAGGGTAGAAGTATATTTCGCTTTGTCACGTAAACACGGAGAGGTGATTGCTGCCTGTTGGTTAGGGGACCAGACTTTTATTTGTTGCTCCACAAAGCACGGCTTCCTATGCCAACATCACCACGTGGTTTCCTACGCAGCAGGCGCTATGCTCTCCGAGGCATCATTTTGTGTAATCCGCTTAATCCTATGAGGGAAGTGCTCTTTTCCCCTCTGTTTTACAGAGAAGGAAATGGAGATAGGGAGAGGTTAAGCTACTTGCCTGCTACGAAGTGGTAGAGCCCAGGACATTTTGGATCCGAAGTTTATGCTTTTCAGCCACATTTTTAAGAGAACATCTTTCTATCCAGGAACATGCATTTAGCATGTCGTCCTTAATTCTTTGTACATCTTTTAGTACATTTATTACTAGGATCTCTATTTTTCTCTGGTTAATGGTATCATTTTGGAAATTAAGTTTTCTTTGTGGCCAGAGTATCTACATAAATTGATGTTTTGTATATTGACTTTGTATCTGGCCATCTTAACTTATTAATTATAATTTGTCTGGAGAATCTTGAGTTTTCTAGTAAACATTTGTACCCTCTGTGGATAAAACCAATTTTGTTTCTGCCTTTTCACTCCTAATGCCTATGTATCTTCTCTCCTTCCTTATCCTCTCCCTTTTCTTCCCAATTCCTTTCCTTCCTTGTCTTGCTGGGCTGGCTACAACCACCAGTACGGTGTAGACTAGAGGTGATAAGGGAGATCACCTTTTTTGGTAGATACTATTTATCTGGTTAAAGAAATTTCTCTCCATTCCTAGTTTGCCAAGGTTTTTTTCACAAATGCTTTTGATACGCTTCTTGAGAATCTATGATTTTCCTTTTTAAATCTAATGTAAAGAATTACATTTACAAAACAATGTGAGGTGAAATTTGTATTCTAGGGATAAGCTGAACTTACAGTGTATTATCTTTTCTACACATTGCTGGATTCGCTTTACTAATATTTTGTTTGGGGTTTTGCATGTGTATGTTCATGTATGAGACTGTAATTTTTCCTTCTCGTATCATCTGTCATATCTAGTCTAGTTACTGAGTTTGCACTAGCCTCATAGAACGAATTGAGGACTGTTTTGTCCTTTTGCATTCTTTGGAAGTCTTGTATTAAATTGGAATCATCAGTTCCTTGAAAGTTCAGTAAATTTCCTTGTACGTATGGTGATGAGTTTTATACTTTAAACATTGTCTTCGCTTTTTGTTTTTAGATAATTTCAGCATATAGAAAAGTTGTAAGTACACTACAAAGAACTCCTGTATATACTTTACCCAGATTTTCCAGTTGTTAACATTTTATCATATTTGCCTTGTTATTATAGTACATGATATTTTTCTGAACTTGAGAATATGTTGCAGACTTAAAGTTCCATTACTTCTTACTACTTTGGTGTATGTTTCCTAAAAACAAAAACACTCTCCTGCATAATAATATATAACCAATAAAACAAATTAACAGGTATTATATTTTCATCTATCCACAGACCCTTTCACGTTTCACTGTTAGTCCCAATGATGTCCTTTATTTGCCTGGGATCCAAGCCAAGCTCAGAATTGTACATAGTTGTAATATCTCTTTATTCTTTTCAATCTGGAACTGTTTCTCTGCCTTTCGGGACCTTGACATTTCTGAAAAGGACAGTCCGGTTACTTTGTAGATTGTGGTGAAATTTGGGTTTGTCTGATGATCATTTATGATTAGATTCAAGCTGTGCGTTGTTGGGGGAAAAAAACCTCCCACAAGCAGATGTTGTGTTTTTTTCTCAGTGTAACATAACAGCACATAATGTCGATTTGTTCCATTACTGGTGATGTTAACTTTTGTCATATGATTAAGTTAATGTCCCCCATGTTTTCCCACTGGTAAGTTAATGAGTATTTTGTGCTATCAATTAATAAGCAATTAATGACTATTTTTGTGAAGAGATACTTTAGACTCTATGAATATCTTGTTCTCCATTCAACTTTCACTCATTATTTTAGAATTTATTTATGATTCGTGTCTGGATTGTTTATTACTATTGTGGTTACCAATTGGTGATTTTCTAATTCTGTCATTCCTTCTACATTTATTTGTTGGCACACTCCTACAAGAGGTTTACTTTCTCTCCCATTTGTTTATATATTCATTTATTTTTATCACAATAGACTCATGGATTTTTATTTTATTCAGTAGATTCTAATCTGATGCAATGGCTTATATAAATCAAAATTATTTTTATAGCACGAATTATTCCATACGTGACAGTTTCTATGACCTCATTGACATCCCCCCATAGTTCTTTGAGCACTTCATTGTTTTTCGGGCACAACAGGATGTTCCAGACCCATTTCTAGTTTCTCTACCCCAGCCCTGGAATCGGTCACTTCTCACAGAGAATGGAGAGGACAGAACTTCCCAGCGAGGGTTGGCATGTCCGCTAGGTACTGTATTCCTTTCCTTCCCAGAGGACAGAATTGCTGACCAAAGTCTTCCTTGAAAAATGGAATTAGGGAATGGATTGTGATGGTGAGGGGGTGTCAGACTGAAGATGCATGTATTTAATCCACGAAGTGGAGGCACGTGTTTGGTGTAAATGCAGATTGGTATGCCTTGGAGGTAAATTAAGCACAATCTAGTAAGCTTTCAAATGCACATACCCTTTGATACAATAATTCCACTACTAGGAATATAGTGTGGCTTTCCCCTATGCAAAGGACTTATATCCAAAGATACTCATTGTAGTATTGTTTAGAAACAATCTATAACCAAGGGATTTATTACATAAAGAAATGGAATATCAGCTGATAAAAAAGAATATGAATGAGTTAGTTATGAGCCAAAAAGAATGACTTCCAAGGCGAATTTTTAACCACTTGTTTAAAAGTTGTACAGAAAAACTATCCCTATATTTGTCCATCCCAGGAAAGACATAGAAGAAATGGTAGTAGTGGGCAGCTGTGGATAAACCACTTGAGTCGGCCTCTAGTGCTGACGGCGTCACACCAGCTCAGGAGTTAGGTGAAATCTGCTTAGCATCACCTGTGATGGGAAATAACGCAAAGTTGTTTGTCCCTTCTCTCTTTGTGTCTAGAAAATCCCACCCTACTACCATGAAAAGAATTCAGAGCAGTATGATTAGATTAATGAAACAGGCTGGCAAGCCAGAGTGTCTGGGTTTGAATTCCAGCTCCATTGCTCATAAATCATGCAACCTTGGGCAAGTTATTGAACCTCTCGGTGATACGGTGTTGTCTAGAAATATGAGGATTGTAAGCCGAACATATTCAGAGAGTTGTAGGGGATTTGAGTGAGTAAATATAAGTAGGAAATCTAGTTTCTGAGACAGAGTAACCACTAAAAAAAAAAGTGAACTATTAGTAGTAGTAGTATTAAACCCAGCAAGGGAAGAAAAACAGTCTCTAACTTTGGCAATCTTAAAGACACTTGCTTTCCACTGTATAAACACTAGTAATTTGATGATGATGATGATGATGCTGAATTAAAAAAAAAAAGAAAAGAAAATCCAGTCATGATAGATTCAAATGAGCTCTCCAGCTCCACCCATAGGTACACTGGGGCACATATTCATTCATTCGTGAGTATTAGAGCCGGGTTCCCTCTTCCCTCCTTAGAACTGGTTGAACCACCCAAATTTATCACACCCGTTAAGTCAGCCCCTTTTTGTTAAACGTCTTAAAGCACAATATAAGTGATTAAGTTTGACCTTTTGCGGTTATAACTACATCAGACCACACGGTTCTGAGATTTCATCTGGATGATCTTAATTGGATTTTGACTGCCCTGAACACTGCAATCTGCCTTCTTCACAGCCTGCCTCAGACCTAAGCACTTCTCACCTGGTCTCCCTGTCTCTAGGCCTCTTTTTTTTTTTAATTTTTTTTTCAACGTTTATTTATTTTTTTGGGACAGAGAGAGACAGAGCATGAACGGGGGAGGGGCAGAGAGAGAGGGAGACACAGAATCGGAAACAGGCTCTAGGCTCTGAGCCATCAGCCCAGAGCCCGACGCGGGGCTCGAACTCCCGGACCGCGAGATCGTGACCTGGCTGAAGTCGGACGCTTAACCGACTGCGCCACCCAGGCACCCCTAGGCCTCTTTATTCAACTCCAACCCTCACGTTGATAGGGTAAAGTCCTTTCCTGCTTAGAAGCTTCCTTGACTTTCTCAAATGTACATAGAATTAAGTACTAATTAAAAGCAAAATAAAACAACAAATTAGGGTTTTTGTTTGATGCTGTGCTAAGAATTAAAAAGGAGAAGAGTGCCCATTTTGGAAATGATATTGAGAAACAAGAATTCTTCTACACTGTTAGTGAGATTAACCATCTTTTCTGGGGATAAAGCTGGGAAGATGTATCAACATTTTTAATGTGCATGTCCTTTGTCTCCGCTCTCCCCTTCTGGGAATTTAACTTCAAAAAATAAGTACACAAAGATGGTTGTACAAAGACTGAATATAGCTTTAAATCGTAATAACAGAGGATTGGTTACTTACTTATGATGTATTATACAACAGAATACTGTGCACCCATTAAAATGATTATATAGATCTGTATTTACTGATGTGGAAAAACATCTAGTGTTTGGCACATGGCAGATATTCAGTAAATTTTAACTAAATGAGTGACTATAATAGGTAAAAAAAAAAAGTTACAAAACAGTATACATGCTCCTATTTTTTTGTTTTTTCAAAAATATATGTATCTCTGTGTTATATTAAATATATACATAATCTCTCTGTCTTTCCTATCCATCTTTCATCTGTCTGTCTCTCCCTTACTATATGAAAATACCCTGGAAATATATTGGTAAAACAGTAGAGAGTATTGTTGGGAGAACAGGGTTTTGGTGTGTGTTTTTTTAAAGATTTTATTCTTAAAAAAAATATTTTTAAATGTTTATTTTTGAGAGAGAGAGAGTGAGTGCAAGTGGGGGAGGGGCACAGAGAGAGGGAAACATAGAATCTGAAGCAGGCTCCGGGCTTTGGACTGTTAGCACAGAGCCCAGTGCCGGGCTCTAACTCATGAACTGTAAGATCATGACCTGAGCCGAAGTTGGACTCTTACCAACTGAACCACCTGGCACCTCTTTAGATTTTATTTATTTATTTATTTATTTATTTATTTACTTATTTATTTATTTATTGTTTTTTAAATTTATTTTTTAATTTACATCCCAGTTAGTTAGCATATAGTGCAACAATGATTTCACAAGTAGATTCCTTAATTCCCTTACCCATTTAGCCCATTCCTCCCCCCCCACACACCCCCAACAACCCCGTCTTTTCTCCATATTTAAGAGTCTCTTATGTTTTGTCCCCCTCCCTGTTTTTATATTATTTTTGCTTCCCTTCCCTTATGTTCTTCTGTTTTGTATCTTAAAGTCCTCATATGAGTGAAGTCATATGATATTTGTCTTTCTCTGACTAATTTCGCTTAGCATAATACCCTCTAGTTCCATCCACGTAGTTGCAAATGGCAAGATTTCATTCTTTTTGATTGCTGAGTAATACTCCATTGTGTGTGTGTGTGTGTGTGTGTGTGTGTGTGTGTGTGTGTGTGTATACCACCTCTTCTTTATCCGTCCATCCATCCATCGATGGACATTTGGGCTCTTTCCATCCTTTGGCTATTGTTGATAGTGCTGCTATAAACATGGGGGTGCATGTGCCCCTTCGAAACAGCACACCTGTATCCCTTGGATAAATACCTAGTAGTGAAATTGCTGGGTCGTAGGGGAGTTCTATTTTTAGTTTTTTAAGGAACCTCCATACTGTTTTCCAGAGTGGCTGCACCAGTTTGCATTCCCACCAGCAGTGCAAAAGAGATCCTTTCTCTGCATCCTCGCCAACATCTGTTGTTGCCTGAGTTGTTCATGTTAGCCATTCTGACAGGTGTGAGGTGGTATCTCATTGTGGTTTTGATTAAGATTTGATTTTTAAGCAATCTCTACACCCAACATGGGCCTCAGACCCACAAGCCCGAGATCAAGAGTTGCATGCTCCACCAACTGAACCAGCCTGGCACCCTGAGAACAGAGTTTTCACTTTCTATTGATGGGACTTTGGCACAGTTTAAGTTTTTTAAATTAATATATATTAATTTTATGATTTCTTCCAATGTTGAAAGAACAAAACCATAGTGTGTGGAAATTACAAACAAATAGGAATTCACTTGGAAGATAGAAGTATAAATTTCTATAACCTTTTTTTTAAGTTTTTAAAAAAATTAATCTCTGCACCCATCGTGGGGCTTGAACTTATGATCAAGAGTCACACGCTCTTCCAACTAAGCCAGCCAGGCGCCCCTAAATTCCTATAATCTTTACATGGATAACTTGACATTGTTTCAAAGTTCTTAAAAATGTACAAACCACCTGAGAAGAAAAATACATTTTTCAACACAAAAGAAAAATATTCTTAAGATTCAAAAAAATGAAGCAGCCAGTATAGATAGATGAAAATGAACTGAGTAGACACTAGCCTTCTCCTCCCTCTCCCTAGCCCCAGGCAGAGAAAGGAGAGTGACAAGATTTCACTTCTAGATGGAAGGGGCTTGAAAAATACAGTAAGCTTAATTATATAGAAGAATTTAAAAAATTGTAGTTCTTGCACAACTGTGTTGGTGTCTAATATGATTGATTCTAAGATTTAAAGAAGAATGCATGAAAAAGATTGAGGAATATATACCAAAATATTCACATAGTGAATTTAAAAAAATTTATCCATTTCTTTTATTTCTTTTCCAGAATCAATAAGAATTACCTTTGGACTTGGAAAAAAAAAATAGTTCTGTTAGGAATGCTTGTGAGCATGACTTTTCTTGCTTTGCTTTTTTTTTAAATTTATTTATTTTTGAGAGAGAGAGCGTGAATGAGTGGGGGAGGGACAGAGAGGGAGACACAGAATTTGAAGCAGACTCCATGCTCTGAGCTGTCAGCACAGAACCCCACACAGGGCTTGAACCCACAAACAATGAGATCATGACCTGATCTGAAGTCCAGCGCTTAACCAACTGAGCCACCCAGGTGCCCCTGCTTTGCTTTTAATAACATACTATAAATGCCATTCCACTTTGCTCTCACTGTGAAGGTGTTTATACTCATAGCTATTGACTTTGCCAAGCTGATCTTTTTTACTTTGTATTAAATCTAGTTTTCTGGGGGATCTTTCTGTCATTTATGCTTGCGTTTTTCCATGTTCCCATGATGAAGGCAGAAGTCGGTTCTAGAACCCATTGTCATGGATATAGATGACACTAAATTGGTTTAGAGGCATGCAATGGCAAGATAATGTAATTATGTAGTCTCTGAGACAAAGTAGTCCTCTTTAAAAAATTAAGTCAGTGAAAAAAATTAACAATGATTTCCATAGAATGTGTTATGCTTTCATTGTTCTTTATTCAGTCACCTGGCTATGAGTAGAAATGTCTGGTGGGGTAAAGGTCAAACCTGGAGGTGACTCAGAGCCCTAGACTAAATTCCAATCTGATTTCTGTTACTCATTCACTGTGTCCAAGGCCCTCTGACCCCGTTTCCAAAAGGATTTAAAACAATGACCTGGTAAGGCCTCCCAGTGTTCAGAATAATGCCCTAAATCCAGCTTTTAAAATCTTTTTGCATGCAGGTTCTTATGTATTTCTCAGAGGATTATGTATTCTGAAAACAATAAGGTATTTAATTTACAGATGATGAAACTGAGCGGATAGATTAAGAGTTGACCAAGGTCATTCAGGTGGGTTGGGAGACAATGGAGATCTGTAAACCCAGAATTTGCACCCCTGGAACACTAATCACTACAGGAAAAATACACAAGCAACAATCATTTGTGAAGTGCCTCCCATGAGCAGGCACCGCGACAGGTGCTCATTTTATGGGGTTTTTAATTTCTCCACAACCTTGAAGTCTTGAGAGCAAATTATTATTCCCATGAAACAGATGATAAACGTGAGGCACAAAAAGTATTTGTGACTTCCTTATAGGCCATAGTTGGTAAAGGGAAGATTTCAGGTGTGAACCCAGGACCTCAGGTTCTATGTCAAATGTTTTTGAATGGATTGTGAAAAACCTTTGAACATTAATATTATTGTTAAAATGGTTTCATCTGAAGGTCAGAATCTGGTTACCTCTGGGGTGGGAGTGAGGATTGACTGGAAATGGGCATGAATGAACTCTTTAAAGTTTTAAAAACTGTTTTTATTTTATTTTTGAGAGAGAGGGAGAGAGACAGAGCATGAGTAGGGGAGAGGCAGAGAGAGAGGGGGACACAGAATCCAAGCTGTCAGCACTGGCCCGACATGGGACTCAAACTCACTGACTGTGAGATCATGACCAGAGCCAAAGTTGGACGCTCAGCCGACTGAGGCACCCAGGCACCCCAGTGAATGAACTCCTTAAGAAGGAAACATTCCCTGGCACAAAAACAGACACATAGACCAATGGGATAGAATAGAAACCCCAGAACTAGACCCACAAACGTATGGCCAACTCATCTTTGACAAAGCAGGAAAGAATATTCAATGGAAAAAAGTCTCTTTAACAAATGGTGCTGGGAGAACTGGACAGCAACATGCAGAAGATTGAAACTAGACCACTTTCTCACACCATTCACAAAAATAAACTCAAAATGGATAAAGGACCTGAATGTGAGACAGGAAACCATCAAAACCCTAGAGGAGAAAGCAGGAAAAGACCTCTCTGACCTCAGCAGTAGCAATTTCTTACTTGACACATCCCCAAAGACAAGGGAATTAAAAGCAAAAATGAACTACTGGGACCTTATGAAGATAAAAAGCTTCTGCACAGCAAAGGAAACAACCGACAAAACTAAAAGGCAACCAACGGAATGGGAAAAGATATTTGCAAATGACATATCGGACAAAGGGCTAGTATCCAAAATCTATAAAGAGCTCACCAAACTCCACACCCAAAAAACAAATAACCCAGTGAAGAAATGGGCAGAAAACATGAATAGACACTTCTCTAAAGAAGACATCCGGATGGCCAACAGGCACATGAAAAGATGCTCAATGTCGCTCCTCATCAGGGAAATACAAATCAAAACCACACTCATATATAACCTCACGCCAGTCAGAGTGGCCAAAATGAACAAATGAGGAGACTATAGATGCTGGCGAGGATGTGGAGAAACGGGAACCCTCTTGCACTGTTGGCGGGAATGTAAATTGGTGCAGCCGCTCTGGAAAACAGTGTGGAGGTTCCTCAGAAAATTAAAAATAGACCTACCCTATGACCCAGCAATAGCACTGCTAGGAATTTACCCAAGGGATACAGGAGTACTGATGCATAGGGGCACTTGTACCCCAATGTTTATAGCAGCACTCTCAACAATAGCCAAATTGTGGAAAGAGCCTAAATGTCCATCAACTGATGAAGGGATAAAGAAATTGTGGTTTATATACACAATGGAGTACTATGTGGCAATGAGAAAGAATGAAATATGGCCCTTTGTAGCAACGTGGATGGAACTGGAGAGTGTGATGCTAAGTGAAATAAGCCATACAGAGAAAGACAGATACCATATGGTTTCACTCTTATGTGGATCCTGAGAAACTTAACAGAAACCCATGGGGGAGGGGAAGGGGAAAAAAAAAAAAAAAGAGGTTAGAGTGGAAGAGAGCCAAAGCATAAGAGACTCTTAAAAACTGAGAACAAACTGAAGGTTGATGGGGGGTGGGAGGGAGGGGAGGGTGGGTGATGGGTATTGAGGAGGGCACCTTTTGGGATGAGCACTGGGTGTTGTATGGAAACCAATTTGACAATAAACTTCATATATTGAATAAAAATAAAAATAAAATAAAAAACAAAAGAAATGGACAAAAAAAAAAAAAAAAAGGAAATGTTCCCTATCTTGATCTGGATGATGGTCCTATAGTTACATACATATGCAAAAAGTCATTAAACTGTACACTTCAGATTTATGCATTTTATCATATGTAAAGAACAGCTCAATAAATATTATAAAAAATATCACTTATTGTCCCACCCCAGTGCAACTATGTGATATGTTCTTTTCCACTTATTCCGAAAACACTTTTCCATAATGATTCATAATGTGCATGTTAATCATTTTAAAATGATGATGTTGATCGCTTCCCAACCTTTTGGCTAAGATCAAGTGTAAAATGATGATGTTGACACTTTTAGAAATACTTTCCTATTCCTTTCACTTTGGATTTTTTTTTTCCACTTTGATTCTTAAAGCCCTTCTGCAAGGTAGGAAAAACTGGCATTGTTTTCCTCATTTGGTAAATGGGAATAAGACTCAAATGACCTAGTTTTATGTAACTTATGATTTATTTTCAAACTCTTTCCAAAAATATTGGAGGTGGTAGTTAAGGGATTTGTCCAAAGCCATGAAGAAGTAGGGATAGAACTAAGATGAGCTTTGAATTTGGTTCTCATTCCTCTGGGCTCCAGGTTCCTGTCACTACCTTCCATCTGTGCATGTGACCGGGGTGTGTGTCTTGGGGGCTCCACTCAGCTGTCCACATGCCACTCGGACATCAAACTAGCCTCTGATTCTTTAAGGAGAGAAGATAAGAAAAGAATGTGCAGGTCAGTTGCATGTCTAAGGTTCTGATCACCTTTTTAAAATTACATAAGCTAGGAGCATTTGGGTGGCTCAGTAGGTTGAATGTCCGAACTCTTGATTTTGGTTCATGGTCATGATCCTATTGGGCTCCACGCTGAGTGTGGAGGCTGCTTGAGATTCTGTCTCTCTCTCTCCCTCTTCCCCTTTCCCCCGCTGGTGTGCCCTCTCTAAAAATAAAGAAATAAAATTACATAAGCTATACATTTTAATTGTGGAAGAATCAGGAATACAGATTAGCTCAAAATTCAAATAATCACCAAAATATCAATGCTTAGATATAATCACTGTTAATATTTTGGCATGCATCCTTTCAAACTTTTCTCTGTGTTGTTATATATGCAAAACTGTATTTTCTTTAGCTTAGCAGCATATCAGCAACATTTATTCATATTTATAAACGTAAATCTGCATCACCCTTTCAATGACTATGTAGATACCATGATATTAACTGGCACTCTATTTTTAACAGCATAGGTTGTGTCCAATTTTTCTCTATTACAAAGAAGGCTTGTTTTGAGTAATCTTAAATGTAAATTTTTTCCTGTTTGGTTATTTTCTTGGAATACATTTCTAGAAATAGAATTGCTGAGTCAAATTTCTAGTTAAATTTTTTTTTTAACATTTTAAAGTTACACTAAGCATCTAATATCAACAATAAAAACAATTCATGAAATAGTCATTTTTTCATTCCACCACCCTAGCAAACTTTTCTGATTTTTTTTCTTTTTAAATCTTGCCCATAAGCACATATGATTTATATAGTTACAGAATGCTTACTGTTTTGTCTTTTTTATTATAACTTTTTAAAAAGTAATTTCTATGCTCAATGTGGGGCTCTAACTTACCACCCCGAGATTAAGAGTCACATATTCTACTGACTCAGCCAGCCAGGCTTTCCTATGATAAAAATCTTTATTAGAACTTATTAGCCCCTAGGGGCACCCGGGTGGCTTAGTTGGCTCAGGTCATGATCTCACGGAGTTCGAGCCCCACGTTGGGCTCTGTGCTGATAGCTCGGAGCCTGCAGCCTGCTTCAGATTCTGTGTCTTTCTCTCTTTCTGCCCATCCCCCACTTGTGTTCTGTCTCTCTGTCTCTCAAAAATGAATACAAGTAAAAAAAAATTTTTAAAAAGAACTTATTAGCCCCTACTTTTTATAATTTTCATTTTCCATGACTGTATACTAGTTTATCAACTTTAAACACTATTTAACAATTCCTTGTTGTTGGGCATTCGGATTGTTTTCAATTCTTTAATTTTAAGGGTACAATAAATACCTGGTGCATTTAGCTTTTTCTTAAAAAAATTTTTTTTTAACATTTATTCATTTTTGGGAGACAGAGACAGAGTGTGAGCAGGGGAGGGGCAGGGAGAGAGGGAGAGACAGCATCCGAAGCAGGCTCCAGGCTCCAAGCTGTCAGCACAGAGCCCGATGCGGAGCTCGAACCCATGAACTGAGAGATAATAACCTGAGCTGAAGTTGGGTGCTTAATTGACTGAGCCACCCAGGTGTCCCTAGCTTTTTCTTTTTGAGAATGATTTCCTTATGTGTAATTTCTTCAAAGTGATAGTACTGAGTTCAATAACATTGTTTTTAGATCATAATACATTTTACTAAATTAACCCAAAGAAATGATCTCACTTTCCAAAATACCAATACCACCGACCCCATCCCTACCTGGCAGTCTTTTCACTGACATGGTTGGTTGTAAGGATTCTTCTCTGCACCACCCTAGGGGGCACCATACTATGGTATCCTACCCCTATTCTTATTACAGATCCAATCCCAAACTCAAAAATAGTCATGAACTTGGACAGGGGGTGGGGGGGCAGTTGCACACCTAGGTGGCTCAGTTGGTTGAGTGTCCAACTTCTGCTCAGGTCATGATCTCACAGTTTGTTATGTTCGAGCCCTGCATTGGGCTCTCTGCTGTCAGTGTGGAGCCCCTCAGATCCTCTGTCCCCTCCCTCTCTGTCCCTCCCATGCTCACTTTCAAAAATAAATAAAAACATTTAAAAAGAAAAATAGCCATGAACTCACATGTTTTCTCTATGTCCCCTACTTTGCAAAGAAATACACATCATTTGAAATTTTTAAAAATGCAGTCATGAGTAAGAGTGTAGTAGGTGTTATGTATTTGCTGATACTTTATTTTTACAGTAGTTCCTCCCCACTTATCTGTGGAGGATACATTCTAAGATTCCCAGTGGATGCCTGAAACCACGGATAGTACTGACCCCTAAATATGTTTTTTCCTAGGTATACACATCTATGATAAAGTTTAATTTATAAATTAGGCACAAGAAGAGATTAAGAACAATAGTAAAATAGAACAAGTATAATATGCTATAATAAAAGTTATGTAAATATGGTCTTTCTCTTAGAATATTAGACTTTACTCTTCTTGTGATGATGTGAGATGATAAAATGCCTACGTGATGAGATGAAGTGAGATGAATAACAGGCATCGCGATGTAGAGTCAGGCTACTATATACGTCAGAAGGAGGATCATCTACTTTCTGACCACAGTTGACCCGAGGTAACTGAAACCTCAGGGAGCAAACCACAGATGAAGGGGACTGTGGTATTGTAGGTTTGGTTTGTCACAGACACCATTCTGTCAGTTGTCTGTGTTTTGCCATTGTGATGGTTTACTGGGCAGAGAAACATGCCTTAATTTTTATTTTGTTTCTTGTTACTATAGAAGTGATACGTGCAATACAGAAGGCACGACCAAGCAATATAGTTATTAGCTTGTTGCTTGTTTGCTACATGACAGGCCCCAGTGTAAATCTGTTCATTCATTTCTCTCATTGAATCTTTACATTAATCTTATGAAGTAGGTACTAACATTATTAACATTAGCCCCATTTCGTAAATAAGGAAGCTCTAGCATAGAGTGATGTTTAATTAGCTTGCCAAAGTTATATGGTTATTAAGCGACACGTTAGAATGCTTACCTCCCAAACCTACTAATGATGCTATCCTATGAGGAGCCGCCTCTTACTCTATCTGCCCCAATGAAACTTCTATTATCTCCCAACCTAGTGACCATCACAAATTTTATGCATGCCCTTTCTCTTTTGTTGCATTTTACCTAGTATTACATCTATTATACACAAAGCGTGTACTACTGTGTAAGTGTATTTCTATATTAATGATTCATAACATTTCCCAATTTCAATGTGCTTCATCAGAATTCTTTCAGATGGCTGCATTAAGAGTCCACAGTGTATTTGTGCCTTAATTTACCATTTCCCTGGTGTTTGACATTTTGGTAGGCACATGCCATTTTTATCCATCATTTAATAGTTTCATGGGAGTAGGCGTTCAACAGACAATTACTGAGTGAGTCACCAACCTCTTAAAGACAGAGGAGGTGCGCAAGTGTTTTCTCTCTCATCTTTCTCAACAGACGTCCTCAACCTAGCATCGTGTCATGGATATAACAAAAACCTTTTGAAGACGATATGGATGTTAATACTTCTTTAATAAAGGGATAAACACTGTAGGAGCTCTGTATGAGTTACCACTCCTCCTTAAAGGATTAGTCACTTGCTTGATTTTCTCTCCTGGGTTTCCACCCCCCCCCCCGCCCCCCATGTTGGTGATCTATCAGATTAGCAAAACTAGTTTCATCCAGTATTCTAAGAGGTGTCTCTGTGAAAGACAAGGAAGACATTTGTTATTAGTTATCTATCACTGCATAATACATTACTCCAAAATTTAGCGGCTTAAAACAAACATTCATGATTTCATACAATTACTAAGAGTCAAAGATCCAGGAAGGGCTTACCACAGTGGTACTGAGAATCCCTCGTGAGGTTGCAGTCAAACTGCTGGCTGGAGCTGCAATCATCTTTGGGCTCCACTGTGGCCAGGGAACCCACTTCCAAGCCCACTCCTGAGGTTGATGGCAGCCCTCAGTTCCTCGCTGGCTTCATTCCTCACCAGGTGGGTCTTTCTTAGGACAGCTCACCACGTGGCAGTGGCAGCTTGCTTCCCTCCCCCAGGGCAAGTGATCTGAAGTTGGGGTGAGGTGGTGGAGAGCACTCAGACAGAGGTTGCCACCTTTTACAACCTCTTGGAGGTGACATACCATCTTTTCTGCTGTATGCTTTTGATCACCCAGACCAAGGCTAGTACAAAGCGGAGAACTGCCCAAGGGCGTGAATGCCAGGAGGTGGAGTCATCAGAGGCCATCTTGGACACTGGCTAGGATAGCATCTAACCAATGTTTCCTGCCTCATGCCTTCTGAACATCAATAGAAACAGGGGAACACAATTTCCTTTTTAAACAATAAGCTTCCCACTCGGTCACTCTGGGAATTGTAAACTTATCCATGGTTTGCCAAGCCCTACGTGGTTACGGAGGCACACATTGCAAAGAGTGGAAGTTTCGTTGCTATTTTGGTGATATTTAATTTGCATTTTGCCACATTTTCTGTTGGGCTTATTTGACATTGGGACATTGTATACAACATACGGTTGGTCTATTAGTTACTTCATTATAGGTCTCTATTTCCCTATTGCAGTAACATTATATACTAGCTCTCTACTTGTAAGATTACTGGTGTATGTTTTTGTTTGGGTTATTTTATTTTATTTTACTTATTTTTTAATTTAATTTTTTTTTTTAATTTACATCCAAATTAGTTAGCTTATAGTGCAACAGTGATCTTAGGAGTAGATTCCTTAGTGCCCCTTACCCATTTAGCCCATCCCCCCTCCCCTCTGTTTGTTCTCCATATATTTAGCCCATCCCCCCTCCAGTAACCCTCTGTTTGTTCTCCATATATGAGTCTCTTATGGTTTGTCCCCCTCCCTGTTTTTACATTATTTTTGCTTCCCTTATGTTCATCTGTTTTGTCTCTTAAAGTCTTCATATGAGTGAAGTCATATGATATTTGTCTTTCTTTGACTAATTTCGCTTAGCATAATACCCTCCAGTTCCATCCACGTAGTTGCAAATGGCAAGATTTCATTCTTTTTGATTTCTGAGTAATACTCCATTGTGTGTGTGTGTGTGTGTGTGTGTGTGTATGCTACATCTTCTTTATCCATTCGTCCGTCAATGCACATTTGGGCTCTTTCCATACTTTGGCTATTGTTGATAGTGCTGCTATAAACATTGGGATGCATGTATCCCTTCGAAACAGCACACCTGTATCCCTTGGATAAATACCTAGTAGTGCAATTGCTGGGTCATAGGGTAGTTCTATGAGGAACCTCCATACTGTTTTCCAGAGTGGCTGCACCCGCTTGAATTCCCAGGTTTTTGTTTTTGTTTTTTACATTACGTCATTTTTCTTTTTCTTGAAGGTAATGTTAATAGACACTGACATTATTAATAAATATGCCATCTTTTCATAGAGTCTTTGTTTTACTGTGGGCTCAAATTCACATGCTCCAACTTGTTTTAGAAAAGAAATACACATACCATTGTGGGCATTTGCATAACTATAAAAATGTAGCTGTAGAATTTACTCTTAAATTTGTATCTAAATAAATGCATCTATAATGTAACCTACAATGTAACTTAAAAATCTCTGGATGAAAAATATTTACAACTAATATTCTATAAACAGGAATGAAAATCATGGATCACTTTTGTTTTCACCTTATATTCTGTGGTCCTAAGATTTTGTTTCTCATAAAGGATACAGATGCCCTTAAATAAAGGATATTAACTCTGATGGTAATAATGCAATCTTGGGTAATTGCTCTTTACAGTTAAAAAGGAACTGAAAATACACACTGACATTTGTTCAATAGTTTCTTTTGTTTACTAGAATTTAGTACAATTCAAGGATTACTGCATACCGTCCAAGGAAACACACCCACTGTTGCAGGACTCAAGGGACTCCTTTCTGGGCCTTTACGCAAATGGAGAAATGACTACTACGTTTTTTCCCCCAATCAGCTGTCCTCATTCTGGAGTTGTTTTTCCTCCCCTCCCCTCCTTTAGAGAGAGAGCATGCACACAAGCAGGGGAGGGGCAGAGGGAGAGAGAGGGAGGGAATCTTGAGCAGGCTTCATGGTCAGCTGGTCAGTGTGGAGCCTGATGCAAGGCTTAATCTCATGGTTCATGAGATGAGGCTCATGACCTGAGCCAAAGTCAAGAGTTGGGTGCTTAACTGAGCCACCCAGGTGCCCTGGAGTTCTGGCTTATAGAGCCAAGAGTGTGCTGCTCTCTGCATGGGAATGTCTAGTCTGATATTCTGAAATCTGAAACTCCTCTGAAATCTGAAACATCCGCACTCATCACTGCCATTTGACCTTTCTTCTACTCTCTCGTTTCCTACTTTTCCCATTAACAACTTCAGGTATCCTCTGCCTCACCACGTCTTCCAGGTGGGGGACACCTGCTGGCCTATTGCTTCAGTCTTTGTCCTACACATCCAGTCATCAGCCCAGCTGAGTCCAACTCAGATCCTCATTCCCTCTGCCTACAGCCTCCATTAAATGCAACCACCTGCAATGCAGTGTTCTCACTATGGAATATTCCTCCAACTCCAAACTCAGTCTGGCCCCTCATGATAGCAAGGATGACACAGGTTTATGCCTGTCTTCTGTCCACCATAGTGCTCATGTCCTCGCTTATGATACAGACACACAGCTTGGTGCTGTTCCCTGTCCTCTCCCATAGACTAAACCACAGTCTCTTTAAAGTAGAAAGCGTTAAGGGAATAATAGCGGCAGGGACTGTGACAGGCACTTTGTATAGACCAGTGATGCTCAGCCAGGGGTCATTTGCCCCCGAGAGGAGAACTGGCAATTTCTGGAGATACTTTTGGTTGCCAGAACTGGAGGGATGCTACTGGTATCTACAATGCATGGAACAGGCCCTACCACGAAGAACTGTGAGGTCCGAATGTCAATAGTGCCAAGGTTGAGAAACCCTTATGGACCCTGTCTAATTTAGTCCTTACAAAAGCCCCAGAAGGATATTATCCTCCTTTTCCATATAAGGAGACTTTTCCTTGTCCTCAGCTCTCCTTTCGGGGAACTGAGGCTGACAAGAGTTATTTGCCCTAGTTGCGCCCAGTGGTGGAATGAGAGTTTGCGCTCTCTTGACTTAGAAAAGCTATGGCCTTTTTCTACTCCCTCCTGCAGGGAGCAGGTCTCCACTGCCTGCCAATCAGGAACCGATGGGGCAGGACTGAGAGGGCTTAGGCCAGTGTTGTTCAAACTAATACGTCCCACCTATTAGTGGGTTGTGCATGAAATTAGTGGTGGCCCGGGACCAGCAAAATAATAATAATTACCGTAATAATAAAAGACAAAACAGATCAGAAGACATATATATTATTTTGTGAAACTTCATTTTCAGACGTGTGCAGGTGGGCGTGTACAGTACTGTATCCTAATGTAAAATTTCTTTCTTACTATGAGATGTTTGGCCAACCTGCTCTATGGAGTTGCTGAGTTGTGGGTATAATCCATTAAGAAACCCTTAGCCGTGATCCCTGAGGACACATGATTTTGTGTATTCTGAGGCCAACTCAATCCAAGCCACGGAGGACAGGAAGGAAAAGATAAAACTGGGTTATGTACTGGAGACACTGTCTGCAGTTATCATTCATTAATCAAATATTTACTAAGCATCTGCTCTACCGGGGCCTATTCCAGACAGTCAAGGTTTCGTGGGGGAACAAAACAGTTAAGCTCAAATGGAGCTCACATTCTGGTGGGGTAGGGCCACAGCAGTCAGGTAAGTAGACAGAGTGGAAGTCCCTGCCTGTTGGAGACTGCGGCCACTGACAGGGCTACTGTCTTCATGGGCACTTCCTCCCCCAACATTCCAGAGAGCCATCCCATTCACAGGCTACATGGGGTTTCTATTTCATATCTCCCTTCAGAATCAATGCAGCGATCAACCTCAGCACACACGGAACTTACAGACAGGAAAAAATAAAGAAAGAGGGCTGGGAACGAGACAGAGATAGATAATGTAATCCCCAAACCTTACTATTTACTAGAACTTTAAAAATACTGTTGAGATGCTTCAGAACTGCCGTCAGGAGATAAGTCAAAGACCTTTTAGCCCTCCAGCTAAAAATATAATAAATTCAAACAGTATGTCCTTTCTCCTGTCTTTGGATGAGTGGCTTTGTTTATAGCTTTTTGGGCATCCATCTCATGTTCATAGATGACTCTTCCTGAACAATGGATTCTATATGTAGGAACAAATGAGCTACGAATTATTGATATGGGGTCAATAAATAGAGTAGTGCTTCCTTTGTTGCTATGATACAGTAACACAGTATGATAGACATGTATTGTTATATTAGAGATATTATTTGGGATTTTACAAGATGTCATATACATACATGAACAAGATGTCATACACATACATCAGGCTAGGGCTGAAAGTGTGTTTTTTTTAAATTTTTTTTTTTCAACGTTTATTTATTTTTTTTGGGACAGAGAGAGACAGAGCATGAACGGGGGAGGGGCAGAGAGAGAGGGAGACACAGAATCGGAAACAGGCTCCAGGCTCTGAGCCATCAGCCCAGAGCCTGACACGGGGCTCGAACTCACGGACTGCGAGATCATGACCTGGCTGAAGTCGGACGCTTAACCGACTGCGCCACCCAGGTGCCCCTGAAAGTGTGTTTTGTGAAGTAAGTCAAATTTCTGCCTAATGGCTGGCAAAGACTTTGCAAAGCATGAACCTATAAACTTAGGTGGAAATGGTCTTTAGGCTCTGGGAGCACACAGATGTGTATGGTGCTTGAATGGGTAACTGACTGAGATTTTATTCAGATTTTTGGCAAATGGTTAATCAGAACCAGGTGGGTGTATGACAGGAATAGAGGCTCAAACGGTGAACAAGACACAGTTCTTGCCCCCCTGGAGCTTGTCATAGGAAGACAGGAAAAGGAACTAGCAAATAAAGTATTCTGAGAGGTAGGGGGTGTGATGGGGTAGAGGTAGGAAGCTCATGGCAGGAAGCTTAACTCATAAATGTATATTTGGGGGGGGATGTAAATTAGTAGATAGAGGACAACTGAAGGCAGAAAGAAGGAAGTAAGAAATGGGGGGAAGAGGTTAAGTAAAAGAGGTCACAGAATGGCAGGGCATGTGCAGCCATTCTGTCAAACTTCAGTGGGGCTGTAGTTCTTTTAGCATCTCTAGCATCTTCTATGCTACAAGTCAGAGTACTGTGACAATCACAGTAACTTTTTTTCTTCTAAATTTAGTTGACCACTTCAGTACAAGGGTCCTTTCAGTGAGCATGAAATGGGGAGCTTTCAAGAAAATTTCTATCAAAGTTTAAGGACTTTTATGGCTTCCAGTCTGCTAACTGGAGCCTTTATTTGTTGCTGCAGAGGAACAAGCTGGTAATGACTATTCTTAAAATTCCCCAGCTTGTTTTAGTAATTTATGTCAGGATTTTTCTTTGGGTTACCTTAGATATTGCTTTGCATTTTGGTTTTGGGATTTGTTTTTTGGCAGGGAAGGAGAAAACCACAAAAATCAACCCATAAACAAAATAGTGAAAAATGAGTTATTTTTAAATTTTCTGTGGGAAACCTGGCAAGTTTGCTGAAGTCTAGGAATTGTTTGGAAGGTGCAGTTCATCTTGATTTTATGTCTCTTGACCGGCACTCAGGTTTCCAGCCTGTAGGAAATCACTGGAGCCCCAGGATGGTCAGAACAATCTAAAGGGGGCCCCAAAAGATGTAACCAGGAAGTCGTAGTACTGAATACCAGAGTCAGTAGCCAAGGATGTGGTTGTGAATGGGAAACAAAATGGAGTCCTCTTGCTAGCAGCATATATAACAGCATCTGGGTTCTCTGTGGTCTAGGCTGCCGGACAGTAGACCCTTCATCTCCCCAAGAGTTGGCTAGGAAACCTGCCTGTAAGAATTTCCCTCATCCCCAGGTCAGCTTTGTGGAGCCGAGGGTATTCCAAGATTCAGGTGTTTACTCAGTTCAGGTCACTGTTGCCAAACACTTTCATAATCATTTTAACTCTGCAAGATGGATAATATGACCGTTTTATCATTTGACATCATACAAGTGTGAGGATGGGACAACCTGGAGGCAAGAGTAGTAGAAGTGAACATTTCAAAGAGGTGACAGAAAATTACGGTATGATCAAATTGGAGAATTTCTGAAGAAGAAAAATAAGAGGCATGATTTTCTTTTTAAATTATTATTTTTTTTTCCAGCTAAGAGCCTTTGATGCCTCAGCTTTTTCTTTAAAAAAATTTTTTTTGATTAAAGGGCACCTGGGTGGTTCATTGGGCCAAGCATCCGACTTCGGCTCTGGTCATGATCTCACGGGTTTGTGGGCTCGAGCCCCACATCAGGCTCTGTGCTGACAGCTTGGAGACTGGAGTCTGCTTTGGATTCTGTGTCTCCCTCTCTCTCGGCCCCTCCCCTGCTCACACTCTGTCTCTCTCAAAAAATAAGAAAAAGTTTTATTGAGATATAATTTACATACCATACAATTCAATCCATTCAAAGTGTACAATTCAACGGCTTTGAATATATTCATAGGTTTGTGTAACCAGAGGCATGCCTCTTAAATGTGGCATATTCTTTCTTTGGGCTGCCTGAACAAAGGGTCACACAGTCAACCCTTATTGCATAATAATTTCACCATTTTTAATTTGAGCCTGTTTGTTACAAGGAATGGTGGTAATTTCCATCATGGATTTACAGTTCATCCCTGAAAATGAACATGTGTTCCCAATCTCTAGGTTCTTCTCACTTCTCCTTCCTTCCACTCCTTTCAGGTCAAAATAGCAAAACAGGATAATCCTACTACTCTACTTTTCTTGGAATGAATATATATATACATATATATATTATTATAATACATATTCCATTATATATATATGTCAAATGGGGAACACATATTTGCTACTAAAGACAAATACGTGTTTAGTAAGACAAATGAGAATGGAAGGAGAAATTATCAACAGTTTAGCAGCAAGGATAGGCACAGGGGGCTATTGCAAATTATATGCAGTAAGTTGGGGGTGCCTGGGTGTCTCAGTTGGTTAAGCATCCAACTCTTGATTTCAGCTCAGGTCATGATCTCAGGGTCATCAGACCCAGCCCTGCATTAGGCTCTGTGCTGGTCATGGAGCCTGCTTAAGATTCTCTCTACTTCTGCCCCTCTCCCCTGGTTGCACGCTCTCTCTCTCTCTCTCTCTCAAAAAAAAAAAAAACCAAAAAAAAAAATTGATCCCCCATGACCCTAGTATCATGACCTGAGCCAAAATCGAGTCAGACACTCAACCGACTGATCCATCCAGGCACCCCCAAGTCCAAATTTAAATCCAGGGCTCTTTCCTTCCTCCATTGTTCTTGTCCTCAAATTGATACCAGGCCCTCTTCTAAGGTGCCAGGGATACACTACTGAAAAAGACAAATACTTGTTCCAATGACCCTTACATTTTAGAAGAGGGAGAAAACAAAGGTTAAGAGTCCTTTTCTGCCCTCATCTGCGTCACAAGCACCTGCAGAGAGACAAGTATCCTATTTATTTATGATAAAATAAGAGTGCAGTGTAATTTAAGAATCCTCTCCAATTAGATGTAATGTCTGGTGCTAGAAACTTGCTAAGCCTGACTTTCAGCGGAGAACAAGTGGGATCTCAGGGTAAAACTGAGTTTTCCTTTGTGTCGCCACTCTAAAACTGCAAGAAAGCTAAGCATCCCCACAGCAAAATGTCCAAATGTTTATCCCTTTTCAGCACATCAGATACGTTTCTATTTCTGTATTCAGAACAGTTTCCTAGTGCATAGGAATCAGATATCTGTGAACAGGAAACAAAGCGACCCAAGGAGTGAGAAAGTATATTGTGACACTATGCTAGAAATGAATTCACTTTAAAGGGAGTCCATCTTGGAATCTATCCAAAGGCGTTCAGTTCCTGAACTACCAACGGGCCTTGTGAAGTGATGGCATGGATCCTGAATGTAATATGTATCTTCTTTGGCTTACTAATCTCACTCTTGAATTCCCCAATGTCCATTCGCATTTAGATTTTCCCCCTGGATATCGGCCCCTCATTTCTCTTCCCACTGCTCTACCGTTCTCCATCAAAATGGCTTAGAGCTTTGAGACACCAAAATTGGCTTTGGAACTCTAAAAATATCAGGTTAATATACCAGAAAAACCAATTCAGGATATCAATTAGGGCATTGTCGGGATCCAATAAATGCATCAGGGGGAATAGGTAGGAGACGGTGGATACCATTGAGCTTGATCCTTATAGTAGACATTGAAATATGACAAGGAAAAAGGTTACTATGAAACGTCACTAAGTACTAGTTTCCGTGTCATTTTTCTTTTAGGAAGCTAATATGCAGAACTTCTGACTAAGGATAGGCTTCATTTTTAAAAAGTGAAAGTTCTCCTATGCATTCATGGTGGTACAAGAGCAGCTTTAAATATCAATGTCCTTGTTCTGCTCTCTCAAGTCATTATTTTCTCCAACACTCATTTAAGGAAAAGGGCAGATTTCAATCTTCATTTGAAAAAAATTAAAGCTGGTAGAAAGGTCTACGATGTTTCAGGACACTGATATAATTCACATTAGAAGTGTTCTTAAAAGCAAGGACACAGGGTATTTTAAGGCAGCACTTTGAGGGGCACCTGGGTGGCTCAGTCGGTTAAGTGCTGACTTTGGTTCAGGTCATGATCTCCTGGTTTGTGGGGCTGAGCTCCATGTCAGGCTCTGTGCTGACAGCTCAGAGCCTGGAGCCTCCCTTGGATCCTGTGTCTCCTTCTCTCTCTGCCCCTCCCCACTTGCACTCTGTCTCTCTCTCAAAAATAAAATAAACATTAAATTTTTTTTTTTTTTAAAGTGCTTTCAGATTGGCTGAAATTCTTTGCATTAGTTACACATTTTGTTTAAATAGTATCCACTTTTTCTGGAAAGTTCCCTTCTGGTGATTGATCCATATTTCTCCACACATCTGGTTACAGTTGACAGTTCCAGGGAGGGCAGCTGACCCAAGCCAGCTCAGGCAGATCCTGTAAAGGACTCTCGTTCAGCAGAGAGAAAAAAACCTCAATGTCGCTTTAGAGGCAGGCTTGGGGATTAGGGTGCTGCCAGCCCTTCTGGTTTTTTTGTTTTTAATTTTATTTTTAAAGCTAATTTATTTTGAGAGAGAAAGAGCAGGGGAGGAGCAGGGAGACAGAAAGAATCCCAAGCAGTGTCAGTGGGATCCCAATCCCAAGCACTGTCAGTTTGGAGACCGATGTGGGGCTCGAACTCACAAACCATGAGATCATGATCTGAGCTGAAACCAAGAGTGGGACGCTTAACTGACTGAACCACCCAGGTGCCCCAGCCTTCTGTTTTTGGTTCCAGAGGGGAGAACCAACAACCAGAGATGGTGAGTCTTGGGATTGTGCCAGTCCAGGGTCCCAGTCATCCTGAGGCTTACATCACATTACATTACGGCTGGCAATGATTTAACTGGTTCTTATGAAGTACCAGACATTCAGCTCTAGGTATTTTTCATGTTTCTCTTTTAGCCTGAAAATCCCTGGAGATAAATATCATCACGTCCTCTCAGCTTTATGGAACATTCTGAGGCATAAGGAGCTTAAGTAACTACAAAGCTGAGCTGGGATTCCAACCCATGGGGTCCAACTCTAGAGCCAGTGCTCTGAACTACATTTTTACTCCATCTCTAAGCTAATAAGCAATTTCCCTCATCAAAGCAAGTTTCAGTTGGGTATCTTGCACTTTCAGCCAAATTATGTACTATGTATTGTAGGTATACTAAGTAATACACTAATGAAAGCAATCAAAGAATACCTCAATCTGAGTATGTCCAAAGCCATGTTGTTATCTTTCTCAAACTTGTTTCCCTTCCCTTTCTCTCTAAATGACATTTTCATCCATACAAGATGAAATTAAATCTTGGGAATCATTCTGGATCCCTTCTCAGCTTCCACAACACCTCATTTTATATCCCAAGCCTCTTTATTCTACAAAAATTGGGCAGTTGTAATGGACACAACCTGATCCTCAAGCCAGTCCCCTTTTTTTAATTTTTACTTTCACTTTTTAAAGTAGGCTACACACCCAGTATAGAGCTTGAACTCACAACCCTGAGATCAGGCCCTGAGTTAAGATCAAGTCGGACGCTAAACTGATTAAGTCACCCAGGCATGCCCCCTTTCTCTTCATTCCCACATTTGATGCCCTAATTCATACAAATGGTCTTAACCTTCTTTAACCTTTTAGTGCCCTAGGATCTTCACCAGTAAGAGGGGGTCAATCATACCTATCCCCTGAGGCATTCGAGGATTAAATAAGATAAAGTGTGAGAACCACTTAGCACAGTATTCGACAACTGTTAAGGTATTTCTTTTAAGAACTAAAAAAGTTTTAATATGTGCTCATGGAGAATTCATTGTTTGCTTTTATAGCAAAAACACAAACTATAATAAATTCATCAAATGATTTCATATTTTTGCACTTCAAGTGACCTGTATGATTTCCTGCATTTTCCAACGTAATAAAAATTCTTAGAACACACACACAAAACCCCACTCCCCAAAACCCAACAACATTCAATCCCCACTCCTTAACTATGCTCTATTAGCAGCTATGTTAGGGATTGCCATGTATCTGATGAGTACAGCACATTCATCAGATATACACATTCAGAATCAACTTCCTTGATTGTATTAAGTCAACTACTAGAGCTTTAAGTTGTTCCCCTTGTTTAGTGAACATTCAAAAAATAAAATATAAATTCACACATTCACCCGAACACAGAAGGGCCTATGTATCATACAGGTTATATACAATACACATATTATTCATATTCTACTTCATATTAGATTCTTTGGCTTGATACCCAATTTTCATATTGGATTAATAAAGCATAAAAAAGCATACTGTAAGGATCAAATATTTGACACAGCCATTCAGCCTTATCCATTAACATACACACACACACACAGAAATTTTAAGTAAAATTAAGCACTTGTCTTTATTAGCTTTCTAATTAGCCAACATATGAACCCAACTTGGAGCCTATGGGTGGGGTGTTTAAAACAAACAAAACAAACATGAATTGATCTTTGTGTAAGAGATAGAAAAGGAAAACATAATGATCAAGCTCAAACTTATGATTTCCTTACATTTTTCTCTCCAACATGTATCTTCATTGCCTAGTTAAGATTCAAACTTTTAACAGAAGATAGTATTTTTAAATGTCTTTAAGTTACCCTAAAGGACTACTTCCCCTTACTGATTTTCATACCTTTCCATTACTGTCCATGTTGTTTACTACATTAACACCTGAGCAGTATCAGGTCCTGTTAGAATTACCAGGAACCAGATTTCTGGTTTATAAATGAGGGATATATAATTTGTCTTCAAACACAAAAGGAAAACACTGGGTAGGGGAACGGTAGTGAGGAGTCACAGTATTTTTTAAATTTCAGAGGTTTTAGAAGTAGCCTATTGGTAATAAACTCCAGGTCAAAGTTTTCCCTTCTGTTCTGAATGATATGAAACTTGGGAATCTTGCCACACCAATACTTGTTCAGGCATTTGAATAGATTCCAGGCCTTTTATGAGAAAGAAAAACTTCAGTTTTAACTGTTAACTAACATTTTTGTAGTGGCATAAGGTCTTCTTTGATCCATAGGATTAGGCAAACTTTGTTACCCACACATCTCACTTCTTCAAAGGTATTGATGTCCATCTTGGGGAGCAGAAAAACCTAAAACCTGCATCACAATATCCAACAAAATCTCGATTAAAAACCTTACTATAAAAATGACAATGTAAATGAGGAAAATTTAAAAGAAAGCCACATAATGTCAACTTCAGGATGGGAGTAATTTTAAACAAGACAGGAAATCCAGAAGACATAAAAACTGGTTAAGAGTGGACATTAAAAAAAATGGTACAATCAAAATATACCGTAAATCATGTCAAAATACAGACAATGGTGAAAAATATTTGCAATCCAAAAAATTGTGTTAATATTCTTACTATTCCTACCAATCAAAAATTTTTGTAAAATTGGCAATTGATTTCAGATGAGGAAATGGAATTATCATTAAGCATGAAAAGAATACTCAAAAAAATCATAGATATGCCAAATTAAAACATGAAGCCATTGGACTGGCTAAAAAACACTATTATTAATTTGCAGTACAAGTGAGGATATAAGATAAAGGTGATTGATGGGAAGAGTAAATCAACTGTAAGCTTGACTTCACTAATAAATGGGAATCCATCTTTATCTACTTAAGTGCCACCATCATTTTGTCTAAGAATGTTCACTACATTAATAGCAAAAACTACAAATAACCTACCTGGGGCAGTTGGTTAAGTTGGGGAACCTTCATACAACAGCCTACTATGCTCCTATTAAAAATACGTAAAAGCCATTTTGATTAATAAGTACAAGGCACTATTGTGACTCACATGCATATATTTCTTCTTTACAGAAGCCCATGATTTATCTCTGTATTATAGAAGTAGTAACTGAGACACAGAGAGAAGTAACTCATTGAGACTATGTCATACTGCTGGTTTTATAGATGGAGGGGGCCAGAAACCAAGAAGTGTAGATGGCTTCTAGAAACAGAAAAAGATAAGAAAAACAGATTTTGACATCAGAGCCTTGAGAAGGAAACAGCCCTGCTGACACCTTTCAGCTCAGTGAGACAAATTTCAGACTTCTGACCTCCCAAACTGGTAAGTTCGTGTTGCTTTAAGCCATTAAGATTGATGCAATTTTTTTACAACACCGATAAGAAACTAATACAACATAATAAGGGATAATAAAAGTACTATGTGGACATTATTTCCAAAAATGCCTTTACTAAAGTTTAATGTAGGGGCCATCACTTTCTGGTATAAACAGTTAAGTTCTGTATCATCTATGAACCTATTGCTGAGAACAGTGCTAGATCCATAAAGAGATACGTAATAAACATGAATAAATAACAGCTTAGCATAGATATGACTTTTTTATTGAGGTATAATTTGACATTGAACTAGCAGTTCCGGGTATATGACAGGATTAAATATTTGTATATATTGCAAAACGATTACCTTTTCTCTATGGATTTTGGAAATTAGTAGAAAATGTGTCCATCACAACAGGATCAGTCCTATCAGAATAACTTTTTCAGATAGCAGTTTCAACAAACTACATTCTGAGTTATCAAAATTTCACATTAATGATGCAGATTCCTCTTAAGCATCACAAGAAACTAATATTCATTTTGTGGAAATACATATTCTAGTATGTCTGTAACTCCTAAGCTCAAAAGATCTAAGACATGTACTCTAATGCTTTAATGTTACATTATAAATACACATAAAAGTGATTCAAAGGTATGTGAATGCTCTACTAGAAAAGACAATAAAAAAAAAGTCTAACCACATAAAGGAATATAAAACTATTTATTGACCACTGTTTACCAGTATTTACAATAAAGTAAATAATATACAGTTGGATAACATTCTGACTACAAAGTTATTGTTTTTCCTGGTTTCTGCTGAACCAGTAACTCAAATACTGAGAAGATTGAGCCTACATGTAAGGAATGAGTTGGGGTAAAGAAAAAACATGCAGGTCAAGAATTTAGATTACAGAGGTCTGTCCCCCCATTTATTCCAGCAGGTGCTAAATGCCAACATCTCTAACCATCTGATTATGATCAGGTTTCCATGAACAAGTTTTAAACATTCCATGAATCATGACCTTTTTTTAGTCAGTGCAGTATAGGGATTTCAACTTCTTCAAAGGGAATGGTTCACCAGAAGGAACCTTTAAATGTCCATTTAACTAAGTTTTGCTTACCTAATTAAAACATACCAGGACTTGTCTGGTTTTTTTCATTTGGGTGGGGAGGTTATTGGTAGTGATAAAATTTTCCTTTCAGGAATCTTGCAAACGAACTTGCATTTGTGTGACTGCAGACATGAATTCTGTTACGGCTGGTTTCAAATTGTCCAATTTAAATTGCTTACATTATGTGTAAGCCCAATTAATTACAAAATTTGAAAGGTTAAGGCTTCAGGAAAACTTTCAATTTAAGTGATTTCTTAGGTTGCTGAAAATGATGGCATCCCAGAAACGTGGGCTTATCCATGGTTATAAAATGCTGTTTTTATTTTGGGGAATGTTAAAAAAAAAAAAAAAAAAAAAAAGAAAACGATTTACGTATGTATTTTAAGTATATACACACAAAAAAAACCCCCAAATAAACAAAAAACCCAGAATGGTCCTTAGGTATATAGGAGTTAAACACAAATTCTGATTGAAGAACAACTATGAAGATTTCCCCCAACATTTAGAAAAGGTGTTCTCTAAAGCAGGGGAATAATATACCATGGTCTCAAATATTCTTCTCTGATAAAGGAAGCAACTACAGAAAGCTTTTATTTGTTCAAAGTAACCAGTGCTATAGATGCAAAAAACCCCAACAACTCCCCCAATACTACTTCAAAACAAACATATCAAACTTGATTTTCATTAGAATGTTATTTTTTCACACTAATAAACCAAAAAACCAAGACCCAGATTTTATATATATATATAAATATATATAAAAAGCAACACAAACAATTATTGAGCTTCATCTTCCGGACAAGAATGCCAAGTTAGTCTCTCTTCATAAAAAGCAATTACAATCTGAGGACACTTCATATTTGCCTCTTTTGCCAGCACCAAGTCTGCCTCATCTGAATCTTTCCTGTTGTGAGGAAAAAAAATGTTCAGTCAAAAGTCTCAATGATTTTTGTCAACTGCAAGTCTTTCACTTAAGTCGTAATTCAATCAAAAGGTGTTTAAGTGCTTCTGAAGGATTATGTGGTACATGTGACTATGTTCCAATACAACCTCATCTTCCAAAACAAGCCAGTTTGCCAAATTTTGTTTTAAAACATCATAGCAAGAGAAACTAGAATCATCCTTTCAGCAGATAATTACTACCTCATAATGATGAAAACTATAAAACCTTTTCTAGTTAAGGCTTCACAAATTTAAAAAAATCTATTCCTATTTTAAAATAAAACAGCAATCATCTGCACACTTACCATTTCATGAGAAACATTAATTCTCCACTGCTGTCTGTGGCACCAATTATTCGTTCAGGATCAAGACCTCTGGCAAAGCCTCTTGGTTTATCAGCCTGATTAAAAAGATATTGACTATTAAAAAGATATTGACTTTTCATATAGCAAACTAATAATATTAACTTCCAATGTGTTTACATGAAATATAGCTTTCAAATAAAAATCATCCCATAGTGAAAAAGAAATAGCAAGAGAAAAAACCCTTATTTAGTACTAAAACATAATTTCCATTAACCTTTCAAGAAGCTACAACAAATGTGGGTATCTAAAAGTATTCTAAATTGCAAGTCAAGGTAACAAATACCTTTCCGTATCCTAATACATCAAAAGACAGAACTGTATGGGCACATAAAAAAATTAATCCCTTTATTTTGCTAACTCATCCATCAATAATTGTAAATTCTTGAAGATTTCACTTGTAGGTATTAGTCTAAATTACCCACATATTTTAAAAGCACACACAAAACACAAATAGGAAAATAGTAAAAACTTCAAAACTCACACTCATCAGTAATGTAATCAATGTGAATTATAGGAAACCTTATAAAATACTTAGCATAAACCAGTGCTTCTAAAAGTGTGGTTTGAGGACCCCTGGATATTCTAGAGACCATTGGTATGTGTCTGTTTATCTGCAAGGTCCCCTCTTTTCATGTATCTCTGACTTCAGATTATCTTCGTATTATCTCCAAACATTGAGAGCAAATCAGATGCAGAAGTATCTTAAGCCAGACATCGAAAAGATTTGCAAAAATGTAAAACGACACTCTTCTCGTTTATTTTTCATGAAAAGTTATGAACATGCAATAGGTTCTGTCACTGTTAACTGAATACAAGGATTTTAGGAATTTGTTTTATTTCTCATATAGTTAGTATTGATAGTCATAACACACATGAACAAAAGTTTTTGGGGATTCTCAGTAATTTTCTCAAGTATTAAAGGGGTTCTGAGGCCAAAAACGTTTGAGAACTGCCTACGTCAACAAATCCCTTCTCCCTACCAGACTTTATCTATATCCTAGGGTCTGGAGTCAGATTACCTGGGTTAGTTAGAATGAAGACTCTAACCTTTACTGTGTGGCTTTGGGCAAGTTAACCTCTGTGGTTCAGGTTTTTCTATAAAACAGGAATAATACTATCTGTCTCAGACGTTTTGCAGTATGCAAAGTACAAATTAAGTTACATAGAACACTGCTGGGCACATTGTAAGAGCTCAAAGTAGGGTTAAGTATTGTTATTAAACAGTGCTTCTTATCAGTATCTATCTATGCCTATAAATTCTTAACACACTACCTTTTTGCTTTGGCCGCTGAAGCATTCAGAACCAAATATGTCGTCAACCTCTCTGTTTCTCATCTGGGAAATGGGGATAATACCTATAATCTTAATAAACTTGCCATGAAGATTTAACAGATTATCTGTGAAGCACTTGGCATCTAGTTCAAATGATAAAATTTTAAATCCAAAGACCTTATCAATGCATCTATGTTTTCTGTTTAATTCCTAAACCTAAATACTAATTCAGAATCAAGACCTTTTCTCAAATTGATGTTAGGTCAGTAGGCACGGTCAGTATAATGTTTTGGAGTTGAGGGTATAAGCAAGTAGTTATGTGTTTTGCCCAAAGCCACAGAAACATTAGAGAAGCAAAGACTGGATCAAAATATCCATGTACTGAATGAACCAATTATCTCATTTCACACCCTCCCCCCAACCAAACCCCAAAAAACCATAAAAATAACTTCCATTACCAATGATTATATACTTCAAAATCAAAGTGTTATTTGCCAATATCCTTGACAAAACAAGGATCTCATGCAGAAGTACTTTCTGGTGGTCAATGCCACTAACAGTCCCTAATCAGGATGTGCCATGTGGATTATTTTTACTACATTGTAAAGGACAGCAATGATCTAATCTTTGTGTTCGTTGTATTTAAGACTGCCAGTCCCGGATCACAGGAAATGGTTTTACTAAGGCTCAAATCCAACAATCTACTCAAAATAACACTAGCATAACAATTTAAGTGGTATAAGCACTTACTGCACATTTATATGATGCAGGCTAAATCATGTTTATCCTTTTTTGTCCTACATATTACGCATTTTAAAAAAGCTTTTCAATGATTTTTAAAGCATTCCAATTTTAAGTATTTTAAATGTACTTTAAAAATCAAGCCATCAACCTTTTACAAAGTTAGTCTGGTGGACAATATTTTACACTTACAGCATCTCTTTTCTTCTTGGATTTGCTATCATCAGATTCACTGTCAGATAAAGATTTTCTTTTTGTGCCATCTTTTTCTTTACCAGCTTTTTGAGAATTAAGAAACGCTTCAATTAACTCTGGACAATCTAAATTTTCTTCAGGTTCCCAAGTATTGTCAGCACTAGGTTCAGTTAAAAAAAAAAGAAAAAAAATTCAATTAAATACAATTCATCACCATCATCCACATCCATTTAATATTTATCTGAAAAAAGTCTGCTGTACTGCAGATGCTTCTTCCCTAGCTCCACATTCTCAAGAAAATCTGCTTATGTTTCCTGTGTCTTTCTCAGCCCCCTATTAATCTGCTGTATTACATCCAAGTTAACTGTACCTGACTCTAGCAGAATAATTAGAGCTAATATTTTTCTAAGTACACCAATAACCCACTTCAGAATTTCTCTGAAAAGGCTTTAAAAATGTGGATTCCTTATTCCCACCCCAAGTTACTTTACCAGATCAATCAGACTATGCCTCAAATTGGGATCTCCAATACTGTGTTTGAAAACACAATTCTAAGGCATTCTTAAATGTGAGACAGAATTGTCAATTTCTGCTGGGTCCTCAAATTGGGTAATGAAGAACAGGGGTTGGCAACCCAAAAGTCAAATCCAGCTTTTTGTATGTTGGGCAAACTAAGAATGGTTTTCACATTTTTAATTTGTTGGGAAAAAATTTCAAAATGACATTTACGTGAAATTCAAACTTTAGGGCCATACAGTGTCATTAGAACACAGCCATGCTCATTTGTTTAATGTAGTGTCTGCTGCTCCTTTTGTATTATATTTGCAGAGATGAGTAATCATGAGAGACCTATGGTCCACAATGCCTGAAGTATTTACCATATGATTCTTTAAGGAAAAAGTTTGGCAACCCCTGATATAAGGCTGAGATGAGCATTTTCATGTTTTTCAGAAGGACTAGAAGAAAAATGAATAGCAATTACCAATATGAAAGATAATCCTAGTGATAGGCTTGCAACTTTTTTTTTTTTGTAAACGCTATGCCCAATGTGGAGCCAGAACTCAAAACTGCGAGATCATGAGTAGTATGGTTTACAAACGGAACCAGCCAGGCTGGTTAAGACCCCTAGTTTTAACTTTGCGTGCTCTGATCCAAAAAGACTTTACAGAACAAGACAGAAAGAAATTAATTTTAGAGATGTTGGAAAACAAAGGTAATGTTAACCTCTGATTATAACCTGCGTCTTTTGATATGCTGAGACTCTAAAATTGGAAAACCTGAATCTGAGAACAGAGGAGCACAACAGAGTTGAAGCAGAGCCTCCGTCTAATATAACACAGATCTACGTAACCCTAACCCTTTCTATATGTGGATAATATAGGCTTGTATATTACCTAATACACTGCACAGTTATCTAGCAGGTCTCAATCATAATAATGGCCTTAAGTTTCAGAGAAAGAGGGAGAAAAGGAGTTAAGTTTCTTAATATTTTGATGGGCTGGGTAGAAACAAACAGCATTTAATGTCTCGAGATTCCAAAACAACAAAAAAAAACCCACCATATGAAGGTAATCAATTCTTTGACACATTGGTTAAATCTAACTTTAAAATAGTTCGGACTTGGGGCACCTGAGTGGCTCAGTCAGTTAAGCTTTCGACTCTTGATTTCAGTTCAGGTCACGAACTCACACTTTGTGAGAGCGAGCCCTGTAGCTGACAGCTCCCTCTCTCTCCGCACCTCATCCCCATCCTGCACACGTTCTCTCAAAAATGAAAATAAAGTAAAATAAAATATGATAAAATAAAAGTTCAGACTTATTTTGCTTTGTTCTCCTACCTGTTGGAAATTTTTCTAGTGGCAAATTACGAATTTATGATGTACACTTTCGCTCAACTAAGAATACTGAAAGGATAAAATAAGAAACCTTCAATCTTCCATTTAACTCGTAATTCCCAAATTGCTTATGGAGGCAGCTTTAAAGGTAAACGGTGGGGCATGTAGTAGGTATCAGATATCTGAAGCCTAATTATTTAACTAGCACACTCCCCCATGTCCACCCCGTTCAGAAAACTGTTGACTATCTTCACTATCCATTTTTTATAAGTCACTGGCCGTGGAACCTTGCTGTTTTTGTGGTATTAGGCAAAAGATTCCAAGGAGATTTAGCACAAGCTAAATGTAAGAGTAGAATTTCTGCATGAGTTATTCGCAATACATTATAAAAATTAGGACAACAATTAGCAACGAGGAATATAAAGAACTAAGGAGCTTGAAAAATGCCCTGACTGCTTCTTAGAGATTAGGATACAGTAAACCTAGTGTATGGCGCAGGTCCTGGATTATGATAAGCACTTCTGTTCAACACCCACCAGTCTACCTTATATAGCTTCACACCTTATATAGCACACCCTCCCTATGTAAGGAAACGTCAATTAGATATTCTAATTGGTACAATACTTAACTACCTTAAAATGCATTATACGGTGAACTGCACTCTGTAAATGTGACTCTTCAAGGCAATCGACTAGTTTCAAATATGCTTGGTTACGACTGTAGGCTAAAGACTTGGCTCTTTTTAAACAGCTCTCAATCAAGGTACCCTAGATTGAGGTATCTTTACATTTAAAAAGGTATCTTTACATTTAAAGAAATCTATGGAGAAACTGATTTTAAAAACTTCAGACTAAAAGCAAACTTTAAATGTCACTTAACTGCAGTTAAACATCTAATAAAAGCACCAGGTTTCTTACTCTGTAAATCCCTTCCACTTCAGGAAATACTCCACCTTCCCATTCACTACACGTCGGTCCAGTACTTTTTCCACCACAAATTCTTCAGGCTCTGCCTCTTCTACTTTTTTACTCTTTCCATTCTGTTTCTTTCCCATTTTTTGCTAAAATAAAACAAAAAAGAGATTTAAGAGACATTTTTTAAAAATTCTGAGTACATTTTAAGGACTAAATTAAAGACTGCATTCGACACCTGTGTTTTTACTTCTATATCCCAGGGAGACCCTTCTGAAAAGATTAAAGTCAACAAAAGGAATACTTAATTCCATTTTAGCTCAAACCTATCACCCACCCCCCTTCACTGAAATAATACAATCAAAAACACTGGAAAATACTGTTATCTTCTCCAAATCCAATCTCTCATCTAGTCTACAAGACCAAGTTTACTAGAGTTTGCACTCATTTTAACTGCAAAAAGCAACAGACAACTGGAAAAGTACCAGAAGATGACACAAAGAAGAGAGTACTAGTAACAGGTCTTACTGAGCCACAGTCCCATTAAACTATAGCCCCCAAACACTAAAACCCCGTGTCAATGCAAACACCAACGTTAAGCCTTGATTATACAGAAAAGAGGTAAATGCGGAATGAAAACATGGTTCAGAATCCTGATATCAATTGTAGAGTCAACTAAGGAGACCATGAAGAGGCTAAAAAGGACGCTAGTATTGTTCCGTAATTTCTGTAGATAGTATTACAGATCACGTGGAACAAAGCTATAATGTTGTCACACGAAGATGCCAAAATGCTGGATCATTTTAATTCTCCAATGTGAAAAAATCTTGGTTTCTCAAGAGTCCAAACTGGTAGCCAACAAAATTCATGTAGAGAAGTTTTTAGGTTAGTTTTTTTCTTTACATAATGCTACGAGAGAAGCCAAAAGACCATGCTAAACCCCACACTATTTTCCAGTAAGTCAGATGTTATGAGGATTGATAAGGGATAAAACAAAAAACTTAAATGGTTAATTAGAAGAGACTAAGGGAGGGAAACCTCAAATGTTAATTCTAAATTCATTTCAGTGGTGCTATTAAAAAAAAAACCTTAATTGCTAACACTGAAGTCACCCCTAATACAGCATACAAGCAAAAAAGTTAACCAGCAATACTTCAAGATGGCAAAAAAACATTAAAATTATGGAATTATTCACAAATGTACACACATAGAAGTAATAAAACTCCTCTGGAATTTACAATAACCCAGCAAACACCTGATTTTGTTGGATACCTTCTCTAAGTCAGGCCTTATAATTTTCATTAATTCACATACTGGGTTATCACAACCAGTCAGATAGCTTTTTGTTTCTGTACAGTACAAGGAATGGTAGTGAGAGAAATGAAGAACTGGTGTAGACAAAAGTCTATCAGTGATCCTAAATGATAAAACAGCCATCTTCATGAAGATGAGGTTAACAGAATAAAGAGGAAAGCAAAAATAAGCACAGAGAGTGAGAAGAATAAACACTAATAAAACTTGGCACAAAAAATGAAGTATTTACTTCTATGGCACCCATAAGCTACTTACAAATGTTCATTTTTTTCTTTTCAAAAAAAATTCACCCACTTTCCCACATAAATTAAAAGCACACCTCATCTCTTGAAGTGAAAAGAACTTTCAAGACTGTCAATTTATGATCCCTTGACAAAGGATAAAATGCTTCAGGATCATCAAGTTACGGACATTGAAGACTATCAAAACTGTGCCAAAGCAATAGAGGCATCTATGTGTGCTTTCATCCTCCAAACCTCAGGGATAGCTAGTTCCTTCTCCTTCCAATACTTGAAGGTCACAGGCAACCGTACAGCCAATTCAATTATCTATACACTTTGGTTTACTGGTTATGGAAGTTGAAGGGCAGTTCAATCCTGACGGGGCATGGAAGATGCTTTGCGCTTTCTTCCACTGAGGGCTTTGATGTGAATCTTTTGTGCCACACTTTACACTTCAACATTTGCCAGGATTTGAGTTAAATGTGCAACCTAATGATGGTAAAAATTAAAAACCAGCAACTTGCCTTTTTAGTGTGAAACCCAAGAGAGGAATATACAAACCAAAACCAAATGTTTTACCTTATTTACGTGTTAGCACTCACCTTTAACATGATTGCAATTATTAATGCAATGTGTTAGAATTACTGTGAGAATCATAACGTTGAATTTTGCGATTTGTATATGAATATTTCAATGTTTTAAAAAACCTGTAACAATATGGCTGAGCATACTACGTCTTTACACATTCATAGAACTTTTAACGAAGTATAGGAATGAATGCAAACTTTGGATTTAAGAGAGTGAAAAAATTTAATTGCTCCAAATTTAATTGCTGCAGATCTAGTCTTCTCTCTTCCCGGGACATATGTATGGTTTTGTTCATTTTGTATTTAAAAAACCACATGGCAATGATGTGATTTTAAGGCCTTAATGTATTTTAGAATAATTAAGCTTGAAATATGACAGTATGACTAAAGTAATTCCCAAGATTGAATGACTTTTGTCCCAACCTAGGTGTATGAGGAACAACTTCTTTAACCAACACTGAAAATACCTGCTCTCTCTAGAATTCAATATAGGGAGATTTAGGGACTCTTATGCCAACACGCAAGAGCTTTACAGCACTGCCTGTCAATATTCTTCCATGTTGCAAAAGTTTATTTTTATTTCAAGATAAAAATACTCTGTAAAATTCATGTTGCTATCCTCCCAAGATTAGGTTTCTTTAAATGGATTAAGACACTATTAAGCCAAGCCTTTAAGTATCTTAATGTAATGATTTCGTTTTTGCCCCTAATTCTCCCCATAACAACACTGCAGGGAGAGGGGACTGGGAAATACATGTGGATGTAAATATCTCAACCACAGAGATGCAAAGTTATAATTTTGGGGGGAAAAAAATTTGAGTTAGATCCTTACGTATTTTAGGTTTTCATTAACTTACCAATGTAGTTTTATTGGAGGCCATTTTTTATTGCAGACTTGAAGAGCTATTACTAGAAAAATGCATGACAGTTAAAAAGAAGTTTGCACGACACAAAAAAGGTAGGTAAACACAAGTTTTGTTTGGATTCCAACCCCCACTTATGTATCGTATATTTAAAATTTGTACTCAAATCCAGAGATGCAGATTTGAGCTCCTGCCTAAGTTATTAGTGACCTATGCTTGCTGAGTATATCAGTGTTGTAACCAAGTGGATTGAGAAATCCTTATTGGGTACCCTGGTATCTGAGACAGTTTTACAAAGGAAAAAACAGTAGACAAATATTTTTTCCCCAATCTAAATCCCGCTGATATCAATCCTATCCAGAATTTTTAAAAAAGTCAAATAACTAGTTTCAAAATTCGATGTGATAACCCAAACAATCATAATTATTAAACTACCTTCAATTTTCCCACTAGACCTTGTAACAGTCCAAACAGGCACCTACATAACCCCAACTTGGTTTCTTTTTAGAACCCCCCCCCCTTTCTAATCACTAGTTTTAAAAGCTGAAGACAGAAAAAAAACATACTGAGATGCGTGAGTCCCATTTCGTGCCACTTTTAAGACAAACCACCTCTTCAGTCTATCCGCCCCCCATAAGCCCCACCCTGCTTAACCAGGCCCAAACACCCGGCCCCCGCCCCCCACCCGGGAGCGCGGGCCTCGTGGTCAGCGCATCCGCGGGGAGAAACAAAGGCCGCGGCCCGGGGGCTCAAGGGCACTGCACCACTGGGCCCGCGTTCGTCCCCACCCGGCGGCAGCCACGTAACGGAACGCCCGCCGCAGCCTCAAGACAGCGAGCCGTGCTGATGCGGGAGAACGCACCGCCCTCACGGGAGGCCCAAGTCGCCGACCGAGGCCGCGAAGGGGAGGAGGGCCCCTCATCTTGATCGCGGGTGGGGGAGGGGGAAAGGAAATGCGCTTTGTCTAGAAATAAGGCGGCTGTCGCCACAGCTCTCTACCCTCTCGAGGTCTGTCTCGTTCTCCCCCTCCCCCACAACTAACTCCAGGCAGCGGCCCAGCGCCAGGCCAGCCGCTGGGTCTCCGCTCGACTCTCCGCTGCTTCCCGCCAGCTCCTGACTCGGGGTCGGGCGGGGAAGGGCGGGAAGCAAGGAACTGGGGTGCGGGGCGAGAATCCCTGGGGCGCAGGTGGTATCTTAAGCACCACCACCGCGTAGAGAAAGAGAAAGAAAGACACCGACTTCACCGCCTCCGAGCTGCTCCGCGTCCCGGGTCTGCGGCGTCTCCGGCCCTGCGCGCCTCAAGCTCCAGCCACATCCGAGGGGGAGGGGGCTGGGGAGCTGCGCGCCGGGCAGCCGCTGGGGGGGGGGGGGGTAGGGGAAATGGCACCGCCCACGCCGGGCGGCCGCGAGGGGCGGGGCAGCCGGGTGCGCGCTCCCGGCGGGGGAGGGGCCGCGCGCCGCGCCCGCTGGGAGCCGGTGCCCGGGGCAGGTGGAGGGCGCCAGCGACGGGGCACTTACCGTTCGCGGCGTAGCGCCTGGTGGCCCCCGGAGGGGAGGGAGAGGGAAGTAGGGGCGAGGACAGTGACCGAGCTTCTAGACGGAGGCGTTTCTGTTTCGCAGCTGCAGCGCCTGGCGCCAAAACCGGGCTCCGCCCACTTCCTCGCCCCTGGATGTGGGTGCCTTCAAACGCTAGGGGTGAGGGAGTGAAGAAAAACTTGGGCGGGGAGAATCGGAACTAAGCAGGAGTGCCCCTCTCAAACCACTCTCTCCAAAGACCTCTCTTGAACCCAAGGGGTCGACTCCCAAAGACGTTGGACAGGGTTGGTGGCGTGTGAAGTGTAACGTGTTGACTAGAAGTCGCTTCGGGTGTTTCCGGAAGGGGCCGAGTCAGTCCTCAGAGCAGGAGGGGAAAATTGGGGGAGGGAAATCGCTAGGGGGAGGCTACAGATTATTCTGGCGGGAGATGAAGGGCGGGGGAGCGAATTAACAGAAGTTTTGCTGCAGGGACCACCTCCCGGCTTGAGGGGGCTGGGCTTTAGGGCTGCGGGTTAAGCTCCTCCCGACAGCGTTAATTTCAAACTGCGCGACCGTTTCTCACCTGCCCTGCGCTAAGGCGGGGGCTGGACCCAATTCCATTAGAGAGAACTACGCAGGACTCGAGCCTTCCGCAATTCACTGAGCCCATTTACGCAAGTGACGTCAAGCACTGCTACTGGCTGCTGGGGGGGGAGGAGTACGTACCTGGCGTAAGGAGGGCGTAGAGCGTTCCCGCCATTGGCGGCGGTTAGGACGTTTACGCAACGGCCTGACGTAGGGGAAGACGCGTTGGTCGGGGGGAAGGTTCTAGAAAAGCGGCGGCAGCGGCTCTAGCGGCAGTAGCAGCAGCGCCGGCTCCCGTGTGGAGGTGCTCTTAGCGGTGTTGTTTCTCGAGCAGCAGCAGCTCTCACTACAGCGCCAGGACGAGTCCGGTTCGTGTTCGTCCGCGGAGATCTCTCTCATCTCGCTCGGCTGCGGGAAATCGGGCTGAGGCGACTGAGTCCGCGATGGAGGTAACGGGTTTGAAATCAATGAGTTATTGAAAAGGGCATAGCGAGGCCGTTGGCGCCTCGGTGGAAGTCGGCCATCCGCCTCCGTGGGAGAGCGGCGGTGAAATTGGGCCACTTCAAAAGCGGCTCGTCTCAGGATATTTTTGAGGAGAGGTCGTTAGCGGAGGCCGGATTGTGAACAGTATCTTCCCCACCCTCAGCCTGCCGGCGCCATTTCCCTTTGCTGGGGGTGGGGGATGGGGAACTTCCACATGGCGGACGCAGTCCTGGTTTGGCGAAAAGTGGGGCGCGGAGGCGGAAATTCTTACTTCCTTTTCAAAGCACGCTGATTTGGGGGCTCTGGCGTCCCCGCGTTTGAGCTTTTCGGCGGGCTTCGGATCCTCCGGAGCGAGGCTGCGGAGCTTCCCCTCCCCCCCTCCCGGGAACCGGATTTGGCGGCCGCCATTTTCATTCCTTTCCTTCCTCGCAGCGTTTTTCTTTTCAGTCTTTGGATTCTGCTAGTATCGTTCCTTTACGGAAGAAGAGAAGTGGCTAACTATTTTTCTTTGTTTTCGGGTTGTTCTCATGCCGTTTCGGGGTGGATTCCGAGGGTTTGGGGGAGCTTGGATCTTTAAAGTCCTGCGCAGCTCGTTAGAGGCTCTTTGCTTTCCCCTCGATGAAATGGCGCCATTGCGTTCAGAAGCCACACCGAAGAGCGGGCGGGTGGGGGAGTCGGTTCCCCGGGGCTGGTTCGCACCGGTGTAAGAGGAGGTAAAACGACCTAGGGTGTCGGGCCGAGTTTTAAGGGAAGCCATATTACAAAGAGAACATTTTGTTTTCCAGCCCTCGCTTTTTGGGTAACGGTTTTATCGGAGTCTGCGGTGACTTAAAAGCTAGTTGAATTGCAGGAAACTTTAGACATAAAAAGGGGAGCCATTAAGTTAGTACCGATTGGGGGTGGCAGTGGGGACGGGGGTGGGGGGGTTGGTTTCACGATCCCGTAAGGATTCCTTGAATTGTAAGATATTCGTGGTAAATCACATTTTTGCTGGGAAATGTAATCTTTCCTGGGTAAGACTAGAGGGTCTTGTGATAAGCTAGAAATTAAGAGGGAAGTAAAATAAAAACTTTTGGTCTTCAGTTAAAACGTGGCTCAGTCTTTAATTGCTTTTAACGGTTACGTACAAAACTTGTTTTCAGGCTTGGCCACTATGTATTTGAACTTTGTCATTTGCTTTTCTCATTTATGTTTGCTATGATGGTTGATCATTACATTGATAAGCAAAAAGGTCTCCAGCGAAGGGGGCCTGGTTGGGTATTTTCTTTCTTAAGCACGCTTATAAAATAACTTTGTTTGTAATCGATAGTGGACATCGGGTAAGTTTGGAAAAACTGAGGTAAGTAATGAGTTTTTGCCTTTTGTTAGTGATGTGTAAAAGTTGTTGTAAATGTGCTTTTGTATTTGCGTAATTTATTTGGGTTGTAAAAACTGATTTATAGTAGTTAGACTAAGTTAAGTAAAATTAGGTTAATTTAAATATCAATGTGTCAGATAATCATTTAACAGGTCTTTGAAGGCTTTAGGAGGTAGTTTGAGAATTTGTTGAGCTTTTAAAAATATAATTCTGAGAACAGAGGAAAAAAAATCTCTAATTGTATACTTACCACTATTTTTTTGAGCTGTTGGGGAATTTTCGTGCATAGAAGTAGTAACCTCCACGGGCCTGAGCTGTATGTAGTACTAGCTGGTAATAAAGTCTCTTGTATGGAAAATTTTATTTGACCTTTGATTTGTATTATAGACTCACAGCAGATGTTTCTGGGCACTATGACCTATTCTGGCTTCTGAATACCTGTTTTAAATTTTTATCCTAGTTATCTGAAAACGAAGCATAACAACCCATCTTAATTGAGAGCCGAAGATACCGGCTGTTAATGCAACATATATTTGCTTGGTGGTTTAAAGGGGTTAACGTTTTTTCTGCCCAGGTTTCCCGGCCCCCCCCCCCCCCCATGTAAAATTGGAGACACTTGTGCTTTGTAGTCTGCCAGATGGCCGTTAAGGTCGATATCTCGAGTTTTGGGTTTTTTTTACTGCATCAATGAAGTGTAAATTGTGGTAATACAAAAACTAAGTTAACAGTGGTCATTTAAGCTTTTATGGTTCTTGAAAAGTGAGATTACAGCAACATTGTACTGCATTTATATACGGTTCAGTAATATACTAGATTTTTTTGTGTTTTGTAAATACCAAATACAAGCATGCCCACAAAAAATGAGTTATGTTAAAAACTTCTAAAGCTCTGAACACTGTTAGTCATAAAAGGTATTTCTCCCTTGGTCAGAAGAGAGAGGCAGATTTTATAGGGATGTTTTGGTAAATGCATTGATGTTTAAGGGTTTTTTTTTCTCATGGAGAGTTGGTGTATGGGGGAAGAATGATTTTTACAAGGTTTGGTGGTGTGGGGGGGGGGGGGGTTTTTTTTGGACTGAAATACATAAGAATCACCACCAGAGGGAGCAGTAAAGGGAAAATAAATGTCAGTTTTAGATACTGAATCCTGAAATGGTAAATTGTGAGTTATAAGAACCAACAGTTCTTTATGTTTTAAAAGAAAAAGTGTTTACAATGAGTATTTAAAAGGCACTTTATTTGATGTGGACAATAGGATTGAATCTAAAGTTAGTAACAATCCTTTAAACTTTCAATGACCAAGGACTAGGTTTGCTCCTCTCTCTACAGAAATTTTTTTTTAAGATTAAGGCATGTTAAAATAATTTAATGTCAAGTAAATTTGGATCAAGCATTAATGACTTTGAAACTTGTGTAGTAGTTCAGCTGAGGCAATTTTTTTGGTGTAACGCAACTAATATGCAGTTTAACATATGGTTTAAATTTGATGTAAGTTTTTTTTTTCCCCCCCAGAAAACTTTAGAAACTGTTCCTTTGGAGAGGAAAAAGGTACTCTGCCAGCAGGTCACCTCATATTTAAGAATTTAATTTCCTGCATACAAAGAGGAAATGTAAATAAAAATTGAAATGATGTTTTCCTTTGCAGAGAGAAAAGGAACAGTTCCGTAAACTTTTTATTGGTGGCTTGAGCTTTGAAACCACAGAAGAAAGTTTGAGGAACTACTACGAGCAATGGGGGAAACTTACAGACTGTGTGGTACGTTAAATGTAAAAATGTCTATAGATGCTAGTCTTTCAACTTTTGGACTCCTAAGTTTAACGTGTTGAGTAAGCTATTTTTAAAGCCATGTTCATGAAAATTGCTCATCATTCAAACTGCTTTTTCATAACACAAGTAATAAGAAATGCTAAAGTTTCCCCTTTGTTTTTTTTTGTTTGTTTGTTTTTTGTTTTTAAGGTCATGAGAGATCCTGCAAGCAAAAGATCAAGAGGATTTGGTTTTGTAACTTTTTCGTCCATGGCTGAGGTTGACGCTGCCATGGCTGCAAGACCTCATTCAATTGATGGGAGAGTGGTTGAGCCAAAACGTGCTGTTGCAAGAGAGGTGAGCAAAATAGAACTTTGTCAGTAAATATGAAAGTAACTAAGTTTTATACATAACTTAAATCTTGCCACTTTAAAGCTGTCAGTCTTGTGTCTCTTGATTTTCCTAGATTTCCCTACTTTTCTGAAACTAGTTTTTTAGTTATAAGCTATTGCTTTAGGTGGTATTTTATCATAGAATAGAAACTACCTTTGGTACCTAGATATTGTGCTCTAAATCATGTTTTGGTTTGTTTTGTTAAGGTAGTTTCTTTTTTTCCTTTTTCAGGAATCTGGAAAGCCAGGGGCTCACGTAACTGTGAAGAAGCTGTTTGTTGGTGGAATTAAAGAAGATACTGAGGAACATCATCTTAGAGATTACTTCGAAGAGTATGGAAAGATTGATACCATTGAGATAATTACTGATAGGCAGTCTGGAAAGAAAAGAGGCTTTGGATTTGTTACCTTTGATGATCACGATCCCGTGGATAAAATTGTGTGTAAGTGTCTATAAGCTCTAGGTGTATGGCTCTTTTCATTAATTTTTGGGTTTGTTTATTAAAAGGTAAATTGTACAAGTTGTTGGTAAAGAATATTGATGTAATAGAGTACGAACTTTTCATTCCAGTGCAGAAATACCATACCATCAATGGTCATAATGCAGAAGTAAGAAAGGCTCTGTCTAGACAAGAAATGCAGGAAGTCCAGAGTTCTAGAAGTGGAAGAGGAGGTAACGTCTAAGTCGTTTATTTTACTGTATTTTATTTTATTTTTTTCAAGATTTGTTTAATAAAATGCCTGTTACTAACCTGGTTGTTCATTGCAGGCAACTTCGGTTTTGGAGATTCTCGTGGTGGTGGTGGAAATTTTGGACCAGGCCCGGGAAGTAACTTTAGAGGAGGATCTGGTAAGTTCACCTGCGTGAATAGAAAGGTGAATATGCTTGTTTAAAAACTTAGTTTTAATTAGATTCAGGAAATCCAGTGTTTTTAAAGTTACCTTGAAGGGTTAAGTAGGTGGTATTACGCTGGGATGTTCTGAATTGGTCAGGTAAGAGGTTATAGCTAAAAGCATAATTTTCTAAATTCTAATCCAGAACAATCCATTGCAGAGATCTTTTTAAGGTAATCAACTTTTTAAAAAAATTAGGTGCTATTACAGTTACTTTAAAAAATGAGGAACCCCCTGAATCAGGAGTGAAAATACTGTGGAGGCTTTGTGTATTTGTTGTTGTTTTTGGCTTTAGGTTTCAGATTTGTTTGGCTTGGCTTACTAATGTGATGAGGTGCCAACAGAAAACCAGTTGTTTCTCTCACCCAACTTCATTCTTTATAGATAAATGGAATCTCTTAAATTGAGACTTGCCAAGTCTGAGCCTCTTGTTTAGGCAGTTATTCTCATGAGATCTAATTACACAATTTGTGTTTTAAGAATACGCCAGTAAACACCAGTGTTCTGGCACAAGGAGGTTGGTTCCTGATAATTTTCATTGAGAGGTACTAATAAAGAGGGTGGAGAAAAGCAGGAAGAGAAATTAAATAGGGTGGACAGGATTTAATAACGTTTTTCCTGTTTCTAACAGATGGATATGGAAGTGGTCGCGGATTTGGGGATGGCTATAATGGGTATGGAGGAGGACCTGGAGGTCAGTTTCTTTCACATACGGTTTTTGTGACTTAAAGATTTAAACCCTATTTGTGTTTGTCCAGTTAAGTGTGTACATCAAATTTTAAGTGTTTTGCATTTTATGTTTTGTAAAGGGCTTAGGTGATAGTGTTTCATTATTTGGCTATTCCTTCATAATTTGCATTTTTTATGGAAAGGATATTTTTGCTTGTAGGTGTTTACAGGTTGCAAATTATTTCAGTGGATTTTAAATTAGAATTTATAGATGCTGTCATACTATATCCCATTGTTTCTCAAGCAAAATAATTAGATATGTATTTCACGTGCTGTTTTCCTGAACAACTACAAACCAATAGACGTGATCATGGTTAACATGTCAAAGGAAGTATATGTAAGCAGTTGTGTTGTTTTAGTCTCTTACGAAGGTTAAGTCCCATAAGATAACTTGTAAAAAGTCACCAAAAGAATTTCTAAAATACACAACATTCTTCCTGGGTTTAGCTAAGTTGTGAATTACTGTTACGTAATAAATGTATTAGATATATGTTCTGTTGGAGTACAGGAAAGTTAATATTTGCTGACAAATATCCTATTAAGAAAGGGATGTTATAAACTGAGCTAGTAGTAGACGCGATTGCTGGTTTTGCCACTCCTTAAGCGTAACTGAGTTACTCCAACATCTCAACTGTTTCAATTCTGCTTTGAAGTCCAGATATTAATTGGTATTAAGAGAAAGAGGAGTTCTTGCACCTCAATAATTTGAGACTACCATTGTAAGTTTTTTAATTAGATGCAAGTTTGCTAATTTCTGGTCCTCCCCCCATTTCTACTCAGAAGGGTGTCGTGGGTATATTATTTAAGAGACACGGTTATTTATCAGGAAGCATGTTTGGAACTTAATATTTTGGACCAGTAGAGGTGTGTGGCTTTTTTATCCCGCTTGCCTATGCTTTTCATCTGCCCCCACCCCCCAATCCTTACACAAAATACAAACTTTTGAAAGTACCTGTACGAATCTTTAGTATCTTTAGTGTTAGGGGAGAACAGCTATGGCATTGCAAGTATTGGTCGCTATGGCATTGCAAGTATTGGTCTCTGTAAAGGTTTTTATCCCGTTGGTTGTGAGGAGGTGTTCCCTGCCTCTAAATGTTTATCAAGCATACATACTCTATTCTGCCCTTGAGGCTGTTACGGAAGAGGTTTTGTAGAATAAATATTTTGCTTATAAGAATGTTTTGGAAAGTTGGAAATGGGTGTGATAAGACAGTTCAAATGGTATTGAAAATACTAAGTAATTACTTAAAGGCTTATTTTATAATAGGTGGCAATTTTGGAGGTAGCCCTGGTTATGGAGGAGGAAGAGGAGGATATGGTGGTGGAGGACCTGGATATGGCAACCAGGGTGGGGGCTACGGAGGTGGTTATGACAACTATGGAGGAGGTAATAACTTCACCTGCAACCTTTATGTGGGAATTTGGATTGGAATTAAAATGATTTAACAAGTGAGATTTTTATTTCAATGTTGTCAATAGTTGCCTTAAACTGTAGAGTTGTAGATAGGTGTTTTGCATTTATTCTGATTGTTTTTATGGGAGATTTTGTCCTAAATATTTAGCGTATGTCGCTGGTTGAATGTTGGAATATGTTATTTTGAAAGTCATGATGCAAAACCTATTCTTCCGATTTTTTCACAGGAAATTACGGAAGTGGAAATTACAATGATTTTGGAAATTATAACCAGCAACCTTCTAACTATGGTCCAATGAAGAGTGGAAACTTTGGTGGTAGCAGGAACATGGGGGGACCATATGGTGGAGGTAATTTATAAGGTTCTTTAAATTATTTTGTGTGATTAAAGGATTAGTCTTAAGATACTTTAATTGCTAGTTTGAGTAACATTTCCATTATGATAACTAAAATGATGGGATTGGATATTCAGTGGTATAGAATATTTAGGACTTACAAAAGTAGGTTAGACACTTCAGGTGGGGCTCTTTTTCTTTGGCTGATTACTTTTTAAAAAGCCAAATAAAATTGAGCACATTGCAAGCTATATTAAATTCTATGTTTCTCTTTGAAAGTTAAATCACAAACCTTTATTTCACAGTATTGAGCTCTTAAAGTTTTCAGCAGAACCAAACCGATTTTTTGTCTTTTTTTTTTTTTTTTGATCTTACTCCAAATGATTGTGGTAGATCATGTTCTCAATTGTAAAGGGCAAATTAACCTTTTTGTGAGTCTGGATAAATCATTTCCCGAGTAATAGGTTGACTAGAAGCAGGTAACAGGTTATGAGCTGCTTGTTTCAAGGAGTGTATGTCTATAAAATAGAAATCGATTATAGATACTATTAGGCTAATTGCAGAAAATGGGAGTAAATTTGCTTTCTCTTGCTGTTTTTAACAATTCTAGGAAACTATGGTCCTGGAGGCAGTGGAGGAAGTGGGGGTTATGGAGGGAGAAGCCGATATTGAGCTTCTTCCTATTTGCCATGGGTAAGTAGCTTTTGAGTTTTACCTTATTATTGTCTTGGGAGATCTAGCTGCCAGGAGTAAAAGCTTTTTAGGATCATGTTATCTTTCCTTAAAATCTGGTTAGATGGATAATTTCATAACCTATTTTTTTTTTACTCTTTACTTCTGTTGAAACAGGCTTCACTGTATAAATAGGAGAGGATGAGAGCCCAGAGGTAACAGAACAGCTTCAGGTTATCGAAATAACAATGTTAAGGAAACTCTTATCTCAGTCATGCATAAATATGCAGTGATATGGCAGAAGACACCAGAGCAGATGCAGAGAGCCATTTTGTGAATGGATTGGATTATTTAATAACATTACCTTACTGTGGAGGAAGGATTGTAAAAAAAAAAAAAATGCCTTTGAGACAGTTTCTTAGCTTTTTAATTGTTGTTTCTTTCTAGTGGTCTTTGTAAGAGTGTAGAAGCATTCCTTCTTTGATAATGTTAAATTTGTAAGTTTCAGGTGACATGTGAAACCTTTTTTAAGATTTTTCTCAAAGTTTTGAAAAGCTATTAGCCAGGATCATGGTGTAATAAGACATAACGTTTTTCCTTTAAAAAAATTTAAGTGCGTGTGTAGAGTTAAGAAGCTGTTGTACATTTATGATTTAATAAAATAATTCTAAAGGAAATTGTGTAATTATAGACTTTTTATTTTAAATAAGTTAAGGAGTGGGTAGTATAATTAAGGTCCTTTGCAAAGTTGTTGTTATATTTGTGTAAGATAAATGCTGGTCAGATATAAGTGTGTTGTCTGCAATTCATCAGGATTAAATTATCTAGATAACTTAAGGGATATCTCTGCAAAGAGAAACACCTTTTTAGATCTTTTAGATGCTGCTTCTTCAATGCAAGGAAAGGAAATAACCCCAGCGAGGTACTCTTCAGGGATACAGGTCTAGTACAAGAGAACTCTTGACGGCTACTAAGTTCAGCCAGTCTTAAAAAACTGTGCTGTTTCTACAAAGCTTTAACTACAGTAGTTTATAAGGATGACAACGAAAGCTGAGGGTGTAGAGCAAAATAGTTCTAAGCTTCAGTTAAACTTCTTTAGGTAAGATCTTATTTACTTTTCCTTTCTTAATTTTCCTCCCCAAAAGATAAACTAATACTATTCTTCAATGGTCTTTCAGTATAGTGGTTCTTATGTAGTTTAACATAGCTATAAATTTGAGTTTAACAATTTATAAACTCAAGAGAATCTTATAAACCCTGTTTTCCAATCTGTCATTTACTTAAATTATTTTGGTTGTTTTTTTCCCCCCTTTTTTCCCTTCTTTCCCACCCCCTCCTCCCTCTATGAAGATTCAGGTGCTTAACATATCATTTTTTTCCCTGCTGGAATTTAGCATTGATATGAACCATGGACAAGTATATTCTGCTGCCACAAAGACTGTAAAGTGCTTCATTTCAACAGCTGAGGCGCAAGCCAAGTGATCATTAATAAAGCTTTTCTTGGTTCCTTCAGTGGTGTTGGTAGTAAAATGGTAGGTAAAAGTTAGGCTGCAAGTTCAATAAATCATGAAATTACCCATCATTACACCCTTGTGTATTCACATTTCTTGGATCAAGCATTTTGAGTGAACTAGTGGTTTTTATTAAAAATAAAGAATTTTGTTCTTCTGTTATATGGTTGTTCCTAGTTGTACATGCTTATCAGGGTCAGGCTCAGGAAAAGGTAGGGTAAAATGGTTGAAACTTTTCAGATGATAGTTTATATTTATGAATAAAGTGTCTACATTATAAATCCTGTATGTATCAAGTACTAAATATTTAGGTTTAAATGTGGTAATTCTTTCCAATCCCCTACCTTATAGGAGAGATGTAGGTTGGCTGCTGAAATTCATTTAAGTGTCAACAGTTTGATTTGCCTGGCTTTATTGCCTTTTCAGGAATGTGATTATCAGGGCTTATTCTACTGTATGCACCAGTGAGTCTTCTTTGATCCTAAGACCACCACTGAAGTTATTTAGGTTCTTTGGACAAACATGATAAACTTCTTCAGATACTTTTTTTTTCCTTTGGCAGGAAGGTGTCTTGCTGCAGGTAACTAATGAAGAAGTGGTCAACCACAGAGTCTTCAAGAAATAAGAAATACTGTACCATCTGAAAGTAGTTCTTGTTGGTGCCTTCATTTAAAAAAAAGCACTTTAAGATTAAAGGGAAATGTTTTCTGATAAAATACATCATTTAGTACAGGTTCTTAATATAAAACCATTACAAATTGAGTACTGTTTGTAAAAGAGTAACATCAAGTAAGCTAGATAGAGAAATGTATCATGTTTTAAATTAGGTTTTGTGAGTAGACAGATTAAAATTCTATTTTAAATATAAAGTTTATAAAATAAACACTTTTGTATTCAAATACTTGGTGTAATGTTTACACATAAAATGTGTGAATCTTGTTCTATCAACTTACAGTTGTCTAAAAGATTGCCATCCCCTAGAGTTTTAAAGCAGTTTCACAAAGCTATGCATATTGCCATTTTTATTTCAATATTAATAGTCAAGAAAAGCATTGTGGACATTATTGGCTGTCCCTAATAAAATGCCATTCTTTTTATACTGTACATTCAGCGTTTGAATACTGCTCTAGTTTTCTCGCTTTACCTTGTTATGTTTAACATTGCTGGTGGCGTTTTCGCAAATATTTTAAACAACTAGAGTGGTCCCAGTTAAGGGCAAAGCACTGAGACACCATCTCATACCAGTTTCTCAGATGTCCAGTAGCTTTATATGCATCTCAAACTTCGTTTCAGTGGTTGTCTTTTTTAAGGGTTAAACATGGTGGACGGAGTTTTAATAAGCAGTGCCTTGGATGTTTACCTGAAATAATGAAAGATCCATAGGAAGGTTGATTTAACTTTTTGTTGTTTTGGTTTTGATGAGGTATCTCACAGGTAAGTTAAACTAATGGCCGAAAGAAGATGAACTGTTTTGTTTCAAACAGTAGCTGCGTCCATCAACTGTGAACTTGTGAGAATGCTTCAAAGTTAGGTAAATTTTTTGAAGGTTTTAGAAATGCCCAACTCTACCAAGAAGTTGAACTTGAAAGGTAAATCAAGTTGGTATGCTAACACAACGTTAAGTACCTAATCCTTAATCTGCACAAATGGGAAAAATGCACATCAAGCTCACTGGCTTACTTCAACTGAGTATGTAATGTTGAATACTCCACAGGCATTTTCCCCATGTGTATGTTGTATATTGAACTGTTTAAGAACGTGAGAGAAGTGTGGGTTTTGTGTAAGTTTTCTACCAGGAGGAAATCACAACCTTTGATACATGTGTAGTATTTCTAAAACCGGCTTTAATTAATTAACCCTTAACCTCAATACTTAGTTCAGAGCAACAATGAACTCATCACTTTGCAGGTCAACAACTTAAACTGCAAACTGCAGCTGTGACTCTGCGGAAGCTCAAGGTTGCGGTTAGGAAAAATTTGATTAGGGCATACTGACAGGACTGGCAAGTTGATGCTGGCCATTCCCTCCCCAGTAGTGAGCCATCCCAAGAGCAACCCAAAGCCTCCAAATAGGATCAGTGTTTGGAAGTGATGCTACCTTGTGTATTGGTCATGTTCTACAGATTGAAGGGTTTTACTTACAAGATTACTGAGAAGCTAGCATCATTGGGAGCCAAATTGAGGGCTGGCTCCCACACTAGAGTGTTACTCACTGAAAGTTTTTGAAACTTGATCTTTCTATTGTGTTTAAAGTTTTCATTAGTCTGGTGTATGAAGGCAAGCTAAGACCTAAAAGTGATTAGAAATTATTTGTACTAAGAGTATGGGGTTAATTCAAGGAAACGTTAAAAGAATCTTAATCTTGGCACCTTAGTAATGACGGTTAACCAGCTCACAAGTATGGGTTCCTTGCCAAGTAGAAAACATGAATCTCAATATACCAAAAAGCACATGCACATTCTTGGCAACATTTTATGTATGTGTGTTATCTTTGGAATGAATGCCTAGATGGTTGATACTCCCCAACCAGCTTCAATGCCATACCACTGTTACTACAACAATAACTTGTTAGCTGAAACGGGTCTTTTGGTGACTGGTCAAATTAGGTGAGTAGTAGACTACCCAAGAAAGGGGCAAATTCAGGAGGAAGACGGATCAAGAAGGATAAAAGCACTTGCATTCTCCATTCTGGGGCTTGGGTGTGTGCAAATTGTGTTCTGAGTTCCACTGGTCGCTGTTGGAACTGGAACCAGCCTTGACGGGGGACCCAAATAATCCAGACATTCTTGTTTACCACATGTTACATGGAGATTGTACAGTGGAGAATCTAATTTCACCTTCTCTAAGACTTTGTTCAACATTGCAGCCTATTGAGGCTACTTTTGAAACGGGATGGCTTTATCTGGAAAACAAAGATGAGAATCTGTTAAGATTTCTTGAAACTTTGTAATTGAAGGAATGGCTTACAGGAGTATGTTTTTTTCCCCATAGGTGAAGAAGGTAAGACTAATTTCATGTTGGGTCCAACTCAAACTGGGATGGGAGTTGGCCCTTATGCACAAAGGTGTTCACCAAAACGTGTATTTCATAGCAGCCAAAGGTAAACTATATAAACTACAAGATGTTTGAGTAGATCTACTCGTCTCAACTGTGTAGATCTTAGTGATCCCCTTACAGTTTGCATTTGTAAACCTTGTACCAAATACTTGGGAACACATTAGGTACGAAGTTCACGTAACTCTCCCCTTAAAATCTTTGATGTAGTCTCTCCAAAAAGGTGCTGTCTCCTGAGCCATGGTTTGTTCAGATTGACTGGAGTGATAAACAGGAAATGGGTCAGATAATTGGGTATAACTTAACTTGAATCAAGTTATACCCAGTAAAATACATAGTTTCAATTAGGTTTTGATATTTAAAGTAATTAGGTCAGATTGCTCTTTTTTCCAACATTCACCAATTCTCTGAACTCCAGGCTAACTCCATTTTAAGACTACTTCCTAGCTAGCAAGAACATTTTAGTCAATCTGGGTATCCAGGTCAATCTGCAAGAGTGTTTAGGCTGAAATTTTGGTGTGGGATTTCCATTGCTGAAACTGGCATATTGTGGGAAAGCTCCCATTTACGTGCTTTGAAGCCATTGTGATTTTTGAGGCCATTGGAAACTCGTGAAAAGGTTAGATAAAACTTTGGAGGAAGCTTGATGGATTTACTTTTCGGGTCACAATGGACCAAATACCTTCCAGACAGTTTTAAGTTTTTAGTTATTGTGACTGTCTTGAGTCCATGTTACCTTTAGGTGCCTTATTTACCTGCATTTGATGCTTTGAGTGTAGTTGGTCATTGTGCTTGTGCTTTCAAGGATTAGAGGACCATGCCTAGTCTGTTAATACAGTGTATGATGGTACTTGTAGTTTGAAGACCTACAAGTAAATTGGTAATACAGAAGCTCAAATTGAAGATTTGACGTAACTTCTGGGGGGAATGTGTCTTGCTAAAATCAAGGATCAAGTTACAATTGGAGGTGTGCTCCCTTGCAAAACCAGTCTAAACAGATTTTAAGTTACTGTACAAAACTGACCAGATCTGGAAGCATTTCTACAAAGTAGTACTCTGACTTGTGATACTCTGTGGTAGACCACTAGGGCAGAAATTCCTGATAACCTTATTTTTTTTTTACCATCTTACTGCTGAAATAAGCTCATTGAGCTTCATCTCAAATGCCACTTAAATTTCTAGGAATGGGGTGCCTGAAATTGATTTCAGCTCAGGTCCTGGTTGTGATCCCCCCCCCCCCCGTTTGTGAGCTATATGGCCCCTTGGGCTCTGCACTTCATGTAGGCTGCTTGGTAGTCTCTCCCCCTCCCCCATATGTGCTCTTAATTTTAAGTTTTGTGATTCTAGTATTTCCAGTTCTTTTGGTTATAAAGTCCATACCCATCTACTGACTTCCCTTTCCTCTACAATTGGTTTGTATCCTTGCGTGACTTAACGTTTTCATGTTATGTGAGCCTTTTGCAGGGGCACATCCATATTCTAGATGTGCAGCCTATTCTATGGGCTGGCCTAACTTGCCCAGGTAGTTCTCTTACCCTATATGCAGGTACTTATGTTCTACTTAAAGGAAGCATAAACCCTTATGTAACTATAAAGGTCTTTGTCCTTAGGCATTGAACCCTAACATACTCTAATATTTTGAAGCTCTATTTTTGTTCTTGGCATGTTGGTTTAGAGATTGTGGCTATTAGGTTGAAGGAGTGACTTCCCGTAATGAGTTTAGCTGGTATACTATAATTTGGCTAGATTCTGATCAGTTTGTGCAAATTTTAAAAATACAATGCTCCATTTACTAGATCTGTCACCCGTATTCCTAAATGTGGATAATTTGCTTAGAACTTCTGTATAAAAGGGGAAAGTTATTTTATAAATTCAACTGTAAGATTTATTTCCACAATAGGTTGCATTCATAAAAGTCCAGTTAAAATAGCTTTTGTAGAACTGTAGGTCCGTGCTACCTAAATAAAAACATTAAGGCTACTTTGCATTTCAAGTCCTTTATAAAAACCAAAATACGTTTAAAACTAATTACATCCACATCCAGTATTAGCTCAAAGACTGGACTGTCTTAATCCAGTTTTTCATGTCACCCTGTTCTTCATAAATAGTACTTAAGAATCATACATATAATGCAGTAGGACTTCGTGAAAAAAGTTGTGGCTTCTCCCAAACTTCTCCATAAAAGCTTCAAAATGTAGCCCTGTCAAGTAGCAGTACTTAAGATATTTAGAACACTTGTGCTAAACTTTGAAGCAGTTTCAATGATTTGTGACCATGTATCAGTTTCTGATACCTCATGCATAAGGTATATTGATGGATCCGCCTTCAATTTCTTCACTTTGTTTTTCCCTTTTGGTTTTCTTTTCTGTGGCCCGGGGTCATCAGTTCCTTGGGTACAATCAAAACACTTCCATCTTGGCTGCACTGAAGAGTGTATTGGTTCGGATTGACTGGCCTACCTTCATCATCTCTTAGCCTACTAAAAATATCACGATACAGGTTATGCAGTTTCTGTTTCAGTATGTTAATAGCTTTGTTATACTGGGCTCGTTCTCTCTTAAGGATTTCCTTCTTTGCTTGCAAGTTACATACGTCATCTTCAAGATTCAGAATTATGTCCAGTTTGCGCTTACGACAGTTCTGAGCAGCAACTTTATTTTTCCCTCTTCTTCTAATATCACGGATGAGTGACATTTGTAAATCTGTCAAATAGTGCCTGCTGAGCATGTTGTTGAAAGACTCAACGGGCATACCGACAATTTCATCTACAGAAAAAGGGATATGCAATGCCTTAGCACGCCGCTCATCACGGCTTAAGTTTCTGTCTGTGTCATTGAGGCATCTACCCCGTATTTTCTGTGACTTCCCATACCGTGAAAAAGAATTAGAAGTGGATTCTATACCACTTGGCTGTAAGTGGTAAGTGTGGTTATGAAATAGGTGTTGAAATGCAAGATCCCCATGAAAACCAGAATCACTCCTATGATCCACGTGACAAAGCTTATTGGGTTCTGGGTAGTAGCCTCCCACAGCCCCTTCCAAGTCATGGTGGGAGAGAGATTCAAGGTCACTACTAGAACCTGTAGCACCTCCACACATAGAATGGGAAGAATTAGATTTGGTGACAGAGGTACTATTGTGGCTTGAATTTAAGGAAAGCCCAGAATCGGAATCTGGTTCTTGAAAAAGCTGAGGAACTTCCATTGGATCAAAACCTTCTTCTGTGGCCAAAGACATTAAACTTATTTCATCAAATATATTTATATCAAGGTCATGTAGAAGATCCTCACTTGTTAGATGAATCTGATTGCCAACAAGGGGAAGAAATCCTGTCCAATTAGTCCCAGGAAGGGTCTGCTCAGAATTGGTATGAGAATTTAAGTGCAGAAATGGTTCTTGTGGTGGTTGTGAAGTCCTTGCTACTGGATCTCTTCTAAACGTATTGTCAGGACACAGCAACATGGCCTCATGTAGATTCACATCGTGACTTATAGCCTGGCTAAAATTCACGTTATATGTTGAATTCATGCCATCGTTGATACTTACTGGAGGAGTATCTCCAAGTAAGAGGCCCTGAAAAGGGAAAGAAAAAACCTTTTAAATACACATAACCCTATTTCAATAGTTCTAGTACCTAATTTAGCACTTTTCTCTATTACAAACATGCTGTTAGCTACGAATCACTTTAAATACAGGAAAATACAACATGCAATGTGAGCTGAAATGTGAACGATGCTATTTTGGGGGAAAGTTTGATTCGATTAGTATTAAAAGCTGGCCTTGATGTTAATTACTGTAGTAATTTGCTGCTTTATAGATGCAACAGTCAACATTAACAGTTACAGTGAAGAAGTCTGGGGAAGGTGGGTGCAGGTTTGTTTTTTTTTTTTAAGGTAAATTATGCTAGTCTGAAGTATGAAGTATGCCTTGGCATGTCTGATGTTTACTGCCATTCTGTTCAATATGCTTGTGATCATTTAGAAGGATATATAATTTAGCAAATTCTCCAAAATTGAAGTATTTCTATAAAAAGTAATAATCCTAAACCTGCATTTAATACACCACCAGTAGATCCTATTGTACAAGCTAAACCATGTCATTCAGCTTAAAGAAGTTAAATACATTCACAGATCAGTGATTTTCCTACAAGGATAAAAAAGTCAGGTTTCCAATTACCTCCAGTGAATTTTCAGGCTGTGATGAAAGCAACTGAAACAAGTCTTCCAGAGAGAAAGCAGTGTCTGTCCCATTTAGAGATCTCTAGAAAAAAACGTAAGGTGCACCATTCATTTAGGAAGGTTGCTTGGGGGCTCTCTCCACTGGATTTTCATCCCTATTTTGGAATTTTTAGATCTTTTTCAGTACTCAATATTTTAATATCCCTCCTTAAAATAAGAATCCTGAACTCCCAAACCTCTCCCCCGTTCTTGCCCTAACCACATTCCATATAATTTTTGCCTAGTATTGTTCTGCCTTATTTTTACCTTCTAAATTGGTTACCAAATTCTGTAATTTTTACAAGTCAAATACGTATTTAGACTTCTCCAAAATGTTTTGCCAATTTCACTCACTGCTTCATCCTCAGCCTTCAGGTTAATTGAAATAACTCCTTTGATCTTTTTAGAGTGGCTCCACCGGTGGCAAATTCATTTTTGGAACCTGGAGTTACTTTGCTTTCATGCTTAAACAATGATTTATCTGTTAAGATGATCAGGTTTAATGTTTTCCCTTTGTGCTTTGCACTAAGGCATGCATCGCTATTGATGTTTGCTATCCATCTGTTGTTATGCCAATCTTTTTTCCTCCAGTAATTTAAAGATTTTTTTTTCCCTTTAAAATTGCTGTCCTATTTCAGCTGGATGTATTTGGGGACTTAATTCATTTTTATTTACTCTGCTTGGTATTTATTTAAAAAAAAATTTTTTTTTTTACATTTATTTATTTTTGAGACCGAGAGAGACAGAGCATGAACGGGGGAGGGGCGCAGAGAGACAGAGAAGGAGACACAGAATCAGAAGCAGGCACCAGGCTCTGAGCCATCAGCCCAGAGCCCGACTCGGGGCTCGAACTCTTGGACCGCGAGATTGTGACCTGAGCTGAAGTCGGACGCTTAACCGACTGAGCCACCCAGGCGCCCCTACTCTGCTTGGTATTTAATCTGTCCTAAGATCATTTTAATTTTCAAAATATTTTGCCATAAACACTCTGAACGGTGCTTCACCTTCATACTTCTGGTCTTTTCTGAGAGACTTTTTTTTTTTTTATTAAAAAGTTTTTTAAATGTTTGAGAGAAACGGAGAGACAGTATGAGCAGGGGAGGGGCAGAGAGGGAGAGCAAATCCCAAGTAGTCCATACTACCGAGGCAGAGCCTGAGGTAGGGCTCAAACCCATGAACTGCGAGATCATGCCCTGAGCTGGAATCAAGAGTCCAATGCTTAACTGACTGAGGCTCCCAGGTGCCCCCTTTATATTTAAAGGTGAGTTCATCTTTGTTGGGAACGGTTTCCATGGGAATCACACACCAAGGGTTACCAACTTACTATTAAATTTTATTTTTCTCTGCAAGGACCATTTTTTATATCATCTTGTAGACTTTGCCTTCTCGGCTCAGGATTCCTGGTAACAATGGTAGTGCAGATTCAGACTCCAAATCAAACCTTGGGGCCCATTTGGACTTCTGATTTCTAAGGACGAATGGACTTCTTTGCTGTCTTCTTGGTGGTGGCTAGGGTTGCCCTAGTCCCTACCTCCTGAACAAAGAGACTTTATAAAGTTTAGGCTTTAGGTGGGGAACTTAGGTCCCCCCCCACCACTCCCCCATGTATGGACTTGAGACCTCACTTCTCATCTATTCAACCCCAGTCATGAAATTTGTATCCAATACCTCCTTGGGGCTTCTTCAGCTTTGGGGTCAGTCTAACTCTCGATTTGAGTCCCCTCTTTGCTGCATACTATCTTGAGTTCCTTTCCTGCTTTTGAGTTCTGCTATGCACTTAAAATCTGGATTTCCATTTTTGTTCTATCCTAGGGGTTTTTAAGTGTTAGCAAGTTCACATTCCTGACTCCCCTCCCTCCACTTTTTACTTTCAGGTTTCCCTTTTTGAGGGTTCAGACCAGTGTGAAGTATTCTAAGTCTATACAAATACTTGACTTCATTTCCTCTTCTACCAAATTCCTTGTTTTTGAGGCCCATAACATACAACAAATAGAAGGCTTTCTGTGCTTTCTGTGGATGCTATATGACCACTTAAGCTAAATTCGTAGATACAGTTTCTTTTTACTGGCAAATCACACATTCTTAGTGGGGAGAAGACGTATTTGCTAACGTGACTGTTAACTTAAAATGATTCTTCATTTCTTAAGAAATTTTAGTAGTGTCCTATTCTGTTAATGACCCCAAACTTGGGCCATTAGTCCTGCCCAGCCACTAACCAAAATTTGCAGATGGTCACGAGTGTGTGAGAATGAGTATCAGCACAAATCTGGAATCCTGTGAAAATCCTTAATGGTGAGTAAATAATGCTATTTGCAGAAAAGAAAGCCTTAATATTTACAACAGTGAGGGAAGGGTATAAAGCCCATTCTGCTTAAAATGAATTCTGGACTGATCCTTCAGGCTAGTCAGATAGGTTTCTGTACACCTTTGCTTGTTCCCTCGTCTTCAGTGCCCCCGGAGATGGAACACAGGAGTTAACCCTTACTGGATCCACAGGGGAGAAAGGTCTGAGATGGAAGGAGAGACAAATGTGCCTTAGAGACAACTGAGCTCTCTTTCTCCCCAGGTTCCCTTCTGCCCTGATGGGAATAATGGTTTCATGTGGCTTCATGTTGCTATTCATCCTTGGGAGTTTCCCTATTCTTCGGTGTTTCCCTTAAACCTGCTCTCACCTCTTAAAAACAAGAAACCCTCACTTCTCTTCAGAATCTTATCAGATGGGCTAATACATGCTTCCTATGATATGAGCACCTTAAATCTGTTTGCAGTCCATGCAACAGAGTTCTCCTGTCTACAACACTTTATAATTTCTTAAAGAGCAATTTTGAGACCTTTGGTCTCAAAGGATTTGGTTGATCCATTACTTAATTGTTTTATTTTTTTGTTTAGCTGGGTATAGATCTCGCACAAAAACAGACAACTGAGCCATTCTTACAAGACACATTCCATACCTGAGGTGCAAAATGGTCAGCCTAATCATTCTTCCTAAAACCTTCATGTTAAATACAAACACATGGTTCCTTGTCTGGGGCAAGTCACGGCTGAGAGCACCATCAGGGCAAGACCTACAAGGATGCACCTTCTAAGTGGAAGTGCCGAGTGGTCTGGGGTCTGTGGAACCTCCAGGCCTGTGTTTGGAGGATTTGTTTGCCAGGCTTGTGGAGCAGAACCCCGGCAGGGCTGAGTAGAAACCAGAGTATGGTCCAATTGAAAGGAGGAGGGGAAGCACAGGCTGCAGAAAGAATCCGGCTCTCAGCCTGGCCTCTCTCACAGCAAAAGGGTATGGTGAAAAATAGCAAAAGGAGGGGGGCACCTGCGTGGCTCAGTCGGTTAAGCGTCCGACCTTGGCTCAGGTCATGATCTCATGGTTTAGGAGTTTGAGCCCCACGTCAGGCTTTTTGCTGACGGATTCTGTCTCTGTTTCTGTCTCTCTTAAAGAGGCTGTCCCACTGGGCCAGGCTAGAGGTACAAAGTAGGCAGGCTCCTGAATTCAGCACGGCCTACAGGGACACTGAGGATTTGAGCTCAAGACCTAGTTGGTATTGAGGGGTCATTTGCCTTCAAGTTCTGAGCTTGGGTGCCTCTGCAGATGGCTGGTTGAGGATTCCTGGGTTTAGCATGCTAGTCCTCTATTCCTTGCCATGGCAAACACAAAACCTGCTAGCAACCTCCTGGATGGGGTGGGTGTGTGTGTGTGTGTAAATACATAATATACCCATCCCCACCCCCAATCTGGAGTTTAACCAGAGATTACTAATTCTATGGGCTGATTCCTTTGTGAATCATAACCACTTCCACAATTAAAATATCTTTTCATATATCTGATTTGCTTATAGTAGGGCACCCTTACATGCAGAAATCATTACTGACACACATACTGTCAAAGCCATAAAATACACCTTCTAGCCAAAACACGCTTGGATATTGATACGCTTACCTCATTTCTAGATTCAGTGGTCTTTTCTGCCTCCCGGTCAGGTTTATCTGCTGCTTCGCGTGCATCCTCGTTCTTATGCTGTAGTTTTTGCTCTTGGGCTGATACTCTTTGCTCATTTTCCTCGTTCTGGGAGCTGTGACCCACTTCTTGATGTCTCTCTCCTAGTACCTCATTCTCCTATAAAAATAGCCAAAAATGTGCTAAGCAGAAATCTGTATTTCATCAAATAAGTCAAACCTTTAAAACTGTGTAACACTGCTCAGTGATCATTTAAAAAAACAGGTCAAAAGGTAAGACTGGCGTTACATTATTTCAGTATCAAAGAAATGACTTTTTTTAAGTTTATTTATTTTGAGAGGGGGAGGAGGGGCAGCGACGGGGGGGGGGGGGGGGGGGACGCCCAAGCTGACTCCACGCTCAGCAGACAGCCTGATACACGGCTCGAATCCACCAACCGTGAGATCATGACCTGAGCTGAAATCAGGAGTGGGACTCTTAACTGACTGGGCCACCTAGGTGCCCCACAACAAATGTTACTTCTTTTAAAACCAGAAAAAACGTTAACAGACGTTAACAACAAAGCTCAGACTAACATCTCCATAGGTATTTTTATGTTAATTCAATGAGACATCGGCATCGTTCATTACATCTCTCCTGCCCTAATACAGCAGGCACTACTTACACCTTTCTATAGAACTTGCAGAGATTAAATTAAAAAAATTTTTTTTAGATCATGACCTGAGCTGAAACCGACCAAGCCACCCAAGTGCCCCTCCATAGAGATTTTCAACTATGCTTGCTTATATGAGTCCTACTACTTTTCAATTTAATTGGAGACATAAGAGTCGACCATTAACATACACTGTATATACTGATACTTTTAATTATATTAAAGGCTTACAATTCTCCCCCCTCTAACATAAGATCAAAGCTTCTCAAATGCTTTCAAAGGATCTATTTTTTTTTTTTTAATTTATTTTTACTTCTGTTTGAGAAAGAGTGTGACTAAGGGCGCAGCAGAGAGAGAGAGGGAGAATCTCAAGCAGGTTCTGTGCTATCATCGCAGAGCCTGACGTGGGGCTCGAACGCACAAAACTGAGATCATGACCCGAGCCGAAATCAAGAGCGGAACCCTTAACCGACTGAAGCCACCCAGGCGCCCCCGTTTTTAAAGTGTATTTATTTTGAGAGAGAGGGAGAGCGAGAGCATGCTCGCATGCGAGAAGGGGAGGGACAGAGAGGAGAGGATCCCAAGCAGGCTTCTGGCTCTCAGCAGCCTGACAATTCGCAGGGCTCCTGAGCCAAGATCAAGAACAGGACGCTTAACCAACTGAGCCACCCAGCTGCCCCATCAAAGGATCTATTTGTAACTTTTCTCTTTCAGGAGGGATAGTACGTACACTGGGCTAATTCCAGGACATCAGCACCACGCCCATACTCTTAATGCACAGAAATGCTAATTTTACAAAACAAGCAAATAAAAACACATGAAGGTCAAAGGAATGTAAAATCTACAGATGCCAGAAGCAAGGAAAGAAATCAAGACGAGCAGAAAGAAGAAGCACGCGTGCTAGTGGCCCACTTGGTTTACTGGCTTCTCTGTTCGCTGGACTGAACTCTGACCTTCTCAGCTTCCCTCCTGACCTGGGGTCGGTCTTGTTCCTGTCTCAGTCGGTCTCTCTGCATGACCCCACTCTTGTGCTCAAGGACACTGCTTCTGCTACTCTGTCCTCTTCTGCGTCAATTATTTCCTGTCTTTTGGATTATTCCCACCAGCCTACGAATCTACACCACCTCTCATCTTTAAAAATCCCTCCCTTGGTGTCCCATGTTACTCTCTGGATCCCATCCCATTCTTCTGGTCCCTTTTAGAGCACAATCCTCCGAAGAGTCCTCTGGTCTCCATGCATTTTCTCTTGGACCTACTCCTGTGGGAATTTTGAAACACCTCACCAGGGTCTCCCCAAGTCGGACAGTTCTCCGCACTCACCTTACCGGACCCCGTCAACATTTCCCTTAGATACTCCCTCCTTCTGGAAACAGCTTCTTCACCTGGCATCCGAGTACCTTCTCTATCATCTTACCTCACCAGCTACTTCTCTTTGGCTGAAGCTTCATGTTCACCGCCTCTAAACAAGCCATTACCCCCCCCCCCCCCCACCAAGGCTCAGTCTCAGGCACCAGACACCATCCCATCTCCCAGCTCGTGTTTGCTGTTCCTTCTGCTTGTAGGGCTCTCCCTCTGCTCACTCCTCCACTCCCCACCCCGTGGCTTTGAAGTTCAGGTCTCTAGTCAAAATCACCATGTTACTATTATTTAAAACAAATAAATAAAAAGGCACCTCTCCTCTCCCATCAATATCTATTTCCCTTGCTTCATAATTTTTTTTTCATAGCATTTAGCACCAGCCACATAGTAGACCCTTAGTAGATACTTGTGGAATAGACGAATTCCTAGACACAACATCCGCAGACTCTGGTAGGGACCTGCTTCCAACTGGTGAGCTGCTATTGTCTTGCTCTTTCCTGCAATGACGTGGTGATTCCTACCTAAATTTGAGGAAGGAAGAAAAAGGTGATGGGTCATCATTCTTTTAATGGCTCTCCTGCCAAAGCAAGGTTTCTTTTCCTTTCCTTTCTTTTCTTAAGGTTTGTTTATTTATTTTGAGGGAGAGTTAAGCCTGAAGATAAACAAATTCACAAATTCTGGGTTCCTGAGGCAGCTTACTTTGTTTACAAATTCGCTGTTTGGGCTTAGGAGCTTCTAAACTCTAAATTGCATGACCTGGTTTAGAGCCATGAAGCGAGGTCCTTTTCATTAATCTGTAGTATGTGAGTTAATACAACATGTATAGACACATGTGGACTTGCAAACAGAGGAATATGTTAAGTCTAAAGTTACACAAACAAAACAGAGGGAACAGGTAGCTAATACAGGCCTGGGTGAAGCCGATAAAGAAACCAAGCAGACTTTAGTCTGGAAAGGCTTTTGGGGGGGGGGGGGGGTACTTAAGAGCGGTAATGGCCTGCCTAAAAACTCCGGAAGAGAAAAACTGAAGGTAGAGAAGTTCTGTATGACCACTGTTCACGTTACAAGAAGCAGAAAAAAATCCTTTAATAATGAATAACTCATTAAATGAGTTAAACAGAAGAATCAGAGTCCATTTGAACACAAACAAGTAAATGAGGGAAAAAGGAAATCTCTTACAGTAGAATGCAATTAAAATCATCAAGGGATGCTAAAACTAGGGAGTAAAAGTTTGACAAGAAACAAGGTAGTGTAATAGTCTCAAGTATCACTTCACAGATAACTTAATTACAAAGAGAAAAATAACACAACAGGAGACACATGGCCAACACCACCTAAGCCTAATGGTAGATTCCAGCATCACAAAATGGAAATAAACTGACATCATGTGCCTTCTGATACGATATGGAGAAGTATAAATGACCACTTCTGTGATATTCCTGCCAAAAACTCATAATCTCAACATAGTCACAAGGAAATATCAAATAAAAATTGGGGCCATTTTACAAATAACTGTCTGATGCGCTTCCAAAATCTAGAGTTTAAGAAATCCAAGACAGGAACTTTTCCCGATGGAAGGTGCCTAAGAGACTTGGCAACTGAATACAATGTGTGACCCTGGGTTAGATGCTGATCCAGGAGGAAAAAGTATTATATAGGACATTTCTGTGATCATAGATAAAATGTGAATATGGACAGATTAGACAACGGTCTTAGATTTAGGTTCATTTCGTAATTTTGATAATTTTGATAAATATACACTTAAGTATTTCGGTACTGAGGGACAAAACAGCTTCAACTCACTCTTAAATGTCTCACGACCAAAAGAATTCTGGAGAGATAGCTAGCGATAATTATAAAACAAGGGAAGTCATCGGGGCGCCTGGGTGGCTCAGTCGGTTAAGCGTCCGACTTCGGCTCAGGTCACGATCTCGCGGTCCGTGAGTTCGAGCCCCACGTTGGGCTCTGTGCTGACGGCTCAGAGCCTGGAGCCTGTTTCAGATTCTGTGTCTCCCTCTTTCTCTGACCCTCCCCTGTTCATGCTCTCTCTCTCTCTCTCTGTCTCAAAAATAAATAAATGTTAAAAAAAAAATTTTTTTTTAAAAATAACAATTTAAAAATAAATAAATAAATAAACAAATAAACAAATCAGGGAAGTCATGGGGCAAAATGCAAACAACAGGTAAACCCGAGTAAAGGATATATGCTATTCTTGTGGCTTTTTTTAAAGTTTGAGGTTCTACCTCACTAAAGAGTGACCCTACCTCACTAAAGAGTCCATACATGGCAGAGTCACTTTGGTCAATGCAACAGCAAAGGGTTGACCCAGAAGTATTCTTCCATTAAATTTTCTGCTAGTCTGTTATTTTCTTCCTGAAGTGTACAATAGCCGTATCAATTGCTTTATTATTTTCCCCTCATCCTTTCCACTATTCAGATTCATATTTTCGTCTTCTTGCCTAATTGCTTTGGGTATGCTTCCGGTATGCTTAATAATAACGGTGACCCTTGATTCCAGGAAAGCACTCAGTGCGTCTCCTCTGGATACTCTACTAACTACGGCACTATTTCATTTGCCGCCAGATGTAGGTTTCCACACACGAAGCGATTCTGCAACACAGCGGGGCGTCCTCCCATTTTAACTCAATTCTGATGCTACCTAACCGAGCAGAGCGCCAGATGCCACAGGTTTAGCGCTTGCTCTCACAAGCCTGCCCATGCCCCTTCTTTCGGATGTCCAGTGCCGGTCCAGGTTGTCACCTGTGTGTGCTTCGGAACCACCCACGACCCCCTCCTCGGGACTGATTAATTCGCTGGAGTGGCTCACAGATCTCAGGAAAAAAAAAAATTGTACTTACGAGGTTCCCATTTTTTTATAAACGAATACAACTCAGGAACCACCAGGGGCACCAGGGGCGAGGTATGCGGGCAGGGGCAAGGAGGCTCCGCCCCCAGGGCGTGCCACTCTTGCACATCCTCACCAGCTTGGAAGGTCTCTGAACGCCACACCTCGGGGCTTCTCTTAATGGCGGCTTCACTTGGCAGGCACGACTGATTAAATCATTGACCGCTGGTCACAACTGAGCTGCCAGATGGCAGCTTCCCCAGAGGTCTGAGAGGTAAGGGGGGTGGTGGCCTTGGCACCCCACCTCTGGGGACTTTACAAAGGCCACCTCATTAACATAAATCGAGAGTGGTTGCAAGGGGCTTGTTGTAAATAACAAGACGTTCATTTTACCTTTACGGCTCTAGAACTATTTTACTCTAGAACTATTTTAAGAACTGAGGGCCAAAGACCAAAACAAATATTATAGCAAAAGATGCTCCCACTGCTCTTAACTTTTAGGAAACCAAGAGTTTGGGGAGCCCTGGGCTAGAAAGGGGGATGAGGATCAAATACACATTTGAACCAGACCATCATACCTGACGTTCTCATCCTGCTCATGACTTTAATAGGAATGCCTTTTTTTTTTTTTTTTTTTTTTTAAAGTAGGCTTCATGGCCAGCATGGATCCCGACGCGGGGCTTGAACTCACAACCCTGAGATCAAGACGTGAGCTGAGATCACGAGTCAGACACTTAACCGACTGAGCCACCCAGGCACCTCTAATGGGAATACTTTTAATGATTCACCACCAGCAAGGATAACACATGGACTTTTATTCGAGATTTGGCGATCAGTTTTTAGTCATTCGTTCAATCAATACATACTAGATGCTGGGGGATGCAAGAGTGAAAAATTCAGACTGCCCCTTCAGAGTTCACATTCAAAGGCAGGGAGCCAAAAATACAAGTGAACTAACAAAATAACTGCAAACGACGGCAAGTGAAAGAGGAAAGAGGAGACCCCCTTTAGTGTGTGGCCAGGGAAGGGCTCTCAGGGGAGGTGGTATTTGAGCCGAGATCTAAAGAAACAGAAAGAGGAATACATCAAAGGCAACGGGTAACATCCCAAGAGCGCGCTCATGTGCCTGTTACCATAACGTGTTTCATTAGCTTCTAAATGATGGATATTCACTTGTTTCCAACATTTCCTCCTAACAAACAATATTAAAACGTCCTCATCCATACTTCTTTGCAGACGTGTGCAAGCAGAACAAATTCCTAGAACCTATGCTAGGTCAATGGAGATGCACATTTTTTATTTGACAGATTCTACCCAAGAGCCCTTCAGAAATGTTTGTGGTAACTTAAATCCCTACCAACAATGGATAAAAGTGCCAACTTGATAGATGAAAACTGGTATCTCATTGTAATTTTACTTGGTCTTACCGAGTGTGGTTGAGAGCCTTTGTATTTCCTTTTCTGCGAACTGTTTATGGCCTTTGCCCATTTTGCCATCAGGGTGTTGGTCTTTTTCCTATTGATCATTAATGGCATAGGGTTGTTTTTACTCCCCCGCCTCCCATCCAGTCTCTGCAGAAGTGCAAGAGCAGAAGTGGGGACACAGACCAGTGGGGAGGCTACTACAATAATTTAAGGGACAGTAGATGACAATATGGAAGAAGGTGGTGGTAAGAAAGAGAAAATCCATGCTATATTGTAGAGAGAGAATATGCAGGGCTTGTTGATGGACTGGAAATGGGAGATCAAGAAAAGAGAAGAATTAAGAATGACCCCTAGGGGCGCTTGGGCGGCTCAGTCAGCCGGTTAAGCATCTGACTTCCGCTCAGGTCATGATCTCAAGGTTTGTAAGTTGGAGCATCGCATCGGGCTCACTGCGGGGCTCGCTGCAAAACCGCTTCAGATCCCTTTCTTTCTGTCCCTCCCCTGCTCATGTGCACTCTCTCACTCTCAGAAATAAATAAAAACATTTAAAAAAAATGACTCCTAGATTTCTGGCTTGAATAACTTGGTGGACAGTTATGGAGAGAATGGCAGAAAGACAGTGAGTGAGTTGTTTAATTTGGACATGTTAAATGTGAGACGTGAAAAGTCAGGTAGAAATGCCTGATTACACACACTGGTGAGATTAGAATCCGGAATTTACAGCAAAGGTGTGAACTGGAGGTATAAACTGGGAACATCTCAACAGTGGCAGCAGAGACAAAACCCTACGGGAACTAGCAAGATTCCAGCAAGAGAGGACAAAGCAAGGGAAAGGGGCTCGGCACTGGGTCCTGAGGAACCGCAACATCCCGTGGTCAGGCAGAGGAGCCGGCAAAGACGCTGAGGAGGACAGAAAGCGAGATGCAGGGCAGCCAAAGGAGAGCAGTGCGTCAGAATCCGAGAGCGTTTCAAGAAGAATGGAGTGGTTGATGGTGTTGAGTGCTCCTCGGGGGTTGCACATGGTAAAGACAGAAAAGTAGTAGTAATTTTAGCAATAAGAAAGTTGGCGGCGGCCTGAAAACAATCAACTTAGGGGGTGCCTGGGTGGCTCAGTCGGTTAAGCATCGGACTCTTAATTTTGGCTCAGGTCATGATCTCACGGTTCGTGAGTTCAAGCCCCGAGTCGGGCTCTGTGTTGACAGCACAGAGCCTGCTTGATATTCTCTCTCTCTCCCTCTCTCTCTCAATAAATAAACTAAAAAAAAAAAAAAAGTCAACTTAGGGTCAAAGCCAGTGATACTGTATAGAAGAATAAATGGGAACTGACAAATTAGAAACAGCATCCAGACAATTCTTCAGGAATGTTGGCTATGAAGTGAGTGACATATGACAGAGCAGTGTTTTGTTCGGTTTTAGAGACGACAGAAACCACAGTACCTTTGTAAGGGAATGGTTTAGGAGACAGAGTAACGGTAAAGCAAGGTCCCACAGAAGGCAACAGAGGGCAAATTGCAAAGTACAAGTGGTGCGGCTGATTCAGAAAGAGGTGAAATTAGAGCTTTTATTTCAAGATCAGGAGGAAGTAGATGGAAGAACGTATTTGAGGATTTAGTGGTGGGAAGGTCTATCCTTATTTCTGAAGGTATTTTTTAAAAAGTAGAAATGGATATTGAGGATTAAAGGGATTTAAAGGTCAACCGATTTTTGACAAAGCAGGAAAGAATATCCAATGGAAAAAGACGGACAGTCTCTTCAGCAAGTGGCTGAAAACTGGACAGCGACATGCAGAAGAATGAACATGGACCACTTTCTTACACCATACACAAAACTCAAAACGGATGAAAGTTCTCAATGTAAGACAGGAAGCCATCAAAATCCTTGAGGAGAAAGCAGGCAAAAACCTCTTTGATCTTGGCCACAGCAACTTCTTACTCAACATGTCTCCAGAGGCAAGGGAAACAAAAGCAAAAATGAACTACTGGGACCTCATCAAAATAAAAAGTTTCTGCACAGTGAAGGAAACAATCAGCAAAACTAAAAGGCAACCAACAGAATGGGAGAAGATATTTGCAAATGACATACCAGGTAAAGGGTTAGTATCCAAAATCTATAAAGAACTTATCAAACTCAACACCCAAAAAACAAATAATCCAGTGAAGAAATGGGCAAAAGACATGAACAGATGCTTCTCCAAAGAAGACATCCAGATGGCCAACCATCACATGAAAAAATGCTCCACATCACTCCTCATCAGGGAAATACAAATCAAAACCACAATGAGATACCACCTCACACCTGTCAGAATGGCTAACATTAACAATTCAGGCAACGACAGATGTTAGTGAGGACGTGGAGAAAGAGGATCTCTTTTGCACTGCTGGTGGGAATGCAAGCTGGCACAGCCACTCTGGGAAACAGTATGGAGGTTGCTCAAAACATTAAAAATAGAACTACCTTATGACCCAGCAATTGCACTGCTAGGCATTTATCCAAGGGATACAGGGATGCTGTTTCGAAGGGGCACGTGCACCCCCATGTTTATAGCAGCACTATCGACAATAGCCAAAGTATGGAAAGAGCCCAAATGCCCATCGATGGATGAATGGATAAAGATGTGGTGTGTGTGTGTGTGTGTGTGTGTGTGTGTGTGTGTGTGTATATATATATAATGGAGTATTACTCAGCAATCAAAAAGAATGAAATCTTGCCATTTGCAACTACGTGGATGGAACTGGAGGGTATTATGCTAAGTGAAATTAGTCGGAGAAAGACCAATATCATATGACTTCACTCATATGAGGACTTTAAGCGACAAAACAGATGAACAGAAGGGAAGGGAAACAAAAATAATATAAAAACAGGGAGGGGGACAAAACAGAAGAGACTCTTAAATATGGAGAACAAACTGAGGGTTACTGGAGGGGGTGTGGGAGGGGGGATGGGCTAACTGGGTAAGGGGCACTGAGGAATCTACTCCTGAAATCATTGTTGCACTAGATGCTAACTTGGATGTAAGTTAAAAAATAAATAAATTATTAATAAAAAAAATAAAATGAAATAAAAGGATTTAAAAATTATGCCCAGAAATTATTGGACACTCTTTCCTCCAAGAGGTAAAGCTTAATTCCCCTCAGCTTGTGTGGGGGCTGGACCTAGTGAATTGCTTCGAACAAGCAAGGTGGAAGGGATGATTATGGCACTGGCTTCTTCCTCGCTCGCTATCACTTGCTCTGGTGAAAGCCATCACGTGAGCTGGAAGATCAAGCTCTCTATGGCGAGGAACTGAGGCTTCTCGCCACAGCCATGACTGATCCATCTCGGAAGTGTATTCTCCAGCTTCAATCAAGCCTTCACATAAATACAACCCAACCAACACCTCGATTAAGGCTGCATGAGACCCTGAATGTGAACCAGCCAGCCAAGGGGCCCCAGAATTTCTAACCCATAGACACCATGGGATAATAAATATTTGTTGTGTTAAGCCATTAAATTTGGGACAATTTGTTGATGCAACAATGGATAAGTAACATAAACATTTAAAAAATGCTTTTTGCATCCACATTTCTTGTATCTCTTGCTAATATTTTACTTAATACTCTGCATGAACACGCGTAAGAGTAATTCTTAAGATTTCTTTGATCTATTTTTTTAGGTCTTGGTATCACTGTTGTGCTGGTTTTGAAAAAAGAGATTTGGGAAGCTTTATGTAATAGAATTCCCTATTGGAAAGTTTGAAAGAATTCTTGAAATCTACCCACACCAGTTAATATTTTTTAACTTTTTTTAAACTTTATTTATTTTGAGAGGGAGAGAGAGAGGAAGAAAGAGAATCCCAAGTAGGGGTGCACCCCTGTATTTTTTAACTTTTTAAATAAATCGTGCTGATGATGTTTTCAACTTCTTTCATGGGGTATGCCAAACAACCCTCCCAAAAGGGCTGATTTACATCATCATCGGTGGTATTTGAACATATCCACTTTCTTAATGCTCTGCTAATTAAAAGGTGGCTGAGTCGGTTAAGCGTCAGATTCTTGATTTCAGCTCAGGTCATGATCTCGTGGTTCATGAGAGGGAGCCCCACGTGGGGCTCTGCGCTCACGGCACAGAGCCTGCCTGGGATTCTCTCTTCCTCTCTCTCTTTCTCTCTCTCTCTCTCTCCTCCTCCCCTGCTCGCCTTCTTGCTTTCTCTCTCTCCCAAAATAAATAACGTTAAAAACATATTTTGCTAATTAAAAGTTCAAAAACGCAGCTCCTTAGCAGCAATGATCATCTTGGGGCTCTCAATGTACCCACGAAGCAGGTGGTGACATGAAGACAGTGGAGGCGGGGCTCTAGATTCAAATTGGGGGCGGAGTCTACGTGTGAGAGGATTTGCAAATACTCCTAAGGATGGAGGCATTTGGAGCTAGCCAGGGGAGCCAAGGGAGGAAAGTCAAGGTCGGAGCAGGAATTTGAGCTGTGCTGCCCGCAGGTACTGTGTCTCCTCCTCTCTGGCCACATCGAGGGAGGCGGGAGAGGCAGGCGGTGAGACGTGGAGGGCTTGCTTCACTTCAGTGCTGAGTACCACCTAGTCTCCGGAGAGGGCCCTTTCCAGTTCTGCCTCTCCGAGGGTCTATCCGTAAGTGGCCAGACAATTTAGCACCCAAACCAGTCCATTTTTGAAAGGGTAGGAGGGTGCTATTAACAAGCTGGACAACAGGCACAAAGACTGTCCCAAATGCTCACCCTCTCTGTGAGGGTGACAGAGGACGACAGAGCAGACTGCTAACTATCAAGAATCTTGATGGCAAATAAGATTCCAAAGACCCAGGGAAGAGACACACTTGAACCCGCACAGCCTCGGGCACTCAGTATTTTCTTAGCTGCTCCTTCACTTACACATTCAAGTGCCAGCTGCTGCGAGCTATTAGAAAGTGAACAGAAACGTGCTATGAGAAGTGATGAATGAGAAGAATCTTCCCCGGGTCAGTGTGTAACCCAGTTGTGTAACCCAGGCTGACCAGGGACGGTATAAAGGCCTGGCCAACTGTGATGAGCCGTGTCAGCCCGGAAGCTGCTAGTTTCCTGAGGCTGCACCAAGCTTGACTTCTGCCCCGTCGCTTTCTTGTCCCCCTTTCCCTAGTTGTAGCGCCCACAGTCACTCCCTTGTAATCACCCTGCACACTAAACTTGGGTCTCAGAGTCCCCTCCCCAGAGAACCCAATTTGTGACGGCACAGTTAGCAATTTTCTCTTGGCGGGAAGAAAGGGGAGGCCAGATCTCTAGGCAGGGAGGGGTAGAGGATGTGATATGACATTTCTATTTAGAAAGTAAAAAAGGCCTATGGCACTTGAAATATAATTTGCACAGCCTGCAAGGCACCTCAAAAGCCCAAAGGAGGGCTCAGATCCAAAAATGGCCGAGTAAAAAGGCTCATCCTACTCCTATCAGCTGTGTGACCTTGGGCCACTATGACCCTCAGTTTCCTTGTCTGTGGAGTGGAAGGATATTTTCTAACACACATTTTAAGGGATTCGTTGAGAAAAAGCACTTTGTACATTAAGATGTTATACTAATTACGACTCCTTTCCACCGCTTTCTCATTCTCAAGAGTTGCAAGTACTAACTGCTGGCAACTCCATCAGAACGTCAAGAGAAAGCCATACCTGACCCTGATACCAGTAATTATCATCTTTGCTCTCTTCTCTTCCTGTTTTTCTCAACTCAGTGACATGGGGCTGAGACACAGAGCATATGTGTTTTACGAGTACTGTTGTATATACTGGAGATTTATGGTCCATGCTCTTAATTTAAAGAGTGGGTAAGTCAAACCCATCATTAAGTTACTTTTTATTTGTGTGTAGGTGATTTTTACTCTTGTGGGGCTGGGACTCAATTAAGAAAAAAAAAAAGTTTCCACACTTGCCATAGGAAGCCACCGTAAACTTGTGAGCTGGAGCACTTCAACACTTCTACAAGTCCAATGACTTGGACTGAACCGGCACCTGCTAGAAACGTTCTCTCCACCACAGTCCTCTGCTAGGAGGGGACTTGTCTCTTCCTCCCCATGGATCCACAACCTTATGACTTTGGGCCCCTAAGCTAAAACTCAAGTCTTTCTGTCCCTAAAACGCCATGGCTTCTGGGCTTTCTCTTATGACACTTATCTCATTCTATCTATCCTATTCTATTTAAAAATTATAATTCTTTGGATCTTTTCTTTCCTGATGGGCTGTAAACTTACAACACCTGTCCTCCAGCTGTAATTCACCTGTGCCACCAATGTTTCTTTTTTTTTTTTAATGTTTATTTTTGAGAGAGAGAGAGAGAGAGAGAGAGAGAGAAACACTGTGTGCAAACGGGGGAGGGGCAGAGAGAGAGGGAGACACAGAATCTAAAGCAGGCTCCAAGCTCTGAGCTGTCTGCACAGAGCCGGATGCGGGGCTCAAACCCACTAACTGCGAGATCATGACCACGGCCAAAGTCGGACGCTTAACCGACTGAGCAACACAGACGCGCCACCCCGCCCCCGCCAACGATGTTAAGGTGCAAAGTCTTGCAAATTTTCTGAGGCAGTGGAGGTAATGGGAAGGGGAAGAGAGGAGCAAAGCTGGGCTTTTCTCTTCTTGCTAAATCCCTGAAGTTCCTGATAACTGGCACCATGATTTCCAAGCCTGTACTTATTATAATGTATTGGGACCTCAATACTGTGATGCAGAGCTTGACCCTGAAACAAGTCTTTGTGAACAGTCCCAGCTGGCTTAGCTGGGCCTTTCATTTATGCTTCTGGGGGAGGAACGACTGAGACCTGCTTTGACCTTTAGGGCTGGATGGACCTTCAAAGACAAAGAACAGTGTGCTGCCTACGAGAAGGATGACATCAGAGGGAGAGGGGTGAAGGCCAAAGAATTCTGAGGCCTGTCTCTATGCTGGAGGCAAGCTGGAGTCATCAGGTCTAGAGAGAAACGAGAAGCCAGATAAAGAGAGGCTGTGTTCTATTTGGCCTGGGTGGTTTTTAATAGCAGTTTATAATAATTATAGTTCACATTTATTGAGCACTCGCTGTGGGCCAGGCACCACATACGTGATCTCATTTAAGTTGCTCAGAGGTAGGTACTCTTGTTATCTCCTGTTACAGAGGAGGAAGCTGAGGCCCAGAGAGGTTAAGCAACTTGCCTGAAGTCACACAGCTTTTAAGTGACAACCAGGATTTGGCTGCAGGCATTTGTCCTTCATGGCCGGATCTTAGCCCCTGCACTAGTTCTTGTTTGTCCCTCCAGATCTGTGTGTGCCCACAGAAGCTGTCCCCTGCTAACTCTGGGCAGGCTGGCTTCCAGCTGGGTTCAACAGTGGGACGGCAGAAGCAGGAAGTCTGGACAGCGAACAAAGGAAAGGCCAGAGCACTTCTCCGCTTTGATCGTCAGTGACGGCCCCCTCCTCATTCAGCTTCGGAAACTTTCAACCCTTCCCCTTTGGAAGTCTCTGGGTCCTCTAACATCCCCATCTGTTCCCATAAGAGATCATTCATGAAGTCCCTTCCTCTGAGCCACCTAGGGTAGATTGTGCTTCCTGCCAGAGCCCTGACCGCAACACCACTGCCCACGCTGGCGTCCACTTGCTTCGCTCCGCGCCACGCAGATGACAGCAGCAGCCATGGGGAGGGCTGACTCCAGACCAGGAAGCGACGTTCCGTCTGTCTATCACCTTCCCGTGCAAACACGGCCGGCTGGCTACAATGCGAGGTGTGGGAGGTGTGGATCTCGTCTGGATCGTGAGTCCAACAAACCAACTGTGGAAAAACTACTCGTGAGACGTTTGGGGGAGCCTGAATACCGACTGGAAATTTGGTGATTATTGAAGAATTACAGTTGATTTTTTTAGGTGTGCTAATGGTGATGCGCCGGTGATGTTTAGAAGGGTCCTTATATTTTAGGGATATATGCGGAAATATTTACAGAAGGTTTTCTGAGTCAGCGAAGGTAGTGGGAAGAGTCAGACAGGAACAAAGATGGGCTGTTTCTCTTCTCTTGAGAAGTCTCTGCAGGGAACTGGCCGGGGGAATCACAAGAAATGAAGTCTGGGGGTAGGGTGGGGGCTGTAATAGACAAAACAAGACCCCATGAACTGTAACTGTTAAAGCCAGATAACAGAGACAGGAAGTCCCATTACCCTGGGCCCTGGTAGCCATTCTCTCCACGTGTAATATATGCTTGAAATTTTCCCATAATAACACGAGATAGAAGCTAAACTCATTTCTGAAGCCCCTGGACATGGCAGGGAGGCAGCTAAGCAACTGGCAGGAATGCTCCCCAAGGCTGAAACGAAGTTATTTGATGTGACTGCCCACTAGAAGTCAGGTGTAAAAATAACGGTGTTTCTAAATAGGAGCCTCCACACCTATGACACAGGGTATGAGCTCCAGCGCACAGGCTCTGATTTTATTTTTATTTTATTTTTTTTCAGGCTCTGGTTTTAAAAGGAGCTGTTTCCCATACAAGCAGCCCCTCTGTGCAGGCTGAGGGGCTGGGGGGAGTGGTGAGGTAGGCAGTAGGAATTCATTTAGAGGCGCCTGCGTACTCAGTCGGCTGAGCGTCTGACTCCTGATTTTGGCTCAGGTCATGATCTCACGTGGTTTGTGGGTTTGAGCCCCGCATCGGGCTCTGTGCTGGCAGAGCGGAGCCTGCTTGGGATTCTTTCTTTCTTTCTCTCTCTCTCTCTTTCTTTCTCTCTCTCTCTCTCTCTCTCCCTCTGCCCTCCCCCACCCCCCCCCAATAAATAAACATTAGAAAAAAAATTCATTTACGATTCATTTCTTTAATGAATAAATAAATGATTACCCCAGCAGGCAAGACAGGCCAAGTGGGCCTCAAAATGCATAATGTGTTTGTATTTCTTTACTATTGAAAATTTCAAACACATAAAATAAGCAGAAAACGGAACATAGTAATGTACCCTTCATCCATTTCAGCCACTATCAGCACTCTGTCATTCTTCTATCATCAGTATCTCCATCCCTCCATGCAAAACTATTCTAACACGGTATTTAGGTAGGATTTACATAGGCAGGAATGCATAAACCTTAGCTGTACGATTTCGATAAATGGAGGCACCCACTTAACTCACATCTTAACTGCAACACAGAACGTTTTCACCTGCCCAGAAAGTTCTCTCCTGTTCTGGTATTTCTACCTTGGCTTTGCCTGCTTTAGAACTTAAGCACGAGCTTTCAACTGCATTCATGCATGAGCTATATTTGACCCTTGAACAACACAGGCTTCAACTGCGCACGTCCACTGATACGTGGAGTTTTTAACAGCATTGTACCGTAAAGTTTTTTTTTTCTCTTCCCCATGATTTTCTTAACATTTTGCTCTAGCTTCCTTTACTGTAAGAATACAGAACGTCATGCACATAACTTACAGAATATGTCATCAACTCTTCATGTTATCAGTAGCCCATCAGCAGTTCAGTTTGGGGGGAGTCAAAAGTTACACATGGCATTTCGCCTGTGTGTGGCATCAGAACCCTGAACCTGATTGTTCAAGGGTCAACTGTAGTTCTGCATTCATTATTAGTTTTTTGCCAAGCTAGTCCCCCACCCTTCAGCAAGGAACTAGAGAGATCTGGCTTCAGCTTTAAAACACCAGGCACGTCTTCCATTTGGGGGGGGGGGGGCGGAGGGGGGATATTGGGAGGCCATGGGAAAGAAACCTAAGAATCATCGGGAGGTCCCATAAACTGGAGATTCCCAGGCCCCACTTGAGAAGCTCTAATTCGGCCCATCAGGGGTAGGCCCCCAAATCTACATTTTAACAAGCAACTTAGTAAATGACGCAGTCACTGGATGACCCTGGGAGAAACTCCACTCTAGAGAAAGGATAAGAGGGGAGCCTGGGTGGCTCAGTTGGTTAAGTGGCCGACTTCGGCTCAGGTCATGATCTCGTGGTCTGTGAGTTCGAGCCCCGCGTCGGGCTCTGTGCTGACAGCTCAGAGCCTGGAGCCTGTTTCAGATTCTGTGTCTCCTCTCTCTCTGACCCTCCCCCGTTCATACTGTCTCTCCCTGTCTCAAAAATAAATAAATGTTGGGGCGCCTGGGTGGCGCAGTCGGTTAAGCGTCCGACTTCAGCCAGGTCACGATCTCGCGGTCCGTGAGTTCGAGCCCCGCGTCGGGCTCTGGGCTGATGGCTCAGAGCCTGGAGCCTGTTTCCGATTCTGTGTCTCCCTCTCTCTCTGCCCCTCGCCCGTTCATGCTCTGTCTCTCTCTGCCCCAAAAATAAATAAACGTTGAAAAAAAAAAAAAATTTAAAATAAATAAATAAATAAATAAATAAATGTTAAAAAAATTTTTAAAAATTAAAAAATAAAGAAAGGCTAAGAAAAGTGTGCCGGGTTGGCTTAGTTAGTAGAGAATGTGACCCTTAATCTCAGGGAGGGTTGTGAGTCCAAGCCTCACATGGAGCGTGGAGCCTACCTGAAAACAAACAAAAGTTATTCCTTTATTTATTTATTTATTTTAAAATGTTTATATATCTATTTTTGAGAGAGAGAGAGAGAGAGAGCAAGTGAGGGGCAGAGAGAAAAGGGGAGAGAGAATCCCAAGCAGGCTTCACGCTGTCAGCACAGAGCCCAGTGCAGGGCTTGATCTCACGAACCATGAGATCCTGACCTGAGCCGAAACCAAGAGTCAGACGCTTAACCAAGTGAGCCACCCAGACACGCTCAAAAGTTCTTCCTTTGGATGAGCCTTCATGTTCAGGGTCTGGCTCCTCCACAATTTCCAGGCCTCCCTTACATAACAGCTCTTCAAATATCTGAGTTGCCCATCATGTTCCTCCCTCAGTCTGATCTTCTCAGCATGGCACAACCCCAATCCATTCAGCCATTTCCAGCAAAGCAGGTCCCAGCATGTCCTAGCAGTCTGATGCTTTCCTCCAGAGGACAGGGGTTTCCTGGAGATCGGACCCCCAGCTCAGGGGCGATAAGAGCAAATCATCTGTTAGACATCTATTAGCACACCAGGAACTATACTAGCCTTTTAACATACAGTGTTCTTTAACCCTCATAAGAACTCTCCCCAAAAGACGTTAATATTCCTCTTCTACAATCTGGGAACTAAGGCTCACAGAGGTTGCCCAGGAAGAGCCAGAGCTGGGATGGTGTGATGGTTAGTTTCAGGTGTCAAAGTGGCTATGCTCTTGTACTCAGTTATGCAATTATACACTAACCGAGGTGGTACTGTCAGGATATTTTGTACTTGTGGTTACAGCTACAGTCAACCAAGTGACTTTAAGTAAAAGATTACTTTGCTAATCGGAGTGAGACTCATCCAACCAGCTGAAGGACCTTAAGAGCAAAACTGAGGTTTCACTGAGGCAGAAGACATTCTGCCTCAAGCCTGCAGCATCAGTGCCTGCTGGGAGTGTCCAGCGACCCCAGAGTTGGGACTTGCCAGCCTCCACAACTGCATCAGCCAATTGAAACAAATCTCTAAAACAGATATATAGGGGCACCTGGGCAGCTCAGTCGGTTAAGCGTCTGACTCTTGATTTCAGCTCAGGTCGTGACCTCACGGCTCATGGGTTCGAGTCCCGCATGGGGCTCTGTGCTGACAGTGCGGAGCCTGCTTGGGATTCTCTCTTTCTCTCTGCCCCTCCCCTTCTCAAAATAAATCAATGAACATAAAAAAAAAAAAACAAAAAAAAACTAGATGTATACACATGCATACACATGTATACATGTATATTTATCATACTGGTTCTGTTCTCCGAAGAACCCTGATGCCAATGGGAAGCCAGTTCTATCCAACCTCAAAAGGCCATGCCTTGCCTCTACGTCACTGTCCATACTCTGCCAACCACTATCTGCAACTCAACCCAAACCAACCCAGGTGTGTGTCTGAGCCTCAGCCAGCTTCTGCTGCCCAGAGGTGTACTGGAATATTAACACAGGTCCTTAACAACTAGATTTTGAGAATAAGCTACTCATATCAAGAAACTGCCGTAGATGGGGGAAGCGTGTTTCCCCCAAGTTTGAAGTTTTGTAGTGTGTGGGAGGTATGGTTTACTCGGTGCTTAACAGTGGTGATTTGTTCTATTCCGGGCAAGGTCACTAACTTGCTATATCACTTTAGGCAATCCTAAATTTCACCACCTGATTAATGATCATGCCAACCTGAAAGTCGGCTTTCCATGGCCCCCATCCACTCAAACTGGCATTAAATGGTCAGACGGCCTATCAGGATTTCAGATCTGACCTACTTTCCAGTCGGGGCGCTACCTAGCCTTGAATGACCCAAGACCCGTTCAAGCTCATGGCATTCTGGAAGTTCTGGCAAGGCAACGTGACGGATGGGTGAAGAGTGCTCAGCAGAGGTGTGCTGCACCGGCCTCTGCCCTTGACCCTGGCCTTGGTGCTACTTGCAGGTTCAAGTGAAGACTCAGTTTCCAAGCTCAAGACACTGCAGTCCCAAGGAGAGGATGCCAAGGCCCACCTATGAAACATTACACAGTGCAGCCGGGCTCAAAGGAAAGAACAGGAAATGCTTATCGCAGAGGTGATGATAGTTGAGAGAAGTCTGAGAATGTAGCAGTAAAAGACTTGGAAGGGATGAAAGGACACATTCTGGGCCAAGGTGACAGAGTGAGGTGCAGGAGAGCACGGGGCGGTCTGGGGAAAAGGAAGGGAGAAAGTTTTAGGTGGAAAGTAGGCCACAGGTAGAACCTAAGTGGGAGATGAGCTCAGCTTGGGCAGCTGGGGAGATGGGTCACACTAGCCTAATGGGGCGCCTCAAATGACAAAAGATTGAATTGGTAGGTAGGTAATGAGCTGGTGGACGCTCCCCAGATGAAAGTGAAGAGATGACCGTGAGCTTTGGAAACCTGTGCCGGGCAAGAGAAGGAATAGGAATAAATCGGGGCAGGGGCGTCACAGCCCCAGCTGAATTAACAGCAGTAGCAGGGCTTACTGTGTACCAACCCTAATTTGTATGATCTCATTTAACCCTCACAACTCCCTAAAGTACTCTTACCATCCCACTTTACGGATAAGGGAACCAAGGCACAGAGAGGTTAAAAAGTGTGCCCCAGATCACACAACCTGTCAGCAGTGAGCCGAGATCTACAGCTACCCCTGCCTCGGGTTTGACTCCAGCATCAAGTAAACTTGACCACTGGCCCAGCCTGCCTCGGGAGTCCCAGCCCGGGCCCTGCGCTCTGATTTCTGAGCTGAGCAGCAGGGAAACGATACAAGGGACACTGCAGAGGGTGATATTTCTATAAACTGCATATTGAGGTGAAAAACTGACTGGAAGAAGTCTGAAGTAAGGTTCCTTGGGGTTGGTTGTACATGAAGCCAGCAAAAAACACCCCAGGTTTGCTCATGGGCTTACACCAAGTCCTGCAGCAAATGATCGTACACATAGACCAGCTGCTTCCAGAAACTGCTGCGGCCTACTTGCTCAACAAGGTGAACGCCCCAAGAGTTGCCAGGAAAAGGGAGATGGTGACTGCGTAACGGATTGAATCGTGTCCCTCAAAATTCCCATGTTGAAGTCATAACCCTCAGTATCTAAGAGTGTGCCTTTGTTTGGAAATGGGGTCAATGCAGATGCAATCAGTTGAGTCGGGTGGGCCCCGATCCTGTACGACCAGTGTCCTTACAAAAGGGGAAGTTTGGCTACAGGTGTGCACACAGGGAGAGTGTCTCGTGAAGATGAAGGCAGAGATTGGGGCGACACCGTAGAAACCAAGAGTCACCAAAGATGGTCAGCAAACCACCAGAAGTTAGCAGAGAGGCCTGGAACAGACTCTCCCTCTCAGCCTCATAATGAACCAGGCCTTGACCTCCGACTTTTCACCTCCAGAACTGGGAGACAAATTTCCGTTGTGTAGGCCACCCAGTTGGTGGCACTTTGTTAGAGCCGCCCTGGGACACTGATACAGTGACCCTATGCCATCTTCTCCTGTGTAAGGCCATAGGTGAATGTTCACTGCGTCCTTAAGCAAAGAGCCTCCTCTGAAACTTGGTTACACAGCGATGTATGAAGGTGTAAGACTACTTTTGTATCATAAGCGTGAGTTAAAAACAAGCAAGTGTTTGAGATTTCATCTATCTCCAACTGCCCAGGCACCAGTGACTGATTAACTTTGCTTTTGAAATGAAAAACCAATTTTACTTTAACAATTAAGGAGCTTCTTTCTCTTCCTTTACGCTTAGATTCTTCCTGTGACCCAAAGAAACCCAGTCTAACCCACGAGGTCCTGCTGGACCCCTCACGCAGCACAGGGTCCCTCTCCTGGGGGCTTGAAACCATTATCGAGATGACCACAAGCCTCTCAGCTTCAAAGGGGAGACAGCTCTCTGAAATGCTGATGGCTGGCTATAGGCCAACATATGCTCACACATTCAATTCTGCAAAAACTGTTCAATTCTTTGTTTAACCTGTGCGTTACTTTGAAAACACGTGCATCATCGGTCATGAGTGAATGGCTGTGGTTATGAAGGGAAGCAGGTCTACCCTGGGGAATTCCGGGTTCTGTTTTCAGATGATGATTGGCCCCGCTAAGAAGTGAAACCAAAGCAGTATTTCTTCTGATACTTGGAAAATCCCCTACTCCGAAACAGTTTTGCATATGTACAAAAATTATGGAAAATTATACCGTTAAGACCAGAATCTCCTACAGCTCAAATAAGCCACTGAAATTATCTATTTAAAGACAAACAAAACTGGGCACCTGGGTAGCTCAGTTGGTTAAGCATCCAACTCTTGATTTTGGCTCAAGTCATGATCTAATGGTTCGTGAGTTCAAGCCCCACATCGGGCTCTATGCACCGACCGAGGGAAGCCTGCTTGGTATTCTCTCTTTTTCCCTGTCTCTCTCAAAAATAAATAAACTTTAGGGGCGCCTGGGTGGCTCAGTCGGTTGAGCGTCCGACTTCAGCTCAGGTCACGATCTCGCGGTCCGTGAGTTCGAGCCCCGCGTCGGGCTCTGGGCTAATGGCTCGGAGCCTGGAGCCTGCTTCCGATTCTGTGTCTCCCTCTCTCTCTGCCCCTCCCCCGTTCATGCTCTGTCTCTCTCTGTCTCAAAAATAAACGTAAAAAAAAAAAATTAAAAAATAAATAAATAAACTTTAAAAAATAATAAACAAAACAAACCTATGCTGTTCCTGTAGGACAAAACACTCTCTCTTGTCGAAGTTAACAGTAGCCACCTTGCAAGAGCAGGGGAGGGGCAGAGAGAGGACAGAGGATCTAAAGCGGGTTCCACACTGACAGCAGTGAGCCCAATGTGGGGCTCGATCTCATGGACCAGAAATCATGACCCGAGCCAAAGTTGGACGCTCAACCAACTGAGCCAACCAGGCACCCCCACACTTCTAAGCCAACTACACGGAATGAACTGATTCTCACAATCCTGTGTGGTGGGGACCTTTACTATTCCCATCGCGCAGGTGAGGAAAATGAAGCACAGACAGGCAAGGAAACTGGCCCAAGGTCACAGAGCTGTAAGTGGTAGAGGGCTGGGATTCAAAACCAGGCAGTCTGGCTGCAACACACCACACCCAACCCCCTAACAAGCAAACAACCAGCTCAGACTTATAAACAGGACAAAAGGAAACAAAGTGAGTGGGGACTGGTTAAGTAGCGTGGGTTGAGAACCGAGGCAGAAAGAAGAGAACAGCAATTATATTCCAAGCACGGGGCTGGCACTTCACACATGCTGTTCCCATTTAATTCGCACAAACCTTGAAGTCAGTGTTACTCTCCCACTTGAGAGGTGAAACACTGAGGCTTGGAATGATTAAAGGAACCTGTATGAGGGCATATTAGTAAGTGATATCCCTAAACCCAGGTTTGCGGATTGCAAAAACCCGCGCTGTTTTCCCAGCCCATTTTCCACAGAGTCATGGTTTCAAATTGTAACCTCAGTATTATGGATGGTACAATCTGCTTTTAAAAGCCAACCCGGGGCTGCCCGGGTGGCTCAGCTGGTTAAGCATTGACTCTTGATTGCAGTTCAGGTCACGATCTCGAGGTGCATGGGATGGAGCCCTGCACTGGGCTCTGCACGGACAGTGAGGAGCCTGCTTGGGATTCTCTCTCTCCCTCTCTCTTTCTGCCCTCCTGGGCTTGCGCTCTCAAAATAAATAAATAAACATTGGAAAAAAAAAAAAAAAAAGTCAATCCAGCACTGGAGAGTGGTGGTGCTGAGGTCAGGAGTGGGAGGCATCACCCCCATCCCAGCTGCAGGCTGGTTCAGAGAACCTGGGTACAGACACAAGTGCTTAATTAAAGTGCTAGCCTGGGGGGTGCCTGGGTGGCTCAGTCGGTTAAGCGTCTGACTTCGGCTGAGGTCATGAAATTGCGGTCCATGAGTTCGAGCCCCGCATCGGGCTGTGCTGACAGCTCAGAGCCCGGAGCCTGTTTCAGATTCTGTGTCTCCCTCTCTCTCTGACCCTCCCCCGTTCAAGCTCTGTCTCTCTCTGTCCCCAAAATAAATAAACGTTAAAAAAAAAATGTTTAAAAGAAATAAAGCGTTAGCCTAGGATCCGAAAGCTCAGGTTCTAGTTGCACCTCTGGCACCAATTAACTGCGTGGCTTTACCCAAGTCCCCTAACATCGCTGGTCCTCTATTTTCTTTTAGTACAAATTGTTTGGAAGGATGCCCGGTCTGCCTACCTCACAAGGTTGCTTTAAAAAAAAAAAAAAAAAGTATTGCCAAACACATACAAACTTACAACCAAACTTCCTTATGTTTTCTTTGTTTTTGCGAATCCAGGTGAATTGGCTGTGAAAATGTAGGGTGTTCAGCACCTGATCATCACCAGGATGCATATCACCGGGGCACCCCAGCAGCTGCCGCGGTCCAGCAGGTCCACACGTGCTAGCTGAGGAAGGCAACACCAGGAGAACGGCCCCGTAGGAACTTCATTCTCCCCGCTAGGAAAGCTGGGCTCAAGGCCTCCATGGAGGTGCGGCCAAGCCTTGGCCCCCAGAGCTTCCCCGAATGCGGGTTTGCAGAGACTAAATAAGGTAATGCTGGGAAGGGGAGGGAACAGCTTCACCTCTCCCCAGGTCCGGGTTTGCTGTGCAAGGCGGGTGACATGAAGCAGGGTGGGGGGGGGGGAGCCATCTGCTACAGCATGGAGCATTGGGTTTCTCTCCCCACCCCCACTCCCCTGCTGCAGAATCGGGAAAGGTTGCAGTGCCCCAGGCACCACCCCTTAGGAGGCAGAGGATTCAGGTGAAGGCCGAGACTAGATGAGTGAGTGGGAAGAGCCTTCCACTTTTTGTTTTCCACAGGAGCCCACCCAGACTCGCACTAACCCCCATCCCATTAGTTCCGGCCTCAGGAAGAGGAAGGGATCGGATCTGCATAACAGTGAATCACAAGCACTTCGGCACAATGACCCCTCCAGGAGAGGGTGGAGAAGCTCGTCTGGCAACTGCCTACACAAACGGGGCAATTCTGAAGAGCAGCAAACAAACCCGTCTACCCCAGTTCCCATTGTGCATGAGATTGCGCTCCACAAAAACAACGTCCAAGCAACACCTGTTGATCGATACCAAACGTTAACACTCAGATTTGGGCCAAGAGACAATTAAAAAGGTCACTATGAAGGAACTTTGGGCAAGATGGTTTTGTGAAAATTGGAATTAAGTGTCCTTAGACTCCAGCAGCTAGTGGGAGCACCACATAGATACTTCCATCAGTCCATCTCAGCGAGCTCTGTTTCAAAAGGAAGTTAACCCAAGGGATTTGAACCCATAAGCCAAAGGGCACTTAAGTCACTAGGTGACCGCCAGGGCACATGCTTTCTTTATGCTAATTAGAAGTTACACAGGTTCCAGGAGGGAGGAGGGTTTTTAGGAGCTGGGGATGGTTAGGTCAGCGGACCGTCCACCAACTGGCCTCAGACTGAACACTGACCATGGCACTTTAATCCAGGCAAGCACCAAAACGAACTGCAACTGGGTTAAAATCCGAGAAGGGGCCATCACGTTAGGCGGGAGAGTGAGCTCTTAAAGAGAAACGTGTCCTCCTGGTGGCCAAGGCCACTTTTGGATTCCCCGGTTCGGACACAGGTTCCGGAAAAACACATCTCAGTGTACACGACGTACTGAACGAAAACCGTAGGCGAGAAAATCACCAGTTACCCTTCTCCCCTCCACTGCCCCGAACTAGCCTTGACAGCCATCAAACACAGGAAAAAGGTATCCCCTACGGACAAACGGATGATTTCACCCACTTCTTTCTCAAACACCCAAAAGCCACAGCGACAGCACTAACAGCTTTTGTTTGGATTCACAAAAAAGGGAGGCGAGAGTGATCCCGAAACTGCAACCACCCAGGGACTGAGGGTGGAAGAAGAGCGGGTGTGCTCCCTCCCGGGTCCGTCACAACACTCCAGGGCTCCTGGCCAGCTCCCCCAGCACCGTGCTCGAGTCCCAGCTCTCCGGTTACCTGGCGCGCTGCGGCGTCCAGCACTTGAGCCGTCGGTTCTGCGGGTGCCTTCTCCTCTTCCCCAGCGTCCAAGGGGCTACTCGCAGCCGCTCGGGGGTCCCCGCCATCCCCCGGCGCAGCCTGGCTACTGTCGTCCACGCTGGCGCCGACTCCCCCGGCGGAGGCGGCGGCGGCGGCGCCGAGCAGTCCGTGGGCTCCGTCGGCGTCCCCGGCCGCCACGCTGTGCACCAGCCACGCATCCACTCGGGTGCGGGGGATGAAGGGGACCCCCAGCGCGCGCACCTCCCGGAGCAGCCGGCCTGCGGACTCCGCCGCGGGGTCCAGCTCGCGGCCTTTGGGGTGCAACTGGTCCGCGCGCCCCCACACTCCCGAGGCCGGGAAGGGGCTGAGTGCATAGGCGGAGCTCGTCGGACCGCTGGCTAGCAGCAGCTCATCCCAGAGCCGGGTGGGCGGCGGGAGCAGCAGGTAGAGGTCCAGGTCAAGGTCCAGGTGGAGCTCCGCCAAGCTCAGCAGGATGGTGAGGTGCAGGAGGCCGCCGCCGTCCGACCACCACGGCTTCAGGTACTTCATCTCCCGCCGCGCGCCCCGGGACGCCCCTGCTGGCGCCCACGGGTCCCTGCGCTGCTGCGGCCGCCGCTTTGGCACGTGCGGGCCCGGCGCTCTGCGGGCACCTGCCCGGAAGAGACCGAGAAGCGAAACAATGGACCCGGGCGCGCAGGGGCCGTCGCGGGCTCCGGGACCGGGCACAAAGACGCTCCCTCCGCAGCCGGCGCTGTGCCAGGGGCTCAGGAGAGGCGGAAGAGGAGCCACCTGCCCGGAGACCCAACCCGCCCGCCTTCCCCGCAGCCCTGCGCTGAAAGCAAGCCCCGCCCCTCCAGCTAGGCTCCGCCCCGGGCCGCGGGCGCTGCCGCCGGGGACACGCCCACGACCGCCCCCAAGGCTCGCGCCCGTGGGAGGGGCCCGCATGGGGCGGGGCTTCCCAGCTCAAAGGTTCTTTATTCGGGGGGAACGCAAAGCTTTCTGGGAGCAGAGGTTGTTCTGGGCACCAGGTGGCCCCAGCCCAGTGCCCGGGGGCCTGGCTGCTGTAGCTGAAGGCGCGGGGTGGGGGTGGGGGTCATGGGTAGAGGTGGGTGCGAAGGGACAGGATATGTAAACTAGGGGAAAGCAGACACCCTGGGCAGCATGCAAAGGGCTTCCGCCCATATGAGAACACTGGGCTGGCGCAGTGGGTTTGAGAGTATGACCTTTGACTTCGTATCCTGGCCCCACCATCAGCCAGTCGTGTGACCTTGACTAAGTTGCTTAACTTGTCTGTACCTCAGTTCTCTTACCTGTAAAATGGGGATAATAGTACCTGTCCAGTAGGGATGTGGTGAAGTCAGATGAAATACTCTTTGTAAAGCCCGGAGTTTGACATATAGATTCCACAGCTGCCATTGAGATCAAGCAGCATCCCATCCAAACCCTTGTTCTTCCTCACCCCCCACCTCACCCCTCCAGGCCCTGTGCTCCAGCCTCACAACTCCTCACTGTTTCCTGAGCAAGCCCTGCACACTGCTAGACCTTGCCACGTGGTCCCCTTTGTTCCTTAAGTGAGGGTTAAGAGCACCAGCCCTAGAATTACCCTGTATGAGTTCAAATCCTCCCCTCCACCGCTTACTAGCCTGGCTTGGACAAATTTCTCCCTCTGTCTGTGGCTCAGTTTCCTCCCTGTAAAGTGGTTTTAATAATAGCACTTCCCCAGGAGAGTTGTGAACCCTAAATGAGATGCATGCAGACCACTAACCACAGCACTTGGCATAGAAAGTGTTCTGTGTTACTCATTATTTATGTCACCCGTCCTCCGAGGCTTACCCCAAAAATACATCCTCTGAATTTTCACCATTTGGAATTAATCTCTCCCCCCCCCCATATTCTCCCACAGTGCAACACTTGGCCCATTCCACTTTGTATTATAGTGGAGGATACGTCTCATTTGCCCATTGTAAATTATTGAGGATAAAAAAAAAACAAAAAAACAAAAACAAAAAAAACCTGTTTGGCTCACTTCTGTGCTCACATGGTACTCAGTACGGGGCCTTGCAAAAGTAGCTTTTACTAACCCTCACTCCCTTCCTTGGAGCAGGGAGAGAATAGAAGGGGATGACCAACTGAGGTTTGGCAATTGTGTGAGGAGCTGAGCAAGAAAGACTTGTTTTTAAAAGCCCCTTTCTCGACATAGTTCTCTCTTCTGGGCCCGGTGTGAAAAGTTCACACTAGATTTCATTTTCCCCACTGAGAACCAGGGGGGCAGAAGCAGACTTCTTAAAGTTGCTTCTGCTTTAAGCCTTGAAGGATGGGTTAAGGGGTGACAAAGAGGCAAGAAGAGGGATGACCGCCAGCCTAGTGAGGTTTGGGACAGAAGCCTTGTTCACAGCACTTAGTGCCTGGGCTGGGGATTCAGGCTCTGGGCTCAGTGAATGTCCACCGAATTCCGGTTTTTACAAGGACCTACTAAATTGCCTGATGCTGTTGCCGAAGACTGAAGGACATGAAATGGATACTTTTGCTTGGTGAGTTTATGATTTTATTAGGGAGATTAGATATAGATATGTGACACACTTAGAAACAAGAGAAAGGATGTACTCACGTGGGAAAATATTGAGATGTACGTGACCATTAAGGAAGTGCTGTAAACCAGGTGAGAACAGGGATGGGGCTCTCTTCAAGGTCTTATCTTCCAGAACCTTGCACAGAGTTGGTGCTCCAGAAAGACTGTTTTCAGTTGAGTTGAGGAATTTACACTTGAGAAGCGTTTTCAGGGATCTGAGTAACAGACTAGCATCAGGAAGGGCCCTCAAACTTCCTAACATTAGTTGGGAAAGGGGTTGGTCCCTCATCTTCAAAAATGTGCATGGAGGGGCACCTGGCTGGCTCAGTCGGTGGAGCGTGCAACTCTTGATCTTGGGGTTGTGAGTTTGAGGCCCACGTTGGGTGTAGAGATTATTTAATAAAAAAAAAAAATCTTTAAATATAAAGAAAGAATAAATAAATAAGCACGTGGATAATCATATTATTTGTCAGACTGCTTCATTCCAAAGTGCCTTAATTCTAGCTCACAGATTAGTGACGAGGAGGGCCTATAAAGGACCTTGCAGTAAAATCTTAAACAGGAGACTCAGGATCAGTTCCACACACTCTTGACTTTAATCAAAACAAAAGACCCCAGTTTTAGGTTTGCAGAGAGAGTGGAGTGCAAACAGAAGGAATGACTTCTACTCAGTTTTTTTAAAATTTCTGGAACCCCACCATCCAGAAGTAGCCAAGTGAAAAGTACAAACGATTGTCTTGTAACAGCCTTGAAAAGTAACCTGCATTTATTAAAATCCTTAAATTGTTGCTACTCAAAGGATGGTCCGAGACTGGTGCCAATCCACAAACTATTTGTTTCTGGTCCTCATGAGGTAAGTAATAGAATCAAAAGTGTTTAGAAGTTTTTATAGCAGTTTGACATTATGCGACATCCAGTGGGTTTGCTTTTTTATGCCTTTGTTATTTTTTTAGAAATGAATATTTATTTTAAAAAAGTATCGACGTTCAACAGATGGTGGGGGGGAAGAAAAGGGCTCCTTCATCAGGATTACTTTGCAAAGCACGGCTTTAAATGGCATTCCTGTGAGGTAGGCGGGTTCTAAGATGACTTCCTGGGCTCCCCTTGCCCTGTGTGTGGGTGGAGCCTAGTGATTTACTTCTAACATATAGACTATGCCAAAAGTGATGGGATGTCATCCTCGAGGTTAGGTTACAAAAAGACTCAGTGGCTTCTTTTTTGCTTGCTGAATTTGTTCTGGCTGCCATAAAAAAATAACATAGGACTGGGTGGCTCATAAGTCTATTGTTCTGGAGCCTGGGAATCCAAGATCAATGTGCCACTGTGGGTGGGTTTTGGTGGGAACCCTCTTCCGGGCTGCAGAATGCCGACATCCGGTTGTATCCTTACCTGGTGGAAGGGGCAAGGGAGCTTTCTCAGCAGCTTTTATAAAGGCACTAATCTCATTCACGATAGTTCCATCCTCATGACCTACCCACCTCCCAAAGGTCATGCCTCCTAATAACATCATCTTGGGGGGATAGGTTTCAATACATGAATTTTGGGGGCACACAAGAATTCAGACCATAGCACTCACCTCCTCTCTCCATCTCTTACTCTCGCCTTCTTGGAGAGGGCCGCTGTGTTGCAAATACCCTATGAACAAGCTCATGTGGCAAGGCACTCATGTCTTCAGCCAATAGCCAGTGAGACCCTGAGGCCTGCCAATGGTCTCTTGAGTGAGCTTTGAAGCACATTTTATCCCAGTTGAGGTCTGAGATGACTGTAGCCCACTCTAGCTTCTCGATTACACCTTGCAGAAGACCCTCAAGCCAGAGGATGTATCTAAGTGGCACATTGTGACCCAGAAAAAAACTCTAAGATAACAAATGTTCTTTCCAACCACTAAATCTTGGGGTAATTTGTTACACAGCCTAGATAACTAACACACCCTGTGTCAGAAGAGGACATCAGACAAGTGGAAAGAAACACTGAAAATGCAACTGTAATTGTGCTGTGTGGTTAGTGATATAGTCAATGAATAATTTATAACTACCAAGTAGCATTGCAGCAGCACATCCTGGTCCTTAGATACAATAATCTTGTTTACCCCAATCATAAATGTAAGATTGTAACTTGGCATGAAGGATAGTTACTATGAAAACATAGCCATCAAGAGCTGCTGTGAATTGAGCTCCCGTGCTTTCTTCTGTGGCAACTCCTTGTAAGTATCTATCCAAAATCAGCAAAAAAGAAAACACGTTAGAACTTTGCAATCCTTCTTTTGAAAGTTTCGCTAATATTAGCCACAGAAAAATTTCAATTTGTAGTAGAAATTCCGGGATTGAGCAAAATAGCCCATTAAAAGTCCACGACATGAATTCAGGCAGAAGTCATTTTACCTAGGAGGAAGAATTAAGCATCGCTAGTTTCCAAACAGATATTAGTCACTAGAATTTAAATGGCTCTGCAGTTGTTAAGACATTTTACCAGAGGCTTCTGCAAAATAGATTTAAGAATGGCCTCATTTGCTATCTGGTACCAGTCTTGGTGATGATGAATCAACTGATACCTAATTGTATCGTGCTCTTCCTTTTTGATCTATTACACAAAAATAACCAATCCTGTATTTAGGGTACAGTTTTGATTTCTACCTTACAGTCTTGTTAGGATGAAACACACACCACCGATTGGGGAGCCTCAGACTCCTTATGTGAGAAATAGGTTTGTTTAAGGCTAGGCCAATGCCAAGGAACTCACAATCTAAAGGGTTTTGCTTCCTCCCACCTGGTCTCTGTAGTATGAATAAGAATTCTTATATTCAGGTTAAAGTTCCAGAGTTTGATCGTTGTGTGTGTGTGTATGTGTGTGTGTTTAAGACACACAGACAACAGAAAGGGAATTATGAAGAGAGGCATGGGAGACAGAGTGAGGCTGATCAGCAGGGAATGAGAAATCTACGAGTTTGCACCATCCACGTTTGGGAACAAAAGAAATTAGCATTGCCAACCTTGGTCCTGTCCATCACAACTGAAGTGCCTACCACCTAAAATATTGTGGGGCTCGTTCTGATTAACCACCCACACAAACAGAATCAGAGTGGCTAACCACTACAGTAAATGACCCCCAAATCTCAGTGGCTTAACCCAGTGAAAGTTGACTTCTTATTTCACTGTTCAAAAAAGTGTTTGGGATAAGGAGAGTCTGCACTTTTTTGGGTCATTTGAGGACACAGGCCATTTCCTTATTGTGGCTCTGTCTTCTTCCCCGTCCTCAGCATCTTCTCCATTGGCTGGTGATGAAGAAAGAGAGTGAAGACCAAGCATGGGAGGAGGGTTTGATGGGCTGGGCCTGAAAGTGGCACCCATGACTTCTACTCACATTCCATTGGCCAGAACTCGGCCACATGGCCACACTTAGCAGCAAAGGAAGCTGGAAGGTGGGGACTCGTAGTGTTTCCAAGACAAGAGGAGAGCCTGAATATCTGTCTTTGGCACATCTGGGGAGCCACTGTCCTTTGGTCTTATTCTGCATTCCATTCATTTAGAAACCACTCATTCAGCACCTACTCTTTTCGACTGAGGATATTATTTTAGCACTCCCAGTGACTTAATATACTAATGCAAACCTAGAGTGGCATGTTCAAAGTAGGTCAACACTTTACCCATTTATACTCTAGGTGTTTAAGAAATGCTGGAGTGCCTGGGTGGCTCAGTCAGTTAACTGTCTGACTTCAACTCAGGTCATGATCTTGCGGTTGGTGGGTTCGAGCCCCGCGTTGGGCTGTGTGCTGACAGCTCAGAGCCTGGAGCCTGCTTTGGATTCTGTGTCTCCATCTCTCTCTGCCCCTCCCCTGCGCATGCTCTGTCTCTCTCTGTCTCTCTCTCAAAAATGATTAAGTGTTAAAAAAAATTAAAAAAAGAAATGCTGCTTGGTGAGAATGTTCAAAGCATATCATGAAGAAAGCTTGGGACTCCTGAGTCTAATCCTAGTTTCACCTAAACAAGTCATTTTGGAAGGGGGACCCTACATATCTGGACCTTGGGCCTCTTACCTGCACAGAGAGAACTTGAACCTGACAGCTTTCTAAGTTCCCTTCTTGCCGTCAATGTCTCTGAAAGTCTTGGCAATGAATGAGGAACCATGTTTGATTGCTACCAAACTCGTGTTCTCACTTGACTGTGAGGCCTTTGGTCCTAAAAAAGCACCACCACATAGCTCTGGAGAAGAAAACACACTCTCCTCTTGGTTAAATCTCCAACTGGAAGGGGAACATGTACGGGTCTCCCCCTGACTTTCTGATGTGTCTTCCTTTTTTTGTTAGTACATCTACCTGGGTGATGACATCTGGAAAGGCTAACACATTGATCTCTATCCTGCAATGTCACATTATTTGACGATAGGGAAGCTGCACATAACTTGGGTTGTGGGGAAAGTCATTGATCATCCAGAGCGTAGAAAACCTAAGAATCCTTGAGTGGGGATCAATGTAAGTCCAGTTTCTAGAGGCCCCACTTAGTGCCCCTTTACACTAAGAAACTAGTTTTGAGGCCAACGACCCTGACCATTATTTAGTAAAGTTGACGGGTATTTTATTCTTTGAACTGATGGTTAGTTTAGCACCTGAAGTCTCTCACTTACTTGATCATCTCCTTCAAGCATATTTATATTTTTGATAGCAGCTATAATGTTCTCTTTGGTAATGCACATCATTAATAATTCCTGCTTAACTGTTTCTTTGTCCTTGCTAGTTTTCTCTAATTCCTAGTTTTGTTGTCCTGTACTCCAGAATCTCTATCAGATCTTAATTCCAAGGCAGCGCTCCGTCAAACTACACGACAGAGGCAGGGCTTTCTGGGCCATGGAGAACTGATTCTGAGCCTCCTGCCGATCCCTACCTGCCTTCTGCCTCCTTTTGTAAACAGGTAAATTCTTAATTTCTTTAATGCTTACTTATTTTTGAGAGAGACAGAGTGCGAGCAGGGGAGGGGCAGAGAAAGAGAGGGAGACCCAGAATCCCAAGCAGCCTCCAGGCTCTGAGCTGTCAGCCCTGAGCCTGACGTGAGGCTCGAACTCACAAACCGTGAGATCATGACCTAAGCTGAAGTTGGACGCTTAACCGATGAGTGACGCAGGCGCTCCTTAAACAGGTAAATTCTAGTCAGAGTTGTTGCTTGCTGAACAAATGTTGTCTATGATATTACAGTAGGCCGAATAGTCCCCCCAAAATTCACATCCACCCCAAACCTCAGGCTGTGACCTAAATTGGAAATAGGGTCTCCGCAGATATAATAAGGTGAGGATTGAGGTGAGATCATACCAGATTAGGGTGGGCCCTGAATCCACTGACACACAGAGGAAGGACACAGACACACACAGAAAAGGACACAGACACACAGAGAAGAAGGCGGTGTGAAGACAGAGGCAGAGATCAGAGCAATGCCACCATAAGCCATGGAGCGCCAGGAGCCACTGGAAGCCAGAAGAGGCAACAAGGATTCTCCCCTAGAACATTCCGGGGGAGCACAGCTCTCCCAGGACCTTGGTTTTGCACATGTCACCTCCGAACCACATGTGACAGATACATTTCTGTTTCAAGTCACCAAGCTTTTCGTGTGGTAATTTGCCATGGCAGTTCTAGAAAACTAATGCAGTCAAGTTTACTATTTCTCTTCATCTTGGCATTGTTCTTGTTATTATATAGGAAGTAATTTTTCCTGAGTAAAGATCAGGATACTCTGGGTACCACTGAGTTCATGGCACCCTCAGAACCGGGGTATGGAAGGGGTGATGCTGAAACAGAGAGTTTTGATGTTGGCTCTCGGGAGGCCTGTTCCGGTAAGGACAGATGGGCGGGAGGCTTGGTTCGGAAGCCATTTGAACCTTTTTTACCCTGTCCCCATGTCTTACCTGCAAGGCTCCCTCTGCCCTGACTTGTTTTGTTCTTTCCCTCACTCTTGCAGCAAGGCCCCCAGCAAAAGCCTCAGGCAATGTCTCCCTCTCTCTCTGTCTCTCTCTGTCTCTCTCTCTCTCTCTCTCTGACACACACACACACACACACATTTTATAAAAATAATTTTTATAACGTATATAACATGTGAGTTCTATAATAATTTTGTCAAGATAAGTTGTTTTTGTAACAACTTGGTTTTCGTACCTGCTTTTAAAAAACCACTTCTGGGGCGCTCGGGTGGCTCAGTCGGTTGAGCGTCCGACTTCGGCTCGGGTCATGATCTCGTGGTCTGTGAGTTCGAGCCCCGCGTCGGGCTCTGTGCTGACAGCTCAGAGCCTGGAGCCTGCTTCGGGTTCTGTGTCTCCCTCTCTCTCTGCTCCTCCCCTGCTCACACTCTGTCTCTCCCTCAAAAATAAATAAAGATTAAAAAATTTTAAAAAACACTTCTATTGATTGCATCTTCCATATTAAACAAATACAGGTCCATACTGTCATCTTTATAGGCTGCAATATATCCTATAATATGGATGTATCTTGATTTAGTCAAACAGTTTGCTGCTGATGAAGGTTTAGGTTGTTGTTATATTTTCACTTTTATAACTCCACGATACACTCTTTTTTATACATATTTTGGGGATCTTAAAACCACTTGCTACAGTAATGGGAATTTTTTTGGAGAGGCTTTTCCTTCACGTGGTCCCCTCTCCCCACCTGTCCTCTCTCATTGCTATTTGTAAGTGATTTGTGATCACAGAATATTGCTTACTAGTTTGTGACCTTTGCGAGCATCAATCAACCATGACCATTACCCTCCTTGCTATATGCCTTTTGTAATTGTGGCAAGTGCACTGTCCCGATTCTATGGAACTATCTCTCTCCAAACCTTCAGGATTGCCAAGATGAGTTAGGAAGAAAGAGGATCTGGATCTGTTTCCTACAAAAGTGTCAATATTTGCTAAAACAAAGAGCTGGGAGTACCCCCAACGGAATGCCATCTGTCCGTGTCTCTGAGAGCCTGCCAGAAAATCTTTTCACAGCCAAGAGATGTTATTTGGCGTAGCTGACACTGAAATTCAGCGAGGTGGCTTACAGATCAGAAACTGGCTGATGTCAAGAGATGCTTTGCCATGTAGGAACTGGAAGTACAGAAATGTGTTTCATTTTTGAAACTGTACATTAAGGATTATTTATTCTACCAAAATGTTTCCTATAGGAATCTTGTGCTCAGCAGGACCACCTTGTTGATTTAAATATTCACATCGTTAACACGCTATTTTGCCGTACAGCTTCTAGGAAGTGAGCAGCTGAGAAGACACGGGTCCCTCTCCCCACTCTGTGGCTTCAACCGGGCTGTTTCTCGAGGAGATAGGCTCACGACTCTCTTCTCCGACATATGGAAACTCAGTTTCTTTGCAGTTTTAGGGTGCAGGCGTACATAACCCACAAAGCCCAGCTTCTGAAGTGTGAGTTGTCGACCTGGGTGCTAAGGGGGGTTATTAGCTACCTGGATTCCTTTAGGAAAAAACCCAGATTCCTCTGTACAGCAACCTGAAGAGCAGCTCAAGAGGTCATCTCGGGCAGGAGTGAAATTCTTCCAAATACATTCGACAGCTATCAGGGCCCAATTCTCCTCCCACACATGGTTGCTTGTCCAATATTTACCACTCGGAATCGCTTATTCATCTGTGAATTGGCGTGCTCTCCCCGGAAACAAATTCACTGAAGCACCTGGAACCATCTGTAGACTCTGAGTCCATTGCATTCTTGTGACCCCTAAACACTCTGTCCGCTTGTGTCATTTCTCCCAAGTTTTTTTTCCCCAGCAGACGCTGCCACTCCTTAGCTGGGCCTTCATCTAATTTCACTCTTCTCAAGAAAAGAAGAGTCACCCCAGCCTCAGCAGAATTCTAGAACACTTCCTCCAGATCGCTGCTCTACACTGGAATGGACTGAATCTCCTTCCACTGCAAAGCATTTGCATACCCTGCAGACATCTTGGCCCAGTTTAACTAGATCCAGCTAACCCAGGAGGGACTGGGCCAGTATGAAAACACATTTCAGCCACAGCCATCCCCCCCCTCCTGAATACATGGGCATGTTTACCTACACAGTTTTGGTGCGCACTAAATTAATTAATTCCATAAATATTTAATGAGCACCTACTGTGTGTCAGGCATTGTTTTGTGAATAAAACAAAGCCCAGGTCTATTGGAGTTTGCAGTCCACTGGGGGCAGACAGACAATCAACAAGTAATTTGTCAGGGGTGGGGGGAGGGTAATAAATGCTACAAGATATAAATAAAGCAGGGGGAAAGAGATAAAGGAGAGGCAAGTGATGGTATGTGCACAGGAGCACATGCCTGTGTTCCCTAAGGAAGTGCCTAGGGAAAGTCTGACTTGAAGGAGATAAAGGAGAGAACCACGCAGTTAGCTGGGGGAAAGGTACTCCAGGTGGTGAGAATAGTGAGTGCAAAGGCCCTGAGGCAGGAGAATACCAACTGTTTTCAAAAAATAGCAGGAGGCCTATGCAACAGGAAGGGAGAATGGTATTCGGTGCGAAATCATACTGGACATCATGGAACATGGTAAAGAATTTATATTTAATCTTAGTGGGATGGGAAGCTATTAGAAGATAGTGAATAAGAAATTAATACATGCAGGGGTGCCTGGGTGACTCAGTTGGTTAGGCTGCCAACTCTTGATCTCGGCTCAGGTCATGATCTCACTGTTGGTGAGTTCCAGCCCCGCACCAGGTTCTGTGCTGACGGCACTGAGCCTGCTTGGAACTCTCTCTCTCTGCCCCTGCCCCACTCATGCTCTCTCTCTCAAAATAATACATTTCTATTTGTTTGTTTGTTTGTTTGTTTGTTTACATAGAGGGGGAGAGAGGGAGAGAGAGAGAATCCTAAGCAGGCTCAGCACTGTCAGCACAGAACCCAACGCAGGGCTCCAACTCACCAACAGTGAGATCATGAATCAAGAGTTGGCTGCTTAAGGGGCACCTGGGTGGCTCAGTTGGTTGGGCAACCGACTTCAGCTCAGGTCATGATCTCACGGTCTCTGGGTTTGCACCCAGCGTCGGGCTCTATGCTGACAGCTCAGAACCTGGAGCCTGCTTCGGATTCTGTGTCTCCCTCTCTCTTCTCCTCCCCCGTTGTGTTCTATAAAAAATAATTAAGAAAAACAAAAATAAAAATAAAAAAAGACTTGGCCTCTTAACCAACTGAGCCACCCAGGTGCCCCTAAAAAACTTAAAAAAAAAAAAATTAATACATGCATGCAGCAAACATTCAAAAAATGCTTTTATTTTTGCTCTCCTTGACACGACCCTGCTTTACAAGAATGGTTATCTTCTTTCTCAAACATGGCAGGAAGGATGGAAAGCAAATATAAAAATCCCAGGCTTACAATTTCTGGGTCTAATCTGAACATCCCACATCTACCAGAGATGTGATCATTAGAAAATTACCCCCGGGGGCACCTGGGTGGCTCAGTCGGTTAAGTGTCCGACTTCGGCTCAGGTCATGATCTTGCGGTTTGTGGGTTCGAGCCCGCATCGGGCTCTGTGCTGATAGCTTGGAGCCTGGAACCTGCTTCAGATTGTGTCTCCCTCTCTCTCTGCCCCTCCCCTGCTCATGCTCTGTCTCTCAAAAATAAATAAATGTTAAAAAAAAAAAAAAAAAGAAAAGACAAAAGAAAATTACCCCACGTCCAAGACTTAGGTCCTTCTTTTCATTCGTTGCTCGGCAATGTATTTTCAAAATACATCTTGGATGGACATTTTCTAAAAAAAATTCTTTAATGTTATATTCATTTTTGAGAGACAGAGTGCAAGCAGGGGAGGGGCAGAGAGAGAGGGAGACACAGAATCCGAAGCAGGTTCCAGGCTCTGGGCTGTCAGCACTGAGCCTGACACGGGGCTCAAACTCACAAACTGCGAGATCGTGACCTGAGCTGAAGTTGGATGCTTAACTGACTGAGCCACCTAGGTGCCCCTGACATTTTCAAACTTAATACAAAATTAGAATACCCAGCTTCCAGCAGTTATCAATTTATGGCTAATCTTGTTTCTTCTAAACTGCCATCCATTTTCTTCCCCTTCCTTGTACTGAATTACTTTATGACAAATCCCACACATATCTTTTCATCCATGAATGCTTCAGTATGTATTTCTAAAAATAAAATCCTTTTGCATCACCATAATGTCATTATCACAGCTACAAGCTTAACAATACTTCCTTAATATAAAAAAAAAATCCAGTCGGTAATCAAATGTCCTTGGTTGTCACGTTAATACTTAAAACGAACAAACAAACAAACAAACTTAACTTGTTTAATCACAATCCAAATATGGTTCACACATTGCATTCGGCTGATAGCTCTTGTAAATCTTTTAAACTCTGACTGTCCACCCTCCCACTTTTTTTCCCTCTTTATCTTTTATTTGTTGAAGAAATCTGGTGATTTGTTCCTTAGGTGACCCTCATTTTCCATTTTGCTGAATGCACCTGCATTGAGTTGTTGAATGTTTCCCTTTCCTGTTTTCCTATAAACTGGTAGCCCAGAGGCATAATCGAGTTGGATTTTTTGGCAAGACTATCTCATAGGAGGTGCTGTGAACGGCCTGTTGCACCCCATCAGAAAGGTACACCTTCCTTTACTGCTTTCTCTCCCTCCTTCTCTCTCTCTTTGTAGTAAAATACATCTAACATCAAACGTACCATTTAAGCCATATTAAAGTGTGCCATCCAGAGGCATTTAGGACATGCACAATGTTGTACAACCATCACTAATTCCAGAACTTTTCCATCACCCCCCAAAAAAACCCTTGACCCATTCTCCGATCGCTCCCTCCGCCAGCCCTGGAAGCCACTAATGGCTTTTTGTGTCCAGGGGTATTTTATATAAATGGAATCGTATAATATGTGGCCTTTTAGGACAGCTTCTTTCACTTAGGATGGTGTTCTCAAGGTTCATCCACATTGCAGCACATGTGAGGTCTTCATTTCTCTTCATGGCTGAATCACGTTCCGTTGCCCAGATACGCCATATTGTATTTATTCATCAGTCAGTCGATGGACGTTTGGGTTGTTTTCACCTTTTGACTTTTGTGAACAGTGATGCAATGAACATTCGTGTACCAATTTTTGCTTGAACGCCTATGTTATTTCTTTGGTGTACACACCTAGGAGTGCCTCTCTTTTTGTGATATGAGGGTGCATCAGTGGGTTCGGTTGGCATCAGACTGATCCATACATGGTGACATTCCCTGTGGGCTTTCACCTTTATGGAATTTAGGCACCACTGATGATCACGGCCTATTCCGTTAGGGTTCCAACAGCATGCTTTCCAGGTGGTCTAATCCTTTATTTTCAGTTAGTATTAAAGCAACGCTGTTCTGGGCAACTGAGGTCATGTGGTTCTCTGAGAGGAAGAAGGTGGGGGAGGGAGGGATTGATGGCCAAGAAGGGTGGGAAAGGCTACACACAACGGACCCCCTTGCTGTAGATTCCAGCACCCGCTCACATGGCGAGCCCCCCCCCCCCGGAAGTTCTGCGGCAAAGAAGCCTGTTTACTTTTGTTTAGCTCTGTATTTCCCAAGTTGATGTGACTACAAACATTTTTTTTTCCCGTACGATTCTTTGTACTGAATGCATGTTTCAGAGAATACTGTCTTAGTGTCTAGGTTACTTGGAGAAATGTGTTCCTTAGCTGTCTGGAAGCAGCCTGACAGTCTCCCTCAGTGGCCATAAGCTGATGGCACACTTGTGGAAGCCCTGGATGGCAGAACTGGCAAGATTTCTAGCAGAATTTCCCATGGAAACTCTAAATTGAGATCATGTTCCTGGGAATGAAAGCTAAAATCAAGCAAGAAAATATCGATGTCACTATCACCTCAGCCCTAGAGTGTTTGCCGGATGCCTTGGGATGCCTCCCATCAGGATAAACCTTAGGACAATGCTGCACTGATGTGGCCCGAGGATTCCAGAGCCACCCCAGTCCCTCTCTCTGCCCCTCATGGCTTCACTCCACATGGCCCCAGACCCCATGCAGGGCGGTCCCCTATTGTATTTTCCTGGGTCACACTGCCATGGGTGCTGTCTCACCGCTGACACGGTCAGACTGGTTAGATGATGGTAAACATGGAAGACATATGGAGGGAAGATCTAGAAGGTTCCTTGAATGACTTTCTGAGGGTCAGAGGTTTGACAGTATTCCCTTCATGTGGCCTTTAGGAAGAACTGTCCCCTTTAATACATCTCACCCATCCATTTGCTTTTAAAAGATTCTCACCGGTCAACGAGCCATGCAGGGTACTGACCATGTGCTCTTCACTTTCGAGGTCACAAGCAGAAGATGATGCCTGCTTTCACCAGACACCCCAGCAGTTTGCAATAGGGAGGGTTACAGCACCCCCTTCCTTGGCAATTGGCCCAGATCGTGGTTTGCTGCGGTCTTGGTTCTAAGGGGGATAGTGGCCAAGTTCACGTCAACCGTGTACCTGGGTTACCTGATTGCCCCTCCTGGCCTCCATCTCTAGTGGGTCTCATGTGTCTCTCACCTGTTTTCTTTAGAATAATCACCATGGTTTCAACTAAGTATAAGATTATAACTTTTTTCTGATGACTCAGCTTGTTTTTCCTTTCTTTAGAAAAATTTTTTTTTCTGGTTCTCGTATTTTATTTTAAAAACATTTTCTTTAATGTTTATTTTTGAGAGAGGGAGAGACAGAGTATGAGTGGGGGAGGGGCAGAGAGAGAGGAACACTCAGAATCCGAAGCAGGCTCCAGGCTCTGAGCTGTCAGCACAGAGCTCGATGCGGGGCTCCAACTCGCAAACCACAAGATCATGTCCTAAGCCAAAGTCAGACGCTTAACCGACTGAGCCACCCAAGCGCCCCATCGGCTTGTTTTTTCTTTTTCTTTTCTACATGAGAAGAGAAAATTTGGCTCATTCTAGAGAAAACCTTCCCTCGGATCATTAAACATATCTTTCCTTTCTCTTGATAATAGGTTGGTGAAGGTGGGGTGGGGAGAGTGCCGGAAATTGCCAGGCATAGGGAGCTGAGTGTCCACACATCACGTGTCCAGAGGCGTCCAGGCCAACTGGCTTGCCTGGCTTTCTGCAGCCAGGGGCTTTTCCCTGGTCCCAGCTTCCCCGGGAGAGAAAACCGGCCCTTCAGCTCCCACCCTCCCCAGCCTGCCCACCCCAGTGCTCCAGCTCTGTACCCTCATGATGGCTTGGGGATCTATTTAACCTCCTTATAGAATTGGCTAATACCAGACCAAGACTCCTTTGCCTCCTTCATCTACCTACCCCCATTTTTTTTGTTTGTTTCGGAAGAAACAAAAGTCCTTTCCACTTTGGGCTGCAGAAATACACTTTTGTTTTTTGTTGAAAAAATTATTTTGAGACTGTCAATGCAACTGCCTTCCTCTCTAACTCTGCCAGTGCTCGTCCCTCTCACCTTGGCCATATCCTCTCTAGGGCACATCCTCAGCCCTGTGCTTGTGTGTGAGAGTGTTCTGGATATTGGGCATCTAGTTCTTTCCGCCTCTCACCTCTGATTATGTAACTCTGCCTTCTCTCAGCACCACCTCCGGACCATTCTAGTGGATCCCAGCCCTAGGCTCAGACATCTCTGTTGTGAGGTCAGAGAAGCTGTTTGTGTGTTAAAGGCAAACGTCACTGGCGTCTAGGAGAACTTGACGTCTCTAATAGACTGCTTTGATTTTCCTCATCGGCAGCAACCTCAGCCCATGTCAGTCTGCAAGCCAGCCCCTCATTCGTAATCCCTATTAACCTTAAAAAGTAGGTATGCATGTGGAACTGCCCACTTGGAAAGCACGAAATGCTGAAGACCTCCCTTTTCGTTGCTAAGTTCTTTGTGAATCTGAGTCAGCTTCTCATTTCCCTTCCTGGGTCCCTAAGGGAGGCCGGGGCTTCTTCCTTCTCTGTGCTTCCTTCCACTCTGGAAGAAAGAAAGGTGGAGAGACACTCCTATGGCCAAACACATGACTGCCTCCCTTCTACCACAGTCTCCGGTCATAAGCTCAGGGCCATGTCTCGGCAGGGCCCAGGGCCCTTTGCTCTGAAGGGAGAAATGATTCCACAGCAGAAAGAAGTTGCCTCTTACGAACGAAAAGGCAGCTTCAAACATGCTGTCAGTAATTCAATCAGATGACAAGGATGAAGCAACCTGTTCAGGTCATGCTGGGCAGACAACCGGTCCTGGGCTGAGCAAATGGGTGGCAGATGAAAGGAGGAAGCACACCTGAGCCAGCTTGCTCATGAGCTGAAATATTCAAATGTGGATACAAAGTGGTTACTTCATCCCTGCACCTGTTCTGACTCAGCATACACTGAAGTGTTGAACCAGGTTTGACCTGATGCCAGTGCCGGCAGCAGAAGCAGAAAATTTCACAGGGACACCACACGGAGCCAGCGAAGGGACAAAGAGAGCCCACTGGGCCCTGACGTCAGCTCTGGAGGACTTTCTGGAACCGTTCTCCTACCGGCAGGGGGAGGCTTGGGCTGAGACTGGCTTTCCTGGAGTGGCTTGCAAAATAAATTAGCGTGGATCTGACATTTCAAAATTTGCCAATCGCAGACGTGTAAAGTGTATCGGTGGGGTTTTGGTTTCGTGATGGCTGCTAAAAAGATTTGAACAACTCACATAAATCTATATCATTTTCACTGATTTAATTACTGCTTAGAAAAGAAATCGCCAGATTTAGGAAAAGACATCGGCATCATACCTCGCATTTCTCATGGGGTTCAAGTTGGAGTCAGTATTGATTAGAACCTTTCAGCGGCCTTTAGTCTACATTCAGTGGTTTTAAAGTGACATGCAATCAGCTGACTTATTTGTGGTCCCTTCTTCATGACCGTGCGTTGTACGGTATCGAAAGACAACCGCCTGTGGCTGTTTATACAAATCCTTAAGTTCAGTGTCTTGTGGGTTTCCATAAAAGGTGATTGAAACACTTATTGCAGAATATGGAAATGCTTTAAAAAGCATGTGGGGGATTCAACATGGAGGCGGAGGTCGATAAGCTGGAACTGATGTTCCAGAAAGCTCTGATCTGGATTACATTCAATACAGGCTGGAATATGAAATCAAGACTAGTCATCCTGATACAGCAGGCAGGAGAAATCCAGTTACCTTCTTAAAGGAATTGTCAGCAATAAAGTCTCGATATCAAACTTTGTATGCCCGCTTTAAACCAATTGGTATAGAACAGAAAGACAGTAAGAACCGCATTTGTGCTGTCAATAAGACGATGACCATGATACAAGAACTACGAAAGCAAACAGATGTGGAGCTGTCACCACTGACTAAAGGAGAGAAAACTGCAGCAGAGCAATTAAAATCTTTTGTTCTGACTGATGAAGAAGTGGGCTTGCAAAAGGGAATTCTAATGGAGAGGAGATCCATCCCAGAAAGATTTAAGAAGATGTCTTGTTAGCACTCAGTGACTAGAGGTGGGGGGGATGGAGAAGAAGGAGATTTGGCTTGGGTAACTGGATAGTGATGCCTTTCACAAGAGAAGAGATAGAGATGCCTTTCATAAGAAGGGCAGATATTATACGAAGAAAGTTCAGCCAAAAACATGGAATGGGAATAAAGGGATTTAAATGTATGTATGTACACACAGTCTTATCATTTCAGGCAAGGAAGTCACGTAACACTATTTTGCATTTGTTTTTGTATAATTGGGAGAAAATGGATGTCCTGGCCTATCATAAAAGGATATTTATGTACTATTGGTCAGTCAGATATGAATGGGCATGCTTTGCAAATTAACGGATAGAAAAAATATTTGTATTATATTATACATTATATATGTATATAATTTTATTTCTGAAAAGTTTTGATTATAGGTAATGGTCACATTATTGATGAGACTGCTAATATGTGACCTAAAATCCTCCACAAAAGCTAACATTAGTAATAATAAATTGGCTTTTCTGTGAAAAATAAATAAATAAATAAAAATAAAAAGCATGTGGGAAAAAAACTTGAAAAGATGGTGGACTGTTTATAGGGGAGGTAGCACCTATGACCGGTCTGCAAAATAGAATAAACTAGATGCATCTGCTTTAAACTGCTTTTTATTAGTGGAATGCATGGCTTGCTTTATCAATAGTAAAACCTAAGCCTGGGCAGAAGTTTTAATTCTCCAGGGACCGCAACTTTTGTAAAAAGGGCTAATCTAGCACATGGTACAATCAGAATGGTTTATGGAAGAATTAGACAGAAAATCCAACTCCAACATTGAGTGGATCTAAAACCAAATGCTGTTACTGGCGGGCAGGGTGCCTAGCATTTGGATGCATTTGAATCATTAGCATAAAGCAGGAGAGGACACACTGTCATCTTCTTTGGCCTCCCCAGCCTTTAGTTCTGGAATCTCTCCCAATCTAGATGGTTGGACATGTCCAAGACCTCACAGGGAGCCCATCTCGCAGGTGCTTACCCAGCTCTGTTTATACAGTTCCCCTGTGGCCTCTAACCTACTCTGGAACTTCCCAGAATGAATCCATGTCTATAAGACAGGTTTTCTGGTAGTTGGTGGTAGGTTTCTTGTGTCCCCTAACTTGCCCTTTCCTTTTTCCAGGCTGATTCTGTGGATCTGGCTCCTTCTGAGGTTACTCGCTTAATCAAAGAGGATGAATTTCCCAGAGAGAACAGAACAGTGGTTTAGCCAAGCAAAGAGCTGGACTTCTCGATTACACTCTCCAACAAGCCCATGGGCGCTTTCCAGACCAGCACCCCTCTCATTCAACCTTTCCTCGTTTTCAAAGTTTCCAGACCTCTTGCCAGCCTGGTGACAGTCCACCACCAACCAGCCAGCATCAATCAGCCAATGGTCTTAAAAGGGATACCCAGCAAAGGAGTAAAATATGGCATGGGTAGTCTGGTCAGAGCCCCCTTTTCTGGGCAGTATACTTCTAAAATTTTTTTTTTTAATTTTAATGTTTATTTATTTTTGAGACAGAGAGAGACAGAGCATGAATGGAGGAGGGTCAGAGAGAGAGGGAGACACAGAATCTGAAGCAGGCTCCAGGCTCCGAGCCATCAGCACAGAGCCTGACGCGGGGTTTGAACCCACGGACCGTGAGGTCATGACCTGAGCCGAAGTCAGACGCTTAACCGACTGAGCCACCCAGGCGCCCCTAAAATTTTTTTTTAATGTTGATTCATTTTTGAGAGAGAGAGAGAGAGAGAGAGAGGAACAGAGTGTGAGTGGGGGAGGGGCAGAGAGAGAGAGAGGAACAGAGTGTGAGTGGGGGAGGGGCAGAGAGAGAAACAGAGTGTGAGTAGAGAAGGGGCAGAGAGAGAGGGAGACATGGAATCCGAAGCCAGCTCCAGGCTCTGAGCTGTCAGCACAGAGCCCGACACGGGGCTCAAACCCATGAACTGAAAGATCGTGACCTGAGCAGAAGTCAGACGCCCAACTGACTGAGCCACTCAGGCACCCCAGAATTTCTTCCTTTTTAAAGCTAAATCATATCCACGGATCCATATGCACACACCACATTCTGTGCAGTATACTTATCCATTCATCCATCCACTGATGGATCCTTGAGTTGCTTCCACCTTTTGGCTCTCGGGAAAAATGCTGCTGTGAACATGGGTGTGCCAATATCTCTTCAAATATATGCCCCAAAATGGAATTGCTGCATCATATGGTAATTCCATGTTTTGAGGAATTGTTATACTGCTTTCCACAGTGGCCGCACCAGCTTATCCATATTTCACTACGTGCACTGTGCTATAGTATAAGTATAATGTAATGGATTAGATATTGCCAACCTTTTTCCTAAAATGATTTCTAATATATATGCCTACCAGCCATGTATTAGGAATTCCTAGTGATCCACATCTCCACCAACACTGAGTATTATCAGTCTTCTGATTTTTTTCTGATTTAGAGGTGTTTAAATGATTATCTTATCATCATCTTAATTATCCCCATCACCATTTGCAATTATTCAAAGTGTGTGGTATTGTGGCTGAGAGCTGCGTTGTAGATGTAGACAAAGTCATATTTGAATCCAAGGGTCCCCGCTTATTAGCTGTGTGACTGACAAATTCTTGAGCCTCACTGAACCTCAGCTTCCTTATCTGTTCAAAAGGGGTAATAATAATACCTACCTCAGAAGGTTGTCGAGAAGATTAAAACAGACCCGGTATCAGTAGCATTTAGCCCAGAGCCTGACAACATTGAAAATAGTCAATAAATTCATTCATTCATTCATTCATTCATTCAATAATATTAAAATTGAGTACCTACTATGTGCCAGACATTGTAACAGGTTATAATTGTAACAGGTTATAAATACAAGGATGGGCAAAGCAAATGATCTCTGCCTTCATGCAGCCTTCAGTCAAGTAGGATGCATAGATGTGCACGAAATAAACACGAAATACATCACTGCAGATTTTGATGAGTGCTATAAAGGGAAATTACAGCAAGGTAGGACAGAATAAGAGGGGCAAAACCTATTTATGATTACTATTTTGATGGTCACTACTTCTGAGCTGTGATGAATAGGATGTGTATGGGTGTGGCAGGCAGGGAAGGTCTCTCGAGGCATACTGAACTTCAAAGGAAATGTATGGAGATGTAAAGTTTTTTTCCAAAGTCAGGGGCAAGGGAATGGGCACCCCTCACTGCCCTGAGGCTTTGGAGGGATTTCTCTTGCCCACCTTTCCCAGAGGATGAGCAGGAGGAGGTTTAGTGATTGCCTGTGGCCCTCAAATATGTCTTGTGGCTCATGAACCCTGGGCTTCGGTCAGTGTGAAAAATTTATTCTCAGTGCCACTGACCAGCTCCTTGGTAATGACAGACCGAAAATAAATGGTGAAAATGGCTCAGATGAGCTGGATTACAACGAAGCCCTTTGATGTGAGGGCTGGTCCAGAACGTATTTGGGACTGACTTCAGTTTGGCACGCCAAAGCTCAAAGATAAAAAGAAGTGCTCAGAGAAAGGAAAGTTAGGTGATTAGAGGGTTTTCTAGGACATATGTGAAACTGATGGTGAATGCTATTTTCCACTAGATATGGCAAACTGTTATATTTGCAAAAAGGGAAAAGTAGATGATTGTGAGAAATTTTTCTGGAACAAGTATAATTCAATGGTTCTCAAATTACAAAGGCATATCAGAAACCCCTGGGAGCTCATTAAAAATTTAGACTCCTTGGCCATCTCCAAGACTCAGTACGTGTTCTCCGGGCCCAGGGCTCTGTATTTCTAACAAGTTCCTCAGGGGATTCTGATGGTAGCGGACAGCCTTTGAAAAACCTTGTTGACTTGTCCTATCTCTTTCCCTTCTTTTGTCTTTTGTTTGCGAAGTCTTCTTTTAGAAGAGTCTCAAGAACAGGCTTTTTTTTTCCATTGCCCCTTCCCCTGCCTCAGTGTCAGCCCAAGATCCCAAGCACAGTTGCCTGGCTAGGTCTCATAAATGTGTGAAGCAAGGAGAGGAGGAGAATAGAAATTAGGCTGGTTGGGCAGCCAGGCTGTCTAGTCACTTTGCTTTTCTAAACCCTGTGCAGGTCAAGAACACATATCTGAGAGCTTTATGCCACTCGGTGCTGCCCATCACCTGACCCCTGGTGTATACAATTGCGTAGAAGTTAGTGGTACAGGCTCTGGACTCAGCCAATGTCAATTGGGGTCCTATGACTTTGGACAAGTTATGGATACCCTTTGAGCCATTCTATTTTTGGCTCGTGGGGCTTTTTTGGGGGGTGTAACAGGGTAATACATGGATATGTTGAGGCAATTTGGGGGATTAAATTAAGCGATTAAGGGGCTGGCAATTTGGGGGATTAAGATTAAGCGAGGGAGATTAATTTAAATGATGAAGTAGAGGGAGCAGGTAACTTGGGGGATATTCTTGTCAGTGTCACAGATTATGGAGAGCAACAGACAGACATCTATCTCATTGTCCCACGCACAGACAGCCCCTCTCATCCTGCTTCTGTACTTTCTCTTTAAATTGAGGTATAATTGACATATGATATTATGGTAATTTCTGACACACGATATTATGGTAATTTCAGATGTGCAACATAATGATTTTATATTTGTATATATTGCAACACAATTGCCATAAGAAGTCGAGTCAACATCTGTCATCATACATAGTTACAGAACTTTTTTTCTTGTGATGAGAACTTTTAAATCGATTCTTTTAGCAATTTTCAATTATGCAATACAGTATTATCAACTATAGTCACCACGTTGTACATTTATTTTATAAATTAAAGTTTGTGCATTTTGATTCCCTTCACCCATTTGGCTCACCCACAACCGCCCATTCTGACAACCACAAATCTGTGTGCTCGTTTTTTTTTTGTTTTTTGTTTTTTTTAAGATTCCACATATAAGGGTTGTGTGGGTGGCTCAGTCGGTGGTTAAGTGGCTGACTCTTGATTTCGGCTGACGTCATGATTTCATGGTTTACGAGATAGAGCCCTGCCTTGGGCTTTGTGCTAATAGCTCAGGGCCTGCTTGGGATTCTCTCTCTCCTTCTCTTTCTGTGCCTCCCCTGCTCATGCTCTGTTTTCCTCTCTCAAAATGAATAAATAAACATGAAAAAAAAAAAAAAAGATTCCACATATAAATGAGATCATTCAAGATTTGTCTTCCTCTATTTGACTGCTTTCACTTAGCACAATGCCCTTGAGGTCTGTGATGTTGCAAATGGCACGATTTCACTTTTTTTTTTTAATGGTTGAGTAACATTGCTTTATATATATGTATACCACATTTTCTTTATCCATTCATCCACTGACGGACACGTAGGTTATTTCCCTATCTTGGCTATTGTAAAGAATATTCCTATGAACATGAGGGTGCATATGTGTTTTAGAATTAGTGCTTTTGTTTTCTCCAGATAAATACTCAGGAATGGAATTGCTGGATCATAGGGTGGTTTTATTTAAAAAATTTTAAGGAACCTCCATACTGTGAGCTCTGTACTTTTGTGGTTGCTTCTCCAACAACCTTCCTTCATCTCCACTCCCATATACACTTAACCAAATTATTTTCAGAGTTCAGCTGGAGTCCTGCTTCTTCTCTACGAAACCTTTTACTGGAGCAGAAACCCCCGCTCCCATTGATGCTTTCCTTCTCTAGATCACTGTCCTGATTTTCATCCACCTCTGCGCTAGTTAGGTTCTAATTCTGTTCTGCCTCATATTGATCTTGAATTATTAGATGGGTGTGTTTTATCGTTTCGTCTAAAATAAAACGCTTGGAGGTCAGTGTAAATATTTTACTTCCAATAACTGCACTGAAAACCTGTCTATGTGAAAGGGAGGTATACGTTGCATTGACCAACTTGAAGTAATGTTTTTTGCTGAATAAAGAGCCAACCAAGGCTGTAAATTTTCATATGGTTTTCACATAATTTGCACGCAAGAATTCTCATATAATTCTCAAAGAATCATGCATTCTTTGTATCCAATTTATTCAGTCATGTATTCCTGTGTGTTATAAATACAGAAATATGAGAAATTCATTAGCAACCTATATCTACCCCTTCTCCTCGATACCCCCAGAGGAGGGGACAAAGGAGAGACAATTGAGGACCAAGATCATAATAATAAAGACACTGGTACTGAGGCGCTGATTCAGCAGTTCCCACCCCTGGCTGGTTTCCTCTCTCTTAGGTGCAAATGTGCTGAGCAGGGCGTCGTAGCCCTCTGTCCCAACCCGTTCCTGGTTGGTGGCGGGTGGGTCTGAAGACTGCTTGACTTTTCACATCACGGCCCTCCTCCGGCTCCACTCAGAGACCCAGCTTCCTCACCCTGTTCTTAGAGTGCTTAGAGACCCTTCTCTTTTCACCGCCCCCCCCCCCAAACGAAAGACACGCTCTTTAAGCCACAGCGCTCTAGCCAGCAGGGGACAGTCTGCCCTGGGTGGGGGTTGGGGGTGGCAGAGCGAGGGTGGGCTGGGGGCCGTGGCCGTGGCGGGACACACCCCTGCGCAGTTGTCTTCACCTTCCAGTTTTGTCTTGAAATAAAGCACACGGCTCTCCAATCTTTTGTACCTTAGTTTCCTCTCTTCTGGGGACACTCTCTCCAAAAGGGTGGTTTTCAGGGGGCTTAACCTGGGGGTCCGGAGCTTCGATCACCAACTCTCTTCCCCTTGCCTCCGGGGAAAGCCCAAGTTCTTTTAGGAAATGCGACCTCTAGAGGCCGGCTGTGGCATCCCAGTTAAATCCCGCGGAGGTTCTCGTTAGTCTGGACACCAAACCCATCAGCCAATGCGAGCAGCCCGCAGTGCCGTGGGGCCAGGAAATGGGGGAAACGTTCAAGTTATGCTTCCCCTTAGAAGAAAAATCTCAGCTTTAACTCTGATGACCAGTTTCCCTAGTACATTTTCACGTGGAGTTGGACTGCCCTGTCCTGCAACTTTCTGAGACCCGGAAACACCTAAGTTTCACAGACTCCATTCCTTGTTTGTAATCGAGAGAATCTCTCCATATGTTTGTCAAACCCTGAAGGCCTTCTAGGCTGGCTTGATTTTATCCTTTACAAAACACCTTACTCATTAGGAGGGGAAATGTAGGGTGAGAAAAAAAACAAAAACAAAACCGAGACCAACTTTCACCCTCTGTGCATGCGAACCCACAAGCTCACTCACTGTTAGCAGGCACGTTTGTTGTGGTTCAGTCCGTTGATGAATGAAAAGAACCTGAGGTTTTGCAAGGTTCTCAGCAGGAGGAAGTCAAGGAGGACCAGGACCCGGTCTGGGAGGCACCAGAAAACCGCTGGAGAGCAGGGAGGTTTCTCCCCACCACTACCCAGCAAAAGATGGCTCACAGATCCGCAGTTCAGACCCAGAGCCGAAAAGACCACGTGAAGTGACAGAAAGTGACCAGGTGTTTTTCAGTTATGAGGTTGCTAATACTCACCTTGAGGGAGAAATTCACATTAGTTTAACTAACCCTGTATGCTTCCAATTCAATTTTAAAAACCTGATGTTGCCAAACAGCATCATAGGCCCTTACTCATTTCTCAAGTAGAATGAAATAAAATTGATTGTCTATAAAATATTTATCAGATCTAGGCTAGTGTTTGAATTATATCTCCTGCAGGCTTTAAAATGTCCTCTCTCTGCTTATTTCATTATTGATTAGGCAGACAAAATTTTTACTGAATGCAGTAACTACAATGTGTTTACTGGGGTTAATTTACTTACTCCTGAGGATTACTTTAATTCTTTTACGGAAACAATTTGTCTTGGGACTTTTTTCCCCGAAAGGGTCACATCAAAATTTATTAGACTGTTATACGATTCACAGTAATCTGGGTGTAACTGAATAATTTATATCTGTGTTTGCCAAGCCTGGCTGCCCATCAGAATGACATGGGGAGAATCTTAAAAATACAGATTCCCAGGTCTCACCCCAGACCGGGTGAAGCAGAATTCCTGAGGGTGTGGCCTGGGAATTTTCCCATTGAAAGGTGCGACCCATCTTCTCGCGGCGGACTGGGGTTTGAGAACTGATCAATACAGTTTAGTCTTGGGTAATTTTAAGGTTAAAATGTTATTGTCATTGAAGGTACAATTTTCTGTTGCAAACACCACATGTCCTTAAATCTTTGCCTCCTCTCCCTACATTAGAAGTGAACTTCAGAGGAGAAGGACAAATGAAGTGATGGAGGTCCCAGTGGAACCATGTCATCACTGTGAATTAAGGAGCCAGCTAGAGCAAGCGAACAGCCACCTGATGAGCTCCCCCCGCCTCCCCCCGCTGGCCTGGTCTGGACTAAGTTCTTTGGGTCACGTCACTCCATTTGGCTGGGTCCCTGAAGACCTTCAGGAAAACTGGGTCAGTCCTGGGTCATGTGCCAGCAGAATCAGCATGTTCAGTGATGTGAATTGGTACCTGGACACGGGGCTTGAGGAATATTGACCTGTAAGGTCCCATGAGTAGGGACACAGTCCTACCATTTCAAAGCTATCAACACTAAAATCCTCAATTATTGGGGTGTCTGGATGGCTCAATCGGTTGAGCATCCGACTTCGGCTCAGGTCGTGATCTCACAGTTTGTGAGTTTGAGCCCCACATCAGGCTCTGTGCTGACAGCTCAGAGCCTGGAGCCTGCTTCGGATTCTGTGTCTCCCTCTCTCTCTGCTCCTCCCCTGCTCGCACTCTGTCTCTGTCTCTCTCAAAAATAAATAAACGTTAAAAAAAATTAAAAAAAAAACCCTCAATTATATATCCACAAAAAAAATTTAAACATGACAAGTGCAACCCCAACAATGACAACAAAACACTAAAAAACTAAAGTGTATTTCCCTCCCCCTCATGTCAACGAGTACATGTTCTTAATTGAACAAAAGCCATCCATCTATTTGAACTAGAAATCAGTCTCTGGGTTTTGATCAAGGATTTCATGAAAATAAACGTATCTACTAGAAAAGCCTTACACATAGTACAAAAAGTAAATCATTTAAAAGTGTACATTTGGGGGGCACATGGCAAATTCCAACCATACAAAAGGCATGTGATGAAAAATAAAGCTGTCTTATCCTTTCTAGGTTTTGCTCCTTAGAGATATTCACTGAGACCAATTTCTTGGCTATTCTTTGAAGAGTTATTTTATGCTTATATCATATACCACCTCCTACATGTATAGGCAGCTTCTTGAAAAGCAAGTCGTTTCTGGCCTTTTTGCTATTGTGAAAAATACACTAATAAAATATCCAATTTTATACATACCTGTGCCATCAGTCTGTCAGTCCTTGGGGGTAGGGTATTTGAAGGGTGCATTTCTGGAAGTGAAATTAGCAGACTCAGTGATTAGGTGCACACTTAGTTTTTATAGAAGGTCCAAATCCCCGCTCCCCTCCCCCCCATTCCCCCACCAGGGGTTGAACCATTTACCAGTCACCAAGAGTGTATGAGAGTCATCTTACTGAACACTCTTATTACTTCTAATGGTTCTTCTGTTGATTTTCTGTGTGCTTTTCTAGTTTTATAATACATCATTGCAGATAAAGATAATTTTACTTCCTTATTTCCAATTTTAGTACTTCTATATTTCTTTTACATTGACTAGTAATTCTAAAGTAATGCTAAAGAACAGTGGGGAGAGTGGGGATCTTTGTCTTTTTCCTGACTCTAGTGGGAATGCTTCTATTATCTCCTTATTAAATAGGAAAATACTTTGTTTTTCTTTTCTGAGAATTAAAAAAAAATCAGAAATAAAATGTTACATTTTGTCAAATACTTTTATGGAATCTATACAAATTATTTTAATTTATATGAAAATCTTTATATGAAAATAATTTATTATATTCAATTAAGATTGCTCAGGATATCAAAGACTTCTGGGTGCCCCAAAACTATCAAAAAGCATTATGGTTACAACGTTTTTTGTAATAGAAAGCAGAAACAAAAATCTAGAAACTATGAAAATGTTTTTCAACAGGGAAATGGTTAAATAAATTATAGCACTTTTATATAATGGGAAGCTATTCAGTTCTTTAAAAAGTAATGAAGTAGATTATATATGCCCAGATACATCAGTCTGAGATCCAAGGTCAAGTAAAACTAGCAAGAGCAATATAGTATGTGTCCTCATTTGTGTAAATAATAAACAGGGACATGCACAAGTAAATACAAAGAAAAATTCTGGAAGGACACAGGAGAGACTATTGGTAATGTTTGCTTCTTTTTTTTTTTTTAATTTTCATGTTTATTTTTGAGAGAGAGAGAGAGAGAGAGAGAGAGAGAGAGAGAGAGAGAACACAAGCGGGGGAGGGGCAGAGGGATAGGGAGGCACAAATTGTAAGATCATGACCTGAACTGAAGTCAGACGCTTAACCAACTGAGCCACCCAGGCGCCCCAGGAGTGCTTGCTTCTTGATGAAGAATAGCTGTCTGGTGATATGAGATACTCTACTCTGCTCTGGATTAAAAAAAAAAACAAACATACATATATTCCTTTTTCAGTGAAAAAAAAAAAGAATAACAAAAAAGTAATGATTAAAGTTATTTTAAAAGAACTTGTATTCATATTAAAGGTTTAAATGTGAAAGGGCAAAAGACCGGCAGCATTAACCACAACTAATTATGGGTCACATTTGTCATAGAGGTTTTTGTTTTTTGGGGTTTTTGGTGCTGTTGTTTTGCTTTGGTTTTGCACCTGAGCTGGATACCTTATTCCTCACACCCTAATCTCAGTTTTACGATAAAGCTTCAGGTTCTGGAATTTTCCACAAGTCCCTATTCTCCTCTGCAGTGGGAGTTTAATCCAGCTGAGTTGGCCCACTCTTACATCTGGGGAGTCATATACAGCTTGTACAGTAACTATTCTCCAAATAGAGTTTACAACTCCATTCTTAATGGCGAATGGAAACTTCTTTGGTTTTGTCCTGGTAGGGACTCTTTCCACCTGGATGAACAATAGGGGAATGAGTTAGTAAATTAAGGTCAACAATATGATGGCCTATCCTTTTGTTAAAAATAATGCTTCTGCAACTTGAAATAGCGGGAAATGCTTGCCATAATGAGAAATGAAAAAAGTAGATGAACAGATCACATATACACAATGGTTTTAACTTTGCAGAAATAAAAGGAGGGGATATAAATTGATAAGGTAGCTTTAGTAGAGTGATTTGGTAATGTGATGAGTTTTCCCCCAATCTCTTCTTTAAAAATTTTTAAAATGTTTTTATTTATTTTTTTGAGAGAGAGAGACAGAGAGTGGGGGAGGAGCAGAGAGAGAGGGAGACACAGAATCTGAAGCAGGCTCCAGGCTCTGACCTGTCAGCACAGAATGCTACATGGGGCTCGAACTTGTAAACCGTGAGATCATGACCTAAGCCAAAGTCAGATGCTTAACTGACTGAGCCACCCAGGCGCCCCGTCCCCAATATCTTCTTAAATTAGCATTACATCAGTGTCATTCATTAAAAAATAAAAAAGAGGTGGTAGGATAAATTGTTTTGTGGCTTCTGATATGAAAAGAGGAAGTAATATCTTCTCGTTTCCTTTGAATATCTGGTATGGAGAAGGGAAGGGACCAGGCTCAAGGTCACCCATAGTTACGAAATTCACCCGGCACCTGCGTTCAGGTAAGATTTCTTTTTGGCACTTTCAGGCAAAAGATCTGAGTTTCTGCCGTGGCGGAGCTGGGTATGACTCTGAGGATGAAATCCCATTAAGAAGGTGTTCGACTTGAGAGCTGCACTAGCCGTGGCCGCCACCATGGTTATGGTTTACATCAGTGTGACCATTTCTGCTGCTCATCTGTCATTTGTAAGTCATCTGTCTCACCACGTCTTGATGCAGGTCCCTACTGTCCTCTTGGTTGATGTAAATTATTGGCTCCACGGAGATGATTGTTCACCAGCTCACGGAAAACTTGAGAAAATCCTCCTTGAATGTTCAGAGAGCTTTGACTCTTGGTGACCTGATTGTTCACACTTGTCGGAGACGGTATTTGCTTCCTTTCGTTTCCCTACACATTTTCTGTCTCAGCTGATATGGTGAACGTGCTGATTTCTGCCCATTGAATACCAGGCATATCAGGCGAGACCCAACCTTCCTGAAATTCTGTCTATTCTAAAAGAAGAAAGAATGCCCAGGGGTTCATATGTTTCTGCTTCTTTCCTGGGTATGACTTTATCCACACAGGTAAGCGAAAACGTCAGCTCAGCATCCTTTTGGCTGGTGACAAAGTGTGGCTCTGCTGAAGGCTGCAGGAGGCTGGCTTCAAAGAGAACAAATCCACTTCCTCTTTCTAGACCTGTGGTCTAGATCATTGGGAAAGGTGGTCTTCATAAAATGATGCCTCAGACCTTCTTACTATGGTCAGTTCAGGGAATGACCAGATGGGGAGGGAAGTCTCCACCACTGAGGTTTAGGAATTTATAACTGGGAGATGGCTTATACTGAAGGGAAAAGTAAAAACACGAGGTTTGGGCTGGGAGAAGGGTAGAGCTTTGGGAAAAGGTTATATTCAGGGATATATTTTTGTAACCATCTCTCAGCTACAAAATCAACCTTCAGCAAAAAGCAGGGAGTAGCTAACGATGGGAAGCAATCAGTGGAGAAATCCCAGGGAATGATGGACAAGGGAAAAGCAGCAAAGAATGCCTGCCTGGGGTTTAAAAATCGGAGTTTTCCTTTTTATCTTGGGAGCAAGGGATTATAAAATCCACCAGTTAGGGATTTACCTGAGATAGTAGTATATATCTATACAAGAGACAGAGGGGAGGGAGGGAAGGAGGCAGGGAAAGAGAGAGAGAAAGAAAAAGGGACTTTTTATTTTGGAAGTTCCGGAAAAAAAAATCTCTAAACAATGACTCAAAAATACTGAATCAGAGGTGCCGGAGACACTCAAGTGTACCATGACGTATATCTCTGAAATCAAATTACAAATCTCCAGGAAATGGAGGGAGCCACCAATTGCCCAGAAATACATTCTGAATTGGGAACTGGGGCATCAGGTTCTCATTCAGCAAACAGACTGTTTCAGGGCACCTCTAAGGCCTTTTCAGTCATAGCACAAGGATATTGTCCAGCTGGTCTCCCTGATAGTGTGCGAAGGGCCACCACTGAGCTCTGCAGAGCTTTGGCCAAAGCGTCCCAGAAGTCCTGTCTGAGGTGGGGGTGGGGGTGGCCCCCAGTCATCACACTTCCACAGTCATCTCTCTTCAATCTTTCTTTCCAGAATATCTGTCTTCGTTCCATGGCAGCTTCGAGGCCATGCCTACGTGATTCACAAAAGTCTTTACATTTCATGAGTGGTTTGCAAGGTCCATATGGGACTATTTAACAACTGAACAAAGGCCAAGTTTCCACCTAACATCTGGGCATTTTTTGGTCTATTTTTTCCACGCCACTTTTGAGCAATGACCAGAGTCAGATCCGTTTTGGTACTTGTGGTGGACATCTGTTGTTTTGGTCCGGCCAGCATCCCTTTTCCTGTCCTTGGGAAATGGCAGTCAGACTCTCTTTTGGTGGAAATACTGTATTTCACTGCATGCAGTTGTTGATGGAACTCTCAGTGCAGGACAGGTGGGGGGACCTGAGACCTGAATTGGGCCAGTCAGACTCTTCTGGGAATTTGAATCCCCAGTGGAATAACATCCAGTCGCAAAAATAATTCAAGTCCAGTGGGGCGCCATGAATTCCTTGTACTTAACGTAGCATACTGAGGGCACAGTGTAGCCTTCCGAGTATGGGCTGTGGGGCCCGATTGCTTGAGTTAGAAACCCAGTTCTGCCACTCCCTAATAGGACGTTGGACACGCTAATTAACCTCCTTATGCCTCAGTTTCCTCAGATTGTAAATAGGGGATAATAATACTTCCCTCGTAGGGTTGTTGTTGGCATTACATGAATCAATACAAGTGTATCAGGCTGAGCTCTTGTCAAGAAAAAGGAACCACTGTGAGTAGTTAAAGCAGAAAAGGAGGGGTGCCAGGGTAACTCGGTTGAGTGCCTGACACTTCATGTTGGCTCAGGTCATGATCCCAGGGTCGTGGGATCGAACCCCATGTTGGACTCTGTGCTGAGCATGGAGCCTGCTTAAGATTCTCTCTCTCTCTGTCTCTCTCTCTCTCTCTCCACCCCTCTTCCTTACTTACATTCTCTCTCTAAAAATATAAATAAATAAATAAATAAATAAATAAATAAATAAATAGCAGAAAAGGAATTTGATGCATGGAGTTAGGAACATGACAATCAATGAAAGGCTAGAAAAGCAGGCTCCAGGCTGCCAGAATGCCTTCTGGAACACGCCTCCAAACTTGTCTGCCAGGGGAGTTGCCTCTTTTGCGACCAGCAGGAAGGTAGACCACTAGGAGACCATCACAGGGACAGCTGACTTCAAGAACACAAGGCCACAGCTATGACCCAGGGACCAGGAAGGCACTTGGCTGCTTCTGCGACCACCTTTCATCACTCACGGAGCTGGGACGGGACAGTGGACAAGATGCAACCCAAGGGCGGCGAGATCACCGAGGTTCAACTGTTAAGGCTGAAATCACCACTGCTGGGCAAAGTGCTTGCATTAGTAAACAAGCAATGTGACTTGTAACTGAACCATCTAACTCCAAGTATGCTCTCAGCGCTCTAATTTCTAATCCCCACGTCACATGCAAAAATGTTTCATTAACTTGTAATTATGCTTCACATCTTCCGTGATTGCAAAGAGGGAGGATGGTAATTCATGGGCCCTCCAGCAGAACAGAAGCCTTATTGCTTGCATTTTCCTGGCTCCCTTGAAATGCAGTTTTAATAGCGTAATTTCACTTTTGTAATACTGGCCTGGAGAGCTGCAGACTTCAGCGGTGCACTCAGATATGCTACTGAGGCTTCAGCTGAGCCAAAGGGGAAGCATCTGGGCTGCATGCAGCGACAAGAGACGGGCAGGGAGGAGGGTGAGGAAGCTGATCTTGATAGAGACCCCACAGTCAGGTGCCAGCTCTGGGAGGTGGCAGGGGGGAACTTACCTGCCCTGCAGTGTGTGCAGATGTGGGAGGGGAGGGCTGAGCAATACATTGGGTTGAGTGCTGTAACTCAGAGTCAGTTGTGATTCAGGCTTCCGTGCATACTGGATCTAACCTAACAGCAGTTTAGGTTAATGTTCAGCAGAACCTTTCACGGGAACCCAGGGCTTCAGCCTGGGCCCCAGTTATCCTGAGCAGAAACCACTACACCTGCATTTCATTCACTGGAATAGACTACAAACCTTTCTATTTGTTTGCTTAATCAGGAAAGAAATTCTATGTTAACTAGACTTATTGTGGTGATTATTTCAACCTATATACAAATATAGAATCATTATTTTGTACACCAAAAACCAAAATAATGTTACATGTCAGTTATACCTCATTAAAAAAGAAATTCTTATAAGCTGAATATTGAATTAAATGTTTTTTTAAATTAAAAAAATTTTTTTTAATTTTATTTTTTTATTTACATCCAAATTAGCATATAGTGCTAATTGTTTTCATGTTTATTTATTTTGGGGAGAGAAAGAGAGACAGAGTGTGAGTAAGGGAGAGGCAGAGAGAGGGAGACACAGAATCTGAAGCAGGCTCCAGGCTCCGAGCTGTCAGCACAGAGCCTGATACGGGGCTCAAACTCACGAACCATGAGATCATGTCCTGAGCCGGAGTCAGACACTTAACCGACTGAGCCACCCAGGTGCCCCTGGATTAAATAAAATTCATTATAGCTACTTAAGAATGTATAAATCAAAGCTATATAAATTTTGGCACATAGTATTTATGTAATTCCATATTTCCATTTTTATATATGGAATATATATATATTCCATGCCATGCCAGTCCCTACACACACACACACACACACACACACACGTACGCACATATGTGTATATATATATATATATATATATATATATATATAATGATATAAGGATGTATATATGTGTGTATATAAAATGATGTAAGTATAAAACAGTACAGTGTTGTAGTCAAGAATCTGTGTTCTGGAACCCAATCTGTTTGGGTTCAAACACTAGAACTGCCATCCCAGTGGTATGGAACCTTAGGCAAGTTAATCTCTCTGTGCTTCAGTTCACTTACTGGCAAAGTGCAGGTAATAGTACCTATTTCACAGAGGTGTGAGGATTTGATGAGCTAATCCATGTAAAGTGCTTAGCATAGTTCCTGGCATGTAAGAAGCTCTCAATAAGTACTAAGCTATTATATCATCATCATAACAAAGCCAGTGCATGAATGAAACCCAAACACATCTGCAACACCAGTATTGTTCAAGCAAGCCACGTTAATTTAATGTGATAGATGATGCTTTTGTTCTGAAACTAACAGGTCATGTTGAGTTTGACATGGTGGTCTCAGGTCTCCTTCTGTATTTACTGTGGCCTTTGGGTTCAATGCTAATGGAGAGAATGCCCGATAGTCTGGCCCTATTTTCTAGTTCCGAATAATCAGACCTTATAGTTAATTAAAACTCCACCCTGGAGCATTCCAGAATTGCCTGTTTTAATGAAATGCCAGCTGATAACTCTATGGAGTTGTCTTGTTCATTCAAAAGTAAGGTTAGCATCGCCACATCCTGGAAATCTGCATTAAGTGACTGTCTAATTGCATGATGGCTAGAATGACACACAGAAAGGTTCTTTACTGTTCACTTATTGCAACGTTCACCATACGTGAACTTTTACAAGCTGGTAGGTACAAAATAGGCTTTTCGAAGAGGATGAAAGTGTGGTTCTGGGTACTACAAGGTTCCTCTGCGTTTGGATCCCACTATGCTTGGCATTCTAAATGCTTAGTTCACTCAGATTATTTTGGACCTTGACTGTTCATCATAACATGATATCACATGGCCTTCACTTTGTGAGAATGTATTCATGAATATAAATACAAACTCTAGATTGTATGGCAGTGAGATTTTTAAAAAGGATTATCATTAAAATGAAAACGTAACATTAAAGGACAAGAACCCCTAACACTCTTTTGGAGAACTGAAGACCCTGTGAGTTGGAGAACTCTCGCTTTGCTTACTCAGGGTCCAGGGTACAGTGGGTGCTCAATAGATATTTGTGCCTGAGGGAGACAAGAAGCAAGTAAGGGAAATGAAAGCGATAGCATTTCTGTGTTCTGGGGAGATAGGGTGAGGGCAGGGAAGATGCTGGTACTTGAAGATCTGTGGGCCCATAGGGCTCACCTTCCATGCTCTGGCTCCGTGTACCTTTAGGGAACAATTAGGAGCAGGGTTGGTTGGTCCCAGGGTGTCAGGTCGGGAAAGGATGACCTCATTATCAGCCAAGTGGGTGGAGGGTGGAGCTGAGATCCTGCCCCTGGGATTGCCACAGAAACTGGAACTGCCTGGCCCTGGAGCTGGTGCCCGTGAATAAAACAGTCTGGGAAAACCGGAGCAGTGTGCAGGAGGGTGCGAGAAAACCTCCACCCAGGGACCACATCTCACCGCACAGTGGGGACCGGTCACACCAGCTATGTTGGTGTGAATACTGCCAGTGCCTCCATTTTGTTCAGCTGGAGAAAGATTCATTTTAACCTGAAGTGCAGGGCAAGCAATCAAATACAACCACAGTTTCCCCAAGAGAGCAAGATGGCCCACATCTATGCTGGTGTAGCCCACGGTGAGGTACAGATTCCTGGGCCCCACCCCTCCAGCTCAGGAGTTTTTGTGGCTCTTTTGGAACCTGGTATCTGCATTTGGAGCAGGCTCCCCACGGGATTCTGAAGCAGCAGGGGCCGCAGCCCCGACTTAACTCGCTCATCCAGGTTTTCCTCAAAGGCAAAGCCGCCCTGGTTTGCTAAGTAAGCTGCTGAGTTTCTTGCTTAAACAGCGAGATGATCTTTGTTGATTCCCTACCACGTGCACGACTCCATGGCCGGGTCCCCACAAGAGAAGCAATTGTTCCAACGGGTCTCCCGTCCTTTCCTCACCGTGCGCCCCACGGTCAGCCACCACTCTCTTTTTCCTGTAATGAGGCTCCCCTGTTGTGCCCTAGTTTTCCTCTCTGGGTACCTGTATTGTTCTCCTGGGCCAGCATCCGTGTGGGTGTTTGTCTCTTCGTTCATCCAGGATTGGACTTCCTGCAGCCGCAGGGGTCGCTTGGGTTTGGGGAAACTGCCTGCCCTGAGCCCTGCTGTCCGGGGAGCCAGGCTGCTCTCGCGGGGCTCCCTTCTGCTCCCCAGCCACAGCTGACCGCATGAGCGGCCGAGAGGCGAGCATCCAGCCCCCCTGGATGGACGCAGGCCTGCAGGCGGCCGTTGCTGGGAGTGACGAGCTGGCCCCTCTCCTGGGAATTTGGGGATCTGGAGTCAAGTGAGGAGACTGGAAAGGCCGTGAAGCACTTAGGTGCCCGTTTAGTAGCTTTGTTGGATTCCTTTTGAAGTTTCACTTGTAACCCACTTTTAAGGAACTTAGTAAACTGACGGCAGAGGAGAAAGTGGCCAGTTAGTGTGCCCGGTTCACCCTTGCTGAGATCTGGCCGCCTTGTTCCTCCGGACCTTCCAGGCATGGTTGTCCTTTCTGTGAACTTTGTTTTGCCAGGGCCACAAGTCCTGACTAGAGCAGTCCACCTGCCGGGTTCTGGGAACCCGTGCAGCTCTACTGTGTCTACACTCCATGTCCTTCCTCACCTGCCTGGACAGCCTGTAACCCCTGTCAACTCACTCCCTGAAACCTTATTTCTCTAACAGGGATGGACTTCCCTCAGCAGCATGTGATGTGGGCCCAGGGTCTCAGGCGCCCTCCTTGGGGGGTGAGCCCATCCCATGACCAGCCACGCTTCTGATGTGGCCTAATGTTTAGGCTTTGATGTAGGATTAAAAAAAAAAAAAATTAATTAATTAACTTACTTATTTTTGAAAAAGAGAGAGAGAGAGTGAACGCGAGCAGGGGAGGGGCAGAGGGGGGGCCGTGGGGACGGAGGGTCTGAATGGGGCTCTGTACTGACAGCAGAGAGCCTGATACGGGGCTCAAGCTCACTAACCGTGAGGTCGTGACCTGAGCCGAAGGGAGGCGTTTAACCGACTGAGCCACCCAGGTGCCCCCAAATGTTAAGTTTTTATTTCTGCTCTGTTTTTGTATTTTGGAAAAGAAATAGCACTTCCTAATTTTTAAAAGACTGGGCCTTCTCCATTTCCATCTTTTTAACTAACATTGGAGTGACTGAATGTGATTTAAAAGGAAGTGACATAAAGAAAAAAACAAAAGGAAATGACATTTTTCTTTCGGGAAGCTGATATTTTTGCTTAAAGACCCGATTCTCTGGAAAGTCTTACACCACTTCTTTCGGGGGGGGTGGTGGTGGTGGCGCTTTGAGAACAAATGGCTTCCCTAATTGTGGGTCCTGATGTAAAAATTGCCAACCTTGGTGTTTTCTTTATCCTGCTATTGAAAAGTGGCAATCCATAAAATTATACTTCTTGTTCTTTTATTTAGCCATTTGCCAGCAGTACCTGTCATGCTTCAAGCTTCTAGAAGTCATTGGTGATGTGTAGCTGGTATCTGTTTTTCAATCGTGGGATGTATCTGTTCCCTTTTCTCTCCCTTCTGCTTTTCCCTTGCTAGAGGGTTCATCTCTCCAGCAAGTGAACCAGATTGTTCCCAGACCCAGCATCTCACCTCAGTGTCAAAGTTTGTATCTGCAGAGGCTGCTGCCCACCTGGTTGTGGCTTTTACCAGGCTTTCTGAGTTCTCTCAGGCTGAAAGGCAACGATGGTCAAGAGGCCATTTTCCCACTGACTGGGACCACCACCCGGCCCTAGGACTACTGCTTTTGCTGGAGCTGAAAGATGGCGCCAGTGATCATGCTGGAGTATGTTCTCGTGGGGGCGTTGGAATATAAGAAACGTTTATGGAGAGTGAACTAACTGTAAGGCCCTGTGCTGGGTGCCGCAAATAGGACAACAGTAACTTTTATTCCAGGAACTTTTACAACAGAAGAGAAAAACATTTACAAAAATGACTTCTGTAGGACTGTAAAATTTCAGAGCCAGATTATCTAATCTGTTGGCTTTCAATGTTTGGCTGAAACCCACACTAAGCAGTGAGTTTGACACTGAGACCCAGTACATGCAGACATGGATATGTAATTGAAGTATGCTTTACAAACAATACTTCCTTACCATGAGTGTTGTCCTTAGTGTTCTCTACTTGTATTGTTCTATTTTATTTCATCAGTTGCAAATGCTGTTTATAATTCGGTAAATTAATTTCATGACCCATGAATGTCAAACTATTGTCTGAAGTTTGAAAATACTGACGTGTAAGCCCCTTACTGATACAGGATGGTCCATGTATCGTTCTGAAGTTGGGGCCCAGATCTCGCCTTCATACTCTTCTCTTGCTAGGTCACAAGGTTGGGAAAGTCAGTTCTTGGAGGTGAGCACCAGCCAAACAGACAAAATGACCTGATGGATGATGTCAGGAGAGCTGACTTCTACTCCCCTCGGGCAGCTCTAATATATCTGAGAGCCTCACTTGGGCACCTGTTCCTGTGATCAATGATTTGTACTAGTTTGCCTGGAACCGAGGGGTTTCTTGGGACGTGGGACTTGCAGTGCTAAAACCAGGACAGTTTTGGGCAAACTGGGACAGTTAGTCACCCTAGGAAACATTTATATTCTACTGCTCATGGGAAATGAATAAATGCCATTAAAAAAAATTAATGTTTATTTATTCTTTTTTTTTTTTAATTTTTTTTTTTCCAACGTTTATTTATTTTTGGGACAGAGAGAGACAGAGCATGAATGGGGGAGGGGCAGAGAGAGAGGGAGACACAGAATCTGAAACAGGCTCCAGGCTCTGAGCTGTCAGCACAGAGCCCGACACGGGGCCCGAACTCAGGAGCCGTGAGATCATGACCTGAGCTGAAGTCGGATGCTTAACCAACTGAGCCACCCGGGCGCCTTGAATAAGTGCCATTTAAACTCCATGTGCATGGGGCACCTGGGTGGCGCAGTCGGTTAAGCTTCCGACTTCAGCCAGGTCACGATCTCGCGGTCCGGGAGTTCGAGCCCCGCGTCGGGCTCTGGGCTGATGGCTCAGAGCCTGGAGCCTGTTTCGGATTCTGTGTCTCCCTCTCTCTCTGCCCCTCCCCCGTTCATGCTCTGTCTCTCTCTGTCCCAAAAATAAATAAACGTTGGAAAAAAAATAAAAAAATAAATAAATAAACTCCATGTGCAAACAGCTACAGGCACAGAGAGCCATTATTTTGATCTTTGATATGCATTCTGACAACCACGGAGGAATGACTTATCTTTGCGAGACAGCGCGAACTCAGTGACACAGACTTTTCCACGTGCACCACTGCACCCTGTGCTGCCAGAAAACACAGCTCAAATCCTCACCTCCACATTTTCCAAAATTGGCCTAGGGGAGCATTTGGTGGCCTGGAAAATCTTCGGGCTGCTTCCAAGTGTATTCGAGGTTGTGGATATTCTGACGCAATGATTATATCTGGGTGAAAAGGATTGGAGGTAAGAAATATTAAGAAATGTTGACTATAAAGGTAATAATAAAGATAATTTGTTTGGAATTAGGCTTTTACATTTCTTGTGGTCTTTTAACTTCCCGTTTTTCCCCTTTGTTATGTTGGTTTAGCCTTTGTATAGGATGAGGAAGTTTCACCCGTCACCTAGTTGAAAGATCACTTTCCTGTTCCTGATACTGAGTTGGCACCTTTCCTTCTAAATCTCTACTTTATTTTGAGACCCTTGTGGATCTGGGCAGACTCACTTGACTGCTAGAGAGACTTGAGGACTATTGGGTAAATTTGCATTATTATTTGAAAATATATCTTATTAATTGTAGAACACTATGAAAAAAGTCTCAATGTTGTATTTTGTAGATTTTTAAAAATAATTTTTTAAAGTCTATTTATTTATTTTGAGAGGGGGAAGAGGCGGGGAGACATAGGGAGAGAGAGAACCCCAGGCAGGCTCTGCACTGTCAGTGCAGACACTGATGTGGGGCTCGAACTCACAAACAGTGCGATCATGACCTAAGCTGAAATCAAGAGTCAGACGCTTAACCAACTGAGCCACCCAGGCGCCCCTTTGCAGATGTTTTTTGAGGCTACATACGTCATGGGTCTGTACTCAGACTCGGGACAGGGCAGTTGTGAAGGGCAAAGGTGGGCCTATTATGCTGAAGCACGTTGTAAATGACAAATCCTAACACGCCAGCATTCCGTATAATGACAGCCGCGAAGCATTCTTCATGCTGGGTTTGTCCCCTGTCTGGGAGTGAGTAGATTTACCACATCAGCCCTTGAGAACCATTTCTGGAACTGCTCCTTTGGATTTGCTTTTAGGACCTGTTTATCAGCTATGTGAGAAAATTAATTCTCACTACATCATAATCACATTCCCTTTTTGGTTTATCATGTAGAGTACTCAATCACCCATCTGTTCCTAATGCCTTTTAGCCGTCTAAAAGGATCAAATTTACCCTCCAAATATGAAGACGTGCCACTATAACAGATTTAAAAAAGAATAGGCCTCAGGCCTGTCTAAAGTTTCTAAAGAGGAATTTAAGATGTCGTGATCAGTGGCATCGTTGTTAGAACAAGACGGTAAGCCTCTTCAGGTTTGCACTCAGAGAGACATGTGTAAGTTTTAAACATTCGTGTCAAAATCTGCCGCATTACTCTGGAGTTTCTCTCTTTCTCTCTAGACTCAAATAATAACTTGAGCCACGTCTCACTTTGCTGTTGTTTGCATGCTCAAACTTCAGCTTGAGGGAACACACGTGTGGCTTTCTGAATTATTCTTAATGGAGTGTAAACATTTCCTGTAACTCAAAATAATTGTGTCATATAATTTTCTGAGATTTTTCATCTTTTTGTGATTTGAAATTGTTATGCTAACATCGTTCTTGGGGACTGTCTCGTGGACATTAGGACAGATTTGAGCAAATAAAGTAATTTATCGGACCATGTACTCGGTGTGTGGCTGTGTGGAAGGAATGATTTGGATGCCCTATCTATGGTTCTAATGAGTTGTTATTTCCCTTTGTGTTTGAGGACTTCCTTTAACCTCAGACCTGAAGTGAAGTCCAAGGATTCTAAACCCTATTCAAACGAGAACAAAAAGTCCCCCCCGTAAGTCTTCTGAAAAGTGAAACCTTGCTTCTCTGGGCAGGCAGGATACTTCTCAGACGACATGGGATATATTTTTCTTCCTTGGACTCCACTGATCAAAGCACTAGCTCATCTTGGACAAACTCTGGCACCTTTCATCTAAGATGCTGACGTTCTCTATAAACAGCAATTATGTCTCATAACACCCTTGTTGGCCCCATTTGATGGAGAAGTAAAGTGAGGTGGGGCAGTCTCTCATTGCTTACAGAGGAGCCACCTGGGAGTCTGGCTCCGTCTGTGGGTAATAGACAAACCCCAGGTAGCTCGTGCTACTCTTGTGTAACAGCTCAGTAAATGGAATACTCTGGCTCCTTGGTTTGATTTTATGACCAGCTGGGTTCCCAAAGTGGTCTTTTTAACATCCACCCAGGGCGGTGGTGGGGGGACCCGTGACGTGGTTCTGGAAGTCCATCCTTAAACAGTCCCCTTTTCTTTGGGTGCAGCATATGAGTTCTCTTTTGGAATGGGAATAGAAATATAGGCCATCTTTTCAGAACACAAAGTTGGGGTACATAGTGTGAAAATATGAGTGAGTTTACAGAAATGATGGAAGGAAGATTCAACGTTGGGGTTATACTGAAAAATCCTGAGCATATGGCAACTCTAGGCACAGGAAATGTGAGTGTCTTTAAGGGGGTTATAAATACAGATAAAATTTTGGATCTGCCAGAATGAATAATATCACACCCCAGCCAAAGTTGGCGGTGAGGTGGGGTGGGGAATAGAAGTGTGGCGACCTTCAAAGTTCAGGCAGAAGAGAAGGAGTTTGATTAAAAATTCATGATACTCAACAACTGAAGAGGGGAGGAGGTGTGATAATCCAGGTTATGTATGCAATGATTTATTTAAGCAAATATGTATATGAAGCTCCATTTAGCTGTGGATAATAAAAAAATGTCTGGGTTTCAGGTGTCATCAACGCTCAAAAGTAACTTAATCATCACTTTTTTCCTACTTGCTGATGTTTTAAGATGTCTTAAGAATCAGGGTAACAGGGTGGCTGGGGAAGCAAGTGCCGGGTTAGTCATGCTGCATTGTAAGCTTATTTTGATGTGCGTACATGCCCAGGGAAGGCAGCCTGAGGAGATTTTCCATCAATATGGAGACAGGAGGATATCATGGCACCTGGGACTTCTCTTCAATTCCCCTCTCATAGAATTCCCTCTCCCCTTTGCAGCTTGAGCCCAGAGAGGGGGGGAGGTCAGGACAGAACTGAACTACTTGTCTTCCTTCCTCTGTCACCCCTTTCCTCCCTTTAATCTCGATTTATTAGTGGGGGTATATAGATGGGGGCTAATGGAGTTTAGAAATCAACCATATCTCAACTGTATCTGGCTTTCATGAACATTGTCTTATTTTATAAAGATAAAAATAAGAGATTTTAAATTCAAAGTTGCTTATTGGCCTTTGTGTTGTAGGTAGTTCCTGCCATGTTTTCTGCAGTAAAAAATCCATGGTGAAATGCCCAGAAAAGGCAGACCTATAGAAACAGAGATAGACTGTGCATTGATGGCTAGGGGGCAGGTGGCTGGGCAGACTGCTTATAGGACACATCTTTCTTTTGGGGGTGATGAAAATGGTCTCAAGATGGGGTGATTGTTACACGACTCAATGAATATGCCTAAAGCCATTGAATTGTACACTTTAAAGGGATTAATTATACGGTATGGGAATTATATCTTCATAAAACTGTTATTAAAAAAGAAGCCACATGGCTTGGCCTTGGAAGAAGCAGGCTGCAAGGGAATATGATTTAAGTGGGTTTAAAAAACTATGGTATGTTCATACAATGGAATATTATACAACAGCGAGGAGGGATCTGCTTTTCACAACAACATGCATTATTTCTCAGAGAAATATCACACTCAGTGAAAAATGCCAGATATAAAGAGTACATCCTGGATGATCCCATTCATGTAAAGTTCAGAATCAGGCAGAGCTGGTCTATGGTGTTAGATGTCAAGGTCGTGGCCATTTTGGGGAGGGAGTGAGGTGCTGATTATGTGGTTTCTTTTTTTTTTCTTCTCATTTTTTTTAAATTGAGGTGGAATTCACATAACATAAAGCTAGCCATTTAAAAAGGTACAATTCAGTGGCATTTAGTAGACTTACAATATTGTGCAATCACTACCTCTATCAAACTCCGAAACATATTCTCCATCCCAGAAGGAAACCCCATATTCACTGGGGAGTCACTACTCTTTGTCCCCTGCCCTGCCCCCTGTGCTTTCTGTCTCTATAGACTTATCGAGTCTGAATATTTAAAATAAAATGAACCATATGATATGTGATGTTTTGCATCTTTTTTTCCACTTAACAAAATGTTTTCTAGGTTCATCCTCATTTTCACACATATCAGTACTTCATTCTTTCTATGGCTGAAAAATTTGCTGTTACATGTATATATCCTGTTTTGTTTACCCTATCATATACTGATGGATGTTTGGGTTGTTTCTACCTTTTGGCTGTTGTTTCTTTGTAACTTTTTTAAAAAAAAGCTTATTTGTTTTTGAGAGCACAAGTTGGGGAGGAGCAAAGAGAGGGGGACAAAAGATCCCAAGCAGGCTCCATGCTGACAGCAGCAAGCCCTGATGCCAGGCTCGAACTCACGAACCGCGAGATCATGACCTGAGCTGAAGTCAGACGCTCAACTGACTGAGCCACCCAGGCTCCCCTTATCTGTTGTTTCTTGGTCTGGGTGTGTTTGCTTTGTGAACATTCATTGAGTTTATCATTGTGCAACTTTTCCATACATATATTTCATTAAAATGTTTGCTAAAAAAGTATGTTTACTTTTTGCAGAAAAGTATCCCATTATACCTGTAAGATGGATTTTGGGATTCCCATTTTGCAAACTGAGGTCTGAGGGTTTCAGTGACTTGTGGAAGACCATATTGCTACATGGGACAGAGCCAGGCTGTGAGTAAGCCTGCCGGGCCATCCAGACCACAGCTTCACAGCCTTCCCCTGGACTCCTCCCTGCCAGGCCTTTAGGCCCAAGCCCCTTTCCCTTAGGCCATGAGTAGAGTTTTCTGTGGAGAAACTTGTTCCTTTTATACAACAGCTACAGAGCTAGAAGACCTTCCATTTCCCTCCCCTTCCCTAAGAGTATAGACAGGGAGGGTCTGCAGTGACCAGTCCTTTGAGACCTGTCCTAATGCTGTGACCGCTCCACCATGGGAGCTGTGGCCTTCTCTATTGCCTGCACCTTTTACCAGCTCTAATTCTCCCAAAAGCTTCAATAAGGGGAGTAGCACTCGAAATAGATGGATGGTATTCACCTGTCCCTTAACAGCTAAAAATAAAGGGAGGTGATAGTGATTTGCCATTGGTGGCATAATGCCAGCAGATTGACACATTCTCAGTGTGATTTCTAGTGCAAGGAAATATCTAAAGCACAGCTGACATATCATCCAGCCTGGCAGTAAATTCGGGTCACACGTTAATACAGTGTGAGCCAAAACAGGGGGTATGTGGCATCTCCTTTGAACACAAAAGACAATGATACTTAGTGCAAAAGTGAGATCTACAGATGCTTAGCATAGGCTCGTTGGATCAAAGCCATGTCCACGGATGACTTTCTCTTCTGCACACAGGAGAGGTAGGTAATGAAAGGTTCAGGCCAAGATTCTGCTGGGAAAACACAGAATGTCTGGGCTGAGACTCCTGATGTACCTTTCATTTGAAATCTTCTGAATAATTACTGGGAAGTTCTTGAGGCTTTATTTCCATTAAGGTCAAGTCTATTCCTAACACATTCCTTTTTATGTAGATGTGTGTTGTTAAGGGGTGAAATAAGAATCCAAACTTGGCTTAGTGGTCAGGAAATAAAAAGATGTCACCATAGAAACCTGAATCTTGACTTGAACAGTTTGCTGGGGGCAGGTTTTGAGTTTCTGGCATTTGACCTTGAGAGGTTCTGGATGAGAAGGTTTTCCTGCCTTCCCAGGGTCATGTTCATTGAGAAGTGTTCCAACAGGACTCACCTTGGACATGGGGAAAGCCACTTCTCAAGGCCTACAATGGGTATATTGAAGGCGGAACTCTAATTTGTTCAGGGAGAAAAAACTAAGGAAATGTTAGTTATTATTTTTTATGTAATTTTAAAATTCAAATGTCTTGAGGGCAAAAGGCATAACAGGAAGAAAATAATAGAACTTTTCTAAAAAAAAAAGATTTTAGTTTTAAGTAATCTCTACACCCAGCATGGGGCTTGAACTCATAACCCTGAGATCAAGAGTCACATGCTCTTCCGACAGAGCCAGCATGGCTGGCTGGCTTCTGATTTTTTGCAAATGTTTTAAATGAAGAGTTACTTTCACCATAAGTTTAAATTCTTTTTCAGCATCTTTTCTATCATAGAAACTTCCAAACCAGGGTGTTCCCTGTCTGCTCAGTATGGGCTTGCTGAATTATTAACCTTAGATGGTCCATTCAGAAACTTACTTTAAGCACCCAGAATTTAAAATTTTATCCTTGAGATGAGTCTCCTTTCCTCAAGCTACTTCTGCCAATTGTAGCAAAATTTGTCAATGAGTAGGACTTATGGTAAGGGTTAAAGCTGAGGGTAGTATATTCTTTAGTATGAGCTTGGTTTTAGAAGATTTACCAGAAGTGGGTACATGAAACTTGAATACTGATTTTTTTTAGGAGATATAGAAGTGATCTCATTCTATTTCTCCATTTAGAAATCAAGGAGGAAGGGAATTTTTTGATTTTAGACAAATGTGTTTTGGGATCTCTGGGGACAAGTTGAGAAAGGCGTTCTTTAATTGGATCTGAAACAAAGTGGCTGAGAACAGGGAGCGCGTTATTCATTTAGGAAAAAACAGAGACATCTGCTGGTGGATTGGCAGACTTTCTTTTCCAGATGCTCCAAAGGCCCCTGAACGGGTAATATTTGCAAGACAGAGACAAATCTGTTACAATTTATGCTGTCCTTTTTAAAAGAGCTGTTGTATAATCATGGAATAGGAATGTTCAATTAAAAAAAAAACCCTTAAAAATACACTTTACTGAGTTATGCTGCTTTGGTACGACTTTCTCTTGACTACACCTGGATTAGAAGGCCAGAATGCTTTCAGAAAAGGTTGTGTTCTGTGTTCTGTGTTCTGACCCTTTTAGTCCGAAGCCTTCAGTGAACAGCCCTAATGGAGTAGGTTTGTGAGAAGGGTCGCTCATTCCTCATCCAGCCAATGGATATCTTGATGTATGCTGCTTCTGGAATAGGAAGTGTTTGGGGTCTAACCAATGTCCACTGGCTAGTTCCTTAACCTTCAGTGTGTTATCTTTCAGGGGCAATACCCACTTCTAGGACTGTTGTATGGATTAAACAAGACTTTTGGATGCAAAGGTCAAGCACAGTTGAGAAAGGCTTCCTGGTAACCACAGTCACCGTCTTTGAGTGGGACAGGAGCCTCCAAACTTAGAGATAAGCTCTGTTCTTCATCTAGTATCTTCATCTCCCTCTACAAACACATGGTCAACTCAGACTCAATGAACCCCAAACAGAACTCATCGCCCCCAACTGCCTCTGTGCCCTCAAGTGGCTTAGAAGCCATTCAAAGGATCCATTCTGGAGAAGAAATGGAGGCATCCCGTTCATTGCCAGAGCCTGCTCATGTCACTGAGACCCTAAGCTCTGGAGCTCAGTCGTCCCTTCTTTAGAATGGGGACCACACAACTCTCCCAGGGTTGCTGTGATGATGCAAGAGGATGAGTTCCCCGGGTCCTAGCACAGGGCCTGGCCATTGGAGGACTCAGCATGGGTACTTATTTTTTAATTACATGGTCTGGCAGGTAAGTCTTTTTTCCCTCATGCCTATTGCCTCCAGACCTGGATTAACGCAGCCACGGCCATATTGGTCTCTTGGCCTTCAAGCTGATGCCTCATCCTGTTCTTCTCACGGGATGTTACTAAGCTAATGCCCTTTATGTTTAGTTCTTTGGGGCTATTTCCTAGTCAAGAACAGAGACAGGCTTCTTAAGAAAGCAGCCAAACTCCCTCTTCTGGGTGTAAGTCCCTTATAACCTGACTCCACATTATCCAAATGGACTTCTCATCAATCCCCAACACAGGTCTCCGTCCCAGGCAGGAAGGCCCCCTGTGCATACCTTCTTTATTCTGGTCCCCGCGCCCTGGTTTACACAGTTTCCTTTATTCCTGATGCCTCACTCTCCCACATCTCAGTCTTGCCTGGATTTTAAGATGCAGCTAAAATCCCACTTGTGCCATAAACTTTTCTCCAGTCCTACGGCCTATGATGGTTTTTCCTATAGGACTAACTCCTAATGCCCTAACGATTCTCCACTCCTGTTGCATGGATAAATCCCATCCAGCAGCCATTAGTTAGAATTTACTTGTTCTCAAATTTTGCTTATAAGTTCTGTGCAGTAAGGGCCTGTGTTAATTCACCTTTCTGTGCCTCAGTTTCCCGCTCTGTAAAATGGTGATCATGGCAGTTCCTTCTCTGTAGGATAGTTGTAAAGATTAAATAAGCCAAGGGATGGAAAGCAAGTGCCTAGCACCTAGAAAGTATTCAGTGAGTGTTAGGTATTATTATTGTTCTGGGCACATGAGTAAGGGATCAATAACAACTTGTTTGATTATCGGCCATGTTTTATTTTTTTTTAATTAATTCATTTTTTTAAATGTTTATCTATTTTTGAGAGAGAGACAGAGAGTGAGTGAGGGAGGGCCAGAGAGAGAGGGAGATACAGAATCTGAAGCAGGCTCCAGGCTCTGAGCTGTCAGCACAGGGCCGGGTGCAGGACACGAACTCACGAACCGCGATCATGACCTGAGCTGAAGTCGAATGCTTAACCGACTGAGCCGCCCAGGAGCCCCCAGCCATGTTTTATAGAAGCTGTTAGGTGCTAGGCTTCAGCTCTTCACAGCCATCTGACCCAACATTGTGTATCTTTTAAACAAGACATTGACTCATTTGACAAATGTTTGTTGAGTGCCTGCCAGGTACACATGACACTGTCAGTTCCGTCCTTGGCTTTGTTTTTACCTGTGTGGCCAGCCAGCCATTCACATCCAGAACAAGCAGATGAAATATATTCACCAAAGAAGCTCTGAGTTCAAGTCTTGGTTCCGAACATACAGCCTTGAGCAAATAATTGGCTGTATCCGATCTTTAGTGTAATGAGTGTATAGTATCCTCTATCGTATAATGAACTCTAAAGTATGTTTCTCTATTTCATAATCTGTCAAAAGAACCAACTGTAGTTTAAATCACACATCAGGCAACAAAGAAAACAAAACAAACAAACAAAACGTCCCATCAGGCAGATACTGGCCCTCTCTTTTCTCGTGTTCACATCAGACCTGGATGTGTGATCTCCCTCTCCTGATCTGACACTCCACTGGCTCGTTCTGTGACTGTCATTATTCCACCTCCTGCTATTTAGAAAGAGCCTCCAAGGAACTCCCTGACCTCATTCATATCACTACCCTTTTCAAATTTTAGGGAAATACAGGAGATTGGATCTTGTTCCCCAAATGTTAGAGGAAGAGAAGGGAAGGGCATACCTTTTCCATTTGTCGTCTTCCTCTTCCTAGTCCCCTATTTTCCTGCCCTTCCTTAATTAAATTACACATGTGCACATGCACACACATCTACACGCAGTTCATTTATATACTTCTTCATTTATATACTTCTTAATACAAGAGCCTAAGAGATACTTTTAAGAACCATCAGTGCCTAGCCTTCTCCTAGTCCTGTACACTTGCTTAATTCTGCTTGCCAACAGGTGGATATTGACCTAACTGCCATCATGGGAATGGAATGCTTTGCTTTTTCAGTGGTTTCCAAGTGTGGGTTGGCTGTGAACTCCATGATCTCCCCCTCTGAGTCAGAATTTCTGGTGATAGGGCTTGGGAACCTGGATGTTTGACAAACATCCTGGTAATGCCCCTGCCCACTAATATTGGAGGCCTGCTGAGTCTGGCCCACCTGTGTCCATTTCAATCGATGCACACGGGCTAGGTAAGACCCATTCACTGTTGGTTCAGAACCACAGCATCACTGGAAGGGGCAATAGTTGTCATTCAGTTCTGGCTTGTCGGATGGCCTGAATTACCAATGCTGACTTATTATATGCCAGCTTCCTGTGACTCAATCCTGAAGCATGGTGTTCCCAAACACTCTCAGTGGTTTTAGTCACCAATGGTGTCTTCACCTTCTGTTCTTGGCCTTTGTAATGTGTGGCTCTCCTAATGAGGTTGAACTTCCTCTGGATGTGAGATCTGCACACCTAGGCATGGTCCAGTTGCTTGGATTCCTCAGGAATATGTTGCTGAATTCGGGGAGGTAGAATATTCTAGAGCAGATTACAGATTTCAAATGCTTTGGACCATGACTTAGTGTAAGAAATCCATTTGATGCTGAGACTCAGAGTCCATACAAACACACACACACACACACACACACACACACACACACACACAAATATGCCCAGTGAACAAACAAATATATCTATATGCCTTTTAATATTTTCTATTCTATTTCATTGGAAAGATAGTCTTTAGATACAAAATCCAGGAAGGTCTAGAGTCTTTATCAAGAATCCGATAGAAGTGGGAGTTCTACCCTTCATCATTTCCAAATGATTTCAGAGTCTACAATCTCCCTACACCATCCAGATGATGCAGGTTCTCACTTGCACTCAAGAAAGCCCACCACACCACTAGAGAGGCAGGGTGACATCAGGATAGACTTCTGGGGGTTAGATGTGGAATTGCTTTTAAAGTTTACTGCTCCAGGGCACCTGGGTGGCTCAGGTTGGGCTCAGGTTGGGTGCCACACTTTGGCTCAGGTCATGATCTCACAGTTCATGAGTTCGAGCCCCGTGTTGGGCTCTGTGCTGACCGCTCAGAGCCTGGAGCCTGCTTTGGATTCTGCGTCTCACTCTCCGTCTCTCTCTCTCAGAAATAAACATTAAAAAAAAAAAAGTATACTGCTCCTTCTCAACACACCTTTAGAATACCTGGTGGCAAGTCTTGGGAAGAGTAGTTGAAAAGCTTCTCAAATTACTTCCACCCTCCTTACCTGGGCAGGGCAGAAACCTGCTGAAAATCACCGTAGCTGTGAGCCACCTTCGTATTTTCAAAGTGAACACTGAGAAGCTGAGAAGCTTTCCACTATTAACAGCAAAGTACTTGCAGTACATATCACAGTCAACAGCATGTGATCACACCACGGCTGAAAAGCAGGCTCCGCTTGACCCGCTTGACTTCCCTGTGGGCCCTCCACGCCTGTCCCCCCAGCCACCAGCCTCCCCCTCCTCACGCCATTTCCTTTCCCCCCTGAGCTTTCTCTCTTCCTTCCTGAACGCTTCTCACCTTCCACTGAAACCCACTGGCATTTTCTGTCTGTGCTGGGTAATCCCTGCTTACATGCTTGGTCGTAGGCGTATGCAATTTAACTCCAAATGAACAGAGGGAAAAACTAGGTCTTGCTGTTCTTTGGATTTACTGCCATGTCCTAGAAACAGCAAATGCTCAATGAGAATTTCTCCCCACGAGCCAGACTCTGAGGGTAGCACTCTCGCCTCCTGCTTCCCTCCTCACCGGTACACAAGAGGCAATGTGGCAAAATGGTCATCAGCACAGACTTGGGAGCTGGGTGGTCTGGTTCAAGTCCCAGAGGTATGTATTCCAATACAGAAAGTTCTTAAAAGGTATTACTAAGGGTTGAGGGGTGGAAACAAGCCATAGGGCAGTGTGTTTACTTCACTACACTTGTGAGTGAAGGAACATGTGCACACATGTTCGCTAATGCATGGAATTTCTTAGAGTGAGTCCAAAAGAAACCAGCATTAGCACCTTCCTCTGTGGAGGGAGAGAAGAAAGGAAACTTACTAGCTTGTTTTTTACTACACGCCTTTTGAATACATGAGTTACGTATGCACATTTGCTAAGTCAACAAGTCCAAAAATTCAAAAAAAAAAAAATCCAGTTCTGCTGCTTACTAGCTGCACGGTTTTCCAGCAAGTTGTTTGCTTTCCCGAATCTTCAGTTTCCTCATCTGTAAAATGGAGCCAAGCAAGCCTATCTAACTGGATTGAGTGGCTTAAATGTGATAATGCGTACGAAACACTCAGCAGACTGCTTGGCACATCTGTTCTGAGACTTCACAAAATGGTAGCTATTCTTGTTACCTGACCCAGGGACTTAGAATCTGTCCCTTGCTCCCTTATTTTAACTCAAAGTCTAGGAGGATGGAAATAACGGCCATCTGCCTGCCTTTCCTACCTCTATTGTAGCAGTTGCTGGCTCCTAGAAGGTCAGTGCCTGTCTGAGAGGCTGACTCGCTTCATTTCACACCCTCAAGAATTCTTCCCTTCGCTTTTTACCCCCAAGCTACTTGGGGCTTTATTTATTCTTCCAATGTTTGCTCTCTAACTTAATCCCTCATAGATGCCTCACATGACTAATGAGCATTATAACAACAACAACAACAACAACAACAAACAAAACGAAACGAAACAAAACAAAAACCAACCAACCTGGAAATTCTTGAGTTAAAGCAAAGAGCTTCTACCCCAAGGTACCTAACTTCTAACTGGTTGCTTTTCTTCCCCCCCAACTGGTGAGAGAGTGCTTCAAGCAGTGATTCATTTCACCTCATGTTGCCCCAACTCCGTGTAGCTTCCGTCAGAGGTATTTGTGAGTCAAATCACCTCTCTGCTTTAATTAAATCTTATTTTTGTTAAAGTGGTTATAAGATGATTTATTTGCTTTACCATAAGTCATGGGAAATAAATAGAAGTTTGGGTTTCAAGGGGTTAGAGGTTGGTGCAAACGATTGTCCTCTCCTGTTGTGCAATTATTCCCCTGAAAGCTTTGGGTTGTGGTGGCTATACTGAAGCAGATTACTTTTTTTTTTTTTTTTTTTTTTTTTTTTTTTACTTTTTTTAACGTTTATTTATTTTTGGGAGAGAGAGAGGGAGAGAGAGAGAGAAAGAGAGAGACAGAGCATGAGTAGGGAAGGGGCAGGGAGAGAGGGAGACACGGAATCCGAAGCCAGCTCCAGGCTCTGAGCTGTCAGCACAGGGCCTGAAGCGGGGCTCAAACTCATGAACTGTGAGATCATGACCTGAGCCAAAGTCAGACGCTCAACCAACCGAGCCACCCAGGAGCCCCTGAAGCAAATTGCTTTCCAAAGTCTTCCGAAGTCAAGTACGTCTTATTCTAGCACAAGATGAATTCTAACTTGGAATGGAGGACAGGGAGATGTGGAAGAATAACAAAATGTGCTGGTACCTCATCACATTAAAATACAATTATGGCTAACACTTATTGAACGCTCATGAGGCAGCAGATTGTGGGCTGTGCCCTTAGTTCAGTTCGTACCCTCAATCTATAAGAATTTGTCCCCATTTTACAGATAAGGAAATTAAGTGACTTGCCTGAGAAGTTAAGAAGTGCCAGGACATCTACCCTGACCACTGGCCACAGAGCACATGCTCTTAACCACTATCTAGATCAGGGATTCAAAAACCTTTTCTATGAAGAGCTACATGATAAATATTTTAGGCTTTGAGAGTGGAAAGCAGTCATAGATAATATGTAAACAAATGAGTGTGGCCATGTTTCAATACAATTTTATTTATGCGTAGTGAAATCTGAATTTCATATAATTTACATATGTCAGGAAGTATTCTTCTTTTGATTTTATCCCCCACCATTAAAAAATGTAAAAACCGGGGCGCCTGGGTGGCGCAGTCGGTTAAGCGTCCGACTTCAGCCAGGTCACGATCTCGCGGTCCGTGAGTTCGAGCCCCGCGTCAGGCTCTGGGCTGATGGCTCAGAGCCTGGAGCCTGTTTCCGATTCTGTGTCTCCCTCTCTCTCTGCCCCTCCCCAATTCATGCTCTGTCTCTCTCTGCCCCAAAAAATAAATAAAAACGTTGAAAAAAAAATTTAAAAAAAAAATGTAAAAACCATTTTTCGCTCATAGGTGCAGAATAGGGGGTGGGCTGAATTTGGCCTGTGGGCCCTGGTTTACCAACTCTTAATTAAAAAACATTTTTTTTAATGTTTATTTATTTTTTAGAGAGATAGAGTGTGAGTGGGGGAGGGGCAGAGAGAGAGGGAGACACAGAATCTGAAGCAGGCTCCAGACTCTGAGCTGTCAGCACAGAGCCCAATGCAGGGCTTGAACTCACAAATCGCAAGGTCATGACCTGAACTGAAGTCGGATGCTCAACCGACTGAACCACCCAGGTGCCCCATACCAACTCTTATTTTAGATCGTTGAAAACAGGACCAGGTGTGGGAAAATGAAAAATCTCTATTAACAGTCTTGCCCAAACTATTCTAGACCCTTTGGGACTTTAGCCAGGGCCCAAATGAAGAGATGAGAAATGTGGCCTCCTTCATCTGCCTTCATTCTCATGCTTGCAGTTCTTTCTTGTCACTTTTCACCAGAAGCCGCTCTTTCAGCACCCAGAGCCTCCCTGCTCTCCTGGGGTGCTCAGAGCCCCTCCCAGGGTCCCCCACTTAGACTGCCCCCCCCCAGATACTTTTCCTGCCTCCCTGTCCTCCACCTCCCATTTCCTGAGGGACCTGGCATAAGCTAAATTGCTTTTTAAAAATGTACCTTATTGCATTTGCATTTTAAAGGAAGCTTCTTTCTGGACAGGGCAATTCAAAGATAGGACACTGAAGCATTCAGCCTGGGAAGATGGGTGAGGTGCATTGGGGGTGAGGAAGGGAATGGTTCAAGAAAGAGATTCTTATTATATACTTAAAATCACACCTGGACAGAGCCACAGGTGAGGTGGGCCCTGATCAGAGAATCCCAGTGCTTCCCAGGCCCCTGGACTAAGTTTGGATGTGGATAAATGATGGGCTATGGGGGGACATCCTGTGAAAACCCTCAGGGTCTCTTTACCAGACCATCTGAAGCAGCTGAGTTGGTTCAGAATTCATGGTTCTGACTGATTGATGTGATCAATGAGCTGAGGGCCAGACACAGGAGACTGTGACTTGCTTCCTTGGCCCCCTTAGTCAGATTTCCTCCATGGTAATGGCCACTCCAGGCACCCCCTCTGTGGCCATCAGCCCATGGGAAGATGTTGCATCAGCTTTGTGGTCCTTTCAATTGCATCTGGTGGTTCTTAAGTACCGTATGTGGTGGAGGCTGTCTGAACCCTTGGACAGAGTAGAGTAGCAGCACGCCTGTTCTCAAAGGGAGGCAGGCTTCCCTGGCTGGTCTGTGTTTCCCGACCTTTCTTGTAACTGTCCGCACCACCACCCCTGACTCCTGCCAAATAGGAGTTATGACATTTACTCCTGTGTTAATTACAAATACATTTCTGAGCCTACCAGATTCATCTGCATCTCTTTTAGCCCATGTCAACCTCACAAGAACAAATATAGGTCCTTGTCCTAAGTCTTCTTGGGAAGGTGAGATGATACCTTTTATGATGGATCCGTCTTAAACACTAGGGCCATACAGAGCTTTTTCTGTAGTATTCCTGTGGTGATTTCAACTAGGGAAATAAAATATTTGGCAGGCCCATGTTTAAGGAATAGCAAGATAAGAAGAAATGCTTCAACATTATTCTCGCAGTGGTAGAGTTTTTCCCGGGTAATGCTTTTTTTTTTTTTTTCTATCAAAAGGCTAATTATTTTTTTTTTTATCAGCTAAGTGTATATGTGCATTTGTGTGGTGTATGTGTGTGCTTGGAACTGGAGAAACAATGGAACACACTGTTGATGCTTTTTTTCCTAGTTTTTTTTTTTTTTTCCTCTTCTTAGATGAGGTCAGTTTGTAGGTAGTCTTTGTAATTCCAGAAATTTTCTTTTATGGGAGGAAACAAAGTAAAATCAATAGTTAACCTGGATATTATTTGGTATTCCCATATAGCTTCAGAAAGCAATGTGTATAGTAAATATCTATCTTTGATCCCTTTCACCTCCAGGGTCAAGTCTGGCTTTCAGATGTGGCCTACAGTTTCTTTATATTAATACACTGCATTTGAAACTCATCAATATTTGAACGACGTTCCAAAGCAGATAGTTTGTGGGGACTACATTTGGCTTTTGTGTCTGCCTCAGAGGTGTGGATTTAGGATGAATTGATTAATTCAGAATGTTAAAGCTAATAATGACATTTTGGATTCTGAGTTCGGAGCCCTATGTATAGACTTTTTGCTGCTGAAATTTGGTGGCTCCATTCACTCCATGTAGCTTTTTAAAGACCTGTGCTCTTTTACTACACCCACAGATCGGAATTTCTCTTCTTGTCTGAATAGAGGAAGGGAACAGTGAATACACAGGCAAGATAGAGCACGTGAACAGGCAACCCACTCACACTAATCCACTTTCAGACAGCCCAGCTTCTAGAAGAATGTCTAAAAGAGGTGTGGGTATTATTTAAATTTGTTTCAATTTAGTTTTCTACATAATCAGTCTAAGGACAGCCATGTTGCTATGGTGATGTACCTTACACATTTGGGATGATGATCAGAGCTATAATGGTATATGATAATGAATACCATTTATTGAGCACCTACCACATCCTAGGATGCTACATATGTTTTCTCTTCAGTCTCCACAATAGCTCTACTAGGTGGTATTTTCTTCATTTGCGGCCGTGGAGACTGAGGCTAAAAGAGAAAATGCCACTTGCCTCGACCCACAGAGCTAGTGAGTACCGGAGCAGCATTTTTGCCCAGCGCTGGTGTCTGCATCCTGTCGGTGCTCTTTCCACTTCATTACCCCGCGCCATCTGATCCCGCTGGCAGGGCGCATGCGCAAGGCTCCCCGCACCCTGAGAGCCGCGGTCCTCCTTTGTCTGCAGCCGGGGGTCTGCGAGTCCTGGTGTGAACCAGCGCGGCTTTGTTTTCCTGTCCGCTGCATTGTTTGCGAGACCTTTGCTCGCGCTCCCCCAGTGGTTTCTCCGGCGCACAGTTAAGAGATGTTTAGTGTTATCGAAATTTATGTTCACAGTCTTGTGACATGAAATGGTTCATGGGGCTAAGACAAAAAAGCTGGGTAACAGAGCAGCGGAATTGTTTGCAAGGACTAACATTTAATAGATCGTTACAGAAGCGCTTCAAAACCTAGTGAGTTATGTGAGAGGAAAGAACCAAATACGTGGATTTGGGCAACGTAAAGGCCTCTTAGAGGTTGTAACAACAGTAAGGTGATGATAGCACAAAGCCCTTGACTCTTTCCTGCCTCTGAGTTTTATTTTACAATGCATTCTTTGACATCTTACTATTTTAATAATGTCCTACTCTATTAAAAATGATTCTTTTCCTATCCTACATGATTGTCTTTAAATTGCTCTTAAAAGGAACTGGGAAGGAATACTATTTCTGAGAATAGTTTAGAGAAATCTCTACCATGACAGCATTTCTTGCTAATAAATACTGTTGAGGAAGTTGGAGGCACCCCTTTAGACTCTCAAATTAGAGTCCTAAACAAAGTGATTAAAAATGACTTGTGAGAGAGATGATATATGAAGAAGAAGGAATTTTGAAATTGTGTGGTCATTTTATTTTAAAGATACATTTAAATGCTAAAGCTTCTGTATCTGGTTACCTCCTTTTGTTTTTGACACTTACTTAAATTTCCTAAATGCTGTAATAGAAGCTGGCATCCTAAATACTGTAAGTTTGAGTCCTTCCTCCCTTCTTTTCCTTTCCCTCCTTTCCCCTTGTCTCCTTTTCTTCCTCCTTCTAATCACAAGGCACCATTCCCTGGTGGGAATGAGACAAGCATTCAAAAATATATATATTAATCTTTTTATTTGTTTAGAGATGTCATTTAAAGTGAAGTTACCATACTTTTATTCCTTTATACCAAAAAATAAAATGTTTATCTTGAAGCGAGTCTTGCTGACGTCTAAAAGACAGACATACCATAAGGTATTTTTATAGAGACTCTGATAGCAAATGAATTGAGGAAAATGCTAATTGATGCACTGTGGAAATGTAATGTTATTGTCTTGCTGTCAATGCAACCTGGAGTGATATATAGCCACCTCTCCCTGGCTTGGGAGATTAATGAAATGACTCTAATTTCGGCACCCCTTGCACATGGAGAGTGGGTAACATAACTCTAAGTTGATTTGTGCAAAGGGCAGAGCCGACTTGAAACAGCACATCATAGCTTCCAGTCAGTTTGGTGACATTTGTGGTGCTGTCCAGTGCGGGCTGTCCCCAACCTCCTCTGCCTCTTGTCCTGCCTGCACCAACATGGCACCGACTCTAGTCAAACTTACACCCCCCATCAGATGACAGATCTCTTCAATGATTGCATTTGCCAGTTAATAAACAGTAACTTGGTACTTTGACCTACTTTAAAAGAATAAATTCATACGGGGTTTTGTGAAGATTCAAACATTTTTTGGCTACCAGTTTCACCTCCCCCTCTCAAGGTGCTTTGTTTCTGCGGTGGCTAAGACAATGGGCTTTGGAGGAAGACCGACTGGGGGTTCAGATTCTCCTCTAGCAACACTTCATAGAAGTGTTATCGTGATGACACGAGGCATTGTGTGCTGCAGAACACAGTGCCTAGTGCATAGGAAAATTATTTTTATTCATCTTTTTAAAGCAAAACCTTCTGAATGTTGTGGTTCAATGCTTTTCTCTAAACGGCCTGTATTAACAGAGACCATCGATCATCGGTGGCCACCAACATCACAGAAGGAGACAACCAGCCACCATGACGCTTCTGATGGAAGCGCATGACACCTCTAATAAAGTGGTCTTGTCAAAAAAATCAAACCTGAATCTAATCAGTGCTCCATCTAACCATCACTTCTCAGAAAATAATAGGGCGCAGAGGGCAAAACCCAGAATGTGGGAAACTCTGGGACAAATGGCTCTCTATGTCTCCAGTAACCGTGTGGCCAGGAAAATTAAACTGGAGGAGGGGGACCCATAGACTAAAAAAGACTCAAGAGTCATGACAACCAGTTGCAACATGTGGACCTTATTTGGACGATTTGAACGAACTGTCAAAAAAAAAAACAAAAAAAAAACAAACCTAGTTAGGAGACAGGTGGGAAAAATGAACACTGTGTGGACACTTGATGAAATTAGAGCATTACTGTTAATTTTTTAGTGGTGGTAATAGTTTCAGATTCGTACTTTTTTAAAGTTTATTTTCAGAAATGTGTACTTAAATCATTTAGAAATAGCACTTAAGTATTTACTTAAAATTTATGGGTGAAATGATATGATGCCCAAAACAAGAGTGGCCCTGAGGTGGTAGTTACTGAATCTCTATGATGGGTAGAGACAGGGCTATATTATACTGTTCTCTCTACACTTATTTATTTATTTATTTATAAAAGTTTGTTTATTTTTGAGAGAGAGAGAGGAGCAGAGAGAGAGGGAGAAAGAATCCCAAGCAGACTCTGCGCTGTCAGCACGGAGCCCGATGTGGGGCCAAAACTCAAGAACCGTGAGATCATGACCTGAGCCGAAACCAAGAGTGGGATGCTTGCCCGGCTGAGCCACCCAGGCTCCCCCTCTCTACTTTTATGTATGTTGAAATTTTCCTCGAGAAGAATCAAAAATGAATCAAAAGAAAGCAAAACAGTAACAATCCAAAAACCCCAGAAACTCTGCCAAAATCTAGTGGGCGTTCAATCTAAAGCAACAAATTCCCAGAACCCGTTAGCAGCTGATACTTTCCACCTAAATCATGATGCCTGTTCTAGGTCATTGATTACAAGAGGCTTCCTTACTCAGGTGGGTGATTTCTTCCAACATGGTTTATTATCTTTAACTGAATTTGAGAAAATGGCTGTTTCAGGTTGGTTTCTGTCACCTGCCTCTGAGGTCAAATACTGCTATCAGGAGTTGACAGTTGCTATTTGGCTCAAAGTACTTGAGGTCATGGTCATTCCATTATCTTTCTAAGACTGCAATTTTTGAACATGCCTTTACTGGATATCAGGTGCTCAGTTGACCATTTTTTAAATAGATGACATCAATATCAAGTGGCATAGGAAAGCTTTCCCAAACTGTGATTGCCTTATTAATCAATTCATAAAAGTGATCAGAAAAATGTTAAGGGACCTGTTAATGGAATATTTTCTTCTGTCTTAGAGAATCTGAGCATAAGATTTCAAGGTTATTAAAAGAAATCCAGAGCTGAAAGATGAGATATATATTTTGAATTTTTAAAAATCAATTCATTTCACATAAATATGATTCTTTCTTTATGCCATCACATTTAATCAAGATGGGCAACACGAGTCTTTCAGAAATAATAATCAGTTTATCAGGACTCTGAACCAAACCATTTACTGTTAGATGAAAGAAAAATATTTATCTTATTAAAATCACTATATTGAAGAATTTGAATTAGTTATTAAAACACCATGGGCCCATTAAAAGTTGAAAAGAATTATATTTGATCAGAGAAAGAATGGAGTGAGCAAATTGCTATAATTCACTGGCAGTTCCACGTGTTTTATGAAGGATATTAAATTTCAAAATGAGGTTGGAATTTAAGTAAGAGTTTCTGAACCCTGCCAGCTTTGAAAATTCCTAGATCTGCAGAACATTGTGACCCTATCCTCCACAAAGTGTGCTGTGTGTGTGTTCCTCGTTCCTGATATCAAACGAAATGCCTGTTGGTAATTTCCTTCCCCTTCTCACAGTAATCCCAGGGCCAGCGCGGTCAAGCATGGGGAGGGACTAGGAGCCTCCTTTCTTTGTTTGTCTAATTACCCTACGTTGTGCAAGAGCTGAATGTTTAAATGTTATTTCTTCTGTGAAGTTTTCTACTTTGCTAACCAACACACCTCTCCACCCCCCACCTCCCCAGCTGGATTACTCTCATCCTCTACACTTAATCTGTTGTAGAAACACTGCAAAATTGAGATAATCCCCAAACTCAGCCCTGAGCTCCCCCAAGGCCTTGTGAGTCGCTCTTCTTGGTAACTCTAAGGGCCTTCTCGGATGTTTATTGAACAAAGGTGTTTCCTGTTTCCTCTCTGGCCTCTATTTCTCTTCTGAGCCTCTTTATCTGCATTTGGATGTTGCCCTTTGCTTTACACAGGGCTTTCCTTTCAATCATCCCTTTAGCACCTCGTATCAACACTGAGGAATGGATAAAGACTCTGTAGCCCCAAGTTTACAGTCATGGACAATTTATCCAGATCCTACACTCAATTTATGGAAGAAATATGACTGCTACCCATGTCTCTCTGTTCTCCTAGGGTAGGTGTTTTGTTTTTTTTTGTTTGTACTGAGCAGCTGTCAAAATAATTTAAATATTGATAATGTCTCTTATGTCTTCTCCACTCGTGAGAGATAATGGCTTATTCCTCCGTGGCAGTCCTCTGGCTGACTTCGGAGGAGCTATGCACGAAACCTTAGGGACGCACTGGGCCTCAGCTCTATCTGCGGGATCCTGAGGCTTCCAGAAGGGGGAAGCAATCTGAGGCATGGGTGAATTGCCTCTGAGCACTCATCACAGTTTCTTGCATTTCTCTGTCTGATTTGCTGTACTTTTGAGTCATGACCATTTTCCCCAAAGTGTGTCACTAAAATGTGACAGATGGGTAATCTCCATTTCATAAGTCGGTTGCTGTGACCCGCACCGACTGGCCGAATCCTTCACAACAGCGAATTACTCAGGCGGGCAGTCGCTGACTCAGGTCCGAAATCAGCAGCCGGCCCTGCCTTTTTTGGGGGTACTGATGGGACTGAGGTTTCAAGGCTGAAGTTGGATGCATTTTCTAGGAACACACTCCCATCTGACTCTAAAGGATTAGAGCAAGGATTCATGTGTGATTCGCACATGACTCTGCATACTGGTTTCCAATAATCATGTAATAAAAATTGCTTAGCCGAGAGTTGCTATGCAGCGCTGTTTAGCAGCTTGCTTCCAATATTGCATTTACAAAAATTACATATTCATATAATCAGGCCTGTCTCTTACTAATCATCCCACACATCATATAAATCTTTAAAATGGACAGGTCTATAAATCACTAGCATTTTTCATTTACCACTTATTCTAAGCCAGGCAGTTTCTTATTTAAATTGCCATACGAATAAATCTAATAATCCTTATTCACTTACATCATCTCAAACTTTAAATCTTATTCCGGCTGAGATCATAAGTGAAATCAGTATTGAGGGCAAAACTAGCAGCTGTAACAACTATAATAGCTTGCCAAATTATATTAAAGGACCCAAATAACATTAAAAAAATGAGGCAGAATTGAATTACATTATGAAAGTGTGATCTGCTGAATCAGGCAACTGCGGGGCCGAAGCAGGGCTCCTGCCTGGGGCGCGGCTTCCGCGCAGGGCTTTGTGCCAATTGGAAGAGGGAAAGGCTTGCCTAAATCCTCTTATTTACACACCTCGATTACAATCTAGAGCAGTTTCGCAACCTTGACACCGTCGTCCTTTTGGTCCAGACACGTTCTTTGCGGAGGGGGCGTGGCCTGCGCACAGACGGATATGTAGCCGCGTGGCCTATCTCTACCTACTAGATGTCAGGAGCACACTCTCTACTCCCCGGGCGTGACAGCCAAAAAACCTCTCCAGAGACTGCTAAAAGTCCCCTGGGGGAAGAATCACCCCTGTTGAGAACTGCTGGTTTGGCCGCTCAGGCAGGATTGAATCTGGGTCCCTCCCAGGGAGAACCCAGGGACGTTCTGAGGGCTCCGGTTCTTGCAGGGAGACTGTGCCACACGGTGTTCCCTTCCTTAGCTGCTGCCAACCGTAATGGAGGAGCAGAGTCCAATGTCGCTCTCAGACAAATTGAAGGGTGGTCAGGGAGACGGGGCAGGGGAGAAAGAACCGCGACAGGGAGAGTAGAGAGAAGGAACATTCAGTGGACAGGAAAACTCTCAGAACTCTCAAGTTTGAGACAGACTCTTTCCTCCCCTTTCCCCATCAAATTACAGCCGGCATCCCCACTCTTTATGAGGCATCCCAGACCCCACGTTCACAGCAGCTGTGTCTGCGTGGCTGTAGGATAAACATTATTTTTGTATGCATCTTAAATGGTTCAGAAGGTTGTGGGCTTTTGTAGTGATCAAAAGAAAACGGCGTCTGTTTGTAGAGGGGATGTTCAAATTTCAATGATTGGCTTAGGAGAAACTTAGCATTACCAGGCCTGTACGAGGTTGAGAATGAGGAATCTGGTTTCCTCTCTTCTTATGGTTGGCAGATTGTATCTTATGATAGCTGGCAGAGATGCCCATAGTTCATCTTCAAGCAGGGGAAGGAACTGGCTGCAATTAGTTTTCCCAGAAAGATTCTGCCAGGTCTTTGACAGACAAAGGAGTTATTCCCTATATAAATCATTCTTGCTCTGCCATCTTAAATGCACATGCTTTTCTAGAAGGGCATCCATCCTGTATCACCCAAGCCTAAATAAAAGCACGTAGTGCCATTGTAATTTGGAGACGAGCCTCACTGACAGCTCCATGTAACAGAATGCTGGGGGCTGGGGGTGGGGAGGCATTTGTAATTATGAGTTGGCAGTACCTCATGTCTAACTAATGGGAACAGTGATATCATTTATACTGGGGACCAAAAAGGCAGAACCAGGAAACAGTATCAGAATGAAATTTGTGGTGTCCAGGAACTCTCCTCTTTGAAAGATTTTTGATCAGCATTGAGAATGTCAGACCGATTCCACTGTCTTAAGCCTACGGTGACTTCTGAGTCACCTAGCTGTCAAGCTGATTCACTTTGTATAGGAAAGAGGTTATTAATCCAACTCAATTTTGCCCATAATTTTTGGAAACTCACTCCATCTTTCCCCTTTATTTCTCTGTATATTATTTTCATCCATGTTCTTTAAAGATGAGTTGAAAGCTCTCAGTTATTTCATTTAGTTATCCATTGGAAGATACGGATTATACCTTCTGGTGCCTTCCCATTTAATGAAAATGTTTCAGAATGCCTGCTATTTAAGGTGGCATTATTACCTCAAAAGCAGAGTATAAATCTCCCCCACGGTCAATTTCCCCTCAGGGGAGGGAGACAAGATGAGAAGGCAGGGAGTATCAGATGCTGCCCTGGTATGGCCGGACCCCAACGCCATGGTCAAGTCACTATCTCAATCTCTAGCTTATCTTTCTACTGACCATGAGAATTAGCGGTACTTGGCGTTTGTGTTTTCGGAGTGGTTTCTGCATCTTAGTGAAACACGCCGATGTGTTTTTCAAGTTGCAGCACTAATATTCTGTAACTCAGAGGTCTGCGATACAGAGGAAGAGATGTTAAGACAGGATTCTTGGCCTCTAATTAGCAGCATCTATGGACTCTGCTCGTACCACTGCCCCAAAATCCCTCCCCCAAGGTTCACGTCAGCAGCGTGGGGGACATGTTTTATTTGAGAAAGCTCTTTCTTAAACTAAACGTCAAGGGTAAAACCATCTCCTTTTTAGGAGCACATTAAATACTTTTAAGTTGGACATGCAGTCAGCTGTGTAACCGTTATACTCACGAGTCACTCACTGTCTTGCCAGGGAGGCTGATGGAGCTGACACTTCTTTCACTGACACATCGTTTTGTGTGTCACATAAAAACATTTTGCATTTTAATGACCTCTTTTATTCTAGGAGAGGAGAACATCTGTAGGCCAATACCGGTCTGTTTTTCTCTGTGATCACTGATGCCCGATAGGAGGATATTCATGATCTGAAGTTGGTCACCTGATCCATATGGTAGGATAACGCCACGAGAAGATTTTATTCCAGAGGCCCACGGACTGCGTCATAGCAGAAAAGTGGGCTACGATGGCTAGACTGCTTGCCATTGGCAGCAGCATCTATGTCTTTTTCATTACCCATGCCTAGCCCGGGACCTGTTACATATAACAATAATAACTTTCATTCAGCACTATTACGTACCAGGCCCAGTGCTGAACACTTCACCTGTCTCTCATTTAAATGTCACAGAAGCTCCATGAGGTCCTGGGCTGGTTGCTTGCCTACTTGCCCCCGTCTCTGACCTTCTCCTGCTCTGTTCTGTATCCCATTTCCCAGGTTCCTTGACTTTTAGTGGGTTTAGCCAAGAAGAGGTGATGGCAAAGGCTGGCAGGCCGAAAGGGGGGAAAATGCAAAAGTATTTCCTCTTACTTGCTCTGATGCTGCTGGTGGCTCTGGGAGTGGCTGGGAGCCTCCATGGATCCAGCTCCTGCCAGCCCTGGTTTCTGAACAGGTGTCATTACCTGCCCTGACACCAACTGGGTGTGGTAGTGCCTTCCTGACACAGGAAACTCTGGATGCCTCAATATCTTATTTGGCTTCTCAGCCCTTTCCATCGCCGGGTGTAACCAATTGGGGGCAGAGAGAGAGGGAGAGAGAGAATCCCAAGCAGGCTCCGCTCTGTCAGTGCAGAGCCCGATGTGGAGCTTGATTCCATGAACCATGAGATTATGACCCAAGCCAAAATCAAAAGTCGGACGCTTAACCGACTGAGCCACCTAGGCGTCCCACTAATTCTTCATATTAAGTATCCTGTCTTTGAAATGTCTAGAGTGATTCCTTTCTCCTGACTGGAATCTAACTGACAGAGATAAGTACTAGAGTACCCATGCTCTCCATACGAGGGAACTAGGGCTCTGAGGCATTAAAAAACGTATGTAAGTCAGGTCATCGGCCCATGCCTCTTAACCATGAGATAATCCTGCCTCAATATACAAATTAAAAGTCATTGAGTGATTAACTAGCAAAGCAACTCTTGAACTTGGGTTCAGGGTGCTGAGGAAACATCTATTATGCACGTCATTCCTGGGCCATTCGAGGAAGACCTCTGTTCTAGTCCTATTTATTTCTTCCTCTAGAAAGTTGTGTGACTTTGGAGACATTCCTTAGCAATCATAAAACTGTCTTGAGCATCTCACAGAATGATTCAAATATAAAATACAAGGCAAATAGTGAGACTTAGCAATTTGTGTTCTTTCAAGAAACCGTGCCCTGTGTGCTGGATCTTAATTGTGCCATAAAGTTTATATGGTACCTGTGTAGGAGATGCTGTATATCTCATTTTGGCTCAGCCACAAATTCAACAAATATTTTTGAATGGCCACTATATATGAGGCACTATTCTAGGCCCTTGGGGTTTAGGTGTGAACGCAACAGAAAAAAAACCACCACCCTCAAACACAGTGCATTCCTGTTTGTTTTAAGTGCCCACAATGTTAGAAATACCATTCCTTAGGGCCTCAATGTCATACAGTTGTTGTCCAACAGCGTTCTTTCTAAAGAGTGTTAAAACCCAGATAATACTGGATGTACCTATGGGTTGAAAAGGGGAGAGCAGGTGAAACATTTGTGCCTCCAGGAGGCAAGTACAGTGTAGAGGTTAAGACCATGGACTCTGGAGTCAAACTGTTTACATTCAAATATCTATGGTACCACTAATCAGCTGTGTCACCTTGGGCAAGTCACTTCGCTTCCCTAGACCTCAGTTTCCTTATCTGAAAAATGAAAATGGCAATACTAGTAAAGCTAATTCGTGGGGTTATCAAGGAGATGAACTGATAATACGTAGAAAGTCCTCCCAATGGCAAGAACTGCTGATGTATTATTTTTACTTCATGACGGTTCAATGAGATAGCAAATTTCATGGTGGTCCCTCAGGCCAACTCTTAACGCTTTAAACAGACTGGTTCCATTAATGTGGAACACTGATTATTTTTCTTAAAATTTTCCCCTTTGGATTTTTTTTTTTTTTTTTTTTTTTTTGCTTCTCATTAGAAAATGTCCTCCTCTCTCTTTTCCTGTAATGCTCTTATCCCCTGTCCTGAATAATTCTTTTTCTTCTGAGGTATTGGCACCAATGGATATGCCTTTTTAGACGAGCCTAGGCATTTGGGACTCTACTAATAAGATTTTAGTGTAATTTAACTCAGTCCAAAGGGCTTTTATTGGGTATCTACCAGGGGCAGCTGGATCGCTGAGGGAGACGCAGGGCCTGACATATGCTGAGATAACAGAAAGGGGAGTCCAATTTAGTCAGGATTTTCATGGGGCCAAACTGTCTTTAGTTGTCTTTATAATCTATTTGCCAATTATTTCTTTACTTTGTTAGTCACCCATCTTGTACCAGTTTTTCCATTCACTCAACTACCACACCTACTATGTATTTAGGCACTTCACTGGGTTCTTGGGGGTCCAATGGTGAGCACACAGGCATGGCCCCTGCCTTTCCTAGTATCTGAGAGGTTGGATAGTGTACCTGGTTGTACAAAAGAATATTCTTTTACATAAAAAAGTAGCCCTTTCCCTCTCCCCCTCCAAACACACACAATTGGCTTATTGGAGGGTTCACTGAGTTTATGGAGAGATCACTCCACTCCATGAAGTCTAGTAAGACTACCCAATATGAAGGAGAGAGTTTTGCAAGGCATCACACTGACAGTGTCTCAGGATCCTCAAAGGTTCTTCCTTCTTGGGAGCGGCAGAAGGGTCTTTTGCACCCCATCCATATCCCCAGCTGTGAAGAGAATGCAGGTGACCTGGAGACCACATTCCTGATGGTGGATGGAGGGCAGGTGAGTCTTGAAGCAGGTGGTGACGCCAGATTAGTGCTGATGGGTTAGAGAGTGGTACCCTCTGGAATCCAATAGGATACATTAATCTCCTCGGGGGACAAATGAAATTAATCCTCTCTCCAGATGGCAGCAAAGTGACAGGAGTGTGGGGATTAAAAGAGATTGTGAGGTTGTACGGGTGACAGCACCATCAATTGGGTTACAAAACCTGGCACTCTCTTCTCACCAAAGGCAAATGGCAACCATTTCATTTTTGCAAGTCTGATGGGTTTGGGGTTCTGGAGAAAAGCCCATTTCTAACTTTCTTCTGATTTATCTCCTTTACACTTCCGAATTTCTACTTCTAAGAAACTATTCTTATTCATGTGTTAAATACTCTTTATATATTGATCCCTTTATGTCAAACTCTTCCCTGATACTACCATTTTTATTTTTATTGACTTCCATAAGACAGTTTGGCTCTTGTGCTCCTGGGGAAGCAGTCTGTGAGATGGAGATCTTTAGATCCCCATGTCAACCAGACAGCTTGATCCAAGCTGCCCATGACCTTGGACAAAAGTAGCTTTCCTCAGCTGAGGCAACAGAGAGCTGTCAGCCTACAACATTCCCTGGGAAATAAACCTTGGGTCCAGAGGGGGAATCTGGGCAGCACAGCACAGCATTTATGACTGATACATAGCAGAGGCCTTCAAGATAACCTGCACTGTTGAAACTTTCATGACTTCATCAATGACTTCATTATCACCTCATCCAAAGGCATCCTTGGTCATCCTTTATCTCTTACTAGCATTTGACAGTAGCTTCTCCATACCTCTCAATAATTTGCTTTCTTCCTAACCTTCTAATTCTTCCCTCTTTCATTGGTCTCTGTCTTGGTTCACAACTCTGGTCACATCTCCCAAGATTCATCCTTAGAGCTGCTTCTGACAGCTTCTTTTTTGGCTATCCCAGTCATCTCCACGGCTTCGAGGATGGTCCTCACAGGCAGGGATTCCAAATCCATGCGGATGCCCTCATCTCTCTTCTGAGCTCCAGTCTGGCATCCCTACCCTGTCCACTCCAAATTCGGTGTGCCTCACGTCAAACCTGCCTTGTCTCTCAGACCAATTCCCCTTCTCAACTTCTTGTTTTCTCCCCATTTTATTGTTGTCCTAATTGCTATGCTTGAGACCTCACATTCATTTTGAATCCCTTCATACAGCTCATTTACCATCTTATTGTCACCAAATCTTGTAAGTTCATCAGTCAGAAATAGCTGCCCTTTTTATTTCATCTTCACAACTATTTGTTCAAGTCATTATCACATCACATCTGGACGGCTGCAGTAATAAAGATAGTAACAGTGTGACTTTGGAGACATTCCTTCCATTTACGTAGTTACTTATAAAGTGCCTGGCGCTGATCTAAGCACTTTATATATAACATTAACACATTTATTACTCATAACAAGCCTGGGAGGTAGGTAGATTATTAGATCCATTCTACAGATGACAAAACTGAGGAGCAGAGAGATTGGTGACAGGACCAAGGTCAAACAGCTAGCAAATGGTAGCACCAGAATGATGACTCCCAGCAGCCTGGGTCTAGAGCTTGTGCTCTTAACCATTAAGCTAAATTGCCTCAAGCTGGTGCTTGGCAGCTGGAGATGTCTCCTTCCCCTTCCCCTTCACCTCCCCTTCCCCTTCCCCTTCTCCTCCCCCTCCTCCTCTTCCTCCCTCCCTCCCTTGCCCCCTCTCCTCCTCCTCTTCATCATCATCCATAATCATCATCATCATTCTTGCCTACCCTGCTTAGCAATTACTGCCTCCTGTCTGTAATAAGTTTAATTTAGGGTTTATCTACCTTCCCCAAGTTGACTGAAAGCTCTCTGAGGGCAGAGATCCTATCCTATTCTTTGAACCTCCTCACAGATAGCAGGAATTTGGTACAAGCCATTGACTGAATCGTTTGAATGCCATGTCCACAGCCTCCAAATGGGTGTCATTTTGCACATACGGTTAATTCTCCCTGTCACACAGATGACCTCTTTAAAATGGAAAGTAGGTTTACTTAATTCTCTGTTCACAACTCTCCAGTGGATTCCTGTAGGATCCCTAATTCCTACCATGCCAGGCTCTGCATCGTTGGGCTCCTAACTCTGGTCTTATCTCCTCACCCTCTCTGCATCCCTCACTCCAGCCACCTGGCCTTCTGGCTATACTGCTGACAGCAGGCATGCAGCCCCCTTCGAAACCCTCTCCCTGGCTGTGCGCCCTGCCTGCCCTGCGCAGAACCCCACAGATCTGTCCGCCAGCATCCACTTCGTTCAGTTCAAACATTCAGTCTTCCATCTACAATAGCATCTGCCTCCCACTTCTCCCCCTGCTCTCTTCTCTTCTCCCCCTGCTCTGTTGTGAGTCATTGCTCTTCTGGTAGTATTGATCCCTACTTGACATTCTATTGCATATTTATTTATTTCTGTCTCCCCTTCCACAACGTAAGGGCTCCAAGAGGGCAGAGACCTTGTCTGTCTTGTTTAACACGCTATCACCAGACCCTAACGCAGTGTGGGCACATAGCAAGCCTCCACAAATATTTGCCCCATGAATGAAAGAATAGGGGGAAACGGGGAGTCTCAAAATGACTGCTGCAGGGCCCATGCAGGGTTCTTCCTCTTTCCGCCAGCAGGGGGCTCTTCTACTCTCTCTAGAATCCCAAGTAGTCCACCAGAACCTTCAAAAGGAGTGGACCTGAGAGTCTACTGCCTTCACGGAGCCAGAAATACCCACGTCCTCCTTTTTTTTCCCCCTCCAACTAGGATTTTTCCAACCTAAGCAAATATTGAACTTTGTGTTAACAAACAGGTTTTGCTTTTTATAGGTGGTTCTTTAAGGATTTTTGGTTTTGGTTTTTGAAAGGTGTAAAGTTTGCTGTTAGAAATTCCACCTTTTTATTGACTCACAAAGACGCGATGTCATAAACAAAATGTATGGAACCAGCGGGACGATGGCGCAGTAGTGAGTTTACCTAAGTGCTTAAGCCCCAGAGATTAAACAGCTGACTGAATAAAGCCAATCAATTATAATGTGTGTTTATGTCCTTTTGACAGGAAGATGCCTCTCTCTGGTTTTTCTGACCACCTTCTCCCTGGGAACCTGGTAATATATCTTGTTGGGGACAGACGTCAGCAATATATTGACAAATACAACATCTTCTTTTGAAAAATAAATCTTCCCCCACTTAAAATAGGGTGTTTTTCAAGTTTGTATCCATTTAAAAATTGAAATATCCCCACTGGACGACATTGCTAATGCACTTGAATGGGCTTATTGTCTCTTGCCCATTTCCTTTACAGTCAGTTCTGGCAGGAGCGCCAGCCTTACTGCCAAGACGAAAAGAACTGTATATTATGGCTTACGCTCCGCCAACACAAAGTAAAGCCAGTTTGGCAACACTTAACCGTTGTGGGGAGGGCCCAGGTATCATAAGGATATTCATATGGCTAATATTCTGTTACTCATGTCTGTTCTGTACAAATGGTCCTTAATTTTGCACACAAGAAAATTCGCCTCCCTCGTCAGGCAGTAGTTTCCTGGAAAAACCACAGTAACCTTCTGTAAATGAACCAGAGTAAATGGATTCTTGTAGAGGAAGGAGCATAGAGGAGCTCGTGGGAATGCATAGCTTATCTCGATGGAGAAGGCTGCCTATCAGGGCATTTTTAACCTGGATCCCTCATTACAATCTTTTTTATTTTTTATTTTTATTTTGAGAGAGAGAGAGAGAGAGAGAGAGAGAGAGAGAGAATCCCAAGCAGGCTCTGCACTGTCTGCGCAGAGTCTGACTCAGGGCTTGATCTCAAAGCCATGAGATCATGACCTGAGCCGAAATCAAGAGTCAGACGCTTAACTAACTGAGCCACCCAGGCGTCCCTTTAATTGCAATCTTTAGTTTCCAGACTGCAAACTAATTTCAGCTCAGATATATATATATATATATATATAATATTATATATATATATATGTATATATATATATACATATATATATACACACATTTCTATCTATCTCTATATTATCTCTATCTCTATCTATCTCTATATCTATATCTAAAAACCAATTGAAACCGCTGAGTCTAGGCAGGGGGGAATGAACCCTATGACTCAGGTGGACTGAGGAAGCAGGTAAAGGTGTGTGTTGAGGCTGTTGACTTACTTAACTCAGCAGCTATTGTTTCAAGGGCTTCCTTGGAAGAGAGTGCTTCATATCTAACCATTAAAATGGTGTTTTGTCAATTGAGAATATTCACCCACGCTGGGCAGAGATCTTTACCAGGCAGGTAGGGTGTGTGCGCAACAATTACATCAACAAAACAGATGCAATTCCTGTCCTTGGGGGGGTTTACAAAACTGCACGTTGAAGAGGCACGCTTGAAAGAGGCTTAAGATCACTACAAAGCATGATACAAATGACCGTGACTGAGACTCATCTATTTCTGGAAAGGGTAGTCTGCACCCCATTTTTAATGGGGCTGAGGTTTAGGTATATCGGTCTCCAGAAAGAACATCATACCGTATCCCAAAGAATGTACCAATGTGGCAGCTCTCTGGAGCACACAGGCACTGCCTCACAAATTAGATCTGGACGTGGTTGGTGAGGAAGGCCAGTGTATTTTAATAAGTATTAAATGGAATTTCATGTATTCCAAGGCATTAACTGAGCGCCTACTGTGTGTAAGGCACAGTGCTAGAAGCCTCATGTTACTTACATTTGAAAAGGACACATGACATGCACATAAATGGCTAAACTAGAATGGACATGGGGATGAGTGTCTGGAGGGAGGTATGGATGAAACATTAAGGGAGTTCAGAGAAAGAGGGCTACTCGTGAATGAGAAGCCTGGTGGAGGTGTCAATGGCAGGTGGATCTCTTAGAACAACTAGGGCTTAAACACTCTGGAGACAGGCACGGCCCTAAGGCTGAGTGCAGAGCAGTAACAGCTTCTGAAGCTCCGGTTCCCTTTCTTTGTGGATCAGATGTCCAGCCAGAGCTCCATATTGACAAATCAGACATGGGACTTGATTGAAACTTCACTCAGTATCTGCCCTCATTCCTAATCCTCTCCTTGTCTAACCTGAAGTAGTAATTTCTTCAGGTTATTTTAGTTCACTCACTCAAAAATCATTGCTGCCAGTGGGAACGATGAATAAATGGTGTCCATTTTCCCAATTCTTCCATATCTTCCTTATATACAAGGGAAGTTACCACTCAAGTTCCCAAGACCACAGGCCTTTTTGCAGCTGTGGCACGGCCCTGTCTGGATGTTGTGATGGTCAAGTTCTTTATGCTTTTGCACCCCTTGTTCGCATGATGGTCCTGCGCTGTCATCTACCTACTGGAGACTGGAAACTGTCCCCACGTTCTGTTGCCTAAACAGCAAACTGATGGACGTGTCTTGAAGGCAGAGTAGGAAATGGAAAGGAGAAAATGAGACCTGGGTTTGGAGGATGGAACTTCCTGTCTGAACCGTTGAGCCTGCCAGCGGGTGTCAGCTTCCTTGGGAGACTAGACACCCCCACAGACACCCCAGGTTTTGAATGGATTCAACATTCCCACAAAGAACAGAATATCGCACAAAATGGTAAGATGGCAAGATATTGAAGCAATTGAAAGCGCCAACAGGGAGAGATGCTCGCTCCAACACAACTAAAAATGGACCATGTATCTTGGACATGGAAATCACATGATAAGCATAGTTTTTAAGATGCAGAAGCATCTGATGATAATCGTTCAGAACCAGAAACGGGTTTGGCACATGTTGGATGCTTTACACGTGACATTAGTGTCATCTTCAAACATAAAGGGTGACTTTACAGGACCTCGCTGCTACTGCCAACCTACTGACACCTGCCCTTCAAGGACTGGCATTTTCTTTTCTTTATGTATGTATGTATGTATGTATTGAATATAATTTATCGTCAAGTTAGCTAACATACAGTGTATATGGTGTGCTCTTGGTTTTGGGGGTAGATTCCTGTGATTCATCGCTTCCATACAACACCCAGTAATCATCCTAACAAGTGCCCCCCTCAATGCCCATCACCCATTTTTCCCTCCCCCCTCCTCCTCATCAACTCTCAGTTTGTTGTCTGTATTTAAGAGTCTCTTCTGGTTTGCCTCCCTCCCTCTCTGTTTGTAACCATTTTTTCCCCTTCCCCTCCCCCATGTCTTCTGTTAAGTTTCTCAAGTTCCACATATGAGTGAAAACATAGGATATCTGTCTTTCTCTGACTGATTTATTTCACCTAGCATAATACCCTCCAGTTCCATCCACGTTGCTGCAAATGGCAGGATTTCATTCTTTCTCACTGCCAGGTAGTATTCCATTGTATGTATAAACCACATCTTCTTTATCCATTCGTCAGTTGATGGACATTTAGGTTCCTTCCATAATTTGGCTATTGTTGAAAGTGTGGCTATAAACACTGGGGTATATATGTCCCTATGCATCATCACCCCTGTATCCCTTGGGTAAATTCCTAGCAGTGTTATTGCTTGGTCGTAGGGTATTTCTACTTTTAATTTTTTGAGGAAACTCCACACTATTTTCCACCAGTTTGCATTCCCACCAACATTGCAAGAGGGTTCCCGTTTCTCCACATCCATGAATGACTGGCATTTTCAAATAAACCTAGCTGGTACCACACTTCGACATAGTGCTAACTCAGCCATTCCTCAAACCATATGGTTTCATCCCCATTTATGTATTTGGAATCCCTGCTGAACCCTCGTAAGCCATTTGATGGAAAACCGAAGCAACTGGCTTTTTGTAGTCACCAGACAACCTAATTACTGCACACTTTTATCATCGTTTCTGTATTTATTAATATATCTACCTGCCTTTATTGCCCATCAGTCATGTTGCAATAAGTCATTGTCGTGCCTGAATTCTTCCAAAATCTGTTTTCTGGAGGGGGAGTCATGGACGGACTTGGGTTTGCTCCTTTTGGTAAACCTGTACCTACCACATACCTTTGCTGAGGTGCTCCTCTGCCCACATCCCTTCTCCTCTCCGCCAGTGGGTTACTTCTCGTCACCCAGGCAGGCTTCCATCTGGATTGCTTCTAACCATCATCCCCACCCCACTCAACCTGGGCTCAAAGTGCTGCCTCTTTTTGGATGTGCAGAGAGAAATGTGGCTATGCTCTTAGACTCAGCTAACTGTGAATTTAGAACCTTGGAAATAATTACAAAACATTCTTCAAAATAAATTAGCATCCAGGTCGCCCTTCACTATCTATGAGAGCATTATGTGCTACTTCTGTGAAAGGGCATAAAATCCACACTTTTGTTTAAAAAAACGGGTCTACTTTTATGTAGCACCCAAATTTAATTATTCTTAAAGCATTTTAGGATCCCAGATGAAAGATGCTACCGCACTGTAAGTTCTAATATTATTTATTTCCCTAGTCATCAACATTAGTTGGTTTCTCCTTTCTTGAAACCTATTTATCATTTGTATAAATATAGTATTTGGGGGAGCTTCCTGCATTAGATCATCTCCTATCCTTTGAGTGCCCTTGACATTCACTGCACTTTCCCGGTGAGGCTTGCTGAGATATTAATGCAGTGGCCTCTCCTGTTTTAATGCCACTGGAAGGGCTTTAATGTTACTTACTGCTATCAAGATGAGTGTTGACAATTGGTTTTTTTGTTTTTGTCCTGTGTAGCACACTATTTTCTTTCTTACTGGGGTGACCAGACTTTTCTCCTGATGTCTATATTCATTCACAAATATTTAGTGTTGCCTCCTGTGGTGTGCTAGCCCTGGTGCTAGGTGCTGGGGCTGCCAAACATTTTCTGGGCCCTTAACCTTCTTCAAAAGCCGATGCAGAATGTGTGTCCTCTGAGAGGTTACATGTATCATGTTGTCTCCCACCCACCTGCCTGTGTAGTTTGGCAGACAGATGCTAAGGTAGCTCCCATGGTCCTGTCTCCTTGTATTCATGCCCTTCTGTAATCCCCTCCCTTTGAGTGTGGGAAGAATCTGTGACTTGCTTAACCAATAAAATATGGCAAAGGTGCCGGCATGTCACTTCCACGATCATGTTACATAAAGTTGTGATGTCTGTCTGGCTGAGGAAATCTTTCCCTTGCTGGCTTTGAGGATGCGAGCAGCCATGTTGGGGAGGTGCAAGCGACAAAGTACTGAAGGTGGCCTCTGGCTGACAGCCAGAAAGAAATTGAGGTCCTCAGTCCAACACCCAAGAAGGAACCGAATGCTGCCAAAAACCATGAAATTTAGAGAGAGATTGTTCCCTGGTTGAGCCTTTGGATGGGGACTTATCCCTGGCCAATTTCCTTTTTTTCCTTTCTTTTCTTCCCTTTCTTTTCTTCCCTTTCTTTTCTTCCCTTTCTCTTTCTTTCTTTCTTTCCTCCTTCTTTCCTTTCTCTCTTTCTCTCTCCTTCCTTCCTTCCCTCCTTTCTCTCCTTCCTTCCTTCCTTCCTTCCTTCCTTCCTTCTTCTTCCTTCCTTCTTTCTCTCTCTCTCCTTCCTTCCTTCCCTCCTTTCCCTTTTCTTTCTTTCTTTCTTTCTTTCTTTCTTTTTTCTTTCTTTCTTTCTTCCTCTCTCCCTCCCTCCCTCCTTCCCTCCCTCCCTCCCTTCTTTCCTTCTTTTTTAAGAAAGCTCGACACATAGAGTGGGGCTTGAACTCACAATTCCGAGATCAAATGCTCTATTGACTGAGCCAGCCAGGAGTCCTCCTTGGCTGTTACCTTGATGGAAGCTTTACAGAGGATACAACTAAGCCATGCCCTGGCTCCTGACCTACAGAACCATGAGATAATAAATGTGTATTATTTAAAACTGCTTAGTTTGTGGTAACATTGTTACACAAAGATAGAAAACCAATATATGTAGCTAATTTCTTCCTCTTCTAGGGACTCTATGCATATGGCACATAACTCTATTACTGTATTTAGATTGCACTGCAGTCTTTTTTTTTTTTTTTTTTCCTGCCTGGCTTCCCCATATACAATAAAGACCATAATAGTAACAACTAAAGCAGAGTAGAATTGTACACTATATCTCATTGTGTAGAAAAGAGAAAGCGGATCTGTATTATTTCTCTAACTGTTCTCATCTTAGTCTCAGGCCCACACTGCCGCTGGCTGTGTGCGCAGGGGAGGAGGGGGCGCTTAAACTTGCCGATGAAACAGAACTTTTTAAACTGTCCAGTTGCTTTGGTCTGTTTCTCTCCTTTCCAAGCTTTCCTCTTTTCCCTGGCCAAAATCGTGTCAGGTGTAGGGAGGCTTCTACATCCCCATGGCCATGGGGGAGGAGAGCTAGCTCACATGAGAGTCCTGTGCTGTTCTGTGTGTCTGTGCTGGCCTCCTCAGCATTGTATGTCATTCCAACTTGTCTCCAGGCATCCTGCAGGCATCTGCAGCATGCTGAGGTCTGCCGCGGACATGACTCGTGGCCTACTCAGCCTGATCAGGAACCATTAGACTTCTTTTTGCTGACTGAGTTCCACATTGGCCTTTGTTCACTCTGTAGATGCTCCGATTCTCTTCCACGTTCTTCATCCAGTACTGGCCTGGAGTGTCTATTCCAGTGGTCTCTGCTTTGTGTCACTTTGACAACAGTCACCCCAGTCTGTGGCAGTCCTTCTGGTGATCAGTGGCCCACCAGCTTCTGTGTCACCCACTGGAGAGCCCAGTGGGTCCTGTGAATTCCTTTCATGCTACAAAGGAAGCAAGGGGGCAGGGGTTGCTCAGGACTCTTTCTGCCCCACCTTGCAAGGGACACCCTGTGAAATGGCTTTCTCACGTGGTCCCAAAGAAGGCGAAGTGGCACAAACCCCACTTTCTGCTTCTCTCTTACTCCTTGTTATGATCTTAAGGCCTGTGTTAGGTCTGAGTCTGAGAGGTTCCAATACAGTCTTCTCTTTACCACCTTCTCTCCAAATCTCTCTCCCTCACCATCACCCCTCCTTATTCTGATTCAGATTCAGATGCCTCATTCTGTTTGGAGGGACTCTCCCTATGTCATCTCCTTCTGCTCTCCTTCCCCACCCTAAGTGGGACTTGCTCTTCCCTTCCCTGGAACACTAAGCCTCATGGCTTAGACTTGGTGGTATATAGGCTGCAGGAAAAGAAATGGCTTACCAATTAAGAAAGATGCATCATGAGTTAAAAAAAATTTTTTTAAAACTTTATTTATTTTTGAGAGAGAGAGAGGCAGAGCATGAGCAAGAGGAGGGGAGAGAGAGGGGGAGACACAGAATCTGAAGCAGGCTCCAGGCTCTGGGTTGTCAGCACAGAGCTCGACGTGGGGCTTGAACTCTCGAACTGTGAGACCATGACCTGAGCCGAAGTCAGACACTCCACCAACTGAGCCACCCAGGCGCCCCAATGTATCATGGGTTTTTATTTAAAAATCATGCCATACGGGGCACCTGGGTGGCTCAGTCGGTTGAGCGGCCGACTTTGGCCCAGGTCATGATCTCGCAGTCCGTGAGTTCGAGCCCCGCGTTGGGCTCTGTGCTGACAGCTCAGAGCCTGGAGCCTGTTTCAGATTCTGTGTCTCCCTCTCTCTGACCCTCCCCCGTTCATGCTTTGTATCTCTCTGTCTCAAAAATAAATAAACGTTAAAAAAAATTAAAAAAAATATCATGCCATAATGGCAAAGATGAATATAGTTCACTCCACTGAAATTAAAAGCTTATGTTCGACAAGAGGTTCCGTAAAGAGACTGAAAGGACAGGTCCAAATCGGGAGAAATATTTGCACACATATAACTGACAAAAGGTTAGCATCCAGAATCTGCAAAGTGTGCCTAAGAAGGCGGGGGGGGGACAAATTATCCAATAGAAAAAAACGCACAGGACACAAATAGGAATTCTACAGAAGAAGCATGAATGGCCAATAGACATATAAGCAGCTGTTGAATTTTCTTAGTAGTCTGAGAGATGGAAATTAAAACCATGGTGAGATGCTACGTGTATATATATATATGTACACACACTACATATATGTATATACACACACATATATATTTTATGTATATACACACATACATATATACACACACATACATATATATGTGTATATATATGTGTGTGTGTATATATATATATATGTATATAAAATAGCGAGAATATGAGTCTGACAATGTTTGGTGTTGGGTACATTGCAGAATTTGATGTATGGGATGGGAGTACAGGTTGGTACAACCACTTTAGAAAGCAACTTAGGGTGTGTGTCCCGTCCATGAACTACAGCCAGACCAACACTAAACCATCCTGCACACCGAGAAAACTGATCTGAGGATTCATACAACCATCTGCACAACCTGAACCACAGAATTCAGCAGGTATGCGGCGCAGAGAGGTGAACTGGGGGAGACAGAAACTGCCAAGGGCAGGGAGCTATTTTTGCCGTGGAGAAAGGACGGAGATTGGGGGGGCGGGGAATACGGGAAAAGCACGTCCCCAAAAAGCAGCCGGAGGGAAAGTGGAAAAGTGTAAACAGCCACAGGGACCGAACTAAAAAGGGAGAAAGGAGAAAGGAGAGGGTTTAACTTCCATTAAGACTGTAAACAGGCGAGGGCAGAGTCTGAAACGCCGCAGCTCCATACCTGGCGGTGCTCTGGTGGGAAGGGCGAATCCCCAGGAGCAGAGTGGGGTCTGGGCGGTCCTCCGGCCACACGGGACAGGCGGTTCCCTTGCTGGGAGGACATCTGGTGGAGACTGTGGCCGCCTGGTCCCAGCAGACCCCAGAGAACAACCACATTCGCTGGTGCTGGAACAGTGTCGTCGTGGGTGAAGCCTGATGCCAGACGTGCGTTGTGATTTTCCATAATCGCCGAAACGCTGCTGCTAGACTATCTCGTGAACTTTTTCTGGGTCGGGCTGGCACCCAGCCGCAGTCTCAGGACATCGGCAGCAGCACGGACCGCAAACGTTCCTGGGTGCAGCCAGCACACGGCCATTGCTCGGTAAGACCCTCCACAGAGGGGCGGAGCGTGTCAAAGCCGCAGTCCCTCAGAAGTCAGGGGCCAGGGAAAACAGCCGTACGGGAGATAAAACTCACCCGGGAGGTGCTGCCTGGGGCGTGGTCACGGATTGTGTGAAAGCGAGGAGTGGACAGAAGCAGAAGACTAGGACAAGTGCGCCATTGCTGATCCAGGAGAACAGGGTTCCCATACTGGTGACTGGACAGCTGGGTGGACACCATTTTAACGCTCCCGCGCATGCGCATACGCACCTGCAAACGCCACATCCACCCCGGTAGGCTAACAGCGCCATCTAGTGGAGAGCGGAGTCGTTACATGAAGCCCCACCCAACTGGGCCAACTCCGCTCTTCAGGAACACAAGTCTCTCCGCCTGCTTAGTTTATGGACTATTAAGTGCTTCATAGATTGACTTCTAGGAGAAAACGAAGTAATTTCAGTCGTATTTCAGTCTGTTTGCCCGTCCATCTATTTAATTCTCTTTCTTTTTTTTCTCTTTTTCATTTCTTTCTTTTTCTTGAATACAGAAAGAGAAAACATTCATTTTTATTTTCCATTTTTATTAAAGATATTTTTCTTTAATTTTTTCTACTATATTATTTACTGTTGTGTAAAGTTTTTTAAATTCTATTTTACTTCCATCATTTCATTTTAGTCTACTTCAGTGTATTCATTTTTTCAAATTTTCAAATGATTTCCTTTTTTTTCCTTTCCCCTTTTTTCTCTAACCTATCAAGCCCCTTTCAACACCCAGACCAAAACACACCTAGGATCTAGCATCATTTATTTGATGTTGTGTGTGTGTGTGTGTGTTTAATTTTTTAATTTTAATATTTTTTAATTTTAATTTTTTTTACCTCATTAATTCCTTGTCTCCCTTCAAAACGACAAAACGAAGGAATTCACCCCAAAAGAAAGATAGGAAGAATGACAACCAGAGACTTAACCAACACAGATACAAGCAAGATGTCTGAACCAGAATTTAGAATCATGATAATAAGAATACTAGCTGGAGTCGAAAATACATTAGAATCATTTTCTGTGGAGCTAAAAGAAGTAAAATCTAGTCAGGATGAAATAAAAAATGCTCAGTGCAACCACTGAGTTCAAATCTCGAATGGAGGCCATGGCGGCAAGGATGTATGAGGCAGAACAGAGAATCAGCAATATAGAGGACAAACTTATGGAGAATAATGAAGCAGAAAAAAAGAGGGAGATAAGGCAAAAGAGCATGATTTAAGAATTAGAGAAATAAGTGACTCATTAAAAGGAACAACATCAGAATCATAAGTGTCCCAGAAAAGGAAGAGAGAGAAACAGGGTAGAAGGGCTATGTGAACAAATCAAAGCAGAAAACTTTCCTAACCTGGGGAAAGTCACAGACATCAAAATCCAGGAAGAACAGAGGACTCCCATTAGAGTCAACAAAACTGACCATCAACAAGGCATATCATAGTCAAATTCACAAAATACTCAGGCGAAGAGAGAATCATGAAAGCAGCAAGGGAAAAAAAGGCCTTAACCTACAAGGGAAGACAGATCAGGTTTGCAGCAGCCTATCCACAGAAACTTGGCAGGCCAGAAAGGAGTGGCGGGATATATTCAGTGTGCTGAATCAGAAAATATGCAGCCAAGAATTCTTTATCCAGCAAGGCTGTCATTCAAAATAGAAGAAGAGATAAAAAGTTTCCCAGACAAACAAAAATTAAAGGAGTTTGTGACCACTAAACCAGCCCTGCAAGAAATCTTAAGGGGGACTCTCTGAGGGGAAAAAGATTAAATAAATAAATAAATAAATAAACCAAAAGCAACAAAGATTAGAAAGGACCAGAGAACACCACCAGAAACTCCAACTCTGTAAGCATCATAATGGCAATAAATCCATATCTTTCAGTACTCACTCTAAACATCAATGGACTCAATGGTCTAATTAAAAGACATAGGGTAATAGAATGGATAAGAAAACAAGATCCATCTATATGCTATTTACAAGAGACCCACATTAGACGTAAAGACACCTTCAGATTCAAAGTAAGGGGATGAAGAATCATCTATCATGCTAATGGTCAACAAAGAAAGCCGGAGTAGCCATACTTATATCAGACAATCTAGACTTTAAACTGACTGTATCAAGAGATGAATAAGGGCATTATATCATAATTAAGGGGTCTATTCACCAAGAAGACCTAACAATTGTAAACATTCATGCGCCAAATATGGAAGCACCCAAATATATAAATCAATTAATCACAAACATAAAGAAACTCATTGATAGTAATACCTAATAGTAGGAGACTTCAACATCCCACTCACAGCAATGGACAGTTCATCTAATCAAAAATCAACAAAGAAACAATGGCTTTGAATGACACACTGGACCTGATGGACTTAACAGATATATTCAGAACATTTCATCCTAAAGCAGCGGAATATACATTCTCTCTAGTGCACGTGGAACGTTCTCCAGAATAGACCACATACTGGACCACAAATCAGCCCTCAGCAAGTACAAAAGGATCGAGATCATACCATGCATATTTTCAGACCACAACACTATGAAACTCGAAATCAATCACAAGAAAAAATTTGGAAAGGTAACAAATACTTGGAGACTAAAGAATATCCTACTAAAGAATGAATGGGCTAACCAAGAAGTTAAAGAGGAAATGAAAAAGTATATGGAAGCCAATGAAAATGATAACACCACAACCCAAAACCTCTGGGACGCAGCAAAGGTGGTCATAAGAGGAAAGTATGTAGCAATCCAGGCCTTCTAAAGAATGAAGAAAGATCTCAGATATACAACCTAACCTTACGCCTTAAGAAGCTGGAAAAAAAAACAGCAAATAAAACCCAAACCAGCAGAAGACAGGAAATATAAAGATTAGAGCAGAAATTAATGCTATCGAAACCAAAAAAAACAAACAAACAAACAAAACAAAACAACAACAACAAAAAAACCAGTAGAACAGATCAATGAAACCAGAAGCTGGTTCTTTGAAAGAATTAACAAAATTGATAAACCACTAGCCAGTCTGATCAAAAGAAAAAGGAAAGGACCCAATAAATAAAATCAAGAATGAAAGAGGAGAGATCACAACCAACACAGCAGAAATAAAAAAATAATAAGAGAATTTTATGAGCAATTATATGCCAATAAAATGGGCAATATGGAAGAAATGGACAAATTCCTAGACACATATACACTACAAACACTGAAACAGGAAGAAGTAGAAAATTTGAACAGACCCATAACCAGTGAAGAAATTGAATTAGTAATCAAAAATCTGCCAAAAAACAAGAGTCCAGGGCCAGATGGCTTTCCAGGGGAATTCTACCAAACATTTAAGGAAGAGTTAACAGCTATTCTCTTAAAGCTGTTCCAAAAAATGGAAATGGAAGGAAAACCTCCAAACTCCTTCTATGAAGCCAGCATTACCTTGATTCCAAAACCAGACAGAGACCCCACTAAAAATGAGAACTATAGACCAATTTCCCTGATGAACATGGATGCAAAATCCTCAACAAGATATTAGCCAACTGGACCCAAAAATACGTTAAAAAAATTATGTGCCACGACCAAGTGGGATTTATACCTGGGATGCAAGTCTGGTTCAATATCCGCAAAATGATCAATACAATTTATCACATCAATAAAAGAAAGGACAAGAACCATATGATCCTCTCAATAGATGCAGAGAAAGCATTTGACAAAAGACAGCATCCTTTCTTTATAAAAACCCTCAAGAAAGTAGGGATAGAAGGAGCATACCTCGAGATCATAAAAGCCATATATGAATGACCCACCGCTAATATCATCCTCAATGGGGAAAAACTGAGAGCTTTCCCCTAAGGTCAGGAACAAGACAGAGATGTCTACTCTCACCACTGTTATTCAACATAGTATTGGAAGTCTTAACCTCTGCAATCAGACAACACAAAGAAATAAAAGGCATCCAAATTGCCCAGGAGGAGGTCAAACTTTCACTCTTTGCAGATGACATGATACTCTATACGGAAAACCAAAAGATTCTACAAAAAACTGCTAGAACTGATTCATGAATTCAGCAAAGTTGCAGGATATAAAATCAATGCACAGAAATCGGTTGCATTCCTATACACCAACAATGAAGCAACAGAAAGAGAAATCAAGGACTCGATCCCATTTACAATTGCACCAAAACCCATAAATACCTAGGAATAAATATAACCAGAGAGGTGAGAAATCTATACACCGAAAACTACAGAAAGTTTATGAAAGAAATTGAAGAAGACACTAAAAAATGGGAAAAGATTCCATGCTCCTGGATAGAAAGAACAAACATTGTTAAAATGTCGATACTACCCAAAGCAATCTACATATTCAATGCAATCCCTATCAAAATAACACCAGCATTCTTTTTTTTTAAATGTTTTATTTTATTTTTGACAGAGAGACAGAGCATGAACGGGAGAGGGGCAGAGAGAGAGAGGGAGACACAGAATCCAAAGCAGGCTCCAGGCTCTGAGCTGTCAGCACAGAGCCTGACGCGGGGCTCGAACTCACAGACCGCGAGATCATGACCTGAGCTGAAGTCGGACGCTCAACCGACTGAGCCACCCAGGTGCCCCGAACACCAGCATTCTTCACAGAGCTAGAACAAATAATCCTAAAATTTGTATAGAACCAGTAAAGACCCTGAATAGCCAAAGCAATCTTAAAAAAGAAAACCAAAGCAGGAGGCATCATAATCCCAGACTTCAAGCTACACTACAAAGCTATAATCATCAAGACAGTATGGTACTGGCACAAAAACAGACACTCAGATCAGTGAAACAGAATAGAGAACTTGGAAATGGACCTACAAACATATGGCCAACTGACCTTTGACAAAACAGGAAAGAATATCCAATGGAAAAAGACAGTCTCTTCAGCAGGTGGTGCTGGGAAAACTGGAAAGCGACATGCAGAAGATGAACCTGGACCACTTTCTTACACCATACACAAAATAAACTCAAAATGGATGAAAGACCTCAGTGTAAAACAGGAAGCCATCAAAATCCCTGAGGAGAAAGCAGGCAAAAACCTCTTTGATCTTGGCCACAGCAACTTCTTACTCAACACATCTCTGGAGACAAGGGAAACCAAAGCAAAAATGAACTATTGGATCTCATCAAAATAAAAAGCTTCTGCACAACGAAGGAAACAATCAGCAAAACTAAAAGGCAACCAACAGAATGGGAGAAGATATTTGCAAACGACATATCAGATAAAGGTTAGTATCCAAAATCTACAAAGAACTTATCAAACTCAACACCCAAAAAACAAATAATCCAGTGAAGAAATGGGCAAAAGACACGAATAGACAGTTCTCCAAAGAAGACATCCAGATGGCCGTACAACACATGAAAAGATGCTCAACATCACTCCTCATCAGGGAAATACAAATCAAAACCACAATGAGATACCACCTTACACTGGTCAGAATGGCTACCATTAGCAACTCAGGCAACAACAGATGTTGGCAAGGATGCGGAGAAAGAGATCTCTTTTGCACTGCTGGTGGGAACCCAAGCTGGTGCAGCCACTCTGGAAAACAATATGGAGTTTCCTCAAAATATTAAAAATAGAACTACCCTACGACCCAGCAATTGCACTACTAGGTATTTATCCAAGGGATATAAGTGTGCTGTTTCAAAAGGGCACATGCACCCCAATGTTTACAGCAGCACTATCAACAATAGCCAAAGTATGGAAAGAGCCCAAGTGTCCATCAACTGATAGTTGGATAAAGAAGTGTGGTATGGGAGCGCCTGGGTGGCTCAGTTGATTGAGCATCCGACTTCTGCTCAGGTCATGAATTTGCAACTTGTGAGTTCAAGCCCTGCATTGGGCTCTGTGCTGACAGCTCAGAGCCTGGAGCCTGCTTCGGATTCTGTGTCTCCCTCTCTCTCCACCCAACCCACTCGCATTCTGTCTCTGTCTCTCTCAAAATTAAATAAACATTAAAAAAATTATAAAAAAAAAAGAAGTGTGGTATGTATATACGATGGAGTATTACTCGGCAATCAAAAAGAATGAAATCTTGCCATTTGCAACTATGTGGATGGAACTGGAGGGTATTATGCTAAGTGAAATGAGTCAGTCAGAGAAAGACCAATATCATATGACTTCACTCACATGAGGACTTTAAGAGACAAAATAGATGAACATAAGGGAAGGGAAACAAAAATAATATAAAAACAAGCAGGGGGACAAAACATAAGAGACTCTTAAATATGGAGAACAAACAGAGGGTTACTGGAGGGGTTGTGGGAGGGGGGATGGGCTAAATGGGTAAGGGACACTAAGGAATCTACTCCTGAAATCATTGTTGCACTCTATGCTAACTAATTTGGATGTAAATTAAAAAAAAAAAAAAGAAAAGAAAAGAAAGCAACTTGGCATTACCTAAGTAAAGTTGAATATGTGCACTCCAGCAATTTCACTCCTAGGTGGGTCCTGAGAAATTCTTGCACCTGTGCACCAGAACCCATGCAGAAGAATGTTCACAGCAAAGATCTGGAAACGATTCAAATGACCATCAACATGAGGGTGGATAAATAAATAAGTTGTGGTATACGCGTTCAACAGAGTACCATTCAGCAGTGAAATGAAATTAATGGGCTCCAGTTACACAGGTCAATATGGATGCACCCCCAAAACACATTGTTGAGTGAAGAAAAGGAAAGCCACAGCACGAGAGAGAAAAGGCAACCTGAGTTCTCATCGACAGGTCAAAACCAGACAAACCAAGCAATACAGACTTTCAGACGGAGCGCTAGGAGCTCTGGCAGCAGGGTAACAGCAACAGCTTCATAACAGAAGGACGCTTTAAAACAAAAATATATTTTTTATTCCTAGATCTTATTTTTTTTAGAGCTGTTTTGGATTCAAGGAAAAATCGGGCAGAGAGTGCAGAAATCCCATATCACCACCCCTCCACTGCCAGTTTCCCCTATTATTAACGTCTTCATTAGCGTAGTACGTTTGCAACATTTGTTACAGTTAATGAACCAATATTGTTACCTTTATTACTAAGCCCACGGGTTTATGGGAAGGTTCTCTGCTGTACAGTTCTGTGGGTTTGGCCAGAAAGCTAATGGCTTGTACCCACCATTTCAGGGTCTTACTGAATAGTTTTACTACCCTAAAAATCTTCTGTGCTCACCCTATTCACTCCTGCCTCCCTCGAACCCCTGGTCACCAGTGATCTTTTTTCTGTCTCCACAGAATTGTTTTTTCCAGAATGTCGTATGGTTGGAATCACACAGGATGTAGCCTTTTCACATCGGTTTCTTTCACTTAGTGATATGCACGTAAATATCCTTCAGGTATTTTTTATGACTTGATGGCTGCTTTTTTTTTTTTTTTTTTTAATCCTAAACAGTATTCCATTGTCTGGATGTGTCACAGCTTATTTATCCACTCATCTGCTGAAGGACATCTCGATTGCTTCCAAGTTTTGACAGTCATGAAGAGAACTGCTATCAACATCCATGTGCAGGTTTTTGTGTGGACATAAGTTTCCAACTCCTTTGGGTAAGGGCTAAGGAGTCTAATTTGGTATGAAGGTGCCAACCTGTCTTCCAAAGTGGCTGTACCATATAGCGTGCCCACCAACAGTGCATTTGTGTTCTGACGCTCCGCTTCTGGGCCAGCTTTTGGTGTTGTCAGTGTTTCGCATTTTTGCCATTCGTGTGGTATCTCATTGTTGTAAGTTGCAATTCTCCCATGATATATGATGTTGAGCATTTTCTTATATGCTTATTTATCATTTGTATATCTTTTTTGGTGATGTTCAACCCACTTTGAAAGTAGGTCGTTTATTTTCTTACCTGTGAGAGTTCTGTGTGTATTTTGGATAATAGTCCTTTATCAGCTGTCTTTTGCAAATCTTTTCTCTAAGTCTGTGGCTTGTCTTCTTCTTTTCTCCTGATGCCGTCTTTCACAGAGCAGACGTTTTAAATTTTAATCAAGCTCAGCTTATCAACTCCTATGTTCATGGATCATGCCTTTGGTGTTGTATCCAAAGAGGCATCACCATATCACCATACCCAAGGTCGTCTATATTTTCTCCTGTATTATCTTCTAGGAGTTTTGCATTTTACATTTAGGGTCTATAACCCATTTGAGCTAGTTTTTTGTGAAGAGTATGAGGTCTGTGTCTAGATTAGAGGTTTTTTTTTTTTTTTTTTTTTTTTTTTTTTTGCATATGGATGTCTAGCTGTTCAGCACCATTTGCTGAAAAGACTACCTTTCCTCCATTGCATTGCCTCTGCTCCTTCGTCAGAGATCAGTGTGGGACTATTTCTGGATTCTCTATATTCTCTGCCATGGATCCAGTTGTCTGTTCTTTCGCCAACACCACACTGTCTGATTCCTGTAACTTTATCGTAAGTCTTGAAGTTCGTAAGTGTCAGTCCTTCAATACCATGTTCTTCAATATCATGGTGGCTATTCTGGACCTTTTGCCTTTCTCCATATAAAGTTTAGAATCAGTTTGTTGATATCCTCAAAATCTGAAAATAATTTTAAATGTAAATTTTCTAATTAGAGATACCCGCTGTCTTTTCACAGGAGGCTTTTATATACCTTTTGCATTTTCACATTTGTGGCATCCTAGGGAACATTTTCTTCTGGAAGTTACATGGTTAGTGTCACTGCTTTAGAAATGTAGATTCTAGGGGCACCTGGGTGGCTCAGTTGGTTAAGTGTCCGACTTTGGCTCAGGTCATGATCTTGCAGTTTGTGAGTTTGAGCCCTGCGTCGGGCTCTTAGAGCATGGAGCCTGGAGCCTGCTTTGGATTCCGTGTCTCCCTCTTTCTCTGCCTCCCCCCCCCCTCCCCCATGCACACTCCGTCTCTCTCTCTCTCTCTCTCTCTCCCTGTCAACAATAAACGCTTAAAAAAATGTAGATTCCAGGGGTGCCTGGGTGACTCAGTCAGTTAAGCATCTGACTCTTGATTTCAGCTCAGGTCATGATCTCACAGTTCATAGGTTCGAGCTGTGCATCAGGCTCTGCACTGACAGTGTGGAGCCTGCTTGGGGTTCTCTCTCTCTCCCCGCTTGTGTGTTCTCTTTCTCTCAAAATAAATAAATAAACTTTTTAAAAAATGTAGATTCTATGGTCTATAGTGGAGATAATGCTTTCGTACAAGGTTAGCACATTAAAAAGAATTTTTAAGATTTTTAATTGTGGTAAAAGGCACATAACATAAAACTCACCATCCTAACCATTTTTGTGAACCGTTAATAACATTAAATGCGTTCATACTGTTGTGCAACAAATCTCTGGAGCTATTTGCATCTTGCAGAACTGAAACTTTACACTCATTGAAGGGCAAATTTCCACTCTCCTCTCCCCCGGCCCTGGCAACTTCCATTCTACTTTTTTTTTTTTTTAATTTTTTTTAAATGTTTTTATTTACTTTTAAGACAGAGAGAGACAGAGCATGAGCAGGGGAGAGGCAGAGAGAGAGGGAGACCGAATCTGAAACAGGCTCCAGGCTCTGAGCTGTCAGCACAGAGCCCGATGCAGGGCTCGAACTCACGGACTGTGAGATCGTGACCTGAGCTGAAGTCGGAGGCTTAACCGACTGAGCCACCCAGGCGCCCCTCCATTCTACTTTCTATCTCTATGAACCTGACTACTCTAGGTACCTCATATAAATGGGATCTTACAGTGTTTGTCTTTTTATGATTGGCTTACTTCACTTAGAGTAATATCCTTGAGGTTATTTTACGTTGTAGCATGTGACAGTCTTTCCTTCCTTTTTAAGGCTGCCAATATATCATTGTATGCATATACCACATTTTGTTCATGCAGGCATCCACCGATGGAGTCAACTTGAATACATGGTAAAGTGGAGTGTGTGAGCGATCTGCTCACTCTGCCTCGACTGTGGCAGACGTGGCTTAGGGAGGGTGTGGAAGGAAAGAGTAGCTTGAACCCAGCACCGAGAGGTGTTGCCCCATGTTGGACGCTACAACCAATTCAGTGTAAGAAATTGGACAGAATCAAGATCAACAGGAAAAGAAGTCTTGAGACGCATAGTGTTTTGCTCTATTTTTGACCATGGAAAAAGACAGAGGAACATTTTGAGGGGCTGTGGGAAGAGGGGTTAGTGATGGGTTGTACTCTCTTCAGGTTGTGAAGGTTGTGACCTCACCAGTGGTATCTCCATATTGCTATAGAGTTTACTAAGACAATTGTACTTATACACTGTACAAAAGCACTTGAATGTATGATTAACTCTATTAGTAATTCCAGGATGTAATCATTTAGTCGGTGACAATTCCAGGCATGGCTTTGGATATGTGGATTGAACTAAGACTAGATTATGTCTAAATAAACAAAAGCTGAATATCAAGTAGAGTCTGAATCTTTAGGACAATGATATTGTTAGCTCTGATATGCTTAATTTCAGAGTAAGTTTTGAAAATTCAATGAATAAATAATAATATCCACAAGAAGAACAATGAAGGTTACAAGGTTCGCCGACTGCCAAATAGGAGTGCGACTGGCATTCCGATGTGTAAAATAAGATGCTGTCTGAAGCAAGTTCAAGTAGCTGAAAACAATCTATGTTGAAGAAAGAAATCTAAACCCAAAGCACCTGGTTTAAAATATTGGAAAAGGGGGCGCCTGGGTGGCGCAGTCGGTTAAGCGTCCGACTTCAGCCAGGTCACGATCTCGCGGTCCGTGAGTTCGAGCCCCGCGTCAGGCTCTGGGCTGATGGCTCAGAGCCTGGAGCCTGTTTCCGATTCTGTGTCTCCCTCTCTCTCTGCCCCTCCCCCGTTCATGCTCTGTCTCTCTCTGTCCCAAAAATAAATAAACGTTGTGGCGCAGTCGGTTAAGCGTCCGACTTCAGCCAGGTCACGATCTCGCGGTCCGTGAGTTCGAGCCCCGCGTCGGGCTCTGGGCTGATGGCTCAGAGCCTGGAGCCTGTTTCCGATTCTGTGTCTCCATCTCTCTCTGCCCCTCCCCCGTTCATGCTCTGTCTCTCTGTCCCAAAAATAAATAAACGTTGAAAAAAAAAATTAAAATATTGGAAAAGAAGTCATCGCTCTCAGGGAATGGAAGACAAATACAAAGATCATCATAAACGTGACATTGAGCCAGACCAGTGGTCCACGGTCTGTCGGCCCAAAATTCTGTCGGTGCAGTGACTCTGTGGGGTGTTTTGTGGCAGGTCAGGGTTGGCCCTGGGCTCCCACATTACCCAGTTATCGAACTATCATCTATGAATGGATATAAACGTCTACTTCGTTTTTCACTTTGTGTCCGCTTTGGTGTAATGCTTTCTATGGGTAATACTCACCTTGTATTGAAGCAAAAGCTAGGGTTTTCAAGTTTTAAATCACCTCCTCACATTTTAGAGTCTTGGGATTTAGAGAACAGATCTTTGATCCACATAACTGTCTCTTCCATGGTTTTTGAACTTTGGTCTTACACATTCTTGGCTTTAACATTCAAGCCCTCTGTTTGTCTGATGTGTAGGACTCACACCACCCCCTGACTGCTTTGGTTTCTTCTCTCTGTTTCCTCTCCAGCTCTTCGGCATCTTCCTTGAGGTCTAACTGCAGAAATCTTTGCAGTTTTTCGAGGTGATGATGCATTATGACTTTGTATAAAGTCAGGGAGAGCCAATGCCAGCTAATACCCCTCCCAGTGTATCACAGGATGAAATGAGACCATGTATAGGCAAGCATAAGGAAATCTATTTTTTTCTGATTTAAAAATTAATATATGTTCACTGGGGGGAAAAAAGGTATAAAAGGAATATGTTATGAGAAGCAAAATTCCTAGCATTAATGACTGGAGCTTGGTTATACTCCTGTAGATTTCTCCCGCCTCTTCTCTGGCTAATAACATGTAATACAATTGCAAAGAGGAGACCATTCTACTAGTGTATTTTCTCTTGTTTCATTCATTTGCTACATTGTGACATCTTTCCAGGTCAGTGCGCAGAGAGCTACCACATTCTTTCTCATGCCTCAGTGGGATCCCAATTGCATGGGTGCCCCATAAATTGGTTAATCCATTTCATAGCGGTGGCCATGTTAGCTTGGTTCCAAGTTTTTCTTTTAGCCTCTTTCCAATTTTTCCTTTTTGAAACAAAGCTTCAACTAACAGCATTGTGTTATGACATTTGTACATACTTGAGTGATGATTTCTATATACCCCTAGGACAGGAGCTGCTGGTGGAAGGAAGGCATACTTAAATTTTGATGGAGGGTTTGGGCCTGTCCCACTCTCTTTCCTAAACGTTTTCGTAAGTAATGTTAAAATGAGCTCCAAACTTCCTGAGGATTATTTTCTAAACTCTTCCTTTTGGAGTATCCAAAGAAGCACCTGGATGTTCTTGACATTTCTCTTGAGTGGAGTGAGGCCCTGGTGATTTTTTTCCTTCCTTCTCTATCCATAACAGTGACTGTCTCTGATCACCCTTTCACACTGTACTTCCTGCGTGCCTTCCTGTTTGTTACTTAGAACTGTGTCTAGTGATTCCTCTTTCCTTGTAGCTTTTGAAACTACCTGTACTTGGAAGTTATCATTTCAATCTCTGTCCCATGTGACGCTGGCTGAGCTTACCCACTGAGGGAACTGACTGCTGCGACAGGTGTAATTGAGAAGGTACTGGGAGGATTTCTCCCCAAACCTACCTTGTACCTTCATTCATTTAATAAATATTAAGCACTTAAAATTTTTTTTTAATATTTATATTTGAGAGAGAGAGAGCAGAGCATGAGTGGGGGAGGGGCAGAGAGAGAGGGTGACATAGAATCCAAGGCAGGCTCTAGGCTCTGAGCTGTCAGCACAGAGCCCTACATGGGGTTCGACTCATGAACCACGAGATCATGACCTGAGCCTAAGTCGGATACTTTTTTTTTTTTTTTTAATTTTTTTTTCAACGTTTTTATTTATTTTTGGGACAGAGAGAGACAGAGCATGAACGGGGGAGGGGCAGAGAGAGAGGGAGACACAGAATCGGAAACAGGCTCCAGGCTCCGAGCCATCAGCCCAGAGCCTGATGCGGGGCTCGAACTCACGGACCGCGAGATCGTGACCTGGCTGAAGTCGGACGCTTAACCGACTGCGCCACCCAGGCGCCCCAAGTCGGATACTTAATCAATTGAGCCACCCAGGCGCCCAGTATTAAGCATTTTCTATGTGCTTAATATAAACTGAGATGTAGCAATGAACAAGACAGGCCAAATCCTTGCTTGCATAGAGCTTGCACTCTAGTGGGTGTTTTTTGGGATGGAGCAGGAGGGGATGGATATGCAAGCCTGGGGGGTCTAAATGGTGCCAGCATGATGGAAGTACTAAAAAGTGTACTGTGGCAGAGCGTGATTGGGAGGGTATTTTACATCAGGAGATGATATTTGGATTAACAGATAAGTGATACAAAGTGATACAAAGAAGCTAGCCACATGGCAAGCCCAGGTAAGGTCGCTCCAGGCAAAGGGCAAAGCAAGTGCAAAGGCCCTGAGGCAGGACCAGTTTGGACCATGCAGAGAACTGAAAGGAAAGCAGTGGCTAGAGCAGAGTTCGTGAGGGCTGGAAAGACAGGAGATGAGAACAGAAAGGTGGTGAGGCCAGATCAGGTAGGGCCTTGGGGTCAATATAAGAAGTTTGGATTTTATGTCCAGTGCAATGGGAAGCCATTAAAGGAGTATCATCTAATTTATGTTTTTAAGAGGCCGTTCCGGCTGTGGTGTAGGGAATAGATTATGGAGAGGCAAGCAAGGGATCAAGGACTAGTTGGGAGGACATTTCCAGTCCAGATGTAATATGATGATGGCTTAGACTAGGAGATGGAGAGAAGTGTATGGGTTTGCAATATATTCTGAAGGCAGAGCAGACAGACTTGGTGGTGGGTTAGACATAGAGGGTGAATTAGGAAAAGGATCTTGAACACCACCTACATTTTTGGTTTGATACCTGAATGGATGCTGGATGTTATTTACTGAGATGGAAGACAAGGAACTGGTTGTGGGGAAAAGATTAAATTTTGTTTAGGTCAGAAGGATCAAGGAGGCTGTGGGTCTGGAACTCAGACTCAGTTTATGTCACATGTGCCAGGAGCTGGGCTCTATCATATAAAGCTCATAGCTGTAACATAATGCTTGAACGAAAGAAGATACTTCTTAAGTGCTTAATGGATTAAATTGTCCTCATTAAAATGTAAATATGCCCCCAAAGTGATAACTCATTGTGTGTTGTTAGTCATTAACACCTTAGTATGAATTTACATGTTCATTTTATAACAATGATTCGAAAGCTACTGCTTAAAAAGGAGATACTAAAAAAGACTTTGGGAGCACTAGACTCCTTTGAAGGTATAGGCTGAGCCTTGTGGGTATCCTCAGAAGGGAAGGGAGGAAGGCTGCTAAAAAAAAAAAAGGCAAAACCCACAAATTATAGAAATGTTAATTTTGCCTAGGGCTGTTACCATTCCTTCATTTTCAGTCAAAGTAGTCTTTTTAAAATATATAATTGCTGTCTGCCTTGTTAAAAAAAAAACCAACTAATTTTATCTAACATTTCCAGTTGATTTTTTTTTATTCTAGTAAGCTGTTCTATTGCATAGTTGTATTATGATTTTTTTTTTTTTTGTAACATATAGAATTTCTACCTACAGAGATTCATAAAATGCTTTGCTTGCTTGAGAATCCTGTTGTATAGTATTACAATTAAAACCTGACTAACTAGTTCTCCATGAGCTAGTGCTGTATGTTACCATCTCGTTTTTTGAGGAAACCATCTTTTCTAAGCACTGAATACTCACTCAGTGACAGATGGTGTGTTTAGCACTCAGTTCTGGGTTCCTTGAGGACAGCAATGGGGCTTTATCTCAAAGACTCTGGGGCTGGCCCAGTGGAGACCTAATGAAGCTTTGGATGGAAAGGCAGATTTGCAATGAGGCCAATAATAACTAACAGGACTGTGCAATCATTGTTACGTTGCTTCGATTTTCTAAGTGGAATTAAATCGAATTCCGTCCCTGTTACCATGGTAAGGAGGAGTTTAATCTTGGGGATGTTTTGAGGGGTCCTGCCCTTTGTTGAAAAAGACAGTTTGTAAATAAAGGTGCAATCGTGATTGTCAAGTAAATACAAAATGAACAAGGTGAAGAGATTTTACTTAACTCATTGACTCTTGAGGAAACAAGGAAGATGTAACTAGGTACTGTGTCAAAGGAGAATTCAGAAATCACGCACATACATAGGATATCAGGAACGCTACAATGCATTCACAGTTAGGTGCAAAACTGGTCAGTAATCCACAGGACAATAAGAAATCGTGTTCCACTGGACACAATTCATTTGCGTTTCAGTGAACAAGAATCATCTGCTTTACTACTACCTGTGTTACTGTGCTGGTGCTGCCGTAAGAAAGTCCCACAGACTGGGTGGCTTGAAACAACCGAAATTTATTCTCTCACAGTTCTGGAAGCTACAATTCTAAATTTTTTGTGTGCTTATTTATTTTTGAGAGAGAGAGAGGGGGGGAGTGCGAACGAGCAAGGGGTAGAGAGGGAGACACAAAATCCGAAGCAGGCTCCAGTCTCCGAGCTGTCAGCACAGAGCCCAACGCGGGGCTCAAACTCACAAACTGTGAGATCACAACCTGAGGTGATGTGGGACGCTTAACCAACTGAGCCACCCCGGCGCCACTGGAAGCTACAATTGTAAAATCAAGCTGTCGGCGGGAGCAAGCTCTCTGTGATACCTGTAGGGGAGAATCCCTAACTCCTGCCAGTTCACAGCAATCTCCGACATCCCTTGGCAGCCATTTCATTCTCTGCGTCTGTCATCACATGCCGATCTCCCTTTGTGTCTGTCTCTCTGTGTTGTTCTTTTTTTTTCTTTCACGGGTTTTTTTTTTTTTTAACTTTATTTTTGAGAGAGTGAGACAGAGAAAGAGAGAGAGAGAAGGGGAGGGGCAGACAGAATCTGAAACAGGCTCCACTCTGGGTTGTCAGTACAGAGTCTGACGTGGGGCCTGAACCCACAAACCGTGAGATCATGACCTGAGCCAAAGCCGGACGTTTAACCGACCGAGCCACTCAAGCGCGCCCCCTCACCCCCCACCTGCCGCTCTGTGTCTGTTCTTATAAGGACACCAGCCATACTGGATTAAGGGCCCACTGTCCCCCAGTATGACCTCATCTTAACTAATTACATTCGCAATGACTCTATTTCCAAGAAAGGTCACATTCTAAGGTACTGGGGGTTAGGACCTCAAAATATCTTTTGATATACACAATTCAACCCATAACACTACCCATTTTCTGCAACGACAAAATTGTGAAATAGCTCAAAGGCAAGACACGACACCCAGTAACCATTTTTTTTTTTTTTTTTGGCCCATCCAGCCTTTTATAATTTTTCCTAACACCCTTCCTAGGGTCGCCTCCAAATTAGGGAATCTTTAGTCTACATGGCCACCACTGTCATGCCTGCTTAAAAAGCAAGACGCTTTCCTATTTCTGGGTAGGCTGGGTACAGAGGCTGGGTACAGAGGCTGAATTCCTGGGGTTGCTTTAAGGTTGCCAGGTAGCCAGGTGCACACTTTTGAGGTGGGGGGGGGGCACCAAGGGCGTTTCAAGGGCAAGGTTAGCGTCTCTTGCGGAAGTGGCCGAATTCCACCCCCGCCTCGGTCTCAGGGGCGCCCACTGGCCTCTCTGCCTTCCAAACCCTTCACACATTTGTCTCTCTTTCTTCCCTGGCAAATCTCTCAGGATGCCTGCAGAAACTCTGGCTCTCTCTCCCCTGGAGTGAAAGGAGGTGGGGCGTGTCTCTTTCTAACTCACCCTCACCACGTATACTCCCCACTCCTGTGCAGGACAACCGTGATGCACCTTTGCCACGGGAAGATTCTGAATCCACAGCTGTGCTGCCCTTGGAGGCTGCGGAAAAGACCTGCGAGTCTGAGAAAGGCTGATGTTGAAACGCAAGAGGGGCTTTCCGGTGGTCTCGGGTTAAGAGCAGAGCACACCGTCCTGGTGTATTCCGAGAAGGAGTTTGGGGATGTTGTGGCTTAGTCGCTTCCCTCACTTGAAGCTGCCCCCTCTTCTCTCTGTCCTGCTCACCATTCTCTGGCAAGCGATGGCTTCCAAGGGTGAGCATGGGCGTCCAGTTCCACCCCTTGTGAGGTTTTTTTTCCTGACTTCTGCAGGAGCACTCAGACCTACCTGGCTGTGCCTCTCAGCCTCTCCTGCTTGTCCTCTCCTGTGCGTCATTCCCTTAAACCCTGATCGCCCTGCAGGGTTATGGCGACCTCCGTGTGTGCCGATTGACATTCATTGTTTAGAAATGCCTGGTCCTGGGGCGCCTGGGTGGCTCCGTCAGTTACCACTTCGGCTCAGGTCATGATCTCAAGGTTTGTGAGTTCCAGCCCCATGTCGGACTCTGTGCTGACAGTGCAGAGCCCGCTTTGGACCCTCTGTCTCCCTCTCTCTGCTCCTCCCCCGCTTGCTGTCTGTCTCAAAAATAATAACATAAAAGAAAACGAAGAAAGAAGAAGAAAGAAAGAAAGAAAGAAAAAAGAAAGAAAGAAACGACTGGTCTGTCTTTAGCATATTTAATCTCAGCAGCTTGATGACTTTTTTTCTAGCTGTTATAGTACTCATTTATCTAAATAGCTTCCAAAACCCTTCCAAGACCCCTAAGCTTTACAGTTTAAAATAATGGAATTTAAATAAGTGCTTTTGCCTTCTTCCCCCACAGGGGACATTTGGCAATGTCTGGAGACATTTTTTATCATTGCAACTGTGTGGCCGCTGCTGGCATCTAGTGGGTAGAGGCCGGGGATGCTGCTAAGTGTCCTACAACACTCCCTGCCCCCACCCCAGCCGTGACAGTCACCAAGCCTCAGATGTTGACGGTGCTAAGCTTGAGAAACCTTGGTTTGAAAGAAGGAAAGAAGATAACTCCTTTGAAGCATATGATAAACATAATGTATGATCCATGTGGAAAAAATTGAAAATACAGACAAGCTCCAAAGAAGAATGCAAACCTCTCGAAATCCCAGGAAAGTACATTTTCTGCTGAGGTTAAAACATTTTTTTCTTAAAGGTCTATTAAGAATAATTTGGATTCCTCCTCATTCCCAGCAAAACTTAGAAGTGAAATGTTTATTCCTGTTCATTGGTAAAATGCAATGGATTGAGGCAGGGTGGCCCAAGGTTTTATGGGCCAGGAGGAGGGAAGAGCTAAGTTACGAGTAAGGACTAAAGCTCTTTCTTTAAGGCACTGGACTCATTCCAGATGTCTTTCTAGATGTGAAATGCCACCGAAAGTGCAGAGCAGAGACTCGTCCTCCGTGTAGGAAACTTCTCAGCCTCCCCCTTCCCAGGGAGCCACTGGAATATGAAGACGTTAGCAGTAGACGCTGGGGCTTCAGCAGGAGAAGGAGGCTGGCTGTTGGCTATTTTTAACACAGAAGCCTCCTAAAATAGGAAGATGTTAAAATAATGACCTATGAAAGAAGAGAAGCCCTTTTGTGGAGTAAAAAGCTGGAGACAATGTGGCACCCACTGGGGAGTGTCTCTGAGTGACATTTTGGCCACGCGGGGGTTCAGGAATGTGGGTGGCGGAGCGAACACGGGGATTCTGTGTCTGGCGGCGGCTGAAACTTCTAGATGAGTGTGAGCTGACGAGTGTGCTTCCAGCCAGAGGCTGCGCCTGTGAGCTCCCTCGTGTCCTGGAGCATCACGGAGCAAGTGGAGGCTGGAGGGGACCAGGCACGTGCCCTCAGCAAGAGCTGCCTCAGCCCCTGGTCAGTGGCAGCCTTTGTGCAGCACTGGGTGTGAGGGGCCCCGTGATGAATCAGGTTTTTGTCTCAGTGCAAGAAGGCTTAGAGTTCGTTGTGTCTGGGGCCATGTCTTCGCCTTCCTAAACAGGAAGTGGCCTGCTTTTGAAATTTCGGGCTGGTACAGAAACTGTAGAGCTCCTCTTGTTCGAGTAGGTTGTATCCACATAATGAATGGAGAGCGAATCTAGGCAGACGCCGTCAGAAGTTCGAGGGGGCTTTTTGCTTGGAAGGGAAGCATGGGGGGCGAGGGGTCAGTGCTCCTCAGTGGGTGATGTTCCCTCGGCTGGAAAAAACCCAAAAAACCGGCTCGAGCCACATACGTGGAAGTGACTGCATAGCGCAAGACAGATGGGAGTAAAAGCGAGTCAGCAAAGAAGGGGTGAGAAGCCGAGGTCTGAGATTAAGGGTGGGAGTGGAACTGGCACAATAGCGTGTTTAAAAATTTAGGTGACATCAGTGTGGTTTGTAAGAAGACACTCTATACTTGTCGGCAACCCAATGGCTATGTAATGAAACAAATTATTATGGAAAATTTGAGGCATAAATAAGAGTGGAAGGCATAGAATAAAGAATCTGATGTGCTCATCCCCAAGCCTCACCAATTTTTAATAAACTGCAACTGCCTGTTTTGTTTTAGCTCTTCCCCCACCTACTCAACCCCCCAGTAATTTTAGAAGCAAACTCCAGACACCATGTCATTTCGTCCGCAAATATTTCAGGATGTATCTCTAAAAAGAAATGGCACACACTTTGAATTTTAGGTCTTCGTGTAGTAGCTCTAACGCCGTCGGTCCGGAAACGTACTAAGGAGAAGAAAAAGTATCACCTCCTCAGAAAAGCCTTCGCCTGCCCCTTCCCAGGTCGAGATGAAGGCCCTTTGTGCCTCCTTAGTGCCCTGTGTATACCTCGCCCCCTGCCCTCAACACATTGTATAGAGATTATGGTTTCCTCGTCTGTGTCCTTTTCCAGTGTGGCACTGACATTTGCCACCCAGGAAATATCCATGTGGTGGCCCCCACATTTCCCAGCCTCCCTTGCTGTTAGGTTGGAGCCACGTGACTACCTTAGGCCGGTGACCTGTGAGCGGGACTAACACATCACTTCTGGTCCCAGGCCCAGAAAAAGACCATTGTGTCACCTCCATGCTTGTTCCTGCGTCCTCGTGGCTCTGGAAGCTGTGTGAGATGGTGACATTCCGATATGGAGGAGGCCCGCATCCTTGAGTTCCTGGATGAGTGAGAGTGTTATTGGCCTACGTAGGACTCTGGAGAAGTGAGAAATTAAGCTGTGCCGTGATAACTTGTAGTCACTTGTTATTTCAGCATCGGATGGGGTCTCCTCATGAACACAAACTAGACCTCGAGTTCTTCTGAGTCAGGGGCTGTATTCCCCACCACTGTATCCTTGGTACCATTCTTCACGCTCGGCACGTAGTAGGTTCTTGAGAAACGTTTGGCAAAAAAGAAGGGAAGATAAAAAGAAGGAAGGAAGAAAGAAAAGAAGAAAGGATGGAAAGAAAGGAAGCAGGAAGCAAGCATGCTCTGAGGCCCCGAGATTTAATACGTGAGTTTGGGGATGCCAAGGGTAAAAACAAACAAACAAACAAACAAACAGACAAGCAACCCAGAGAGCTCTCTTTTAGAAGTTTTCTGAAGCCCTATCCTGGGAAGTATCTCTTACATTATTGCTTTGCTTTTCCTACTGAGACATATGCAAAATTAAGATTTAGGAGTGAGTCTCTCATCACAGCTGCAGCCCTCTCTTTGGGCTCTTGGCTTCGTTGTCTTGCGCCCATTGTTATCACCTCGTTCAGCCCCTCATTTGCTCTCCGGCACCCTGCTGCTGAGCACCTGCTCTGTGCCTGACACCGTCCCCAGGTGCTGGAATACAAGAGTGAGCAAGAAAGGTCCACGGTCTGGTCCTCGAGTGAACGGGGTGGCAGGGGCTGAGGGTTGCACTGGAGGGTCCCCATCCCATGGAGGGGAAGAGGAGGGCTTTCCAGGAAAGCATCTCCAGCAGATCATGGAGTAGAAGTTCGTCAGGGTCTGGGCTGCCTCTCAGCACCTTCCTCACCGTGTCTCCGGTATCTGACAGGCTCACCTCTTCTTTTCAGCCTGGCTCTCCCTCTCTGCTCAGGTGCTTCTTCCATGGTGCTTTGTGTACTTCCTCCTGCACTTGCAGGGCGACAGCTGGTCGCTCCAAGTACGGCCGGCGACAACGTCTGCAGTCTAGTACCCAGCATTAGCTGCAGACCTCTGGGAGACACGCCATGCAGGTGCGACGCCAAAGCCATCAATGCGCATGGCTGTGCTCCGCAGCGGACTCTGTGAACCAGGCGTCCCACATGTGACCCCGGTGCCTGCAGAGGGAATCGCTGGGAGATGGGAAGGAAGGAGTTGTCATCATAACATTGTGTCATCTTCATTTTTCATCATCTTCATACATATCTCACCAAACACTTAGCAATGGTAGAATTTCCTGGTCTTCTTTTTCAGACCATCTAGAAAACATGAGCACAAAGCCCCAGAGGGGGTGGTCTGTGCACACAGACATCCTAGAGTTGGTTCCGGCAGTTACCCAGCTAGATTTGGAGTTAAGAGAGGGTTCAGCATTCTTCTAAGTTCAGGGTGGTCTGCGATATCGTGCAGATGCCTTTTAGCTTTTGTCAGAGCTCTTCAGCATGCGAGGGTGGGTCTGAGTGACCCATCGGTCATCGGGTTAGGGCCTCATCTTAACAATCAAGTTAACAACCTACTTCCAGATGGTCACATTCCCACCTGCTGGGGGTTAGGGCTTCAACGCACTGTTTCTCAGAGGGCAGTGGGGGACACAATTCAACTCCTAGGGAACACCCAGGCAGCTTCGTCTCCCCGCAGGTGTCTGCTTGGCCCCCTCCCTCACCTTCTGCAGGGCTTTGCTTGACCACTATCCTCTCAATGCAGCCGAGTCTGATGGCGCCATCTAATGCCCCAGTCTGCCCTACTCCCCCGCACCAACTGCCAATACCTTTCCGGCTGTCCTTCCCCCTGCTAGAGCGCACATTAGCACACTACATAATTTATCTATTAATGATGCCACGAGTTAACTGTCAGTATCAATCACACGGCTCTCCCCTGACCTTGGGGCGTGGAGGAATAAATCTTTGGCCGTTAGTCACTGATATATCCCATCTCCTATCACCGTGTCTGACACATAGATGCTCAGTATATATTTGTGGAACTAATTGATTCTTTTTGTATTTTTTTTTAAGGAAAAGGTAAATCTGTGTTTTAGGCCGTTTCCTATTTTCTAGCAGCACTTTCTATTACAAGAAAGTAAAGTTTCAGGCTGATGCCATATTGAAGCATGGTATGTGATTAAGACTTATGTAAACCTTTCCTTAGGCCTCTTTTCCATACATTTATTATTTGTTCTGGGTGCTTTAAGAAATAGCAACCCACATAGTTACCATTTCTCAATCCATACTTAGGACAAAGTATATAATAGTCTTGGGTTTGTGGTTTCAAATTAACATAGCAAACCCAGTACAGACTTTCTTCCTGGCGGTCCAGATTGAAGAGGCTGCTTTTGCATTCTAGCCCAGTTTTTATTTCTGCTTTCTCTTTTCTTGCTAAAACATGTATGGTATCCACAGTAGATTGGGAGGTTAAAAAGCAAGTCATTGGACAGAATCCACTCATTATTCCATTTTTGCAGATTAAAAATAATATAGGTACAGGGCATATATGTTTTTATATGAAAAAGAAGAATCTGGACCATACACATCAATTAGGGGACAGGGAGAGACTTCAAACATCTTCACATTGCTTGCATTTTTTTTTTTTTTTAATGAACAGGTATTGCCTTGGTGATAAAATGATTAAGAAGCCAAGAAAAACTAAAAAAACCTTCCTTGACAGAGTGAGTTTTCCATGGCAGAAGGAACAAAGGCTGTTGGACACTGAACACGGCACGTTCTTCCCTGAGGAAAGCTGAGGAAGAAACTACGCTTTTCTATTTACTGCCCAGGCAACGAAATTATGAACATGAATGCAGATCTCAGCCGTGGCTTTTAAATGTGTGCTGGTAGACTGGAAGGAGATATAAATACAGGACCCACCATACTCATTGTCTTGTGGTGGATTACAGATGATTTCTGTTGTGTATTTTACTTTTGTTTTGATAGTTTTGTATGTTGAAAATGTGCGGGGGCGCCTGGATGGCTCAGTCGGTTGAGTGGCCGACTTCGGCTCAGGTTGTGATCTTGCGGTTCGTGGGTTCCAGCCCTGCAACGGGCTCTGGGGCTGACTTGCTGGGAGCCTGGAGCCTGCTTTCGGATGCTCTGTCTCCCTCTCTCTCTGCCCCTCCCCACTCGCGCTCTGACAGTAATAAATGTTTAAAAAAAGAAAAGAAAATGTGCGTCCAGGTTGATGGCGTTGATGTCTTATGTCCCTGCTCTCCAGGCCCAGGGAGGCTCCTGAGCCCGAGGAAACCCTCGCCTGCCATGTGGAGGTGAGAGTCTGTGTTCACGGGCTCCCCAAACAAGGGATTTGCCCTGGGCATTCCTCCAGGGAGGGGCAGCCACTTTCAGGCTCTTGACACAAGCCCCCACTTCAGAGATATGGAAGTTCTGCTAGGTCAGGGCTGGTGAGGGTCTTTCTAACCCAGAGAGCGTTTGAGAAGGGACTAAAATTGAAGGATCCACCCTTTTTCCTGTTGGCGTCATAGAATATACCCTCCCCCCGCCCGCCCACTGCCAGAGAAGTCACATAGAAGGGGACCATGTGGGCTGACCTGACTCAGGTGATTCTTGACATGGCAGGGCCCAAACTGTACAAGCGTCTGTTGTTCAGCCTTTCCAATTCCAGGTAAGCAGTAGAGTTGGCAAGCCAGTTAATTGCCAGAGTCTGGAGCCTAGTGCCTTTGGCAGGACAACTCTTGGTTTGATATGGAGGCTGCCAAAGCAGAAGCTGTGATTGTAGTCCTCAAAAGCATGCCTCAGAATCACCCAGGGAGCTTTCCTGCCCGCCCACAGTCTGATTCAACAGTTCTACTCTGGGCCTGGGAATTGGAATTTTAATAAATACCCTTGTGCTATCTATCAGCACCAGTTCCCCAACCAATCCCCGTATTCTGCATGAACTACTGGGAGCTAGCGTCAGAATGCACAGGTTTAAGGGCTCAATCCCACAAACTGCCCTCATCTCCGAGGCCGTTGCAGGGTCTCTAGGCCACCCAAATTCTGTCTGACTTGGCTACAAATCAAAGTTTCTATGTCCTCCCGCCACCTTCTCAGTTCTGATAATTCAGTAAAGGAAAGCCCTACACTTACAATTACAGCTATATTATAAAGAACACAACTCAGGAACAACTTAGCAAGAGATCTATAGGGTAAGGTAAGGAGCGGGGGGACACACAGCTGCCATCACCTTGCTGGGTGTGCCACCCTCCCAGCACATGAATGCGCTCACAAACCTCCAAGATCCCAGAACCTCACCATTCAAGACTTTTTAATCCAGGCTTCATTAGCAGGCACAACTGATTAAATCATTGGCCATTTGTGATCGGACTGGAACTCCAAGCCCCGCCCCTCCCTCCCTGGCTGCAAGTCCAACCCTCTAATCATGTGCTTGCTCTTCCTCTTGTGTTCAGCCCTTCCCTTGAAACTCAGGGCGCACCAAGAGCTGCTTTGCTAGCATCAACTCAAATATGGTTCAAAGGATTTTTGAAAGGGTTTTTTAATGAATAACAAAAGATGCTCCCATCACTCAGGAAATTCCAAGAGTTTTAGGAGCTCTGTGCCAAGAACCAGGGACAAAGACCAAATGTATTTTTATTATACCACAACTTCCCCAAATGATTCTGATGCAGTTGCCCTTATGATGAGAACCAGTATGTAAGAAAATGTTGGTAATGCTTGAAAACTCCAAGTATCAACACACTTTTGGCGAGCATTGTCTTTGATGTAAGCTTCTTCCTGCTTTAACATGTCCTTCTCTCCTCTTCCTTCCAGTAACTTTCTTCAAGATACAGCTGTAGCTTATCTCTCAGTCCCCATGGAACTCTCTCTTCTTGGTGTTAGCACAGTACTGACTTGTCAAATTCTCCTTGGCCCTTTGTGTAATGTTTGCAATGCTCCTTTTCTCTTTAATGTGTCTGCCTGTTGCATCCCACCCACTGCCTATGGACCCTTGCCTTACATTTCTTTAATGAACCCTGATGCAAGTTTTAATATCCTTGGGCATGGCTCTAGACTCAAAGTCAGCTCTCAGTAAATACTCAATGGCAATAGTGAAGGTATGGATGCTGGACCTAACACAGGAGGAAGGTGTAGGTGGTTTGAATGCAATTTGGACATCATACACTTTTGCCTACCACCTGAGCGAATCCACCATGAAGACTAAATTCCTTGCCTTGAATCAAGTAATTTGCAATGAATGTGTAAGTGGAACTTCTACTACAGAATGACCACAGTTAACTGGCAGGCAACCCAGCTTGGGGGACTAAGGAGTAGGTGTGATCATCAACAGGATAATCACTGGACTTGAAATCAGAGAACGCAGGGTCATAGCCTGGATCTGCTCCTTGTGAGTTGTGAGGCCCTGGGCTAAGTTGTTCCCTCGAAAGTTTTATTCACTTACTCGTTATTTCAATCGTCTACCATTGAGAACCTGTTGCATATGGGCACAGTGCTATATACTCTATATGTTATTTTACTTCACCGGCACCCCAATCCAGAGTAGGTATTCATTTTCCCAGTCTATAATTTTATAGTTGAAGAAAAGTCACATCTCTGTGTCCTCCTTGGCAATTGCACCCTTCAGCCTCCAGACCTCCTTCCCAGGGTTCCTGACCCCCGAACCCCAAAGCACAGATACTGTTATTTACCCTGCCTGGCCTCTGAGGCCTTAGAGTCCATAAGAAGGAATCAATCTTGAATGAAGGAACATGAAGGATGGTCTCATTTACCTGCCTTCAAATGAAGACTTGGAGGCCAAGGTCTCAAATCAGGGACTGAGAGGAGACACTTCCAGAAAACCCCTTTTGACGCCCTGGGTCTCTCTCTCTTTGGCTTCTCCTCCCTGCCTTCGAGTTGACGTTATGGCAGTCAGAAGGCAGTGTTCACGGGGAGCGGTGTCAGACCTGTGCCAAAGAGGCTGGTAGCTTGGAAATTTCCATCAGACATCGAGGACTAAGGTGGACTCAAACATAGCCCTTGCCTGGTGTCTTCATCCAAGCCCGACAATCTACATTAATTCCTAACTGATTTTCCCATTTCTCCATCAGGCCAACGAGTGGAAACCAACCAAACCTGCGTGTCCTGGAGGGCCGGGCAAGGAATGGAAACTATCGATGCCTCTGTCAGAAGAAACTCGTGAGCATTGCTGAACCGGATGTTGTTATGAGTTTCCCAGCAAAAACGAAGGGTTTCTCTTCGACGCTCACCGCTGGTGAGGTTAGGAGACCAGGGTGGAAAAAACGGAGGATTAAACTAACACCTGGCTAAACAAAATAAAGACACAGCCTTTAACTCTCACTTCTAAATGTATGAGCATTGTTATGCTAAAACACAAATCCTGAGGGAAGTGTACTTACATGGGGCTAGTTTGGATAGGACTGCACCACTCCCCCTACCCCCAGAACAAAACCAGCCAACAACAACAAGAACCGTACAGCTGGAATGCATTCTGGGTTTCTGATCTGAATATTTACCCGTGATTATACGTTTTTATCCCCCCCATAGCGTTCCCATACCCATAAGCATACATTTAAAATCAAAATCCCAAATCCCTTAAATGAAACCTTTTTCATGAGTCACACTCTTTATCCAATTCAAACTTAGGGGCTTGGTGAAAAAAAAACAATCACTAGGTACAATCTGAATTCACAAGTGAGTTCTTCTTTCCCGTTGACTCACTGAAGTCTTATTTTATGAACTAGAAAGCACGTTCTTTTGTGTGTGGGCTTGTGCAGAAGAGAGCTCCGATGATGCAAAGGTTCTTTCTGTTTGACTTTGGCAGTTGTCAAGTGACCTGCTACTCTGTTGTGGTTAGCAGCAGTTTTCCCCTCCAGATCAGGTTGGACATAAGCTGGTGTTAAAATCACTTTGCTCTCCCAGAGTCGCCCAGATCACAAGCAGGAGAAGGGACACAGGGGACAGCTCAAGAAAGCAGCACTGCCTAGTGAGGACCACCGACATTATTGGCTGAATGAACCTGATGCATAGTAGGACCTTGTAGATTTGGAAAAGCATGGTTCTTGTGTTGAACTGAATGTTGCCTTGGGCTTGTCCTGTTGCTAAGAAATAAGAGACTTTCTATCTGCACCAGGCGTTGGAGAGATAGAAACTGTACATTTGCTTCAGGGCTTTTCCTCAACTATCTGTGCCTGGACAAACACAAAACTGCATTTCTTGGCTTCCTGCCCATCTGGAGCGGGGAAGCATCCTGCTACATTGGCAAGACATCAACCGGCCTCTACAGGAGAATGAACAAAAAGAATGGCCTCTTATCCAGGTCTGGAGAAAAATCACTAACAGGATTTCAGGTCCACCGCGCACCACAGAGAAAATACCTTATCGGTAGGTAGGAGACCCTTCCCTACCCTTCTTGGTGTTACATCCGCAGTCCAAATGTCACTCACACTTTAGAACCAAACCAAAGTCTTCATTAAGAGCCAAGAAGGCGGGCAAGTGAATCCTCATTTGTGGCCAAAGCGGTGGGACTTTTAAAGGGCCCTGGTTGTGTTACAGTCTGACGTGTAGAAATTCTTCACCTCTAAATGGGCACATCTGAATGTTCAGTGAAGTGAGGGGTGGCCAGACTTCCAAAATCTTCTGAGCAAGGTGCGAAAGTTAACGTTGAAGCTTCTGGGTGGGGCTACAGGGAGTGTGGGGCTCAGAGAACAGGTGGGTCTTGCCTTACAACACTCAAGTTCAATTCAAAATAACAGCAGCAGCAGCAACAACAACGACATTCCAGCTGTTCTATATGTGGCCTCAGCTCTCCATTCAGATGTTCGTGCCTTACCTGCTACTGAGGTTGGTACCGGTGGGGGTAGACAGAGTAAATCTGGCCACTGGAGGATTTTGTGAATTTCATGTCTTAAAACATCATGAGGACCATGTTCTGCCCACCCCAACTATCAAGCAACCACAGATGCTGCTCCCTACTGTGCAGTAAAATAGAATTGATACCCAATACAAAGAGTGTTACCTGAGCGTTTGTTATGTGCCAGGCCCTGAACAAAGTGTGGGGATTCACTGAAGCTTTCCAACAAGTACATGGCCAAGCAGTAGCTTGAATTCAACCTGACTGACTCCAGACTTTGTATTCTGGACCATGGCTATGAAGCTAAGTTTCCTACTCATTGCATCATTGATAGAACGGAAGGCAACGCCCCCCGTGCAGTCCATGTTGGACATTTCTGATATGTAGGCAGCACTGCAGGGATGGGTCTGTGTGTCCAGGGAGGCTCCATAGCTCCATTTGTAGAAAGAGTCTTTTGATGTCCTGCCCAGTAGGTAAGGGTGATCTGGTGTAGCTTGCCAGAGCCACTGGATAGTAAATCCTTGAAGGCAGGGTCCAGGCATATAGTAGATGATTAATAAACATTGTTCAAATGCCAGAGCTGCTCTTTCAACACACGAATCCTCACTGGTCCCTCAAACTCCATTGTTGGAAACGGGGGCTACTGGCGGGCTCATGAGGGAGTCATAGGGTGCTCTCTGGAGCCTTCACTGATAAGCTGAGGCGCTCAAAGATGGCATTGCAGAGCCAGGTTGGCACAGGAGGAGTGAATTCCCAAACAATCAGAGCCACGCTCTCGTCCAACGGCCAGCTTCACCTGCATAGGAAGCTGGGTACAGAACTAGAGCAGAGGTGCTAAAAGTCCTCCCTCTTCTTCCTCGGAAGCTAAGAGGAAGAAGACCGTAGGCTCTTTAACTCCAGAGGAGCAGCCAAATTGGAAGAATTTTGAATAATCAAAGAATGAGAACTCATTGAGCACAAAAACAGGTGGGAAATAAAAAGTGTGTTTCCATGTACGCTCTACATGCTCAGCTCTGTAGGTCACAGGTGCTCCATGTGAGCCAGAATCGAGTGGACTTTTCGTTTAAAACTAAGAAATATGTTCCCATCACCAGTCAGTATTTTAACACAAGGTCACCCCGATTTCACAAAAGAACCCAGTTTTACAATTAATAAAATGTTTTGTAACTAAGACCCCAGAGCCGAAGAAATTGCTGCAGGAAACAAGAAAATGCAAAGAAGCATTTGCAATGACTCCTTGGCAAAAAATACAATACAAATGCAAAATAGTTCCCATGTGGTTTAAGCGAAACTGTACCTTAGGTGTTTAGTTAAAGCAACCTGGTTAGAATCAAGTGAATTTCCCCAGAGTAAGACAGTTCGCTGGGAACCAAGACATTTCACACAAGGGGAGGAATCATCTGGGGAGGGATTGGAGTCGCATCCAAAGAAAGATTCCAGGATAGTGGAAAGACAACGCTGATCGCCTACACAGTCTTCAGCAGGGCCAAAGAGACAGAAGTTTCAATAATGCAGGTGTTAATGCTTTGCCTGCCTGATCTGTGGTCTGGGTGGTGGAGTGCTGTTTTTCATAACCGGGTGGAATTGAGCGTGTGATTCTTCGTTCTGTCGCTATTTGCACAGTGCAGGACAGTGTGTCATGTACTCCCCCAGTACTGGTTTCCCCCATGCTGACTCATCATGAAGAATTTGCTTTGGTTGACTCTGACCCCATCAGTTATTTTTGGACCGATGTTGGACAGGCGCTATCCTGGGTAAAAGATGACTACTATGGCGTTCGCCTCCACCATCGCTCCCCTGGATTATTGTAACAGCTTACCCTTGCTGGCCATGAGCTATCCTTATGACTAAGAAAGATCATCTTCCTCCCATGCTTTTTGACCTGGCAGGGGCTCCCCATTTCACTCAGAGTAAAGGCTTGCAAGGCCCTTTGTAACGTACCCTCTCCCCTCGCCCCATATTCCACCTGACCTGTCTCCTATCACATTCAGGCTTCATGCTCCCTCCGCTCCAGCCACACTGGCCTCCTTGCTGAGCATTGAGTACAACAGGCTTGCTCCTTCTTTCCCCAATCCTACCAGGCTCACTTACTCCCATTCTGGTCTCTCTTACCTTCCTTTATGTTCTATTTTTTCCCAAGACACTTACTGCCCTCTAACACACGATACAATTTACTTATTTATTATGTTTATCATCCGTCTTTGCTTGGAGATGCCAGGACTATGAGGGCAGAGGTCTCTGTTTTCTCCACGATGTGTCCCAACCCCTTAGAGCAGTGCCTGGTGCATAGCAGGTACTCACTCGACACACATCGATGAGTGAAGAATAAATGAATGAATAAAACACACAAATAACCCTCCAACCGCCCCCTGCCCCACCACACATACACAGATCACTTGTTTTCATCAGCCACAAAGCTGGTGGCATTGCTAAGGACCAGAATCACGCTGGCTCTACATTTTACAATCAGTGGCCACACGATTCCGTCATTAAGATGCTCACTGAGGGTGGTGCCAGGCTGAGGTTGCAAAAAGGAGAGGGATAATACAAGCACGTTCCCCATCCCCTTGGTGGTGTTAAATGTAAATGGAACATTCAAAAGTCATGCAGAAAAGCAAGGAACGAAGAGGTTTCACATATAATGGCCTGTGAAGTAATTGTATCTTACACACATCAGAGGGAGTCATCTAGCAAATAGCTTTTAAGCCCTAGCTTTCGCTAGTGTATCCTGAATCTTTCTTCCTGCCATGGCCCAGGCCCCATCCCGATGGAATGAATGACTATCACCCAAATTGAGGACATGAAGGAGGGACCCTGACGCACCCATCGTCTCTTTAGTGAAGGGCTAATTGCCTTCATCACATCACATACCAGGAAGTGCGGTAGCCCGGTGGCTGAGGGCATGGGTCTTGAGGCCTCAAGCTGGATTCACATCCCTGCCCACATCACTTATAAATTATGTGACCGGAGCTCCTAACATAAGGTGTCAGGGTGTGAGTTCCTCCAGGTGTCCTCAGGTGGGAAATCAACCTCTCTTGTATAAGGTCATCTCTGTAAAGTGCTCAGAGTGATGCTTGCCTGTGGCAACCCCCCACCCCCACCCCCGCCCCGGTCGGTGTCAATGATCATTGCTGTTGTTACTCAGAAACCTGTATAACCTCGAACATCTTTGCCTGGTTCCCCATCCGCTCACCCTCACTCCCAACCTTATCTCTCAGTGTCAGCTCTTCGTTATGCCAGACCCGTCTCTCCTCCCCCAGCCTGGACTTCTTGTTCTGTTCACTCTTGCCTTTTCCTTGTTCTTCTTACTTATTGTGCCAGCTCAACCCTAGAGTTTCTTCTCCATTCATTCTCAGTCCTTCCAAGTTGAACCCAAACCCTGCTGACGCTCCATCATCTCCTGTGCGGCTCTTCCCACGTCATCCCATCTCTCCCATCTCTGCAGGTTTATGGAGCTTATCTCTTGGCATACACAGGAGTGCTGTTGATTGGAAGCCAGCCATATATTTTCTTGCCTCTTTCAAGGACCTTCTGAGAAAGGACATTGGTCCTGCAATTGTCAACTTTCGCAGAGACTTTATCTCCATTCTTGTTTTCCCAGGTGCAGCCTGGCCTTGGAAAATAACTCTACTTAACTCAAGGGTGGAGGGCAGGGTTTCATTCATTCATTCAACAAATATTTATAGAGCACAAATGAAATGCTTGGTATAGAACCAGGCATATATCATTTCTTCCCCATAGGAGTTCATCGCTTATGGAGTTGACGCTGATATGTACTAAGTTATAATCCAGCACTGTGGGCAAGACGGAATTGTAGCTTGGCTTATCAGGATGGATATAGCTTTGGATGCAGCCTCCTTGGGGTTCGAATACAGGCTTGGCTACTAACTGGTGTACAACCTTGGGCAGGTTGCTTAGCCTCTTTGAGACTCAGTTTCCTAATCTATACAATGGAGCACTAACCTACACTTCCCAGAGTCAATATTTTCTATTTTCCTTTACTTCCTATTGGTCTGGGCTTCAACTCTGCTGGTTAGCCCACGGATAGGTGGGTGAGGTGGAAGAGCAGGTTCCTTAAACTTGACAATGACAGTGTCCTCGTTTCTTCTTACGCCAGGTCTAAATGTGAGGGAGCTGTCTCTGGGATGGATGTTCAGTTTGTCAGGGTCTCCTCCCTGACACCTGGGAGTGTCCAGGCCTAGTGCAATGTTTCTAATTCTTTAGTGATCTTGTCTTCCAAAAACAGTTGCTGATGTCTGCAGACATTTTTGATTACCACAACATATGAAGGAGCTACCAGCATCTATCTAAGTGGGTAGAGGTCAGTGATACTGCTAATTACTATCAAACGCATAGAATAGACTTCCTTGATAAAAAATTATCAGACCCAGTGGCAATATTTCTGGGTTTGAACTCCGGCCTGGTAGACAGAGTATCATATGTTACGTCATGGAATGAACTTGCTGATTCTGTCCCTGCAGGAACAATGCAGCTATTCGCAGCCCTACTCGAACCCCGACCTCACCCTTAACGCGAACCCTAAACCAAAGGCCAAACTGAATCCTAAAGCTAATGCTAACACTAATCACAACTTTAACCCTAATCCCAAAACTACCTCTGAACCAACCAGAACCCCAACCCACACCCTATCCTTGAACCAAACCACACACTTCCCCACTCTAACACTAAGCCTAACCCTAAACCTAACCCTTCCCCTGACAAAAATAAATGCAACGACAGCACAAGCCGAACCTTAACAACAGGTGCAGCCCAAACCCTAACCCCAACCCCAGCCAACCACAAGCATAATGCTAACTCTAACCCTATGCAAACCTAACCCCAATCTCAACTCTAACCCAATCCTAAACTTAACCCCAGCTCCAACCCCAACAGCAACCCTAACCCTAACTCCAACTCCAACCCCAGTACCAACCCTAACCCTAACATCAATCCCAATCCTAGCTGACTGGGCCTGCTGCCTTTTGAGCTCTCCGTCTTGGCTCTCACTGGCTCTACATACCTGTCTCAATTTCAACTTTGATCTCAAGTTGACCTCTCTCATGGAGTTGACTCATCCCTTAACACCTCAGCTCATTGGCAGGTGTGTACTGTCTACTCCTCAGCACCACACAGGAACCAAGGGAGGGGCAGAAACACTCACTCAGGACCCTTCTCGGCCTAGCTTTGCTGGGCTGCTATTTTTGCTTTGCTGTGCCTATGCTATACTGGCACGGTGACACCGGGGATGGGAGTCGCTTCCTGGAGTTTCCCATGAAGAGTGGAGTAATAAAGTCTTCCAGCCCAGTTTCCTCCCAGTCTTTCTAAAGCCCAGCTCTGTCCCATGCCAGGATTTCTGTCCAGAGTGGGAGGAGGGGCAGAACCCACGGGCCTGACTGTCTGCTCCCTAGACTTCTGTTCCATTGACTTTCTTTGAGAACCGGAAGCCTTTTTTTTTTTTTAACTTCCCCATCTTGTTTGGTACATCCACCTCCCGGGATTGCATTCTTGCTTTTTTCCCGAATGGCATTTTCTCTCCTCCTTTCCTGGAGCTATGGAATGTCCACAGGGAATGTGAGGTGGGAGTGGAATAAAAACCCACACTATTAATATTTTGAAAATATTCTTCTTGTTATATAGCATATGTGGCCTATATTCTTCTGGACCTCTTAGGATAGGCCTAGACCATCTTGCAGCCCCCACCTTCCATGACTGTTAGCTTTCCCCTCGCTGTAGGAACAAAGGAAGTGATAGGACAGCAGCTTCGTGACACATGCCTGGTAATGAATCGGTCTTGGAGATGTCCTGGAAACTCAATCTTCGCTTCCCTGCGTGAGGAAGGTGCCTTCTGATGAAGTCACCTGCCTCGTTCCTAGATTTTGAACGGGAGTAGGGCAGGTCAACACCTGTGCACTGTTTGCCTGGTTTATCTTGTTTTCCATGGGAAAAGTTGCAGCTTCTTACTCATAATAAAGAGTATTAACTACAGTCACCTCATGACAGGGGTTGAGACTTTGACCCTGTGCTTTATTTAACAACTGTGTTCTACTCTGTGAATGCCAGCTTATCTTCGAGAAACGTGTCCCAAGAAATCAACTGTGCTAATCTTAGTGGACTCCTGAAATCTTAAAGTAAGAAAAGATATATAAGTATATATGTAATATAATAATAGCGTATATCTTAAGAAAACACTGCTTCATTACATTATAATTTCTGATTTCATAGTTACAGTTTGGCAGTTTCATTTTTCATCATACAAGTGGCAAAAATGCAATGAAATGGTATCAAGTATAAAAGAAAAGTAATGTTTTCCTTCTAGAAATCATTTAAAGAAAAACGTTAGGACTTTGCATTCTTTTAATGGTTTTCACCATTTAAAACCCCTGCTTCTATTGCTTCATCGTTATGAAGGTGATTTAAAAAAGCATTAACTGTTCATTGTTATAAATTATAATTTTATGAGTATCAGAAATACAAACATGCAAACTTGTGTTCACGTTTATATGTCAGCATCCTAAAGGGCCAACAGATCTTCTGTAATCAACAAGGCACAATTTATATACATTATCCTGAAGGGTCCCTGGCTGGAAATGTTGGTTGGCAATACCCAAATTATGGCTGAATATGAATGATGGTAATCAGCAAGAAGGGGGCCATCGATATGGCCATGGTGGTAAGTTTTACGTCAACAGGGAAAGTAAAGTCGCCAGGGATTTGAATTAGGTTTGGTAAGCCCAACCATGATTTCAAATAGACTAGTGGGCCCAATTGGGAGTTTAATAATGCTCAAACTAACCTTGGTGTTCCTGGGGACATACAATCGCTAACAGTCTTGCCTTATTTTGCATAAAGTTTGCTCCTTAAACAAATTTAGACGCAGTAAGATGTCTGAAATATATTGTTTGCATTTGCAGGTAGTAAACAAAATATATCAGACTTTTCTTCTAATGCCTTGTAATCTCAACCAAGAATAGAGACTAATGTAATTTACTAAAGATCTTGAATTGGGGTTGCTATTTCATCCTAGGTCAATGGTTTCCAGCCCTGACTCATATTAGAGTCACCTGTAGAACTTGAAAAAATAAAACAGCACCACCAGACCAACCGAATCATTTCTCTAGAGATTGGTCCTGGGCATCAACATTAAAAAATGTATATACAAGATATTTTTAATGTGCATCTGGGGATTAGAACTTCTGCCCTATATGAAATATCTCTGACAAATAATCTCATTAAGTAATTTAACTAGTTTGCAATCAAATTATTTTCTATTATAGTTTTAGCTAACATACAAGTAGTGTTTTTAACAAATTAACGTGTGTAAGATTGAAAGGAGGGAGTAACTTAGGCTTTCTCTGTGTGTCCAGAGCATTCACAAAAACAGGTGAATCTGATTATGGTCTTCTGGAAATATCTGAGTTAATTAATCCATTGAAATGATGAGGATCTGTATTCTCAGTGGGACTTTTCTTCTTTTGCTTCTTGTGTGGGTGGAGTGATTTCTGAGAGACTCTTTGAGAGTTAAAAGAATTCTCTATCATGCGCCTAAAGAATCGGGTTTTGAATGTCAGCCCTGCTGCTTCCTGGTTCTGACCCAGGGTTGTGGTCTGTAGATCCCTAGCATTGCTAGGGGACAGGTTAGAAACACAGAGTCTCAGGCCCTTCCCAGACCACTGACTCTGACTTCTGCATTGTGACAGAGTCCCCAGGGGATCCTAGGCACATCTAAAGCAAGTCAGTGGATTCCTCTGAGTCTTGTTTCCATGTCTTTGCAGCGAAAGATCCTAAAATCTCCTCTACTTCCTCACAGGGTATTTAAGGACCAAACGCATGGTATGTAGCATTTTTCATAAAGTATTTCTTATTGTGGTAAAATATGCCTAACATAAAATCGATCATTTTAACCATTTCTAAGGGTACAGTTCAATGGCATTAAGAACATTCATATTGTTATGCAACCATCACAACTATCCATCTCTAAACTCTTTGCCATCCTAAACTGAAACTCTGTGCCCTTTAGAAAATAAATCCCCGTTCTCTCCCCACCCCCCAACCGCCGCCCTCCAGGTCCTGGCAACCACCATTCTATTTTCTGTCTCTATGAGTTTGACCATTCTCGATACCTCACATGAGTAGAATCTTACAATGTTTACCCTTTTGTGACTGGCTGGTTTCACCTCGCATAATGTCCTCAATGTTCGTCTGTGTAGTAGCAGGTGTCAGAATTTCATTCCTCTTTAAGGCTGAATAACAGACCATTGTACGTGTATGCCACATTTTGCTTATTCATGTATCTGCCGGTGGACCTTTGAGCTCTAACTTCGGCTATTGTGAATGATGCTGCTATGAACACGGTGGGGGGGGGTACAAATATCTTTTGACTCCCTGTTTTTTATTTTGGGGGGGTATATGCCTGTAGGTGGCGTAACTGGATCATATGGTAATTCTGTGTTTAATTTTGGGGGCGACCTGCCATATTATTTTCCACAGCAGCTGCACCTTTTACATTCCCACCAGCACTTCCCAAGGATCTCCACTTCTCTACATTTTCATCAACACTTGTTATTTCCTTTCTCTTTTTCTTTTTAATGTAATAGCCATCCTAATGAGTGTGAAGTGTTACCTCATTAGGGTTGTGATTTGCACTGCCCAGTTATTAGTGATGGTGAATATCTTTTCATGTGCTTATGGGCTCTGAAGTATTTGATATCACGTACATTGTTGTAATTTTGAGATTATGATACTGAAGTTTGAATATACCGACTACTTTGCTCAAGAAACCTTACAGATTTCCTTTGTCTATCTTAGGAGTAAATGAGCCAAATTTTCTTCTGGAGACCAAGTGAGCTGTAAACACTATCTGAGAGTTGAGTCATGCAGCCCGAAAATACCATGGTGTTTGCCTTAATTTCTTCATCCATAAAATGGAGGGAATAAGCTTACCTTGTAGAGTTGTTTGGAGGATTAAGTGAGATAATATATGTAAAATGCTTAGTGAGTAGGTAAGAGACATTATTTGCTCTTCCTGTGCTGTGGGTGGAGAAGAGGAGGGACCCACGTTGGGGAATGTGGAATGCACACGACGGTGAGCGGAGAGGAAGGAGAAGGGAGGATGTGTTGAGGCCACAAGCTATGTGTGGCATGCTTGGTGGATTTGTTCATGGGGGTGGGAAGCAGTGGGAGGTAAGGCTGGGAGAGTGGGCTGGGACCAGACGGCAGGGGCAAGGAGGGTGAATCCACCAGAAGAGGGTGGGCTTGTGAAGGCAACGGGGAGCCACTGAAGGTTCTGTGTTGAGAGGGACACAATCAAAGCCACCCTGTGTTTATTGTTCTTCCCAGGCAGGCATGACCCTCAAACCATAATAGCAGCACCTCGAAGCTTTGATCTTGACTATTGCCGCTGTTTACCTTCTGGGGAGTACCCTGGATATTTACAAAGTGCCATGTAGTCAGTTTCATTAGTTAGGAGATAAGATTAATTAGATTTTTTGAGGCAAGTGAGGACTGGACTTAGCTTTGAAAAACACAGGCACTAAAGGGAGCGCTGCTGGAGGCTCAGCTGCTGGTTCTCTTTGAAATCTGACGTGTGGCCTCCTCAGTAATATTTTTAGCACGCAGAACACCATACCAGGAATTTCCCAAAAGCGATAAACCTGCCTTCAAGAAGATTACAATCTCATCCAGGAGGGGTGGGGGTGCCTCACTGATACAGTATGGAGTATTTTCAAATATATATACTAGGTAGTACTTAAAGGAGGTGCTGGGATGGGAAGGAGGGATGTGGTATAAGAGAGGCCGTCTTCTGTTTACTACATTTTAGTAGAACTGGCAAAGAATGGCAGTGTTTGTAACAAATCGTCCAACTTTCGTCTGTTTTTAATGAAAATAATATAAAAATTACTAATAAGTACAACACATCAAACTAGATGGCAGAACAGTAAACATGTAAAGTATTCATGTTCCCACTGAGCAGACTAATCGTTTAAAGTAAAAGTTTTTGTCTGAAGGAATGGCTATTAGTGGCTCTTGGTAAGTAAAACCTTCATTTGATTTCTAAATATATGTTTGAATTTTATAAATTGTACTTTTCTTACCAAGAAACCCAGTTCAGCTTGTATTTTTACATAATATGATTCTATAATTAAGGTGTTAGAAATGGTTATATTAACCAAATAAATGATTTCAATTAAAGGGCCAACAGGATCACAAACAAATTTTGCTAACTTTCCCCACAAACAGTTACGCGCAAGCCAAAGCACGGCCCCTGCAGTGATTAATTCAAGGATCATTTCTGCAAAAGGCACCTCTTGAGCATGAAACTTACACTCAAGTAGATATCACTTGGAGTTCAGTTAGAAAAACAGAAACCACCTTGGGTATTTCAAGTAGGAAAGGATTTAACAGAAGGAATTTGAGGTTTGTAGAAAGAAGTTGAAAAGTCTGAGGCTGCAAATCAAGTCGCCGGTGGCACCTGGTAGCTTCAAGGTTTGCCACTGCAGGCTCATTACAAGAAGTTGCTACTTCCCAGGTCAGAAAGATTACAGGAAACTGCTGCCCATGGTCACAGCCATCCTGTAGTACTCAGGCTGGTAACTAGAAAGGGAAAACCTACAAGTTGCTGCAAAACATCACATCTACTAAAGCCTGAACTTCCAAATCTTGCATGAGGTCATATAGATCATTGTCAGAATTGATGTCTAATCAAGAACCATGAAAGCAGAGGAGTCTGGGACATGTAATTACCAATCTTTCAGTCCTCGGATATATGGGTGAACGTTGAAAGCTGGTGGAGGGGGGCGGGGAACGAATGCTGGTTGCCAAAAGAAGTATGGAATATCACTCCCATTTTATAAATGAGAAAACTGAGGCATGGAGGTCAATACCTTCCCCAAAGATTCAAAACCAGGTCGATCTGGTTTCAGAACTAGAGGTTCTTAGCAATTGTACTGGGAAGTAGCTATCACATGGCATATAGCTCCAAAACTTAATTTGCTTCCTTGGCTTTAACTCTCATCAGCTCACATTCTTTTAGGCTATATAATTTAAAACAGACCGTTACAAAAGGATTATTTTGGCAACTTATTTGGTGGTATTTCCAAATTTGCTAACCTTTTCAACTCCTTCCAGAAAATGTGATCTGGGTAGCTCTTGCAATTACGGTTAGCTTCCTAGGTACAAAATCTTGGTTTGGCGATATTTTAGGGGGTGGGGTGAAGAATTATTTATGCTGCAGCTCCTAAGTCCATGCTTAAAGTCAAATTACTGCACAGACAGTATCTATGAAATCTCTAAAACAGGTCCAATTTTCCTTCTTCTTTGAGTTCCTTATTGATCTTGGCTTAGGATGAAGTTACAAGCAAAGGAACGAAATTGACACTTACTGATTATGACGGCCCCCCCCACTCCCCAGCCACAAAACAAAGGCCTAAGTAGAAAGCATGTATATTCAGTATAACTCATTTATTCATTCATTAACAAACATTAAACCTAGGTAACTTGCTGGATTCATTTATTCGATAAGCACACATCCATTGTGCTATGTACTGGTTATTGTCCATTCGCTCACCCCTCCAGCTCCTCCCCCTGTTCACACAGACCCATTCTACTCCCTTCTCTGCTCTGACTCCTGCATTATCAGCTCCCCCCCCCCCCCCCACTTGCTGGCTTCCATTTGGGTTTGGTCAATGGGAGGAACCAGCAGTCGACTGAAGGGTAAGAGAAGTGAGGCGTGGCAGCGTTTCCTCTTTGCTCCCTTTCTACATGCACCTTGCCTCTGACGGTGGATGTGTGTTTCCAGGACTCCAGTTTGTGTTGGGTAGTCCACTGCTCTAGAGTTCCCGCTGTCACTGGCTTCCAGTGACACCATTTTCTCTCCTTGTCCTTTGAGACCTAGGGATGACAATGGTTTCCCACTCTTGCTGGACCCTGGGTGCCTCACCATCCCTTGTTTATTCCAGTAATCCTGCCCTCACTTGTGCAGAGTCCCTCCATTAAATTGTCTTCATTGAAACCATATAGGTTACCAACTGCTGACTCTCCCGTGAAACCACCAGAATCACCGACTGATGAAACAGAGCTGAGTTTATCATTTACTATGACGAGGAAAAGCATCACCCTAGTGAGGTGTTAGTAGTATCTCAGAGGGAGAATACTCATAGTTTTGGGTCTGAGTTCAGTGGTTTAAGGTGGGTCTTTAAATTCGGGAATCAAATTAGAATCGGACGCAATCTGTGATAAAATTGCAACAGACAGGAGAGAGTTTCGTAATGAGACTCTGTATAAATGGTGATTTGAGAGGCAAGCAGCTTTGGCCCACTGAGTGGCCTACTGTCCTGAGAGGTAGGCTGTTTGCCCAGATGAATCACCTATTGTCCTAGGAAGACAGCTGGCTGAGCAGTCTGTTGTTCGGATTAATGAGTATTGGAAGATCTTATTGGTTTAAGACCTTATCTTTCTGCGCCATAATTCCACCAAACGAACAATAAAGTCATGCTGACACAAAGGCCTAACAATTAAGCCGTGGGGCTTCAGGTGTCTGACTGGCAATGTAGTGCCCACTGTGGTCATTCTTCAGCCCAAGCTGGAGGACGGACCATTGCCTTCCGGGGTCCTGTCAATCCAGATCTCCACCGCTGCTTGAGTCCGGATTGCACACCCGGTTTCTGGGGGTGGTTATTTCAACCTGTACAGATGCCAGGTCTTCTTCTTATTGCTGGGCGATCGTTTGTGAGCTCATCTGCTGAGACAGTGGCTGCACAGCAGCAGCAAAGTTTCTAGAGATCACACATGTAAACATTGCAACATAGACAAACACTAAAAGAAAGATTACATTCAGAGTTTTTAGTACACTTCTGTGCCAGGAGCCAAGAGTGCCCAAATGAAATCAGGAGAACAGACTTGTTCTTTGTCTAGAGAGCCCTGAGAGCCAGATATGAGGGTATTAGCCAAATCACCTAATTTTATGTTTTTGTTTTGAGATCTCAGAGAATTCTGTGTGGATGTAAGGACATTCCTCCACTAATATAACCCCTATTCCCCCTCGAGAGGCCCATGTCATATCTAAAGTAGCTCTACTTGGAGGCACCTGGGTGGCTCAGTCAGTTGAGCATCCCATTCTTGGTTTCAGTTCAGGTCATGATCTCATGGTTTGTGGGTTCGAGTCTTTCATTGGGCTTCTGCATTTGATGGTGTGGAGCCTGCTTGGGATTCTCTCTCTCCCACTCTCTCTCTCTCTCTCAAAAAAAAATAATAAACAAAAAAAAATAAAGTTGTTCTACTTGGCAGATAATGGGAGACAAGCTGGTTGGAGTGAACTGTTTTCTGGCTTAAGTGGGAAACAGAAGAGGCTTCTCATGGTTGTATGATTACCTTGAACTCACCTTGGTCAAGTCATTTACCACAATGTCCTCTGATTTTCCCATTTTTAAGATGAGGGAGCTGGGATTATTTTTAGTATTTTTCAAACTGGGTTGTGATCCATTAGTGGACAGTGAGATCAATAAGGTGGGTCACAGCCACTTTTAAAATATGGGCTAGAATAGGACATAAATATCAGATGGGCTCACATAGCAAGGGTAAGTATTCTCTTGTGAAAAGTATTCATGGCAGGTCAGGAGAAACAAGTTTACAAAACACTGGACCAGATCATCTTTAAGGGCCATTCATTTGTTTGATTCTCCAGTTTCCAGGATGAACGTGTTTCACATGCTCATTGCAGAGTATAAACTTCTACACGTTTCTGAACAATGTTCCGCATGTCAGTAGAAAAGACAGATAGATAGTCCTGTGATTTGGAAGGTTCAGGGTGTGAGGAACTGAAATGCCTCAGCAGGCTGACCTCTCTAGATATTCACCACTTCTATTTTTAAGTATTTGGTGTGATTAAAACCACTACAAATGTGAGCAATTTATTTTTTAACAATTTCTGAATTTTAAACAGGTTTACTTTCTTTTGAATTCTCTTCCAGTCGTTGTTCATGTGGATTTACACATCTTACCTCGTTATTTAAAAGAGCACACATTTATGTTCAGGGTCACAACATTTTCTTACAAAGATTTCTACATAGTGAAAACTGACCTAGTTTAGAGCTGTTGCAGCTGTGTGGTATTCAGTTGTGTTCATATGTAAATAGCGTGATTTGAAACAGCACAGTGATTTATGCCATCAAGAAGTTTTGCGCTGACCATCTCTGACAAACAGTTGTGTGTTTTCCTTGGTCAAACACTATACTGGTTTTAAAAGCTGGCAATTTATGATGTTAGCTGAGCCAAATGTTCAGAAGAACAGGGATTGTCCACCCTACCGTAACAGCCATGTGAAATGGTTCTTATCAGTAAAACTGAGTGTCCAGCTGGGACGCAGGCAGCCTTTGGGCTCAGAGGAATGCTCAGATATGGACTGTGGCCAGCACAACTGGATCTGGAGGGAAGAAGACCCTAGAACCACAGAGTGTCAGAGCCAGAAATATCTTGAGAATCTCCTAATTGTACCCAACCCCCATTTACATACAGTTTACAGGCTCAGATGGGGACTTTCCCCGTTTGTATAATGTAGGTAACAAAACTGGATCTTCTGACTACACAATCTTAGCTGCTTCAGAAGTTTTAGAAGATGAAGGTCCTGCAGACACCAGAAATGCAGAAGACATAAGAGAATACAAAAAGTATGCTATCCAGCAAGTTCAGACAGATGTCAGGGAGTGGCCATTTTTCATGGTCGAAGTCAGAGAGGAGCTTGGGAATACAGAGATCCCTCAACCCAGGAAGTAAGGCTGGTTGCTGTAAGGTAAACACCAGCACGCTCAGTGCTTGGTAAAGATTTTTGGGACTAGATTCTTGCCCTATACTGACAGGAGCTGGCTTCAAGGTGTGAACACCCCCAAATCTGCAGGGAAACCGAGAGGCCAAGGAAAGAAAGGTGAATCCTTCTGCTATGTGGTTCTGACTCGGGGGAAAAAAAAAACAAAGAAAGTTCCAGGTGGGGAGCAGGGAGAAAATTTCTTCTATCATACAGCGTTGCTAGGTAAAATGCAGGACACCCAGTAAGTTTGAATTTCAGATCGACCACAAATAATTCTTTAGCGTAAGCATGTCTTGTGTACTATTGTAAACTGTTATAGAGCTACATATATAAGAAAATAACAAAAACTTACTTGTGGCTTATCAAATTCAAATTTAAATGGTCACCCTTTGTTTTTATTTCCTCAACCTTGCAACTCTGCTATCACAGCCAGAATAATAAGAAATAGGATTACTCTCTGGGGTGATAGAGGTTCAAAGTCAGGTGTTTTGGAGCCATGTAGCTCTCTCTTGCCACCTACCACCCTACATGTTTGCACACAAGAAACATACAAACCATTGCTGGAGCCTCACCTTCCTACCTGAATAAATAGGCTGTAGTTTTACAAAGGACTCAATTACTAACATGGTCCTGAGGCTGAGTGTTCAGACTTCTCGTGCATCTCTGTAAGTTTCCAGAAGAGTGGAAGTTCACTAACAGGTCACAGAGCCTGTGCATGGGGAAAAATTGTTCCCAGTGTGGAAAGGCCAGGGGATGGTCAAAGCCTGGCAGGACAAACACTTCTGCCTCCAGCAAGGAGCAGCTGCTCTACCTACCAGTTCGAGACAGAAAGCTGGCAGGCAGTTTGTGGGCGCTCGGCTCGATCGACGTAAAAACACGCATTTTAAGGAGAGACAGTAGTTTGCTCCAAGATATTTCTATGCTCTGTTAAGTTAGTTCTGATTATGTTAAGGAAAACTGATAGGCAAAATGAACTTGGAAAGTAAGTACAAGAGTTGCTAGTCCTATAGGAAATGCTGTACCAGAATGCCTCTTGCAGCATGGTTTGTGAGAGTTAAAAAAAAAAAAAAAGGGCAACGGAAAATAAAAAAAATGGAATGTCCATCTAAAGGGGCATTATATATTTATATGTGGAATATTTGGTAACTATGGCTGTTATCAAACATAATTAGCTAGAACCATGAGCACTTAACTGGGAGCACGGTTGTGCCATATAGCTAAATGGAAAAAAAAGAAAGGATAATGTATACAATAGAATTTGTTTCAATAAAAAGAATAGAAACAATGGGGGGCCTGGGTGGCTCAGCTGGTTAAACGCCTGACTCTTGATTTCAGCTCAGGTCATGATCTCACTCACAGTTCGTGAGATCGAGCCCCACGTCGGACTCCGTGCTGGCAGTGTGGATCCTGCTTGGGATTCTCTCTCTCCCTCTCTCTCTGACCCTCCCCCATGCATACACGTGCTCTCTTCCTCTCTCAAAGTAAATAAATACACATTAAAAAAAAAAAAAGAGTGAAAGCAAGAATGAAAATTCCTCCACCCCTCAGTAAGTGCAGGCATGTATTTGTATATATTTTTATGAGCAAAGTGTGGGATGATCCACCTTGAACTGTCAGTTATTCATCACCTGGGGTGACATGGGAGCTGGTGGGAACATTATTTGCTTTTTGTTTGTACCTCTCTGGATGTTCTGACTTATTACAACAGTGGGCATTACTTATGAAATTAAGAAAAAAATTAATGTCAAATAAAATATAGAAAATTGTATGACAGGCAGATCAAAAAAAACCTTCACCGACGGGCTTCTTTAAATAGTAGACTCCCTACCAATCTTCTTCCTCAATTCAGCACACACATGTAAAGCTATATTTCAATTCACAAAACTTGAAGTGACTTTTTCTAGGAATGTACTTTGCCCTGTGGTATACTTACACAGTTTACCCAGGGGAGTTAGCCAGAAGTAGATTTGGGCTTGCTGGGGAAAATGTTAGCTATTATGAGAAAACTGAGATGAGTTAATGGTAACAAATGGCTTTGCCAAGAATACAAAAGTGCAGACTCTATTATCTATGAAACTGTGGAGCAGAAACCCTGCATATCATTCTTGCAGTGAAAAAACGGTACATGTTTGCATGTGTTTGTAAAGTCTTATTTTTTAAAGATGTGTCCATTCTCTGCTTGTATCATTCATCTAGCATCTGAAGGCTGGATTTTGGAGGTCCCCCTACTGTCAATATTAACCAGTGGGCTAATCCGGTCTTTTATAGAGTAACCCATCACTAAGACTGTGTTCTAGAGAGTTCTATGTATTTGTGTCCAAGAACAAAAAAATGATTAGGTGCTTTTTTAAAATATCTTTGTGTATTTTATATACTTACATTAAAAAGGTCTAGGGGCGCCTGGGTGGCGCAGTCGGTTAAGCGTCCGACTTCAGCCAGGTCACGATCTCGCGGTCCGTGAGTTCGAGCCCCGCGTCGGGCTCTGGGCTGACGGCTCGGAGCCTGGAGCCTGTTTCCGATTCTGTGTCTCCCTCTCTCTCTGCCCCTCCCCCGTTCATGCTCTGTCTCTCTCTGTCCCAAAAATAAATTAAAAAACGTTGAAAAAAATATTAAAAAAAAATAAAAAATAAAAAAAATAAAAAAATAAAGGTCTATATATTTTCATTGTGTTACAACCACCATAGATTCTTTTAGAAATGGGGTGTGTTAAGAAAAACGAATGTGAAATGCATAATGATGTTCACGGAGACAGGGCAGATGTTTGATATGGTCAATGGGTAAACAGAATGAGGGCCATCACCTTTGTATCTCCCTCAATTTCCAGCTGAACTAAAATACTGAATTGGTTTCCATCTAACAGGTGATTGTGGGGAGGAGGAACTTATTGCTAGATCACTTTGCTTTGAATTTATTGCAGCTCGGTAAATTTATCAGGCATCTGCCCCATCCACAAAGTTGCAAGGAGGGGATGTCAACACTAAAAGCAAAAATTACTGTGAAGTATATGAGATAAAATGTACGCGTTATTCTGAAGGCCTTGGCAATGGCTGCATCAGTCCAAGGAACACTTGTTACTTAGCTGCCTTATTGGCCCCCAAACCAAATCAAAACAAAACACCCACCGGTATATATTTAACAATATTCTATTTTTCATGAAGTAAAGGTATTTTTCAGTTATGTGAGTTTTTTTGTTTTTTTGTTTTTTGTTTTTTTTTTTGGAGAGAGACCATGAGCAGGGAAGGAGCAGAGAGAGAAGGAGAGAACCCAAGCAGGCTTCACACTTAGTGCAAGAGCCCCATGCAGGGCTCGCTGTTAGGACCGTGAGGTCATGATCTGAGCCAAAACCAAGAGTTGGATGCTTAATCAACGGAGCCACCCAGGGGCCCAAGTTGGGTGAGATTTGTTAAGACACACAAAGACTCTGGGCTGCCCCAGATTAAGTGCTCTTGGCTCTAGGAGTGAACTGAATGTATTGTAACCCTTTAAACATTGCAAAGCAGAGCATCTCAGGCTTCGCTTTGCTTTAACGTGTTAAGGGACTTGACCCAACCTGTTTTATATGCAAAAATGTCTCTTGCCCTTTTACCCTGAGGGCCTTTCCACAGCCTCCTGGAGGTCACGCAACCGGGCCCTTTCTGATCCACACGATTTCCAGCCATTTTGAAGCCATGAGGGGGAAAATCATTCTTTGGACAGGAACTTTTGGAGGAAATTGAAATATATGCAAGTTTTTAAATGCACTTTCCACATCTGAAACCATTTTATGGACACAAGAGGATAATACTGGAATGTACATAATTTGGTTTCCTCATAAAGTTTGGTATTTTTGAGACTAAAAGAACTGAAATGTTTCTGAGAGAAATGTGAGCTTTTCTTTTAATCACAAAATCCAAGAAAACATTTGATTTGTTGAATTATTCCATTTTTGCAAAAAAAAAAAAAAAATGACCTCAGAACTCCTTTTCTCTGTGAGAAGAGAAAGAATTCCAGCAAGGACAGCCCTCCTCTAGGAGAAGATGTGCCTGGGGTTGTTGTGTCAATATGAAAGAAGCCACAACTTCCTGTGGCTGTATCTGCTCTGTAGCTCTTTCGTTCAGGGCTCCATATTCTGTCCTGTACCCTTTAGGGTGGGAGGGTTTGGCGGTAAATCCATTACCAAAACCACCTTACTATTAGCCAAATAGCACACACACACACACACAGTCCAGAAGAAAGAACAAAACAGCGTTGAACATCACTTCATGTCTATTATAACACATGAGGGTCTACAAGGAAGAGAGTTGAGAGGGTCTACTTTGTTCCACTCCATTCTCATGAGCCCTTCAATGGCTCTGGTGTGCAGCTGCCATATACAATATAGGGCCCCCAATTACATTTGGATTTCAGATAAACAGTGAACGCGTGCAATATTTGGGACATCTACTCATTTAGTATTACATGCATTCATTATTTATCTGGAATTCAAATGTACAGGGGCTCTTTGGGTTTGTATTTACAAAATCTAGGCGACCCTAGCCTGGGGTGTCCCTTCTGGATTTTTGAGACCACCCACATCTCTTCATCCACTCACTTATTCATTCAACAAGCCCTTATGGAGCATTTATTCTGTGCCAGGCTCTGTTCTAGGCAGAAGGGACAGCCCCAGACAAGATAGTTTTAGCCTTGTTGGAAAAACAGACCAAAAAAATAGGTATTACAAAAGAAAGAAAGAAAAGAATCAGCAGGATAACTTCAGGTGGTGATGATGGAGCGCATAATGAAGAGTGAGGCTGGTGGTCAGAGAAGGACCCCTGGGAGCACTGACTGAGCTGAGGCTCAAAGGATGAGGAGGAGAGAGCCATGGCAGGTGCTGAAGGGATGGTGTTCCAGGCAGGAGGGATGAGCAAGCGGAGAGGCCTTCAGGGGAGAATGCAGCTGGATCTGCAAAGACCCGAAAGAAGGCCAGCAAGGGCTGGATGGGTGAGTGAGGGAGCTAGTGGTAACGGAGAAAGTTAGGGAGGAACTTGGGCTGGATGCCCCCCGGAGCACTGCTGGGGCTGCGGAATTGTGACCTCACAATCTGATTTATGGTTTTAAACGATCCCTCTAGCTGCTCCAGGGAGAACGCATTTTAAGCAGGAAGGGGTGGAGGCTCAGAGGCCTTCTAGGAGGCTCTGCCCTCCTGCCTGATGGTGGTGCACTGGACGAGGGTGGGGGAGGGGCTGATGGCTTTGGAACACGTTGGAGAGCCTTGCTGGAGGACTTGCTGGAGAGCCACATGGTGAGGGAGGCACAGAGGATCCAGAGGATTCCCTGCAGCTTCTCAAGAGAAAACCCTTTCTCTCTCCTTCCCTGTCGCCTTTATCCTTTCCATTCTCCCTTATTCACTGGCCCGGTCCCTGCCCTGCTCAGTCAGCCCTCCGGATCCTGCTCTTCTGCTGGTGTGCAGGACAGGTTTTCAGTGAGTTCTAGACCCGCCTTTTGATGCTGCCTGGGGCTGAGGCTGGGAGGGGGGGCTTTGGATTCTAAGGGTAGGGAAGGAGTCCTCCACCAGAGCCGACCTTCTTCTTGGCTCATCTTTTTCGGATGTCCTTCCAAATGTATCGGGTCTTCCTTCCCTTCTGCTCTTCTGACTTCAATCTACCCTCCCAGGCTCCAGGAACAGACACAAGATGCAAACTTGTCTAGTTTTGTATGTCTCCAGAGAATAGCTGTATTTGAAGTAAAAATTCCCCACAGGAGTGTGAGAAGGGTCAGTGGATGGCACTTGTCCCTTGACTTTTATGCTTGTGGTAGTTCTGTTTGGATTCATGATTGCAACCAAGATGTTTCTTGGTCATTCCCAAGGTTAGGAAGAATAGTAAATACGGTAAAAATGGTAAATAAATCTGCTCAAGGAAATAATGTATATTGGAGGGAAGGAAACAAGCAAGGAAGGAAAGAAGAAGACAGGAAAGAAGAAAGGAAGGAGGGAAAGAGAGACAGGGTAACAGCATGCTTCCCCAGAATAACATATGAGCAAGAATTTACTGCTTTATTTTTTTCTTAATCTAATGGTCACCAAACCCCACCAGCACAGACATAAAGCAGAAGTAGTCTGAGAGCCAGTACTGATTCATATCTGGAATAGAGGGAGGCAGGGACTTAGGAAAACAAAACAAAGCAAAGTAAGAACAAAAACAAAATCACCCTAACATGGGTTTGATCTTGATTCTGTCACAGCTGGTGTCGGGAGCCCCTGGAGGGCAGGGCTGCAGTGTCTCCCATGCCCACAGCCCTATGTTTCCTAGAGGACGGGTCGTGGCCAGAATTCTGTGCATGTAGAAGGCAGAAGGAAGGAGCCAAGAGCACCTCCCTGGGCCCCATTACCTCATGTTTAAGGGAAGGAGTTGAACTGAAAGCTCAAAGGTCCCTTTCAGCTTCCACACCGCTCCGTCCCCACACCTCTTCTGTTTTCTCTCTGCTGCTTCACGCTCACAAATGTCTCTGCTGCCAACAACTGTTTAAAACACTTCCTTTCTTTTCCTTGTCTCTCTTACTTGCTTCAGGCACTGACCAGAATTCCCAGCAGTTTCTCCCTTCTGATGTTGGGTGCTTATTATATTTGGACCTTGGGGAGGACAGCTGGAGATGGCATGGTGGGTCAGAGTCATGAACACTAAAATCTTCATATCGATATATAATCAAGTGCCAGAGAAGAGATCTGTGAAATTTAGATTTTTAATACTGGTTCCCTAAACGCAGCAGGCTGTGGTGATCACAGCCCCCCTCTCTTTGAAACCATATGAAGCTGCTTCCAGAGACAATAGCTACCACGTTCTGAAAGGTTTGGAGTCTGGCAGCTGTCCAGAAAAGTGGCTCCTTCCCCACCACGTACAGAGCTCACGGTACCTGCACAGGAATTAATGCAGAAACAAATCTATACTCCATTGCCTGACCTGGGTCTACTCCTTATTTACATATCGGGGGGGGGGGGGGAAAGAAAGGGAAAAAGAAAAAAAAGTGGAGTATTACTCAGAAAAAGTGTTATCCCATCAAGACCATTTCAGCCACAGACACAAAAGATGATGGCAGGGGCGCCTGGGTGGCGCAGTCGGTTAAGCGTCCGACTTCAGCCAGGTCACGATCTCGCGGTCCAGGAGTTCGAGCCCCGCGTCAGGCTCTGGGCTGATGGCTCAGAGCCTGGAGCCTGTTTCCGATTCTGTGTCTCCCTCTCTCTCTGTCCCTCCCCCGTTCATGCTCTGTCTCTCTCTGTCCCAAAAATAAATAAACGTTGAAAAGATGATGGCATATTGAAATAGAACACAAAAGAATTTTCCAGGAATGCCTGAGTGGCTCAGTCGATTAGGTGTGCAACTCTTGATATTGGCTCAGGTCACGATCTCGCAGTTCGTGGGATCGAGCTCCACACTGGGCTCCCCGCTGATGGCTCGGAGCCTGCTTTGGATTCTCTGTCCCTCTCTGCCCCTCCTCCACTCCCTTTCTCTCTCTGTGTCTCTCAAAAATGAATAAATAAATAAGCTTAAGACAAAACTATCCAAATAGCAATCTGATTTTCTCCTTATTTTTCAGAGGAAAAACTCGAATATACAGGAAGAAGAGGGATAACATACACAGAGAACAGCCTCTGACACTGTTGTCACTAGATGGAATGCTTTTGACCGCAAACAACAGGAAACCCATTTCAATTTGACTTTAACAATATATTTTACATAAAAAATAGAATTTTAACATAAAAATTCTGTGGGTTAATGAGAGGCTCATTTATGTCATCAAGGGTATAGTTTTTCTTTATCTTTAGACTCTGACTTATTTACTTAAGCCAGCTATCCTCAGGGTCCCCAAATGGCTGCCATTGTTCCAGGCAGCACACTGATATCAACATCCATGGCAGAAAAAGGAATGTTTCTCCCTGTTTTATGTTCCATCTGAAGAGAGTGGAGAACCTTCTAGAAGCCTTGTCATCAACCACCCCACCCCCCATTTTCATTGATCATAAATGCATTACATTCATATACCATCTTCAATCCTTCACCTGGTGAGGGAATGAGACCACCATGATTGGCTTAAACCTGCACTGTCTGGTAGAAATATAATGTGAGTCACACATAGAATTTTAAGCTTTCTAGCAGTCAGTCACATTAAAAACAACAAGAAGGACCGCCTGCGTGGCTCAGTCGGTTAAGGGTCCGAGTACGGTTCGGGTCGTGATCTCAAGGTTCATGGGTTCTGTGCTGACAGCTCAGAACCTGGAGCCTGCTTCAGATCCTGTGTCTCCCTCTCTCTCTCTCTCTCTCTGTTCCTCCCCGCCTTGCACTCTGTCTCTGTCAAAAATAAATAAATACTAAAAAAAAAAAAAAAAAAAAAAAAAAAAAATTAAACGACAATAAGAAAAGGTGATATTAATTCTAATGCTATATTTTATATTTCCCTCCAACATATCTAAAATATTATTTCAACATTTACCCAATACAACATACTATTGATATTACATTGTTTTATTTTTTTTTTAATTTTTAAAATTTTTTTTAACATTTTATTTATTTTTGAGACAGGAAGAGACAGAGCATGAACAGGGGAGGGTCAGAGAGAGGGAAACACAGAATCCGAAACAGGCTCCAGGCTGAGCTGTCAGCACAGAGCCCGACACGGGGCTCGAACTCACGGACTGAGAGATCATGATCTGAGCCGAAGTCGGCCGCTTAACCGACTGAGCCACCCAGGCGCCCCGATATTACATTGTTTTAAATACCAAGTCTTTGAAATCGAATGTATATTTTACATTCACAGACCATCTCACTTCGGGTTAGCTACATTCCAAGTGAGCTACAGCTCCATGTGGCCAGTGGTACTGTATTGGACAGTGTGGGTCTAAGTGTAACAAGATTTATTGCCTGTGCACTGGGAAGGGGTCCAGCCTCCCTTGAATTCATGGCCCCTTAGAGGAGGGTGAACAAAGCTGGGGTTCTCTTAGCAAAGAGGAGGGCAGTGGTCACTGGGGTGGCAACTAATTTCATCTCTTTCTCATATTCCTTGGGTTAGGGAAGTTACCAGCACCTGCCTGGTCGGCAAGAGAAATGCGGAATCATTCTGGACTCCTTTCTTTTCCTCCTTTCTCTAACACAACAACTCATCAAGTTTTGTCAATTCTGCCTCCCACATCTCTCTCAAAGGGGCCTTCTCCTCTTCATCCCCTCTGCCACGGTCATGGTTCGGGACTCTATGTCACAATCCCACCCGACTCTGACTTCTGTGAGGCTCGTCCGTGGCTCCCCAAACTTGCAGGATGCAGTTCAGGTCCTTTGGCACAGCACATAGCAGCACGGTTGGTTTTGTGCCCACAAGCACTCTCTGCTCTGACCTGGGGAGCGGTACTTGGAATGTCTGTGCTCTCTCACGTCTTCATACGTGTTTATGTGTCATTCCTTGTCTTTAGAGTACCCTCTTTCTTCCTCTTCTTCCTTTTCCCCTTTTATGTCCCTCTTCCGGGGAGCCTTCCTTCTCCCTCTTTCCAGATAGGATTAAGCACCATAAAGCTACGTTCATATTCTGCTCTAGCACATGTCAAACCGAACTGTGCTTTCTATACCCTCCCCGTTAGATGACGGGCATCTTGAGGGTAGTGGCTGTGCTTTGATCTCAGAACCCCACTGCATAGCACGCAGGGCCCACGTGGCACAACAGCCGGCAACGTAGAGGCTCCATGTCTATTGAATGGGTGGATGGATGGATGGATGAATTCTATTCTCCTTTCTAGTCTTTTCCCATCCGTGATGGGAAAGCAGCCTTTCCCAGCTTCCTGCCTTTGAAAACTATTATTTTCCCAGGCTGCCATCACAAAGTATCACAAACTGAGTGGCTGAAACAACAGAAATGTTTTGTCTTTCAGTTTTGCAGGACAGAAGCCAAAAATCAAGGGGCTGCTAGGGTTGGTTCCTTCTGAGGACTGCGAAAGATAATCTGCTCCGTGCCATTACCCTGTAGCTTCTGGTAGACTCGGGCATTCCTTCTCCCTGTGGCTGCCCTCTGTAGGTGTGTTTGTGTTTCTCCTGCTTAAAAGGACATCAGTCAGATTGGATTAAAGCCCACCCCAGTGACTTTATCTTAGCTTGATAATCTGCAAAGGCTCTCTTTTCAAGTGAGGTCACATTCGCAGGTACTGGGACTTAGGACCTCAACATCTTGGGGGTGAACACAATTTAACCTATAACAAGACTCAAGCTAAAGTCTGGTGTATTTATTTTCTATTGCTGTGTGACAAATTACCACAAATTTGGCAACTTAAAACAACACACGCTTATTATCTCATAGTTTCCATAGGTCAGAGTCCAGGCACGGCTTAGCTGGATCCCCTGTTCACTCGCACAAGGCTCTAATCAAGGTGTTGGCCAGAATGCGTTTTTATTTGGAGGCTTGGGAAAGAGTCTGCCTCGAGCTCATTCAGGTTGTTGGCACAATTCCTGTCCACTGAGGGCTCTTGCCTCCTACTGGCTGCCAGCTGGGGGCCGCCTGCAGTCTCCTGCCGTGTGGTCTTCCCTGTAGGCAGTTCACAGTGTAGACGTTTGCTCCTTCAAGGCTTATAGGGGAGAGTCTCTCTCTCTGTGGCTCCAGACGGCTTCTTTCTCCAGTTATGGGAGGGGCATTGTCTGTGGCCATATTCTATTGGTCACAAGCAAGTCACAGGAGATTAGACAAGGGAGGTGACCTACTGGGGTCACCTTAAGGTTTATCTGACACAGTAGGTGTGGGTTTTTTTGGTCTCCCAACTTGCCCATAGCAACCTTGTTCTGTTTCAGTCTCAGATTCCACAAAATCTGCTAAGGAATGTGGGGAGGGGGAAGGACTCAAGAGAGTCCAGTGGCCTCAAGAGAGCATAATTTAAAAAAGTAAACTTGAATTAAATTGACTTTAATACTAAATTAAAATTAAATCAATATACATTTTTAATTTTTTTTAACGTTTATTTATTTTTGAAACAGAGAGAGGCAGAGCATGAACGGGGGAGGGTCAGAGAGAGAGGGAGACACAGAATCCGAAACAGGCTCCAGGCTCTGAGCTGTCAGCACAGAGCCCGACGCGGGGCTCGAACCCATGAACCGTGAGATCATGACCTGAGCTGAAGTTGGACGCTTAACCGACTGAGCCACCCAGGCGCCCCAAATTAAATCAATATTAATAGCAAATATTATTTATTAAATCATGATGTATTTACATGCGACATTTAAATAACATTTATTAGTAAACAATATTTGACATTGAAATGGCTATATGGACATCATTATCATCACCATCGCTGATATCAAGGGCTGACTGTGTGCCAAGTACCATTCTAACACAACACAGTGTATGGTATCTCATTTAATCACAACTGACCTATGTGATGGGGACTATTATTATTCCCATTTTACATATGATGTTACTGAGGTCCAGAGGGGCCAATGGAATGTCCCAAAGTCACACTGAGGGAGCAGCTAAGAGACATGAGGTTCGAATTTCTGACCCCAAAAGACTGCTTGATGGCAAAACCCACACACTTCACTGTTAGGATTGACTGGCTGCCTTTGAAATGGTGCTTCTCACAGGATTAATGTGGACACTGCTAGCATTTTTCTCTGTAATTCTCTTTTCCCCAGTCTTTCCTTATGACAGGTCTATCTTTCATGAGTGGTTAACCCATTCAATCAAATTACTGATTGAATAATCAATCAATATTCAAAGGTATAAACAACTTACAAGGCAAACGGGATTAGTTTGTAGTTAGATATTTCTTAGCTGGTATTGGGGACATTCAAATGGTTCTCTACAGTGAGACACCTTTAATACTAATTCTATCCAGCCTCAATTTTCCTGGCTTGTTCTGCCTCTGTCCACTCAAATTTGGCAATATTTAAGAATGCTGTCAGCCAAATCACTCAGTAGTCTAAGTGTCTGTGAACATAGATGAATGCTCTATTTTAGAAAAATGAAGGCAAGAAGCAAGAGTCAGAAGTCATAATTTCCACAAGGATGTTTGTGACACGGGAATTTTTTGAGAGCACTTTGCATTTTTGGCTTACATGTAGTTATCACACAGGTGACTGAAGTCACTGATACCGAGAAGGTAAGGGACATGAAGAACAGGCAAGAGTATCGTGTGATGGCTGACTTTTCTCAGGCTCTGGGCATAAGATCTCTGGAAATCTGTGCTAGGACTCAGATCCTAGTTCTGTTTTTTTTTTTTTTTTTTTTTTTTTTTGTTTTTTTTTTTTTGGTTTTTCTGTTTTAAGTTTATTTATTTACTTTGAGAGAGAGAGAGGAAGACCACGAATGGGAGAGGGGTAGACATCGAGGGAGAGAGAATCCGAAGCAGGCTCTGTGCTGTCAGTGCAGAGCCCAACGCGGGGCTCGATCACACAAACTGTGAGATCATGGCCTGAGCCGAAATCAAGAGTTGGATACTTAACCGACTGGGCCACCCAGGCACTCCCAGATCCTAGTTCTCAGTGTGAAATTTCACTATAAGAGGAATCAACCATTAGAATTCTATGAGAAATTCCAGTCTTTTACAATCACTTACATGTCATTTCTCTGGATGACATTTTCTGACTGATAAAATTGGAGTACTAGGTTTGTTAACTTCTCATATATTGTGGTTACAATGACGAAATTCAGAATCTACTTAAGGGGGTGAAACTTTTGCAAGAAATAAACCAGAAACATTTTTCTCTGAACAGTGACTGAGGACTTTCCATTTTCAATCTGATGAGGTATCATTTCAGGTGCTACAAGCTTGCCATACTCATTTATGCACCCCCTGACCATTAAAACGGGGCTAGCAAATTAAAACAGATACAGCAGAAAGAAGAAAGTGAAATCATGATGTTGTGGGTGCAACATCACAACATCCCCGCCTCTTGATGCTGAGAGACACAGGTGTCATCGGCAAGCATCTGGCAATGCCTACAAACCCATCTCATGATCGCCTTCCTCTCCTAATCAAGATGGCACCACCTTTCCTTTCTCCTCCTCTGCGCACTCATCATTTAGGAGGGAAAGGAAATACTTTCCAGCTTGCAGTCCCCATTTTCTCAAATAGTCTAAATTTGTGTCCTGAGCCTGCACACCTGAGACCGGTTTCTCTCTTCCCTCACTCCCACCCGACATTCTTGATTCCCTTTATGCACTTAATAAGGCTGACCACAAACCTGAGTCTTTGTAAATTTGGGAGACGAGACACAAGAAAAGTGTAGAGGAATAAATCAAAACACAAGGTTGATCTTTTTTTTTTTTCTTTTTCTGAATGTCAGCTTCGAAAAACTCTTCCTGCTACAGGCCAGGATAAATGTTAATGATTCAAAAGAAGGAAGAAACAGTTGATACATTCATTAATTAGATTGTATTTGTAGCTCTACTACGAAAAACACTTGTTAGCACAAGTGAGATCCTTGACTTACCGCAATTTTTTCTCTCACAATGAAAATATCTTTTTTTTTTTTTTTTTTATTTTAGCACAGAGCCTGACTCAGGGCTCGAGCCCACGAACGGGGAGATTATGACCCAAGCCGACGTCAGGCTTAGCTTAACCAACTGAGCCACCCAGGTGCCACTCAAGTTCTCTTTTTTTTTTTTTTTTTTTTTTTTTTTTTTTTTTAAAAGTTTCTTAGTTACAACTGGCTACATTTTTTTTTTTTTTTTTTTTTTTAATGTTTATTTTTATTTTTGGGACAGAGAGAGACAGAGCATGAACGGGGGAGGGGCAGAGAGAGAGGGAGACACAGAATCAGAAACAGGCTCCAGGCTCTGAGCCATCAGCCCAGAGCCTGATGCGGGGCTCGAACTCCCGGACCGCGAGATCGTGACCTGGCTGAAGTCGGACGCTTAACCGACTGCGCCACCCAGGCGCCCCTCAAGTTCTCTTTATAGACACATTGCTTAACCTAACCGCTTTCAGAGTTAATGGCTATCTCACAGGGTATTTTAAAACAATGGGTGGGTATTGCTTTACTCTTGTATAAATAAAAGAATCGTCTTGATAATTTTCTCACAAACAAAGGAAGCTGACTACAGAAGCAAATTGATCCCTTCTTTTCTTCAAATAAAAAAAGTGGCCAGTAATTAAAAATGAAATGAAACTTCTTCAGTTTCAAGTATTTTAAGCCCCACTGGGCACTCCAATAAAGGTATATAACCAGTTTCCCCTTTTGCTTTGGCTCCCATGGACTCAAACCAAATCTGTACCCACTACTGAATAATCACCCAAGACCATATGACATGGGATTCCAGACGCTGGTGAGCCCCCAACTACAAATAAGGAAAAATATTAAGACTTTCAAATGGGCAAAAGCAATTACCAGACATCTTTGCAAAGGAATGTTCAAGAGTCTGGGATTATGTGATGTTCTAGGAATGCGCACCCCTGTTTATCTTTGACTAGACTTATTTTACAACTCCTTAAAATACAGAAAACTGATAGCAGTGCAAATAATTGCCTATAAAAATACAGATAGTTTGTCTGCAGAATGTAATTGATGCTTGCTCTATGGGTAGACCGTGTTTTACAAATTCATCTCACCATTTCCTCACTGTATTTATAATTTGTACTTATTTAGAATTTGTTCATCCTTTCCTGCCAAGTCAGTTCCCTCTCCTGTCTCTCTGCTAACCGTCCTCCATCACCTACATACTCGGGTCTTTCCTGGAGCCACTTTCTGCTTGTGGACTGATAACTTTTTATTATTTCTATTATTTATTATTAATTTGCTGAGGTTTTTAGGATGGTGAAGAGATGAATGTGTGTATTCTGTTTCCTGAAAATTTCTCCATGCTTTCTTCATTTTTATTTCTTGTGAGGAGTTGGATCGTATCCCTTCAAAATTCATGTGTTGAAGTTCTAGCCCCAGTACCTCAGAATATGATCCTATTTGGAAACAGGGTCATTGCAGATGAGGTCACATTGGACTAAAGTGGGACCCACATCCAATATGACTGGTGTCCTTATAAAAAGGTGAAATTTGGACACTGACATGCACACAGGAAGAATGCCATGTGAAGACAGTAGTTATGCTGTTAAAAGCCAAGAGACTTCCAGAAGTAAGGAGAAGGCCTGGAACAGATCTTTCCCTAGCTTTTCCAGAAGGAACCAACCTTGCCAAAACCCAGTCTTGTACTTCTGGCCTCCAGAACTGTGAGACAATACATTTCCATTGTCTAAGCCACCCATCTTGTGGTACTTTGTTATGCTGGCCCCAGGAAACGAAAACGCTTTCAAAGTCTTCTTTTGACATGTGTATTCTTGCAGGTCGCCTCAAATCTTTTATGGAAGAAAGTGGAGAATAAATAAATAAAAGTAAGACTGAGGCTTATCCAGCAGCAGTGTCCTAAATGTGGACTGTGAATTGTTGGTGTGCGAGGTAGTGTGTTGACTGTTTTGTAGCATGGATCCAGGAGCTTAGTTTATGTTCGATACATTTTAATTGTTGGTAGTATTATTATTATAACTAAATGTATTTGGTAGTCTTTAATTTCATTCAAAATTGAATTTAGAGAATTTTTATAACTTCTCTGATGGGATTATTTCACTTAAGGAATATTTGAGTCTGGGGGCGCCTGGGTGGCTCAGTCAGTTAAGCGTCTGACTTTGGCTCAGGTCATGAACTTGTGGTTCACTAGTTCGAGCTCCGCTTTGGGCTCTGTGCTGCCAGCTCAGAGCCTGGAGCCTGTTTGGATTCTGTGTCTCCTTCTCTCTCTGCCCCTCCCCCACTTGTACTCTGTCTCTCTTTCTCTCGAAACTAAATAAAACATTAAAAAATTAAAAAAAAAATAAAGAAATATTTGAATCTGGAGCACCTGGGTGGCTCAGTCAGTTAAGCATCTGACTCTTGGTTTCAGCTCAGGTCATGATCTTGCGGTTTGTGAGTTCAAGCCCCACTTCAAGCTCTGTGCTGACGGTGCGGAGCCTGTTTGGGATTCTTTCTCTCCCTCTCTCTGCCCCTCCCCCACTTGCTCTGTTTCTCTCTCAAAAATAAACTTAAAAAAATTTTTTTAATAAAAAAAAGAAATATGTGAGTCTGTGCGTCAAGCAGGCACAAGGCTAAATTCTTGCCTATGGGATAGGGAACTTGAAACCAACACTAATAGGGTGTGGTTCTCTCTCTCAAAACACTAGTAATTAGGACTGTCTTCTTGGTTTTGTTAGGAGCCTCACCCTCATCCTGGCCCTGGTGAGAGGTTTTAGGAGGCAATACAAATCGGAAAGCACTCGCAGGTTGCTGTTACCCCTGTTAAAGCTAAAGCATTTCTCTAACGGAGAAAGTCTGGTACACTTGGAGATAGACAGTCACACTAAAAATTCCTACATTAAAGATGCTGTACATTAGGTGATGACTTTCCATATCGGTCATTTCTTAATTTATTCTTGATATCATTAAAAAAGTTTTTTTATTTTTTTTTATTTTTGAGAGAGACAGAGCACGAGGGGGGGAGGGGCAGAGAGAGAGAGGGAGACACAGAATCCAAAGCAGGCTCCAGGCTCTGGGCTGTCAGCACAGAGCCCGACGCGGGGCTCAAACCCACACACCGTGAGATCATGACCTGAGCCAAAGTCAGACGCTTTACCTACTGAACCACCCAGGCGCCCCTAATTTTAATTTATTTTTGAAACCAGCTCCGTGCTTGGGACACTTTAACAGCCAGGTAATGTTGGAAGCACAGGCTCTTCAGGGACACTCCTTAGGCACAGCTTTACAAAGCCTTAAGAGCACGGGGACTATCCTGCGCCCACTCGGTGGGTCCCCACTCTGGGTGGCAGCCCCCACCCGCTCTGAGCTGAGGCTACAGCTGGGAAGAACTTGGTGGGCAGGTACGTGTTCTGTGCTGAGCGCACACTGCTTGCTTTGCTGTGCAGCTGTGGCCATTTGCATCCGTCGACGCTATTTACGACACTTTGTACTTTCTCAGAAAGAACCATCTCATTTTCTGACTGCAGCTGCCCACACTGGTCTGGCTGCCGCTGGGGTTTTCCAGCAGGCCCCCACGCTGCCACATCACTTCAGACAATTTTCAACACGTTCTAGGGCCTTCTGCAATCCCAATTTACTTGGGTTTCATGTCTGCCCACTCATTCATTTCACCGCTGTGCGATCAGCACCTACTGTGTGCCAGACACTGCTCAAGGCTCTGGGAATTCTAAGACAGATGAGGTGCAAATCTGTCTCTGAGCAGCTTAGAGGCTGCGGGGGAGACTGGCAGGCTTCTGGGCTGTTGGTGTTAGTCTCTACTTTCTCTTCCGTCTGTTTTCAAACCAGATCCTCTGGGGAAACCTGCCACCCTGCAAGCCTGTCTTTCCATTCATTGTCAAACTTTACAACGGGAATACACTTAGTCCTTAAATGCCCTGCAGTGTGGCTTCTTGCCTCCACGCCAGCCCTCTGGTAAGACCACGGGTCACACCTGCCCCTGTGCCCACTGAGGAGTCCAATGCCTTTCGTCGGGTTTCACTTATCTTTTGACTGTGACTATGCAGTGTTCGACCCAGTAAGACACCTGTTGGTCTCGGTACCTTGATTTCATCCCGATCTTCCTTCTCTCTGAACTAGAACCCAGTCAATTCCAGGCCAACATGGTCCCTCCCATTTCACACTCATTCATCTCGCAGGTGTCACAGATTCCTCTTGTGGCATCTTTCATATCGATGCCTGGTAGTGTTATTTTTGTCATATCGTCATCTGACTTTTCATGTGGATCGTTCTTGTTCTCAGAGCTAATCCTTGTTCTCAGAGCTAATAAGCAACCTATTCCTGTTGGATATGCTGGAATTGAGGGTAGATTGGCCCCCCGCTTTTTTTAATTAGTTGGCTAGAGCGCCAGGCCTGGTCTTTGAGCCCTCAGATCCATGTCTTGCCCTTCCTTGCTCTGCTCTATATTGCAGGAGACTGACCCCTGCAGGCTGAGTGTCCTAGGATCCTTGTGTCAGCTGGTTGCTGGCGGAGTTTGGTCAATGGGAGGCACTAATGGGAACTGGATGGTGGGAGGAAGGGAGAAGCCATGGTATTTCTCCTCGTCCTTTCTTGAATCCATAAATGCCTCCCTGACAGCATCTACGGCAGCTCCTTCATGGATCCAGCCCCCACTGGACCAGCACACTGTGGTTCCAACTTCCACAGGGTGATCTGGCTTCTGGCTTCTGGTAACATCATCTTCTCCTTTTGACCCTCTACTCTAAGGGTGGCAGTGAGTTTCTGCTGTTGTAATTTCTGGGTTGCCTTGCCACCTCCTAGCAGCCACTCAGCTTTGTTGTGTCCCGAGAAACCAAAATACTCAGAGTGGTTTCTGTTTCTTGGCTGGACCATGGCTGATATGATTATTCCTTCCTCCTTCTTTCCCTCCCTCCCTCTCTCTTCCCTTTTCTTACCTCCCTCCCTTCCTTCCTTCCTTTCCCCCTCCCTCCCTCTCTTCCCTCCTTCCTTCCCTCCTTCCTTCCCTTTCTCCTTCCTTCCTTCCTTCTTTCCTGAAAGTAGCAGAACTCATCAGGTGATTGTTTTTGGATTTTATGCCACAGATTATCTTCCCAAAGCAGACTACTACTCTTTGAACCCTTCATACTTCTTTGAATCCCAACACCATTGGCATAATATGAATGAAAGAGATGTGTATGGCTGGTCTGGGAGCCTATCGTTTTTATAATACATATATGGGCACCTATACCTGACACTCTCTGTTCCAAATATACAAATGAAAATTTTGGAGATGATCTATTTGTAAACGGCCAACTTGCTGGAATAACAACAATACAGGTCTGGTTTTTTGAGAACGACTGATTACTAAAATCAGAGAGACTGCCATGTTCCTCCTGGCTAGTTTCATTTCACCTGGGACTGACATTAAAGGAAACATGTTGCTCTGGGTACGGATACAGGTTCTTCACTGCGTCTATCTGTTGGGGACGAACTGGAGCATGAAAGTCAAAGAAAAGGCAATATTATTTCTTCAAAGGTGCCTATCCCTTTTGGAAATAATACCTGACTTTTTTTTCTAATGTCACTGAATTGCTAGTGTCATCGGTAGCAAATCTGGCTTACGGAACCTTCTATCCGCCACGCTAGGAGTCCTTCCTGTGAAATGCCACCCCCTTGATAACATTGAATTGTGGTGTTACATTGCATCACTCAAAGAGGAAATGAGAAATGAAACAAACCTTACATATGCCTCCCTTCTACTCAGCTGTAAGAGTTGGTCTTCTATTTTCTTCTGACAACTGATTATTCTCCATCTCATGGCAATTTCTATGTCATGCTTTGAAAAGAAGTAAAGGAATATAATGAGAGGGAAACAAGAACTTGTAATTGTTGATCTCTTCATGGACACAGGAATGGATTACATTCTGACATATTTGCCATAAATACGGATACGGAAGGAAGCTGCCTGTTGCAAAAGTCACCACGTGCTGCCAAAGCAAACATAGTTACTATTAAAGATGCCTGTCTTTAGAAAGCACCGAAATGGGGGCGCCTGGGTGGCGCAGTCGGTTAAGCGTCCGACTTCAGCCAGGTCACGATCTCGCGGTCCGGGAGTTCGAGCCCCGCGTCAGGCTCTGGGCTGATGGCTCGGAGCCTGGAGCCTGTTTCCAATTCTGTGTCTCCCTCTCTCTCTGCCCCTCCTCCGTTCATGCTCTGTCTCTCTCTGTCCCAAAAATAAATAAACGTTGAAAAAAAAAAAAATTTAGAAAGCACCGAAATGTACCAATTTTTAAAAATTGATCTTTAAAGGTTATAATCAAATCCTCTGATTCATTCTCCCTGTCCCCCCCCCGGAAAGGAATCATTTCTTACACGGTTGTCCTAGCAGATAGGGGTTGGAACGGGCATGCCATTTACTGTGCTGTGCTGAGGTAAAGAAGACTAAAGGGAGTGGGGATAATGTTGCCTAAGGGTTTTATGCAAGGAATTGGATAGCTTGGAAGGTGAGCCAGAAACCCACACTCGCAGGCAGTTTCATAATGATCACAGCAGGAATTTCTGTGGTAATTTTGCATATATAACTTTCATACCTAATTTTCAGTGCTTCTGCACATGTGCCCCATATGTTTACCCCAAAGCATTTTTTGCCTCCAGCTGGAACATGTTCAGAAACAACCTGTGACATTTTCACATGCACAAGCTAAAAGTGCCCGTATCTATTCCTCAGTGTATCCACAAATGTCCGTTTACTGCTGGTTCATTTTCTGTTCTGTTGCCATTTCACAGCAATAGGTTGAAAGGTGCCCTAAAGGTGATCTTCATGGCTCCCAGTCAAGTGCAGAAAGCCAATGTAAAGACAGAGGCCGACTGTTGGAAAAGGTCATTGCTGCTTTCATCAGCTGACACAGGAACCAATGAACAGGTAACTTATCAATGAAAAAAAAAAAAAAAAGCCATGAGCAAAGTCAGCATGTTGCATCTTCAGTTTTGTATCCTGTGCAGGTTGGAGATCAGCCTTGCTGCTGGCTGGGGGTGGGGTCATGGGGAGGGGGGTGGTGTGTGAGGAGGAAGAGAGAGGATTTGCTTTGGCTGACAGGACTTTTTTTTTAAACAGGATAAAATTAGGTGGAACAGGAAGACATACATGCATTTATGGAAGGAAAGCATGCTGGTTGCTAAAATTTAGAGCTTCGTTTTTGATGACTAATTCATCTTAATGGAAATAGTACTCTTGGAGGGGTAATAAGGTCAGAGTCAACGGCGGTTACTATGGGTGCAGCTGTGAGTGAACCACCCAAGAATGACGGGCTGTGAGGTTGCTGAGCTTTGCTCAGGCTGTTCCAGTCTTGCACTGTTGCTAGGTGGCTCTTAGTCTTGGATGGACCTCACCCTCATGTGCATACCTCAGTAGAGTCCCTTCATCTCTGAGAGGCCCTCTTTGATCACAAAGATGCCCACTAGCCCTTATTTGACCAGGCTTAACTAGAGATCGCTGGAAGGACTGGTTGCTCAGGTTTTTTGTGTTTTTTTTTTTCTCTTGCATTATAGAAGTCAGTGCAGGGAAGCTTATATGAGCCAGCAATTTGGAGCCAAGTTGTAGACGTTATTTAAAACATTTGTAAAACAAGCATATATATATATATATATATACACACACATATATATATATATAATTTATATTTCCAGGTTTATAATAAATATATATTATATATAGTATATATATAATAAAATATTTATATTTCTCTCTCTGTATTTGTATATACAGAAAGACAGCCCTTTAGACACTTGAGTTTGCAACTGAAAATGGTTTGTGTGTGAGGATTTGGGGATGACATTCTATTTAGTTCTCCCCTGAGTGACTTTGATTTTCCACCATCAAAACAAAATCTACGTGTTTCTTTCACAGCACACACCCTTCACACAACTAGCACAGCATCTGCTCATTGTTCTGCAAGAGTGCTTATTATTAACTATGAGCTGAGTTAGACGATTTCACTACCTGGATTTTCATCCTGGCTCTGCCACCCGGCAGTAGCTGTGTAACCTTGTCCAGATCACTTAACCTTTTTTGACTTGGGTTTCCTGTTCTATAACCTAAGAGGATTAAAATAGATCAGTGATTCCCAACCTCTGGGCCTCAGCCTATTAGTGAATCACGAAATCAATCTGGTGAGTTGTGATCAGCACTTTTTAAAAAGAACAGAATAGAATAGAAAATATTAGAGTGCATTACACGTGGTATGACTAAATATTGTTTCCAAACATGTCTGTTTCGGTTAAGTCCAGGTTTACACAGTTATCTGTGTACAGGGTTGCGATGCGAAATGTTTTTCTTACTAAAGGTGATTGTCAAAGAGGCTTGAAAACACTGAGACAGATGATCTCTTGGGGTTCAAACCTAAGACTCCCTGAGACAGGCACCCATAGTCAACCAGTTCATGTAGTAGCACATATCATCAAAGAACTGAGAGTGTGGTTAAGAAAACGGGAGTGGAAAGGCATGTGGAGCTCCCCCTTGTCAGGATGAGCCTCTAGCTTACTGAGAAAGGGACTCTCCAGAGAGAGGACACCCTGGTGGCCAAGACCACGGAGAGAAACATCCAGTGCTCCAGCTCATCCAGACTGCTCACCAGGACATTGTGATGATTCCTGTGGCACCTGTCTCTCTTCACCTCCTCACACTTCAATCCCCGTCCCCCAACGCCCAGTCTCCCTCCTTCTCCAAAAGAGTGTGCAGGAAGGAGAAATGATCAGGTTATTTTGGGGATGGTCTCGGGCACATGAAGAAAGCACCGTGGCATTTTTCCTCTGGTTCTCTTTGAAAGACTAATGTCCAAGAGCAACTCTTAAAAAGGAAGAGATCATCGAATGGCTGACAGCCCACAAAGCCTGCACTTGAAAATCAAGTGCCTTGTCTCTAAAAAAAAAAAAAAAAAAAATGTTTCTCACGCACAATGTTGCCCTGGTTTCATTTACTCTGAAAGAGATTTGGTCTTTACAGGAAAACCCTCACTATTGTTAACAAGATCTATCTCGCAAAAAATGTTGTTGACCTCTCTCTCCCCTGTTCCATGGTGGAGGTGCGGGCTGAAGAGGAAGGAAGGTGAGTGTCCTCTGCCCTGTTATTTATTCGCCCTGAACTTTTTGAAAATGCATGGCTGGTACTAGCCCATCTCTCCCTGACTCGCCCAGAGGAAGGGTGCCTTTTTCTAAGTGACACCAAGGTGCTGTATGGACTGGCAGCCGTCCTGGGTGTGAGTTATCGGTCCCAAAACTCTGTGTTAGGTGCTGTAGGGAGATTTGTTGGAAGTGTTCCTGAAGCGTAAAGGGGAAAGCGACCGAGTGGTGCCTGGTCAGCCAAAAGAAAGTCGGAACTCCAAGCGAGGGGAACAGAACACTGGAACACGTGGGGTTCTGCATCGTGCCAAAGGCTGTCCTCCACTGGTGCCATTGGATCTTGCCATCAAAATCCCATCAGTGAGGAGAAGTAAGCCTGAGGATCAGTACCCGTTCCAATAGCACGACTCACATGAAACAGACAAAACTGAATCCAGAGCAGGGTGATCCCCAATGCCAAGGTTAATAAATTTGAACTGAGCTGCATTTGCAATGCACGCGTCAGCTTTTGATTCAACAAGAGATTCCTTGATCCTGAGTGAATCCAACACTGTATTGTGACATGGAGAATACATGGAGAAATAAAATTATAAAAAGTGAATCATTCTGAAAGATTAAATGAGGTCCCAGCATAGTCTCTTTCTCTCTTCTTTCATTTTTTTTAAAAGAAACAAACTTTCTGAGTAGTTTGGAGGCTTTTACAAAGTACCATCTGATTTTGCAGCCAACATTTTAAAAAGATATTGCTTAAAAAGCCATTTGCGCCATTCATAGGCTATCTGGTGAAGGTGACTTTTCTCCAAAAATAATACAATTACTTTAAGAGGTATTTTAGGTTGTTGGTGGTTGGGACATACAAAGAAAAAAAAAACTCACCGAATTCGTGATAGGACTCTGTATTTTATATGCTTTAAATAAAATGTTTGGGGTGCCTGGGTGGCTTAGTCGGTTAAGCATCCGCCTTCAGCTCAGGTCATGATCTTGTGGTCCGTGGGTTCGAGCCCTGCATTGGGCTCCGCGCTGACAGCTCAGAGCCTGGAGCCTGCTTTGGATTCTGTGTCTCCCTCTCTCTCTGCCCCTTCCCCACTCACTCTCTGTCTGTCTCACACTCAGTCGGTTAAGCTTCTGACTCTTGATTTTGGCTCGGGTCATGATCTTACAGTTCGTGAGATCAGGCCCCAAGTCAGGTTCTGAGTTGTTGGCTGCAGCTGCTTGGGATTCTCTCTCTTCCTCTCTTTCTTCCCCTCCCCCACGCTTGCTCGTGCTCTCCCTCTCTCAAAAAAAAAAAAAAAAAAATCCCACAAAGAACGTCAGGCTACAGTGTTATTTCTGAAAGCAAACGTCATTTTTCCTCTATTATTGAGGGGCAGGTTTAGAATGTCCTGGATAGCTTTAATGAATACCTGTTGGGTAATTTTATAACCCTTACTGGATATTCAACACACTGTTATGTGAGGAAGTATTGGAAAATTTATTTTATGCAAGTTTGTCCTTCACTGTCTTTGTTTATATCATCCAATCTAAGCACATTGATTCGTTCATTTGACAACTATTTATAGAATGCCTAGGATGTGTGCTGGCCTCTGGAGACAGGGGTGAAAGAGCAAGTGTCTGCCCTCGGGGAGCTTATAGCTTCTGGGAGAGGGGGAGAAAGGTCATTGCGTAAGCATGTTAGATGGTCAGAAGAAGGGTAAGGGATGGTCGGAAGCCCTGAGGGTGTGGGGGAGGGGGAGAGGGGAGCTGTGTTATTTCATATAGTTCCAGGCATAGTTCCAGAAGGGTAGCCATGTCATTATTTTATCGCTAAAGTGCTGTAGAGCAGAGACAAGAAAGAGGGGAGGGAGGCTATAAAGGCCAGGGAAACAAATACTTGTCCAGACCTTTTAGCTTCAATGGGAATGAGGTACTAAGCAGACTGAAAATTGGGGGAGAAGGTTCTGAGAATTTAGTATGACACTCTCTTTCTAGAAGTCTGTGCTATATGGCTTTCCCGAGTCCTTGGGTTTTCTGAGGTCTCCTGGCAAGAGGGGCTTCTGGGAAAACAGGCTCTTCCCTCATGTTAGAGCAGGGGAACAAAAGGGAGGGGAAAGAACAAAACAAGGTTGAGCAACTGGGGTGTTGGGCAGGCTGTTCACTCTGCAAGTCACCCCAGCTTGGAGAACTGATTCCCCCCATCTCTCCTCCCTCATAAAGAAAACTGAGAGCCTGGAGAAAAGGAAGAGCAGTTCTATGGGAATGTACTGTTGTTTTCATGGGACACAAAGTTGAGGGATTTCAAGAGAGGTTGAGGGTACCTGTATGCATGGTTCTCTTGGGGGTGGGGGTTGATTTGCAAAAGGTGCTACTGAAGGGGCTTCTACATCGTTAGCAGAGTATTAGGAAGCTACCCGATAGACTTCACTTTATACGATCAACATCTGAGGGGCAAAATCAGTACTGATTATGAAATTTAAAGTTCATGGGGCGCCTGGGTGGCACAGTCGGTTAAGCGTCCGACTTCAGCCAGGTCACGATCTCGCGGTCCGTGAGTTCGAGCCCCGCGTCAGGCTCTGGGCTGATGGCTCAGAGCCTGGAGCCTGTTTCCGATTCTGTGTCTCCCTCTCTCTCTGCCCCTCCCCCGTTCCTGCTCTGTCTCTCTCTGTCCCAAAAATAAATAAACGTTGAAAAAAAAAAATTTAAAGTTTAGAAGCTGGGGGGAACCTGGGTGGCTCAGTTAGTTAAGCGTCCAACTTCAGCTCAGGTCATGATCTCACGGTTCATGGGTTTGAGCCCCGCATCGGGCTCTTTGCTGACAGCTCAGAGCCTGGAGCCTGCTTCGGATTCTTTGTGTCTCTCTCCCTCTCTGCCCCTTGCCCGCTCATGCTCTGTCTCTGTCTCTCTCAAAAGTGAATAGACATTTAAAAAATTAAAAAAAAAAAAATTAGAAGCTGGGTTTTTTCTGACTATGGTGTTAGAGAAATTAAATAGCTTGAGATTTGAGACAGAATTTCCCAGTGATTTGTAAATGTGAGATTCACCTGATGCCATTTGATCAATATTTTTTAATTGGGGGGAGGGGGACATTTGCACTTCAATTTGGCCATACTTTCAGATGCTATGAGCAAGCACCTTTGTGTGCAAATCGAAAGTCAGATGATTACATACCTAGCCCAGCTTTTCTACTTCCGCTAGCTTGGACATAATGATCTCTATTGAATATTTAGTTTAGAGCACTGTGTTTTGCAGAGAATCCTTAGGAAAAATCTTTCCCACCGGTAGATTCGTTTTAGGAGAGTCAGCAAGCAACAAGCAGGACTGACCTGCTTTCAGGAATAAATGGCCTTCTACAATCTCCCGTTCAATTAAACAAACACACTGAATACAGACAGACTTGCTGGGCAGGATCCTGACTTGGGTTTCTACTTTAATTCTACTTTAAATCCACTTTAATTCCCCTTTTCCTTGAATTGTGGTTCTTGTATACCTCACTGGAAGTTTGGGGGTGGCTGCAAAGCCTGGATTGCATCCAGACTTTACTTATGCCATCTGGGTCATTAGTTCACTTCTGTCGGTTAAGCTGCACAGACGATGGCCACCCTTGGGGGTTTAGCTTTCATACTGGACCCTCTGTGGAAACAGTCATGAGCTCAGTGAGAGGGTTCACAGGTGGGCAGGTCTCTGTTGCTTTAGGAGGGTCACTGACACCAGCTCATCTCTCCCCTTTGATTGATGGCATCATCTCCAACGTGATATATACCTGACTTTTAAAATTTCCGAACTTCTTGGTGGAAGGCAGCTAAAAATGACCTCTTCGTGCCCACTGAGAAAGAATTGTCTCTGAAACACTGTATCCAACATCGACTATTGGATAAAGTTTATCTAATTTTCTTGTTTCTCTTTCTCCCACTTCATTTTTGATCTACTGTACTGAGTTTCACCTCACGTTTATAAATCTGATTTGAGTGGAATTTCCCCTTCTGATCTGACATCAAGATCAGATTGCATGAATAACAATCCTTGTAGAAATAATCTGTGGATAGGCCTTCCTATGTGTGTGTGTCTCCCTCTCACTATATATATATACACACATGCATATATTCTATGATATGCTAATATATGTATAATATCCATACATATATGTATGATATTTGTACTTATGTGTATATATACACTATATATGTATGTATATGTGCTTATGTACTTACGTATTTGTGTGTGTGTGTATATATATATATACATACTTTTTTATTTATTTATTTATTTATTTATTTATTTTTTTCAACGTTTATTTATTTTTGGGACAGAGAGAGACAGAGCATGAACGGGGGAGGGGCAGAGAGAGAGGGAGACACAGAATTGGAAACAGGCTCCAGGCTCTGAGCCATCAGCCCAGAGCCTAACGCGGGGCTCGAACTCACGGACCGCGAGATCGTGACCTGGCTGAAGTCGGACGCTTAACCGACTGCGCCACCCAGGCGCCCCTATATACATACTTTTATATAGTGTGTGTATATTCATAGTATATATAGGTACTTATGTGTATATATATACACACTATACCATGAATATATTGTATGAATATATACTATGAATATACTATGAATATATGTGAATATATTAATAGTATAACGTATATATATATATATATATATACACATAAGTACCCATATATATGTATACACACACACACACACACACACACACACACATATACATATTCTAGTTTAAGCTCTGCATCACACCGTAACCAAACGATAGTCCCTTATATAAAATTTCTAATGCCTACTTTAATGCCTTCAACAGTAATGTACTTGAATTTTAACACTGATCAGTCTTTGCGTATAATTGTAATGCTATGTCTTAAAATAAATTGACACCATAATTGCCATCCTTCTAGGTCAAAATGGGTCAACTATCAGCAACTTGATATAGTACAATCTAGTACAATATCTACTCACTCTGCAAATACGTTGTGTGCCTACAGCGTACATTAAGCCAATTGCCATGGGATATTAAAAAATGAGAACGAGTGGGGCACCTGGGTGGCTCAGTCGGTTAAACGTCCGACTTTGGCTCAGGTCACGATCTCACGGTTTGTGAGTTTGAGCCCCTCGTCGGGCTCTGTGCTGACAGCTCAGAGCCTGGAGCCTGCTTTGGATTCTGTGTCTCCCTCTCTCTCTGCCCTTCCCCCACCCGCGTGTGTACTGGCACTCTTTCTCCCTCTCTCTCTCTCAAAAATAAACATTGAAAAAAAGTAATAAAAAAGTGAGAACAAGGGGCTCTTCCTTGGAGCCTCCACTCTATACATCACAACTGGAGTATCAGCAGGGAGAGAGTGATTTGTTCTTCAGGAGGGGAAGAGCAGCTTCCCGCTTTGGAGGAGCACAACATGCTTTCAATGGTAATTCCCTACATGATTGCAGGGCCTAAAAGTCCACAGAATCCCATGAAAAACAACCTTTGATGTCCCAACGCTTCCGAGTCAAGTTCAGAGCCCTGAGTCCAGCATTCAAATTACCTATCTGACATTATTCCTTTTCCTTTTTTGCTCATACCTCTGTTTTCCCCTCTGTTTCTGCTATTCCTTCCTCCTGGAATGTTCTTTCCTCTTGCTTGAAAGGCAGTCAAGAGTAGTTGTTCAAGACTCTCGTTGTCTGGGTTCAAATCTCAGGTCTCCACTTATTAGCTATGCAACCTCTGGCAAGGTGTTTGATCTCCGGGTGCTTCAGTGTACCGTGTTGTAAGAGAAAGATAATATTAGTGCAACTTTACAGGACTATGTATGTTATATAATTTATTATATGTGAAGCAGCAGAACAGAGCTTGATGCAGAGCAAGTGCTCAAGAAGTGTTTATTACAATTTCTGCACGTCTAAATCGGACTCATCTTTCAAGGCTCCAGGCAAGGGCTATCCTCTTCCCCAAGGCCTCCTCCAGTATCCCCAGTTCTGAGTTCTTTTTCCTGTCTCTTGTTTCTCAGAGCACATCTGTAACTGTTGCATGGCACTTGCAATCTTATTTGCATCTATGTCTTCTCTTCTCTACTAATCTGTGAATGTTTGAAGGAGCTGCAATACTGCAGTGCAGTCCTGAGCTACCATCAATGTCACGGGTGAAGGGCACAATCCTCAACAAAACTATTCCCATTTTAGGTTCAGACACCAGCAGCCCTGCCAGAGGTCCCCAGGCCACCTGCACTCCTGACCAACTGGCTACAAATTCAGAGGTTCTCATGACCCCCGTGAGGTTTGATAATTCACTAGAAGGACCCACAAAACCAGGAAGTGCTGTCCTTATGATCACAGCTTTAAAAAAGATATAAATCATGACTAGCCAAATGAAGAGACACATAGGGTAAGGGTCCCAAACGCAGAGATTCCGTGTCTTCTTAGTGTGGACTCAGGACACTAAGTCCTGGGCACACTAATGGGTTCACCAACCATAAATTTCACCCGAGTTTTGGGGATCCAAAATTTTTACTAGGGTTTCATTATTCAGGTGTGATTAACTGAATCATTGATCACATGACTGAACTCGATCTCAAGTCCCTCTTTCTTCCCTGGAGATCAGGTTGATACCATCCGGATCAAAGACCCAACCCTCTAATTACACGGTTGGTCTTTCCATCATGGCCAGCCAGCCACCCTGAGTCATCTTGTTTATCATAAACTCAAGTGTCTCTCATCTTGAGACCCACCGTGGATAACAAAGTTACCCCTATCGCTTGGCAAATTCCAAGGACTTAGAAACCTCCTCCCAGGAGCCCAAAGACAAAGACCGGACAAATTCTTCATTATAGAACAGGAGCCATATCTGATTTGTCTTTGAATCCCCTCCTGTGCCTAATAATTTGCACACAATGGGCACTCAAATTTACTAAAAGTATAGGCAAAGGTGGGCTTTAGAAAGATAACTTTATGTAGCATGGATTACAGAGGTCAGCTAAGACTACTGTTAATAGACCTGATGTTATTTCATTGACTCTTTTGGTACGCTGTTGGTGAGACTGAAAAAATAGAAATCTTAACTGAGTTAAGGTGTTCTATCACCCTCCATGTCCCAACTATAAAGTGATTTTCCATATGTCGAATTTATCCGAGAGCCCTCCCCGGGAAGTTAAAGGTGGTCTTAAGCGTGAAGGACTTTGGCCTCTCATTATTTAACTGATTAAAAGAAATAGCTTATGATAATGTTACAAAAAGGATGGAACTCATTATTACCATTAATGATACTCTCTGGGGATCTTTGAGGTTGCTTATCATGATGATGCATTCACAGCATCTACACCCCATGATATTAGGGATTTGCTTCAAAATAATCGTGAAGGGGGTGGGAGGAGCAAATGTCACAAGAGTATTCATGAGTTAATAATTATTGAAACTGGTGACGGGTAAGAGATTTCGTTATACTCTTTATACAATGTTTATACCTATTCTATAGAGTATATTTATATTCTTTTCCCATTTGTATATTTTTGGAGATTTTTCATGATAAAAAGCAAAAAAAAAAAAAAAAAATCTTTGCCTCCCAAACTGAAGATCTCACACAAAGTAGTATGTAAAGACTCAGGGGCCCCTTCACATTAGGTAGTGCATCTTAAAAACCAGTACTCCACCCAACGGATGTGTCTGTGGTGTCCAACACCCAAAGATGGATGAAAGTGTTGACATCTGGATGCCAGGTATCACTGCTGCCCCAAAGACCACTCACATCCATCCTCCTACCCACACTTGGTACCAGCTTCACTCGGCAGACCCTATGCAAGCCAATCTTCTCATTGGAAACACTGACATTGAAGGTGCCCTGAGTTCTAATAAGTGCTTGTCAGTGCTTCATTCAAGGAAACAGAAAAACAAATCAATAAAGCTGGTTTATTCTTTAGGGGCTGTGGCATCAAAGATAGAAGTCAAAAATAACAGCAATGCCAGGATTGTTGTAGGATGGTGAGACCAAGCCCCTTTAGACCATGACTAGATGGACCAACCTTATGAAATGATGGGAGGCAGGTCAAGGGAACAGGGAATGTGATTCTTCAACATCGAAATCAAAAGTGTAATGAATCAGGGCAGTAACAGATTCACTTGGGCTGGACTAGAAATTTACAGACTGTCTATCTCAGCTCCTGTCGCAGAAGGTACACAAAATATGGCCGGCTCCCGGGGCACACAGAAGACAAGCTCCAAGAAATTTCTGGAGGTACTGCTTCTGCTGGCATGAAATCCCCATTGGGGTATGGATCTCTAAGAATATGAGGTTCATTTGGAGCATAAACTGAAAACAACTGTTGCACAAACCCAGATACAGGTGGCTGTTAAGAAGTCTGTTTAACCAACAGGATTGCAAATAGCCAATCTGCAAGAGAGTTTGCTTTTAAGAGCTTGAAAGGATATCTAAGCTAAGTGGTAGCACCAACCACAAATTATTATTATTTTTTTTAATTTTTTTTTTCAACGTTTATTTATTTTTGGGACAGAGAGAGACAGAGCAGGAACGGGGGAGGGGCAGAGAGAGAGGGAGACACAGAATCGGAAACAGGCTCCAGGCTCTGAGCCATCAGCCCAGAGCCTGACGCGGGGCTCGAACTCACGGACCGCGAGATCGTGACCTGGCTGAAGTCGGACGCCTAACCGACTGCGCCACCCAGGCGCCCCTATTTTTAATGTTTAATTTTTGAGAAAGAGATTGCGCACGCAAGCTAGCAGAGGAGGGGCAGGGGTGGAGGGGTGGACAGAGGATCCGAAGCAGGCTCTGTGCTGACAACAGTGAGCCCCATGTGGGGCTTGAACTCACAAACCGTGAGATCACGGCCTAAGCCGAAGTCAAACACTTTACTGACTGAGCCACCCGGGCGTCCCCAAAAAATCATTTTAATCTAATACATACAAAACATATATATCTCACATGTGTACAAATTACGAAGCACAATAAGATGAACACTCAGGAGCCCACTGTCCAATTTAAGAACTAGAGCATTACCAGATACATCCTCCTGCCCTCCTTCCCTCTGCCCCCCTCACCAGTAATCACTGTCCTGAATTGTCTGTTTACCATTTCCTTGCTTTTTTTTTTTTATCACTTATTATGAATCTGTGAAAAAGCACATTGTTTGATTTTGCTTGTACTTGATTTATAAAAATGACCTCATAATGCTTGTACTCCCCTGGAATTTGTTTTTTTCCTACTTAACATGTTTCTAAGCTTCATTCATAGCCATGTGAGGAACTGTAGTTCATTCATTTTAATGGCTAGAATAATCCATCGTGAGAATAGACCACAATTTTTCCATTCTGCTGTGGCTATTTTCAGTGTTTCCATGCTATGAGCGGTGCTATGATCATTCTCAGACACACCAGGAGGCACATATGTACAAGAGTTTCTCTGGGTGGAAACACTGGACACCAGGCATGTGAATGTTCACCTTTACATGATAAGCGATACAAGGTAACGCCAAATTGTTTTCCAAAGTAGTTGTACCAATTTATACTCCCAGCAGCACTGTGTAAACATTGCAATTCATTTATATCATCACCAATTGCTTGTGTTGTCAGACTTTTGAATTTTTGCTCATCTAATGGCTATAAAATGGTATCTCACTGAATATCTCACTTAAATTGCATTTCCTCGTTACTAATGAGGCTTAACATATTTACCTATGCTTATTTGCCATTTGTTTTTTTCCGTGAGATGCCTGCTTTTCCTTTGTATCCATTTTTCCCCTCTGTAGGGCTTTTTTTTCTTACTGATTTTGTAGGCGTTCTTTATACACAAAGAACTGGATGGAGCTTGCAAAATACACAGTTCATCTCCCCTCATATGGCTGATGAGGAAAACAAATGCAGAGAGGTAAGGTAACTTGCCAAAGATCAATTTGTGATAGCAGACGTGCTGAGAGGAGCACCTGAAAAAATGTTTTCTAATATTTTATTTTTATTTTTGAGAGAGAGAGGGACAGCATGACCAGGGGAAGAGCAGAGAGAGAGGGAGACACAGAATCCAAAGCAGGCTCCAAACTCTGAGCTGTCAGCATAGAGCCCGAAGTGGGGCTCAAACTCACAAACCATGAGATCATGACCTGAACTCATGTTGGACGCTTAACCAACTGAGCCACCCAGGCACCCCGAGCACCTGAAACTTTTAGCCCCAAATCAAAATTATTTTCTCATTATACCATGAAAACTCCCTTTATTCATTTGTCTTGTTTTCTCTAAAAATTTTTAAGGTGCCCCGAGCAATATATGTTAATGGTAGAAAAAAGAAAAACAGACACGAGCAACAGGAAGACCGTAAAAATTTAATCCCACCTTCTAGATACAACTACTGTTCACAGTCTGCATTTGCTTTCCAGACAGTAACTATGATAGATATTTATTATGGAATGCTTACCATAGACTAATTAGTAATGGGGTGCTCACTATATGCCAGGCATGGTTCTAAACACTTTACATGCATGGCTTCTTTTTGTTTTTAAATTTTTTTTTTTTTAATTTTTTTTTTTTTTCCCAACGTTTTTATTTATTTTTGGGACAGAGAGAGACAGAGCATGAACGGGGGAGGGGCAGAGAGAGAGGGAGACACAGAATCAGAAACAGGCTCCAGGCTCTGAGCCATCAGCCCAGAGCCTGACGCGGGGCTCGAACTCACGGACCGCGAGATCGTGACCTGGCTGAAGTCGGACGCTTAACCGACTGCGCCACCCAGGCGCCCCTGTTTTTAAAATTTTTAACATTTATTTATTTTTGACAGACAGAGCATGAGGAGGAGGAGAGAGAGAGGGAGATACCGGATCTGAAGCAGGCTCCAGGCTCTGAACTGTCAGCACAGAGCCCGACGTGGGGCTCGAACCCATGAACTGTGAGTTGATGACCTGAGCCAAAGTCAGACGCTTTACTGACTGAGCCACTCGGGTGCCCCCACATGCACTGATTCTTTTGATCTTCTTCACAACGTCATGATGCAGATTATCACCTGCATTATTATATGCTGATTATCCTGAGTACAGTAGACAGAATAACAGCCTCCTAAAGATGTCCATATCCTAATCCCAGGAACCTATGAATATGTTATGTTATATGGTAAAGGAGAATTGAGGTAGCAGATGGAATTAAAGTTGCTAACAAAAATAAATCATTTTAATTTATATTTAATCCTAATTAAAATAGGGAGAGTGTCCTGGATTACTCAGGTGGGCTCAATGTTATCACAAGTGTTCTTAAATGTGTAAAAGGGAGACAGAAGAGTCAGTGTGGGAGTGATACAATCTGAGGAAGCTTTGATCTACCATTGCTGGCTTTGAAGTTGAAGGAAAGGGACCATAAGCCAAGGAATGCAGGCAGCCTATAGAAGCTGGAAAAGGGGAGAAGGTAGTCTCCCATAGAGTCTCCAGAAAGGAACAACCCTGCCAACATCTGGATTTTAGTCCAACATAGAAGACAGAGTAATGGTCTGCCAAGATGTCCACATCCTAATCTCTGGAACCTAGGAATGTCAGGTCATATGGCAAAAGGAACTTTGCAGATGTGAAGAAGAATCTGGAGATGGGAGAGTACCCTGAATTCTCCAGGTGGGCCCAATAAACCACATGAATCCTTTTTTAATAAATGGTGGAAATGTAAGATTCAGAGAGGAGATGAGACCGAAAAAGCAGAGGTTGGAGTCCTGTGCTCTTAAAATGGAGGAAGGGGCCACAAGCTAAGGAATGCCGGTGGCCTCTAGAAAAGGTAAGCTAACAAATTCTCCCCTTGAACCTCTGTAGGGGGGTGTAACCCCATACACGCCTTGATTCTGGCCCAGTGAAACCCATTGTGGACTTTTGACCAATTGTCAAAAGTTGACCAACTGTAAGATAATAAATTCGTGTTGTTTTAAGTCACTGTGACAATCTGTTAGACCAGCAACAGGAAACAAATACACCTCGTTCACAGCTGACCAAAGACACACAGCTAGTTAGTGGTAGAGATAGGAACTCAAGCCATCAGGCTCCAGAGTCCATATCTTTTACCACTATGAGATAGACATAGATAGAGATTTAAATAGTACATATATTTCAATACATGCAAATCTTCTACATTACTTTAATACCCATTCAGCACTACCATACTAAATAGTTGTGTTCCACTGAATAAATATACCATTACCATATGTTATTTACTAAATCCCCTATTACTGGATACTTAGGTTGTTTCTAATGTTTCAATATTTTAAAGTTGGCAGTGATAAACATCTTTCTAGTGATATTAATAACTTCTTTAGAAAAAGTGCTTAGAAATGCTAGGGCAAAAGAAGTGCATTTTAAAAAAATGGCCAAATTACCCTCCACAAAATAGCACTGCAATATAATTTAAAGGAAATATAATACATGAGAGCAAGAAAATACATACTTCTCATTTCTGCAACACTTCTAGTAGTAATCTACTTTTCTTATCCATGGTGTATACTTGACTTAATTGCATTTCTGTTTTTGAAGGTTTTACTATATCATTTTTTTCTAGCTAGCAAGTATTTAGCGATATCTGGACTAACCCTGTAATTTATAGATAAAGCTCCTGGGGCCCAGAGAGGTGAACAGACTAGGAAGGGCTCCCTTGGTGGGGCATGTCTGGCCAGCACTCCCTGACCCAACCCCAAGTTAGTGTCTTTCCAGAGGGGCAGTAAACTGACTCCTTGAAGACAGCCCCTAAATTGGTACCATTATTGATTTTTTTCCTTCAGAGCATGCCAGAAATCTTGTTCTCATTCAACAGAAGCATATTTTAGGGGCTCCAGATTAATAATGATCGGTATACTTAGTAAGAAAAGACAAACTTCTAGCACTTTCCTAGAGTAGTCTATTTTTCTTTTCTCATTGTGAAATTTGGTAGGATTGATGGCAGACAGCAACTTCCTCCTCCCCAATGTTTTACGTAGGAGTTTTTAGAGCGGATAACCAGAGGTTTTCCATCATTACCTTTTTACCTAAGCGTGGATCATTTTCTAACAAGGTTTGCCTGTTACCCAACAGCACTGAGGTTACTCTGTCCTGGAAGGTGACGTACACAACGGTATACACACTCCTTCCTTCTCGCTGAAGCAAACAATGAAATAGGAAAACACGCTGCCATTTTCTGACTGACCTCAATCGCCGAGGGTGGACCCCGCACGTTACATCAGCAGGCCGGCTCCATTACACTGCCCTGGGCTGTGCTCGAGCTACTGAAATATTGATTTTTACAGAGCCGGCGCACACACACTGAAAAATCAATATTCCAGTGCACACAACAGAACAGGCGGCAGAGCCCGGACCGACTCCTAGGCCCAGCAAGCACTGCCGGCAGGCCTTGGCCGAGGAGGGGGTGGGGGGCTGGAGGAGACAATGCCGGGGGAGAGGCCCCTGCAAACCCGGGAGGGGTCAGATAAACAACCACGTGTGGAGAGGGAAGAGAAAGGAGAGTGGAGAGAAAGATCCTTGAGGATAAAACAGTTGGAAGGAGCAATGATTTATCCTTCCATTGGGGGGAAATGGGGAGAAGGAGAGAGTAAATTAAGAAGAGAGGATGGGAGTAATTTTACAGGTAAGAATCTTCCCATGAATTTTTTTTGTTTGTTTTTCTGTATCATTCGGTCAGATTTATAATGGAAAAATTATAAAGATGATACAGATATTTTCTTACACAAAGGGAAAAAACTAGGCCAATCCTTATAAGTCTTTATATTTAAAAAAAAAAAATGGAGCTCCTTTCCTGTTTCTTGGTGACTAGAAGCTGGCAGATTTTGGAATAACCATCAAAGAGTCAGCATTTATAATCCGAGCTCTACCTTTGCATTGCTGTTCCTTTCTTTTCCTTGGGGAAGGGGGAGGGAGGGAAGACATCCCGGTCATGTGGCCATTCATCGATTCCCTTTCTTTCTAGAAAAGCACCTTTGGCGTGCTTGGGGAAACACGTCAGGAACTGATTCTTTTTACATGCCCCAAGACTTCTCCGGGAATTTGGAGCTCCCCAGAGTCACACCTCCACCCAGATATGGGGAGGAGAACGTGTCCCAGGTTCCACTCTCCGGTGTCCAGTACTAGGCAGAGGGCGGGGTGGAGACGGACCGGCCTTTTGGTTAGTTCTTGTAGACATGTTAAAAAAAAAAAAAAAACAACCAAAAAAACAACCACCAGAACTGTCAACTTTAGTTAGCATTTTGGCCTCTTTTTATTTGGGGGCGGGAGAAGGTAGTTAATTAAAAGGGAATACTTTTAACCTCGATGAATTCTTGATTTTGCTTTGTCCTAGAATTCTCTTACCGGGAATCTCGCTATTAGTTGTAACTCCCTGCCAGAGGAGGAAACTGCCCTCCCCGGGGTTTCCATTCCGTTCTCTGCCCTGCAGGCAGCGTTGCCGCTTCCTCCTCCCAGCCCAGGAAAGACCCGGGGTCCAACCTGGGTTTGGATTCGGGTCTGCTCTGGTGGAAGGGGCTCCAAAGGAAGCGGGCATTCCGAGGCACCTTGCAAAACGAGGGATCCTCAGGCCGACTGCTATCGGCCGGGTACAGGGACCAGTAGTCAGCGCCGGCGGCAAAAGCAGCAGGGTAGCGGGGGGGGGGGGGGGGGCCGGGGGGGCGGGGCCGGACGCCAAGCCAGGTGGCCACCTGGAGCGCCCCGCCCCACGTGGCCCCTCCCCGGCCCGTCCTCCGCCCCCACCCCGTGCGCCCCGCCCACTCCCGCCCCGCCCCCTCCCCCTCCCCCAGCCCCGTGCGGCCGCACTATTTGCATAAGGAGGCGGCTCCAGGGCCCGCCCGGGGCGCACGTGACCTCGGGGGAGGCGGAGGGAACCTGCTGACTTGACACGAGCCGCTGTGCGGCTCCCCTTGGCGCGGAATAGCTAGAGCAGCCGTGACCTCCGACCCCGCCCGCCGGCAGCCAATAAGAGCGCAGGTCGTCTCCAAACCCAAAATTTCCACGTCGGCAAAAGTCAAGATGGAAGGGAGCGGAGCGGAGCGCGAAGGGGGGAGCCCGCCCGGAATGCCTGGCGGCCGGCGCTGGAGTGGCAGGCTGGGGAGCCTGCGGCGGGCGCCGAAGGGGCCACACGGGAGGGCACCCCGGCCTCCGTCGGCCGGAGCGCGACCACCCGCCCCTAGCCCCAGGCGCCTCTGGGAGCCCCGCACTTTACCAGCCGCCTGTGCACCCCGGCCCAGGGGACGCAGCCCACTGCACGTCCGGCCCGGGCTATGGGGGGACGTAGGGGAGGGGACGGTGGCGGGAGGTTTGGGGGGGAGGTGGGGAAGACACTTTCCAGACCTGTTGCACGGGTGCAACAGCTGTTCAGGTGCGGTACGTAGGGGGAGGGGGTGATCGGGGTGAAGAAGGAGGGTGGTCTCCTATGCTGTAGGGGCTGGGAGTGCAGGGCGGGGGCTACAAGTAGGGGGCTGTGTGCAAGGGGAAAGGTTGTGTGCAGACGAGTTCCACGGGAAGCTTTCTGCCTAACGGGGCAGGGAGAATCTCAGAGTGGGTGGGTGGAGCGGAGGGGAGAGGACTGCATGGACGCGAGTTCTGGGGCTGGGCGCGGGCTATGGGAAGACCGGGAATAAAGTGGTGGGGAGGCGAGATGCTGTGGCGGTCCCGCAAAACCTTGCTTTCCTGAGTATCCCATCTGTGGGACATTTCCTGGGCCTGTTTTCGCCCCCCCCCCCCCCCGTTAACTCTTTCAGCTCCGAGAATTCGTCCTCGTGCGGTCCCCTCCCCCACCAACTTTCCAGATGGGAAGGTAAAAGTTGCCACAAGTTTAGACGGAGTGAGTTAGCCGCTTGCAAAAGTTTAAATAGCAGGACCGAGGAGGAGGTGGGGTTCGGGGTGGGGGGGAAATGAGTTCTACTCTGGGCTGGGTGGGAAGGAGGGGGAGGAGGGTGTGTGATTACTGCAGCCTGTTTGCTGTGACATTGCAACCAGAATTTGTCGAACCGGGCTGTTAAAACACCATTTCGGTCGGGCATTTGCTCTTGCTGACTGCGGCAGTAACTTTCCATAATTAATGACCCGTTCCATTATCGGTCGCATCCTGAGCTAAATTGCTTTTAACGAGTTACGCTTCTTTGTCTTCGTTGGGGGTGGGGAGCACACCTGCGGGCAGAAACTTCTGGAGGAAGACAGCCTGTTTGGTCTTTTGAGGCAAAGTTCTGAGACACTCCGACTCTGAATATGATAGAAGTCAGTGCACTACAGAACTTTGTCTCTAGAGACTGTGGTCGCCAACACCATCACCGCTAGGGCTTCGGACGCCCGGGTCGGGTAGCCCTGGTGGCCACGTCGCTGCGCCTTTCCCTTGGGGGAGGGGCGAGGCCAGAGAGGGGTCCAAGTGCTGCCCAGGAGCTTAGCCAACTCTTTTGAAGCCCGGGAGTTAAATCATGTAAATGAGAATGAAAATCCTCCCATTTTATCTTGGTGGACTCCTCACTGCAGAGTTTGGGGTTTAAAAAAAGGCCCAAAACTTTGGGCTTTGCAAGTTTATTTAAAAGGCACTCCAAAAACTGGCCTCACTTATGGAAGGAGAGGAGAGCCCCAGGTTTATTAATTGGCATGTGGGTGTTCAGTGCCTTACAGGAATTGAAACTCTCTCCCCGTGAAGAAGGAAATGTATTTGTACAAAAACCATTGGTAGTGGTCCTTTTACTCAAGTGACCTGCTAGATAAGCGAGATCCTGCAAGCACTGAGTTCGGGGATCTGTTCTCCCTTCTGTTTCTGATTTAGGTCTGATTCATTTTTATTTTTTAAAATAGACTTCATCAATCTAAAGGGAGCACTGTTTCCAAGAAAGCATTTTGAAGGACAGTGGGGGGATATTTACACTGTCCTTCAGTGGGGACAGTAGGGATACTTCACACAGAGACACTGCTCTTCTCATCCTTGCTGGAATGTGGGTTTTGGTTGGTGAGTTCCTTTCAATAGCTTGCTCTGTGCAATGGGCCAGTGACTGGCACCAAATTTTAGTCCTGTTGTATCAACATTGCCTTATTTTGATTTTATGAGCCTTTGGCTGGAGCTGATTAATCCAGGGACTCACAAAAACTCCTTATTAACGAAGGCATTTATCCAACAAATATTCACAGAGTGCCTGCTAGGTGGCAGGCACAGGATGATGAGCAAAAAAGGAAGTGGCTCCTGTGTCAAGTTGCTGACAGTCAAGTGAAGGAGGGACTTCCATTTGATGTAATTCGTAGGATGCTTCAGAAGCCTTGGGGTTGGCTGTTAGTGTCTCTGTGACACAAATATCATTTGAAAAAGCCACTTTTTACTTGGTTGTATTCCAGCTGGCGTATCAGTGGGAGAGGGGTACTAATGGAGGAAAGACCAGTTGAGTAAGTCAGTTGCTCAATATTAGAGCTTAATGGTAGGACTTAGGAGTTGCTTTTCACAGGAATGATGTGTCCTGATGCTAAGGCAGCCTATATTCTCTTCTATGTGGCTGTTACCCATTCTCCCACCTTTCCGTCCGTGACCGTTTTGCTTTAGTTCTTTAATCCTTCGCCCAAAAGATGGCTAAATTATGTTTTTGCAGTAAAATAAAGTGATTCAGACTCATGTTCTTGTATTCATTTGAAATGTATGATACGCTTACTTGTAAAAAGGATTCTTTCCACCGTGTTGTGTGGCTGAATGTGTCCGTGAGGTATTCTGAAAATACCGACCTCCAAGGAAACTTCAACTTTGTAAGAGGATGCGTGTGGCTGTCCAAGGGTGTGGGGAGGGAGGAGTGGTTGATGGCGAGAACAGTCATCAAGCAAAGAGATGAAGTCAGAGTCTCCGCCAAAGAAGGGTAAGGTTTGGAGTCCCTGACACGATTCTGTCTGGTTTGACTTTATGCTTAAGTGGCACGCTAAGAAATCTGCTTTGTCTCCTACCTGTGACTACTGGTGAGGAAAGGGACTGGTAGACAGGAAGGCTCTGGCTTATGCTGCGCTGATGGTGATGAACAGGAACTGGGACAATTGGCAGTCCAGGAGTGCTTACTGTAAACCTTGCATTGCTTCATAGACAGTCACCAGCCTGTGCATCGTCACTCCCTTAGGATCAGGTGCTATTCTAGGTGTTAAGGATGCAGCGGTGAGTGAAATAAGCCGAAGTCCTGGTCCCCTTGGAGGTCGTTCTTGTGCCAGAGGCAGACAATACAAATACAGGAAAGTGGGGAGCATGCCAGGAAAGGGAGAACAGGGTGCAGTGGGGAGGCTGGGTGCTATTAGAACTTGGGTCACCAGGCCAAAGGACACCATCATCAGTGCCTACTTTGCATGGCCCAGGCCCTCCTGTCTTCATTTTCAACATTTCAAGTGAATAAACCAAATAATAGGTGCATTGGAAAGCATCTATCACTAAACCTTGGTGGTCTTCCACTTATTTTTAAAGCATTTTTTATTTTTCCAAGTGCAAAGATTGGGAAATGTGAGGGATGCTAGGAAATCTGCCATGAAAAGCTGGGGAAGCACAGATCACTAGATCACTGTGATCATTAGGTCACCGACCCCTTCCTCACATATGTAATGTCAAATCCCATCTTTCAGCAACAATTGTAGGATTCTGGGGAACCTTGTGTCTCTAAGAGTGTTAATTCCAAAGAACACCACCCCCCTCCCGCCCCGGGAGCTCTCAATGTTCTTCAAATAGTGGGGGCAGGGGGCACATATTCCTTAGGATACCCAGGAGACAGAGGAGTCCACCGTCAGTCCACATGTGATTTCAGGAACCACTGTTTTGCTAAACTCTTGCTATTTGACTCAAATTTTTCTTCCTCGTGGGCAGTACACACAGGGAGCTTTCATGGGGTAATCACTACAGACACAGAGAAACCTTAGAAATACAAAAGCTGTAGGCAGGAAGAGAAAAAGGCAGAACTCATTGTTCACACTGCTGTATGTGATGTGAAGGAAATAAAAATACGTGTCACTTTGGTAGCCTTGGAGGAACCAGATGGAAGATGATGTCTCTTCTACAGACTTCTAGCAATATTAGACACAGGTCTCATGATTGTGATCTGTGAATTCATTAAATAGGCACTAGGAGAGCTAACAATGGCTTCACTACAGCAGAAAGCCTGAAATGACTGATTTGTTCCTCAGATGTGCCTTTCTTTCTGCCATTTTAATAGGAAAAGACTGAAAATAGCTGGTAGTTACACAGTACTTAATTTGTGCCAAGCACTTTATAAGCATTTGCATATGTTAAATCATTTACTCTGAGGTCAGTACTGTTAATATTCCCATCTTACAGAGAAGAAAACTGAGGCACAAAGACTAAATAACTTGCCCAAGGTACACAGCTGGTCAATGGCTGAAGCAAGGTACAGACCCAGGCAGTCTGGATTAGTCTGTGACCTGAGCAGCCACACTTTACTGGGTGTCATTCAGTTGCTTAATTGGTTACAACATAGTACAAAGCCTGGAGTCCAGGTTCAAAATTAAAAGCACTGAACACGATTAGGTCTTAGCTGAATGCAAATCATCAGGCTGTCTTTAATGTGTGTGGTTGGTTTGCCGGGCCCTAAGATAACACTGCTTTGGGGATTATTTTACTATTTTCAGTCTACTGGTCACTTTTGCCACTGGGCAGAATTGAATGCTGAGAAAAAAATAGTTTCTTCAATAAATGTCCTGGTTGATATGGTACAAGCAAAGCAACAGAAGCAGAAAAGAACAAAATTGTGTTAATGCATTCAACAACCTCTGCGTTCCCACCATGTGAACGCCCCTGGATGTAAGCAGTTTGGGGTTGTGTGAGACATCCGGGGCCCTGGGAGATACTACTAACTCAACCGAGAATAGGAAGGCTTCCTAGAGGAGGTGATAACTGAGCTGAATATGGAGAGATGAGTGAAGGTAGCTGACTGAAGGGCAGGAAGGGCCTTCTAGTTCAAAGGAACAGCAAAAACAGGCATGTCTGGAATTAGCAAGTCCTTACGTGTGGCAGGCAGAAACATCACGGGTAAGTCAGCGACAGGAAAGGAGGCTAAGGAGATTGGCAGGGGTAGACCATGAAGGGCCTTGGGTGGTGTGTTTAAAAATGTGAACTTCATCCTGAAAACCAAGGGAAGCAAGTAAACGGTCTGGAGCAGGGAAATGGCCTGCCCAGCTCTGCTTTTTCAGGAAATGGGATTCTGGCAACAAAGGGAAGGGTGAATTATTTAGAGATGGACTCTAGCAAGTTATGAAGCCATTGGAGTCAGGCAGGGAGATACCATAAGAGCCAGTGGGACGCACAGGGGGAGTGTGGAGGGGCGTAGGAGGAGAGCAGGAAGACCAGCTGACCTGGGGCAGCACATAAGAACTTCCAAGAGAGCCTGCTCCCGAGGCCCTTACATTTTGCTGCTGGTACTCACCCAGGGAATAAAATTGGCGCCGAACTGCATTGTGTATGATATTTCGAAATATTTAACTTGCTTGGCTATAATCCCAAGTTAATTCTGGGAGTGTAATATTGGAACCATCTCTTTAACCCTCTATGGCATTTCGAATGGCTGTGAGATGCCTCATCATTTGTGTACCACTAAGAAAGAAAAAGTGTTCCCAATTATACTACGACACAGTGCTTATGTATCTTTGTTTTTTTAAAGGTCTCTTTTAGATTTATTAGGATATAGATTTTTAAAAATCAGTCAGGGGGCACATGGGTGGCTCAGTCAGTTGAGCATCTGACTTTGGCTCAGGTCATGATCTCATGGTTCGTGAGTTTGAGCCCCTCGTTGGGGCTTGCTGCTGTCAGCGCAGAGCCCGCTTAGGATCTTGTGTCCCCCCTCCCCCCGCCTCTGTCCCTTCCCCGCTCATGCTCTGTCTCTCAAAAATTAAATCTTCGAAAAGAATCAGTCAGAACCCCAGCAGAAAACAAAGAGCACCCTTTCAAGGTAAGGACACTGAAGGAGGTTTGATGATGAGAATATTTACAAAGTATGTGAGCAGGGAGGAGGGAAGTGCCACCAGGGGCTGGCCACAGTGGGGAGCAGAAACCGCTCCCAGGCTGCAAGTGGTGCACATCTGATCGGGAAAGGAATGGGGGGGGGGGGGGGACCACACAGAATATAGCCTCCTGTGGAGGAGTGCAGCCTTTGCCAACAACCCACTGCCCGGCAGGGAGGGAGCAAGGGAGTGAATACACTGACCTCTCTCCTCTGCTCTCCAGGCTGCTGCCATTGCTTCCCATTGGCTGAACCCAATTGGAACCCAGCCTCAAGGGGCCTAGCCAACACAACACAGTCCCTAGAGATCAGCCTCCCTAGCGAAAGGTGGAGGGTACAAATGGCTGGTCAAATAGGGAACTGCCAGAATGGAGGTTTTTATCTCCTGTCACTCTTGTGCATACATAACAAGAAAAACTATCAGAGAAACAAATTGCTTGATGTATGCCTAGAGCTTCATATTCAGAATCCTCAATGTTTAATTTTTTCACATAGTCTTATCCTTTGTGCCAACAAGAACACAAGTCAGAATGCAGTGTTTCTTTTGGAGGGAGGGGCAGAGAGAGAGAGAGAGAGAGAGAGAGAGAGAGAATCCCAAGCAGGCTCCACGCTGTCAGCACAGAGCTCAATCCATGGGGCTCGATCCCATGAACCCTGAGATCATGACTTGAGCCGAAATCAAGAGTCAGATGCTTAACTGACTGAGCCACCCCAGCTGCCCCAAGATGCAGTGTTTCTCAGAAGGGTGTCCCACTATTGTCTCCGCATCTAAGCCACTGACATCCTGCGAGGTTGCTGCTGGGCCTTTTTTTTTTTTTTTTTTTAATTGTAGTAAAATGTATATAACATGAAATTTACCATTTTAACCATTTTTGCAGTGTGCACTTCAGTAGCATCAAATATGTTCACGCTGTTGTGCAATCTATCACCACCATCCATCTCTAGAACTTCTTCATCACCCCAAACTGAAACTCTGTACCCTTTAAACATTGACTCTCCATGATGCTGGGGCTTTCCTGACCTTACCAGAAGGGGCAACAGATTTTCAGATCGAATTCATGCAGATAGAAAATGTCAATGAGATGATACCGGCTGTCTGGTTGACAGCATTTAGAAGGTATTAGAAGCTGTAAGAGGCATCCTAATTGCAGAGAGATTAAAATGTGGAAAAATATGGTGCTTAGAATCAATGAAATAGGATGAATCTCTCTACAGTAGCACTGAACAACCGATGTTTCACTAATGGGTTTCAGGTGGGCCACAATATCATTCTCCCCTGCTCTCCGTGAGATAGGCAAGCCCTAGGGCAGCTGGAATCCTTGGGTTGGAAACCCTTGACCTGGAGTATCATTACCCATTTACCCCAATGTACCCTAAAATATTACCATTTACTGTATACCATGATATGAAAAGGCTAGAAGAATCTCTAGACTGGCCAGATTTCTGATTTTATATTTAGTATAGTGTCATCTGTATGCATTAGAAGGCAGAGGAGACTGATGGATATGCTGGGACTAGTGTAGCAGTAAAGCTACACCCTGTTCCAGGGAATGGAAGATATATTGAAGCCATTGAGATCCTTCCCGCATTCATGCTATGAAAAGTTTAAACAGAAATGACTTAAGGGTGCTTATCAGGGGAAAGCCCACACATGCCCTTTCCACCAGCAATGCCACTTGTATTGGTTAGGATAGTTTTGACCAAGTAATATAAACCCAAACTCAACTGGCCAAAAGGAAAAACAACTTCTCTCACTTAGAAGAAGTCCAGAAGGAGGGAGGCTTCGGGGCTGGTTAATTCAGCAGCTCAACAGTGCGTTAAGGATCCCGGGAGTTTCCATCTTTCCCCTCTGACATCAGAGGGGGTTTCTTTGCCTCGTTTCCAGGCGAAGTCCCCTCTCATGGCTGTGTGAAGGTTGTAGCAACTCGAGAAGTGACAGAAGAATGTCCTTGAGCCCCTTGTATTTTCAAGGCCCCCAGCCACTTTCTGCTATTTTCCAGAATCGAATTGGATGTCCATTCACCAATGACTACCAGCGGGAACAGGGCCACGTGACTGGCTATTCCAACCAGAACTTCGTTTGACTCAGGAGGTGTTGAGGGGCACCCTGAACCAAATCAATTCTGTTAGCGAGGAAGAGATGAGGGGAGGGGTGTCTTTTGGGTAGGCCAAAGAAGTGTCTGCTGGCCCCTTTTAGGGAGCAGTCTCACAAAGCTGCAACTCCATGGCAATTGTACACTCGTTGCGGTATTATTATTATTATTATTATTATTTTTATTTTTTTAACGTTTTATTTTATTTTTGAGACAGAGAGAGACAGAGCATGAACGGGGGAGGGTCAGAGAGAGAGAGGGAGACACAGAATCCGAAACAGGCTCCAGGCTCTGAGCGGTCAGCACAGAGCCCGACGCGGGGCCTGAACTCACGGACCGTGAGATCATGACCTGAGCCGAAGTCGGACGCTTAACCGACTGAGCCACCCAGGCGACCCCGTTGCGGTATTATTTTTAAAGGCAAAAGTTTAGAATTAACCAAACTGTCCATCAATAGAAGAGCAGGTCATAAGTTACGGTACAGCCATATAATGAAATAGTTATTAGGAAAGAGTGAGGGAGATACATATGCAACCAACATGGAAAAATGAGTGAGATAGTTCTCAGTAAAGAAAATGTAGAACACTAAAGGGCAGGTTGGTCCTATTTTGATCCATTTATGTGCACTCATGTCTACATATACTCAAAAACTCAAAACAGAGTTTGTGAGTTCTGATCTGAAGGGGATTCAGATAGGTTGGTGGCCGAGAGAGGAACTTCCGCTCAATAGGTTATACACTTAGAAAATTTTTTTTAATGTTTATTTATTTTTGAGAGGGGGGAGGGGCAGAGAGAGAGGGAGACACAGAATCCGAAGTAGGCTCCAGGCTCCAAGCTGTCGGCATAAGAGCCGGATGCGGGGCTCAAACTCACAAACCGCGAGATCGTGACCTGAGCCGAAGTCCAACGCTCAACAGACTGAGACACCCAGGCGCCCCTAGGTTATACACGTTTGGTTGTTTGACTTTTTGTTAGTTCAATACAATACGTTTGTGATTTAAAGAGAAAAAGTAAATTTGCCACGTGGGAAGAAGTCAAATAGAATGTGACCAGGACAATAGTATATTACTTAACAATAATGAGATAATACTCCTCTCCGGCATTGCAGCCACATGTATAAATAAATTCATCCCCATTTTATTACTGTCTTTTTTGGAGTCTCATGCCCACACTGGAGGTGCCAATCTCTGGTGGCTACCAGTGTACCCTCTTGAGCTGGGCTGTCCAATACTGTAGCAACTAACCACATGTGTCTATTTACATGTAGATGAGTGAAAATGAATTAAAACGAGCAGTTCGATTCCTCAGTCACACTAGCCACACTTCAAGCACTCGGTAGCTACCTGTGGCCGGTAGCTACCGTGCTGGATAGCTTGGATTATAGAGCGCATCAGTCGCTGCAGAAAGGTCTGTGGGACTGTGTGGCTCTAAGCCCGGCTGCTTGAGTTCAAGTGTGGGCTTCGTTTCTTAGTAGCCTTGTGGCTTTGGGCAAGTTATGTAACATCTTTGTTCCTTTCTAGGCATTAAAATAGGGATAGTGGTTGGGGCGCCTGGGTGGCTCAGTCGGTTGAGCGTCTGACTTTGGCTCAGGTGACGATCTTGTGCTCTGTGAGTTCGAGTCCTGTGTTGGGTTCTGTGCTGACAGCTCGGAGCCTGGATCCTGCCTTGGATTCTGTGTCTCCCTCTCTCTCTGCCCCTTCCCTGCTCGTGCTCTGTCTCTCTCTCTATCAAAAATAAATAAACATTAAAAGAAGTTTTTTTTAAATAGGGATAATGATCGAACTTACCTCACAGAACTGTTGAGCAGATTAAAATTCTTAGTGCCTGGTACATGATTAATTGTCGGTAGGGTTGCCTGTTATTGTGATAACTATTATTGAGAACATTTCGACCAGCCTTGACTGAGCACTCCACCAAGTGCTGGGCATTGTCCTCACATCTTTATTTTTTGGGTAAAACTGAGGTTTGACAAGTGAAGTAAAGCGACCCCCTGTCACTAGAAGAGGCAGGGCAGAGCCCGAGTCCGGTTCCATTCCAAGGCTTGCCCTCTTTGATGTTTACTCTGTAAATGACCTTTTTTAAAGGGGTTGGGAGGACTGAGTAGTTAACCCTCCCTCTGACATCCTTGCCTCCTTCCTGCTTTTCTCTTCCCTTTCTGTACAAGAGCTGATGAATTCAAAAGGATGATAAGATTTTAGATTTCTGATTAACTTTGTTTCTTTTGTCTTTTTTTGATGGTGGGAGGGTTGGAGACGAGAGGACAATGAAATATCTTATCAGCTGACTACCCATTTTCTGTGGTGTGGGAATACTCTCAGTTTCTTCTTGCAGGTTTTCCTACAGTCGAGTAGCCCTTTTTAAAAAGAAAACACTTTTGACCAAACTAAAGAAGGGGAGATCTTGCTAGAAGATAAAGCAGGAAGAGACAATCATCTTCAAGAGCTCCTAATCAAAGTTAAAAATCATCATATGTCTCTGCTTAAAGGTTCAGTTACACATACGCCTGGCTTGAGGGGAGGAGGTCTGTAGGAAAGGATGTGGATAACTGTAGACATTTATTCAGGAGGCTTTCAAAAGGAGGCTGGAGGTGCCATTTTCACTCCCACTTGTGGGAGGGGACTCGTGTCTGTCACGTCTTGAGCGAGACCTGGGTTCGTTTACACTGGTGGAAATGGCACCCTTAATTGGAGAACCTTTAGAATTGATTTCCTGATTGTGCCGCATGCTGTCAAAAAGATGTGTTCCATTTCAGCGGTGAGAATAAACCCCTGCAACAGCACAGAAAAGAACTGGTATCTGCAGATAAGGTCTTGCTTTGTATTTCATTTCTTAAGCTACAATTCCAGTTGGCTACCGTTTCCCTGTGAGTCAACATTTATATTGAAGTTATTACCATGAGCTGAAGTGCTATGGAAAATACGCCTTCAATTTTTTCAATCTTCCTAAGCTGAGAGAGAGAAAGAAATAGTGTGTGTGTGTGTGTGTGTGTGTGTGTGTGTGTGTGCTGGAGGAGAGGAAAGACAACTAATGCAGCTTTTGAAAGGCCATTGAGAATTGGTTTGCTAGGGTGTCATGATGTTGTGTCTGGGGATTAAAGAAAACAAAGATGCTTAAGCAAGACCATCTTGGGCTGTTAAACCATGTGATGTGAACCGTTGACCAGGATTTATCGGTACCCTGTAAAAACAGAAAATTGAATTTAGTTCATCTTTCTAGCCCCCAAATACTGATTTTGACATCATTTGAGGTGCACTGCTATAAAATGAATTGTGGATAACTTACCTTGAAAGATTTGAATAGAATTTGGATAGAAAGAACAGGCTCTTGTAGGGAACTTTTACTCTCTTATGCTGTTTCTTCCTCTCCAATGCAAATCATGAGGTTTCTTTGTTTCTGAAATATGATTTATTGAAAATAACCTGTAGTACAACACCTAGAACCATTGACCACGCTGACTTCAGTTCTAAGCTCCATCATGGCAGGGTCCTATGTGCTTGATTTGTTGCTACAACCCAACACCTATCACTACTCCTGGCACATAGTGGCCATTCCATAAGTGTGTGAATTGGTTTGTGGCTCCTAGGCTGTGTGTGTGTGTGAGTGTGTGTGTGTGTGTGTGTGTGTGTGTGTGTGTAAGTATCTTTAAGAGTTAATATGATTTCAATTTGTTTGCACTGATGTTGGCTTCTGAGATGTTTGACATGATGAAAGGTGAGATCACCATATCCTTCTACATATATGCTTGCCAAGTTTTTCTGCTGTGAAATTAGTTTAAAGCATACATTTCTCTTCCAACATTTCTTTTTAGGTTGATCCTGGATTGAGAAGTTTCCAGCCTGGAATGATTACAATTGAAAGAGGTTTTTTTCCTTATTCTTCCTGATGCCGACACACCCACTGCTCTCTTTTAAAACATCAACATTACCGGGCGCCTGGGCCATTCAGTAAGTTAAGCATCCAACTTCGGCTCAGGTCATGATCTCATGATTTGTGGGTTCGAGCCTGGCATCAGGCTCTCACCCTCTCAAAATAAATAAAGAAACACTTAAAATATAAAAAAAATAAAACAATAACATTACATCTTGGATTAAAGTTATAAAGCCCCAGGGATCTTAAGACTGGGGCCTGCCCATCCCAGAGGGTATATGAAGACTTTAAACGGGATACTCGAGCATTGACATGTGAAAATGGATTTTGTATCCTCAACTTCCCCATTGGTGATTTTCTAAAACTGCCCTGCATCAGAACCATGTGGACTCTGGTTGTTTATCCTTTTCCAACATCCTTCTGCCACTCACTCTACAAATGAAAGGCTCTTTCTTTCTCTTACCTTCGCCCATCCCAAATCTTTCTGAAGTATGTTGCCTGGGGTATAAAAACCTTTGAGAAGCCAAAGGGGCACTTTCATTTGATGACATACATTGATTAAATGCCTACTATGTGCCAGGCAGTTCTGGACGATGTGCTACAGCAGTGAAAGGCAGTAAAGAGTCTCTCCTCAGGAAGCTTCATTCGTCAGGAAGAGACAGCCAACAAGCAAAAAGGTGTTATCTGGGCTCCTTCCTCTAATCAAGGCCCTAGAACTTTCCCTTGACTTTCCTAAAGAAATGGTTTCCAGGAAAATTTCCCTTCTTGGGTTTGATAATTATTAATCAAAACTTCTAACGTAATTACATTATTTTGCTCAGTTGTGTACTCCTAATTATAATACAGACACAACCTAGAAAAACTAGTTAACACTTGGAATGGCATGGTCATGAGGACCTAAAATAAATTTAAATCAGAATTCATATACATATCTTGACCATCAAGCAGTATGGTAGGGTAATCAATGAATATGTAAAAAATTACATCATGAAAAAAATTCTGTGGGAAAAGTAGAATAAATTAAAGTTTTAGAGAAAGAACACAATAAATATTCTAATTATTAACTAAGAGCATGTTCATACATTTTTATTTTTTTAATTTCTTTTTAAGTTTATTTATTTATTTTGGGAAAGAGAGAGAAAGACTGCAAGCTGGGGAGGGGCAGAGAGAGAGAGAGAGAGAGAGAATCCCAAGCAGGCTCCAAGCTGTCAGGGCAAAGCCCAACATGGGACTTGATCTCACGAACCATGAGATCATGACCTGAGCTGAAATCAAGAGTCAGCCGCTTAACTGGCTGAGCCACCCAGGCGCCCCTTGTTCATATATTTTTAAAACGGATAATTTGTTGCTATGACATTTTTTTTTAAACGTTTATTTTTGAGACAGAGAGAGACAGAGCATGAGCAGGGGAGGGGCAGAGAGAGAGAGGGAGACACAGAATCTGAAGTAGACCCCAGGCTCTAGGCTGTCAGCACAGAGCCTGACACGGGGCTTGAACTCACAGACCGTGAGATCATGACCTGAGCCGAAGTCGGCCGCTCAAACAACTGAGCCACCCAGGTGCCCCAAGTTGCTATGACATTTAAGTTTCATCGGATACATAAAAAAGAACAATGTCAGAATTTTATTTTCAAATCTCAATATTTACAATGGCCAGAAATTGCATCCTTTGAAATTATTTAAGCTTATGAAAAATGTTAAGCACTTACATTTGTGCTGAGGGCACGTAATTTTTTCAAAGTTCTTGCGATGGAGTGGGGCAGGGGAGCTACATAAATAAACTTGTGGAGAGCAAACTCTAGCTCACGTGTTTTGGAAAGGGAGCTGCTAGGTGAATGGCCCAAGAAACCTGTGACAACATTGCCTGGTTGTAACTCGTATCTGGCAGAATCATCCGAAAGCTTTCCCTGAAAGGGAGAGGAAAAAAAGTATGCACATCGCTTATAAAATGTTGCCGTAATAATCACTGGTTGTGAATGACCAACATAAATATGAGTGATTAAATTTTGCAGTCATTTGGGATTGTCAACTCTAGAGGCCAAAAATGATGATAACATTAGATACTACTCAAGGTTGATGAACCACTCTGCAGCTATAATCCTGAAGGGATTCATACTCGGCCGCTAGCATCAATGGATGTGGAGCCCCCGTCACAGGGAACTTGCATGAACAAAGTCAAGTTTGATAGAACCTCGCTGTGGATCAGCACGCTCGTTATGTACAGCCGTCTGTGTTGTGAAACATGGGAGCCCTGTTGTACTTCACGCCTGCGACACACACTTATTGAGCACTTACTACGTGCCAGGCGTGGTGCTAAGGGGTAGTTATATTCTGGTGAGCAAAAGGACATGACCTGACCTTAGAGGCTGGGCTCAGTGTCCACCTCCTGGGGAGGACCGGCTGAGCTTTGCGTAAAGCTGCTGCTAATACTTACCAGTACCACCTGTATTAACTCCAACCCTAGTCACTGCCACCAAGATTGCTACGCAGGTCCCGTATATCTTGTTTCCAGAGGCACCGTTGGAAAGAGCACCAACCTGGAAGTTGTTTTTTTCTAACGTGCCAGGCCCTGTTGTGAACAGACCTTGCCTCACTTATGCCTTGCAACTGCCTACTATCGTGTCCCTTTTACAGATGAGGCCACTGAGGCACAGGGAAGTTAAACAACTTGCTCAAGAGCACACAGCTCTGAAGTTGTGGAGCTTGGATTCAATCCCAGGCAGTCCAGCTCCGCGATACTGACTCTTCTCTCTTAATCATAATAGAATTAAGAGTTAATATTTATGGAGCACTTAGTCTGGATCAGGCCTTGCGCTAGCCACTTCACATAAGTTATCTAATTTAATTTGCACAGTAAAGTCACTCTGGTGTATTATGTCTAATTTACAAGGAAACAGAGACGTAAAGCCGTTAAGCAACTTGCCGGGGATTGCAAAGCTGGCAAGTGGCAAAGCCAGGATGCGGAGCCGGGATTCCAGTCCAGATGCCCCAAGGACCATGTTCTCCAGGTCTATAGCAGCCCGTTTCCAGGGGTGCTTGCACAGCTGATGCCTTAATTCAGGGCTTCCTTCATCAGGGCCTCCCTGGCCACCTTTCACCCCATCCCTTACCCACCTCCAGAAACTGCCACCGCGTCTCAACACACCATTTAATTAATTTCAACTGCCTCACCCTAGAAATCTTTACTGTCGCTGTTACTGAACAGATTTTACAAGTGCCAGAATTGCTTTAGTGACCAGGGTAGGAGGTACAGAAGTGACACAGAATCTGAATCTTGACAGCTGATATCACAAGCCTTGGGATGTCAATGTGTTTCACAATGGTGCATTTTGGGGGGGGTGGGGGGAGGTCATCATCAAACTGTAGGGTAAAAACAAAAGCTGGTTTTTTCTGCTACAAGCATCATAACCTGACTTTGGAACGGCTGGTACGAAACGGTGACTTCTGGCTGCTTGTTTTCACAAACGAGCACTCACAAGGAAATGGATGCGCCCCCGCCCCCCCCCCCCCCCCCCGCCCCCAAGCAGCTGCCTCAGAGGTCAAGCTGCTGTTCAAGCCGTGGCTAGCACAGTTCACAGTTGAGACGCTGGCCAGAGAACCAGCCAATTGCCACTTACGAGCAAAGAGACATACAAATGCAGGCACGCTGGCGGGGGCTCGAAGCTCAGAGAACACATCCCCTTTAGCGAAGGATTTGTTTATTTCATGAACATTTCTTAAGGACCTGTTACTCACCAGATGCTGTGAAGTACTGGTTTTATGAAGATGAGTAAGATATAGTTCTTGCCTACAGAGACTCAGAACCTGAAATGATAGATAAACATGCACATAAATCCCTGTACCTTACTGTGGCAGGTGGGTATTTAAAAGACTGGGGTGGTGGGGCGCCTGGGTGGCTCAGTTGGTTAAGCGTCCGACTTCAGCTCAGGTCATGATCTTGCAGTTCATGAGTTCCAGCCCCATATCAGGCTCTGTGCTGACAGCTCAGAGCCTGGAGCCTGCTTTGGATTCGTGTCTCCCTCTCTGCCCCAACCCTGCTCATGCTATGTCTGTCTGTCAGTCTGTCTGTCTCTCTCAGAAATAAATAAACGTTAAAAAAATTTTTTTTGAAGATGGGGGGTGGCACGAGGGAAGCCGTGTCCATCCAGTTCCAGAAGTGAGGGTTTGGGAATACTTCCCAAAGACAACTGTGTCTAAACGAGGCAGCTGGCTCTCTCCAGGCACTGAATCTGACAGCACCTTGATCTTGGACTTCCCAGCCTCCGGAATTCTGAGAAACAAAATTCTGTTGTTCATGAACCACCCTGTCTAGGGTGTTATGTTATGGCAGCCCAGATAGCCTAACACAGGTGGATACTCCACACCTGGGTCTTGAAGGATAAACAGGAACCCAAAGATGGAGAGAAAAGAGAAGAGCACCCAGAGAGCAGCGTGCAGAAATGCATGGGGTCAGTGGGTTGCACGGTGAGACTGGGATCCCGTAGGGGCTGTTGTAGCATGGGCTTGTATATGTAGGAGGCAGAGGACGAGGTGAGCGAGGCAGGCAGGGCCCACATATCATGATGGGCTCTATCTATGAAATGCCAGCGGATTTGGACTTGGGGTTGAGTGCCACGAGGAGCCCCAGAGGGACTGTAGACAGGAAGAGATGTGGTCAGATGAGCATTTTGAAAAATAGCTCCCGCTGCAGAGAGTAGTATGATCTGGAAGGCGCATGTGGAGGGTTGGGCAGGCGGGTGGGCCTGGAGGGGGTTGGGTGTGGAGGGTGGTAGACCAGATGGGAGGTAATGGTAGTAACCCTTCTGTGAAATTGCTCAAGGCACGTAGGAGGTAGAATGAGCCGAACTGAGTTTGGGCCTGAATGTGGGCAGTGAAAGAAAAAACGGAAGCCTAGGCTGACAGATTTCTGGCTTGCAAAGTTTCTAGCTTACCACTTTCGGAGGTGTTATTGGTGGCACAAAAGAGAAAGGAATTTGGAAGGATAGGTGACAGAAACTCAGTGCTAGTGTGGGGGAATATTCATTGCCTCTCAAACCCAATCTTCTTTCAGAGCAACTGAGCCTTTGATTTCTAGGGAAGCTGAAAAAACAGCTACGTTTTCCAGGTTTCTTTGCACCTCGGTATGGCCATGTGCCTAAATTCTGGCCAACATGATGAAACTGAAGTATCATGTGATAAGTCTGGGAATCATCTCTGAAAGAAGCCAATACATACCTCTTACTCTCTTATTTTTTGTTCCTGAGCTCAAAGGAGGCCAGATCCCTGAGAACTTAGTGGAGCAAAGCACCCTTAGCACCCTGGATTGCCTGCTTCCAGACTTCACTTCTATGAAAAACACAAAGCTTTTATATTGTTTACTGTTAATTTGATTTTCAGTCACACATAGCTGAACCTAACTAATTACTTCACATCATTTGTGGGATCGATACATACTCTAATTTGAGGACTTCCAAGTATTATCAGCTCAAATAAATGGTTTTATGGTAATTCAATGAAAAGTCTTAGACAAGTAAGCTTTCATTTCTGTAAGTCTGGTTTTCATTTCTACCAAATTCTCAGAACGAGTCTTCCTGGGCCCCAGGGAAGTCAGGGATATGGTGAGATGCAAGTTTTGATCTTACCTCTCATTTCCTATATAATCCCAGAGAATTGCAGTTGGTGTTCTGTTAATCACGTCACTTGCTTCTGAATTTTTGGTGCTTTGACATATTGAAGCTTGGCTGACTCTGGAGAGACTTTCCTTTCCTGGGCTAGCTAATTCCTAGAGATAGCAGACAACTCACCTTGGGAGCATGCCTTTCATATGCAAATCACCCAATCAAGGGTTCACACCTCCAACCACCTCCTTTGTTGGGTTCTTACTCATTGAGCCACTGTTCCCCTGCCCAAATCATCACAGAGCCAGAATACCAGACAACTAGAGAGAGCCCCTACATGCCAGAGACCACAGAAATTGTTCCAACCAGCCAGTACTAAACCTGCTTGCCTTGCTTTGTCTACTCCTTCCTGCAGAAAGCACAGATAAAGGCTCTTGCCCATGTTTTTCCCTCTCTCTCTGCTTCCTACCGACCTGGATGCTTCCCCAGTGGCCCTACATGGCATGCTAAGCCTTCTGTTTCTAGGTATCTGATGGTATAAAAAAAACTTTTTTTCTACAACAGTCTTTTCTGTGTCTGCCTGCCTTCGCACACTCAATTCAGATAAATCCCAGGCACCCTTAAAGCAGTGAGTGCCTTGATTTCCCTGGCATTTCCCAGTGTACAATTCTTTAGTAGGACCCTCTGATAAGATGTTGTGGGAAGAGAAAGTTGCAAAAGGGGAAGGATCCGATAAAATGATGTTCGTTCGTTCATTCATTCATTCATTCATTCGTGGCATTTGCTTTACCAAAGTGATGATCCAGTATCGTTGAGCTTTTGTGTTTTAGATATGATGCATAATTGGTTATCGATAAAGTCGTGTTATTTAATTCTTCGAATAAGTACATACATACCCTTCTAGGTGCTTACTGTTCCTTTTTTTCTGAATATCTGTTCTATTGATTCAAGTTTATGTAGCACTTACAAACTGCATACAGTACATTTACACAGGTAAATTATACGCTTAATAAGAAATAAAATATCTGCTCCTGGGAGCTTGTAGTTAAGAACACTGTATTATTTAGAATTAATATTATATACTGGGTGGTTATGACTATCATTGCCTTTCATTTAAAAGGAAAGAAATCCAAAAAAATAAATAAAGAAAGAAAAGAAAAGAAAAAGAAATCCTTTCCCCGAGAGCTGCAATGGAGTGTGTTAGAGTCCTGAATGAGTCATCACCACACATGGTACCAGAGACCTGATCCATTGCCTTTCTTCTTGTTCCGAATTGCTGCAGCTGAAAAAAATCATGCATGGAGAACAGCAATTTGTTAGCCCAAGTTGAGGAATAAATTACACCCGGGGCCCATTCAGTTCGAGTGTATATATAGTTCAAGCCAACCCAGGATATAAAAATCTGTATTTACACAACAGATAGATTAAGGATAATAATTCACTTTCCAGAGGATTTACCACCATATGCTCTTTTAAAAAATGAACTAACCTTATATAATTTAAAGTGTGACTTGATTTTCAAAACATCCATCCTGTAGGCAATTTGGGGGGAGGAATCTATTGCACAAAGGAAGGTGGTCAGGGGAGATGAGACTTCCAGACATGGAGCGTGGCAGTTCGTTTTTAGGTCCTTTGTGACTCTTTCTCCATGTTCCATCAGCTTCTAAGTTGATATATTCTTTAGAATATATGGTGGTACGCAGAAATGGAGGCTTGATCGCAACGTATTGAAAGGTTAATTGAATATATAAAGTTGTAGCATTCTTTAATGCATTGGGAGTGCTAACAGTCTTTGCAAGGGTCTAAATAACTCTGCCTTCCACAGGACAGTTTATAGCTTTCTGAGCACATTATATGCATTATCTCATTTGTCTTCATAACAATCCTATGGAGGAGAAGGCAAGGTGACATTTTCATCTCCATTTCGCTGATCATGGTCCACAGTCACATGGATCACAAGAGGTTGAGCTGGGACGGGAAGGCAAATGCTCTCCCAGCCTAGGGCATGTCCTATTCCCCCAGAAGAGCCCTCCCTCCCTGCCCCTGGTTTGGGTGAGCCGGTAACCCCTGATGTATCATTTTGACTCCCTGAATTTCATATCATTTTTATCATCTCTGCAAGAAAACCAGTCCTCGTTACTACCTCATTGTTGCCTCTTAATCAGCTCTGAAATGTGGGTTTAGTGATTCTTGGCTGTCATCTGGGATAGTGGAAAATATGTACTCCTGAAGCCCTAAGGGAAAGTAAGAGGAGTTGTGTTACTTTCCTTGCCAAATATTCATCGGCTTCTTCGTAGTAAGAAGAAATGTTGAGAGATGCGTTTATTTATTTGTGGTGATGGATGTTTATATAAAATGAGAATTTGAAAACTGCTTGGATAATAATCCAGTTTACAGAGAAATTCTATTAATGGTGTCCTCTTTAGTAGTGCCTGACAAATTCTGTCTTAAGAATGGAAAATTCGGGGGCGCCTGGGTGGCGCAGTCGGTTAAGCGTCCGACTTCAGCCAGGTCACGATCTCGCGGTCCGTGAGTTCGAGCCCCGCGTCGGGCTCTGGGCGGATGGCTCGGAGCCTGGAGCCTGTTTCCGATTCTGTGTCTCCCTCTCTCTCTGCCCCTCCCCCGTTCATGCTCTGTCTCTCTCTGTCCCAAAAATAAATAAAAACGTTGAAAGAAAAAAAAAAAGAATGGAAAATTCAGCGCAAGCCTTATAAAATAAAAACTTGTAAAAAGTCAGATACAATTATTGGCCAACAAAGGCACACGTTTGGATAGGCACTTTGGGCAGGTCAGCTTTGCCCAGAGTAAGACCTCAGGGGGGAACCACCTTCACATCCCTCACTCAGAGGGGGATTCTCCCCGGAGTTATGGACAGATTTGAACTCAAATCAATTTGACTCAAGTACAGATAATAGCAAGCATCTGTTAGTAGCAAGAACCTTCTATGGTTTCCCTTTTCAGACAAGAAATTGCCCCCTAGTATGAGCTGAACTGCTGTCTAATGCCTGACACTAGAGAGAGCATCATGTCGTACTTGACTGGGTACAGAGAGGAAAGAATATCAATATCATGGTGAACGCCTGATTCTCAGAATAAGACGGAATCTCTTAACATCTCTGACCCCATCAGAAGTTTTCAAGACCAACACTTCTGGATCATGTGGGATCTTCCTACTGACTGAACTTTGTTGAGCGTTATGCATAAAATATCCTTAGGATTTGTGGCCAATATCCCTTTGAGCTCTGTGTTTTGACTTTGTAAACATTCTTGATTTCTTGAGCAATTTCTTGACTTCTTGAGCAAACCCACTCTACATGCAAAATGAGGCAATGAAATTTACCTATCCTGTAATTAATTAGCATAATGTGGTGGCCATATGATGTGGTAGGAAGGTTGTAGGTGTTCACACCCTCACTTTGCTTCTTTCTAACCTTGTGATCTTGGGTAGATTACTTAGATGTTTGTGCCAAATTTTCCTTTTCTCAAACAGGAATAAAGATGCCTGATTTGCTAGGTTACTGTCAATAGTACATGCAGCAAATATATATGGCATTAGTATATACTTGGCACATAGGTAAGTTTGCAAAGGTTAAAGTAAACTTCAGCATGAGAAGATTCAGCCTTGATTTATCCACGTAGTCGAGATTTCAACCATACATTCCTGAGAGGTGACAAGTGACACAGAATGTATTTGCTCTATATCCAACATGGTTCAGCCAAACCGGGCAAAATGCTGTTCCCAAAGACAGGGACGTTAAATAGGTTTCATCTAATGTGTCATCCTGATCTGTTGGTTGTGCCTGCCTGAGAGCTGTGTCCAGGATATTGGGACCATGTGTAGCTTCAAAGGAAAGAGTGCAATCGTTGATTAGTTATGCCTGATGTGGAGTTGGGAAGAGGAGGTGGTGACACGTATGTAGGCATTTTTCTTGCCTGGCCTAAGACGCTCTTCCTCACGTCTTTACGCCACACCAGAGAAAGATCTAGTTCTACAAATGCTGAAATGCCACAAGATGCCCAGAAGTCATTCTTCATGAGTGGAAAGGCAGCTTGTTTGAGTGAGAATATGGAAGACCAGAGAGCAGGAAAACTATTCTCCTTGGCTTTATGCCTCCAACACTCCATGCCATGCACCTTGTCCTTCAGCCACACTGAAATGTCTCTCATTTCCTAGGACAGTACTGCCCTTTCATAACTACATGCCTTTGCACATGTTCTTTCTACTTCTGAGAATACCATTCTCCATGTTTTGCCACTTGGCAAATTCTACTGACCCTTCATGATCAAGCTCAAGTGTAGGTTCTTAAAAAACAACAACAAACCACAACTATTTACTTACTTAGAGAATAAGTGCAAGTGAGGGGGAGGGGCAGAGAGAGGGGGAGAGAGAGAATACCAATCAGGTTCCACGCTGTCGGTGCAGAGCCTGACTCAGGGCTCGAACTCACAAACTGTGAGATCATGACCTGAGCCGAAATCAAGAGTCAGATGCTCAACTGACTGAGCCACCCAGGTGCCCCTCAAGTATAGCTTCTTATTGTAGGGCAGCCTTATGGCTTCTGATTTTTCTCGTGTCCCTGATGCCCAGCTCATAACAGGCCCTCAATAAATATTGAGTGAACAAGGTACATGGATATAAAGAGGGAGATGTTGATAAGTGGGAGATCAGGAATTTTCCTAAGAAAATAATCCAGGTTTGAGTACTGTATTGTTTCCCTCTGGAGTTTGTGAATGCATGTTATTTGGATGCCTGCATATTGTAAAGGAGTGCTAGCTCGATTGAGGGTTAAGGTAAAAAGCAAAGTTAATATTTGAAATGGACATACTGAATTATTATGATCGAGCCTTACAGGAAATAAGGCTAGCAAGATTTAAACCTTTAAGAAATTGTGATAAAGTACACCTGACGTGAAATTTACCATCTTATCCATGTTTAAGTGTGCAGTTCAGTATTTTTACACTGTTGCACAACCATTACCACTACCCATCTCCAGAAATCTTTTCATCTTGCAAAACCGAAACTCTGTACTGATTAAACAGTATTTCCTTATCCTCCCTACCCTCAGCCCCTGGCAACCACCATTCTGCTTTCTGTCTCTATGAATTTGATTATTCTAGATAACTCAGATAAGGGAATCATACAGTACTTGTCCTTTTGTGATTGGCTTATTTAGCTTACCATAATGCCCTCAAGATTCACCCATATTGTAACGTGCACAGAATTTCCTTCCCTTGTCAAGCTGAATAGTATTCTGTTATATGTGCATTCCACATTTTATTTATCCATGTACCTGTCCATGGACACTCCCAGGGTTACTTCTACCCCCTTAGCTGTTGTGACTAATGCTGCTGTAAACATGAGGGTATAAATAATCTTTTCAACCCTGCTTTCAGTTCTTTTGAGTGGGATTGGTGGATCATATGGGAACAGCCATACTGTTTTTCGCCGCATTTGCATCATTTCGCTTCCCTGCCAACAGTGCACAAAGGGCTCCAATTTCTCCACATCTTTGCCAACACCTGTTATTTCCTGGTTTTGTTCTTGTTTTTGATAATAGTCATCCTAATGATTGTGAGGTGGTATCTCATTGTGGTTTTGATTTGCATTTTCCTAATTATTAGTGGTATCGGCCATATCTTCATGTGCTTATTGGCTGTTTGCATACCTTATTTGGAGAAATGTCTATTCAAATCCCGAGCCCATTTTTATTTTTTTTATTTTTATTTATTTATTTATTTATTTAAAAAAAAATTTTTTTATGTTTATTTATTTCTGAGACAGAGCACAAGTGGGGGAGGGGCAGAGAGCGAGGGAGACAGAATCCGAAGCAGGCTCCAGGCTCCGAGCTGTCAGCACAGAGCCCAACGTGGGGCTCAAACTCACCAACTGTGAGATCATGACCTGAGCTGAAGTTGGACGCTCAACCGACTGAGCCACCCAGGCGCCCCCCGTGCCCATTTTTAAATTGAGTTGTTTGATTTTTGTTGTTGACTTGTAGGAATTCTTTATATAGGCTGGATATTAGCTCCTGATCACATTGTCGCTTGTAAATATTTTCTCCCATTCTGTGTGTTGCCTTTTCATTCTACTATGTACTTTGATTCGCACAAGTTTTAAATTTTGATGTAGTCCAGTTTGTTTACTTTTATAGCGTTTGTTGCCTGTAGTTTTGGTGTCGTATCCAAGACATCATTGTCAAATCCAATGTCATAAAGATTTTCCTCATTCCAAATCTCATGTCATAGAGATTTGACTGTATCTTTTTCTCCAAAAAATCCATTTTGAATTAATTCTTACATGTGGTGCAAGGTAAGGGTACTTCATTTTTTTTTTTTTTTTTTTTTTTTTTGCATGTGAATATCCAGTTTCCCCAATACCATTTGTTGAAAAAAACTGTTCTTTCCCCCATAGAACAGTATTAGTATGCTTGTTGAAAATCATTTGACCAGGGGCGCCTGGGTGGCGCAGTCGGTTAAGCGTCCGACTTCAGCCAGGTCACGATCTCCTGGTCCATGAGTTCGAGCCCCGCATCAGGCTCTGGGCTGATGGCTCAGAGCCTGGAGCCTGTTTCCGATTCTGTGTCTCCCTCTCTCTCTGCCCCTCCCCCCATTCATGCTCTGTCTCTCTCTGTCCCAAAAAAATAAATAAACGTTGAAAAAAAAAAAATTTAAAAAAAAAAAAAAAAAAAAAAAAAAAAAAAAAAAAAAAAAGAAAATCATTTGACCATAAATGTGAGGGTTTATTTTGGGCTATTGTATTCTATTGATCCATATGTCTGTCTTTATGCCAGTACCACACTGTTTTGATTACTGTCGCATTGTAATAACTTTTGAAATAAGGAAGTGTGAGAGATCAGGAACTCTGAGTGGCCCAGAAAGGGCCATTTTGCATCGAAGAAGTGTTTCTCTCTAATCTACATAATCAACTGTCTCTGGATACAGGCATTTTGGCCTTCAAAAACATGATTGTTAGACATATCCTGTCTGTCCTCTATTGATCATACCTATGAATAACACTTTTTATTATATAAAAATTCAATTGCCACAGAACGCCTTGGTATACTCTATATATAATATGCAAGAACAGTTTCAGTTTGGGCATTTAAATAAGTTCGGAGCCACTGTTACACGTAGGCTGTGTCTGATGGAAGGCACGAGAATTACTTTGCAACTGTAATGTCTAGATTTAGGATTTTTCCCACAGAGCACGTTTATTTCTTTTTGATAGTATTGGAGGTTATGGACTCTATTTCTGTCTGAAGAAAGAAAGCAGTATACAATAAAATCTTGTGACATTAGGCTGGGTAAAACCAGCGGTACTGATTTTCTTTTAGACAAGGACACCCATTTCAGTAACTGAAGGCACTGAGAACGTTTAACGTTCTGTGAACATGCTAAGCTGAATTTAAGTGAAAGATGATCCCTGGTTCTTTCATTCTTGCTTTAAAAATAAACTATATAATTAAATGGCTATAGATACCTCTTTTGTGGGGAGGAAAACAGCAGCCGGATTCTTTGCAATCATGCCAACAGGGCAGTAGGTTTCCTAACCCTGTGGCAAAATAGAGAATCAATACCAATCAGGAAAAAATGCTAACAAAAGGGAAAATCTCATGGGAACTGCAGGCAATAAAAGATTTAAAATGTGAATAAAACATCACAGGTCAGCATTAAAATAGACAATACATTTCTCTGCCAAGGCAAAAAGTCTAGCCACTAACTTGAGGCACAAAACGAACCCAACCACACTGAGGGGACAGAGAGAAAGCCCTAGACCAGCCACTTTCCCCTTTACTTCGGTGCGGAAAGGAGTCTCCTTTCACAAGGAGACAGTCACTCCATAAGCAGCACATTTGGGATCAGACATTCCACCTTTTTCAAAGGTAAACATCTCTGGAAATAGAAATCTTGTCCACATGTAATTTCTAGAATTATTAGAACAAAGAGGTCATACTTGCTTTTAAAAAGGGAAAGGGAAAGATTAACCTGTTGGTTAATTTTGCAAGTGAATAAGATGCTTTACAATAGCACCTGAGGAAATGATGAAGTCAAAAAAGGTCCAGTATAGGTAGGCTGCTTTTGGACTAAAGAGAAACTAAAGCCATCTCTAATTGGAAGGGTTTTATGGATTCGGAGAAGAGAGAGGAATCCTCAGAAGTTGATAATTATTCAGGATCATCAGCTCTTACTGAGTGGCCTCTCATCATGGGACTTTCCATATTTCAAAGCCAAATTCTTAAAAACAAAACAAAACAACCCAAAGAAAACAGAAAACAATGTTTTGGCATCTCACCATTATCAAGGGAGTGCATTTGGCAAATATCAATAAATGTTATTATTTTTGCCAAATCATGGATATTTTGCCACATATCACATTGTATCCTCACCATTTGAAAGGATGCAATCAGCCTCCAATCAGAGGTGGCCCCAGGTGACCTGATCTCGCTCACTAGTGTCCCTTAAACTCTCTGCACTCATGCCTCATGGTCTCAGTTCCACAAACAGGCTTGCCAAGATAAAGTAAATATCTATTTCAATGACTAGAGCATATAGAAGCCTGCATGTGGATTTCATTGCACTTCACATTTAGAACTCAGAATGGTTTAAAAGTGGTTCGTACAACCAAATTTATGTCCTTGTGTTAAAATGGACTACAGAGTTTATCACAGAGGCATAGTAACAACATCTAGTTCCTGTCCCTGTTTTTCAACTGGCCATCTGGCTTTTCTTAGTCTTTTGAAGTTCATGTGATAATGCCCACTACTTATTGAGCACGTACAAATGTGCTAGGCAGTATGCTAAACCCTTTACTTACATGGGATTTTCCACTTAATTCCCATCGCATCCCTATGAAGTAGAGGATGTTATTACAGCCACTTTAGGAATATAGAAACCGAGGCTTGGTGAGCTTGGCCAAGGCCACCCAGTTCCACCACCAAAAGTGAGCCAAGGCAGTCTGATGCCAGTGCGGGCTCTTTACAGGCGCTGCACGTGGCTTCCCTCAGGGTTCAGGCAGCGTGGATTGTGTCAATATTCACATGCATCACACCCGATTACTCAGCTAAGGCCCCTGCCCTGGAACTGCCAATATTTTCAGTCCTGATGAATTTCATCCGATTTTCTTCCTTTTAGTTTTGTCTCACCCGTTCGTTTCCCCTTTTCCAGACTTGTTTGTCTTACGTGATCTGTAGTCATCTAGAAACACTTGTTTTCTCAGTGTTAAATGAAATTCATATCATTGTTTGATTTATTGTCCTCGCTATTCTAGTTTTCCTTGCTTCAGTAATATAGTTTTTTACTTCGATTTAGAGGCAGCCTGTGGAGGAAAGAAGTTGGCATCTGTTATTTACATATGTATGTGTAAGATCTACAAATTGTAATGACAGCATCTGATAATGCAGTTTCTGCACTGCCCTTTTCCTTACTCTTCTTCAAATGGTGACACAAACCACTAGCAAGTGGCTTGATATTTTCCTGGAACAATCATATTTGCGGAAAGATCTAAAATGCAGGGTTTCCTTTCTCCCTTCTCTTTTCTTTCTTCCTTTCTCTCTCTCTCCCTCTTTCTTTCTTTCTTTCTTTCTTCTTTCTCTTGTGGCTTCTTTTCCTTCAGATAAAGTTGTTCTACAACTGGTCTCCAACTGGGAACATTCTAACTGAGGAACGCAAGAAGAACTTAACGGTGCAAACTAGATTTGTGAGCAATGAAATAAAAATGTTAATGTTTCATGTTCATTATAGCATTACTTATCATAGCTAAAACTGGAGAATAATGTAAACGTGTCTAAATAGGGATTGGTTACATATTATACGCTATCCATGCCTTGGAATATCATGTTGCCCTGAAAAGTCATATTTTAGAAAGACCCTAAAGGTATGGGAGAAATGTTTATGATAGATTATTAAGTGGCAAAAGCAAATGATAAAGTAGTATGAGCTATTCTTTAATCCAAGGATTATTTAGATGTGTATTTTTTCTTTTCCAAAAATATTGTTTAAAGATTTTGCTCTCCTGTTTACTGTTGGTTTATAATTTTTATGTCATCGTGGATCGACAACATGGTCTCTATGTCATTGGTTCTTTGCAATTTGTTGAAATGTTTTTCTGATTTGGTGTGGATCTTAGGGGCAGCCAATTTTCATACTGGTATAGTGGCTGGATTTTCACTTCACATGATAGTTCAACATCAACTCCCAAATACGAGATTGACCTTGGCATCCCGATCTTTCTCGGGTGTCTCCCAACCCAAGGTATGTGGCATTAATATTTGTGCTAGATACCTGTCTGAATTTCGGAATGTAAAGGATACGTCTTTGGCCAATTCTAGTATGCGATCTAACATCAGAGCCTATGGGAATAACTATTTGCGGGGGAGGGGGAAGGATTTGAAACTTATAATTTATTTTTTTATTTAAAAATTTTTTAATGTTTATTATTTTTTTTTAATTTTTTTTTAACGGTTATTTATTTTTGAGACAGAGAGAGACAGAGCATGAATGGGGGAGGGTCAGAGAGAGGGAGACACAGAATCTGAAACAGGCTCCAGGCTCTGAGCTGTCAGCACAGAGCCCGACATGACCTGAGCCGAAGTTGGCCACTTAACCGACTGAGCCACCCAGGCGCCCCAATGTTTATTTATTTTTGAGACAGAGAGAGAGAGCATGAACAGGGGAGGGTCAGAGAGAGAGGGAGACACAGAATTGGAAGCAGGCTCCAGGCTCTGAGCTGTCAGCACAGAGCCTGACGCGGGGCTTGAACCCACGGACTGTGAGATCATGACCCAAGCTGAAGTCGGACGCTCAACCGACTGAGCCACCCAGGCGTCCCCTGAGACTTATAATTTAAATATTAATCAACAAATGACGATCTATTGGTTGTTCTGTCCTAAAGAGATTTCTCAACTCTAGCACTACGGATATTTTGAGCTGGGTAGTTATTTGTTGGGTGTGGAGGAGGCTGTCCCGTGCATTGTAGAATGTTTGGTACCATCCTTGGCCTCTACGTACTCGATGCCAGTAGCAAAGCCTCCCTCCCCAACTGTGACGATTAAAAATGATCCTAGACATTACCGACTGTCCCCCTAGGGAGCAAGATCACACTCAGTTGAGAACCACTACTATCGGAAAGTGACAAGTTCCCTTTTAAAACTAGTGACCAAGTGGGAGTTTCACTGAAGCAGTATGCACGTGTATTGAGTATTTAATGTGGATAAGGGCCTGTGCTTTCACATAAGCAGTTTTATTTAGGCAGGGAGAAAGAAAGCTATAATCTGCCTTATTCCCCTAAGGTCACCTGTATCACCTGTAGTACACAACGACATTACGACAGCAGACTTTAATCTGTACGATGGAGTCAATCAGTTTGTCTTCTCAGGGTTCGTGGCAGAATGTATGCACAAGGGTCAAAGACTGCTTGGACACAGCTGGCACTCAATGAATCGTAGCTTTACTATTGTTATCATCATCATAAGTGAGCGGATGCATGTAGACCAGTGCCCAGCCACCAGCTTGACTAGTCAGCCCCTTCAGCTCATGGTACGTACCACAGCCACACATCTTTCTGAAATGCTTTTTATATCAAAACAACCTCAGTGTCCATGAGCAAACAAACAAACAGGCAAACAAATGAGTTAAAGAAAATAATGTAAGCAAACAAGGGTCTGGCCGGTAGTTAAAGTTCATGCTCCAAGGTCTTCTGTGCCTCAGAAGCACCGTGATCTCTGCATCAGCATATGGCCCATGCACGCTATTTCTGTCTTGGGTGGCACATAGATTCTACAGCTGGAGAATGAATAGTTGTTCGGAGATTTCTTCAGCCTGGTTCATTATCTGTTTCAAACTACGAGGGCTCCATGTGAGCAGGCCAACAGGAAGCCTGCTTTTGATTTAACAGTGCTCTGAACAAGCTCCTTCTATGGCTTTCCAAGAATTAATTACAGAGCTTAGGAAAGGCGCCTGCCGCAAAGTCCCATGGATGGCTTTATGAGCAATTACAGCAGCCGCATTGATGCCGGTAGAACAAGAATTTCCTTGGAGGGTGGCTTGGAATGAGAGGGCTGGCTTGTGGAAATATAGGCACACGGGGCTCCCATCTGTAGCTTACAGGGGAATTTAAAGGCACAAAGTGAGAAGAGATTGGTTCACCATCACACAACATCTGGGTTATTGGGCACTCATAGACTTGGGCGCGTGTAGTTTGACCAAAAAAAAAAAAAAAAAAAAAGAGAGAGAGAGAGAGAGAGATCATTATGATATGTAGCAATTGGGGCACTATAGAGGGAAGGGGACACCAAAGTACTCTTTGGGGAATGGTGTAAGGCGGAAGAATGCTGGGATCTAATCGCTCGGCCCTGTTGCGTCGAATCCTGCGGACCACGGTGCTTTGCAGCTCTGGGGATAAAGCAAACGCATGCGGTTGCTCTTAACTAACTGCAGCCATGGAGTGACTTCCTGAGAGCACATTTACTTTAGGAGGCAAACCTCATATTGGCGGAGTCCTTGCCAAAAAGCTTCGGTTGGTTGTGCTGGCAGCACGGGATGGCAGGATGCAGAGGTGAGGCCAGTGGGAAGCCGACTGAGAAGGTGGTTCCTCTGCTGAGCGAGGAGAGGATTGCGGCAGCCTTTCTGGGACAGGTGCCAGCTGCCCCCTTCAGGGCGCGCTCACTTCTCCCTTGTACGCGCGGGAGGAGCCGAGATGACTTTCCATAGCTGCTCAGGAGACGAATGCAGTAATCAATGACTTGGCACGGGTCACTTCACAATCCGAACATTATTACCATTTTAAGGAGATTCTAGAATAACGGGAAAGCGTCAGTCTCTCATTCTTGATGGTAATGATAGTAGGTTTCAAAAGGGTAGAAATTTTTAAGTATCTGCCAGTACAATAGAGGTCACATGGCACTTACTTAGGGGTCCCTCTCACTGGGGATCTGTGCGTGCCCTATCTCTTGGATCCTGGGCCCGCTCTGCAGACATGAAACTTAGTCTCCCAATGAAAGAACGTGGGCTCTGGGACTTTACTGCACTTTCTGGTTTTGTCTTGTGCCAGTGTCTTCGTGCACACAAGAAATTCCGTGCTTGCTTCTTGCCCAAACATTTGTAAGCTTTCTGTACGGCGGCCTCAGGCCCCTGGCCAAAGGCTGTGACCATAATTGAGAAAAATAAATTTAAAAATTAAATTTGCTTCCCTGGTTTTGTTTTTCTTTCAGGAGCTGTTTAAAAAATAAATCATTGTCAAACGATTCTCTTGCTCTTAATCATTTCTCCCTGTTCGTACATTTTCGGGAAAATGAAATTCTCCGTTTAGATGGATGGGTCATTCTCATCAGCTTTTAGCAGATAGCATAAGCCCCTTGGTGATCTTGTCCAGTTTCTTGGCTTTCATGGGGACAGGGCGGTGGTGGGGCGGGGGGGGGGGGGGGGGGGGGCAGGTAACTCCCCAAATCACACCTTCCTTCGAACCCAGATTCACAACCTCTACATGACCACATCTCAGTTCCTGAATTCACAGCTGCAAGATGGCTTCACCCACAATCTCCCCCATCTAGGTAACGGTCTTCCAGCTGCTCAAGCTAAAAACCTTGGCGTCACCCTGGACTCTTCTCTTTTCCTCATCTCCTCTCCTCACATCCAGGCTGCCCGGAAAACCTGTGGCTCTATCTTCAAAATATATCCAGAATCCAACCACGTCTCCCAGCTCCTCTGCTAGCCCCCTGATCTGGACCACATTCGTCTCTTCTCTGGATTATTTCCACGTGATGCTTTAGTATCGTCGCATTGGTCTACTTGCCTCTACTCTTGCCCCTGAACTCTGTTCCCAGCACAGAAGCCAGAGTGGTTCTTTAAAACCCAAGTCTCTTGCTGTCACTGCCTTGCCTGCAACTGCTCAGGGACTCCCCGTCTCACTTGGAGTAAAGCCGGGTCCTCACAGTGGGCTACGAGGCCTTGCCTGAGCCACGACCCCTGCCCCGCTTAGCTCCCTGACCTCTTTCCTTCTACTTTGCCTCTTGCTCACTGTGCTTCAGCAACATGGCCTGCTGATGGCTCCTACCTGATGGCCCAGCACTGACTGTTCACTCTGATGAAATGTTCTCTCCCCACCCCCAGAAATCCACAAGCCTAACTGTGTCACCTTCAAGTGTGCTCAGACATTGTCACTGAGACTTGCTCTGGACATCCTATTTAGAATTGCAACCTGCTCCATTTGCCCTCTAAATTCCAAACCCCACGTACCCTTTGATTTTTTGTTTTTCTCTAACCCCCGTCACCTTCTAAAAAAATACATAATTTACTGATTCGTTGTGGTCATTCTTTCTTTCCTGTCTCTCCCAGTTAGGATACAATCTCCATGAGGGTAGATATTTTTGTCTACTTTGCTTAGCAATGCATCCCAACTGCCTAGAAGTTTCCTTGCACACAGTAGGTGTGTAACAAACATTCGGTGAATAAATGAAATGCCTTCCTTCACCATATTTAAAAATGTATCACTTACTATAGAAATAGGCAAGGGAGGGGGGCACCTGGATGGCTCAGTCGGTTAAGCGTCCTACTCTTTGATTTTAGCTCAGGTCATGAGCTCACTGTTCCGTTCGTGGAATGGAGCTCCATGTTGGGCTCCACGCCGACAGTGTGGAGCCTGCTTGGGATTCTCTCTCTCTCTCCCTCTCTCTCTCTCTCTCTGCCCCTCCCCTGCTCGTGCTCTCTCTCTCTCTCTCAAAATAAATAAATAAACTTAAAAAAATAGGCAAAGGATTCAAGTAATGAAAGGACACTTAAGAATCAACGTTTTGGATCAATTTCACTACTTTTTTCTCTTGACCCTTGGTGTATGAGAAAAGTCATTAAATTTTACATTAATTAGGCTGAAAACTGCTCACGTCTGCAGGGACCAATCAGTCCAGTTTGACACTGTCTTCTGACCCTGACACAGAGCCCTACCCAGGGGAAATAGTCTAAAACGTGAGTTGAATGAAGAGTGAGTGAATTTAGGGGTTGACCTTTCCCTCCATACAAGTGTGTATGACAGGTGGCTATTCCAGGTCATTCCAACAATTTAAACTATTTATATATATAAATATGTAAAAATAATATAAATAGGTAAATATATATATATGAGGTAAACTCACTAATTTAAATTATTATTTTTTAAAAAATTTTTTAATGTTTATTTATTTTTGAGACAGAGAGAGACAGAGCATGAACGGGGGAGGGTCAGAGAGAGAGAGGGAGACAGAATCTGAAACAGGCTCCAGGCTCTGAGCTGTCAGCACAGAGCCCGATGCAGGGCTTGAACTCACGAACCGCAAGATCATGACCTGAGCCAAAGTCGGAAGCTTAACCGACTGAGCCACCCAGGCGGCCCTAAATTATTATTTTTTTAATGAAAGGTGGAGTGGGACAGGGGATACTATGGTGGAAAGAACAGACCTGGGAGTTGGAAATCCTGGATACTGATTCTGGCCCCAACATACTGTGTTTAGTTTTAATTTATTCAAGGTACGGTGGTGACCTTGTAAAAGCCATTTCACTTGTCTGAGTATCTGTTTCTTTTTCTAAAAAATGTGCAAAGTGGCTGGTTGTTTTCAGCTCTACACTTCTTTCTAAGAAAAAGAAGGAGCAGTCATTTTGCTCACTTTCCTTTCCTTCCTTTCTCCACCCTCCCCCTTCCCTTCCTCACCATCTAAGGACGGAGCTGTGTGAAAAGGCACATTAGTGGAGGGCTTATCAGCCCAACCACAGGAGCAGCTGGACCATGTTTGAATCCAGAGTCTGCTTCTTGCTAGCTACATGACTTGGGGTTAATTATTTAACTTTGCTGAACATCGTTCCCTTATCTGAAAAATGGGATAAAGAACTCCTACCCTACAGGACTATGGTGTGGATTACTCGAGACTGCATTTACTGTGTTGGACAAAAGCTGGCACAAAGTACGCATGGGTGGATGGTAGCTGCCGTGAGAGGATGCGTGGGCAGGGGAGAGGTACAGCTGGTTCGAGAGTTGGAATAACCTGGAAGTTGGAAGCCTGGATGGAATGAACTCTTAGAGGTTGGTGAACTGACCTGCAAAGCAGAGTTTCTCAAACTCATTTAGTTTATGGCATGCATAGAAAATAATAAAAGAATTCTATAACTACATTTGGGGGGGAGTTGTTTTTGTTTTTTTAAAAGATTTTATTTTTAAATAATCTATGCACCCAACGTGGGGCCAGAGCTCACAACCTCAAGATCAAGGTCACATGCTCCACTGACTGAGCCAGCCAGGTGTCCCTAGAACTACATTTTTGTAAAAAAAAAAAAAAAAAAAAAAATTTGTCGCTGCCTTTTTCCTTCTTACTTTTTGCTTTGAATAATAATTCCAGAGAAGAATGTGGCCCCTCCATGGTAGACGAGAGAGCAATGCCCACCCTTTGAGATTCTAACCCGCACTCAGTATAATATAAGGCTATGATTTTCTAAATCAAAGTAGGTTATTTTAAAAAAAAGTGCCCCCAAAATAATAAAGAAATAAATAAGTAAATAAAATAAGTAAAATAAGTAAATAAATAAGTAAATAAAAATAAATAAATTGAAAAAAATTTAAAAAGTGCCCAAGTGGGTATTTTTTCCTTAAAAGCAGAATTCATGAACAAAACTCTTGGCCTTAAGACTGTCTCATTCATGGTGTCTGGAAAAGTACCCTCTCTATATACACTGTCACTAGCCTCCTCTGTGAGATCTGAGCCCTGCATATGTTTAATTAAGTGTAATTTTTGGAGATAAAGGAGAATGATTAAATTATCCAGACTCCAGAAAAACAAAAGATCCTTATTTCAGCCATCCATCAGGCCTCGACATCTGGAGTATTACATGCTATAACTCAAATGAAAATATTTCACCTAAAAGTACAGTGCCCCTGTCCGTGATATCATTAAAGGAAATCATTAAGCATTTATGCAGCACTTTGTGCCGGAAAAGTGCTTTACAGTTATTTTTATTGCCCACCAAAACCCTCTGAGGCACGTCCTTCTCTACATCTTAAAACCAAAGCAGAGACAAGATTAAATTACCTAGGGTCTTGGAGAAAATAAATGACTGTATCAGAATAAGACCTTTGAGTGCCAAAGTCAGCTGTTTTATTGGATCCACGGAACCATCAGTTTAGACGTTTAGTCACTGTATAAAGTGTTATCTGATTTGGGATGGCCTCTTTTTTCTTTAACGCCTTGCTCACTGGTGGCGTGGACATAGTGCGTGAGCCGCTCATTTACAGTCACACTCGTCAGGAGCCTCTCTGAAGAGCACGAAGTTCCCGGAGAAATGTAATTAAAGAGAAAAAACAATCAACGCGTTTTAAAAGATAGGCTTTACTATATGAAATAATAAACACTGGAATCTGTGGCTTAGCCCGCAGACTACGGTTTGCATCCTGGGTTGGAAGGCACTCTTCCATCCAGGGACTCAGGGATCCAGGCGCCACCCCTGTGAATATGTGGTTTCCAGGGGCCGGGAAGCAGGAAGGAGGTGAGGGGGGGGAGGGTGGTGGTGTGGGACTCACTTCTGCTGGTGAGCATTCTGGGCCACGGTGGTGCACAGACTGTCAGCCCTTCTGCTCATAAGGCTTTTGGCCAAAGGGAGTCACGTGGCTCCTGGACCAACTAGCAGAGAGAGGCTGGGAACGTCAGCAAGCGCGTGGGCCATTTGGACAGCACTTTCGCCTCTTCTACAGACCAATTTTGTTTGACTTTAATTCTCTCTTTTGAACTTTGAATTCAAAGTTATCCTTTGAAGTTTCCTTAAGTTCAACAGCTGTGGCACCTGGGAAGCAAGGTCTACAGGTTAAGGGGCTTAAGGAGGGCGGATCCTGTTAAGTCAACTCATGGAACTGGTCTACCACCCAGGATTGGGGTCTGAGGTAGTATTAACTTTATCGTTGCAGCTAGGCCTTGGTAGATTCAGTAGACGGCCACTTCATCTGCTCACTGCTAGCAACATCAGCAACAGGCTCGGTTCCATCTTGCCTGGGTTTGTGGAAGTGGAGAAGACTGGGGGCTGGAAGGCGGAGGGTGGAACGAGGTTGGCATGGCTGAGTCTGGGAGCCAGGGTAAAGCTCCGCTGTTCCCCAAACTGGGAAGGGCCATGCGACGGAAGCCGTTCACACCCTTATCCAGTATCTTTGTTTCGGCAGCCGCGAAAAACAGTTATGAGATGATTCTACAAATAAAAGGGCACTCAAATGAAAACAAAATGTGACATGGCATGGAAAGAAAGAAGTAGTTGAAAGTTCTGGATTATGGAATGATTCCCTTTGGTGGTAGCAATGGCCAACTTCGATTTCAACTTGTCCTTCTGATATATTTTCTTAAAACATTATTGCTCGTAAAACAGAGAGATTCCCCAGAACTGGCTTCTGAAGAAGGCCAATAGCGAATTTGTTTACTGATTGACTGGTCAGTGCTCTCACTTCTGCCTCCAGGTCTTCAACTCACTCTGACAACTTTGACCTAATTTTGGGAGGCAATTATATTTGGCTGGGTCCCGAGCTCTTTCTCAGAACCTCTTCTCAGGACAGTTGCCAAATGCTCTTTTTGTAACTATGTTGTAAAGTCTGAGGAAAGTTGTCTTGGGTCATTGCCCAGGACCTAATGCCCCAATTGTAGACGTACATGGTTGCAATCTTTATATTCCATTAGGGCGGAAACCAGGCATCAGCAGCCTTCTCTCACAGCTCTGCAAAACCAAAAGGGCTCTCCAAACTCTACCAGTTGCCTGATGAGAAGCAGAGAATTTTACCTGTCTATATTGTAGCAATTCCTTTGTCCAGCACAGTCCTTCTCACTGCCTTGAAAAACCAGGATTCTCTTTCATAAATCACAGATTTCAAGCTTGATGTGCTGGAAAGGCTGGGGTGGCTCCCTTAACTTCTGTTCTGTCCTTTGACTTGAATAATTTGGGTGGCTTTCTGTTTCTTACAATCACACATGTCCTCCGTAAGTCTTTGGAAATCGGAATGTGTGTAGAATTGACACTGAGATGTAATCACGTTGCACCTCTCTAAAATGTGAATATGACATTGTTGCCTTCAGAACATTAATATTTCTTTGGGAATCATAATGATTATACTGAAACTCAACCTCTTCTTTAGCTTTGTTTAAAAAAAACAAAACAGTGACATTTAATCAGAAAGGAGGTATATATTTAGCAAGGAGGGTAGAAGGTGACTCAGGAGGAGTAGGGTGAAGGAAAAAATGAGGAAAGAATAAAACTGTCCACATTAGCCTTTGCTGCTGCTGGGTTGTGAGCTATTCTTATCCTGTCAGCACAATTAATGAGGGAAAAATAGGCCCCAGAAGCAGTGTGGCTGGAGGCACTGATTTGCCCTCCCTGCCCCTCAAGCCAAGAGAGACAAGGTCTAGAGCAAGTTTCCCCAGTGGGAGTTACTGGGAAAATGACTTCTTGGCCCCGGGTAAAACTTTATTTCTTTGTCAACCTCAGGGACAACTTGATTTTGGGCCAAGAGTGTGCATAGAGTTGCAAATGCAAGGGAAGAATCTCTTTCTTCGAATTATTGACAGTACAGATGGGGAGGGAATATTGACGCACTGGAAATAATGAAAGGATCTTACAAAGCAGTGGGCAATCCAGAGCTGGCCTGGGGTTGGGGGTGGGGGTGGTTGTTCACAGGGAAGAACCTAAAAACGAGAAAGCTCTTACTTGAGGGTAGCTGGGAAAGACTTCAGGAGAAAGGAGATCCTGGGCAAACCTCAAGGGAAAAGCAGCTAGAGATCAATGGGCAGAAGAGGGAAAGAATGTGGAGGGTGGTTCACGTGATGGAATGACGGGAACAGAGCAGCCTGATTAGGGGGAAGGCTTTGTACTGAGTTACCGCCGTTAAGACTGAAAGTTTTCTTGAGTTTCTGCCATCTCCATCTATGGGCCACTGACACCCAAATCCACCTCCCATAAAAGCATTAACTATTGGTTTCGTCTGCCTGATCCAAAACAATATCCAATATTCATACATCACTGTTAGGCTCATCTGAGATTTCGGAAACTGCATAATTTTTTGTGTGTGAGCTCAGAAAGAAACGTGAGAAAATATGCTAATAAGAACGTCACCTCCTCTTATTTTTTAAAAGAAAACCTTAAATCAACATTTCCATAACATTTCATTTTTTGTTGTAATTTGCACACTCAATTCCTAATTTTTCTTAGCTACTGGTAGCAATGGGTAGTGATAGTAAATTATGTAGTAAGAAAACCTTACATTTTACATTTACAAGGCATTTTCTTATTTATTATCCCATCTGGGCATTCATTACCATTCCAATTTTTAAAATTTTCTTAGAAAGAGAGTGAGAGTTGGGGAGAGAGGTGGAAGGAGGGGGGATGGAGAATCTTAAGCAGACTCCACGCTTAGTGTGGAGCCCAATGCAGGGCTTGATCCCATGACCCTGGGATCATGACACGAGCTGAGATCATGACACTCAACCGACTGAACCACCCAGGTGCCTCACCATTCCAGATTATTATCCTCTCTGCAAAGGGCTTTCCACAAAGTCACAGAGCTGATTAACGGAAGAATTCCATTCCCAAATTCAAGCCCAAGTCTCCTGACTACCAGTCCACCACCTTCCCCATCCCTGGGCCACACCACCTGTGCCAACAGCAGAAGTATCTATTATACTGGCCAAGATGAAAGCCAGCAATCCTCCAAGTGGATAAGAACACAGCAAGCCAAGGCATCTCAGTCGCTGCTGGTGGGAGCGTAAACTGATAGGCGTCCTTTGGAAAAAGCAGTTTGGCAAAATGTATTAAGAACCTCAACACTGATCCTACACTTTGACCCAGTAATTTTACTTCTAGGAATCTATCATAAGTAATTACTGAGAGATGTGGCCAAAGACTCACGTAGAAATGAGTTTCCTGGAATGCTACTTATAACATCCAACAATAGGAGACTAGTTAAGAGTATGATAGTCCATTCCAATGATGGAATATTATCAAAGTCATTAAAAATCTCAGTTTTGAAGATTATTGCTAATAAATATTGAGAAGATATTTATGACATAAGATCAAATGAAAAAAATCAGCATACAGATAGTATAACTAGCAGAGAGAGAGTGAGAGAAATACATCAAAATGTTAAAAATGCTTAACTGTGGGTGATGAGAATACAAACAATATTTTTGAAATTTTATACCCATTTCCCATGTTTCCCATAGAGAGGATGTAGTAATTTCATACTTACAAAAAGATTATATTTAAAATTTGTAAATGGCAAAGACAGTGGATCATACTAAAAATAAGGAGTGGTTAAGGGATTCAAAATCATTTTACCCAGACTGTTCTATCAACCGCATGTCTCATGTTCAGGAAAACAACACCAACAGATAAAAGCCGTGCTAACTTGTGACATTTCCAGTGAGAAGAATAACGATTTCTAAGATGAAAACCATGATTGCAGAGGAGCGTGTGGCAAATACATGAAGGGAGAAAAGTTTGGTTCTAAATATGTGACTCACTTCCCTGGTCTAAGCAAGTTTTGCTCAGCACGTAGGGTCCAGCTCTAGCCAGCCTTGCTGCAAGACATTCTTCACAGTTGCTCTCCCGTGTGGTCACTTGGCTTTTTCCTTCACCATCTTTGGCCCTGGGGATAAACGGGAACAGACTCATCAGCGAGCAAGAGAAATAGCCAGCGGAAGCCCAGAGATATTCTGGAACTTTCTAGATGGGAGACAGAGAGGTGCAGAACTGGCGGGAAAAGCAGCCCCAGCATTCAGGGTTAACACTTTGCTTTTTGAGGAGAGACTTCAGTCCTTGGAGGGTTTCCAGTCTGAACTCGCAGAGTTCGTCAACAGGAAAACAAATAGCTGGGCTGCTCTGTATTTACTCTGCCTCTCTCAAGGTTGCAACATAAATTTCCCAACTTTGAAAGCTGCGAAAGCCAAGGAGACATTTTGTGAGCTCAGGGCCTTTCCTCCAGTCTGTGTGACCCACATGCGGCCCCATTTTGGGTGAATCTAGGTACCAGCCCCCCAGGGTGCTGGGGGAGACAGTGCCGACGCTGTGGACTCTCCCAGAGCAGACAGTGGGGGCAGGAGTGGGGTGGAGCGATGGCCAGAAAACCTGGATTCTCCAAATGAGAGCTGCCGGGCTGCCTTGGAAAAAATCCACTTTGCCACAGGAGCAAAAGCTCTGAGACCTTCTCACTGGATGAATTTACAGCGGGCTTGCCATGCAAAATACCCAAAGGTGTTTTAGTGAAGCGGTGTCTGAATTGTAATATAGCTAGATCAATTCTGGAAGCAACCTTTTTCAACACCATGGGAATATTTGTGTTCTTACTTTCAACATTTCCAATTAGCAGAGAAGCTCATGCTGGAAACCACCACATATAACCCAGAAAAAAACTGTCACCGTAACATTATAAAAATTGAATATGTGTCAGAAGTGGATTTAGATTCTTTAGGTTAATATTATTTTTGCTATTAGGTAATGAACTGACATTAATTTACTTGAGCTGCGTGATTAGGTTAATTTACTCCAGAATAATCTTGCATTTTAAAAATTAAAAATGGGAGCTGTATCTTCTTGTTATCAATCAAAGTAGCCGTAGCACTATAGAAACATTGCCGCTTTGCACTCAATTGTGTTCTTATAGACAGTCAAATAAGCACTAAAAATGACAGATTACCATGGTCGGCTAAATCTTCACGTTTAAGTACCTACAAATAACTGTCCGTTGGTGAATGGTTAAACTCCATCAATTATTTTTCCTAGAAGCAATTCCCCCTTTTGCATGAATAGAAATCTACAAATAATATTAGAGCAGTTTAAATCTTATATATAGTAATGCTACAGCATGGAACAACAAAAGAGGCTCACACACGTGAAGAAAAGCTACATGGTGTATCCTTTTTTGACCTTCACAAATGTGAATGCTCCCTCTATGGCTCTATACATTGTTTAAATCCTTTAATGATTCAAATGTGCTGATAATGTTCCTGCACTTGCTGGAACTATGGTTCTGTTAATATTTTGAAAATTACTTTAATTAACCTTATTTCATCGTGTAGTAGTTATGGACCACTTTTATATATTTTAAATATGCATTAATTTGTTTCATCATTAACCTTGGATTTTGCCCTTGGTAATTATGGTAATTTATAAGTTGAGTTGAGCCAGGTGCCGGTGCCTTAGAGCGATACGTATTGTGGGTCCCGCCAATGGCTTGAGTAGTCAGGATTCTTCAGTTTACAAGGGACAGAAAAACAACCTGGAAGGGAAGGAGTAGAGAGGGCCATGGTTCAGCGGAAAATTCCCAGGCATGGATTTTACGCGGCCAGTGAGTGTGATGGAGGAGAGATAGTGAATGGCCAAGCCTGAGTTCAGCATCCATCCCACCCACGCCAGCTCCCCCTCCTGAGATCAGAGGAGGAATCTGTGACACAGGAAGAGAGGAAGGAGGAAAATCAGTGTCCACCATAACAGTTAATCCAATTCATTTTAATATTTTATATTTTAATATTAAGAGCATGTACTCCGCCCCTTTCTTTCCTGACACATCCAGACAGGACATTACTGCCACCACATGTAACCAGGATTTGGGTTTTTACACCTGTACCCCCAATTTGTCACAACTTAAAAAACCCAGGTCTTAACCCTCACTGGCTCTCTAGAAACCTCAGTAGTATCCAATTCAACAAATGCCTGCCAACGGCGCTGTGAGGCCACGGGGGTGATAAGGCCAAGTCCCCTGCCCTCAGGGAGTTTCTGGAGGGGTGGATGCTGCAGGCCCCGGAGTGATTTGTGAGATTCACAGCTTTTCTCTGGAGGTGCCATGGCAGGCCAGAAGAGGGCGGAATTAATTTCAGCATGGGGGACCCAGCCAGAATCCCAGCTGCAAACAGCACACTCCTTTCCTGATTTGGCTAGGAGTCGGTGTGATTAAAAATCTCAGTTCCATCTTTCTCTGTATTAACATTGTCTTCATTTTGAGCCCATCACATTCAGGGACAGAAAACGGTATCACACGAACCACTGGAGATATTCTTAATATCTTGGGTATAATGTTTCATAGACGTCAAAGTGACATCAGTTAAAGACTCAGTGCCTTCAAAGAGCAGAATGACTTCTGTTTATTCTCCTCATGCCCAACAGTGGTCAACGTCTTGATCTGCAGTCAGCCCTACTCTGGGTGGAAGGTGCTTATTACTCCCTTGCAGACCACAGAGGGCTTGGGGGAGATTATGACATTCCAGGCCAAAGCTGTTTAAAGATACCCATCCCCCTGATGGTACAACTTACATCGCACATATCTACCGTGGTTGAGAGAGGTGTATCTGTCTATGGCTGCATAGCAGGTGGAGGAAAGGTGTTATACGAAAAGGAAAACTCCCACGTGTGTAGGAGTCTGGGGCAAGCCATTCCTGGTCCAAGCAACTTTGTTCCTACAAAGAAGGATGAATAGTGGGGGACACGGGCTGCAGTGGGTGAGGAATTATAAGGTTTTCTCAGATCAGGATAGGGGCTCAGAGATCAGTTGGTTCTACACCCTTCTTTTACTAATGAGCAGGGAGACTGTGACAAGGTCATTATCACAGAAGCAGAGCAAGGCCCCAGGACCCCCCGTTGGGGGAAAGGAAGTCTTCATGGATGCCATCATCTTTCCTTGCATCCTTGCATATTATTTATTAAAGGTTGACTATTTAACAAACAACACAAATCACAGTGACTTAATATAATAGAAGTTACATATCTTGCTTATGGATCCAATGTCAGTGTTCAGTGGGCACCTTCCATGTGGTGATTCAGGGACCCAAGCACCTTGTGTTCTGTGGCTCTTCCATTCCCGACAGCCTAGAAGCTAGTTGTTGGACTGAGACAGGCAGAGAGAGGGAGTGAAAGATGGTGTAGGAGAGATGGGCAGGCCTGGAAGGTGCGGGGGAGGGGGGCGGGGACTGCCTCACTTCTACTCACATTCCACTGACCGGAAGCCACTCACAAGGCCACACCTTACTGCAAAGGAGGCTGGGATATGTAGTCCGGCTGTGTGCACAGCCAGGAGATAGGTGGGTTTGCATAAGCACACGGCAGTGTCATTTTCAGTCTTTGGGAGGTTTATATTGAGTAGCAGAAGACGAATTTGGAGGCGAATGCGCCTGGGTTTGGATGCAGGTTTTGTGGCCTTGGGCAAAGAATTGACTTCTTCAAGTCTCAGTTTGCTCAGCTGGGGAAATGGCTGTATTTTGTGGGGTCACCGTGAGCATTAGGTGAGATAATGGATGTAAAAATGTCTGTGTCACAGTACTCTTGCCTCATTTTTACAAACCACTGGGACTAAATGAAGTGGGGAAGAGGAGGAAAGAGACTTCTTGTATCCCATTTTGACCAGCCCTGGGTGCGGGGGCTGCCAAGCAGGGTCCAGCTGAGTCCAGAAACATGCTCCCTTAGATGCCAAGAGTGGTGCACTGTCCTCAGTCTCTTGCTGAATTTCAAAACACTGTAATTCATTCTAATCGACATGGGGCTTTGAAAGGAAAAAAAAAATCCAGAAAACGACAAGCATCCATTTTCTTTGACTAATAAAAATTCAGTCACTTTGCATGCAGTTCCAGAAAGAGAGTTTGAATCCCTCATATGCTCAGTTTGAGACGGTCACATATAGAAAGCAGTGATTTTTATTATTTTCTTGCGAAAAAAATCTTATTTCTGGACAGCAGTGAAAAGAAACATGATCTAAACAAAAGTGTCCCCTTTCACTTATGAGTTTGGGACCTCTAAGACTAAATCTGGCTCACAGGAGTGAAGAGAATCACCTTGTCATCATGAGGGATGGGACGTGGCTCCTGTCGCATGGTGTGCCCTGGCACATTAAGGGCTTCAATAAAAATTTGCTGATATTGAATCAGTAAATGAGTGAAGACAGTTACAGAGGTAATAACAATGAAAAAACAAACCCCTTTGCATGAAACATCAGGATTTTGTGAAGGACATCCCCTGAAGTTTAGTTTTGGATCCTCTGAATGGTTCTTCAATTGTAAAGCTAACAATAAAACGTGTACACACGCGCGCGCGCGCGCGCACACACACACACACACACACTCACACACACACACCAGAGAGACATTCCACAGGGAGGTAAAACAAAGAGGAAGGTTGATTGTATCTCTCTTTTTAGAGCACTGTCCTTTAAAATAACCTTCTAAGCCCAGCTAGTTAAGATGAGTGGCAATAGCATATTGAAAGTAATAAATAAAATGACGTCCGGAGCTCAGAAGGTTAACAGTTTTTTCAAGAAATTATTTTCCCAAGTCCAAGGGTAAAATGGCGCCTAAAATCACGAAACATGGTCCTACAGTGCCCCCTGGTGTCTCTTTGGTGGAATTGTCAAAGCCTGTGTGCCCTGCTGTAACCATGAGTGTGATTCTTGATTTATTTATGGTTCTGGGACTTTGGGGGCCACGCCTACTAGGAGGGAAAGTGAGGTCGCAGGAGGCTGGGAAAATTCTTTCTTTCAGCCCTTTTTCAAATGGGCTACCTTCACAATGTCAAAAATAATTAGTACATTAACCCTCATATAAGATTTAAAAACTGGAACCGTGTGTTATCTTGAAGAGAAGCCCTTTCACCTGCAAAAAATTATTGGCTTTTTTTTATTTTTCAGAAGGCAGATTATTAAGCAGTTTTTTTTGCCCGTTAAAAGGTTCTTTGTAAATCAGTAGGACAGAGGACAGTTTTTAATTTCAGAGATTAATTATCACACATAATAACTGAGCCATCCTTTATTTTTTCTCAAGACCTATTCGTTTAAATAAAAGACATAAAAAGCTAGTCTATGAAATGAGAATGAAGATTGTAGACCAAATTAAAATATTGTAAAAAGACAGTACTTTGTCATTTAAAAAATGTTGTTAAAATTTATTCCAGGGGTTCCTAGCTGGCTCAGTTGGTAGAACATACGACTCTTGATCTCGGGGTCGTGAGTTCGAGCCCCATGCTGGGCATACAGCTCACTTAAAATAAAAAATATAGGGGCTCCTTGGCGGCTCAGTTGGTTAAGTGGCCTACTCTTGATTTCGGTTTAAGTCATGATTTCACTGTGTGTGGGTTCGAGCCCCCATGTTGGGCTTAGCGCTGATAGTCCGGGGCCTGATTGGGATTCTTTCCCTTTCTCCCCGCCCCTTCCCTGCTCGTGCTCTGCCTGTCTGTCTCTCTCTCTCAAAAATAAATAAATAAACTTAATAACATAAAAAAATATATACATATTTTTAAAAACCAAATTTATTCCAATAAGGATATTACTATTCCTTAGAAAGGGCAACTAGTTAAATTCTACATATTTGGCAAGTGAAAAATGGTGAACTTGAGGTTGCTAATTATCTACTGATGAATCTGTCTGCAGCCAAAACTGTGAAATGTGATGAGGAAAGGAGTTTTCTTCTTCTACCCCTCTTCTGTGCTGATGAAGGCCAGTTGAATTCAGCTTGCAGATATGTAATGTGTGGCTCCAGGTGTTGCTTGACCTGGCACAACGGAGTCCCTGAACTTCAGGAGCTTCAGGTCCAGGATGGAGAAATGCTGGTGACACCCACCATTCCCAGTCTATGGGATGGCTGCTGGGCTAGAGAGGGAGCATGCAGCACAAGCCTCCAAAGATGGAGAAATCAGTGACACTTCCCTGGAGGACATGACCTGGGAAGACAGGAATGGGCTAGATAGGAAAGAGGGTTAAGGGCATGATAGGAACAGACATGGGCCCAGGCGAAGGAGTCTGCATGGCGCTTGTGTCCAGCAAGTGATGGGAGGGAACAAGGGTCCCTGGCATGCTGTACTAAGCCAAGGAGTTTTAGACCAAGAGTCCTGGAGTGCTCAGGAGAGTTTAGGCAGGAAAGGGACGTGAGCAGCTTGGAAGGCCATTGAGGGCATGTTGGAGGGGAACCAGCTGAGGCAGAGGACAGGTCTGCAGTAGAGCAAGTGTGCTGTCTCTAGTTCTCTTCCCTGGAGATCCTTGTAATCTGAGGAGGGAGCGCAGGGTAGAGAAAGGGCAGGATCTTTGAAGCTTGACTGTCCTCATTCAAACCCTGGCTTGGTCCCGGCCAACCCTGGGCAGGTTTCCTGATCTCTCTCTCAGTCTCAATTTCTCCCACCACTAAATGGGGCACAAAAATACCCTCTTTACAGGACTGGAGAAGGCCTATGGAATGGGACTGGTCTAGGAGCTGGTTCATTGCGGGTGCCCTGTAAATGGTACTTAAGTTTGATCAAAGTGTAAGTGATTCACATCATGAAGGCTCCAGACTAAGCCAAGCCCCTCTGTGAGCCCTCACAGCTTCCTGAAGCCGTCCCACAGTGTGTGGTTATGTCGATTTATATAATTACACAATTAGTGTCTGCTCCCTTTTCTGGCATGTAAGCCCCATGAGGGCAGGGGCTATATCTACGTGATCACCATGGTTCAGAGGCACTATAGGTGCTAAAAAAAATAGCTGCCAGCCCAAATCTGTCAGCACACCACACGAGGCGAAGATGTGGAACAACACGGACCCTCATTCGTTGCCGATGGGGATGCAAAATGGTAGAGCCGTGTTGGGAGACAGTTTGGCAGTTTCTTACAAAACTAAACATACTCTCACCACACAATCCAGAAATTGCCCTCCTTGCTGTCAACCCGAAGGAGTTGAAACTTGGGTCCGCCCAAAAACCTACACACAGATTTTTAGAGCAGCTTTACTCATAGTTGCTCAGACTTGGAAGCAGCCAAGATGGTACACCCCAAAATGGAATATTATTCAATGCTAAAAAGAAATGAACTATCAAGCCATGAAAACATCTGGATAACCTGAAATGCGTATCACTAAGTGAACGTGGCCAATCTGAAAAGAATACATAGTGCCTGAGTCCAACGGTCTGACATCCTGGGAAAGGCAAAACTGTGGAGACAATAAAAAGATGAGTGGCGGTAAGAGGTTGGGGGGACACAGAGATGGATAGGGTGAGCACAGAGGATTTTTAGGGCAGTGAAAATACTCTATGATGCCATAATGATGTGTACATGTGATTATACCTTTGTTCAAACTCATAGAATGTACAACACCAAGAGTGAACCACAACGTAAACTGTGAACTTTGGGTGATGATGATGTGTCATTGTTGGTTCATCGATTGTAATGAATGTCCCTCTCTGGTGTGGGACATTGATAGTGGGGGAGGCTGTGCACGTTGGGGACAGGGGCCACGTGTGAAATCTCTGTACCTTCCTCTCGATTTTGCTGTGAACCTAAAACTACTTTAAGACAATGAAGTCTTAAGAAAATAGCCATCGAATGAAGGACAAAGAAAAATGTTTGGAAAGCTGGATCTTGCAGGACTGGATCTTGCTGTCGCCTTGCAGGGCGATGACAAAAAGAATGGTAAAGGAATTCTCCATCTGAGGCAATCATTCCCAGAACCCGGTGATTCTGGGGGCTGGTAACTTGCTTTGGAAACTACAGTTGAATTCGGGGCATTAAAGCATCCTCACTGTAGCCAGGTGGGAGGACAGAGCAAGGGCTGAGAGAGCTGGCTTCCTGACTTTAGAGATTCAATGTCATCTCCAATGTCGCCCCTCCTTTTGCTTATTAGCAGAATTAGGATAAGATGCTTTATTAGCAGAGTCCTTCTGAGGATTAAACAAGATAATCCATTTAAAACCCGTAACAAACTCACACCTGTGATTATCAATTACTGAATTTACTGATGAAAAAAAAATCTTTCTGTTTCTGGTTCCCTGTTTTGGATGGCAGGAAAAACAAATAGCAGTGCCCACATTTATTCTCCGCAGTGAAGACAAAATGTCCTGTGTTCAGCTTTGAATTGTAAAAAAATTTAAAAAAAATCTTAAAAACAGTAACTGCTTTTGCATCACTAAATTCACATCAAAACTTATCAGTGTTTAGATAGAAGTTGTAGATAGTTGTAATTAGTTAATACTTAACGTGTTTTGTTTTCAGATTTCACATCACATTCTTTGAATATGTATGTATACATCTGCACGTATTTTCATGAAATAAAGAAATTAACGTGCTCCTCTTTCTATAGAAATATGCTGATTTATTTTTATGCGTACATGACAATAATGAGAGACTGAATGAGTTTGATTATATTCCCACGTCAATCCTGCATTAGCACCAGGACTAAAATTTTGGTCTCTTGGGGTGTTTTATGAGCAAATCTCTGTACCTGCCTCTCGATTTTGCTGTGTAATTTAACTTCTGGTGTAATTTAATTCTTTGTACAATGTCTTCCTCTCTCCCTCCCTCCCTCGCTCCCTTCCTTCCTTCTCTCCTTCTTTCCTCCATTCATCAAACATGGGTGGAGGGGCTGCCCTGCGTAGACATTATAGAAGGCGCTGTCGATGCAAAGCCAAGTCTCTATGCTGAATATACTCAGCGTCTAGTGCAGAAGCTCTCAGAAGCATGCGGGGATCAATCCTATGGTGTTTTTGGAAACGTGGACTGATGTTTTGGTGGTCACAACCATGGAGGGGCAGTGAAAATAGTGGACAGAAGCAGGGTTGTGGGAGACCACCCCATGCCTCAGACAGCACACACAGCAACCTTGCACACCATGGGTCACTGGCAGGTGACAGATGTGTTTATAATGATTGGAGCCTAGTTTTACATTTAAACAGAAAGGTTTAAATTTTTAAATTTCTCTTTTTGGCGCTCTAAATATTCTACCGCGGAAATGAAGAGAACTTTGAACTTCATTTGTTCAGAGCCCTACCAGGAGTTTCTCTGCTGCGGGGGACAAACCCTGCCTGTGGTATTTGAGTCACCTCCATCCTGTGCTTCTGTGGGTCTACTCTTTAGCGGCAGTGTCTGGGGGGGGTGGGGTGTGGCTCTAGATGAGGGGTAAGTACTGGCTGTGACATCATGTCTTGTACTCATGCTGGAACATGCACTTGTTGACTCTCTATATATTTTATCACAAATTACTTTCATTTTTCCTTGATATTACAGATAGGGCATTATATATGTATATGTATATATATATATATATACATATATATACATATACATATATACACATATATATACATATATATGTGTGTATATATATATATACGTATATATACGTATATATGGTGTTGGTGTTCAACTCATGTGTTTAGGTAGCTTATGCTTGAATTTCATTTCTGGAGTGAAAAAGAAGGTGTTACAGAAGATTTGTTATTAAAGGGGGGCTGTAGCGTAAGGGGCAAAGGGTAAGGACTGTTGATATGGGTGGGGGGAGATGGTATCAGGGCCCCTGACCCAGACAGGGGTGGAGACCCTGGAGGAAAATAGACTAAAGCACATTTAATTTCAAATGTTATTGTGACTGGGGTGCCTGGCTGGCTCAGTCACTAGAGCACGTTCTTGGTCTCAGGGTTGTGAGTTCGAGCCCCGCGCTGGGTGTAGAGATTGCTTTTAAAAAAATATAATCTTTTTAAAAAAAATGCTGCAATGCAATGCCACCCACTTCATCGAACCACTCGTGTGTGTCCATCTGCTTCTCTCGAGTCCTCCACGCGGAGGGCGAGAAGCACATCGTCACCTTTGTCCTGTGCCGCACCCTGTGTGGTGAGGAGCTCACCTGTGACTGCTAATTCCCCACGGAGGAGGCCAGCAGCCATCTGGCCGGTGCTGTGGCACCAGGCGCTGCCGTTCGTTCCTTAGGTGAAGCCACCACACCCCTGCTGCCATCTGTCCCCTCGTCTGGGGATCCCTAGTGCCTCCCAGAGCATCTCACCCCCTCCTTCGTGTTCAGGGTGGATGTGGCCATGCGGGGGCAAAGGCCCTCCCTCCATCCCTCCAGCCCACCCAGCAATACCCCCTTCCTGCCCTGGGGGCCCAGGATGTAGGTACTATATATACAAAGTTTCCAAATCCCTTTTTTTCTATGCACTTTTTATCTATTTAAAACAATTTTTTTAATGTTTATTCACTTTTGAGAGAGAGAGAGAAAGTGAGCAGGAGAGGGGCAGAGAGAGAGGGAGCCACAGAATCTGAAACAGGCTCCAGGCTCTGAGCTGTCAGCACAGCCCCAGACATGGGGCTCAAACTCACAAACTGAAACATCATGACCTGAGCTGAAGTCGGACGCTCAACCGACTGAGCCACCCAGGCGCCCCTTCTATGCACTTTTTAATTTAAGAGTGTGGGATGCCAGGTGGGAACCCCCCATAATGCGGTCTCTAAGTGCTTATTGTGGGGAGACCCCGGGGTGGAGTTGCAAATAAAGGACAGGGAGGGCCAGAGAAGTTTCCTGGAAGGTTCAGAGCCTGTGTCTTGGAGAACAGAATGGAGCTGGCCGGGCAGAGATGATGCATCTGGAATCTCTGACTTCGTGCCTGGGGGAAGTCAGCGCTGGTCCCACACGTGGTTATGACGACGGTGAGGGATGAAAACCTATGCCGTTAAACAGGGCAGCAAACCCCAGCAGGAGTGAAAAGACACAGCTTTGTTTTGCTCAAGGGAGACCAAACTCCCATAATTAAAAAATGCCACCATTTCTTCCACTAAAGCCTGGGCTTATCCATCGAGGGGGGCACGTGGGTCACACCCCCCACCGGTGCCACATGTGGTCCGGGCATGGAGGCGTGCCGTGGCCACTGCTCACTTATCCCCGTGGGCCTGGCTTTCACACTGCCCAGAATCTAATTAAGGGGGCATTTCCATCTACTTGTGATTCTCTGACCAAAGGCAGCACAGACAAGCTCCCTGTAACTGCCCCCACCCCAGGCCGCCCTGAGATGGGAGGGTGTGGGATGGCCATCCTCTTGCCGCCCACATGAGCACTGGAGTTAATCTATATCTGAGCCTCATGACTCAACAAATTATTCTGTGCATTTGCTTTATTGCAGACTAGTGGTTATAATGAAATTAGTTCTATTCCACGTTATTGGTTCATAATTAGAATTACATGAACAAAACAGATACAATCTCACCAAGTCTTCTACGCCTGAACAATTGAACTGACTGCATAAATTTCGCTTTGCTTCACTCCCCCACCTTCCTTTTCAGGTTGTTTTCAAGCCCTTAAAAGACAAAAACCTATTTCAACTGGATTTTTCTACAGTTCTTAGACAGGGCCACTGTATAATTTAGCATCCAAACTGGGACAATCGTGAAATTGGAAGACAGACCATTAACAATCAGGCCAGGATGATACCATAAGCCAGAAATGCCCCACGCAAACCGCCATGGGTAGTTACCCTACTTTTATTGGGGCAAGCCACCCTCTGCGAAGTCGTGAATTTGTCTGGCTGGGCAATGATGTTTTTCCTACTTGTCTTTAAAAATTTTTTTAATTTGGGGCAGTCATCTTTGTAAATTAAAAATCTCCCCTTGCCATTCGGATGGCTACTGTACAACTTCAGAACGAATTTGAGAAATTAAAATGACAAGAAGCAAAAAGTCCATTTACACGCAGCTATACGAGATCGCTCTGGAATTCTAACATGAACACCACAAAGGGTAAGGGGAAATCTGGGCTGGCATTCCTTTACTCCAAGCTTGTGACTCAGACCAAAATATGGAAGTGTACTTACCCTCACGCGAGGCATGGGAAACTTTGCACAAAGCAATATTATAGTCTCTCTCCATTTCACAAAAGTCAGATGTGAGCAAATGAAAAGTTCACCCTTTGGCTTGAAAACGGAACATACAGCGGTAAATACGAGAATGTGTTTTTCTGGGAAATAGCCCTCATTTAGAAATAGCCGGGTGGCATCTGACCTCAGCTCCAGATTGATTCAAGTGAAACTGACTATTTAGTATCCCTGCCTTCAAGGCTGCCACCAGCCATCCGTTATCCACCCTTGGCTAGCCAAGGTATGGTGTTCCGTATTAAAGTATGAGCCTTTCTGCTTTGGGTTTCTCCAGTGATCCTGAAACACGTGAACCCGAGGCAGAAAAGTAAAGTACCTTTGGGTCCTTGAAGCGGCAGTGATTTCTCCAGGCACAAGGAACCCATCTAAGATTACGCCCTGCCCACTGGCCTATCTGTCACGCAGCTTTGTGTGAACACCAACTGGGATGATAATGCACAGTGTATGGACGTACTTTGCTAACTGTGAAGGACCATAACAACGTGAGTTATTATTCTCATTTCAGTGTTTTCTGGATGAAGTTGAAATATTTTGGCAGTTGTAGAATGAGCTGTAGCATATCCAAATCCACGGACGATGAATCATGTTCGCACGGGGTTATGCTCCCCCGAAATGTAGTTTACATATTTCTCTGTCAGAAGCAACCTACACTTAGCAAGGCAGGTAGTGGTCTCAGAGCTCTAGAGAATAAATGACTGACAAAGAAAGAAAGAAAGAAAGAAGAAAGAAAGAAAGAAAAGGAAGAAAGAGAGAGACAGAGAGAGAGAGAGAGAGAGAACTCATGATGGTTTCAACAGGACAATTTGCAATTTATCCTAAGTGGCCAGGGGCACCCACCCATAGGACCATCCAAAGGAAAATCTTGTTAAAATGAGGTCATATTTCCCCTCAAAACAAGAAACCAGGAAGTGGCGGGTGAATGGGAATTGCACTATCACCTTGCAATCTGTGGAAGAGATTTGATTTCTCTCCACCATGTGAGGGGTCTCAGGCACACACGCTGACGGGACAGAGCATCAATGCGGAGGGACAGCGAAAGCCCACAAACTAGACAAGGAGCTGTTGATAAAGCAAATCTTCATCAATGTCCAAATTATCATCTTTTATCAAAATTGTTCCCTCTCTCCTATCTGCTAATAAACCTGTGCGTGGTGTGTGTGTGTGTGTGTGTGCGCGCACAGCGGCGGATGCCTGCTGTTGAGTGATTGCATGCGTGTGCCTGTGTGTGTTTGCTCTCTCATCTGGTGTGATTAAGGGAGAAAAGCGGTGGGAGGGGGTGTCTGTGCTTTGTTTATTTTACAGATAAATCTCATCTCTAATCCGGATGCCGAGCCTGTCTCGTGCAAAGGGAAGGAAGCCCCTCCACCGTCCTGATGGCATCCGTATAAATCACAGGTTTTATTCCTCTGCCGTGAGGGGCATCACGGACCCGAGCGACGTTGCGGACTCTCATTGGGTGATGCTTCATTACTTGGAGGAAAATCCCCAGGGCCAAGACGTTATTTAAATGTGCTATGAAAATAAATGTGATTTATATGTGTGTCGTCTGCCGAGACGGTCCTCCCCGTTACTGCAGGTGCTGCTGTGCTGTGCATCAGGATTAGCACTTCAATTTATCGTCAGTCCAAGCTACGCACATGCTCCATGACAGAACATTGTCTACATCTCCTAAAGTTCCAGAATGGAGACAGTGTTTCCTGAGCGGTGGGTGTTAGACATTCAGTGGTGTGGTTGACTTTTATGGGCTGAGAATTTGTGTGTGCACGCGTGTGTGTTTGTGTGTACGTGTGTTGCTTGTGTTGAGCCCGGACCATGTTCATTTGAAGGGTACAGAGAACAGACACTTTGTACTGAGATGCATCCATTTCCGATGGCAACAGAATGGTCAAAAAGAGAAAGAAGAAAGCACAATGTTCATTTCAGCCCAGGGCTGGGCCCCACATGTTTAGCTCAAAGTGAGTGGAAATCTCTGAAAAGCAGGTCTGGGCTAATAAATGTCAGCAAGCCTTCAGCCCAAATGGGATTTGATTAGCAGGAAGGAGTATGGTTGGGATGTTTCCATTACCAAAGAAAGAAATGCAGGGAAGGGCTTGTGTTAAGGGGGTGCAGAGCCTTGGTGATCACCTCCTTTCTCAGTGGGCGTGCACTCACACTCAGGAAACACCCCTACCACATGCCCTGGGGTGCCATCCCATTGTTCTAGGCAAGGAGACTCAAGGTTAGAAGAGAAGGCAGGGCTAGACTAGACATCACTCTTTGAACAGTCTGTAGGTGACAAGCCCTAACAGGACAAACCATCTTGTGTTGATCCTTACCACAGCCCTGCCTTTATGCCCATTTAGATGAGGAAACCAAGGGCCACAGAGGTAAATATCCCATGGTTTGAAACTCCATAGGCCTAGAGAATCCAGGAACCCCTCTTCTCTGGACATTCGCTTACCTGGTACCAACCTGTGTTTTTCCAGTCTTGTCTCCAGCTCTCTTATCCTCTAATGGCCTTCGAGATTAAGAGTTCTAAAGGATATCCAAAATAATAAGAACTTTTATCAAATCCATTTTTATATTGGTGTGGGGAAACAAACACAGGAACTTACAAATACACTCTATTGGGCTTTTATTGTATTTATTTATTTTTTATGTGTGTTCATTTTATGTTTTTCCCAAGTTTTTAAAGTTTATTTATTACTTGGGGAGAGAGTGAGTGAGCAGGGGAGGGACGGAGAGAGAGGGAGAGAGAGAGAATCCCAAGCAGGCTCGTTGCTGTCAGAGCAGAGCCCGACGCAGGGCTCAAATTCACGAACCATGAGATCATGACCTGAGCCAAAATCAGAGTCGGATGCTTAACTGATTGAGCCACCCAAGTGCCCTATTGGGCTTTTATTTTAAATAAGAGGCAGTGGGGAGAGGGGTGGTGGTGGAAGGATGGAAAAAATGGTGAAGGTGGTCAAAAGGTACAAACTTCCAGCTATAAAATAAGTAAGTCCTAGAGATGTAAGGTACAGCATGGTGACTATAGTTAATAATACTGTATTGCGTATTTGAACTTTGCTAAACGTAGATCTTAAATGTTCTCATCACAAGAAAAAATTCTGTAACTATGTATGCTGTTGGGGCTGATGGATATTAACTAGACTCATAGCTGCAATGACTTTGCAATGTACACAAATATCAAATCATTATGCTGTCTGTGCAGCTGAAACTAATACAGTGTTACATGTCAACTATACCTCCATTTAAAAAGAAAAATTTTAAGGGGCGCCCGGGTGGCTCGGTTGAGCATCCGACTTCGGCTCAGGTCATGATCTCAGTTTATGAGTTCAAGCCCTGCATCAGGCTCTGTGCTGACAGCTCGGAGCCTGGAGCCTGCTTTGGATTCTGTGTCACCCTCTCTCTCTGCCCCTAACCCACTCGCATTCTGTCTCTGTCTCTCTTAAAAATAAATAAACATTAAGAAAAAAAAATTTTTTAATAAAAAAAAGAAAAATTTTAAAATAAAATTAAAAAAGAAAGAGACAGTAACTCTGGGGGCCTAAATAGGAAGACTTTTTTTTTTAACTTTTAGTTTTGAAATAATTTTAGAGCCACAAGAAAGTTGCAAAAATGGTACCAAGAATTCCTGTATATTCTTTGTTCAGATTCCTCAAGGGTTGATATTTTGCCATGTTTGCTTTATCATTTTGTGTGTGTGTGTTAATACTTTTCTAAATGGTCTGAGACTGAGTTGTAGACATGTTGCCCCTTTATTCCTGAATATTTCATTGTGTATTTCCTAAATTCATTCATATAACCAGAGTGAAGTTACAAAATCCAGGTAATCAACATTACTACAATGTTATTACCTAACTTACAGACCTATTCAGATTTCAGGAATTGTCCTACTAATGTTTTTCTAGAAAAAATTGTTTTACTTTGAGTTTGTATGAAGCCCGTATCTCGCTTATGGGACTTGTGTGAGCTTGCTAAAGTTTTAGGCTATTAAACAAAGAACTAAATTATATGTCTGTATAATATATAAAAACAAATATATATAATATAATATATAAATATAATATACATTATATTATATAAATTCTCCCTTATGATTGTAATTAAATATCCATAACTGACAAATTAAAAATGTTTACATCCTTGCACCAAAAAGTAAAGCCAGATTCTGGGTTCCTCTGTGCATGCCTATTCAGTGTTAAGTCTCTATATATCCACCTGGTCCCCCTCAGGATCTGCACCTTTGCCTTCTAGAAGCTTTCTGGGAGTCTCAGCAATGACTTTGGCTCTGAACCCAGAGTGGGAAAAACAAAGGTCCAAAGGGGTTTTTTGGCAAAGTGTTATGAGAAAGGGCAAATTGGTCTGCAAATGGGTTTCTCTTGTGCTGGAGACGTCACTCATCGTAGCTGCTAGAAGTAGGTCATCTGGCTCCGTGATCAAATTGTGTGTCCTAAGACCCAGAGATAGGCAAGTGACAGGATGAAAAAACAACATTGCTCAAGGATTTAGTGCTGTCCACCAAGGAGGATTAGTGAAACGCCTTTATAATGCCGGTGTTGACAGACAGGACGAGCATCTGTTTTATAGGCTATCCACTGAGTTATATCAGGCCTCGCCTGTGGGTAGCAGTTATGTTTCAGCCGACGTGATTTGACCTGCGGTTTATCCAAATCGGTGTAATAATAAGCTGGGTTATAAGGGTGTTTACTTTTCCATATATGCTCAACTGTTATAAAACCAAGCAAATAAGGGCTTCTGTTTCTCCTACTGGTACATAGTGAGGGTGTGAGAGTAGTCAACATGTTCCCCTCCAAGACATGTCCATCCAGAAAGTTTGTAAAACGTCTTTATTCCTCGTAGGGAAATGGTTTTGGTCTTAGGAAGGAAACACATGGCTTTCCTCTTACAGCTTCAAACTCCGTCTTGCCAGCTGCGTTTCTTTCCCTCGGCCTGGCACTAATGAAAGGAGACTTTGATGAGGGGGTGAGTGGCCGCTCCAGAGGGAGGGATGCAGAATCCCCAGGAAGGGACTCAGCTTCCTGGAAGGTGCTCATTTGAGAGTATTTCTGCCTTCCCTCTAACACACATCCCAGAGAAACATCACTGGTTTTGGATGAAGAGCCCGTGGGGCCTGATTTACCTGCCAGAATGACCTTCCACGGGTTAGGGTCCTCAGAGAAGCAGTACTGGGAGAGCAAACCGGCCCCCACGTTCGCCCGCCATGTCTCTCCCAGGCCCTCCAGGGCCTGCTATGCTTTAAAGCCAATTCCTGCCTTTTTTTGTTGTTGTTGTTTAAATTTTTTTAAAGGTGTTAGCAATCTGTCTTACGTTCTCCCACCCCTGCCGGGATTTATGATCCAGTTCGTATTTTACTACATGATCTTGGCAGGCTCCCCTCGTTGAAATTCAAACCAAAGCAACTTGATGGGGGAACAGACATAAAAATATTAATTTGGTGGATATTAAAAAAAATCACACTGGTTATAAATCAGGGGCTGTCCACTGCTTCCTTTCATCATCTAAATGGTCCTTCTAACCAGACCACAAATCTTGCTGGGGAGGAGGAGGGGGTTTGGAAGGTGGGGGTTCCCTTCCTGAGGTTTTGGAGACAGCTCACATCCAACACTTCCTCAAACCTGGCTTTGTTTTCTAAAGGTAATAAAAAGTGAGCACTTCTGGTACAGGCAGGCTAATTAGCTGGCCTCACAGAACAGACGGGGCTTAAAAGAAAGTTGGCTTGGTCTAAAAGAAATCACCTTGTGGACATGTCTAAATTTTGATTAAAAATAGTGTTTGAGAGACTCAGGAGGAATGTTCTGCTCTGCCAAGGCTGTGGAGACCATTGGAAGCGGTGGTGGGTGGATGGAGAATGGATGAGGCCGGGTTGGGGTGGCGTGCAAGGATTGGGAGCCGCAGACCACAGCATGCATATACCTGTGACTGACACTGAGGATGAGAAGAACATGCCCGTGTCTCCATTGACACATCCCACGCCTTTGGATTTTAATAGGGAGCCATCCCTAGATATAGGTAGGGGAGGGAGGGTAGTTACATTCCTGTGGGGTAGAATTCAGAAAAAGTGGCAGAGAATGTCTCTTCCTATAATGAGAATTTAATGGACTCTTTCATTTCCATCTTATAGCTGATCTTTACAGTTAAAAGACTCTTGATAGGTACTTTAAAATTTCATGAAAACTCCGGTAATTGGTTTTGAATAACTGTGGATGGTTGGGAGGCTAAAAACTTCTACAAAAAGATGCTAATAAAAATGGAAAGCTGTCCCCATTACAATACCCTCATATGCAAATGGATGTGTAGCTCTGATGGGAAATTCATTAGCGGTCTAGAATTCCAAGGTTTTATTCAATGGCACAAAATCGAATAAAGCAAACAAACCAGAAGTTCAACTCAGCCAGGCTCACAGCTAAAGTTTGTTCTGTGACAAAGCTCAGAACACATCTGTATCTTGAGATTAAAGAGAGAGAAACATTCAGTAGCTCGAAAAGGGGCAACCAGTTTTCTATAAAAATCAAAGCAAGTGCTTGATTCAAAATGCTACCAGGATAGCAGGAAGAGAAACGATTGTAAGCCATTTTTTTTTTTAAAGGGAAAAACATTTCTAACCAACAATTGGTTCATATTACTTCTTTGCCATCTTTATAGGCAGCATTAAAGAAGGGTCCTCATCTCTGCTTAAAGAGCATAATGACGAGAATTATTTCATCTTAAACAGATTTTTCTACTTGGTTACCATGCAATCTAATACTGACAGCGCCTTGGACTTGAAAAATGACATTCTCATCTCTAAGAAATGGAAGATGGGAGAAGGTGCAGTCATTCCGAGCTTCACTCTAAAGCAATTATGAGCTCTTCACAACTCTCAGACAAGAATTGATTTTTATTTTTAGATTATTAAGCTGTGGGTGTAAGGAAGTCAGGATACGTGACCTAGTTTTGACCTTGTTGATTGAATTCTCAAATTGAGTCAGTATCGGGAAGGAAAACTTTAAAGAAAGTGTTTCTGCCTTAAAATCTCCCCAAACTTACTTTGCTTCTGTCTCACCTTTGTCAAAATCCTTCATGTTAATACATTCAGATGAATAAACAGGATGGTATGTGCGGGATACTGGGATAGAACATAAACGTATCAGAATTAATTGCAATGTCCTAAGGAAACCTAGAAATAAGGAAAACTGCCCAAAGGTAATGATGTTATGTTAGATACGTTTGATGCCGTCATTGATACACTTCCTCTCAGACATCCAGAATACTAAGGTGTCCAGCTTTCATACTCACATTGTGGGCACTCACTTTACTAACCGTTTGGGGGAGTGGTGGTGTTTACATGTACTTTTATGAGCTGAATGCAATTGCCCCAGTGAGTCTAGAAGGGTCCTTTGGCTAGATGCAGGGCCGTGCCCAAGAAGCAAAAGGATCCACTTGACTGTATGTCCCCGTGGGTCACCATCCTTCCTTCTCTGATCATCCTGAAGAACTCAGGCACGTGTCTCAACTGCGCCAACTTCCAATTTTAAATATAGTCTGGAGTGTGGACTCTAGGGCCAGTCGGCTTCCTCCTGCCCCAACCTGGGCTTTTAAGCAGGCCAACCCCCTGGCTGCTCCTTGAGGATATGTGTTCATTCCTCACTCAGATTCTCTTATGGAATGTTTTCTCCTACTCGTACAGCCATGCAGCTCTTACTAAACCTTCCGTGCACTTCCCCTAACAGTCTACTCCAGCTTTTGCTCATCTTTCTCCCTTCCCAGACTCTGCTGCGTTTCTGGCAGGGATGGCCTGGCTTAGCACTTCACAGTGAGATTCTCTCTTCAGTTGTGTTTCTTCTCCCCTGGCGATAACTTAAGTTCCTTGAGTCTCAGATTCACCATCTACAAAATGCTAATATATGCAGAGCTGTTGTGAAGAGGAAACTGCACAGAGGCGAGGCTTGGCTCCTAGGAGGTGCTTAACGACTGTGTGTGGCCCTCCCTTCTTCCTATGGGCCATTTCACATTTCTGCTGTATCTTCCTCTAAACCTCACAGTATAAAGTGTTTTTGTGTGTTGTTGTTGTGCTTGAATTGTTACGCGGAAACTGAAGCACTGTATTCTAGGCAGAATTATCCTTTTCCTTGATTTGGGGGGAAGGGAATGGTCAAGTGCTCAGAAAAGGATGACCCGGTCTGATGTGGGTTAGCCTAGGGACGTGATAGAAAGCAGGCTCGTCAGGGCAAAACAGTCCGAAATTCTGAATCTCTGGTTTTGAGGGGGTTTGAAGATGAGCCGATGCAAACGTCTCATATTCCTGAGCACTCCAGTCTCTAGGATGAACTGTGGCAGGGCTTGGCCCCAGTGGTAGATCAAAATAATCACACATACGGTATTTGCTATTTAAAGAAAAGAGATTATAACAAGGAAAGCATCTCAGGCGGTATGGACATCTCCTTCAGAGAAAAATGCAGGAAGCCTAGGACAGCTTAATATTCTGAAAAGACATCTGCATCCTGACTATTGAGCTGGTGATTGTCCCTGGACAGGCAGCCTGCTCCTTCCCTCCCGAAGGGACCCCCCCAGCAGAGAGGAGCTGCTGGTGAGCGCAGCCTCCTTGTGATTACACGAGATAGGAGCATCTCAGCTAAGCGGCTCTCTTGCTGAAAACAGAGACCGGAGACCTGAATGCATATTTCACGCTCGTTGTGTTTGGTTTCGTCTGTGAAAATGGACTAAAATACAATGCATGTGCATACATAAATGCCATAAAATTAGTGTAGACAGCTGGCAAATCATTAATTAACGGCAGTAATGGCCTTCAAATAGCACTCTGGGGAGGCCACAGAGAAAGGAAGTTTCCCAGACCTGGTTTCAGTCTTGTCCATGACCTGAATTCATCCTCATAAAAAAGAAAGGAGGCGGGGTGAGACAGGGAGAAAAAGCCACGTAGATGCCACTAGAACCCCTTCTCTCCCCCTCCCTCCTCACCAGCCCCGAAGAGGACAGATACTGAAAAGCCACACCACCTCTCTGTCTGCAGGGCATTCCCCAAACCAGACAGACGCCAAATGAGCGGCAGGCACATGAGGATATGGCCGGCACGGGATAATTGTGCCATAAATATAATTAAAGTCAGCAGGAAGACCATTATGGAGAAAACCAAACTTAGAAAAAAATTAGTGCTAGTGAAGAAAATATCATACGTTCTTTTTATTTCCATCTAATTTTGTTTACATGATTCATACAGTTTCTAAGAGGATCCCTGGAGAACATTAGGCTGGCACCACATGCATAAACATTCATATATAACATGTAAATTAGAAACAATCTCAGGATTTATATAGAAATTACAGCCACTTCTAGCAAATTAATTCAATGACAGAAAAAGGGTTACTGTCTCTCTTCAAATCAAGAGGGGGAAATATTGAGCAAGGCAGATTTATTTATTCAAGAGGCTTTATTCCTTGCTAGGAGCTGATGTCCCCTTGGCCTGGAGATTTCCATTTTTTTATTGGATATGTTTTGGTGATTGAATTTACTTTGAATACAGGAGCAGTCAATGAGGACCATAATGGGTGGTTTTAAGTTATAGTATTGCTAACACAGTCATAAAGTCGATTAGGCTAGAAGAGTTTGCTGTAGGGAAATGATGGAAAAAGGCAAGCTGCTTGAGTTAAAATATTCAAGAATATCGAATCTTAGAGCTGCGTGGCCTTAAGAGTGCAAACTTACCATTGTACAGATGAAGAAACTGAGCTCCAGCAAAGAAGTGGTCTGTCTGAGAAAACAAAGGAAATGATTTATGTAGTCAAACAAGAACCCACCCAGTCCTCCTCCCCTGGAGATAATGCCCTAAATATGTCATCAAGCCACTCCTCTTCTATATTTTAATAGGATGGAAAAGTGCCCGTTGAGTAGGGCTTTTCTTGTGGGATTTTGTACAGACATATTTTGGTGGTGATTTTGCCATTGGGGATTGTCGTAGATTGCTTGTCAAAATGGCCCCAATTCTTCATCTTCCTTGTTTCTGTCTTTCTCCATGTGACTTTTACAGTCTTTGAATCTGGGCTGGGGCTGGGCTTGTGACTTGCTTTGGCCAACAGAATACAATGATATGCCTGTTCTGAGCCCAGACCCCAAGGAGCTGTGTTTCCACTGCTCTTTCCCTACCTTACAAGGACAAGCCAGGGCTCACCTGCTAGAGGCGAGAGTTGTCAGGTTTACCCAAAATTTCAGACATACTGACACTAAAAAAATTCTTTTTTATTTATCTGAAATTTGCATTGAACTTGGTATCCTGTATTTTATCTGCTAACTCTGCACATGGAGAAAATCCCAGATGATACTGTTCTGTATCCATCAACCACCTCCTACGTAAATTTACGAGAGCCCAGCCAAGATCAGCAGATCTGTGTGTCCAACCCATGGTTGACTACGGGTGCATAAGTGAGGCCAACCAAGATTAGCAGAACTGCCCTTAGACTCATGAGCAAAAATAAATATTTACCTGTGCATGACACTAAGGTTTGTTATGCAAACTTGTTATGTTAATATTTGCTTGCTTGTTATGCAGTATTATTGTGGTAGAAGCTAACTATCTTAGGGACTGTCCAGTAAAAATATTCGAAGAAAAGGAATTTGATTTTTGTTTCAGATGAGGACAATCTAATTGTTGTGATGTTCTGTATGCAAGCAGAACCAGAAAGAAATGTCTTGACATACATTCCAAGGCTAGAGACTGCATACATAAACACACATTAATTGAGTCTGTGTCTTATGCATACTCATACTGGTGTTTTATTTATTTTTTATTTTTTATTTTTTTTAAAGTTTATTTATTTTTTTTGGGACAGAGAGAGACAGAGCATGAACGGGGGAGGGGCAGAGAGAGAGGGAAACACAGAATTGGAAACAGGCTCCAGGCTCTGAGCCATCAGCCCAGAGCCTGACGCGGGGCTCGAACTCACGGACCGCGAGATCGTGACCTGGCTGAAGTCGGACGCTTAACCGACTGCGCCATCCAGGCGCCCCATGGTGTTTTATTTTAAATGACCCACTTTGTTCTGGTGTTTTATTTTAAGTGACCCACTTTGCAGTTATGTCTTTGTTACAGAAGAACTTGCTAGCATGAGATAATGTGGCTTTTTGTTGTTTTTTTTTTTTTTACTTCCCTAGACTTCTAATCTACTCTTTGCTCTTGCTTTCCTGCCTTCATGTGTCTCCCTTCTTGTCCTTCAGGGAGGCAGGTGGTTTAAGTGAAGGTTCATCTTAGGGTCCAGTAATTGTGCTTGATCTCCACTCATGGTCACATTTTTCAAAAGTCAACTCCACCTATGAGAGCCCTGAGAGTTTTGTCTCATCCTGGTACTTTGTATTTTCCAAAGCCCCTCACATTTACTACATTCTCTCTGTGAAAGCAGTCGGGGCAAGCATTGGAATTTCTCTTTTGTCGATGAGGAAACTGAGGCTCACAGACTTCAAGTGAGTTTCCCAAGGTCATGCAACTTGGTTAATGGCAAATTTAAAACTAGAACCCGGATTCTAGTCTCCTAACCTTGGACTCTATCTGGGACACAGCCGTCACCTTCATCCCAGGGCTTTGAACAACTGATGCAAAGATCAGGTGTTCACCAGACAGCTAAACAACACTTCTGCCTAGGACTCACTGAAGTACAGACAGGACATTCTTAAAGAGTCCATGAGAAGTCCCCAGACCTCTACTAAAGCAGGGTTTGGTGCAGATGACTGACGACCGTATAAATGTTTTCATGTTGTAACAGCCAGTCCCAGCCTCCGGAGCAGGATGCTACATTGTGGATGAATCCGTCCATATCTCTGTTTTAAAATTGTGTTGTGGTCTTTTAAAGGTGTGCTTTGAGATGTAATGTTCTGCCAGGAAGTATGGTCCATTTAAAAGCAGGGTTACTCACAGGTTGCTGGTTGAGAACAATGGGACACAGACGAAGGGAAGAATACTAGGATATTATCCCAGGAAACTGCTTTTTCTCTAAATCCATAAATCAAAGGTATGAGCCACCCATACAAGTGTAGTACTTGTCCTGTTTCTCTGCTTCCTCTGGATTCTGGAAGATCAGGAATGTAGTATCGGTCTTAGCGGGAACAACTATCCTGATTTGCCCTGGACTGAGGTGCTTCTTGGGCTGTGGGACACTCAGTGCTAACGCTGGGTCAGTCTGGGCAAGCCAAGATGCTGTCACTGTATCTGGTCCTCTATATGGCCCTTTGAGATAAGCTGCAGAACACCCCCTCCTCTGCCACCAAGGACACCAACTCATGTCTCCCACCCTGTTGGTCCTATACACAAGAATCCTTCCACAGACAAGACACAATGTGCGTATGTTGAAAGAACTTTTGCCAAGTCATTAATTAATTGCTCCCCCGTTTTCTCATCTGTAATGAGGGGCAGGGAGTAGAGGTCTGCAGTTCCCTTCTCTGTTATATATTCTAGGGTTTCATTGCTCGGGACCAATGAGGTGATTTCACATTGTTCAGACTCTTTTCATCCTGATGCCCCAGGAGTCCTTCACCAAGCCCTCTAGGGGGTCTGTCTTTCAGCTCTGCCCAAAAGATGAAGCCCTGCTCAAGGTCAGACAGGGGGCAGAGACCCATGGTTCTTGCTTGAAGGTAAACCCTTCAGATCAGTGCTGTCTCATAAAATGTTCTGTGATGTTGGACATTTTCTATATCTACACTGTCCAACATTATAGCCCCAGTCACATGTAAATGTGTAAATTAAAATACAATGAAACTTAAAATTTAGCTTCTGAGTTCAAATAACCACATTTCAAGTTTCAAGTCCTCAAGTAGCCACACATGGCTAATGGCTACCATATGGAACAGTGCCCATCTAGAACATTTCCATCATAGCCAAAAGTTCTATTGGATAGCACTGCCTTAGAGAGCCATCATAAGCATTTTCTCAGTAGCCTGGGAGGTAACCAGGGTAGAAAAAAAGAGAAGGAAGGTAGGAAATGGGAGAGGTAATGCCCTTCATCACCAGGAAACTTTATGCATTGGTGGAATCATGGGAATGATGTGGCCAGCTTAATGGAGACGGACCATCTTGTCTTGCCATAGGCAAGAGTCTTTTAAGAGTTCATAAAATGGGTATTAAGAAGAACATGAAAACATGTCCTTCACTGAAGTCAAAGAAAAAATCCGTGGTAACTTTTGTTTCCACCAATATCCCTGACTGGGCTAACTTTTTGGTCAACCATGGAAAGCATCAGGAAATGAAATTAAATAGCTAAGTGTGAAAAGTTGTGAAAAAGTCTCTGTCTTGGCAAGGCTCATGACCGAAGGTTTTCCCAAGCCTTTTGTAGGATGAAAAAAATACATGGAGACTGCTTTGTTTGTCATTGAGATTGGGCAAAAATCAAAATGCATGGTTAAAGGTTCAATTCTTGAAGGTAGCATTAACACCCTTATTTAGGAAGTAAATAGTGCTTTGTGGAGCCGAAACCCCCAATGACGACATTGGTCAAGCAGAGCTGGAACCCCAGGAGCATGTTCTTAGTTCCAGCTCTGCCACTGGAGCTGTGTGGCCTTCCACAAGGGTGCGGCCAGTTGCGTGCTTGCTTCAGAAAGTTACCATGCCCCTTTCTGCTTTGGTGTCAGTGAAGGACATATGCACATGTCCTTTTTATTAACTTGTAAAAAACCATTGACTATGAGAAGATTTACTCTCTCTGGGCCTTAGTTTTTATCTTTAGTTGGAGAAAGATGCTGCTAGGCTGGGCCCTGGGCATCTTCATTGCTCTTGGATCACTTTTGCGACCATGTTCCTGACTCCTGCTGTAGACTCTAGAGCTAACTATTTTATCATAGCCCTAAACATTGTTTCCTTTGACACTCACCCACGATCAGTGTTGTCAGTTGCCCTCACTGAAGCCTTCCATCATTGAACCTCTAAGCATTTGAGACCTGGCGAACCTCTAGGTTTTCTGGAACCCTCACACACAAGGATGTTCAGCATTTGACTACCCTCTCAGAGTCAGGGGCGAACACTTCTCATAAAAGTAGAGGCCCCAGAACTCCTATTTGTACACAGGGGAGGACAGAGGTTCCACCCTGCTTGTAAGTACAGCCAGTGTCATAGAAACAAGATGGCCAGGACCTGGTTTCAGCTCTGCTACTCATCAGCTGTATCACCTGGGGCACTTCTTTCACTTCTCTGAACCTCAGCCTTTCAAACTGTGAAACACAAGTAATAATATGGTAACAACTGGTGGCATAATATGGTAGCAATGAAAAGGCTCCTGGGTGGCTCAGTTGGTTGAGCACCTGACTCTTGATTTTGGCTCAGGTCATGATCCAAGGGTTGTGGGATTGAGCCCTGTGTGGAGCCTGCTTAAAATTCTCCCTCTCTCTCTCTCCCTTTCCCACCTGCATTCTCTCTCTCTCAAGCTAAATAATAATAATAATAATAATAATAATAATAATGTATATGGTAGTAGGCAAGTCTGGTTTACCACGAAGCTAATGAAGCTTAGGCTTCAGGGCCCCTCATTTGCATTGGCCCCTTTCAAGACCCTGTGCTTCATTTTGGCTTTTTTGTGATTTCATGATCTTTTCCTCAAAGAGGAGCCTCCAAACTGTGTAAGCTTCAGACCCCCACCCCCAAAACCTGGTTGTAGTATTTAAAAACAAGATGGCACCCGGATAGACTACTCTCTCAAAAGAGATTACCCATCAGACAAGATCTGGTGGAGCCAACCCAGTCTGCAGCTTTTCTATTTCTTCCAGATGCCCTCCTCTCTCACATCCCAGCACACCTGCAGGCCATGCTGGCTTGTGCCTCTCAACAAAACCGGAAAGGTGACACCTACTCAGTCATGAGCACCTCTCAGGTACCACAGTGCATGTTCTTAGAGGCCGCGGAATTATGAAATCCAAGATCTAAAAAAAATACCTTCCAGGGCCCTTTACACACTCCCTCTCTCCACATATATTCCTTCTTCTCCTTTCTTTCAAGTTCTCTCCCCATATACAGATTCCACAATCTCCTCTTAAAACCTGGTCTGGTATTATGTCATCAACATTCTTCGGAGCTTCTCCCTTAGGTCTAACTCTAATTTAATTCCTCTCCTAATTCAGATATGATGATGTCCTTAACTTCCTTTTTTGTGCTGTTTTATGCAGATTACAAAGCACTTTCATAGACATAATCGTTTGTTCTTCAGAACCTGCTGCATGAGCCTCCTTTTAGAGGGAAGTAACTGAGGTTCAAGGGGTATAAGGCTTGCCCCGAATAGTAGATGGTGGGGCCAGGACCCTGAGAGGGAAGTTCTACTCTATTATTCCCTTTGTCGCCAGAGGCAGGTACTAAGCACGGTAGACCTTCCACCATATGCAGAGGAGCCAAAGCTTGCCTGACTCCCAGGACTTGTTTCTGCTACAGGACAGCTGTCTCTGCTTCTATCTGCTGCCACCTGCTCTGTCATTAGAACCTCCTTCCTTGGTCACTGGACTCAGAATTCTCAGTTTCTATCCTTGCTGATAATCCAAACTTCCAGCAGGAGCTAGGGGAGGTACTTATCCTTCATTACTACCTCCCGCTCCCCTCTCCACCTCCATTATTAAAAAAATGAAGTCAGAGTCCACTCTTCCCTCATTCATTCATTACAGAATTATTTACTGGGTGCCTATCATGAGCATGGCAGTAACATTGTATAAAAAAGAAGGAGGACTGGGCGCCTGGGTGGCTCAGTCGGTTGAGCGTCCAACTACGGCTCAGGTCACGATCTCGCGGTGCGTGAGTTCGAGCCCCGCGTCGGGCTCTGTGCTGACAGCTCAGAGCCTGGAGCCTGTTTCGGATTCTGTGTCTCCCTCTTTCTCTGACCCTCCCCCGTTCATGCTCTGTCTCTCTCTGTCTCTCAAAAATAAATAAACGTTAAAAAAATTAAAAAAAAAAAAAAGGAGGAGGAGGAGGAGGAGGGGAGGAGGAGGGGAGGAGGAGGGGAGGGGGGGAGGAGGGGAGGGGGAGGAGGAGGAGGAGGAGGGGAGGGGGAGGAGGAGGAGGGGAGGGGAGGGGAGGAGGGGAGGGGGAGGAGGGGAGGGGAGGGGGAGGAGGGGAGGGGGAGGAGGGGAGGAGGAGGAGGGGAGGAGAAGGAGAGGGAGGGGGAGAAGAAAAAGAAGAACGGAAAAAAAAAAAAACTCCAAACATATAAAGAGGCCTATGGCAAGTGACCTCAGCAAGATGGTGGAAAAGGAAGCCCCAGGCCCTCATTCCCCCACAGAGATACTAGAGACATCGACTTAATATATGGACAAAATGGCCTTTGTGAGAGCTCCTAAAGAGGCCTACATATCCTGTTTTCTAGGCAAAGGGAATTTTTAGTTATCTAGCCAAATAGGCTACTTATCACTTGCACACTTAGCTAAAAAAATCTTATGATTGTCACTATGTGTTGGGCACGAAGAGCTTTATGAATATTAATGACATTTTCACCGTGATCTCAGGAGGTTGAGATTGTTCTAATTACTCTCATTGTGCTGATGAAGGAAATAGAGCCATCAAAAGGTCACACGACTAGCCTAGGTTCACACAGGTGGCCGGTGGCTGAGCCAGTTTTTGGGCAGCCTGGCTCCAGGGCCTACACTCCAGATTGTGTTTAAAATTGGAAGTTGGCACAATCTGGGCACATTTCTGAGCTGTTCAGATGAACAGATGCTCGAGTTATGTTGCTTTTAGGGATCGGCCTTTCAAAACAAAGATGTGTTCTTCAAAGGCATAATTGAATTCACCCGGTCTTAACTCTTGATGTAATAAACAGAAGATGGAGGAAAGGGGCTGGTTTAAGTTCTGGGTCTCCATCTTTGATCCTAACTCTTGACGGATTTTACCAGAAAAAGGAACGGAATGACCAATTAAAGAGGACAGCAGGCAGTGATAGAGCAAGACTTTTAAGAACAAATATTTCTTTTTTTTTTTTTTTTTTTTAACGTTTATTTATTTTTGGGACAGAGAGAGACAGAGCATGACCGGGGGAGGGGCAGAGAGAGAGGGAGACACAGAATCGGAAGCAGGCTCCAGGCTCTGAGCCGTCAGCCCAGAGCCCGACGCGGGGCTCGAACTCACGGACCGCGAGATCGTGACCTGGCTGAAGTCGGACGCTTAACCGACTGCGCCACCCAGGCGCCCCAAGAACAAATATTTCTTACAAATGCAATCTACCAGGTCTGGAGTTTCACCACCTTTGCACATGGAAATGGGGAGTACCTGACCATGCCAACCACTTCCACATTAGCAGTCCATACACTCTGACACACTTACAAACATTTAAATAGCTGGACATAGGTGGAGATGTAATCACGGCTCCTAGATTTGTCTATAGCTCAGAAAGAAGCGCGCTTTAGATAATATTTAGTTAATGCATAAAATTGGGAAGAAAATTAGAAAAATCCAGGTGGCTTTTTTGGGGGTGGGAGGGGAGGAAGGATTCCTCTGATTAGGAATACTCCTGCTTATACTAATCAGGAAGGTAATAAATATCCCCCCTCTTCTGGACCATGGAGGTAGACTGCAGGAGGGTTGCATGTGCAAAGATTTAGTTTGCTTGTAGACAATATGGAATCAAGTCTGATGCCAGAACCCAGAGGTTCTACGGGGTTTTTTCAAAAGACTTCATGCCTTTGTAAAAGAGACTTACATAAAGAGCCAGACGCTTTTGGAAGATCAAATGTTTGTCAGCACCTCTAATGGCGCAATAATAATTAATTTCTCAGTGCAATAAAGCCATATAATTAGAATGGCTTGGGTGTTCTAAAAGTTTTCAAACATGGGATGAGCAAATGGAAACGCTTTCTTTCTTTTTTTCTTTTTTTCCAGTCTCTTCTTTTATTTTTTGGAGTTTGTGTGAAATACCGAGAGGAAGTAAGCCCATCTGTTTCTGATACTATCAGGCCAGAAGTATCAGAATGTTTTGTAGCAGTTATTTGATGTCTACTATGCCTCTCAAGTATTTTCCATAAGCTGTAAGCCTGTGTTTTTACTGACAGGAAGTTTGTTTCCGCGCGTCTTTAGCATCAGTTTGACGCTCAGAAATCAGAAAGGAGTAATTGGTCAATTTCAAAAGTCCCCCCCGTTTAAGTCAGTTCGGTTTTGTGGACTTAACGCAACGGGAGAAAATTCGAGGAGAAACAAAATCGCACGGAGTTATAGATTATTCTTATTTATTTACATTGCTTTTCATCTACTCCTCTTCTTAACCAACCCCCCTTGCCGTCCCCGGCCCCCCATATCCCCCTTTATGTTAGGAAAGAGTGACCCCACTGGGGATACGGGTAATGGTGGGTCTCACAATGGAAGGAAGGAAGCTGGAGGCTCATCTCTGTTTAAAGGTCGGGAGGAGGGAGGATGAGGTGGCCCTGCGAGGACACAGCTGTATCCTGCACTGTCCTGCCGGAGCTGCGCGTCCGAAAGGTGCGGGTGGGAGGGGAGGGAGCGCCGTGCTCTGGGCCTCCGTTTGTACCTGCGAGAGGCGCTCCCCGCGCGAAATCAGCCCTCCTTCCCGAATCATCTGCTTCGCCGAGAGGGTGACAAGGCCATCCCTGCATTCCGCCGGGACCCCGGAGCTCTCGGTGGCCCTCCACCCTCCCCGGATCTAGGAAAAAGAGGGGGAAGAACTCAACGCTCGGTGCTGTCACGCGCATTTTTCTGGGCATTTGGGGGCTTACCGAGGGGATTCGATTCTGCTTAGTTCTAAGGTGGCTTATAGAGGAAAAAAGTGCAGGCTTGCTGTGCATTTTCTACAAGTCTTGTGGACATTTTTTAAGGTAACTTTTGATGGTGCTGATTGGTACACACAATTGCACAGGAGGACTGTTAGGGGTTTGGTTCTATTAGAAGTCCAGGGGGCCCCTCGGCACCTCTGTGGATTGAACACACTGCGGGCTCACTTTGCGCTAAAAAAAAAAAGGGTCACTATTTCTTTTCTTTCTTTCTTTTTTTTTTCTTCTTCTTCTTTTTTTAAATCTAAGCAGCCTCCTTCCAGTTGTGGAAAGAAAATAAAGAAGTCATTAGCTTCTTTAGTTCAGTTTATATCTTCATTTTACCTGATTACTATGCCTTTAATTCCTATTTCTTTCTTCTCCCCTCCTTATTTCTCTTAAGTGATGTGTGACCATCACTGAGAATGGATGCAGTTTGAATCATTATAATAGTATTAAAGGCTATGTAGCAGTATGGTATATTTTCTATACGTTCATATATGTCTATCTGTAAATACATAGAGAAAAGCTACCCACCAAACTGAGGAGGAGGAAGCTGGTCTATGGGAACTTTAGCCTCTTGAATTTTTTAGTGTCTTGATTTTGGAAAACAAGAAAAGAATATTTATGGGTCACTGTATTGATTAAAAAACAAGCAATCAATCTGAAGACAAAAATAAAAACCCAGAAACCATCATGCTGATTCTTGCACATACACATGCAGAAGAAAAAGAAGAAAGAAAAAAGGAGAAAGAAAAGAAAAAAATGAAAAAGAAATGAACAAAAAGCTTAATAAATATGCAATACCTCTCATAGGAATTTACCCTACAAAGATAGTCACAGCTGCTGACAAAGATATAATGTCATGTACTACAGCACTGTTTATAATGTCAGAAAATTCAACACAACTTAAATGGCTTGTGATGTAGAATGTGTCGAATAAAACCAGTTGTGATCATTGAAAGTAAATCTGTCAGCCAATCCAAATAATTTGTAGAAGAATCCTGGACCATGGGAAGATTTCCATTATTTGTCAAGTGTAATGAAAAGAAAACAGCATGTGCAATGTTTAATTTTTTGAAGTGCAAATATATACACAGAAAAGAAGATTTCAAGGATACATGTCAAATCTAAGCAGTGGTTTTCTTTGATTGTAGGTGAATTTTACTTCTTTCTTTGTGCTTTTAAAATTTTCTAAAATGCACATGTCATTTTGGTTGAAATATATATATACAGTTTTGAAAATGCATTAGCCCATACAAGGTAATTTTCAATCATGGATGACCCTTTAAAATCAGGACAATCTGATCCCAGATGTACTAAGTTATCTGCCTATTTCATACTTTAGTTTGGTCATCAAGGTATCATCCATTTGCTTCAAATATTCCTTCAAATATTGTTATGAATAATACTGACATTTTGCATAGGTTGCACAAGATAAACTAAAAAGAGAGGGAGAAGACAATGTATAGTAATGAAATACATTAATTTTCCCAGGAGCAACCCCCCCCCCCCCGCAAATATGTACTATTGTCACTTGTAGAAATTAAAGTACCATTCCACAATTTTAAAGAGATAAGTGTCGCCTGGCATACTGTTGTCTACCATCATGAGAATGTGTGAATAACATTGTAACTGAGAAGTTGCTCTATGAGGGATTCCGGATTTTTGTTTCCTATACAAAATTCATTTTACGATCAGGTTTAAAGATATAAGATTGCTTAGTTTTGGGAGGGCTGAATATTACTTTGAAATACTAACTTGAACTCCCTGAATCTGTGATGCGAAGGGAGAGAATTGAGGTGACTTTCAATGTAATCCAAGTTAGAAAAAAAAAGTTTATTTTACACTTTGGAGATAGACTGTGTTTCTTTATGTTTTCGGATACAATTTATTTTTGCTTGGGAAGCTGGTATTCTGACATGGTTTTGTTTTTACTCTATGTATTTGTTTTTACTCTATATATTGCATGTTTATAGCAAATGAAAGTTAAAGTATTTCATAACTGCTTCACCACCTTTTGGAAACAATCATAGAATATGGGATCCTTAAATATGGTAATTATTAGTAAAGCTACTTATTTTTTCAAGAGTCTGTTTTCATTACTTAATCATGGCGCTCTGGCACAAAACACTTCTTGTTTACATGAAAAAAAAATATTTGTCCATATCCAGTGGTGAATTTGTACTGTTGTGCTGTTAAAATTTTTAAAATGTATATATTCATGATGAAAGAAATTTGCAACAAACAAAACAAACACTCCCTACCAGGTTCTTAATTTCCTTTCTTGTAGATAGTGTTTATCCACAAAGGCAAATGCAACCTTTTGAAATGTGTATAGAGCAAGCCCCTTCCCGCTGTGAACATGTAATTGGTCAATCAGTTCTTATTCACAGAGATTTTAAAATGCCACTGTATATTCTTATTCAATTCTTAGGTTCTTGCATCCATAAAAAAAGTGGCCTAAACTATTGCTCTTCTATGGGGCATATCAATTTCCACGTCCTTTTCTTATAAAACTACCTTGGAAAGATTGATGAAATTGCTCATGTCACATAATCCATGAATTTAAATAAAATAAAATAGCACAGGACACAGATTTAGGACTTTCTCACGGTTGGCAATTTGGTCTATATATTTGGAACAAGGTTAACTTCTATCACTTGAACCCCTGTTGGAATATGTTAGAGTTGGATATTACAGGAAACTAAAGGAAACCAAGATTTAAAAACAGATTTCTTTCCATTACCATCTGCCACCACAATGAAATAATTTGGCTTAGAAATTTACAGGATATGTGATACATTATAAAGGCTGTACTGCTATGAGTTTATGATTTAATGATTAACAGTTCTATTTGCTTTGTTACTGGAACTATAATATCAAGATGGGGAAGATGTAAATAACACTGCAGACTAAAATGAAATGGTGAGATATGTACTTTTGCTTAATTTAGAGGCCACAAGCATAGCTAATCATGCATTTGGTTAAATACGTGCTTGATGATATTCTTAATTACATGTCCTTTGTGGCTTGCTGGTATTTTCAGGTGCTATTAATAAAAATCAGTATTCCTAAAAGTGCAAGTAGATTGGAAGCAGATGCTGTTAGTAAAACATAATTGGGCTAAAGGAAAAATTTTGCAATTTGAAAACAGAACAATGTCTTTAATGTGTTGGTTTGCTGTGATTATGCATTCATGCAGGATTTGAAACAAGAATAATCAACAAATGCATCTTAAGAGGAATAGAAAGTATAGGGAAAGAGAATTTTTGTAAAACTCCAGAGAAAATGTTTGTATGAACAATGTTGGAATTGCTGGCATATGCTGAAGAGAAAACTCTCAAATCAGCTTTTGCTAGATTAGAATATGAAAACGCAACTTTTAACAAATCATTTTTTAAAGTATGCAAAAAAGGTAAATTAATTTGGGATATGCTGTTTTGTTTTTAACAAAAAACTTATTAAATTATGTTTAAAAGTGATAATATTGTGTTTTTTTTAAAAAATGCAAATAAGTGACATGGGAATTATTCATGAACAGATCCTTATATTTTATTTCTCCTTTTTGGTAGTTACAAATGGTGATTTTATGTTCATAAAATACTCATAAAAAGTTCATGTACTTTTTATGATAAAATGAAATTTTTAAAAAATATGAATGCAATAAAACTATGAATTCTTACAAATTTAAATTATAGTTCAAGCAGAAAATAAAAGCAATATAAATTTGAACTTTGAACAATGAGTTCTTAATATAGAACCCAGTCTGAATTTTGTAACAAAACAAAAGAATCATGCTAGTACTTATACAGAGAAAGAGGTAGGAAGGAAATATAGGAAAATGTTAATGTCACTCTTGATAGTGAGAATATGTATACATTTCATTTTTTTTCTGATGATTTTAAATATTTCTCAGGTTTTTTTAAGGAACTTATTTTACTTCAGAATTAGAAGAGCCTTATTCATAGAAAAAAAGGAAAAAAACCAATGTGATAGCTTGGATTAAATAAATTTTCATTTAGATATCTTAAATTGGTCTTTTATTCATCACACCACAGTTTATTAAAACACAGCCAACATACTCATACAGAACTAACTCTTAAAACTGATTAATCTGAACATATAATCTTTTGCCATTAGGTTGTAAAATTAGCCACTTATAATTACTAAGAATCAAGTGTACAAAAGTGCTAATGTTTTATTAATCTGTCTTAGAGTTCAGTTTCAAAAACCAATTTTGACAAATTATCAACTGACATGTTTCTTGGCTTAAAGTGGATTTGTATTATTTTAATTGCTTGGAATATCATAGGCATTGGCATGTATTTTTAATGTTAAATTACTTGCTAGCAATGGAATAATATTTCTTAATATAATTTCATTTAGGAGGCATAAAATAATGTTTCAGGCCATTTACTTTTAAGACTACAAAATTAAATATGAGTTGAGTTAAATGTAATGAATACAATGATACAACTCCAGGAAGGCAGTAATTAAGCAAAATTTCTACCTCTACTATAGGTGAGAAAGTGTTTCAAAGAAAGAAGTTAGACCATATTGACCTATCAAACTTTTCCTTTCCCCTTGATCTTAACTTTCCTGGAACAATTATTCTCTATTAAGAGAATGTTCAGGTTTTTATTACTGTAGAAATTATTTGGAAGCTTGTTTATTTCTGCAATGGAGGATTAGGAATTGTAGAATCCGAACGGTGGCATTTGTTTTTCAAGAAGGAGATAAAGTCAGAATTTGGGGGCGGAATCTCTATTTTCGTTTTTGCTATGAATTTTAATTTTAATTTCTGTTTAAAAAAGCCCTGCAAGCCCATTCCTTCCCGCCCCCAGTCCACCCTTTCTTCTTTTTTATTTCATTAAAGGGCCTTGTTGACTATTCAGATTTTACAGAGTAATCTAAATTAAGGAACAAACACTCTCAAATTTTAGTTTGGAGCGAACAAACTACCGTGGAAGCTGTAAGAAATATTATTCAATGTAAGGCACAGATGGTGTTTTAAAACTCAGTTTCCTGGAATCCGTGTTTGTTCTTTCATTTTCCAATTATTTGTCACCTGACATCTTATTTCACAAGTCCCAAAAAGGTAACTTTATGTTCAGTTGGACATAAAACAGAAGGGAAATATTCGTAAGAAAAAAAACCCCAACAAATCACAAAAATAATTCTCTTATTTAAAAAATGTCAACCAAGTATCCCTGGGGCATATTACGGTTGGAAGTAATTTTAACACTTGCATCATTCACAAGCAATTCACAAACGCTTAGCTGGCAAGAAATTTCCATCCTTTCTCTCGGCTTTTTACACACTTCGACTCGGGTTTTCTCTATTATTTGATAGTGGAAAATTAGAGAGACAGGAAATTCACAGTAAAGACAAAAATGTATATTAATGAAAGAATAATGTATTACAAAAGTTTTCTGTTTTTTTTTTCCCCCCTCACAAAGGGCCTGCGAAAGCAGTGGACCTTTTCTTTTCGGACGTATTGGTAATCGCTTCTTATTTCATGGCACAGCCCTGGATAACTTGTAAAAATAAAAAAAAGATACACTTGAAAGTATATAAATTCCCTTTAAAGGGCGAATTAAAACGAAATTAAAACGGTTTTCAGAAAACCGTTGATTTCCTTAAGTCCACGGCCAAAGCTGGGCGAGGTTGGTAGGGACCCACCCCCGACACGCCCACACCCCCCAGGAAGAGGGGCGGTACACCCGGTTCTCGGGTTGCACCACAGGCTCTGGACGCCCGCCCACTCATTATGCAAAAGAGAAAACCGCCCCCACTTTTCTTAATCCGGCCAATGACCAAACGGCATCTCGCCCCGCGGGAGGTGGAGCCAGGAGGAGGAAGCTCAGAGGTAAACCCAGTCCCACGTGTCACAGCACTCTCCGCCTCTTCCTTATTTCCCGCCCCCCCACGCCTCCTAGCCTCCACCCCGCCCCCAATAGGCCCCTCCCACTCGGTGTGGTACTCCACGCCCCAGGAAGAGGAGGGGAAGTAGGCGGAGCGAGAAACTCTCGCGTTCTCTTATTTACATGCTGCAATTCTATTGGCTAAAGCTGGCTATGTGCTCAGGGAGGAGGGGCGGAGGAGCTAGTCAAAGTGAGCTTTACGGATTGGCTTAGCTGTACGTTGACGTAAGAAAAGGGCCTTCTAAGCAAATGAGAGCTTCGGGCAAACCCTTCTTATTACGAATCTCCTCCTTCTTGCCCCACCTGGGTGTGAGCAACCCAATGAGAGACGAGCCTGTGCGGCTCAAGTCTTTGAACATTTAAATAAGAAGTTTAGAAATCTAGCTGTTTGAGTATTCATGAAGAGGCGGGGAGGTGTAGAGTGTCTTCCGGAAACGCTTCCGATTGGCTGGTTTTTTCAAGTATGTGTTAGCTTTAGGAAACCTGCGAACACCACACCTTAAAGGATTGTTGACCGCATTTTTTTCTTCCTCAAAAGCACCACACCATATACACCTATGTTTTTTTTCTCGGTAATTGATTTCATGTGTGGTCCGACCGGCTCAGCTTTGTCACTCTTTCGCTCTCAATATATTTTCTTTTTTGTAACTCAACTCCCATTTTCATCAGTTTTTAAAATGCAAAGATCTGAGACAGATGGAAACAATTAGAACCTCTGCTCTGCTGATGTGTATAATCTTATTAGTTTAATGGGTCACAGGGCGCAGGACCTATTTCCTATGGATCAAAGTGAAAACAAACACGGTTAATATCCCATTTTGTTTTAGAACCACATCGAATCGGGTTCCCTCTGTCGGCTGTGGTAATGACAATATTAAGAGATCTTGGTTGCCTTGAAGTTTGGAGGGAAAATGAAGTCATTGAAATATTCTGGCTTAAAAACGCATTAATATTAACACCAGGTAGCCGGTTGCCAGTTCCCTGAGCTTTCTTGAGTTTATCACAAAGGCATGGCTATTAAAGGATTTCAGTGTTGCTTGTTTTGATCTATTGCCTTAAAGCAAGCGAAAAATCGTGCCTAGTTCGCTGCTAATTATACCAGCTTCTCAGATTTCGTCTATTCAGGCCCAATGCAAGCATCAAGCTCTTTGTGTAAAGTTCAATTTAGAGCGCCTTAAAGATTTTTTCTTTATCTGTGAGTAGTGGTCACAAACTGTTTTAATTTTTAAAAAGTTAAAGAACCCCATAACCACCACCCAAGTTTAGCTTTCCATGTCAGGGAGTTCTAAGGCCAATGCACAGACCCCTACACATCCTGGATCCAGGTTAACAACCCACGCCTTAAGGAAATGTTTCTCATATTTTGGGTTGTTGTTTGAGTGTTTTATATATAATCTTCTAAGCACCTACGGGGTTGGGCCGCGGCCTCTCTCTTCGTGGCACAGGCCCCCTTTGGAAACCTCCCGCAGTAACTTCTCACCCCAATAAATTAAATGCAGCCACAGTGTGGTCCATTACCCGGGAGTGTGAGGTGACGGCGCCTGTCAAAGGTGGCCGGCGGAATACAGACCCTTAAATATTCCTACAGATAATAAATATCTGTGCAAGGAACGGATGTAAATAATAGGTTCATATTCGTTTAGAAAGCTCTGGACTACAGCAATGAATAAACTCACTGCAGACTTGATGAATGCCCCCAAGCCTTTCACAGAGGTGGGGGGCAGGTCTTGAAAATATTTTGCGCTGGGCTGGGAGGCCGGGCTCTAGACGCTGAAGGCCCAGAGCCTGTGCTAGTTCCTTGGGCCTCTAGGAATGTAAATACCACGAGTTTAGACAGGTCGGGGCCCCGGAAAGTGTGAGCAGCGGTTATTAGCAAATCATTTTAATTCCGAAGCTGTCGAGAATATTTGCTTTCTCTTGGCCGCATGGGGTTGGGATTACTAAGAGAGAAAACTCTGTTCTTGTCATCCTCTCCTTGTAGGCTGGGAAGCAGGGTCACTGAGTCCTGGGGTCTCCTTTCAGAGCCTCTGGGCAGAGTTCACATAAGCACTTAGAGGCGCAGCCAGCTTTGCCCTGGGGGCTGCAGGCGCGCCCTTCCCAGCACGCGGTGTTGGGTTCGAAAACCGAAGTTGAAACGCACGGAGCAAATCGCAGGGAAGTCCGACGTCTGAAACAGATGTGGCTGCTCCACCTATAACCGTGGCTGTCCCTCAAACAAATGCTCATTGCTTTCTTTTAATTTGCCCTTGAATTTCATTATTTTGGTGCTCGATCTTTAAATATGCCTCAAGGCATCACGTAGTCTTTTTTTCCCCTCCCAATTTATTTGTCTCTTGAGGTCTTCCATGCCTTCAATTTTTATCAGTCGTGTAGCTTTAATTTGGGAAAGGATAATTTTTCCCTTAGAATTTGGGAAAAGGATAAAATCTCCAATCCGTTTTTTCCTGGAGCTTAATCCTGCATTTACTTCCGGATCATGAAATATTTAAACTGTTAAACACGTCCATCACTGGTCAACTTTAGAGTTATTTTATATTTTTTAAAAATGGAAATATAATATTGGTGTGTGTTGTGTGTGTGTGTGTGTGTGTCTTATTATAGACAGACCATGTTAATCTCCCTTCCATGCGAAAAAAAGAAAAAGAACATTTGCACATGTGAATGAATGTCAGTAATTGTTCATCTAGAGTAACGATTTCTACCAGGCTTGATTTTTCATTTTCATCTAATATGCAGAGGATATACACTTCTTTGTATCTAATATGCAGAGACATTAACAACATTCAAAAACAACAAAACCAAACACCTCTTCCGGTGTAGTGGAGGGACCTGACTGAATTCCAAAAACAGATGCCCTTTCTTATTTTCTTTCTTTCCTCCCCACCCCCGACCCCTTGGTCCACAGTCCCCTTAAGTTCTTTATTTTAGTCTGGTGAGCCCAAGCTGTAAATTCCCTGTAAACCGGAGCTTTGTGGGTTGATTCTGCGACAGTCGCGTCGCGAGCGCGATCTGACGCGCAGCTCTGGGACACGCAGAAGCGCAAGCGGTCGTTCTCAGTGGAAAGAAATCCCGCGTTAATGCCCGCCTGGGAAGAACCCCCGGAAAGCCGAAAATTCCTACTAGCTGCAGCCCACTAAGAGACCGGGACTGCAAGGATCACTGCCTCAGCCTTTTGACAAAATAGTGCTTGGCTTTATTTAAAAATTTTGTTCAGTTATTGTTGTTGCTGGGAATGTGGGCCTTTATGACGAAGACCTTCCTGGCCTTCCTGACCTTCCTGGGCAGGTAGCTCTTTAGCTTCCACCGCGATGGCTTTCATTTAGGGAGGGCCAGCCTTCAGGTGACATTTCCTCCAATCTAGCAGTCAACTGCAAGTTGTTTGGTCCACATCTGGGGCTTTTCGCGCAGAAAAGCCGATGGAAAAACCTTGACTTGACTTTTACCATCACACCCCAAAGCGGGGGCCCCCTCCAGACTGCTCGCCTGGCCCAGTGGTGCCACTAGCGCGCTGTCTAGCGCGAGTTACAGGCCCGGACCTAGCCAAGATCAGAGGCTGCAGGGCTTGCCCGAGTTTAAAGGAGGCTCTGCTACCGGAAGTCATTTGACAGATCTCAGGCAGGCCTTTCTTCTAATCTTTACTGCTCGGCAGAGCTTTGCAAATCTCTAAACACGCTGTAACCTTCTTCAAACAGTACTCCAGACACATTGAGGGTGGAGTTTTACTTTAGGACCCTGTGGAGCCTGCATCTGCAGAGGCCACCTCCACAATCAGGTCTGTCCCCTTTCCAGCTCTCCCTGAGACCCTTACCTCCTCCAATAAGCTGATTCCCGCGCATCCATCCGCCCACCCAGCCCAGAAGCCCTCCTGTCTGGGGAGGCCTCAGAAGACCTCCTGTTAGAGAATCACCCTGCGCCCCTGCGGCGGCCGGCGGCGAGAGAACCTCTCGGGAACCTAGCTGGACCGGCGGGGGCGGGGCAGGTGATTTATGACCCTGATCAACTTTTTAGGAAGCAGAAATTAACCTGAAGGGGATTAGGCTCGAGCTTTGAAGTTCACGGTTTTGTTTTCCTTCAACTCTGCCCTGCGATCAAACAGTTCTTGGTTCTTTCTACCCTCCTCCTCTAACTCCTCCCTAGGTCTCTCATCACCCCATCCTTACCCTCCAGCAACTCTTCCTGTATGGATTTTCATAACAATAAAAATAATTTCCAGGCGAGTGTCTGAATTTCCTGACTGTGACCTAGTGGACAGAGACAACATACTGTCCCCTCTGGCTTCTTGGAATCGTGTTTTACGTTTGCAACTGTTATTTATATTTGGAGATCGGGAGTAGTAAATTTAAATCCGTTTCTCCACCCCCCCCCGCCCCCTTTTTTTTTTTTTCTTTTGGCTCCTTTCTGCTTGTTCCACTCTCGGGGATTAATCGTCCCCCGCAGAGAAGCCCAGCCAGGGTCAGGGTGGTCAGTGGCTCTGTGGGTGACCACTAACTTCTCAGTATGTCCTCCAGGTACTGCAGGTTTGTGGATTCCTCCTCTAGTTAGTTGACCAGAAAATTCAAATCCAGATGTGAAAGACCTCCCTCACCGCCCTGCACTGTTACCTTGGCCCCATTTATTTCCATACCTCCGTACTCGCCTTCCCTCACACCCGCCTCCCCTCATTCCCCAAACTGCAGGTCTCCAAGGGGAATCTGTCTCCTGCGGTTTTTTCCCCCGCAGGCGCCTGCTGAAAAGGCAATTTCCTTGGGGGTGTGGTTGGGGCGAGAGAAAAACAGAAACCAGGATTGTTTGGGGCCTGAAACCATCCAAGTTTTATTGCATCCGCTACAAAGTCAACTAACTCTTAATGAGCATCCAAGCGGAAAAAGGCCGAGGTTTACTCGGTGTTAAGGCAGAGGTGGTGGTGGTAGTGGTGATGGTGGGGGAGTTTGCTTATTTCTTTTTCTCCCAACCAAAGGTTGCAACACCTTCCTCAGGGACTCTTCCCAACGCCAAGAATACAGACAAGAAAGTCAAAAGGCATCAGGTTTCAGCTCCCTGAGACTGAAGATCATTCGGCCACGAGGACTCTAAGTTGGCCCTGTCTACAGCTTGTAATGAAAAGGATAATCTGTCTTGTAATAAAAAACAGGACCCACACAAACCCCGCATCCAACCACCTTCCACTGCGCCTCACTCTTTCCTAATAAGGGCCAGTGACAAAATTGCCATCCAGTTCCACCCAAAAAAAGAGGAAGCAGTAGATCTTCCTTTTAATAACTTCCCAAAGTGTTACAAATAATAAAAGGGAGATATAAATCATCGCGGGCGCGACTGAACGTGGACTATGGAAGGATTTACTCCTCTCAATCCTTGACTTCCAACGGCGCTCTCATTGGCTGCTTCCTAGTGGCCCGGCCCCCAAATCCACCCTCTTATTGGTCTGTCAGGATGGATGACGTACGGAAGGGGCGTGGCGTCGGTAGAGGCCAGAGTCCAGCAGTGCGCATGCGCTTTGTGGCGTGAGTGTATGATTGACAGCAAGGGGAGGTGTGCGCGCGTGCGCGTGCGTGAGACTGTGTGGTGGTGGGGTGCTGGGAGTGTGGGAGTGATGGTGGTGATAGTAGTGGCGATGAGTGTTCGAATTGAAGCTGCTTCTGCCCGCTCCGTGGGTGTAGTCTTCTTAGCGGGCATTTTCAGCTAACTCAGAAGGGCTGACAGTTAACAGACTGCGACTCACGGGCTCGGGAGACGGTCTGGAAGCAATTTAGTGCGAAGGGTCTCCAGCAGTAGGCTAATTGGGGAAAGAGGAAAGAGAAGTAGAAGGCATGCTTTACTGTGTCTGAAGAAGATACTTAAAACCATCCCGGAAGAGATTTAATTTTACCGCTGTGTAGGTTTGTGCATTTCTTGTAAAGCACACACTAAATCACTCGTCGTATCAGAACCCAGCCTTCGTGTGCACCACACTCCTCATCCCCACTTTTTCGCAGCTCTGACCAAGCCCGGTCCGGTTCCCCTGCAGTCACAGGTACAAGCACATCTTGAAGGTCTCCTGCAGTCATGCAAATCAGGACGAACTTTGAAGACGCCTGAAACACTGTGATAATCCTTAACAAGAAGAAAGAAAGATAAAAAGAAGTTAAAAAAAGAGAGAAAGAAGAAAAAATGAAAGAGGAAGGAAAAAGGAAAGTAGAAATTTGTAGCAACTAGTGAAAACAATAGTGTCAAAAATAAACAAAATACCAAAGAAACCCCCCCACTGATTATTGAATGTAAAGTTTAAAATTAATTCCCCAATCTGGCTAATGTAGAAACAACTCCAGCTTATTGCAGTGCTGTTGTTAACGCTTAGTACAAAATTCTTCAGAGGCGAGGGCTGGCTTAGCGGAGGAGAGAAACGTTGCTCCGTTGCCCTGTTGCATCCAAATTCTCGTTTCGGCCAAGTTTCTTCGGCGTGTTGGGGCTGGGCAGAAAGGCTGGAGAGTGTTTTTCTATCACGAGTTGTTAGAACCTTGCTTCGTGTTTGCATATATTTTAGGGAGATAATAAAAGTCTTATAGCGCTGAGCATATTTTAATTACAGTAAACTTAGTCGAATTTTGTAGCTAGCAAATCAAAGCTTCGGTTTTACGAATTCTGAGATTTAAAACTGGCAAACACCTCTTAGTAGGCCCTGAGCTTTTTTTCCCTTTGTTTTCATTTTGGAGTGTGTGTGTGGAGGAGAGGAACAAAAGTACAAATACAAGTATTACAGATGCTCCATTCAAGTACTGTCCTGTCTGTGAGTGCGCGGTAAATAAATAAAAAGCAGTGATAGAAATATGTGACTGTTAAAAGCAAAATAATGTTCTTTTAAATTTTCCCCTTGGTGCATTTTTTTCTTTTGAAGCAGTGCTTTCAGCTTGCCTAAGAATTGAAAACAGTGCTTTTACACTATCACAGTAATTTTATTTAGTAGCCTCATGTTCACTTTAAAGTTTGAAATCATAGTTTACGACACGAAATTATTAGCATTAATATTCTCTTTGCATTTTGTTTTGCCTTTCACTCTTCATCAGTATTTTTAAGCGGCAAACATTAAATACAATTAGTAAACAAGGCTTTGATAGTTGCATGTTTTTGTTTAATTAAATGTCTTTATTTTATTAGGTAAATATACGCTTAAATGTATTTTAAAATAACGAGGAAAATAATACTTTTCTTTCGCTTTGCTAGAACAAAGTGATTTTTCATTCTTCTCCGTCGGATTCTTTCCTGTCCAGCTGCCACAGCCGACTGACAGGCTCCTAGCGACCGAAGGAGTAGTATGCAAATTTCAGATGATTGACACCTATAGTAGAAACCAATCACGCTGGGGCCGGTTGCTGATTGGTTGACAACAATTTTACGTAAAATTGACGTTTTGAAAGCCTAACATCCAATCAAGGCAATTCATGCAAATAAAGGAAGGTGTCATATTACCAGGCCGGAGATACTTGAGCACGCCCTCACGTGTTCAGTGATGGATATTGCACAGTTGCCAGCAGGATCCTCTAAATAAATGCAGTAAAATGTTCAACTCTACAGCTGCCTTGGCCTTTCCTAAACTCGTATGTCACTGGTATATAAATGTATTCTTTTTTCAAAAAACGAGATACGTCGTGCACGAATATGATGGCTTAGTATAGAAATCTGTGTAACTGTGGACAGAATTTCCCTCTACGTTGTCACCAACACAGAGAATCTCTGTTTTTAAATTAATCCTTCGTGAAGGAGGCTGTTTACCCTCTTGATATCAAAAGGAGGAAAATTACAAGACTTTCCCTGGAGAAACCCGCTCTAGGCACAGATGGTCAGGAAATTTTGCTTCTTCAGCGAAATTCCGCATGGCACCGCCAGATGGCATTAAGGATCTCCTTCCAGTCTCGGTGCCTTTCCTACCTCCCCCGCCACCTTCCCCCTCTCCCCCGTGCCCCGCAAGTAATTTAGAAAAATTGAAAACCAAACACTTTTATAGTTTATAGCCAAATGAAGTGAGAACGTACTCGCATTGTTAAGGAGTTGCATATTACGAAAATAAGCTTTGTTGGTTGTTGCTTTAGTGTGAAACTTACTTTTGAGATTTTGCCCGGGAAAGTTGGCGAGTAAAATACTCATCCAGCGAAAGTGTTTGAAAACACATTTTCTTAAAGCAAAGTGTTCGCCTTTAAGCAGAACACCAAGCGGCTTAAAAAAGTAAGGGTAAGAAGCGCCTCGGTTTCTGTGGGTGTCTTCAGGGCCTCAGACATTAAACCGAGATCGAGGGTGAAGCTAAACCTCCCAGCGAGCGGTCTTCCCGCGAGCGGAGTCTGGCTGGACCCGTGGGGGGCCGAGGTTAGATCCAACTGCAGTTAAAACAGGGTAGCCTTTTCAGGGGCTTATTTTGGGGTCCCGATTAGATAGGGAAGACGTTCTTTCCATTCGCAAATCACTGTAATTGGAAGGAGCGCCTTTGTTTTGCCAACCCGGGCGGCGGCTGTAGGGATGGGAGCCTGGAAAAGATTGACTTCCACTTATCTGCTTTCCTTTTTATAAAAATCTGTTTTTCTCTTTGAATTTGTCAGGAAGAGAGGGATTCGTGCTGCTCCTACCTCGAGGCCAGACTAAGCGCTAATGGTATTTGCACAGGGCTGAAGGGAGGAAAGAAGGAAATACGCAAGTAAAGTAGCAAGTAAGGCCATTTACAGGTTGACCGCTCTCTTCTTGGGAAACTTCGTGTTTTCTTCACTCATTTTTTTACAAGCAGAATAATTCTACATTTACTTTTGATCACTCTACTCCATCATTATGCATTTTAAACTTGCAGTCAGGAGTTAAAAGCAGACCTTAAACAGGCGTGTTTATTAGTTAAAAAAAAAAATCTTAAAACTAGCCATTAAGCCCTCCTCTTACAAAAAGGCAGACTCATTGGGTTTGTTCCGTGTGCTTTGTCTGTTGGTTGCCTTGTTTAGTCAGGAAGTAATGGTTAGGGTGCCCACGAGGACTCACGTCTGCCCCTGACCTCCTAACTGTGGGTAACTGCCTAGCCTAACATCATATCCCTAGTGTCTGCAGCACAAGGGTCTGCACGTTTGACTAACCCCCGTTTCTATGATCAACCTCACATCACATAAACATACAAAGTTGAATAAGATTCTTTTTTAATTTCGAACCACCACTTCGGATTTGTTAGTTCAAATCGAACCGTACATTTATTTTATCCACTATCTGAATTTTTCTCCCTCCGAAGCAAAATTATGATCGTAGAGCATCACAGTCTAACGGTAAAGCAAACATTTTAGGGAGCGCTTATTTCTCTTAGGCAGAGAACACAGAAACGTAAACTCCCAAGCGATTTAAAAGGGCACCTTAGCTTTGCAAGCACAGCCTCGCTGCTCTCAAGTTTGTTTGCTGCGCTGCAAAAAGGGGGCAAATTGTGTTTAGACAGCGGTGGGGCTTAGGGGCTCTCCAAGGCTTCGCCCAGGACCTCAGGGAGCTAGCAGCTGCCTTCCCCTAATCTCTGAGTGTGAGTTTCTTTCGCTCTCCCCCCAGGAAAGTCGAGCCCAAAGGTGCGAATCTGGCCCCCTGCGCGGCGGGACGGCTGCATTCGGGGCTTGGCGGCTCCGGGTGGAAAAGGGCCAGGGACTGCGCTGCGGGCGCGCGCGGAACGGGTCCCGGGGGGGCAGGGCCGCCGCGGCCCCCAGCATTCCGGTGAGCTCAGGTCCCCGCGAAAATGTGGGCAGAAGGCGGGAACGGCGCGGCCGCCTCTCCCCGAAGCCCGGCCTGCGCGGGCAGTTGAGGCCCGCCAGCGCCCCAGCCCCCGCCGCCGCCCTCGCCCCCCTCCGCCCCCCTTTCAGGGCCTCTTCCGGGCTGAGCCTTGGGAGTCCGTTTCCCGGTTGAAGTGATTTCGCTAGAGTCGGTCCGGCGCGGCTGTAAATCAAGCCCCCGCACCCGGCCCCGGCGGCCCTCCGGCGCTGGGCGGGGGCGCGGGGACGCAGGGGGCTCGGGGCCCGGCCCGCGGCCACCCGAGGCCCGCGGCCGCAGCTGGACAGGCCGCCTCCGGCGACGCGGCGGGGGCTAAACGGCGTGAATCAATCAATCAAGCCCACGCCGCTCTCCCCGAAGCCCGAGCGCCGCCCGCCGGGCCTGCTTTGTGTCTCGCCCGCCCGCCCGCCCGGGGTCTGGGAAGCCGGGCCGGGCCGCTCCGGGGTTCGGGGGCGCGGCGCATTCGCACGCGGGGCCGAGGTGGCCAGAGAGCCTCCGCACTCTGTCCCACCCAGTGACGGGGGTCCTGGAAGCCTAGGACACACCGCCCGCGCCGCCCGCCCCTCCAGCGGCTCACTCCTTGCCCCTTCCAATCGAACGAGGCCAACTCTGTCTTTTCCGCCGGCTTGGATCCCCAAGCCCTGTGGTTCCAGAAAGTGCTGCGTAACTGGGAGTGGGGAGATCAGTCAGTAGGAACCAGGGACCCCCCCAGCAAGTCACATGATCTCTCTGGGCCTCAATTTCCCGTCTGTAAAATGAAAAGGCTGTTTTAGGATCTCTGCATTTTTTGTTTCAGGCCTGATGTTCTTTTGTTTGTATGGGTTTTGCCGGCTGGGTTTCCAGAAGGTCCGTTTCCCTCCACGTTCACTGTTCCTCCAGCCCCCTCCTCCCCCACACCCAGGTTGGCACTAGGACGTCCCAGAGCGCAGCCCCGGGCCTCGAGGGCAGGGTCCTTGAACCTTTGGGAGCTGAGCCCCGGCCACGTTGGTTTCGGAGAAGCCACCAGGGGGCGGTAGAGCCCAAGGATAGAGAAGCGAGGCGGCGCAAGCTCTTTGCAAAAGTTTGTCAAACTCGTCATTGCTTCCTTTTCCTATTTGCTTGACTTGTAAATGGGGCAGAGTTTTTGTTCTTTTAAGCTCTCAATTGGTCATCAGCGCTGAGGTAGATGGATGCAGCCTGGGGTTCATGGGGGCATGAAGTACAAAAGCATTGATGGAGAACAGGCTAGCACACCCCCAAGACCCAGGGACCTAGCAACATGGAGTGAGTGCAAACAGCTAACTTGAAGTGCAAAACTTTGGTTCTGATGCCAGGCACACTTGGTGGGTTTTCAGGCTCGGAGAAAGAAATGGAGACAAGGGCCAAGGGCATTGAGACAATGAGGATACGCTCTAGTGTATTTTTTTTTTTTCCTGGTTGTTTTTCAAATACTGGGTTTATTTTGCGATCATGAATGGGAGGTAGGCTGATGGGTTGGGAGAATGCAGAGGAAAACTGAGAAAGACATTCTCAGGGTGGGGGAGGAGATGGGGGATGGTTTAGCGTAGAGAACTCCAATGCAGCGACTTAAATTCTAGAAAGATTCTGTCTGCGTGTGAGAGAGAAGAACCACATCCCTGCCCCTGTCTCCAAGAGCAGTGTCGGATTGTGCTTTTATTTGTTTCCTGTGAATGTTTTACAATACGGATTAGCGGGGCCTCAGTGGAAACTGGGACTTGTTCACTGCGAACAGCCAAAGGATCTTTAGGAGAAAACGTGTTAGGCTGAAATACCATCTTTTCCCACATGTGCAAGCCTCTTGGATTGTGTTTGCTTTCAAAGTCCATAAATGTTTTTATTAAACTATATCTTTCTTGTGGCCCCTGCACATATAAAGTACTCACAGCATATGTAAACGCTTCCATTTTGGTCCTCCTTTAGGAAAACTTTGTAACTCCGCAGTAAATATTTGCTCTAGGGTGAACCTTGGCAAGCAAGAGCTAAAGTCTAAAATCTGGTTTCGCTGTGTGTGCTTGTGTGCACATGTGTATGTTTTAACAGTGTATATATATATATATATATATATATATATAAAATGTGTGGTACAGCTTGATATTTGTACTTCTTTGCTGCACATGGGGAGGTATAATGACTGTAATTACTTGGATGACATTTAAAAATTAACAAATTCTCTTTCAAATTCGATTCTTCCTTGTATGCTGTCAGCCCTCTGCCCCAAATCATGCCAATGAAACGTTCTTACAATGTCACCCTTTCTAACACCCTTTAATGCAGTGATTTTGGGGGTAGATTTTAAAGTAATCAAGTGTAGTTTTTGCTTCCTAAATTCTACCTCCATAATAAGGATGTAAAAATTAAACAACTCATGATGGTCATTGTTCTTATGCTTACACATTCATTTCTTTTAAAGTTTTGATTTGCGAGCCATGCCAAAAAATTTCAGAGAGACAAATGAAGACAGTTCAGGAGCGTGGCACATTCAGAGTTTGGATTTTGGCTTCTCATCCCTGGAGGAAAATTCGGACTGAGGCTACTCCTCTGTCGTGAAAGGGACTTCAGTTTTGTGAAGACATTGAATCTGAGGTTGATTAAAGAGAACTCTACGGAAAATTATTTTAAAGTATGAAAACTGCTGAGCTAGGGCTGTGTTAGTCATCTCTGAGGGAGTAATCGGGAGTTAGTAGCCCAGTTCAGTCCTCGTGAGCCTTGACAAAGTAATTGCCATCTGTGGCTTCCCGAGTGTGTCCCGTGTGCCTGGTCTGGGGCACGCAGGGTAGCTGCTTAGGGAGCCCAGGTCTGCCCCCATTCAAAGGACATTCTCTATTTTCTTCCTTTTCTTTCTTTCGTTTTTTCTTTTAAACAATAGACACGAAAGGGAGAAGATTATGCCAAGTGGCAAATCCAGAATGAAGCTCTTTCCTTCTGTTCTAGATGGGCCTGGGAACACAGGTTTGTCTTTTCCAAGAGAGCCCCTCATGGAGGACTAGAACTCATGGCTTCTGGATGACGGGAGCTGTGCTCCCACCGCCTTTGCTACTCCCTTCTTTCTTTTTCTTCCTGTCATCCCCGTGTCTGCCCTGTATTGGAAAGACAGTGTGTCTTCTGCTCCTCATGTTGACGATAGGGGTTTTATTTCTTCCAATGACTGCGGCAGAGAGAGAATGCAGCTCTGAGCAGGGAGAAAAAGGGACCCTAGGTCCCCGTGTGCTGTGGGGTGGGCTGGCTGTTAAAGGTGGAGTAGCCTTTGTCTGGGTAGCTCCACGTACACCTCCTCCCGTGCAAACATCGTCTCTGGAAAACATCATGTGGATCTGAGTCACTCTCTGGAGGACCTGCTTCTCGGAGTTTGGTTTGGCAGTTCGGGCAGATATAATCCTTCCTCTCATATTTTCCCTGCCCTTTTGAAGAGCAATCCTTTTCAGTCCGCTCACACCGGGGGCACTTTAAGAGATGGCCTAGAGTCATATAAAGGGAGTCCTGTAGGCATGGCCTTTTGGTAGCTGGCAATATTTGAGGCTGTCCCAAATGGGGACTATCCCCTTCAAATGAAGTGTGACGCAGATGTGTGAGCGAATCCTTGGGAACAGGGGCCATCCATTGCAGATGTTGGGGAGTTAGAGAATTCTGAGCCATGCGGGCTGTGCGAGTCTGAAGGAAGGTTCGTTCCCTTTCGGTACAGCTGGGTGTTGTTGCCCTGGAATCGGCCTCAATCCAGCCACGCTGGGCAATGACTGAAGTTATGTGACCACTGAGAGTGTGATAGAACTTAGAAGAGGGGCAGACAAATACATTTATGGGGGCTGTAGACATGGCGTGGGCAAGCAGTCTGTGCATATTGGCATCCTGTATCTTTCTAAAAGATGGCGGTTGGATCACTGAACTGTACTTCTGCAGAACTTTTTTCGCCATTTGTGTCCAATAGAAATACGATTGTGAGCTACTTAGGTGACTACATTTTCTAGAGGCCACGTTTAAAAAAAAAAAACAGGTAAAATTATTGTAACATTTTTTATTTAACTCCGTATCTCCGAAGTAGTTTTTCAACATATAATCAATATAAAGTTAATGGTGAGATTTTTTTTTTTTTTATGTTCTCTTTTTCCCCCACGTCTTCAGTATTTGGTAGGTACCTAACACTCACAGCACATCTTAATTCACGTTTTGGGTGCTCAGGAGACACGTGTGGCCAGTGGTTATTGTATTGGCCAATGCAGTTCTAGAGAGTTCTAGCTCTAGAAAGTCTGGATGTATGTACAAAGTCAAGAGTGGGTTTCCTCCCATAGTTCTGTGAAGAGTCAACAGAGCTTGTAAGCATCAAAGAAAAAACTGAAGAAAATAGGTTCTGAAACTTTTCACAGTGTCCTTTTAGCTTTGAAAAGGAGAGTCCTAGGCCCCAACCTATGAATTGAGGAACATTTCCTGTTTGGAAAAAAGTGGGTGATACCTTTTAGGAATTTCATTCTATTTTAAAATGTTTATTTTTAAGTATAAAATAAATCCCTACCTGTCATAGAATACCTAGACAATATAAAGTATAGAAAAATGATAAGAATCATCTGTAATCTCACCAGCTAGAGATAACCACCATTCAAAGTTCTGGGATATTGATATCCAGTTGTGATTATACTGAAAATGTGCTTATCTGTCTTGCTTTTATTCATTTACTGTTACATCAGAGGCATCTCCGTATGTTGTTAAAAGTTCTTCATAAGAATAGTTTTTAGCTTTGGGGTGGGTGGGCTAGAGCTGGTGACTTTTGGTAGATAAAGTGTGCTCATGAAACGGTGACGAGGACAAACAGACTACTCTATGGAACAGTTGCCCTACAATGTGACGTCCTCATTCCCCATATGGGGGGGCCTGCCTTCCATTACTGTATCACCCCAGACAAGCAGAATGCTTCCTATACCCACGCTTATTTTTTAAAGAAGAGATGTAAATATCTTAGAAAAGAGTCGTCCCTCCTTGTGCCCGGTCACCCACCCAAATTTGACACATTTGGGTTATGAGGTAAGGGTAAAAAATAAACTTTTCAGAAGAGATGTGAAATTGAAAATAAGGATGTTATAAAGATACTCATACAGCATTTTTCTTCTGTCTTGTTGAACCTGTGTCCCCTACGATATCACAGGACCCCTTGGGTACAGGTACTGTGCCACCTTTGGCTGAATCATAGTTGGATTTATTTTTCTTCTCCCTTTGGCCCTCTTTCCCACCATTTGTCCTTTTCGTAGGCTCTTGTGACATAAATCTTGTGGAATGTTGGCTATGCACATAGCATGAAGGATTCAAACTCTTCCATTTCAGGCAGGCCAGCCAACATAAGCAACAGAGGGTGGCGGAGATTGGGGACAGATATGACTGGAGGAGGCAGGGGTAGAGGGACTCTGGAAAGAACACATGATATTTGACAACGACAGCTTTGAGGTTACTCCATTTCTGGAAGTTTAGCCAAGGGTGACCTGTAGTTGACTGATGATCACCAGGTAATAATAAAGTCCATTGGAAACTGCACCATTATGAGCTGCCATTATTATTTTTTCCTCTATGTATGCAAAGGTCTGTGGGCTGTCCTCAACCATGGTTTGCTTTTCCTGACACAACCCTGATTCAGAGTGGTGTCCTGATGTTATGGACCTCTCATCTGGGAATCCAGAGGCCTGCCCTGAAGGAAAACCTCAGCACAGTATTTCTGTAGCACGTCTATTCTCTTCCTAATCATGGCTCCCCAAACTTCAAAGGGCAGTTGGACTGGAGGGGGGTGGAGACCCTTTGACAACCTTCTCTTTGGCCTGGCACCTTCTGTCACAAAAGAACGTTTTTCCTGACTTGTTGAAGAATTTGAAAGCACACAAGTGCTGGGGGGATTTTATTAAGCTGGCAAATATTAATACAAGTTTACTTAAAACCCGTGGCTCTTCTCTTTCTCAATACAGGAGAATTTACACTTTTTTTCCCCCTTCCTCTGGAGCTCTCTTTGGCCGAAGCAATTCAGGGCAGGGAGTTTGAAGGGTATTTTGTTTCTAAAGTGGGCAGTCTGTAAAATAGTGGACCTTTTAACATTGCACTGACAGACACTTTCAGGGCTAATATAATTGATGTATTCATAGGAGCTTAAGCAAAATAGCTTTCCAAAGGGGAGAAAAACTTGTCTTTTCACCTAAGCACTGACCGATTTGTGGTTTGGATGCTTACACCAGATATTAAACAGACTCGATGGAAAAGGTTTGTTCGCCTCAAGTTTGACTTTCCCTCATCTTGTAATTTTTGGCCCCGTGTCAAGTTCTTGTCCATTCCCCTGCACGCCTTGGGTCGAGGCCAGCGCCACGGGCTTGCTCTCTCCATGGTGTTGACAGAGTGTTTTTCAGCTGTACCAAAGGCCACAGATTTTATGTCAGACTTCAAGATGCACAGCTTGATAAACATGTCTGCCTCTGGCGATTGGCAGCATTCTTTCTGGAAAAGAAAACAAAAATTGTTTTACATAAATAAGGAAAGTGGTATGAATAGCATAGAATAACACGACTTGGAAGGTGTGCCTGGGTCCCGAGCTTTTTTGCAGTATGTTTTACTCTTTAGATCGATTTATTTTTGAATTCTCTTTTCACCCCACCACTGTCTCATTGCTTCCAGCAGCCATATGTGTCTAGTTCAGTAACAAATAAACAAATCAACGACCGATTTGCTTGGCAAATTGGAGAGTGGTAAACAAATCCAGGATGGTGTTTGGAAAAGTATCTTGGCTTTGTGTAGATATTTTGTTTTTCATGCCGGATGGAATGGCTGACATCAAAATACCTTTCATTCACTGTAGTTTAAAGAAACCCTGTGATGCTGTGTCTCTTTGATATTTTCCAATTGAGTTTCTTACCTTCCCTTTTTTTGTCTTGGCTGGGTGTTAGGCCACTAAATTTGGGAGGGCATCAGCACAACTGTATGACACAGATCTTGGCTCTGTGTTAGCTGGAAAACTCATCTTTTTGGGACTGACCGATTCCCACAATCAGAGGGCTGGATAACTTCTTCTGACGACTCCTGATAATCAGAAAGGAGTCTCGGCTTATCACTTGGAGTTCAAAGTCTTTTGTTGGGAACGAAGAGGGAAAAGTACACCCCGGGAGTTAGCACCCTGAAGCTGCTTACCACTGAGCAGATGCCCTGGAAGGTAACACTGGGTACTTCAAGTTGCACCTTCCTTTGGAAGACTGATGAGATGATAAGGAGTCTCCAGGAAGCCTTTGTGGCCATGTGGCTTAGGGCTGGAGGGGGAGTCTCTCAGATCTGTATCTGCTCCCCTGGATGCTGATGGCTAAAGGATGCAGACTGTAGGGACTCTTGGAAACTGCTCATGGGATTCCTCGGTGGCACTGAACATCAACCACCCCTCCCCCAGAACCCGCTGAAAAGGCCAGCACCAGACTTCTGATGTCATTGCAGGCCTATGATTAAACACCAGCTCCAAGAGCAGCCCAGTGACAGGAAGGGTCATCAGTAATGGGTCTGAGAGGGGTTTCAAGGCCCAGGGTAATATTTTATTCATTATCAATGTCGGCTGAGGAACTGTGAATCTGTCTGTTGTTTGGTAGCACTTTATCTGACACCTCCCCAGGGTCAATGCGGAAGCTCATGGCTGCTGGAATGCAGTTTGCGTTTGATGAGTGTGTGTGTGTGTGTCAGGGTGGGGGGGAGCAGTGTGGATGTTGTAAACACTGGATACTAGTGTCTTCTCAGGTAACAGAACTGGATAGTAATGAAACAATTCATCGGTCCTAATCAACTCTGGAAAACTACATCAAAAATAGAAGTGGTTGATTCTTAGACGTGGTGATCCACATGTACATACGTAGAGATGCATATATACGTATGCTTGTATATATACACACATCTATGTCATTTTTGATGTTTTAGGATGAGCTTTGGATTTATGACATCCTCTGTCACATGTTGAAGAGTCCTTGTGTGCACCTGTTCTGTCTGTGAAGGGCAGTTTCCTAACCTGGGGTACATGCTCAGTGGTCCATCGGTGGGCCTCAGCAAGGTCTGGGAATCCTTATAATCATAAGTCAGTGTTTGCATGGGAGGCTAAGTTATGCAGCCTCTCTAAGCTCTTTTATGAAACAGGGTGCTGTCGAAAAACCCACCAGACGCCGAATAGAATCGAGGCAAGATTTTATTCACAGCCGGGCCAAACCTGATCTCCTGATCTTAAGGAGAAAAGTACAGAGAATGGCCCCGAACAAAGGTAGCAGTGAGCTTATATGAATTTTAGCAAATCAGAACACGTCATTATTTAGTTAACCAATTACAATTTACAGCATTTCATGGTAGCCAATTATATTGTGACATACAGACGTTAGTTTTGGCGGGAACCTATCAATTTAAAGTTCTTTGTCCTAAGAGGGTTTAAAATGACCAATCATAGTCAGACACTTGAGATACCGTGGGGCAGTGAGTTCGTGACTTTTTACATGTTGGTCTTGCCTAGGCCAGATCTTGGTAGAGGGGGTGGGGGAGCGTTTTGCAACCTAAGTTATCTATTTAGCAAGCAGACGAGGTCACAGAAGCGAGATAGGGCGGTTAGTAATTTCCAATAACCCTAATAGGGAACTGCATAAGCTTTTATCTCGATTCTTCATGAAAGGTGAGTTTAAGCCGAGCTTATATACAATAAGCTTTCTGATATCTTATAAGTTGACCTATTACATTTCAGTCATTTGTAAGATGGGGGAAAATAATACCTGCCTCACCGGGTTAGCATGAGGATTACATGAGAAAATGTATGCAGAGCACTTAACCCAATGCCTGGCCCCAAAGTGTTCTCTAAACATTAGATGCTATTATAACTATTGTTGTTATTGTGATGTGCCTATGTGGATTTTAAATGGATATAAAACCTATAGGTTTTTACCAGATTTTCAGAGGGCAAGAACCACTGTCTTTGATCTGGCTGCTGGAGAAAAAATCTTTTACAGAGTCTCAGTCGCTTTGTCAGAAATGGGAGATGAAGGCATGTGATTTGTGAGGTTGACCGATCTGGGGCAATTCCTATGGTCCCTGGGAAGCAGGAAGACGGGGTGAAGTTTTTATGTCACTCCTGTTTTTCTTCCACCTTCCATTAGTTAAAAAAAGGCTTTTTTTCCCCCTTACTCTTCCCACTCTTTTTTTCCCCCTTGAATGAAGTCCACAGGGCATAGTCATCCCTTTTGTACACACAGAAATCCTCTCTTCCCTTGCATTCTTTTGGTGTCTTGGTTATTATTATTACAGTGATACCTTTCTAGCATTTAAGTTCATAATTGCAAAATAAAAGTTTCAACTGTAAGCTGCAGCTTTTCTTGTGACATAAGTAAATGGGGCTATTTCCACTTTACAGGTTTGCAAACTGAGCCAGAGGAGGGCACATTTATTATGTATGTCCAGAGTCAGAAATAGTTACTTTCGATTCAGGTTATGCCAAACCCATGTGCCAAGTAAAACATCACAAAGGGGACTTCCTTCAATCCAGTGGCCCCAGGAATCTAGTTACCACAAACTCTGTTGGGTAGGAAGTGTCTCTCTCCTGTCATAAATCTGCGGACCCTTAGCTATGGCTGAATGGTTGAAACTACACTCCTGATAATCTCCGTGATTTTTCACGTAGAAATGAAGACCAGTAGCTGTGAAAGTTACAGAATAAATTACACGTAGTAAAAATAGACAGTCAAGCCCTTCATCTAAAAATTAACTTAACTGCTTGAGGAAAGATATGGTTATAAAGTTAAATGGCGTAATTTCGTGAATGGAAATGGCTGTCCTTTCTTATATTTAAAATTTACCTTAGGACATAATTACCTCTCCACAAAGCCAATTTCTAAATGGGAAACATTCCCCTGGCTGGATGTTCTTTCCATTTCTTGGGGCCCCAGTGGAATAGCCCAACTCAGTGATCCGGGGAGAAAGTGTCAGTGCTCAGAAGCAAACTTCCTCAATGAAAGCCTCTCTGGAAACTGGCCTCATTCATCATTATCAGTTCTCATCTCGAGGCAGCCCGCCAGCTTCCCATCCTATGGAATTTGGCGGGAATTCTCCTCTGAGAAGGATGTTCTAGGGGGTGAGAAATTGACCCAGTGTGTGGAGGGGTCTCTGCTGGAGTTCCCAAGGAAGAGACCAGAGGGATCTCTGGTTAGCCGACTCACTTTGTCTTCCTCAAATCCTCTAGCTGACTTTAGAGCCCAGTGTTGTTCTGATGCAGCATCCTATTGTGTGCAAGCAAGATGCTAATTCGGGATCATTTTGCAAATGGTGTTTTCCTGTTTGCAATAACCCCGTTTCTTTCTGAGTTCAGTCCATTAAGCCTTCCGTGTTTCCACAGCTCTTCATTAGCCCCATCAAAAAGTCTGATGTTGATTTTGTCTGAATGTTTGTTATCATCAAGGAAGTGAAGTCTTTTGTGCTCTTCTAATCTTTTGTTAAAATTCTTTTTTAATGTTTATTTATTTTTGAGAGAGAGAGAGAGAGAGAAAGAGAGAGGGTGTGTGCATGAGCAGGGGAGGGGCAGAGAGAGAGAGGGAGACAGAGAATCCAGAGAATCCAAAGCGGGCTCTGTGCTGACAGATGCGGGGCTCAAATTGATTAACCATGAGATGGTAATCAGAGCCAAAGTCGGATGCTTAAGCGACTGAGCCACCCAGACGCCCCTGTGCTCTTCTAATCTTAATCGGAAGGGAAGTCCCATGCAATAACATCATGACTTAGAATGCCAACTATTTGTGCTTATGCTCTGGTTCCTGAGTCCCAGAGTCTAGAGGTCGGAGCCGCTTTGTTCATTCGTGACACACTTCTCCAGCCCCTACTTCATTTGGGGCATACTCTGGGTGCTGTGCAGGCTATAAAGATGGATGGGACCCGGATCCTGCTTTCCAATGTAGACAAGGTGGGGAGAATGAGGCATGAATGTGGTGCAGAATTCCTATGGAAGGTCAGAATCAAAAGAGATTGTTTCTAGCTTTTAGGTGGGGCAAGGCTTTTTGGAAGAGGCAGCGTTTAACCAGGGAATACTGTGGGCAGATCCAGAAGAGGTGACATAAAGTGGGAATGGGATTTTGGCTTTATGTTCCTTTAGAGGATAATTCTAGGTACTTACATTCTTTCTGGAAATTAGGGTTAGCGATGGTCAGCATGGGCCTTTCTTTGAACCCCCAACTTTATATTCTTTGGTACCAGTCATGTGACTTTAAGGCAAGGAAGTGTAAAAATAAAAAATGCAAAGAGAAAGAACAAGTCACCACGGGCATTACGGATTATAAACAGCATCTCTTCCACACTGGAATAATTCATCAGGTCATGGTGCCAGATAAATATAATCTCGAGTCGAAAAACATGACCAAAGTTTCAAAGTCCTCAATTTCCAAATGGCTATCACATGGCCTTTGTCTGTTTATAGAAGAAATCACAGTGGAATAAGGCAATCACCCTTTCCTGGAAAGCAAGAAGGATGCATTTCCTGGCCCTGTAAATAGAACCTCTGTGAGCCTGGCCACCCCCTCTTCTCAGGAGACTGCAGACGGTGGATGGTAACAGCCCCTGTCTTTTGGGCAGGAATAATTAATGGAGAAAGTGTAGGTTTGTGGCTCGCGAGCAGCCAGAGGGAAACTACTTGTCCATTTCAGCTTTCGCCTAAACCACCGGGACACTTACTTCCTGAGTCAATGGTGATCTCGCAATGCTAACAAAAGACCCCCATTGATCATTGCCCTCTCGTAATTGCTGCCAGTGTGAGGCTGTCCCTCAAAACTTGTTGACATCTCTTGACAATTTAAATATGGCCCATGCTAAAGGCCCCAATCTTTCATAACGCAGGATGAAAAATGAAAAGGCAAATATGAACCTGAGCAGCCAATCAAATTCAGGGTGCAATAATGCTTCTGTAGTGATGACATTTAATTGTGTATTGGGAGCCTTTCCAGTGGAGCCTCCGGGTTCTGCTTGAGCTGAGAGGTTGCTGGTAAGCGAACTCTTAGGTAGCCCCATAACCTTTCAGAAACAAGATATCAGGAGGCCGTGTGTATCCAGTAGTGCATGAACATCCTCTTGCACGTGAAAAAAAAGGTGTGTTAGGAACCACCAGAAGGAAAAGTCTTACGCAGGGGGCGGGGGTAGAAGTTGGAAGGTTGGATCCTAAAAACTGCTTTGCAGTTCATCTGGGCTCACGCTTAGCAACCTGCCACGAGGGCTCAGCAAACTGTGGCCTTGGGCCAAATCCAGCCCAATGCCTGTTGTAAATAAAGTCTTACTGGAACACAGCCACACCCGTTTGTTTAGGTACTGTTCATGGCTCCTTGGCTTTGTAGGAGCAGAGCTCAATGGCTGGGACTGAGTCCCTATGACCCACAAAGCTGAAAGTCTTTCCTATTCAGCCTTTTACAGAAGAAGTGTGCTCTAATGGATAAGACCAGATGACAGTTTTCACATGAAGTCACCAAATTAAGCTTTCAGTAGGAGATTCTGTAATCTTAGAGAAGCCTCACAATTAATTGTGCTTGGAAGCCTTGAGAGCTGGATCTGAGACACCGAGGCTACAGTCTAGCCTTATTACGAAGCTTTCAAACTCTTTTGCATTATTCTGGCTCCGTTTCCCTAAGACACCAGTGCCTGTAGCTAAAAGGGCTGGCCTCCCATGATGTAGGGAACGTGGGAAGACTGGTAGAATCGGATGGCCCGATGGCCCGTGGAGCCTTCAAGGTCTCAATGGCTGATTTCTTAAATGGCTGAGGTATAAATGCTCAACACAAGCCTTTGCCTGGCGTTTGGTTTGGATGACTATAAAAATTTCCAGTGCCACATGTAGATTTAGCAGAAGTTAAGCATGCTTATTTTGGCATTCCATAGTTAAATTCAAATTTCTGGACTGCTTAGAGAAAGGATTCTTCTTTACAGTTGAGAAGGAATTAACTTTAAGGCACCAGATTGCTACGATTGTGAAAAATTTAGTAGTTGTTTGAGTTGAAAACTCTCCAAAATGTACCATATACTCTTAGTATGAAAGTTCCCGATTTTGGTCTGTCACCCACATGGGAACTGAACTGAGACCCAGCGCTAGAGGGTCCCCTTCCTGTTTTCTTCCACTTTCTGCCTCCAGCCTCGTGAACTCTCACACACATAGAGAAGATGGCTTTTGCCTTGAATGAAAGCCAGTGGGTCGATGTGTTGAGAAAGATTGTGAGGCTGCACCTAGGAGCAGTAGAAAAGAGCTCCATAATGCATGATTGATGTGTCTGAGAATTCAAGAGGGGAGGCTGGGTGTCTTATGCTACGTAATTCTCATTCTGGCTCTGTGGTTTCAAGGGCTTCTGAACTGGAGAGCAGTGTTTGTTTGTTTGTTTGTTTGTTGTTGTTGTTGTTATCGGCTCTCTGTTGTTAGGAGTTCTGAGATTCGATGTTCCCATCGCTGGGTCTTAGCATCACCTCACATTTTGTTCCTCGGGTTACTTCACTTCTCTCCCCTGCCCTCTTTCTTATGTTCATCTATTTTTCTTGGCTCCTCTGACTATAATGACTTCTCTGGAGAAGTCTGTCTTAAAAAAAAATTTTTTTTAAATGTTTATTTATTTTTGAGAGAGAGAGAGGGAGACACACAATCTGAAACAGGCTCCAGGCTCTGAGCTGTCAGCACAGAGCTGGACGCGGGGCTCAAATTTGGGAATAGCTAGATCATGACCTGAGCTGATGTCAGACACTTAACCAACTGAGCCACCCAGGCACCCCGAGAAGTCTGTCTTTTAGACACTCCCTGTCAAAAAGGTGCTTCTTTCTGCTCCCCGGGGCCGCTGCTCATGAGTGTGCAGATTGTGACCTGGACAAGGGTTCTTGGGCAAAGGGTGTGAATGGAGGCCTAAAGCCAGTGCGCACCCTGCCCCTTTCACATTTATTCGTCGGCATTCTACTTCTCCTTTTCTCCCTTTTTTTTTAATCCATTGCACACAGATTCTTACTTTATTAAATGGCTTACAATCCATTTGTTTTGATGCTCAGATGCCCAGATTTGGCCAGTGGGAACCCTTTCAAGTTGGCTTCTTTGTTCTTTTGACATATCTCTATCATTTTTGGTGAATACTTCCTTCCTTTCTGCACAACACGATATTCCAGATTCTTCTCTACCTTCCCTTCCCCAGCCCTGGAGTCAGCCACTTCTGCAAAGAGCCCTGGTTCCTTTTAGTTGGGGATGATATTTAGAAACCAAGACCTGGGTGCTAGGTGTGCTCACAGTTACCTGGAGTGTAACTGCTTTTAGAATTTAAAGAATTTTAAAAAATTATTAGTGATATTGTGAGTTGATAATATTACTTCCAATTCCAATCCAAAGCCCTAGGTTCTTCCTTGCTTTCTGCATTCTCGTATTTCTTTCTTTACACGTAGAACCCTGGCTCTCAACAGTAACAACCCATTTACTCATTTGCTCAGTTCTGTAATGCATTTAATTTCCATTCGAATCTGTTCTCCCTTGGGCATCTTGTAGTTTCTGGAACAGTTTTGTCTTTTCATTTCTTTCTTTGGTAAAATGAACTCTCATTATATGTCTTCCAGTTTCTGGTCCATTTTTAGTCTTAGTTTTTGGACATATGTAGTTATATGTTTATTTGAAAATACTCAATTCAATTTGTAGTATTGTGTTACAGCCATCTTCTGCTTCATGGTTGGATTCTGAGGGATAGTTTTCATTAGCTGAAAATCCTTTTACGCTGTTATTTTCTTCTGACAGTAGTAGTATATACAGTTGGTTAGATTGTTTTCTATTCCTAGGCATCTTGTGGGTGAGTTTTCTAAATCAAAAGCACCATTTTCTATCACTGTAGTAAAGTTCAGTATCTTTATTTGAGAATGTTGATGATGATGGAGGTGGGGTGGACTGGGAGTAGCCACAATGTCTTATTTTTGTATTTGTTTCTGCGGGTTTCTTAGTTTTAGTTTCTTCCTTCCTTCTTGGCCTTCATTGCTGCATATCCAAGTGACACCATTTCTTATCAGTATTTCTATTTACTTATTTATTTAAAAATTTTTTTAACATTTATTTATTTTTGGGAGACAGAGAGAGACAGAGAACGAGCAGGGGAAGAACAGAGAGAGAGGGAGACACAGAATCCGAAGCAGGCTCCAGGCTCTGAGCTGTCAGCACAGAGCCCGATGCGGGGCTCGAACCCACGAACTGTGAGATCACGACCTGAGCTGAAGTCAGTTGCTTAACCCACTGAGCCACCCAGGCGCCCCTCTTATCAGTATTTCTTTTTTTTTTTTTTTTTAATTTTTTTTTTTCAACGTTTATTTATTTTTGGGACAGAGAGAGACAGAGCATGAACGGGGGAGGGGCAGAGAGTGAGGCAGACACAGAATCGGAAACAGACTCCAGGCTCTGAGCCATCAGCCCAGAGCCCGACGCGGGGCTCGAACTCACGGACCGCGAGATCGTGACCTGGCTGAAGTCGGACGCTTAACCGACTGCGCCACCCAGGCACCCCTCTTATCAGTATTTCTGACTCTCCTCCCAGGTCGTGATTCTTCAAGGCTGCCACTGCTGTCTCACTCACTTTCAAGTCCCTTCCCAGTGACGGATTCCCTGGGCTACCAAGCCCCTGACCACTGCTGAATATTTTGACAGTTAGTGTTGGATTTGCTCTTTCTGAGGTTTTCTCTTTTGTCTTCAGACCTGAAATTTTCTCCCAACATTACTTCTGGCCTCTAGATCTGTAGCTCAGCTCCGACTTGACTTGTCACTGGTGAGTTGTGCATTTCTTTTCATTCTAGGACCTAGATTGAAGGAGCAGTGCCCATTTGGGTCACGCTGTTCTCGCAGTAGAGGCAGGAACAAAGAGGTTGACCCAAATTATTCAAGCGTATTTGAAGCTTCTGCTTAGATATGGTGTATATAATATTTTGTGCATATTCCATTGACAGAGGCAAGTCACATGGCCAAACCTTCCAGCGAGACCAGGAGGTATACTCCTCCCGCATGCCAGTGTAGCAAAAGCGAGGAGTGGATTATACTCTTACGGGGGGGGGGGGGGGGATGTTAAAATACTCAAGTGCATAGTAAATCTTCACGTGGGAGATTTTATTAAACAGATTTACCCAAACTAATTGACCACAGAATCCATTCCTTGAGGTACATCTCAAATTCCCCAGGGAATACTTTGGGAAAAGCTGTTCTGCTCTGTCTTGAGGTGTTAGAACTAACCTTCGAAAAGACATGTCTTTGAAAGTCTGGGCCAGTGGAGTATATAGAGTTTTGAGACTCATGTTTCAATGAGTGAGAACCAGACATTAAAAGCTTCCCATGTCAGCAAGTCCAATGCCCCTTTATTAGCTAACACTTCTTTAGCCATCAAGTGCTATAAAAAACAGATTTGGAAAATAATCCTTAAGGTCTCATGCTTTCTGATCCTTATGGATATCAGTGATCTTGTTAGGAGCCATCCCCTCCCCCCTCCACCCCCCCCCCCCCCCCCCCCGCCAGAATAAACTGTTATTAAGGAATTACCATTTGTATTTCTTTAAATAATAAAACCAAGAGTCTCCATCTGATTGTTTTATGTCTCTTTCTGCACGAGCGGTGTCTTTCTCAGATTCCCACGTCAGTCAGAACTGGACTGTTCAACTCACTAACTATAGCTCCTAGTGTGGTATCAGATATTTGAATACTCAATTGCTTTTAGTGATGAAAAATTGCTTACTGAGCAGGTGATGTGTGCATGGCAGGGAATCTTCACTCTGTGGACTTTGGCTCTATGGAAATCAGAGACATAAAACTTAAATTAGGAACACATATTCTTTCTTTATAGCATAAGGTAAGTGTCTCATAACCTTGAAGTGATGAGATACAGGTCATTGGGATAAAAGAATGGAAACGAGGGTGTCCTCATTCATATGCCCAACTTGGTGGCTACCTTGGGCAATTTCCTGTTCTTTAGTCTTCCCATTTGCCAAAGAAAAGGTAGTACATGGGACCTTGCAGAAATTCTGCTAATAAAGCTTGAAAAGATGAGAAAAGTGTGGCAGAAGGGTGGAAATGTGCCATCTAGACTGTGTGAGTGGCATTCAGTTTCTTTCTATCCCCAAAAGGTGTCTTGCAGGGTTTTTTCCCTAATGTTTTCATTATGATAAAAAATATATAACATGAAACTTATCCTTTTAATAATTTTCAGTGTAGAATTCAGAGGCATTAAGTACATTCATGTTGTGGTACAGCCATCACCACACTCCACTTCCAGGGCTTTTCCACCATCCCAAACAGGAAGTCTGCCCATTAAACAAACAAACAAACAAACAAGCAAACAAACAAAAATCCCCATTTCCTCTACCCTCAGCCTCTGATCACCTCTATTCCCCCTTCTGTCTCTATGAATTTTCCTATTCGTGATACCTCATTAGAAGTAGAATCATGTGATATTTGTCCTATTGTGTCTGCTGAATTAAAGTGTCTTGAAGGTTCATTGATGTTGTCATATGTATCCGAATTTCATTCATTTTTTGTCCAAATAATATTTCATTATATGTATATACCACATTTCACTTATCCATCTGTCTGTTGACAGACATTTGAGTTGTTTCTGCCTTTTGGCTGCTGGGAATAATGTTGCTATGAACATTAGTGTGCAAGTTAACCCTCTTCTGGAAGTTTCCAGTCCACCTCTGCAGCCTTGAAGTCCTGACACTCAGCTGAGTGGAGGTACAGCGTCTAACAAACAGAAAAGGACCCCAGTGGCAGCAGGCAAATGGTTAAAGTTTTGGCTTGAGGTTTTATAAGCTCAGCTCCTTCCCTTTTTTCCTCAGGGCAGACTTTTTCCTGGAATCAAGTTCAGCTCCTAGGACCACTCCATGGGTGGCTGATGGACAAAGCAATAAAGCTGACCGAATCTTGCTCCTTTCCATATTAATGGGGCCATTCGCTGGTGTGGGATTCAAAGTATGTCAGCTGAGCGACAGTTGTTTAATATTCTAATTACATAAACTTTCTGTGTTACAGTTTTGCCATTTGACATATGAGATTTCATAATGTGATTGAATTTGTATGTTGGAACTATGTTTATTAATAGAGACTGACAACAGTTCTAGGAAGAATTTATGCTAAGCCGGCGGAGCGAGTGATGTGGGAAATCCACGGTAATTGTCTGGGGGAGGCTGGACTACAAACTGACCAGAATCTTTTCTGTTTCAGTTTCACAAGAATATTTCTTGGAGATGAAATCCACGTTTTCACTCATTTGGACACACTGTGTAATGATTGGATGTGAGATGAGGGAAGGCTGGCTGAAAAGCGGGAACTTGTAGAGGTCAGAGGTCAAAGGAATTGCTCTATAAAGAGATTGTTCAATGGCAGGAGGGCACAGAAACGTACTTCTAGAGCCTGATTTTATTATCTTTTCTTTCAAGAGGCTTTCCTGGCTGTGGGTATAAATATATACAAGTTGGCAGAGGCTTTAGGCTTTTCTTTGGAGAATAACTAAGGTCTACTCAATCCAAGCTAGATAACTGGGTTGGGAGCCATTTTTCAGAGCCGCTGTGCCCTTAAAAGGTGGCAGCGTGATTTTTGCCTCTGTACTCAGCTTAGATCTGAATCAAACTGGGCCTCGGCCAGGAGGTTTCAACAATGTATAATTTAGTGAGGTTAGGCTCGCGCTGGTCTCCAAAGGTAGTTTAAATTGAGTTTAAACAGATTTATGCAAAACTCCAGTACAATATTAGTAAGACCCAAATAAATCAGAAAACTATAGGCATTTTCATCTTCTGGGATATTACAGTCTTAAACTAGCAGAGAGAGTTTGTATGCTAGCGAGGTCAAAGATTATAAAGCAAACAGTTGAGTTCTACCCCTAACCAGACTTCAATTTTTAAAAACGATTGTATATTGATTTTTTTTAAATTATGAAGGTAATATAATTACCTTACAGAAAACATACGGAAGAAAAAAATTACTCATAAGCCAACACCCTTAAACAGCTTCTAATGCATTTTGGTATAACTCTTTACAGACTTTTCCCTTAGCATAACTATGTATTTCTTTTTATGTATTTGTCATCGTAATTTAAGGACAGATTTGTATCTTATTCTTTTCATTTAATATTGCACTAAAACATTTCCCATGCTTCTGTATTGTCTTCATAGCCATAATTTCAAATGGCTTAACTGAGGCAGAGCAAGAAATGCACAGCATTTATGTCACTTGCAACTTTATAGTAAACTTGACCATGGACACTTGCAGCTTTATCGTTCAAGATTTCACCTGTTCTCAAGTAATTCCAAAGGCCCAAGGCTTATAATAATTAGTAATTTTATGAAAGCTATGGGGGAATTTGAATCATAAGATTGGGGTCTGGGAGCTAGCCAGCCAGTCCACGAACTGATTGCCCAATACCAGGATATTAACATAGTTTTTCTATTTTCTGTTTGTCCCATACGCATCTTATGGGAAATTATTCTATTAGTTTTTGCTGCATAACAAGCCATGAAGAACTTAGATGCTTAAAACAACAAACATTTGTTATTTAGCTCATGATGCTGAGGTTGGTTGAAAAGTCTTGGAGAATTCTGGCCCGGGATGACTGGCTGGGGCTGGATGGCCTAGAATGGACCCCCTCGTGGATCTGGGGTTGGTGGGCTATCGGCCAGCGTGGCTTGGCCTTTTCCGCACGTGACCTCTCTAGATTGAGCTCATGGTGGTCTCATGGTTTTAAGTGCAGAAAGAGAAAGCAAAATTCACACACAAGCATTTCTCAAGCATTTTTCAATGGGCTTGCATCATATTTGCTAATGTTCCACGAGACGAAGCAAGCCAGATGGCCAAGCCCAGATCAAAGTTCATTCATAGACCTTATCTTTGATGGACAGAGAAGCAATATCACGTTGCAAAGAGGCACGCATACCGGAATAGAAAAAGCTATTGTTGGCAAGTAAACTAATGCAATTCCATATATAGATGTATGATCAAATTTGGGAATCTGCAAAAGTCTGGCAGAAATCCAAGGGCCACACAACTTGTGATTTAGGGGAGGGGGAGCTTCTAGTCATGGGCAGATATTGTAAATAATATTTTAATGTGTATATATTTTTAAAACTATTTTGAGTTATTTGGTTAGGATAGATTCCCAGTAGAGGAATTACTAGGTCAATGAGAATGAGTGTTTTTCTGTCTCTTAATATTTATTTCAAGCTTGCTTTTCAAAAAGTTGTTCAGGACCGTGTGCTGTCAGCAGTGTATGTTTGATTATGCATGTGATTACCTGTTTTACCCCACTTTGGTTAGCACTCAGTGTTATCATGAATGGAATTTGCTAATGAAAAGCTAAAAACTGGTTCCTAGGGGCACAGGGTGGCTCAGCTGGTCGAGCGTTGGACTTTTGATTTCAGCTCAGATTTTGATCTCACTCTTTGTGCCCCGAGTCAGACTCTGAGTGACCGCACAGAGCCTGCTTGGGATTCCCCTCCCCCCCACCCAAAACCCCGCTCCACCCCCACGTGCAGGCATGCACTCTCTCTCTCTTTCTCAAAATAAGTAAATAAACATTAAAAAAATGGTTCTTAATTTCTACACATATTCATTAGTATTCTAGAGCTGTCACACCAGAAGGCCACACCGTGGCTGGTTTAAACAACAGAGATTTATTTCTTTACAGTGGCTAGAAGTCCAAGATCAAGATGCCAGCATGTTGGGTTTCTCTTAAGGCCTCTCTCCTAGACTCCCAGAAGGCCACCTTGCTATGTCCATGCATGGCCTTTTTTCTGTGTATACACATCCCTGGTGGCTCATCCTTTCTTATAAAGACATGAGTCATATTGGATGAGGGCCCCACTTTTAGGAGCTCATTTAACCTTAACTACTTCTTTAAAGGCCCTACCTCCAAATGCAGTCACACTGGGGGTTGAGGCTTCAACATATGATTTTGGGGGGCATATACAATTCAGTCTGTGACAGGATGTACGTAGGTTTTGTGGGGACTAAAGTTCATATAATTTTGGGGCCCTCTTTAAAAAGAATATAGGGACACCTGCATGACTCAGTCAGTTAAGCGTCCGACTTCGGCTCAGGTCACGATCTCACAGTTTGTGAGTTAGAGCCCCGCATGGGGCTCTGTGCTGACAGCTTGGAGCCTGGAGCCTGCTTTGGATTCTGTGTCTCCCTCTCTCTCTGCCCCTCCCCCACTCACACTCTGTCTCTCTCTCTCTCTCTCTCTCAAAAATAAATAAACATAAAAAAAACCACAAAGAATAGAAAATCACGCATATAAAATTGTTAGGTGTTCTTGTTGGGTCTTGGAAGGGCCTTGAGGCTGAGGCCTTCGTGGCTGCACAGTTAGCCTGCCTCTGCTCGTTGCTGTTTTGCACTTTCGTTAATAGTGGGCATAAATGCTATTCATTTGTATCTGCTGGGTATACAGCTAAGGATATTGGTTTTGAATAAAAAGTGGCAGGACAGGAGTGTTACCATTTAGCATGGAAGGTTCTCAGGTTTGAAGCTTTGGGTTTAAACGGACGTGTTAAGGTTCTTAGGAGAGGCCTGATTAGCTCCAGCGGAGAAGCACACTGCTTATGTGGTCTGTTTGTCTTGGTGACAATGAATGTGTCTGATTGCGTAAAGTATTGCCTCTACCATCTGAGCACATGGCTGAAACAGGATTTAGAGGGAACAAATCTTCATCCTTTAATTAGATGTGGGGCTCAGAATCTCAGTTCCCTGGAGAGAGGGAACACGTGGACTTAAGTTTACATTAAGATGTAAGTGCCTCGGGGCGCCTGGGTGGCGCAGTCGGTTAAACGTCCGACTTCAGCCAGGTCACGATCTCGCGGTCCGTGAGTTCGAGCCCCGCGTCAGGCTCTGGGCTGATGGCTCGGAGCCTGGAGCCTGTTTCCGATTCTGTGTCTCCCTCTCTCTCTGCCCCTCCCCCATTCATGCTCTGTCTCTCTCTGTCCCAAAAATAAATAAGCGTTGAAAAAAAAAAAAAAAAGATGTAAGTGCCTCATGCTAGATTTTCTAGGAGCAGGTTTTCATAAGGGGAAGGGAGATGGCATTGGGTACCTCACCGTGTGTGTCTGAAAAGAAGGTATTGCAAAATGGAGCTTGGGATGCTAATGGCAAGCTTCACTCTTAAAAATGTTGGATGTAAAACTTCTCACTCTTTGCAGATGACATGATACTATAGATAGAAAAGCTGAAGACTCCACCAAAAAACTGCTAAAACTCATAAATAAATTCAGTAAAGTAGCAGGACACAAAATTAGTACACAGAAACCAGTTATATTTCTATATACTAATAATGAAGTAGCAGAAAGAGAGATTAAGAAAACACTTCCGGGGGCGCCTGGGTGGCGCAGTCGGTTAAGCGTCCGACTTCAGCCAGGTCAGGATCTCGCGGTCCGGGAGTTCGAGCCCCGCGTCAGGCTTTGGGCTGATGGCTCAGAGCCTGGAGCCTGTTTCCGATTCTGTGTCTCCCTCTCTCTCTGCCCCTCCCCCGTTCATGCTCTGTTTCTCTCTGTCCCAAAAATAAATAAAAACGTTGAAAAAAAAATTAAAAAAAAAAAAGAAAACACTTCCGTTTGCAATTTCATCCCCCAAACAAAATGTCTAGGAATAGACTTAATCAAGGAGGTGAAGGATCTGTACTCCGAAAACTACAGAAAAAAATGTTGGTGGGGCCGGTGCTGGCTATGGAGGAAAGGGCTGTGATGTCCGAGGATGGAGTTGTCTGCCTGGAGAATCTGTTGTTTCAGAAATGTTGTTTCTGCTACCGTTCCTGCTTCCTTCCCTGTCGGATACAGGGGTCTGAACACAATTAGGGACTCATGGGAAGGGACAGGGCTATGCTGTGACAGGCGTTGCCTTCGACCCAGGAGAGTGTAGACACAGATGAACCAGGCAGGGATCCTGGGCGGGGAGGGGGGTGGTGACGATTAATTAAGTGTGAGTCTTTAGGTAGAGGATGAGGGGAGTTTGGAAAGCTGGTCTGGCAGTGGGTGGGGTGGAAAGCCAAAGTAACTTGAGTGGAGGTGAAGAAGAGAAAGTCAGAAGAAAAGCCCTCAGGAAATGACACATTTAAAGATACATTCATTACATATAGAAAAGGTAAATCTAACTTCCTTTCCCTCTTGTTAAATAATACAGATAATCCATATAGGTATGGATATCGTTATTTATTTATTTTTTAAATGTTTATTCATTTTTGAGAGACAGAACATGAGTGGGGAAGGGGCAGAGAGAGAGGGAGACACAGAATCTGAAGCAGGCTCCAGGCTCTGAGCTGTCAGCACAGAGCCCGACGCGGGGGTCAAACCCACAAACTGCAAGATCATGACCTGAGCCAAAGTCGGACACTCAACCAGCTAAGCCACCCAGGCGCCCCTGGAGATCGTTATTTAAAATCACCATGAAACTCATGGCTCCTGGAAGACAGCCAATGAAATTCCCAGAGCTGAAAGAGGCCTGTCTTAACCACCAACCTGAGTTACCACTGACACCGAGCAAAACGTGTAGGAAAATATTAGCATTTCCTATTCAAACAAATAGGAGATAGTCTGGGGACATAGGTTTATCTAATTTGCCTTTGAAAAGATAACATATAAGAAAGCACGCAGTTTAAGCAGGAAAATCACTTTGCACAAAGTAACCAGTGATCCAAAGTGGGGTAGTCCTCATTGCCTCCGAGAACAAGCAGAGCATTGTCTCAACCATGAAAAGAAAACACCCTCTGAGTTTCTAATTTTGTTCTGAACCAGATTCTCGGTTAGAATCTAAGGATATATTTTCTTTGTCCTTCTCTTGCCTCCCTTCTTAATTTTCTTAACCTCCTATTTTTAATGGGCCTATCTAAGTGGATGTTGAAACAGTCTGAATGTTCAGAAAGAGTACATTTCCTACGTAAACAAACACAGCCCGGCTTAGAGAGAAAGGAAAGCAGTCTTGTCAACCCGAAAGGACCCAGCACATGGTAATTTTCGTAATTGAAGTATTCCAGGGATTCCAGAGTCCAGGAACAATCCATAAAACGGGAACTGGACCACACAAAAACACACCCATGGCTCCAGGCGGGCATGTTTGAAAATAAGCAGACCTTGGGGAGTAGGAAGCAGGGGGCTTGCATCAAATGGTCTTTATAAATGCCCCTCTAAAATTAAAACCCTCTCTAAGCTTCTTCCAGGTAAAAATGTTGTCTCGGGGGCTGGAGGCTGTGAAACCCAAGCGCTGTGGAGAGGAAGACAAATAGACTGTTGAGGTCAGGGCCGGAATGACATGACCTTGAGATTTTTGTTTTTTTTCTCAAGGTCTTTTGCATGCATCATTGGATTACAGTCTCAAGACTGGGATGCCGATGGAATTCATATCCATTGAGAATTTTCTGTGCTCTAGGCACAGAACTACATGGTTGTATACACATTCTCTCCTTTGGGTTCTTCAAAGACAACCCCTAATTATCCCCACAGAAATCATGGCTGAAAAGATGGGATGGTGAGAGAGTTCCTAAACCTATTCTAAACATGCTATCCTCTGGAAGTTGTCTGCCATTGTCAAAGACAATGGTTTCTTGCCTACGCGTTGGGAAAATTCTTGACTCTCTTAATTCTCTAAATAACTGTTATTGAAGCAATCAGATCATTTTTTAAAACAGCAGGCGAAATGTCAACGCTTTAAAAGATAGTCTATCTGTGATTCTTGTAGCTTCCATTCTAATCCAGTTGAAGTGCTGTGGGCACCAGAGTATAGATGAGAATTCTGGCACCTCCAAGGATTAGCAGAACACGGGGAGAAAAAAGAGACCCTATTATCTTTCCATAGTGGTGGCCATTTAACCTCTCAGAGATGGGAGTCAAAATTTCCTTCGGTGTAAGTGGTAGCTTTTGACTGGCTGTAAGGAGAGCCCAAGTTTGTTTAATTTGGAGTAAAATTTTATGAGTTAAGCTCTAGTGAGGGAAAGCAGCAGTAAACACAGAACATATTGGTCATTATCCCAAGTAGTTCTACATTCTTTCTCATGCATGAGAAGAGAAAAAAAATTTCAAAAAAATGGGGAGCCCCGTTACTCAAATGTGTGTGTGTGTGTGTGCGTGCACACATCTATAATTTTGTTTTGACCAAACCATCTGGTGTACAATATGCCCCAGCAGTGTGAAGGCAAACATTTACCAGGAGATTCACATGGTTTCTGCTGTGTGTAAACATACTTGCTGAAGACTCTTACGTTTCTAGAAAGTGGAGATAAACATAGATCTCTCTCTGCATATATTCACACAGTTCAATCCTTTGCAGACCAAACTATTATTTATTTTGGTGGACCTTATAAACTTAGGTGGGTTAAAGGGCCAGAGAGCCATACACAATCTGGAAATGATCACTGTTGCGTCTGAGGAAAACTACCTTTCTTCTCAACTTTAGTAATAGGAGCAAAAAATTCAGGGATATTGTGGTATGATTGTGTGCTGAAAAGTGGATTAAATCTCAATTAAAGTGTAACATAAATAATACCTTAACTAAGAATGTTAAAAGTGAACTTGAAATGGTCTTAAAAACAAAGGAGGTAATTTGCCTGATTTATTAGGGGAGAGAAAAAGTAGCTTGGTGTGTGTTCTGTGGATTTCATGTTTAATGGGACAGACTTCTAGGGAAACTGCTGGGATTTGGGGAAAGCTAAACCAAGAGCTCCTAGCATGCTGGCTGGATTTTTAAGAGGCTGGAGGGAGGGAAAAATCACCCGCCCATCCACCCAGCCATCCAATGAACCAACCAACCAACCTACCAAACAAGCTGATTGCCCAGGTCTGGGGAACATGGCCATTGTTTCCAGAGGGGGTCCTGGATATCAGAAAGCCACTCAGTGAGGGAGCACTTAAACTTCAAAAGGAGAAAGGGGATTTATTAGGAGACTTGAGGGGAATGTTCCTGTAACAGGGGCCCCTGCTGTTATCATTCCCAGGCCTGTGCGTTGCTGAAAACATTCTGGTAAGATCCAGATACAACTTTGGCTCTTCTCGTGTTAGCTGCGGCTGGAACATTTCGCACTACCGTCTCTCTGAGAAGTCCGGGATGTAAGGTGCTTCCTTTGAAAGCCTCTTAGCCCTTCACAAAGAATAGGCCACATTCAGCTTCACTATGGGTTGGCAGTGGGGATGGGCTGGAGGTGCTGGAAGACATGCTTCTGGCTGGTCATGTGTCAGTAGGCAAGGACGTCACCTCTTGGGCCCTCAGTCCTCATGTGAAATGGGGGAGTTGTTCTTTAAGGAATTTTCCAGCTTTAAAATCCTATGATTCTCAGTGGGCCAGAAAAATGCAGCCTCTGAGCAAACAAACCTCAGAGTGGCAGAGTGGAAAAGCTTGCCAAAGGCCATGCAGCAATTGATGGTCAGTTCTAAAAAGAACCCGAGACCGTATCTGTCTTCTGACAGCTAGACTCTGACATCCAATAAGGCTGTGGGCTCTCGGAGGGTGATGACCATGCCTACCCTGGTCACGACTGTATGTCCCGTACGCCTGGCACATAGCCAGCCGTCCAAAGACATTTATTAACTCAGTAAATGAAAGGATGAATAGAAACCAGGGACTTCCTAGGAGAGGATATGGCTTTCTCAGTTCTGTGGCATGGAACCCCACGTGATCAGCAAGCCTGAATTTCATACCGAGGTCGGCAGACGCCCCAGCATCCTGGAAGAGAGACGGACAGAATGACTGTTCGGGAGAATAAAACATTTCTGTCATTAATATTGATGGCAAAATCTGGATTGCTGTTTCACAGACGCACACGCCAAGCGTCATACTTCTGGAGGCGACACAAGGAATACTGGATGATAGCTTTGACTGTGGATATTGATGAGTCAAGAGGCAAATCTCGAACTGTCTAGGGTTGTGCAACAGAGTCCCTTTGATGGGACGCGCGGAGGAAGTAGGTCACGTGAGGACTCTTCATAAAACATGTCACAAGTTTTTGAAATAGCACATTGTGACCCAGTGCATGCTCACCAAATGAAAATTAAAGCTTTATGAGATGAAGCCGGCTTTTACTTTGTGCACCGTACCCTGATATTTTACGCTAATTCCATTTGGTTTTTATTTTATTATTTAAAACTGCTCAGTACAATATACTAAGTTGATTTTGTGACCAACGCATAATCAGCAAACAATACTAAAAGATGTGTTTGAAGTGGGACAATTTATGGTATGTGTGCACTGGGCAGTTCATCGTTTTCATTTTCATTAAAAAAAAATCGTTTTGTTGAGATATGGTTTCAATGCCACACAACTGACCCATTTATAAAGTTTTTAAAATTTTTGTTTATTTTTGAGAGAGAGAGGGAGAGAGTCAGAGTGCTAGTGGGGGAAGAGGCAGAGAGAGAGGGGGACACAGAATCGGAAGCAGGCTCTAGGCTCTGAGCTGTCAGCGCAGAGCCCATCGCAGGGCTTGAACTAACGAACTGTGAGATCATGACCTGAGCCGAAGTCGGATGCTTAACCAATGGAGCCACCCAGGTACCCCAATTCGCCCATTTATTTATTTATTATTTTTTTTTTTAAATTTTTTTTTCAACGTTTTTATTTATTTTTGGGACAGAGAGAGACAGAGCATGAACGGGGGAGGGGCAGAGAGAGAGAGGGAGACACAGAATCGGAAACAGGCTCCAGGCTCCGAGCCATCAGCCCAGAGCCTGACGCGGGGCTCGAACTCACGGACCGCGAGATCGTGACCTGGCTGAAGTCGGACGCTTAACCGACTGCGCCACCCAGGCGCCCCCCAATTCGCCCATTTAAAGGACACGATTCAGGGGCACCTGAGTAGCTCAGAGGGTTGAGCGTCTCTGACTTTGGCTCAGGTCATGATCTCACAATTTGTGAGTTGGAGCCCCATTTCAGGCTCTTTGCTGTCAGCACAGAGCCCTTTTTGGATCTTCTGTTGCCCTCTGTCTCTGCTCCTCCCTTGCTTGCGCTCTCTCTCTCTCTTCATAAAATAAATAAATATTAAAAATATAAAAAAATTATATAAAAAATAAAGTACACAATTCAGGGGTGACTGGGTTGCTTGGTCAGTTAAGTGTCCAACTCTTGGTTTTGGCTCAGGTCATGATCTCATGTTCGTGGGATTGACCCCACATCAGGCTCTTCAGTGACAGTTCAGAGCCTGCTTGGACTTCTCTCTCTCCCTCTCTCTCTGCCCTTCCCCACTCTTTCTCTCTCTCTCAAAAATAAATCTCTCTCTCTCCAAAATAAATGTACAACAAGGTACATCCATGTTGTAGCATGTGTCAGAGCTTCATTCCTTTTTTTCTTCTTCTAAGTTTATTTATTTGTTTTGAGAGAGAAAGTGAGGGGAGGAGGGGCAGGGAGAGAGAGAGAGAGGGAGGGAGAGAGAGAGAATCCTAAGCAGGGTCCACACTGGCAGCGTGGAGCCCAGTACGGGGCTTGAACTCACACACTGTGAGATCATGACGTGAGCCAAAATCAAGATTCAGAGGCTTGACCTACTGAGCCACCCAGGCGCCCCTTCATTCCTTTTTAAGTCTGAGTAATATTCCAGGGTATGGGGTATGCCACATTTTGTTTACCCCTTCATGTAGGCATTTCGTCTTTATGTACATAAAGGCTGACTGTTGCTGTTAGAGCCTTCCAGAAACCACTAATTTGAAGGATGGCATAGTGGAAGCCCCAGACACCCTTGCTGGTGAGAATGTTTCCCGGGCCTGTTCACAACCCCACAGTGCATCCTGACACGTCTTCCTGTTTCCTCCCGCGTTCTCACCGTCGTGAGGAGTCACAGATGGAGGGTGCAGGAAAGAGCTGGTTCTGATGGAAATGAGGGTCGCAGAGCACCTGTTCCTTCCTTCAGGTGGCAGCGGCCGCTGGCAGGAAGCACGGGCGGGTGCAGGAGCACTGCATGTGCCGTTTGTCAGGGCCCACGGAGAGCACAGCCCACGGTGCACGGAGCCCCGCGGCAGGAAGGAGCCCTTTGTCCGCCCACCATGATTTCAGGTGCAACCTGACCTGCAGAAGGAGGTTTCTCGCATCTGAGTATTCTCACCTTGAGTTCCTTAAACTCACGCTTTTAAGGTCCTCAGTCTCACCAAAATCACAAAGACAAGCTGCTACGTTGCAGTTGGAGCCTCTTTTGGGGTCTGTGTTATTTTATCTTTTCAAACATCTCCTTTCGCGCTTTTATTTTATTAAAAAAAATTTTTTTTAATGTTTACTTATTTTTGAGAGAGAGACAGGGCATGAGCAGGGGAGGAACAGAGAGAGAAGGAGACACAGAATCTGAAACAGGCTCCAGGCTCTGAGCTGTCAGCACAGAGCCCGACGCGGGGCTCGAACTCACAAACCATGAGATCATGACCTGAGCCGAAGCCGGACGCTCAACTGACTGAGCCACCCAGGCGCCCCTCCTTTTGTGCTTTTAAATAAAAACATGAAGTGATATGTGGACAAATCCCCAGGTGGAAGATAGTGGGTGCGCTCTTGCTCCCAAGGACCTTACAACACTTAATAGAGGATTTGATTTAACGTTCACTGAAAAGCCGCCTTTGGCCTGACCTGGTTTCTGGAATTTTCCGGGTTATGGAGGCTGTGCAGGTCTTCATTTTCTTGGCCCTGCCCGTGACATTCCATGCGGTCGTGGCTGCGCTTGCCTGCTCTGTGTCTGAAATGTTCCTGGCGTTTTCCTTGTGTGTTTGCTACCCCAACGTTGTTCGTGATGGGTTCAGAGAGAAACCGGGCCACAGAGCAAGGCAGAGAGGAGATAGCGCCCCCCAGAGGGAACTCTTGGGCTTTGCACACAGTCACAGGTAATTGGAGCAGAGCGACAGCGGTGCTGTGCAGGGTCCGGTGATCTCTCTCAGCTTCCCGCGGAGGCACCAGCCTGTGGTTCCAGACAGCGGCCACGTGTGTATATGCCGCAGACCTGGGAGAGCGGGGAGGGCTAGCTTTCTCAAGCAGCAGGCCCTGGGAATAAGCCACATGGATGGTTCCCGTGAAGGTGGAAGCTAGGAGGGCTTCTCTAATCAGGAGGATTTGTGTTTGGAATATGCTGCTTATCGGAATTTCTTCAACAGGTGCTCGCGATGCGCCAGTGCTCGCGATGCGCCAGGCAGCATTGAGGGCATTCAGGACACATTTTGGCAGGACAAACTAGAGAATGTTTCTCTCTTCATGGTTTTCTTGTTGTGGGGGGAGGCAGAAATCAAATGATCAAATATGTAGGTATCATATGATTCAGGGAGAGACACACGGCTTTTAAAGGAAAATAAAGCAAGTAAGGAATGTAGAGTGAGGTACGACCACAGACACAGAAGTCAGAAGAGTTTTTCAAGGAGGTGATGCTTAGCAGGGATCTGAATGAAGCAAGAGAGTGAGCTGATGAATTTCTAGGGATTTATATTCTAGGCCCATGTGCAAATGTCCTGAGGAAGGTGCTTGCTCGGCTAGAGGAGCAGCTGAAGGTACAGTGTAGCTGGCACGAGGCAAAGAGCAGTGGGGGTGGGCTTGCCAGGCAGCCAGTGACCCCACCATATAGGGCCTCGCAGAAGTAAGACTGGTGCGAGTCCAGTCTGTGCCTCAGTTTCCTTATTTAATGCTATTTGCAATCATAAGATATGCAGTGAATTGTCTGGATGTAAGAGGCACTCAGAAAGCGCCGGTTATCTTTCTCCTCTCCCAGGAGATGGCAAGGAACATTTGTGATGCCCCTCCCCATCCCCATAGGACTTGCTTGGTTCACCAGGATTGTCACCCTTTAGTTTCGCCTTCAGTCGGGCATTTAAAAAGTCTAGTTTATCTCCACTTTTGACTATCACTAGACCTCTTGTGTGCTGACTTTGATTGTGGTGGAGAAAGGAATTGGAAGACCTATGCCATGGGAATGCTTTCCTTGGCTTGCCAGCAGGGACTGCATCTATAGTTGGTCATTGTATTTGGTGCCCAGAGGAGGAAGAAGCATATGGTGCTTCATGAAGCCAGAGAAGGGGCCTGGGTGCCCAATGATCTCTTCAGTTCCCGTCTGTGATCGTTAAGACAGTATGGTGAGTGTTCACTTTACTCTTCTGCACCTATTTGTTTTTTCTTTTCTGTTTTGTTTTTATTAAAAATTATTATAATGTTTACTTATTTTTGAGAGAGACAGAGAGACAGAGTGTGAGCGGGGGAGGGGCAGAGAGAGAGGGAGACACAGAATCTGAAATGGGATCCAGGCTCTGAGCTGTCAGCACAGAGCCCGACACGGGGCTTGAATTCACGGACCGTGAGATCATGACCTGAGCCGAAGTCGGATGCTTAGCCGACTGAGCCACCCAGGTGTCCCTAAAAATTTTTATAATGTTTATTTATTTTTGAGAGAGACAGAGAGACAGAGTGTGAGCGGGGGAGGGGCAGAGAGAGAGGGAGACATGGAATCGGAAGCAGCCTCCAGGCTCTGAGCAGCCAGCACAGAGCCTGACGCGGGGACTCGAACCCACGAACCATGAGATCGTGACCTGAGCTGCACTCGGATGTTCAACTGACTGAGCCACCCAGATGTCCCTAGCTTTCCATTGTTGAGCTGAAAAGAAGAGTTCCCTTAGAAGTTAGGCGTCCTTCATGCCCCATCCCCTCCCTCCCCCTCTCCCCTCCTCTCCATGGGTCCCCAGCCTCTCCTCCTCAACCAGTTAATCCCCTGTGAGTCACTTGCAGGTGTGGGTGGGGTGGAGCTGCCGGGGGCTGTCTCCAAGTGGCCTTCTGTGAGCAATAGATTGAATTCTGCCTCAAAGGGAATCCCACAGCATGGGTTTCATGGGACTTCATGTTGCCTTTGGCTCATAGATCAGTAGCAGCATCTGTTTATAATAAAATGAAGTGTCTGTGCCCTTACTCTGTTTGCAAAGGGCCACCCTGCCACAGCCATTCAGAATGGACCAGACCATTAGTCTGGCCGTCCTCTAGAGAGCTACATGTCAGTTCTCCAAAACGAAACTACAACAAAACAAAACCCAAAACAACACGACCGCTTCCTAACAATAGCATTTAAATGCCTTTTATTGTGGGAACTTTTAAGTATATACGAAAGTAGAGAGAAAAGTGTAATAAATCACCTTTGCATCCAGCACCCAGTTTCCCAAATTACCAACTTATGGCCGATCTTGTTTCATTTATAGCTCCCTGATTTCCCCCATGCCCTGAAATATTTTGAGGTAAATCTCAGACATCATATCATTTCATCCCCATACGTTGTTTAAAAAGACCATTTAGGATATTGAACCACCTGGTGAATGGTAAGCGGCAGAGAAAAACAACCCAAAACCTAACTAAAAGCAGCCAGTGTGCCTATGACCTTCGAGGGACCTCTGTAAAAAAATGGAGTGGAGAAATGGCCAAACTAAACTCACTGTCTCAACGCTGAGGCGGCTACTAGGGGCGCATCTGGTCCTGAGTCTTCAACTCTTTCACAGCATCAATCAATTAAGAAGTAAATTTTCTGGGATGCCTGGGTGGCTCTGTCGATCGAGCATCTGACTCTTGATTTTGGCTCAGGTCATGGTCTCACGGTTTGTGAGGTAGAGCCCTGTGTTGGGGTCTGTGCTAACAGCATGGAGCCTGCTTGGGATTCTCTCTCTCTCCCTCTGTCTGCCCTTCCCCTGTTCACGCACACACAGGCACGCTCTCTTTCTCTTTCTCAAAATAGGTAAACTAAAAAAAAAAAAAAAAATTAAAATTAAAAAAAATCCTTTAGAAAAATTACAGCCACAAAGAAGAACATATTAATGGAGGAATAAGTTAGAGAGAATCTGGGAACCTGGTTGTAGTCTGAGGGGGGGTTGTGACGCTCCCATCAACTTAGGGGGTGTGTTATTGAGCCTTGGGATTGGAGAATCAGTGACTCAGATGTATCAAAGAGGAACTTTTACATTTCTGAGGGAAAATGGCAAAGCTGGTGTAGAAGAAAATGATAATGTCTGATTTGCCTTCTAAAAAGGAACCCAGAGAAGATTTCAGTGGCCTTTTCCTTGTCATCCTGCCGAAGAGTGTGGTTAGATGCCCACTTTCTTCCCTCCCGGAGCACTCCCGTGGCATGGGGACAAGCCACTCGGGTAGTTTTTGAAATGTCACCAGCTCCTGATAGACAATCTAAATAAGGAATGCTAAGTGAGTAACTTGTTGTAGTTGTTGTTCGGAATTCGAAATTCTAGAAAGTTTTATCCGGCATTTCTACACATTTTTTTTTTCTTGGAGAGCCTAAACAATTTTTTTATTTTACACATTTTGCTCAAACAATTCTGTTCTTCTCTATTACCACTATCCTAATACATCATGTTCAACTTCTCTTTTCTTTTACTTTCTTCTTCTTCTTCTTCTTCTTCTTTTATTCTAATGATTTTCATTAGTAACCCATGCCACAGGAAAAGATACAATTTTAACATGAAAGCAATTCTTCTTCCACCTAAGTAAACTATTAAAGACAATGGAAAGGAGAACGAATGTGCTTTTCAAGAGCCATTTTCCCCCTCCATTGTATCAGCTCATTGCAGATGGCATGTATACAATTCACTTTTGACTGAATCATAATAAATATGAGACAATATGGTATAAACCACTTTTTACAACACGATGCTTACCAATAAATTCCACTTATAGCCTTAAATCAAATTGGTGCAGATGCGAAAATTATATAAAACTGGTGGTACCTGTTCCTGACCTTGTGCGGGCCTTCCCAGATTTGACTCAATAAACTTTTTCTTCCCTAATGATCTGGCAGTTATTCCTATCAAGAGGATACAATGGGGGAGCTGCATGGTGGGGGAGTGAAGCAGTGATTCAGAGACCACCAGGGCCCTTAAGAAGATTAATTTGTATGAGGAACCTGAAAAGTTGGAAAAATCTCAGTGCATTTCTGAATACACATATTCATTTTGAGCTGATTTCTGTTCCTCTTGTGCCCTGTAAAATTTCAAGGAATGTAGTTGAGGTCTGGAGATTTCCACAAAGAGATTAAGAGAGGCTATAAACTGAAGAAATAGTGGTTTTGTATCACTGTTGGGCATGAAATATTTTCAGTGCCGAGATGATTTTCAGTATAGAAATCAGTACACTGATTTTCGGTATAGAAACTGAGCAAACACCTTATAAACATTTAGGGAACATTTCTATTAGTGCTCTTAATAATAGGGCATGAGTTTAAAAAGGGCCTGCATCGGTTATCTTTACTTGGAACAACATATGAGTCTAGTGTTGTATTATTTCATTAACTAGTCAGTGAAGTGGCTAAATTTTCTGTAGACATTTATGTCTGATTTTGTGTTTTGTTTAGAAGCCAACCCCTTTGGGAACCTTAATGAACACTTTTATTTAATACTCGCTGGATTTCATGATAATAACCAAATACTTATCATCTTTCTACTTTTAAAAGAAGTGGGGCCCCTTGGCCCAATGAAATCCCGAAATGTTCTCTCACAACGCGTCCGTCAGTCCACTTTAGAGCAGGGCTAGACAGACTATTTCCTGGCTCCTTCTTGCAGTCCAGATGATGCACTGATCCTGTAACTGCTTGGAGAAGGGGAAACCTTATCCATTTCTTTGAGAGTGGTAAGGTTAGGGGATTTCATGGAGTCTTACCCAAAATTTTAGCTATTTCTAGCTCAGAGGGGGCGCTGGGGGGGAACGAGAGCAGGGCATGATGGGAGCAGGTGCAGTTAGGTAGACCTGAGGTGCAGCCTCACTTGAGCTACTTGCGGACTCAAGCAAGGGACTTACCCTTTTTCAACCTCTGTTCTCCCTTGTAAATTAAGGATAATGTTATTTATTTCCAGAGTAGATGTTAAGATTAAATGACTTTGCAAAGTGGCATGTAAAATAGAAACAGTTATTTTATTATCGTCATGTAATTATGGAGTGGTCCTGCATCCCTAAGGGGTAAGTAAGGGCAGAATTTTGAATGACAGGGAGTTTTTTTTTTAAATATAATTTATTGTCAAGTTAGCTAACATACATTGTATACAGTGTGCTCTTGGTTTTGGGGGTAGATTCCTGTGATTCGTCAATTACATATAACACCCAGTGCTCATCCCAACAGGTGCCCTACTCAATGCCCATCACCCATTTTCCCCTATCCCCCAGTCCCCCACCCCCACCCCAGCCCTCAGTTTGTTGTCTGTATTTAAGAGTCTCTTCTGGTTTGCCTCCCTCCCTCTCTGTTTGTAACCATTTTTCCCCTTCCCCTCCCCCATGTCTTCTGTTAAGTTTCTCAAGTTCCACATATGAGTGAAAACATAGGATATCTGTCTTTCTCTGACTGACTTATTTCACCTAGCATAATACCCTCCAGTTCCATCCACACTGCTGCAAATGGCAGGATTTCATTCTTTCTCACTGCCAGGTAGTATTCCATGGTATATATAAACCACATCTTCTTTATCCCTTCGTCAGTTGATGGACATTTAGGCTGTTTCCATAATTTGGCTATTGTTGAAAGTACTGCTATAAACATTGGGGTACAAGTGCCCCTATGCATCAGCACTCCTGTATCCCTGGGGTAAATTCCTAGTAGTGCTATTGCTGGGTCGTAGGGTAGGTCTATTTTTAATTTTTTGAGGAACCTCCACACTGTTTTCCAGAGGGGCTGCACCAGTTTGCATTCCCACCAACAGTGCAAGAGGGTTCCTGTTTCTCCACGTCTTTGTCAACATCTGATTTTTCCTGAGTTTTTAATGTTAGCCATTCTGACAGGTGTAAGGTAGAATCTCAATGTGGTTTTCATTTGTATTTCCCTGATGAGGAGTGACGTTGAGCATCATTTCATGTGTCTGTTGGCTGTCTGGATGTCGTCTTTAGAGAAGTGTCTATTCATGTCTTCTGCCCATTTTTTCACTGGATTATTTGTTTTTCGGGTGTCGAGTTTGGTAAATTCTTTATAGATTTTAGATACTAATCCTTTATCCGATATGTCATTTGCAAATATCTTTTCCCATTCTGTCGGTTGCCTTTTAGTTTTGTTGATTGATTCATTTGCTGTGCAGAAACTTTTTATCTTGATGAGGTCCCAATAGTTCATTTTTGCTTTTATTTCCCTTGTCTTCAGAGACATGTGGAGTAAGAAGCCTCTGTGGCTGAGGTCAGAGAGATTGTTGCCTGTTTTCTCCTCTAGGGTTCTGATGGTTTCTTGTCTCACATTTAGGTCTTTCAACCATTTTGAGTTTATTTTTGTGTATGGTGTAAGAAAGTGGCCCATTTTCATTCTTTTGCATGTTGCTGTCCAGTTCTCCCAGCACCGTTTGCTAAAGAGACTGTCTTTTTTCTATTGGATACACTTTCCTGCTTTGTCAAAGATTAGTTGGCCATACATTTGTGGGTCCAATTCTGGCATCTCTATTCTATTCCATTGGCCTATGCATTTGTTTTTGTGCCAATACCATACTGTGAATGACAGGGCATTTGATGGATTCAAAGCCTTTTGGTTTCCACCCTTGCCCCCTTCACAAGGTGATCTTAATTCCAAAGATATTAAATAAGTGGTATCTCTACGCTAAGGAGCAATTTTATTTTTTAAGCAACAGTAACTTAATCTATTATAAACTATAATAGATTATAATGAGATGTGGAGGATGTCTGTGGGGACAGATTTACTTCTCAGATAAAAAATACAAAATACATTGGGGATAAAGCCTTCTGATTATCCTCTTCTTTGTTAATTGCAATAGTTCTGTGAAAATATGATGCTAGAGCTCAAGCAGCCATCTTGCAACCATGAGGCAATTAGCAAGAAAAGCTAAAATGCTTAAGATGGTGGAGCTGAAGGAAGGAATAAGTATGAATTTTCAATAGTAAAGTTGAGCTGCTAAAAGTGTTGAATTCACTTGCTTCCAGATTCCACACAGTTCAAAGCCCCCATTAGACAGGTTTCAGTTTGTACATGAACCCATTGGCTACTCTAGGCAATATTCAAAATGCAGCATGGGATCTGTGGCAGGGGGAAGATGCATGAAGCCTTTTCGGAGTTAGGGAAGATGCATCAGGTGAGGAAGAAAGGTCAGATGAACATTTCAGTTATAAGGAACAGAAGGTGCAGTGACCCAGAGGCATAGTATTGTGTGGAGTGTTTTAGAGGCTAAGAGTAGTCCAGCTTAGTTAAACGCAGTGGTTGTCCGCTGGACTACCCCTCGGAGAGAATTTGGAAATGTCCCAATGCCCAGCAGGTGATTCTAGCATTTGGTGGATGGGATGCTAACTGCCTTGCAGTTTGAGGGTTGTGAAATGAGCACAAATATCAAACAAGAAGTCCATATGGCAACAAGATCTGGGTTGTCTACCTTGTTGATATAACATCTCCTCTAGGGACAAGAAGTCTTCCTTTCTTCAAATGCTGAGAAAGAGAAAGAGTGATTTCATTTCTTAGGGACGAGAGACTGTAACCATGCTTAAAGAGTGAGGAGACCCTCCTGACAGCCACTCTTGAATATCATCAGAATTGTCTTCTTAAACACTTCAGTCTCTCATTCTGAAATTTGTCATTCGTATTGTTACCAACAACCCAGGAGCAAGGAATAAATGATCCCCACGAATGAAAGGTTGTTCTTATGTTTAGAACAGATCCACTCTCAAAACTCTGTAGCTACATAGCTCATTCCTTTAGAATTTTAAGGACTAAAGTGTGGGCATATTTACAAATGTAAAATAGGTCGAAATATTTGTTTATGTTTCTTGAATACAAAATAATATGTGCACATGGTAAAACCATGCAGTCTATAAAGTCAAAGTTTCCTACAATTCCCTTCCTCCCAGATAAACCCTATTAACAGGTTGATGCATTAGAATGTTTCTACTGATAAAGCAGCACGTTTACTTTCACGTGAATGGATAAGACCTAGTTTTACATTTTGGGGCAATGCACTATGTAACAGAAGCCATCTCTTACAAGCACGGTGGGGATTTTTCCACGAGGAGGCCAAGAAGAGGAGGACTTTTGTTTCTTCTGTTTCTTCTAGGTTTGAGGGGCAGAGTGAATGTTCTGCCAGTGTGCACCAGTCCAGCTGCAATCTGATCAGATTTGGCAAGTGTCTGTTCTAATTGGTTGGGGCCTGTGCCCAATAGTTAAATATTTTAAATACGCCCCTCTGCTATGGACTGAATTGTGCCTCCCCCCTTCCCATTCATATATTGAGGTCCTGAGCCCCTAGTGTGGCTGTATTTAGAGAGAGGGTCTTTATAGAAATAATTCAGGTTAAATGAAGTCATGAGAGTGGAATCCTTATCTGGTAAAATTAGTGTCCTTACAAGAAGAGAAACCAGAGATTCCTCTGTCTTTCTCTCTCTCTCTCTCTCCATCCTGTGAAGATACAGCTAGAAGGTGGTTGCCTGTAACCCACCGAAAGAGCTTTCACCAAACACTGACCCCTGGCACCTTGATCTTACACTTCCAGCCTCCAGAGCGGTGAGAAACAAATTTTTTTGTTATTTAAGCCACCTGATCCGTGGTATTTTGTGATGGCAACCTTAGCAGAGTAAAAGATCCTTCTAACAATATTGATTCACCCTGAAAATTCCAGCAGTGCATTTAGTTATCTTTAGAGTATGATAGCTTGAAAGAAGATTGTGTGTGTGTGTGTGTGTGTGTGTGTGTGTGTGTGTGGTGTTTTTTTTTTTTTTGATGGCCATTTGCAATTTATCTGTCCATATGCGATTACATAAAAACAGACTCCACATTCAAATTGCAATAGCATCAACTTTCCAAGTTCAGTGTATCCAGGGAACCACCTCTGCCTTCCTTGGACACCACTGGGTGGAAGAAAGTCCCACTCAGGAAAACTTTCTCACATAATTACCAGCCAGGGGATAACCCAAGTCCACGGTCCACAGATGTCTTTCCTTTTCCCTCATTCTCAAAATCCTGAAGCTTGGATGAGGAAAAAAAGAAAACCTTTCCCATGGAAATATTGTATCTCACACTCTCTATTCTCCTGATTTACACCAGGTCATCATTTTGGACAAGTGTATTTTGGAGTGGGCCTTGGGAACAGAAGGGGAGAGACAGAAAACAATTTGTTTCAAGCCATACTTGTTGCAGGGATTTGCATTTGTCCTTAATTTTAAAATTAGAACGATTATTAAAAGTATTTGGTTCTAGTTGTCTATGAAGGATGTTTTTCTTCTTTTCTTTTTTTTTGTTTTTTAAGTTTATTTTTGAGAGACAGAGAGAGAGACAGATCATGAGTGGGGAAGGGACAGAGAGAGAGGGAGACACAGGATCTGAAGCGGGCTCCAGGCCCTGCGCTGTCAGCACAGAGCCCGACACAGGGCTCGAACTCCTGAACCGTGAGATCGTGACCTGAGCCGAGGTCGGCAGCTTAACTGACTGAGCCACCCAGGCACCCCAGGATGTTTCTCTTCTTATGTTTAGAAACAGGTGAATGTGTTTTCTGATATGCATTGACATAATAGGACACACATAAGCTAGGTGATATTGGGACTTCCAGTTCAGTTTGTTTTCAACTCAAATTTATTGGGAATCTCATTGCTTGATAAAACATTCTCAGGAAAAAGAAAATTACTTAACTTTCTTGGGAAAAGCTGGGCCTTCTCATGTTTACCTGAAGATAACTTTATTTTACAACTTATTAGATGTCTTTCCTGAGACGGTTCGTCAATATTTCTTACAAAAATAATTTATTGTTTTTTTTTAAAATTTCCTTCATTTCAAATAGCCTGAGAGATTTCTTATGTAGATACGAGATTTCTTCGGTTAGATTGAAATTTATTTTAGTACGTGATACGAAGCTTCCTTTTATTTATTACTGGAAAAATCTAAAGGGTAGCTCATTATATCAACACACCCTGAAGGGTAGGACACACTCAAGCCTTCCTCAGTTGTTTAACAGAAGCTCCTAATTTTCTCCTTGTCAGTGTTCATACCCGTTAGGATTTGTCTAGAATGTTCTTAAAGGTGCCTGTGCATCTTGCTCCCCAAAATGACCACACCCATGTCTAGAATGGAGGGACCTCTTCCTTGCCATGCAGGACAGTCAATTTTGGAATTTACTGGTGTGAGAAGAATGGAGAGGCTGGGTTGTTCAGGTCCGTCCCCCGAGCCATGGGGCAAGTTAAGGTAGAAGCCGAATTGTAGTTCATGGTCATGGGGCCTTCACCGTGATGGCCGGTTGTCCATATGCCCCTTCACACCGCAAAGGCAGGAATGTCATCAATGGGAAGAACCCCCATTTCCCTGTGATCAAATGACATACAGTTCTCATGTCCCATTCTGAGAGAATATATTTTATGTATTCTTTTTCCTAGTGCAAAAATAACAGTTGAAAACGTCTATCATTTATAGGCCTTTTATCCTCTTGGAGAAAACAAAGCCACGGAATCTCAGTGCTGTGAACCTGTGGCTTCAGACCATGGTGGGTTCTTTGGGAAAGTGCCAAAAAGCTGGTTTCTGGAGGAGAAACATCAGCATTTTCCTTGTGGGACTTTAATTGGAAAGAGAATGGTGGTTCAGCCTAGACAAGAGATCAAAATGAAACGAGCTGTGTTTTCATCCTCGTCCCTTAATGGACCATAATCCTGGTTGTAAAAACCCACCACTTAAACTTTGGCAGTCTTGCGTTCCCAGGAAGCTTTATTACTCAGTATTAGCTCGACTCAAGACGTAGCTTCTCCACGCCAGGTTTGAGCCAAGGCCACTGGGGAAGAGAATGTGTTTGTGGGCAAGTCAGGGCTCCCCCGCGGCCCTGCAGTGAGCTACACAGTGGTCCTCTGCGGCCCAATGGCATTTTTCTGGGTGGAGAAAATATGTTTTAGCCCATTCCATACAAACCATAGCTTGGGCCAAGGACACAAAGGGAGGCTTAGAGAATTCTGAACCTCAGGTTTTCCTGAGAGTGGCAAGCCAATACATAACCGTAAACCACTTTAAGAACATTTCCCCCCTTCAAGTGAATCCACCATGCTCTGGATAATCTCATGCAAAAGGGTCAGGACCTGCAGGCCACCTGGGGACGGTGTTCCTAACCAGTTCTTGCTCATTTATGCCTAGTGCTCGGTCTGTTTACCTTTGTGCCAATCAGTCAACTCTGGGTGCTCTTGACCTTGGTGCTTGGCCCTGGCTGTTTCCTGGTCAGACTGATCTGTTCCATTCATCCTGCCAGTCAGATCTTCTCCTCTGTAGGCAGTTACATGCTGAGGAAGCATCCAAGGTTCTTGCTGTATCGTTCGGCTTCCCTGGATAGTCGTAAGAAATGGAATTCACTCCAGCAGAAACCCATCCCTGATTGCCGTAGGTAGATTTAATGTCAAAAGTGGACCCACTCCAGGGTCTGCCTAGGCTGAGGATGAGCTATACTTCTATAATTCCAGCAAAAGATAATCCATGTCTAAATTAGACTTTTTTCTTCTCTGATCAATCTTGTGGCTTAAAAGAATGTAATGGAGATGAAGTGTTTTCACTTAAGATGACTAAGTCTTATTTTTCCAAATATATTATTAAACCACTTAGATTTCTATTGCCCACCCTTCTCGCCGTAGTGCACTTTGCGGATCCCCCAGAGGAACGTTGCTTTGCTACAATGCGCCCACTCAACAGCAGTGGAGAGGGGGGGAAGCCAGCACAGCCCTGCCTGGCTAGCTTTCAGAGGATGAAATGAAAATCATTTCTGTGTCTGAAACGAGAGGGGGGATATTGTGTAGGCAGGAGGCAATTATCCAGGTTGGACTTGGGCCAGGCCAGTAAGGATCAGTTGCTCCTCTTGCAAAAATTACCATCTGGTCTTTAATGACCCAGAGTGGTCAGGCTGGCATTAATTTACACCTCATCTCAGGAAGGCACCTCTGAGAATGAGAATGCCTGGTAATGTAATACTGCTTCTCGGCTCCAAGGGAAGGGGGCTAGTGTTAAGTGGAGATGGGAACTGTTTGTTCGAAAGAGTGTATTCCAGAATGAGGGCAAGGGTTCACAAAAAGGCGACCCTTTGAACAGAAGGCAGTAAGAGCCAACACAGAAGGGATGAGCCCAGACACTAGTAACCCATCCTAAGATGTGCTAGGTCCATTTGTACCATTCACGTGTTCATTTGGCAAAGGTTCGTGGGAAGGTCACCAAGCATCGAAGACTGAGCACCGTGCTGGCAAGCACAATGGCACCATGGCTTACAGTGATGAACAGACGGCGGTCTCTGCACACAGGCCAGTGGGGATGTAGATATAAATACATATTTTTGTAGAGGTCTGTTCAAGGTGCTATCACAGTACCAGAGAGCAAGAAAGGACTTTTCTTGGGGGCAGGGGTGTAGAGTGTATCAAAGTAAGGAATTTTCAAAATCCACTGAAGGTGACCTAAATGTCGAAAGATGTGCTTTGATGTGGTCTTTTTTAAAGTTATAATAATAAAAAAATAAAGTTATAATAATAGTTTACATTCATTTGAGCCTTACATATATCAATTGCTGTTCTAAGCCCTGTATATGTATTATTAAAAAAATTTTTTTTAATGTTTATATATTACTGAGAGACAGAGAGACACTGAGTGTGAGCAGGGGAGGGGCAGAGAGAGAGGGAGACACAGAATCCGAAGCAGGCTCCAGGCTCCCAGCTGTCAGCACAGAGCCCGATGCGGGGCTTGAACTCACAAACTGTGAGACCGTGACCTGAGCCAAAGTCGGTCGCCCAACCGACTGAGCCACCCAGGCGCTCCTATATGTATTATTAATAAGCTAGATTAATCCTCCTAACAGCCCTGTGAAAGAGAGGCTATAATTATTTCTACTTTGCAGTTGAGGGAAATAAAGCACAGAGAGATGATGAGGCAGCTTGGCCAGGGATACCCAGGGACTAAGTGGCAGAGTCTTGATTTGAATTTGGAACAAGACAGAAAATTACATAAAAGAATATGATCAAGAAATCAGCATAAACCAAAAGATTACCTTATAAAACAATGACGTTTGATTATTAACAATGACATGTATTTTGCTAACATGAAATATATTCCTAAAGAGACCAAACGACCCTGCAATTCTTTCCTTTTGACCAACAGAATATGTCCTAACATGTTACAAAGAGAAAATGAAACACAGTTAACTATAGCTTTGAAGAAATCCTGTTTCAATAGCTGTTGAAAATCATTCTGCTCAATACAAGTATCTGTAAACTCTACAAACAGTTGAAAGAAACCAGTTTCACTAAGTTAGTGAAGTTGGAAAATGTATCAAATGGGGCGTTTAGATAAATGGATTATTTGGTAATTGATTTTTAGCAAATTAGTTTCTGACGAACTGATTCTCTGTTACTGACTTATAGCCAATGCTCACTCCTGAGAGAACTTAAGGTAATGACCAACAAATGCCTCCTCTTGTACCTGTAGTCTCCAGGCTACGAGAGTCATCAAAGAGGTCTGCCAATGTGACATGATAAAGAAGGAAGGTGGGTTCTGGACAAGAGAATTCAGTGGCTGCAACCCTTGAGGACTTGAGCAGATTCAGAACTCAAACCCAGTCGAACTTCATATTCCATGTCTTTTCTATGATGCTGTGTTGCCTCACAAGAACAGCGTCATATGAGCGTCAAGATTCCAGTGAAACCTTTGCAGACCAAGCTCTGAAATCTTGTTAGGGCTCCTTCCTGGGATAGCTCTGGGGGACTGTCCTTGTGGTGTCTTATCTCTTACAGATTTCATGCAAAGAGGCTGGAGGCGAAAGTGAAGGAAATGAAAAACAAAATAAAACAAAGCAGCTAACACACCCACAGTCCTGAGATAATAGATAATGTTAAAAAACACGGTACCGGGGCGCCTGGGTGTCTCAGTTGGTTAAGAGTCCGACTTTGGCTCAGGTCATGATCTCACGGTTTGGGAGTTCAAGCCCCGCGTTTGGCTCTGTGCTGACAGCTCAGAGCCTGGATCCTGCTTCGGATTCTGTGTCTTCCCCTCTCTATGTACCTCCCCTGTTTGCACTCTGTCTCTCTCTCTCAAAAATAAATAAACATTAAAAATTAACAACAAAAAAACCCACACGATACCAACTGTCCTGATATCCTGCTTGAGGAGGCCAGAAATGGGCTATGAGATCTCCTCCAGTCCTGTCCAGTCTTGTGAGTCTGACAGCTGCTGGAGTTTGTGGGATGCTTATCGTTGGTTGGACCAATGGCCTGGTCATACTGCCTGTAAATATGGAGTGTGGCCTCCCTGAAATGTTGCCGTAAGATCTTTCCATCTTAGCATTTTGGTACCCATCCTCTTTAGTGTTTCCCAAAGAAATTCTTTGGAATATGATCTGCCAGTTTTCAGCACATCATTCCAGCGAGCCCAAGCTGTGCCCAACATTGCTTCACCACATCAAATAGGTGTTGACGCCACGTTGGCACAAGTTTGGCATTGCTCTGCACAGACCGCACGTGTCTGGTTTGTAAACATAACAACGCTGAGCTTTCATTCGGGTATGAGGCAAGTCCCAGCACTTGTTTTTCTGCCAGAGTGCCCCGATGGTAATAAATCTGAGACACTAGCATCACCCTGGTTAGCATCTCTTGAAGACAAGCTCTCCTTCCAAGAATGTTGCAATGTGTGGGCCTTTCTCTTGGGTATTTCTGCATTTTCTATCTATTACGTGTGCCCTGTTATGGATCTCTCTTTTTTTCCCCCATGAAGCTTTTAATAAAGTACGACATTCTTAAAACAAAAGGTATTTTCTTCAGAATCTTCTTTGGTGGCCATCTAACGATTTTTTTTTAAAGGCTGTTAATACTGGAGGCATTCTTTAAACAGGGCTACCCTTCGCCAGGGGCCCTGGAGGATTTGTATTTCAAATGGCAGTACTGTGAAGGAGGAAGCTTTTATGGCTGGAAGAGCTATTCTGCTTTATAGTTGTGAAAATTTGTTTTTGAAACAGGTCTTTATGGATTTACAATACTGCATCAGCCTGGCGACCAGAACCTTATGCAGTTTTGTGAGATTTTGCTCACTTCCCTTCTCCCAGTATCGCCTGCATCAAGGGTCACAAATAGCTCCGGGGGAGGGGTCCCCATTTCTGCTGATGTGGCGAAGTATGGTACAAATTAAACTGCCCCGGTGGTATACGGAGGACTGCCAACATTTTCTTTTTTTGGTGCTTTTATCTTCAAAAGGGCAGAATTGGCCCTTAACATGTGTATTTTATTTACATCTCGTACATACGTGGACAAGAATAGTTAACCAGAAACAAGCCACCTTGGGGTGCCTGGCTGGCTCAGTAGGTGGAGCGTGCAACTCTTGACCTGGGGACTGTGAGTTTGAGCCACACGTTGGGCATAGAGATTACTTAAAAAAAAAAAAATCCTGGAGTATCTGGGTGGCTCAGTCAGTGAAGCGTCTGACTCTTGATTTTGGTTCAAGTCGTGATCTCATGGTTTGTGGGATTGAGCCCCACATCAGGCCCTGTGCTGATAGCATGGAGCCTGCTTGGGATTCTCTCTCTCTCTCTCTCTCTCTCTCTCTCAACCCCCTTTCTAATCCCCCCCCAGAATAAATAAATAAACTTAAACAAATAAAATCTTTAAAAAAAAAGAAGTGTAGGCATTAGTCTTTTAGTTAAAACAGGTTTATAATAGGGACACCTGGCTGGCTCAGTTGGAAGAGCACGTGACTCTTGATCTCCGGTTTGTAAGTTCAAGTCCCACGTTGGGTGTGGAGATGACTTAAAAATAACATCTTTAAAAAAATAGAATGAAGCCATCTAACATTTCTTACCACAAATTTGGTAATATACACAATAGAAATGTTGTAGTTCATAGTCTTATTTTGCTTTGCAAGCTATGTTGATGTATAAAAAGTTCTCTCTTTTCAAGCTAACACTGTATTTTCATTTGCCCATGCCGTGTTGGCCTACTATGAACATACTTATAAAATAAAATGTTTTTATGGCACAAAAACAGACACATAGACCAATGGAATAGAATAGAACCCCAGAACTAGACCCACAAATGTATAGACAACTAATCTTTGACAAAGCAGGAAAGAATATCCAATGGAAAAAAGACAGTCTCTTTAACAAATGGTGCTGGGAGAACTGGACAGCAACATGCAGAAGATTGAAACTAGACCACTTTCTCACACCATTCACAAAAATAAACTCAAAATGGATAAAGGACCTGAATGTGAGACAGGAAACCATCAAAACCCTAGAGAAGAAAGCAGGAAAAGACCTCTCTGACCTCAGCTGTAGCAATCTCTTACTCAACACATCCCCAAAGGCAAGGGAATTAAAAGCAAACATGAATTACTGGGACCTTATGAAGATAAAAAGCTTCTGCACAGCAAAGGAAACAACCAACAAAACGAAAAGGCAACCAACAGAATGGGAAAAGATATTTGCAAATGACATATCAGACAAAGGGCTAGTATCCAAAATCTATAAAGAGCTCACCAAACTCCACACCCGAAAAACAAATAACCCAGTGAAGAAATGGGCAGAAAACATGAATAGACACTTCTCTAAAGAAGACATCCGGATGGCCAACAGGCACATGAAAAGATGCTCAACGTCACTCCTCATCAGGGAAATACAAATCAAAACCACACTCAGATATCACCTCATGCCAGTCAGAGTGGCTAAAATGAACAAATCAGGAGACTGTAGATGCTGGTGAGGATGTGGAGAAATGGGAACCCCTCTTGCACTGTTGGTGAGAATGCAAATTGGTGTAGCCACTCTACAAAACAGTGTGGAGGTTCCTCAAAAAATTAAAAATAGACCTACCCTATGACCCAGCAATAGCACTGCTAGGAATTTATCCAAGGGATACAGGAAGGAGTACTGATGCATAGGGGCATTTGTACCCCAATGTTTATAGCAGCACTCTCAACAATAGCCAAATTATAGAAAGAGCCTAAATGTCCATCAACTGATGAAGGGATAAAGAAATTGTGGTTTATATACACAATGGAGTACTACGTGGCAATGAGAAAGAATGAAATATGGCCCTTTGTAGCAACGTGGATGGAACTGGAGAGTGTGATGCTAAGTGAAATAAGCCATACAGAGAAAGACAGATACCATATGTTTTCACTCTTATGTGGATCCTGAGAAACTTAACAGAAACCCATGGGGGAGGGGAAGGAAAAAAAAAGAGGTTAGAGTGGAAGAGAGCCAAAGCATGGGAGACTCTTAAAAACTGAGAACAAGCTGAGGGTTGATGGGGGGGGGTGGGAGGGAGAGGAGGGTAGGTGATGGGTATTGAGGAGGGCACCTTTTGGGATGAGCACTGGGTGTTGTATGGAAACCAATTTGACAATAAACTTCATATAAAAAAAATGAAATGTTTTTATAGTGCTCCAAATAGAACCATCAGGAAAAAAATTGCAACCGTTAAAAATTATCTTTGGACTTCAGTTCCGGGATGGTAATTAAATTGATATTACCAACTTGGTTTTCACCACAGAAACATTTGTTTTAGTTGTTTGGTCTGACATTTATTATTTGAAAATAGAAAATAGAAATGGTTTGTGTATGGGGCATGACATCTTTTGGAAAGAGATCTTTCTGTTGGTGATGCGGAAAATGGTCATAAGTTGGTTTGCCTTGCAAATGAATAAGTGAATGGGTACAAAAGTGTTTAGGGCACCTGGGTGGTTCAGTCAGTTCAGCGTCCGACTCTCGATTTCTGCTCAGGTCATAATCTGTTGGTGAGTTCGAGCCCTGCATCCGGCTCTGCGATGACAGTGTGGAGCCTGCTTGGGATTGTCTCTCTTTCCCTCTCTCTCTGCCCCTACTCTGCTTTCACTCTCTCTCAAAATAAATAAATAAAATTAAAGACATGTTAATGTGCTTCTGAAGTAATAGTTGAACTTGAGGAAACATATGGAGGGTTTGGGAAGATAAGGAGGTAGCCCCCTACAGAGCAAGAGGTTTCTCAGGGCAAACAGTATGGAAATGATTTCATCTCAGGAATTCCTACAAGGATAGAGATGTAACCGAGAAAGAAATGGTTGTGTGGATGGCAGGGTGAAAGGAAATAATCTGGGTATAGATAAATGTTTTTAAAATATTTATGTATTGAGCCTGGGTGGCTCAGTCAGTTAAGCGTCCGACTTCGGCTCAGGTCATGATCTTGCGGTTAGTGGGTTCGTGCTCCGCATCAGACTCCGGGCTGACAGCTCAGAGCCTGGAGCCTGCTTCGGATTCTCTGTCTCCCTCTCTCTCTACCCTTCCCCCACTTGTGCTCTTTCCCTCTCAAACATATAAATAAATATTTAAAAAAACATTTATGTATTAAATTGTTGGAATTATTAATAAATGGTTGAGTTTGTTAATAAGCCAAGAGTGAGTAACGCTCTTGTGCACAGTAATAGGTAAGATGTAAGGTTTGTTTGTAAAAGTCAGCTGTGTGTAAGCCATGGCCTTCCTCTAAAAAGTTTGTTCTAGAAAATGAAGAGGAGGAGTTCCTTCCACTTATTATTGAGAAGGGGTGTTGGAGAAAAGAGCACAGCATTTGTCATGTGCTTTGAGCTTCAAGTGCTATAGTCCTGCTGCAAGGTGGAGAGAGGCTCTCTGGGGACGTCATTTCCGAAGAGAATCTTCTCCCGCAATCACATGCCACCTCTAACCACAGTAGCATGTTCTTAGCTTTTAAATTTTCTTGAAAGAGTGCTCATTTTTCACAGCAGAAAGCATTTTTGCTGCATTTGAAAATAGGTTTTATGAATTAATGAGTCCTGTTCTGTATTTCCCCGTTGACCTGGATATGTTCTTTACACAGCACACTCCTCTTTTAAGTTAGAAGAGGGAGTAATAAACTTTTTTTTTTTTTCAACGTTTATTTATTTTTGGGACAGAGAGAGACAGAGCATGAATGGGGGAGGGGCAGAGAGAGAGGGAGACACAGAATCGGAAACAGACTCCAGGCTCTGAGCCATCAGCCCAGAGCCTGACGCGGGGCTCGAACTCCCGGACCGCGAGATCGTGACCTGGCTGAAGTCGGATGCTTAACCGACTGCGCCACCCAGGCGCCCCTAAACTTTTTTTTTAAGGAGAAAATCAGAACTTGTATTTCCATTTTCTAGTGGCAGATCTTTTAAAAAATTATGTAAATTTTCAGACCAAAAACAAAAGGAGAGAACAGATGATCTCAAACGCCCACACATCCATACCCTAGCTTTAACGGTTACTAACATTTTGCCAATTTTGTGCGACGTCATTATAAAGTACAAGTGTCTGGGGACATTTTTTTGCGATTAGACGCGTTCCTGTAAAGGGGCATATAAATTGGGGAAACTCCTCTTAAAAATCATTGAGGGAAACCCATTTGTTGGCGTGAATAATCACCCCCTTATTTTCCTGTTTTGTAAACAGAGTGAATATCTTCTATCCTCCCTCTCTCCCTTCCCGCTTTCCTTTTTGATTCAATAGGGACTACTTTTTGCAGTATGTTGGACCAGAAGGTTGTTCTCTACAGGATTGTTCTCATCTGCTAACTTTAATGAGAAAGTGAAGAGTGTTACAGAGAGGTTTGTGTTGTTGTTGTCCTTGTTGGTGTGATTTGGTAACTATGTGTTTGGTTCCTGTTTTATGGGTCAATCTTGTCTGAGGAAATCTCGGAGCCACTTGCTTCCAGAATTAGTAGTGATCAAGCCTGGATCGCACAGTTGCCCACTTTGCACAAGGCATGATATAATTCAGGATTTAACCCCCTGGGAATTCAGGGCAAAGTTGTCCATTTTGGAGAGTGAATGCCTCTGGTACTTACCAGTGTCTTGGGGGAAGACAGACTGTTTCACTGAAGTCTGGGTGTGCCCTCTCCTTTGGGTAGAGATAGGTAGCTAAGAATGCTCTGTGTTGGACTCCGCCGGGGACCTTCCCAGCATCCACCATCCCCTCCACCTTACTGAGAGAAATCTGATCCTATTTGGGGCGGCAATGCACCCACCCTGCCCAGTGAGATAGTAGTGAAAATCTGCCAGGGACTTGGGGGAAAGATTTTGCTTTTCTGGTGTAGGCTGGCATCACTTTCTTCCTTTATGCTTTCTTTCTGTCTAGACCAGGAGACTTTCTGTTTTCAACAGGTGTTCAAGACCACCATCTTGGGACCATGGTAAGAAGCCCGAAGATGAGGTGAATGAGACGGACACCTGGCTCACGTTGAGGAATTGCTACACTTGCCTGGACCGGCCACTTCAGGGCTGCTTGTTATGTTTGGGAAATAAACCCCATTTGATTAAGTTGGTAGAGTCAAGTTTCTGTTGCATGAAGAGAAAGGCAATTTCAACCAGATGCATGCATAGTGTATAGGAAATATTACCACAACCTCTGGTAGCATCTCTTGAGTTAGAGAGAAACTTTCTCAGAGAACCGTGAGACCAGGGCTCACCCTTCCAGGTAGTGAACGTTCTTCTTGAAAACAGCCCGTATTTTCTATGGAGGACGTGCTGCAAATGTTCCTGAAAAAAGAGAAAAAAATATTAAAAAAAAAATTTATTTAAGTAATTAATTATTTATTTTTTTAAAAGAAAAAACAAAAATTCTTATCCCCAGTCTGTGCTGACAAAGTGAAGCAGAGAACTGCGGAAATTGCCTGGAGAGTCCTGACTTCTCGAGTTCATCACAGGAACCAGTCACGTGATCGAGTCACAGATGATTTTTAGGCATTTTGTGGGATCATTCTTCCCTCGGTGGGTGTAGATCTGCTCTTAATGTCTCCAAGTATTACATAAATACTCTAAGAAAGTTAGAATTGTGTCATTCTCTATTTTTAAATGCTTTCATGGGTTAGCTGAGAAGGTGCCACATGGGGGTGGCTGATTCTGAGGTGAAGAAGCAGGGCCTGGGGTGGTATCACGGTGGCTTCAAATACTCAGAGCAGTATGTATAGGAGGGGCATTCAAGAGTGGTCTTTTGGAGAAGTGACAGATTACCTAACACAATAATCCATGCGATTGGACAAATTGGTTTGAAAAGGAAGACAGCTGGCTTTGTTCCAACACCAATAATACTATTAACAGCAGCGGCGGAATGATGCCAGGAGGGCGGGGGGAGGGGGTGCTGCTTGGCAGACCTGGATCCGGGCCAGCTGAGGGGAACATGCTCAAAGAACTTTCTCCCCCACTGTTTTTCTGTTTACACTCGGCCTTTGGCAGCCACAGAAGGGCTGTTAACATCGGATGTTGTGTAAATCTAAACAGGTAAAGAGCAGAACCGATTTTTAAGATGGAGAATTTTCCAGCAATTCATCTTGAACACAGAACTCCAGCATTCCTCATTCTCTGGGAGGCCTCCTTTGCCACCAGATAATTTATGACTCCTCGATCTTGGCATTTCGTTACAACCCAAGGCATGTGACAAACGATATTTTTTAAAAAGTTTTCCGTGAGTTGGTTTCTAGCAGGAGGAATTTATGATGAGTTGACTTAATCCTTGCTTTTCGGAGACTTCTAAAAAAAGTTCTTTCTCTCAACAATGGAATTGTGTGTAGGGGCCGGGAGACCAGGCGATGGTAAGACGTCAGGGCCGTCAGGGCCGCTGTGTGAGAGAAATCTCCCCAGACGACTTCTTAAAGGCCCCTGTGTGCAGCCCGGCATCTGTGTCTGCCCTCTGAGCTAATTGTGCTGTATGGCTACTGGCAGGCTTCCAGCTTTACCTGAACCAGTTCCGCTCCTGAGCCCAGCCAGGTTGCCTCTGTATTCAGTTATTACAACTAACCACTGTGAAATCATTCACAGACCTTGGAAATAACATATGTAAGGTGATTTATTTATATATTTTGACTAATAATCTTAACTTGTCATTTCGTTTTTAAAATTTGATAAACGGACTGGGAATTTGAAGAGGGAGCTGTTTGTGTTAAATTTATAACCCTGCTTCCTGGCATTTTGGAATTGGTTATTGCTTTTGGATTCTGTTCTTGTCAGAGGGGTGTGTGTGTGTGTGTGTGTGTGTGTAAAGAGTCCCTTGCTCACTCTCTTCTGGTTTTCCCCCCAAATAGTATGATGTCACAAAGACAATATTTGAGAGGTGTAGGTTTCACAGGATGCATTGGTGTTTTCCAAATTTCTATGCACTGACAAAATGGAAAAGTGAAAAATGTGGGTAGTGTTTTACTAGTGCAGTTTTGGCCTTCTCTTGCTGTACTTCCCAATATAAAGTCAAATGGCGTTTCAGCGACTGTTCCATTATTTTGACAGGCAAATAGAAAATTCAGACGCCCAAATCGATCTATTTCTTGCCTGTTTCCATTGCCAACTGCATGAAATTCAGTGATGTTCACGATTTCACTTCACTCTGACCCGAATAGACATGGTTATCTTCCTAACCCTTGTCTGTTTCTATGACCAAAGACAAATGGATGGAGAGCCGTGAGACAAGGGTTTGAATATTTCATATCCCAGTTGCAGTTGCTTGAGGGAAAAATAGGAGGACAATTATTTTGACTGAATGCAGTTGACTGATACATCTCCTCCTAGTCTCTGCCTGTGCAGACTTAGATCTGCGCAGCTTGGCTAAACAGCAATAGTTCCGGCAAAGAAAATCAGAGATGTGGCAGTTATCTGCATAATTCAGGTAAAAAACTACTCGCCCTGGAAACACTTTCAAAGGGAAAAATGGTTTTGTGGGGACTTATTTAGATCAGAATCTAGCAAACTTTCTTCAAAGAACCAGGTAATAAATATTTTAGACTTTGCAGACCAGATAGACTCCATCGCCATCCCTCAACTCGGTGGTTGTAGCACTGAAAAAGTCAGAGGAAATACTTAAAGGGGTAGGCATGGCTGTATCCCATAAACTTTATTTATAGAAACAAGCAGTGGACTGGATTTAGCCTGGGGGTCGTGGTGGCCAACCCGTGATTTAGTCCCACTTCCTCAGTTTACTGATGAACAGATGGAGCACAGTACTCTGAGTCACCCAGCCAGGTATGTGAGGCTAGAATCCCTCGCTTGCGGCTCCCGGATACCATGATTCCTTACCCAGACAGCTCTCCTCGGTTACTCCCCTGTGGATCCTCATTCTCGAAGTCGTGTAAACGTTGACAGCCAGTGATTGCTATGCTCTGTGGGAGTAGCAAGCACCTGTGTGAGAATGTACCCCCATGGAGCTGCCAGGGCTGTTTATGCGTGTTAAAATGAATCAAGATATAAGAAATCTGAAGTGTGTGCAAGCCACTTATTTTCAAAATTGGTAATGTTTTTACACGGTCTTTTCTCCTGTCAATCTTTGTGGTTGCCCCAGCTTTTCCTGCAGACGTGCCGGTGGAGCTCGGGGTCTGGGACTGGCTCAGGGTGCTGACAGGCTGTGGGAAAGGTCTCAGGCAGAGACTGAAAAATGGAAAACCGACACCTTACAGAAAATGAACAGGATGACATGGTCTGGGATGTCTGAAGAAGTGAAGAAATGAGATGTTAAAGCTGGATTAGGCTGCAAAGCCTTTCTGAGGTTCAGAACTCATCTGTCATGGACAGGTACTGCTTTTGTACCTGCTTTTCCATCGGCCATAGAGACTGGGGCAGGATTGCCACATGTCACCCACTAGGTGAATCGGAAGCCTTCTCCGCACTGTTAGAACACGGGTCTGGCAGTGAGGGCGTCTTTCCTCAAGCCGGAGCTGTCTGTGACCGTGCTCCCTTTAGCAAAAGAAGCCCCTTGGCAGTAGAGAGAATGGCTCCAACGGCATATAGACCCAGGCACATGAGATGCGCAGAAAGAATGCTGGTGCCCAGCTTTCCTTTGCGATGCCCAGATCAGCTCCGATCCCTGAGGTCTTTCTCTGGCTCCGTGAACACAGCAGTACCTCCTGATTACTGTCATCCCCCACCCTCCAACTTTGCTTGAGCTATTTTTAGTTGAATATTCGACACCCCAAACCAACAGTACAGACTGTTTTTTTAAAAAACCGTATCATTGGTAAAAGTATCTGTCTTCAAATGTCAGGTTGTATATAAAATCTATATTTTCATGTAAAATCTGTTTCTTTTTAGCAAAACTGATGCCGCTATATTCCTCTGACATTCATTATGCTCCTAAGGGAAGCAAAAGTTACCTTCCAATGTCTTTTTTAGGGAGAAATGTATAATTATATCCAGAACTTAATGAGTTTATGTGCACACACTCATAGCACACACACATACAATCATACTTACCCTCTCTTCTAGTCTGCAAGAAAGGTTGCTATTTTGAGACGCAGCTACCTTTCGTAAAAAGAACAAATAATAAGAAGAACAAAGAATAAAACTTCCACAGAGGTTTAGGCCAGTATAGAGGAACTGAGCAGTGTTTAAAGAGTGCTTTCATTGAATAAGGGGATTCTTTGAGATTTGGATTCATATAACCACACAACTGGTCTCCTCTGCTAAGGTGAAACAGAAGCTCAGGACAGAAAGCCAGGTGGAAAACCAGAAATGAATGTAAGCAGTGTTCATAAAGTATAAATTTCAAGGAAAAAGATTCTATTTGAGATGCCAATTTTCATATGAGGCAGTCCATAAAAAGCTTGATAAATAGTATATTTTAAAGAATCCTCTTGATTCTGTGCAATGGCAATGCAACCAAGTCAATAGTAGAGACAAATTCATGAAAGAAAATGTCAAGCACCTTGATTTCCAATGGTGAAGACATTCTTTTGACTTTTTACAACTTATGTACAGTACAAATCTTAAGTGGACAGATTAGTCAGTGAATTTTGATATGGAATCACCACTCAAATCAAGATTTACAGTATTTCTAGCACTCCATAATGTTCCCTCATCTCCCCCTGCCCCCCGGCGCCATAAGTTCCCACCAAAGGTAACCACTGTTCTGGATCCTTTACCATATATTAGCTTTGCCTGTTCTTAAACTTCATATAAATGAGATCAAATGCCATATACCCGTTTAAGTTTGACTTTTTCCACTCAATATATCCGTGAGAATCATCCAGGTTGTTGAATGTAACAGTGGACTTTATTGTTTTGTTTGTTTTTCTGTGTGTCTCTGCTTTCTTGTGTGTGTGTGTATGTGCGTGTGTTCGTTGTGGAATATTCCATTGTATACGTACACAGTGATTTATTTAACTATTTTGTTTTTTTTTTTAAGTTTGTGGCTATTACACATTAAAGTGCTAAAAATATTCTTGTATATATCTTTTTAAAAAAATTTATTTTTAAGTAATCTCTATACTCAACGTGGGGCTGGAACCCACAACCCCAAGATCAAGAGTCACATCCTCCATTGACTGAGCCACCAGGTTCCCCTTTTGTATGTATCTTTGAGTGGACACATATACCTTTTTCTCTTTGTTAATATATCCCCAAGAGTGGAATTGTTGGATCATAGAACAGGCATATGTTTAGATCTAGTAGATACTACTAAACAGTTTTCCAAAGAGATTCTACTAATATATACCCAAAAATGTTCCATATCTTCAACACTTGGCATTGTAAGTGCTTTTAATTTTAGTTCTGTTGGTGGTCTTGTACCAATATCTCATTGTGGTTTTAATTTGCATTTCTCTGAAGACTAGTAATGTTGAGCAATTTTTATATGCTTACTGGCCATTTGGCTATCCTTTTGTAATGCTCAAGGTTTTTGCTTAGTTTTGAAAACATTGGGTTATCATTTTCCTTATTGATTTGTAAGAGCTCTTTATATATTTTGGGTACTAGTCGTTTGTCAGATATATGAATTATAAGTAATCTTCTCTGAGTCTATAGTCTTTTAATGTTGGGTTATAATGAACAGAATTTCTTAATATTAAGAAAGTCCAGTTTTTCAAACTTTTGAAGTCAATGCTTTTTGTGTTCTGTTTAAGAAATCTTTGCCCACTTCAAAGTTATGATAATGTTCTCTTACATTTTCTTCTAGAAGCTTAATTGCTTTGACTTTCACATTTAAGTCTATGATATGCATTGAATTAATTCTTGTATAAAGTGTGAGGTAGGGGCTCAAAATTCATTTTTTTTATATGCAGATCCATTTGACTTTTTTAATCATTTATTGAAAAGATTCCTCACTGAATTATAAGGTACTTTTATTGTAGATCAGATAACTGTATATGTATGGGTCTATTTTTGGGTTTTCTATTTTTTTTCCCCATTGGTCCATTTCTCTATGCCTATGCTTCCATTACTGTTTTTACTGCTGTAGCTTTCTAAGTTTTGTTATCCAATGACATAAGTCTGCCAGATTTGATCTTTAAGATTTCTGTGGCTAGTCCTTTGTATTTTTATGTACATTTTAGAATCAGCCTGCTAGTTTCCACACAAATCCTGCTGAGATGTTTAATGGGATCACATTGAATTTATAAGTTAATTAGGGAGGATCAACATTCTAACAATATTGAGTCTTTTAATCTGTGAAAATGGTCTATCCCTTAATCTATTGAAATCTTCTATTATTACCATCAATGCTTTGTAGTTTCTGCTGTATAGATCATGCATATTTTTTTATTAGATTTATTCCCAGGTATTTTATGATTTTTAGTGCTATTGTATTTGGCATTTAAAAAATTTACTTTCTAATTGTTTTCAGTATTACATAAACATACAATTATTTTTTGTATCCGACAACCTTGCTAAATTAACCTAATAAATGTAATAGTTTGAAGTTTCATTTGGATTCTCTCTGTACACTTAATCATATTTTCTATGAATACTGATATTTTACTTTTTCCTTTTCAATCATTTTACCATTTATTTCTTTTACCATTTATTTCTTTTTCTTGTCTTACTGTACTGGGTAGGACCTCTAGTATAATACTGAATAGGAGGAATATGAGAGTGTTGCATGTAGAGTTTTGTAAATTCTTTTATCAGATTAAGGATTTTCTCTGCTCTTTCTAGTTTGCTGAGAGTTTTTTTTTTTTAAAGCATAAACAGTTGTTGAATTTTATCAAATGCTATGTCTGTGAGTATATTTGAAATATGACTATATTTGAGATGAGAATATTTCTTTCTCCTTTATTCTGTTAATGTGATTAATTATTTTATTTTATAATGTCAAATCAACTTTGCATTCCTGGAGCAAATCCCATTTGGTCATGACTTATTACCTTTTTAATCTATTGCTAGATATGATTCATTAATATCTTGCTTAGGAGTTTTCCATCAGTAATTTTCTTAGGTCAGGTTCTAATATCAGTGTTATGGTCTTCATCAAAAAGTTGAGAAAAGCCTTTTTAAAAATATTCTCTGGAAAGGTTTGTGTAAGAATTTATAACTGAAGCCATTTGAGTATATGATTTATTTTGGGGGAAGTCTTTAAATTATAGATTTAATTTCTTTAATTGATGTAAGAATATTTAGATTTTCTATTATTCTTATGTCAGTTTTGGTAAATTGTGTTTTTCTGGAATTTGTTTATTTCACCACATTTTCAAATTTATTTTCATAAAGTTCTTCATAATATCATCTTATTATCTTTTTAATATCTGTAGGATTTGTGGGGATAGCCTCTTTTTATTTTTATTCAAAAATAAATTATTTTATTCATAAATAAATACATTACTAATTTACTTTTTTTTTTTAATTTTTTTTTCAACGTTTATTTATTTTTGGGACAGAGAGAGACAGAGCATGAACGGGGGAGGGGCAGAGAGAGAGGGAGACACAGAATTGGAAACAGGCTCCAGGCTCCGAGCCATCAGCCCAGAGCCTGACGCGGGGCTCGAACTCACGGACCGCGAGATCGTGACCTGGCTGAAGTCGGACGCTTAACCGACTGCACCACCCAGGCGCCCCTCTAATTTACTTTTTAAAGTTTATTTATTTATTTTGAAAGAGAGAGAGAGAGAGCACGCTGGCAAGCGGAGAAGAGGCAGAAAGAGAGGGAGAGACAATCCCAAGCAGGCTCTGCACTTGAGGCCGACGCGGGGCTCAATCTCATGAACCATGAAATCATGATGTGAGCTGAAACCAAGAGTCAGACGTTCAACAGATTGAGCCACCCAGGTACCCCTGATATCTTCTTTTAATCCCCAGAATTGGTTATTTGTGATTTCTCTCTTTTTAAAAATAGTCTTACTATATGAATTTTATTAATCTTTTCAAGCTACCAACTATTTGGTTTGTTGATTTTTCTCCATTACATATTTATTTTATCAGTGATTTATGCACTTATTTTTATCATAACTCTCCTATTTTTCTTGGATTTAATTTGCTGTTTTCTCCCCAAGTTTCTCAAGATGGAAGCTTATCTCATTAACTGTCAACCTTTCTTCTCTTAAAATATATGTAAATACTTAATATATTCATTTATATTTTTAATATACGCATTCAGTTCTGTAAATATCACTTTAAGCACTGCTTTAGCTGCATTCCAAAGGTTTTGATATTCCGTATTTTCACTTGACTCGAAATATTTTTTCATTTCCATTTTGATTTCTTTGATGATCTGTGAGTTATTTAAAAGTGTGTTCCTTAATTTCCAAATACTTGGTGATTTGCTATTTCTTTTTCTGGTATTGATTTCCCATGCAATGCTACTATGATCACAGAAAATATTTTTATTTCAATCTTGAAATTTCTTGAGACTTCTTTTGGTCTAGTTTATGGTTTATTTTGATAAATGTTTCATAGGCACTTGGAAAGACTGTGCATTCTCCAGATGTTGGGTTGAGTATTCTAAGTACACCAGTTAGGTCGAATTGGTTAATCACGTTTTAAACTATGTTTTTTACGGATCTATTATCTGCATGTTCCATCAGTTACTTAGAGAGGTGATTCGAAGCTGGTGCCCATTTGGCTTTGAAGAAGGTGGGCTGGGCTGCCTTATGTAGCTGCAGAAGCTGGCCCTCCCCTTAGGGAATATGTATATGGCACTTCCTGAAGGTGTGGGTTGGAACTTCGGCTGAAAATGAACGTCAACCTAGGACTTGGGCTTCTAAAGGCTAGACAATCTCAAGATGAGCCCGAGGCCTGTGTGAAACATTTAGTGCCATATTTGAAGGACAAGTCAAACTCTGTCGTTTATATAGTTGGCTTCTGGTTGGATTTTTTATTTCTTCGCTGTGCTATTTCTTTTTTAAGTCAGGCCATAAAAACACCACTTTTCCCAGTCTACAGAGTACACACTAAGACCCCCGGCCAAGTTCTGTGTGAAGATCCTGAGGAATGTGAATGTGAATGTGGAATAACAGATGCTGGAGGGTGGGTATATGGTAATTATCTTTTATATGGAGATTTGCTTCCTTAGCAATTTCTAATTTGGGGGACCTGACACTGGCTGAGCCATGGGTTCAAACATCTCCCCCAAACCTATTTCTACGTGGTGAACATTTCCAGATGGGTGTACATGCTGACTCCAAATTGTCTATGGCTCTGGGCTTGGTACCGGTGAGGGGTTAACAAGCAAGCACAGATCTCTTTGGAGCATCACGCTGGGGAAGAACAAAGATTTTTGAATTCAGAAAGACCTGGATTTGAATCCTAGTTTTGCACTCTCTTGCTTCGTGGCAAGGACAAAGTCACAAGCTATCCAAGCCGCAATGTTTTTATCTGTAAAACTTGATTCACAGGACTTATGTTTAGGATGAAATGAGTAGGAAGCTAGTAGCACTGTGCCAGGCTATAGAGAAAATGAACACATGCTCTTCCTCCTCCTTCTCTCCTAGTGTCCTAAGTGAAAAAACTGAAGAACGACCCTAGTTTTTGCTTTGATGTTAGACACAGAGTGTGGGGTTGGCAGAAGATCCCAGCACTGGAATAAGGCCGGGAATAGAGAGGATTGGGGTCCACGGCTCTTTGCCGTTGAACAACAGCAAAGTTTTCTCACAAAACGAACAAGCGCCCGTTCACAGCAATATTAGACCCTGCCCGTTACCCTCGGTGATGCTGATGCAGTTACTCAACCCAGGAGAATTGTAAGACAACCAGGAAAGACCTGACGGGCACTCCAGCTTGTGTCCAAACGTGGAAAAGGCCCTCACGCATCCGGAGTCGACCCAAATATAATTCTAGTGTTTTACTTTTGCACAGGACTGGGATCTGTTAGCACTCATCACTTTCTGAGATTTGCAGTAAAGCACATCAGAGGAAAATGTTATTGCCAGTGACTGAAGGAGGGCTGGTGGTTGGGACTCAGCAGGAACTCGGGCAGAAATGGAAACGTCGGCTCAGGCTGGTGGAGGGCAAATCAGGAATAAAGAGTCATTTTAGGGCTTGGGTGGGAGCTTCTGGGAGCCCTAGCATCTCTGGGAGGGTGTTCAACTTGACCTGGAGTAATGGAGGACAAGCATTCTGGGTCAATACAAGCCTGTTTAAACTGTGAGAATAAGTTACAGGCAAAGCACGAGGCAGATACACATTAAGTAAGGTCTAGTCCCAGCATGGGCTTCATCTTTCGCAAGATAAATGGAAGATTCCAGAGGGTCTTCCTGGGTTGGTGCGAGATTAGGCAGCAACTGATTAGTGATATCTTCTGTGGAGCAGGGAAGGGCTGGTTGACCCACATGGGCTCTTTCTTTCTTGATTTCCTTTAGAATTTAATTTTAATTTTTCTCAAGGGAATATATTTACAAAATGGGAAAAGGCGATGATACTACAGGGCTTTAATGAGAGCAATGTCTGATCTCACCTTTCCCCATACTGGAGTCCTGCCTTCTGCCCCCTGGCTCCCTCTCCAGAGGCAAACCTCTTCCACTTTTTACAAGCTATAGATTCTTATGTCCATATTTCTTTTTTTTTTTCTTTTATTAAGAAAAGACTCAGACACAAGAGTTGAGAGAACGGTATGAGAAACCCCTTATCCATCACTTGGCTTCAACCATTATCATCACATGGCCAGTCTTGTTTCTCTCTCCGCTTTATCTCTTTCCACTCTCAGACTATTTCAAAGCAAGTTCAAGTCACTGAGTCATTTCATCTCTAAATAATTCACTATGACTCTATAAATAAGGAATCTTGTTTTTAACATAAACACATACCATCATCTCCTTAGTATCACCAAATATCTGGTGTTCTAATGTGCTTGATGATCTTATCATTTAAAAAATATTTTGACTCACTATTTTTAAATGATATGCTTATATTTGAGCCACTTATTTTCGAATCCAATAGCATGGTTGCTGTCTTCCAGGGATCCTCATCTATTTTGCAGAGCAAGGTTGCGAATCACTGAGGGGCACAAAGGTGGCCGTGGGTGAGTCCTGATGGCTTCCCAGCTGGGGTCCCCTCTCCTGCGGCCTCCCCTGCAGATGCTGGCATTTGGAGCAGCCGTGTGCTGGGATTAGCTAACATGGGGCTTTGTGTTTGAGAACACAGTGCTGGAGACAAGTGTTATAAAGTGCACTTACGTAGTCACATTTATTCGTTCTGGACATTGGGAAAGCAGCAGTAACAATGCCAATTGTTTCTGAGGTAGCCAGTGTGGAAAGACATCATGGGTTTTGGAACTAGAGAGCTGGGGTTTAAATCCAGGCTCTGTCACCTAGCAGCAGCCGTGTGACCTTGAAAAAATGACATAACCTCTCTGAGTCTCAGTTTTCATATGTGTGATACAGGGATACCAACGTGTACCTCTAAGGGAAGTTATTGTAAAGACTCAATGAAATAACACACATATCACACTGGAGTAGTACCTGGCACATAGCAGGGACTCAGTAAATTCACCTGCTCTTTGTCTCTTGGTATATACATATATATGCTACATGTATGTGTACGTGTGTGTGTAAATATATATATTTCCAAATATAATATTTTACTTTTTATAGACAGATAGACAGCAAATCCTACTCAATTTTATTTTGAATATTTACCATTGTATTCACTAAAGAACCATATAGCCTTTCTATTTAAACTTCTACTTATGAGTGCCTAAAATAAAAAACAGAAAACAATTTCTTTCAGTAAACCATCCTTAATTCAAATTAAGAATCAAATTATAGAGTTGAAAAAAATAAAATAACTTATCAGTTTCACATAATGCTAACTAATTGAATGTAAATTCTTTTAGTCTGAGGTGGTACTCGATCCCATGGCCCTGGGATCCATGACTTGAGCTGAAATCAAGAGTCGGATGCTCAACTGACTGAGCCACCCAGGTGCCCCTCCCTGTTTGGGCCTACTTTTCTTTTTCTTTTTTTTTTTTTTTTACATTTTATTTATTTTTGATAGACAGAGAGAGACAGAGCACAAGTTGGGGAGGGCCGGAGAGAGAGGGAGACACAGAATCCGAAGCAGGCTCCAGGCTCTGAGCTGTCAGCACAGAGCCCGACGCGGGGCTCGAACTCACAAACCACGAGATCGTGACCTGAGCTGAAGTCAGATGCTTAACCGACTGAGCCACCCAGACGCCCCTGTTTGGGCCTACTTTAATGGACACATGACTCATATAGTTAAAAGTGTTTCAGTCAGGGCTCCTCTGGTTGCAAAGCACAGAAAGATAGTACCAACTTGCTTAAGCAAAGAGGCATTTTACTGGCTCCCAAATGGGGCAAGTGTAGAGGCAGAGTCGTCTCCAGTTATGTCATGATCCAGAGGCTCATCAAGCATTGTTAGATTTTTCTCTTTCTCTTGCCATCTCTCAGCTCTATGCGTTGGCGTCCATCTATAGTTTCTTCCATTCTCAAAGGTGTTCAGGGTAGCCACCTACCATCTCCAGCTTATCTTGTCCATGCAGCTCTTAATCCCAGAGGAAGAGGAACTTTTGTTTTTCAGGATCCACAAATCACCTCTCCTGGAAGACTCATTTTGGCTCACTTTGGTCATGTGCTCCCACAGACGGTGAGAGCACAGCATGGGCTGTGCTGGTTGCTGGGATAGGCAGTCTCACCAGGACCACATGGAGGCAAAGAGGTGAGTCTCCAGAGGAGAAGCAGAGTTGATATCCTCTAAGGATAGTGTTTAAGGAAAAATAATTATACCATTTACATAACTTATTTGTCAAGTGGATATTGGTCATGCTCGCACAATCAATATATTGTAATTTTTATCAAACTGAGAAGGTGAGTTTTAAGCTGGGCTGTAAGGGAGGAACACACATGGATTAGCAAAAACTCAAGCAAAGCCATGGCTAACATAGGCATGAAGACTGACATTTATTTGTGCTGCCATGAATCAGGCAATCTATTAACGCCTTCCTGTGTAGGCTTATATAACCTTCATGCATGATAACCCTATGGGGCAAGTATTAGCATTACCCTCATCTTAAAATATGAGGAAACCGAGTCGTAGAGAAGGTTAGGCAATGTATTCAAGGTCACATAGCTGGTAAGTAGAACTGGCATTCATGCTGAAGTTCTAGCTGTTCTAGAACCCCAATTCCAACCACTATGCCCTTAGATATATCCTGTTAAAAACATTCCCATTTAAGAAATGTTGAACTCTATCATGTATCAAGTACAATGGTAAGACTGATAAAGCATTCATTTGGTTCTAGATGTGGGGAGATACCCTTGGGTCTCTGGTGCACAAGTGTGTGTGGGTTCTACCACCTTCACTCGTGTGGCAGAGCAGTTGACCTGGCAAAGGGACATCTACAGACATGAGTGGCACAGTGATATTGACACCAAAAAATGCCCAGGCTCCATATTGTCCAAGCTGGATCGTTCCAGTGGTTTCCATGGATGTCTTTCCTGGGGCCATACATTACCAAGGCTCTGCAAAGAAAGTGAAGGTTGGACTATAAAGCACCAGTCTAACCTTAAGCCAGTGAAACAGCAAGGCAACATTATTCAGAGTTTGCTCACATCAGCATAATCTGGGTGAACCAACCCCAAGGACAAGCCAAAATGAGTAAGGGAAGGCAGGTAAATGACATTCAGTCATCAGAGGCAGAGGAAAAGACAGGACAAATTGACAAAGCCAGCTGTGTGACATTTTCTAACCAGCTTTCCATCGTCTTTTTGGCTACAGGGTCCACAGGCACAACCCAAGTCCCTAACTTGACAAAGAAGAAAAAGGACATGTGTGTGTTTATTTTGTGTGCCTGCATGAGAATGTGTGAGAGTGTTTAAATTCATGACCAGCAACTCTGTTGTATGTGTTAAGTGGCTGAAAAATTAGGAGAATGCCAGGCTCTGCTTTAATTGAATTTTCTAAAGCATAAATAAAAGGTAGGAGAGGGAGATGTATTCTTTGATTGATGTCTTCCCTCAGAGTGTGCACAGCTGGTCCAGAGTCCCTCTCTTGCCCAATTAAGGGACTTTATTCTGCTCACGCTCAGAGCTGCTGCCTGTGTGCTGGTCTGGAAGCTAACATCAAACCCATGTGGCCAGAAAACGCCTCTAGAGGTAGGGTGAGTACAGAAGACTGGACCCCTAAAGTGTTCTGGAATCTATACAGGAACAAATGTTAACATAATGGAGAGTAAAGAAACATGATATACAGCTCTAGTTTGGAGAAAACGTCCCTAGAAAACTGGCTTCAAGTGAGGTTTAAAAATACACCCCAAGGGTTAACCTTTAAGAGCTTCATGAAGATAAACCCCTAAAACCTTTGAAGACCAGCCTTTTGTGGTGGGAGTTGGATTTGGTGAGGCTGGGTGAAGAGAGAAACCATCGTGTAGTCTTGTCTTCTATTGTCCATTTTCCTCACTAGGGCCAGGACCCCAGAGAGGCAAGGTAGGCACTTAGGGCATGAAATTTAAGGAGACATTCACTCTCTGGTGCTTGCAATACCACAGTCAGACACATCTTCCAACCATGCAAATATGAGTGCCGCAAAGATGGAGTCCAAAGGCCTTAAGGCTTATAGAAGTGCTTCTCCCATTTTAATGTGCCTATAAACCCCCTGGGGAGCTGTCAAACATAAAATGCAGATTCTAGGTTAGTAGGTCATGAGCTGGTCCTGAGACCATGGACTCATGGTCCTGGTCCATGAGCTGGTCCACATTTCTAACAAGCTCCTGGGTGAGGCTGAGGCTACTCGTTTGGGAATCACACTGAGAAGAGTGAAGATTCAGATGCCAGCTAAGTAAGGCCACGAGCCATATCCAGCCTGCTGCCTGTTCTTATAAATAAAGTTTTATTGGAACAAATTCATTTACATATTGTCTGTAGGTATGTCCTTGATACAGCAGCAGAATTGAGTAGTTCTGACAAGGACTGTACTGACCACAAAGCCTAAAATATTTACTATCTGTCTTTTATGAAAAAGTTTGCTGATCCTGGTTTACAAAATCAATTTTTGTTCATCACTCATATTTTAGCCAAATGCCATGTACTTCAATTTGTAGAGCTTTGTGAATGATGTTACTTCTCTTTTGATGTTCTATCTCTTTTCTTTGTTACCTCTTACCTTGTCATTCTGGTCTCAGCTTAGATGTCATTTTTTCCCATGATGCCTTGTTTGACCTCCCAAACTGAGCTAGGTGACCCTTATATATATTCTCAGAGATTGTTGAACTTCCTCTTGAGACACTAATTACCCTGGACTATAATTGCCTATTTCATCATCTGTATCTCCCCTTAGAACACAGACTTCTTAAGGATAAGGACAACATCTGCTATTTCTTGAATTCCTAGCCCCAGACACACAGTTTTCAGTTTTAAATTTGATAATTTTATGATGACTTTAGATACCTTTCTTATTTTTTTTTTTTAAATTTTTTTCAACGTTTATTTATTTTTGGGACAGAGAGAGACAGAGCATGAACGGGGGAGGGGCAGAGAGAGAGGGAGACACCGAATCGGAAACAGGCTCCAGGCTCTGAGCCATCAGCCCAGAGCCCGACGCGGGGCTCGAACTCACGGACCGCGAGATCGTGACCTGGCTGAAGTCGGACGCTTAACCGACTGCGCCACCCAGGTGCCCCTAGATACCTTTCTTATTTTTAAGCACCTTGAATGGAAAGAGGTCTTGACATTCCAGGGAAGCACAACCCAGTCTGTTTCCCATTACTGGCCTCCTTGAACAGGATGAAATACTCAGTGGTCATCCACTCTAGTGAGAATAATGCCACCACACACACCCAACACCACACACGCACACATACACACTCACACACACACACACACACACACACACTCACACACACACACACAAACACACACACACACACAGTGGTTGCCAGCTCAGATTCCTGCATTGGCCAGAGGACCTACATGCCTTTTGAGATTAAAAATACTTGACAATTGAAAAATGGATCTAGTTTTTCTAGAATCTTCTGCATTAGGATGCTTAAGAGCTTCAGTAAGAGTTTTGGGGTGTGGGATGTGGAGGGAGGTAGTGAAACTCTTGTTTATAATGATTCTTGGATTATATTTACCAGTTCTCCTTTAATAGGGAGCATGGAAATCCAGCTCAATGGGCCATTTCAAGAAAATAATCAACCACTGGGTCAACTGCCTCTTTTAAGAGGCCAAGGAGTGGTTTTCAAAGCTCATTTCAAAGCAGGGCCAGTGGAACGTTGGGTGAAGGGCCAGAGTCTGCCCCATGAGTCACTGTGGGTCAGCCTGGGGTCTGGCTGCTGCAGACAGGCCCCTGCAGTTCCCTCAGATTGTTCCTTGAACAGCATAGCATGTGGCTCCAGGGTGGCCCTCCGGCAGTAGGAAGAGGTGTCCAGTGGCGAGGCTTGAACATGTTAAGTCAACCATTGATTGAAGGTTGGTTAAGATTAGCTGGGTGAGATGGTCTGAGACAACCAGATGTACCTCCAACCACTGATTCCTTCATTCTTCCCTGAGACGCTAAAATCATCACCACAATGTTTGCACATCATGAGGCATTTACCTCTTTTCCCCACACTCTTCATTTCTGCCTGTTTATGGTCAGCTCCACCAGGCTCCATTCCCTCGAGTTCATGGGTAACTATCAGAATCTATGTACATCCAATGCCGCTGCTTTTTCGTTATCACAGATGAGTACTTATGACTTTTTAATATCATAGGCATTTCCTCCACAATTTCTCTCACTCTTTTTTTTTTTTTTGAAGTGAGAAAAAAAAAAAGCTCCTTAGGAGAAATTATGTAACTCTAGAAACACCAGCCAGCATTTGAGACATCCTGTGACAGTGAAAAGCCAAATTCCAGATGTTGGGTTTTGATACTCTAAAGCGATGTGTGCAAGGAAGGGAAGGATTGCAGGCGGGTCAGGAACTCGTTAGAGAATTGATGGTCCCCCCACCCCACCAAGGCGCACATGGTTAAGAGTTCAAGGCAGGCAGCTGAAAAAGGCTTCAAGGGACAGGTCAAGTTGGCCAGGACCTTCAGCCCTGTCCGCTGAGCAAGCAACGGTCCTCCACCTTCAGATGTCTGGCCTATCTTCCCTCCTGATGCTTTCAACAAGCTTTTACCGATGGCCATCTGAGGTAGGACGGATAGGACGAGGTGCTTGCAGAAGTTTATTTATTTTCCTTTGTGCGGGAAAGGAAATAAAAGATATCCCCCCCTTTCAAATATGAAGTAGATGCTCATTTCTCTGTTTTAGTTTTGTCATAGCTGAGATTCCTCAGGCCACACGCAGACATACTTTTTAGTTTTGGCAAGAAGTAAACAGCCAAAGCTCATAAATTATATTCAGAAATATTTGGTGCACTTAGTTGTGTAGAGGGGTTTTAAAGGAAAGGAAAGAAAACTGAGACTGGGTAAAAACAAGCTTTATCTAGAGGAAAACGAAATCCTTCATTGTTTGAAGACTTGAAAGCAGTCACCAAGAAACAAAAATGAACTTTTGAAGTTTTCAAAGGAATCATATTCTGCTTCCAACGTTAACAGCATGGAAAATATCTCTTGATTTCAATATTTTTGGATTAAGTGTCCCAATGACAGGGTGAAGAAGTGGTTGCTTTTAAGAGCCGATGAATCACGAAGAAAAAGAAACTGCTCCTGGAACTAATCAGTGATCTAATACGGAACCGCTCTGGGGTCAGACGGTGGGCAGGAGTCAGAGAATCTGGCTTCTCATCCTCCATTCCTGGGGAGGGAAGCCTGCATTGCCCTCCTGTGTCTGAAAGAGGTAACTAGGTGTACCCCATGTGAAGAGGCTCTAAAGTGCAGCTCTTTGCATATATCAGAAAGGATGCTGGTAGGAATGGTGCTTGTTTTGGGAAAGGATTCTTCACTTCTTAAGAGTGTTCACCTCCATTTATCTAGTGGATTGCTTCAATACATTTAAAATAGAATTTAATTTCTAGAACTTGGATTGCCACAAAGTTTTTGTTTGTTCGTTTGTTTTAGGTCTCTATTGCGTAAAGTGAGATATTCTTGTATTCCTGTGCTGGCTAACTTTGTCTCAGATTTATGGGGTATCAACTCCAACTTCCTTGCTCAAAACCTCCGGTGTCTCCCCACCATTTGCCACAGGCTTTTTCAAGTTTGGCCTTCTTGATATTGGGGCTGGATAATTCTTTCTTGTGGGCAGCCATCCTGGGCATTGTAGGGCATTTAACAGTGTCTCTGGCCTCTACCCACCAGCTGCCAGAGGTGTCCCCACTCTCGCTTGTAACAATCACAAATGTCTACAGACATTGTCAAATGTTTTTCCATGGTGGGCAAAACTGCCTTCAGATGAGAACTAGTCTCTTAAATGAAGGATATAGGTATTTCTTTCTCTACCACCAAAAGTTTGGACCCCACCTCCCTTGCTCTCTCCTTGAGGCACGTTTATCTACGAGTCCCCATGATACATACTTTGTTCATTATCTCTTTTTGGTCACGTGTCTTTCTCCCTTGACGCCTTTCTTTTTGCTTGTTCCTGTATAAAGCCTTCCCCTTCTTCAGATATGTCTCTAGTTCCATCTCCTTCAGAGTTCTCAGTCCATATCTTTTTCCCTTCCAGACACAGGTAGTGTTTATTTTTCCCCTTGTGCTTTTTGGGCCAGCAGAAACTCCACCTATGGTTAGGGCAATCTGAAAGCAGGGAGATCTTGAGGTCCTGGGGACAGCCCTGGAGAAGAATCAAGAATCCAGAGTGGAAATGACTACCTGGAATTGCCCAAGAGTTCCTGTTACTCAGAGGGGACCAGATGCTTCTGAGAGAGGACGAGACTCAATGAAACTTTGCAATAGGTTGGCAGTGATGCCTGGTGATCACCTGAGTAGGCTGATTCCAGAAATCCAGATGGGGACAAGGAACATGGTTCTTGGGGATGGGTGACAACACTGAGGATAATTTCCTTGCATGCCGACATCTTGGCACTGCATAACCTATTTCAGACAGTCAATGATGGCACCGAATGGGTAGCTTAGAAGTTTAAGTACCTCACAATCCCATCCGATTCTTCTCTAGTCTCTATGATAATGATGATGATGACGATGATGACGATTTTATTACTTAAGAGTGGCCAACTCTCTCAATTTGCCAAGATGGGTTGCAAGGAGAACCTGGGACTTTTGGTTTTCAAATTGAGGGAGGGGCACCTGGGTGGCTCCTCGCTGAGCGTCTGACTCTTGATTTCGGCTCAGGTCATGATCCCAGGGTTGTGGGATTGAGCCCCATGCTGGTCTCCAAGCTGAACGTAGCGCCTCCTTAAGATTTTCTCTCTCTCTCCCCCCCCTTGACCCTCTCCCCCACTTGCATTCTCTTTCTCTAAAATAATAAAATAAAGTAAAAGTTAATTAATTAAAAAAATAAAATAAAATAGAGAGAGTCCCGAGCATGTTGGAATGAATTAGTCACCCTACTACCACTGTTAACTACTGCAACTGTCACCATCATCATTCCTGCAGGTTCTAGTCTTCTCCGTCACGTACAATTTAAGTTGCAAAGGTAACTGAAAGCTACTTAAAAAAAAATTTTTTTTTTCTGATCTGTAACATATAATCCAAGAGAAAAAAAACTGTGCCTATCACCCAAACATCTTTCACCCAGAGGTCCGTCCTCGTGAGGCTCCTCCTATATAGGATTCTGGAGTTCCCACTGCCCATAGGGCTTTCATTATGCCCCTGGCTGGGATACCGTTCCGTCTGATGGGGGTCAGAACACGTGTGGTCATGAGGTTGCCCAGTCATGAAAGAATATCCAAATATTTGAATGAGTAGGTTAGGTTTTCTTTTCCATTTCTGCAGTTCAGGCCTCTTTACTGGTTGAGCCAACTGGGTGACTCCGTCTATGTCACCTGTATTTGCTATAGGCAACTGTTCCATTTGTAAACCACCTTGAGTTCCAGATAATTTAGTTAGCTAACCTGGATTCTCCAACAGAACAAAACGAGCCAGCAAAACTAGTTTAATTGTGCTAATCCGAGTAGACTTGGTCACAGAAGTACTTGTCCTGAATTCCGGTCTCATATACATTACTGACAGTCCTTATAACTATACAGACCAGTTAATTCTCCCCCACCCCTGGCTCTCTCATCTATAAAATGGAGAAAATATTGCTTCATTGACATCAAATGAGCTGAAAGCATGCTGAGAAATGTAAAATGTTATGCAGATGGAAGTCTTTGTACTGAAAATGCTTTCTTTTGGTGACTTTTAAAAAAGAATGTTATATTAACCTTATCCTGGATTTGTGTTCAAAATCTTATGATGCATCAGCACTCGATTTCACATGTGTGGTATAGCTGTTATTTTTGGCTAATGTCATTATTCCATTCACTGTGCAATCCTGAAGTTTGAGCCCTGAGACAGCACATGGGGAACGGAGACAATGGAATTCTCTATCCTTGGATTCCATCAAATGCCCTCGACTTCACACAGGGCCCACTTGATGGTAACTCTGAGCTGTATTGCTCCAAAGATTAAACTACCACAAGGTATTAAAAGCCTTGTTCTGGATGGACAGAGGCAACACTACCTAAACACGCCTCAAAATTCAAGCTCGAAAGAAAACGATCCAATTCTATGATTCCTATGTGATGTTTCAGCCTGGGCTATGAGGGCTGGGTGTTGGGTAGGACGTTGGGTGGGGCCTATTTTACTGCTTCAATAGTATTTTTGGCATTGAGAACATCATGGAGGTTCTGAGAGAGAGAAAGAGAGAGAGAGAGAGAGAGAGAGAGAGTGTGTGTGTGTGTGTGTGTAGGGAGGATGGAGGAGCACGTCAGCTTTAGAGTTAGACTACTCTGGGTTTAAAGAGCTCTTTACCTGTGACTTTGAATTAATGATTACTGAATTAATAATACTCATATTAATAATTAATATAATTATGCTGGCTAAGTTGAGATGAGAATGTGGTCTTTGTGTCAAGGATGCCTGCCTGGGTGGCTCATGATGAGACAAACCTGGGAGGGTGCTTGAGGGAGGATGATTCAAGACAGGAAAAATTAGCTCTGCCCTCATCCTATCAACTTGACTGTCTTGTAGGAGAATCACCTGGGAAGTAGGTGTGTGGAAGGTTGGTTTCCGGAAGGGTCTACTGGCAGATAGAAGAGGAATAGAGGAAAAATTGTCACCTAACCTTCAGGCAAAGGGGAGAACACTTCAAACGGTGTGGCTGGGAGGGGCAGGTGGGTGGCTCAGTCGGATGAGTGTCTGACTTTGGCTCAGGTCATGATCTTGCAGCTTGTGAGTTCGAGCCCCACATCGGGCTCCTTGCTGTCAGCCTGTCAGCGCAGAGCCCGCTTCGGATCCTCTGCCCCTCTCTGTCTGCCCCTCCCCCGCTTGTGCTCTCCCCTCAAATAAATAAATAATTAAAAAAAAAAATGTGTGGCTGGGAAAAGAGAGTGTTCAAGAGCCAACTGCAGCCGGGCCCAGACTGGGCCTGGTGAGGGATGGGAAGGTGGGTTTCAAGGTGAAGGGCAGGAGCTCTGTCGTCTAGCAGCTCCAGGCTGCTCAAGGGCGTTCAGATAAACCTGATTCTAGACTGTGGATAGAATGACCCAGGCTTCCTTCTTCCTTCCTTGCTTTCTCTGCAGATTCCACTCACACCACAGTCATTTCCACGTGCTGGAATCCAGCCCACCTTGAGGTCCATCTCAAAGGACTCCTCCCTGGAGTGACACAGCTCACAGTGCTCTCACTGCCCTGACTGTTGGGGTGAAGGCAAAATAAAAACAGAGAAGGAAACAATGTGAGGTTTTGGAGAGGGTAGGTTTTAGATGGACAACTTTTATGTTACTAAGTAAGGATATTTTAAAATGCACAACCAAAACTATTGTTATTTAATTTTATAAAAGTTAATATTTTAATTTCAAAGGTAGGAAGAACACGTTTCCAGAATAAACAAAGGCTTTTTAAATACAACAAATTTAACTTTACAAAGAAATCTGTTGTGCTGTCCTTTTTTTTTTTTTTCTTTGCCTCATTTCACCTTGGATTGCTGAAAAACACACTATGGGCTTATATTCCCCCTGCAGAGATTGGGATCTCAACCTGTAACAATCTCAGCCCTGTAACAATTTATTGGTTCTTTTTTGGCCTTTCTCAAGGTCCTCACTATGCTGGCATGCCTTTGGGTATCCTAATCTCCTTGGTAGAACTCTGGCCTTTCTTATTTCTGTATCCTATAAAGCTCTTAGCCTAGAGTCAATCCCCATAAAAGTTTGAATGGATGGATGGATAGGCTATGCTTGAACAAGATAGACTTCTGGGTGGACCGGAACAAATGATAAGGGCTTTCTTAGGTGACCTTTACTGCCCTAGTCCCAAACTGGAACCAGTGCTATGATTGATTGCATTAGCTGTCCTTTTTCTGTAACCTTATAGTGCCCTACAAGGGGCCTAGCCATATGACTTATTTGTGAAAATTGGACATTAGCACACATAATGCAAACAAGGGCTTGAAAAGGATACTTGCTTATTTCCACTTGTGTTCTTGCACTTGGTTATTGCCTTGAAAAGAACATGCTGGAAAACTGCCTGCTGGGAAATGAGGTAAATGAATAAAGCCAAGTTATCCCAGTCAAAGCCAACCTATATTAGCCAGCGGAAAGCCAACACTCCGACACCGAAGTAAAAAAATAACACTATTATAGGCAGAGGCAACTGGTCAAACTGCAGCTAACAAGAGGCTCATGAGATTTCAACTGAGATCAGCTTTGTTAAAATCTGAAGTGAGCAGAAAGAAGACTGAGCCAGAAGAGGGGATGGAAAGAAAAGGAAATCTGCAGAGAGGGGAGGGGGCAAAGGCCACCTCTGCCCACTCAGCAGTTATCCCTGGGCCTGGACTCAGCGGCGGCCCTCGAGTTCCTGGGGACCAGCTGAGAGGGGTGTGGCACCTCTTGAACAGGACCAAGTTCCCAGGAGATGCCCCTCTGTTCCCTGGGACTCCTGGCCCTATAGTCCCAACCTCCAGCAAATGATTTTGTTGGTCTGATACACAGGTAAGTACTCACCTAATTCTGAGTTTGTTAATTAAACACATATAAAATGCATCTAAATATTTTCAAAACAATGTGTCATAAAAAATACTAAAGTTTTGATATTTAAAACTAAGCCAGACTAGACAGGCATCCCGCCTCTTGATGCCTCTGCTGCATTATGTTTCATCTTCTCAAATTTCTCAGCCAACAAGCAGGGGCGGGGGGGGGGGGGGGAGAAGGCTTATTGCCTTTTAACACAAGCCTCTGGTACCTCTTGTCAAGCCATAGGTCAGGTGCAAATGAACCATTTTCTTCTGGCTTTTCTTAAGTTTTCAAAATTCAGCCCTCCTTGTAAGATACGGAATTCTGCTTTGAAAGGGCTTGAGAAGAGAATAAGTAGAACGAATGTCGGCCGTTCACCAGAAACCATTTGGCACCCATGGTCAAAGTGGTCTGTGGAAGATGGGATTGATGTAGCTATCTTCTAGAAAATGTGTGATTGTACTTCTTGGCTACACCTACATGTGTACCTACAGAAATCACCTTGCTACTTTCTCTGAAAGTAGTTTCCCTGGTATAGACATAAAATACCTTATCTTTTTCTGTCCTGGGCAATTTGTTAAAGGCTAGGCAGTCTTTGGTTTTGAAGAGACTGTAGGCAGTGGTGGATATGTGGAATGGAAGGTAAGTGGTTCTTCACCCCGGCTAGACAGGAGAAGCATCTGCGAAGCTGTAAAATGACCCATGACGGTTACCTTTATGTGTCAACTTAGCTGTGCCACAGTGCCCAGGTATTTGATTGAACATCATTCTGGGTGTTTCTGTGAAGGTGTTTCTGGATGAATTTGACACTTAATTTGATCAAAGTGGACTCTTCCCATAATGTGGGTGGGCCTCATCCAATCAGGTGATGGCCTGAATCAAACAGAGGACTGAACTCTCCCAAGCGAGAGGGAATTCTGTCGGCAGGCACCGTTTGGACTTCCAGTGCAGCACTGGCTTTCTGGGTTTCCGGCCTGACCACTTACCCTGCAGATACTGGATTTGCCAGCCTCCATAATCACATGAAACGGTTCCTTAAAATAAATCTCTCTCTTTATGTATATGCATCCTACTGGTTTCTGTGGAGAATGCTGACTAGTAACAACAGTCGTGTTTGGACCCTTGCCCCTGTCATTAGGATGCAGTTGTCCCTTTGGTGGGCCAGAGGACTGTTATTTCTATAAGATCTCTGGTGACACACATGTGACCAGTGTTGAGGACTACTGCCAGAGTCACTGTCTTCTCCTTGCACATAAAATAGGTCCTGGTCCATGGGGCATCTGGGTGGCTTCGTGGGTTAAGCATCTGACTTCTTTTGAGGTCATGAACTCACGGTTCATGAGTTCAACCCCGTGTTGGGCTCTGTGCTGACAGCTCAGATCCTGGAGCCTGCTTGGGATTCTGTGTCTCCCTCTCTCTCTCTGCCCCTCCCCCGCTTGAGCTCTTTCTCTCTTAAAAATAAATAAACATTAAAAAAAAATATAACATAGGTCTTAGTCCAGTGATATCACTGTCATTTGAGTCTTGATTCTGCCGCTAACTGGCTGAATAACCTTAGGCACGTAATTCTGAAACTTTCTGAGGCTCAGCGTTCTCATCTCTGCGGGACCTCAGATTGCCGTGATGACGACGAGGTGTCCCATGCAATGAGTGTGGAAAGGTAGGTGAGCGTGAATGTGCGCGTGTCATACGCCTGTTACTTCTGCAGTCTTTCGTGTGTGAAAAACGCAGGGCTCTGTGAGTGGTCGGGGAGGGGTTTCTTCACCCTCCGGCACTCACCTTCTGCCTCTCCTCTCAGGTGGGCAGCTCAGTATCTGCCGTCAGCCTCCTGTGGCTGAGAGCCTGGGGTCTGCCCCGGTTTCAGCACAGCAGGGGCCAAGTCAGGATGGGCGGGGGGGACCCTGGCTAGTCAAGATTCAGCACTTGTAGTTGATTTCGGTGGGGGGGAGCGGGGGGAGGCGCTCTGCACAGCGGGACTATCCGGGGCTTTGGGTGAAGCCATAGGTCACTTTGCAAGTGTTGGTGAAACAAATTGAAACATTGTGGTCCAGTCGAGGAGCCACACATCTGAGCGATTTTCATGGTTAGCCCTCGCCTGGGGCGAGAAGCTTCAGCTCATGCGTGGGTGAAAGCGATCCCGCTACGGCCCAGGGGGCAGCTGCTGCGGGTGGCTTGTTCCTTTCAGGCGGCCACGCTCCCGTCCAGGTATCGGGAGGCCCGGCTGGGAAGCACGCTCCTTGGTGCAACTTCATACCAGGACATTCGAGAGGGTTATGGGAAACCATTTTTCCCTTACTCTGTCATCTGGAATGACACGGATTCAGGGCGTGTAAAAAGCGTGTCCTTTAATTTATGGCGACATAAACAAACCTGAGCAGCCTGGACTGAAAATCAGAGATGAAGGTGATAGGAGAGAAGCGTCGGCGTGGATAATGCTGTTAACATCCTTTTACCTCCTGTGACGGGGCTCCGGGAGGGATGGCTTCGGCACGCGGGGTCTTTGCAACATGTTCTGCTCACATTAAAACTGTAGAAATAGCAGTCTTTGTTAACTTCCTGCATTGGAAGAGGGTGTTTTTAAGAGCCGAAGGAAAGCGCTTCACTGGCAAGGATTGGAGAATAAGAAGTCAGTCTACATTCAGAAAAGTGTATATAGCAGGTATGCGAGTTTTTGCCTTATCCAGGAAAATACAGTATTCAGTGGCTACCAATGGAAACCCCTTAGCAAGATCATGAAATTCTTGATGGTTTCAGATGTAATCTATTCATTTCAGCATATACTTATAGGCCAACTCGGTAAGGTTCTGTGCTAAACTCTGAACAGGAAAAAAGATGTGTTCGTCGAATGCCAACCCTAAAGGGACTTAATATTAAAATGCAGTGATTAACACAGTATGCAAGTTCCAGGTTTTACTAGTCGAGTAATTATATGCAAACCACTTTAAGACTCAGTTTCCTCAGCTGTAAAATGGGTTTGACAGTGGTGATGATGTTGATGATGATGTAATAAACACATATTGAGCATTTACTGTGTGCCAGGCTCACAAGAAGCTCAGTTGTAAGAGCATGTATTTGTCATTCAATCCTCATAATAACCTGAAAAAATAGGCTACTATTATCTCTATTTTTACTTCCTTCATAGGGTATAGCTAGGGTTAAATGAGCTAATGTATATAGAGCACTTAAGACAATGCTTGACATTTGCAAACCTCAGTAAACGTTAGTAATAATAATAAATATTACATTATAATTGGTGGCCAGAAGCCAGTCCCCTAATAATTGTAATATTTTCTCTAAGAGAGGTACAAGAAAAATGCTATGAGGGTTCCAAATGGGAAGACAGTACGTCTAGCATGGGTAGAGACTCCATGAGAGAGGTGGTCTGGGAACTGGGCCTTCCGGAAAAGATGTGATCATGACAGACAGGGAGGCTGCAAAGGCATGTAGGCAGGGGCACCAGTATGGACGTGACGCACACAGTGACCAGGAAGTAAGCCAGTGTGGGGCAAGTCTGGGGCGACTGTGACTAAGCCAGTTGGCCAAGGCCAGAGGAAATCTATAGGTTAAGATTGAAAACGTGTGTTGTATTGTGGAGCACCCCCAAGCATTCCAGTTTCCACTGGATCTGGTAGGCGGGGAAGCCACTGAAGGACTGTGAGTGGTGAACGCCATGGTCAAAGCTGTTTGCCTCTTGAACACAGTGGTGCTCCAGGAGTTTCCCAGGGAACACATAAAATGTTGGCAAAGCCATCAGTCCTGGGATTCAAAATGCACTCAGAGCCAGGCCATAGTCCAAAGTGGATGCGAGTTTGGCTTTAAGGGTAGGATTAGATCAGACCTGAAAACTCACAGGGGCCAGATTTAGCAGGTCTGGTCCTGGCGTCAGGGGCAGTGCCAATAGTTTATCTGTTTTGAAAATGATCCTGCCCATCTTGCTTTCGCCTTTTGCCCTTCTGATAGAGACAGTTAAAAGGAGCAGCACGTAGCACACACCTAAGACCGAGTCGTGTTGGGTGAAATCTGTGTAAAACTTGCCACTAAATATTGCAGCGTTTCTTCCCCACTCCCTGTTACTTCTAAGTGGGACAAAGAGTGATTTAAGGACAATCAGTTCCTTGTGTATTTCTTATGTGATTTCAACACACAGGCACGGAGCTATAAAGCTGCATCCCATGAACTCTGTCCTTTAAGAGCTTAGAGTCTCCTGGAAAACCTAAGATGGGAGCATAAATAGCTGTGAGATAAAGTGAAAAGGAGGTAAGAGCATTTGGGAGCGTGCAGGCAGCGTGCTTGGGTGGTGGTGGGGGGGGGTGCAGGTGATGATGACTTTTCTTGGAAAAAGGCAACGTATATTATAACCCACCCCCCTGATTTTGTCCTTTATAATTTAGCACACCATCTACTGTGAGCTGTTTGGTATAGTGTCTTGAAGTTAGACCTTGGTTTGAATCTTGGCTCCGCCTTTTACTAGTAGGACTCCCCTGGTAAATTTTTTGAGCTTCTTTTTCTGCAAAATAGTGATGATATTGGGGTATAATAAGGCAACATATCAGTTAAGATATGTAGATACTTTTGTCCGCAAGTAGCAGAAAACCCAACCCAAACTGACCAAATGGGGAACTCCTTAGCTTGTAACAGAGGCACTTTAGAGTAGACTAGCTTCCAAGTGGAGCCATCTCATCAAGGGGCATCTCTCTTCTGGTTTCTAGCCTGCTGTTCACAGTGTCAACTCTCCTCGGACCTGTTCCACTTCCGCTGTAGCATGGATGTCAATGTCCACATGACTTTATCCATATTCACTTCAGTTGAGCTAACTTAGGCCAGTGCCTGCTCCTTAACCAGGGGCAATCATCATAGGTGCCTGTGTGAATTGCTGGAAAGTTGTGAGACCTTATGTAAGTTCCTTAATCTTTCTGTGCCTGAGTTCCCGCCTTTGTTGAATGAACTAGATAGTACTTACCTCATAGGGGTGGTGTTAGAATTTAATGAATGATGGTTACCTTAGATCAGTGTTTTGCTTTGTCTTCCTAGACCATCTGCAGCAACCTATTGGTAAGTCATGAAATAAATTTAGTGGATTGTGGCTATCTTGAAGCCACAGAAAAAAGAAACAAAATAGGACAGTAGTGAATAGAGAATCTCAGAGCGTGTAGCATATGATAAACATGAACAGTGTTTCATGAAACCTTTTTTAAGGTTTTATATGTATTTGTGCATGTACTTGGTTAAGACAGAAAACTTATTAGTGAACTTGATACATGGAAAAAAAAAGTTGAGGAACATCAGCTTGACTAATCAGGGCGAATTGCTTTAACCAGGACATTGAGAGAGAGGAGAAACTGATGTTGGGGAGAAAGACAAATCACTAACCCTTCCACAGGCACTGATTTAAGAACTTTGCATATATGAACACATGAGACATTTGCATCAACTGTATAAGTTAGGCTCCTTTATTAAACCCATTTTCCAGATGAACATTGAATGCTGATTCTTAGTGTAGTGTAGTAAAAATGTGGGCTGTAGGTTCAAATCCATGCAGCCCGGTTCTAGAGCCCAATTTTTGCATTATATTGAGAATCAGCATTCAATGTTCACTCCCTAGATTATCAGTGCTCAGCACAGGGCCAGACACGGAGAATAAGCACCCCAGAAACGTAGTCATCATTAGGAATATTTTTTTGAAAAGACCAATTTGCAGTCAGGAAACGCCCTTCTTTGGTTTCTCTCCAGCCTGAGGATGTGTAGACAAATCCACGGGAGGGTAGGAAGCCTTGACCTTCTGTCCAGGTCGTATGCTTAATAAAGAGGACACCATGGTGTCCTCAAAAGACCTTTTAGGACACAGCCAAGTTTTTCAAAGGCTGTTCATATCTATGGGGTGGTCAGGGGCAAAGGTAATTTGTTTTAAAATGGGCCACCTTGGGGCGCCTGGGTGGCGCAGTCGGTTAAGCGTCCGACTTCAGCCAGGTCACGATCTCGCGGTCTGTGAGTTCGAGCCCCGCGTCGGGCTCTGGGCTGATGGCTCAGAGCCTGGAGCCTGTTTCCGATTCTGTGTCTCCCTCTCTCTCTGCCCCTCCCCCGTTCATGCTCTGTCTCTCTCTGTCCCCAAAATAAATAAACGTTGAAAAAAAAATAAAATGGGCCACCTCTGTCACCCTGAGCTGTGTTAGCGAATGGTTTCAATGGTGCATCCAGAAACACATAGTACTAGCCCCTGGGGCATGATGAGGTAGGTGCTGGTAGATGAGCGTCAGCTTGATTCTTGTGTTTAGAAGATATTCTGATCTCTTCCTGGGGTGTTTTGAAGGGAACCTGGGAGACTAAACTGAGGGACCCGTGTGTGCCCTGGTGTAGGCAGGAGCAACAAAGAAATATCCTGGAAGATTCTGACCTTATTTTATACAGGGCGTCTAATCTAATACAGCGGAGGAAGAATTTTTGCAAAGAGTCCCAAGAGGACTAATAAAATGGCTTTGAATTTCATTACGTTTGAGAGGGAGGCACTAATTCAATTAGCCACAAAATGAGAATTTTCCTACCCCTTCTGTTTGGAGCAGCTCCGAAGCTAGGCTGCACCCAAGGAAGTGCTCGGACTGCCTTTGGATATAGTCTTCCTTGTGAGGAAAGGCGATTCTTGTCAAATTTTAGGCCAGCTTCTGAACCTTTATGCTTCTGCTCTGTGCAGTTTTTGGGAGCCAGGATAGCGTAGTGAAGAAGAACACAGACCTTGCATTCAAATCTCAGCTCTGCCATGTATGGGTGTGAGCCGTGAGCAAGCTACTTAACTTTTCCAAGCCTCAGTCCCCTCACCTGTGAAGTGGGGTTAGTGAAAGTAGGCATCATTGTCATAGGACATAATATGAGTATTAACTTAGTTAATAGATGTTAAAGCATTCAGAAGAGTGCCTGAAGAGATTTCTGCTCTTCTGGTCTTAGAGTCAGTAGACAAGCAAGCAGAAGGGAATCATCACACAAGCAGTCAGTGCCTGACATGGTAAAAGGCCCAAGGAAGGAGCAACTGTCTCTGGAATATGTGGGGAAGGAAGGAGGTGAACTTGGATCTTGAACAATTCACAGGAGGCCGCAGAGACGGGAGTCAGGAATAGCATGTCTGAAAAACGTGTCTTGCGCTCCCATAGTGTCTCCGGGGATTGTTGGGCATTTACTAGGGGGTGAGGCCAAGCATTTATGGGGTGGGCTGGTGAGGTAGGAGGCTGGAAGGTCCCTGGGGGCAGGCAATGAACAGGACTGTTCATTTTGGCAAGACAAGATTGTTCCATTAAGTTAGGAGTTCTGTGAGCTTTACGGAATTCAATAATTCTTGTCTAGGTTTTTTTTCTTGGATAGAGGATTTCAAATACTTTTGGAGAAAGCTCATTCCATAGCTGAATAGTCATGTCTTGGGGTTGACATTGGATCTTTCACTGGTGACTGCTCTGGTGATCCTCCCTCCACCCCCCCGCCCTCCCCCCCCCCCCCCGCCCCCAACAGGAATTTGCCATTCTGGTTAAAAGGATTCTGTAAGAATCAGAAAGAAAATGTCTGCAGTTTGTTCTTCCTAAACCTGCTAAATTGTTAAAATCACGGTTACAATTTGATATGTCCATGGAATATGTGGTTTTTGACTTTGGCAGAATGTGCCATTCTGCTCTTGAAATTATTCTCATAAGTTTTTTTTTTTTTAATTTGTCAGTTTCAGAACGCTATTTACTGCATAATTCCTACTTGTAAATGGGTGATGTTTTAAAAATTCATTCTTAAGTCCGTTGTTTGGACCACAGATTGCATAGTTCCATAGAAATGACCATGTCATTTGTTAGGTCTTTAGGCAAGTTTATCAGACTTAGTTGACACAAAATGTAGTTGAACAGTAGCTAACATTTATTAAGCCAACAATACAATTACACTAATACAAATTTTTGTTATGAAAAGATAAGAAGACACTAATGGTGAATAGAAATTTTAAATTACTGTTATATTTAAATTTTTTATTTTTAACGTTTATTTTTGAGACAGAGAGAGACACACTATGAACGGGGGAGGGTCGGAGAGAGAGAGGGAGACACAGAATCTGAAACAGGCTCCAGGCTCTGAGCTGTCAGCACAGAGCCCGACATGGGGCTCGAACTCACAGACCGTGAGATCATGACCTGAGCCGAAGTCAGACGCCCAACCGACTGAGCCACCCAGCCGCCCCAAATTACTGTTATATTTAAATATAGATCAGCTTTCCTAGATTGCTACTCTTTCATATCCTTGATAGTTTATAGGGTGCTTTTGGATACATTATCCAATTAGAGCCTTAAAACCAGCCCGTGTGGGGAGTGCAGAGAAGGAAACTGCAGTTCAGAGAGGCACACTGGCTTGTCCAAGAAAATACAACTTTCGTCAACACTCTTTAAAAAAAAAAAAAAAAGGTACATTACAAATGGATGATGAAGTAAGGTTAGCTTCACAATGTCAATTGTATAGAAATCTTGCTACATTTTGATTAGAAATTTTAGAGGAGATGTTGGCTATAAGATGACAAGATCCTGCAACTGTTTATCTAATCTATTAAAGTATTTATTGAACTCCTACTAATCAGTCCTGTTTTTAGGGGGGTGAGCAGGGTGAGGGTAGAGAATCGTAAATATTTAAGGCTTGGCTTCTGGTCTTTTTTAGTTATTGCGGTACAAATTGTAGGGTAGAAGCTCCCTTACCCAATGGAGGTGGGGCTGGGGGTCCGTTGGTTAATCTAAAATTGTGGTTTAAGGTAATAATGGGAACAACAACAAAAAACCACACGTTTTCAATAGCAAATATCACCATGTCTTTCTAAATACACCAATTTACCCCAAATAAGTCAACACCTTGTAGAAAAAGCAAATTGTTTCTGTAGTAGAATGAGTATGTCTTGCTATATTCAAGGGCATAGGAGAAAAAAATGAGAAAATGGTAGACTGAGGTTATGTGACAATGTAACAGTCATCTGCTCATATGGAGCACCTTCCTCAGGCTGTGATGGCAACTTTTCTAGGATTTATTACTCTGTGATTTTTAATTTGCATGAATACTCCTTAAAACCAGAGACCTGCCTTATTTTTTCTGTGGGTGTTCCATGGCAGCTAATTCTGTGCTGAGTACCTAGTGCTGGATAAATGTTTGATGAATAAATGAAAGGATAATTTAACACAATATTAGCGATGTTAGTAGAATAATAATGTGAATCAGAGTCTCAAGCAGTCAGTTATTCTTTCCTGTTTAACTGTCTCCCAGAGACAGCCTTAGACCTTGGGAGTTGAATCTGCCTCGGCTGAATTTTCAAATGACATGGCCAGCTTTCTTAAAAATGTATTTCCATTCCATTCCATTCCATTCCACACTTTGTTATGATTCTTGGCTGTCTTCCTGGACCTTGTGACAAATCCTCACGGAGAAAATGCCTTCTACACCGGGACATGTGCCAAGAAGAAGAGAGGTAAAATTCTACCCACCACCATTTTTTTTTTTTTTTAACTTTGAGGATTCAAAAAGGGGCGGTAGGACATTTTCGCCTTACCTCCAGATTTTTCCTGGAGTTTATTTTTGCCTTCTGTGATGCATTTAAGCTCTATTGTTCCCAGTGTATTTATTTGTAAAATGGATTTAATTCTGTTCTTGTAAAGCCTTTAGAAAGGTCCGTCAGGGGCAGGCAGGGGTACACAATGCTTAAGAATGATGTTAAGGTTTTAAAAGAGATTTATTTGACCCTGAGGCCAAATGGCACAGCCTGCAAATGTGATAAATCTAGCAAATAAATAAACAAATAAATAAATAAACATAAATGCCTTTGAGGAGGCAACAGGCCAATAGGCAGCTTCGCAGTTGGCATTTGCTTTTACAAGAGCACTTGTTAATCCCACATGCTCAGGACAGTTATAAAGGTTTCATTTCCTCCCCAGACCTTACTTCCCCCGCGGGTGTATGGAGTGGAACACTTTATTTGAGACCAGAGTCGTGAATGTACTCCCTGCAAGGTGATGACTTCATGTATATTGATATTGCCAGTAGGGGTTTATTTTCTTTCTTGCGAGGCTGTGATCGTTTGAAGTAAGGAACGACGACCAACACAGCTCTTTGCACAGAGCTTTATACATAGAATGTGTTTGAGAAACACTTGTTAAGTGAATGAATGAAGAAGGTCCTATTTACAGCTGTACCCCCAGCACCAAGCACCATGCCAGCACCTGGGAGGTGCTCAAGAAATACTTGTCAAATGAATGAGTTGTGCCAATCATGGTTCCAGCAGGTGTTTCTATCTTCAGTACTCTTGCAGATCAGAAGCAAGGCAATATTGCAGTTTTTCCGTTGCTGGAAAGGCACATTGTCATTATCTGAAAAAGTCAGCCTCAGGACTTATCTCAGTGACATGTGGTGCTGGATTGTAGAAGAGGGAGGAGAGAAAGGCTAGAGAATGAGAGGAGAGAGAATCAGAAGCACAAATGCCAAACATATCTGTCTGTCTACCATTCATCTATGCATCGTCTACTGATGCAGATATACACACGTATATGAAACTAGGTGTTGAAATTTATTAATCAACGTGGAAAACTAACATCCGCATTTATTTCCGTCTCCATCTATTTATATATAAATGTAGTTTGTGCCTTTCTCCTGAGTGAGAGACCTGAGTTCCACTGCTGTGGGACATTTCTGCCTGTATGCCCACTGACAGCCTAAACTCTGTCGTGTGTCCTTGAGGACCAAGCGGTTGGGCCATCACAGAAGTCAGCTGTACCCATCTCAGGATCCACTTTAGATAAGGTCTCTATCTCAACGATCCCCTCCCACTGTTTTACATGGAAATTTTCTAGGGGGTCCATCACTGACGTGCTGCAGGTATCTGTGTAAAGTCTACTCCTACCACCCTTTGTGCTGCTCAAAAACCTTCAGTGGCTCCTCATTATTTATAGGTTGAAATTCAAATGCCTTAGTCTTGTTTTTAAAGAACTTTATAACCTTTCCTTGGAACTCTCTCCTAAGACTCTTAAGACTCTATTTATAAGACTCTATTTATATTCCACTTTTCTAGCCGGGCTTGTACTTTTTCTAGAGAAACGGCTGTTCATTTCCATTTCCCCTCAGTGACCCTCAGTGAGCACCCTGCTATATGCCAAGCCCTAGATAACATTTTGTTTGTTTCTTCACCTGTTCACTGGACACAGGAATGCCAGCTCTCCCTCCTCCCAGCTGAGCCAAATCCTGACATCCTTTAAGCCTATCTCAAGTCCTTCTTTCGCCAGGTAGCCTGCTTTGACAATCCCAGCCATAGTCCTCTTTCCCCTATTTGGGCTGGTCACTTACTATTGTGTGTTGATATATCTTTTAATGCTTGCCTTGTCCCCCTAATTGCATTGTAATTGCGTTGTCTGCTCCCATGAGGGAAGAGTTCCATCACAGCCTGTCTCTCTCTCTCTCTCTCTCTCTCTCTCTTTCTCTTTCTCTCTCTCTCTCTCTCTCTGTGTGTGTGTGTGTGTGTGTGTGTGTGTGTGTGTATTGCTTGCTAAAGGCACTCCTTAACTGGGGGCTAATTGATTGTGTAACTACTTTTCAACATTTTGAACCTTTTATTATTTTCCAAATTTGTACCACTTTAACAAAAGTGCCTTTGAGGCAAACATAATTTATTATACAAAAATTTCAAATCTCAGTGTTAATATACACATAGATTTGTTTATTTAATTGTTTATTTATACACATCATTTTAAACAAGGACTTTAAAACACGAGTTTGTCCTTTCAACTCTCCTTAACCAACATTTTCTTTTCTGGAATGTTGGTAAAAAAGTAAACTTATCACACTCATTTCTACTTTGTGAGCTCGAAAGGATTGGAGAAAGGTCTGCCTCAGGCCCAATCTTTCCCTCGTTCCTGGTGGAGTAGTTGAAGGGTCATAAGGAAAGATTGTATTGCTGAGAAGTCTGGTAAAATCTCCACCATTGACTAACTATTGACTAACCATGCTACTTTGGGTGAGACACCCATGTCTTATACTTCAGTGTCCTCATCTATAGAAAGGGGGAAGAGGGGTGCCTGGGTGGCTCAGTTGGTTAAGTGTCTGGTTCTTAATTATGGCTCAGGTCATGATCTCATGGTTCATGGGATCGAGCCCTATGTTGGGCTCTGCGCTGACAGCACAGAGCCTGCTTGGGATTCTTTCTCTCCCTCTCTCTCTGCCCCTCCCCTGTTCTCTCTCTCTCTCTCTCTGTATATATCTATATCTATATCTATATCTATATCTATATCTATCTATACCTATCTATACTTATCTATCTATCTATATATCTATATCTATATATAAATCTCAAAATAAAGAAATAAACTTAAAAAAAAGGGTGGTGATACCAGCTGAGGTCATGAGGTCATGTAATGCGCAGGAAAATGTTCTGAGAACTATAAAGGTCTATCTAAATGTTAGGTCTTATCATTGTCATCATCATATTACCAGCATCCCAATCACTTTATCACCCCTGCCACCATGTGCCCTCAACTCAGGCATCAAGATGAGAAATGCTTATCGGAGCTGATGACTTCTTATAGGAGGCATCAATCTGCCATTTTCCAAATGTGAGTGATTTGTAGCTCATACCTTCTTTTATACATTACAACTTCTGAGGACACTGAGTGGCGTAGATCATTTGCCTCTCTTGCAGCACCAGGGTCCCTTCTGGTTTTTGTGACTCCTGCTCTCACTGCTGCAGTGGGTCTTTTGGATTATAAAATGTCTCTGGGGAATAGACTGGGAGTTTTAGTTTAACACTGTGAGCAGGTGGTCTTGCATATCGTTATTTTTTTGAACCTAGAAAAACATCAGCTGTAAAACACACCATTATTTCTGAAATCCCCAAGAAAGGAAAAGCTAACAATTTTCAAGTATGCCACACCATTGATTACAGATACATTCCTATTTCAGAGTTGTTGAAATGTGAAAAATGAGTGTCTGGGAATTAGTCACATACAGTGGGGTGATGGCCGGAAGAGTTTGCTTTGAGTCTTCTAAGCCCCAGCCGTGGTGGGTCCTGGGATCTCCGTGCCGCCTCCCCCTGCCCCGGCCTCCTTTGTACACACATGCTGCTAAGCACTCCTAGGCTGAGTGGCCACTGGCTGACATCCTGCTTCTCCCAGGCTTTTCGTTCTGTGTCCTATAAGGGCAGTGGGAGGAGGAGTTGGTATGGGCAGAGGGTGACGACAGGCGATGCCACCCCCTTTGTCCACACTTCGTCTCCTTGTTGCTATGTTAAAAATTTTTTTTAACATTTATTTATTATTGAGAGACACAGCATGAGCATGGGAGGGGCAGAGAGAAGGGGAGACACAGAATCCGAAGCAGGCTCCGGGCTCTGAGCTGTCAGCACAGAGTCCTATGTGGAGCCCGAACTCACGGACTGTGAGATCATGACCTGAGCTGAAGTCGGATGCCTAACCACCTGAGCCACCCTGGCACCCACCCCCCCCCCACCACCCCCGCCACCCTGTTGCTATGTTAAGTCAGCCTGGTAAGAAACTGCCCCAGAGGCAGAGCCTTCCAGGTCGGAGGAAGCACATTCCTGGGCTTATATGTTCTCTTATCCAGAGGCACTGGAAGATCAAGTGCCCACTTGAGGCTTTTCCCAGCCCTGAGTAGCTCCTATTTGGTCAGGGTTCATCTTGTGACAGGGACCTGCCAAAGTGACAGTAACCTGATACACTCGGCCTGGGCTAAGAGCAAAGTGGTTTTCTTTTTTTCTCAGAGATAGAAGCGAGGGCTGGAGGTAAGCAGAAGGTTCAAAGCTATTTGCAGCAAAAGGCCCGATCCCTGCCCTTGCATGCGCGGGGTGGGGGCAGGGGCGGTCACCCGTGTTCTCAGGTGTCACTGCCAGCGGCAGATATTTCAGCACCTCTTTTCCTTCAAACGTCTTGGGTTTCAGAGAGGGAGGTAACCGGACCCTTCACATTTGTTACAGTAATGCTGTTTCAGGCCCTGTTCCTTGACCTTACAAGTCACCTGCTCCTCTTGAGATATTGTCACCCTGTGGGGTGAGACGTCTACTATCCAGATTTTGCTGACGATACTGGGAGTAATGTGCAGCTCTAACTCAGGTTTATCATTTAGTGTGGCTCTTTGGGTAGCTTTTGGTAGCAAAGTGTGTTATTCTACAGTGGCTGTGGAAAGGGTTTAACTGCTTTCATTTGCATAATGAGTTAGAAGGTTCTGTGGATGTTGCCTCTGACCCCTGAAAGGTTGTTTAATCTCTCCATAGACTTTCCGTCTGCAGTACAAGTCTGTTCTCTAAGCATTGGAGAGGAGAGGCTTTTCAGTGTCTTCCCAGCCCTACCTCAGGAAGCCCAAACTCCTTAGTATAACATTCGTAGCCGAACCGGTCAGGACTCTTGGCTCAAACTAGCTCAAGGGAGATCAGTTAATGGCTCATGTGACTGAGGAGTCTAAGGATGGATCTAGAGCCTCAGACAGAGGTGGGTGCAGGGGCTCAATCAACGTCTTCTGGGCCCTGTCTCTGTCTGTCACCTCCTGGCTTCAGGTCCCTCATTGTCATGGCTTCACTCTACAGGCACAGTCTGTTCAGAAAGTGGGGAAGATGGCCGCCCACATGCAAACTGATAATCTTTCAACATAGGAAGAAAGAAGCACTTCTTTTTTCTGTTATCGTGTGAAGCCAGGGAAGCCCTGATTGACCCTACTAGGATCTTGTGTCCAGCCCTAGACCAGTCATTCATGCCGGCTCTGATTAGGTCCTCCCGAGCCATGTGCCCACCCCATGACTGTGGATGCCTGGTCTCAGTGATGACAGACCCACTGGGACCACATGTAGTGAAGGAGGAGCAGCTGTCTAAAGGCAATATGGGTGGCGGGTGTACAAAAAACACCCCCTGTCTTCTGTAAAGGTCCTGTATGGTTTGGCCCCTTCTGTCTGTCAAGCTCCTCTCAAGAGTCCCGAATGGCCTCTTACCTACTGATCAGATTAGACTATTTTCTCTGGTGAAGATCTGACTTCAGCTTACCACCTTATTTTCTTTACCCCCAGTGTCCCCTGGAATTTCTTCTTCCCCTTCTACACTTGTCAAAATTCTTCTTAGCCTTCAAGGCATAATTAAAATGTTACTTCCTTCAAAACTTTTCCCTATATTTCTGGTCTTTCCACATGGCAGTCAAAGGATTTGGCTGGCAGCACATTTGTGAAGTTTGTCTGTTCTTCCCTCTATTTGCACCTGCTTACGTGTCTGCCCCAGAAATGCAAAGATCAAACTAGTCATTTAGTATTGTCCCAGTGTCACGTGGGAGATAGGCAATAAAAATGTGTTGGATGGATAAAAGTTCTCTCAAGATCTTTTTTGAGAGGATCTCATGTGTCGGATCTACCCAAATACATATGCGCATACATTGTCAGAGGTTGAGTTCACGTATGTACTATCTGCTTACTGATAAACACAGAGCACTTTTGTATATTCCCAGCAGCACTCCGGGAATGACATTGATATTTTAGTTACAAGTATACTGTCTCATCTGGTAACTTTTCCATCTCGGGATTTGGGAGCAGAACAAACTGGGAGTGGGGTCATGGAAGAAATTCTGTGAGGCCAAAAAAACCCCCCAAACTGGGCGGGTTGTGGGATTGAATCACATCACCTCTGGGAAAAGAACAAAAGCTAGGGGAGGTAGCTGAGCGTAATGGGTAAGAATGCGCCTCTAGGTTTGAGGCCAGTTCCCACTGCTTGTTAGCTGTGTGACCTTGGGCAAGTTAGCAAATATCTCTGAGCCTCAGTTTCTATGTAAAATAGAGACCATAGAGCTTTTATGTGGCAGGATGATTGTGAAAACAAAACAAGATAATGCATGCAAAGTACCTAACATAATACCTGGCTACTAGTAGGTACTGCCCCTGCCCCATCCTCTCTCTCTCTCTCTCTCTCTGTCTGTCTCTCTGACACACACACACACACACACACACACACACACACACACACACAGAGGTGGTGGTACAAATAATTGCATGATTTTTCTTCAGTGTGACCAGCCACACTGGGGAGGTCCATACTGGGAATGCATTAAAGAATGCTCTCTCTCTGTTCTGACTGTGGTTATCTGGCTACTATTGTTGCGATCTAATGACCAGAATGATGACCGCAAGTGAGAGGTGGGAATATGTGGATGGCCGGGAGCCAGTTGCCTCTGTTGAGAACTGCAGTGCTGGCGTTGACAGCAGCAGTGGATGACTGGATGACGGGTTTTTATTTCCACTGCGTCTGAAATGTGCAATTAGCCTGGAGAGCGAGGAGAGCAGAAACCCCCTTTGTCCAGATGACACCTGGTGTGTGGACGAGCCCCCCCGCCCCCGTCTCTGGCTAAAGGATCTGCATGTTCAGGGAAGGAGACTAAGCCATTTTCTGGATTAACTCTGTGTTTACTTGTAATAAACTATTGTAGGCGCTACAGGAAAGGAACCCCAGAAAGTAGTCCACTGCCAGAATGATGACGACTCCTGGAACTTTCTCTGATTCTTATTCTCCCTCCTACCTTGCTCATCATCTTATGTATTCAAATCCTTCTTGTATTTATATAGAACAGCTACGATGCTTCACCCAGACCATTGCACATCACATCAGAGAGGAAGACACATGTGTGATTCATTTTCTTAAGCCTCAAGTCTAAGGATTTACCTAAGGATCCAGGAATGTCATGAGGTAAGTTTTGGAAGTGTCTGAGGTGGTCTGATGATTATCGATTGGCAGGCTCACCTCCTCTTCCACTAATTGGCTATGGGTTTACATTTACAAACTGTGACCCACTGTGTTGATAATCTGATGGAACATTCTAGAATGTGGAGAAAAGTAAATGGATGGTCATGAGTGTGCTTACGCCCTGTGTAGCAGTCCTGGACACCGAAGGGAGGCCCTCAGGAGCCATAGAGTGTTGGGATGGGGTCAGGACTGGAGGGCTTTAAAGGTTATCTATGCAGACCCAGTCATTTTACTAATAGAGATCCAAAGAAGCTGTACTTTCTGTCCAGGGCTCCCCAAGCATTTATTTAGTTTCTCTCTTCATGTGAGGATTGATCACATTGCATCATGATTACTCACGAGTCTGTCTCCCTGTGCGTTCAGATTCTTCAGCTGTAAGTAACAGAAAACTCAACTCACACTACTTTAAGCAAAAAGGCGACTTGATTGGCTCAGTAACCAAAGAGTTCAGCTGGATCCAGAGGCTTTAACAATGCTCTTGAGATCCAGTCTTTCTCCGTTTCTCAGTTTTGCCTTCCATTGAGCTGGCTCTGTTACTCAGGCGTGCTTTGTCTGGTGAGGCCAAATGGCTGCCAGCAGCCCTACAAATAGATCTCCCCAGCTCCAAATCCAGAAGAAAAAAGAAGACACGTTTGTCTGCTAAATTGGCTCATGTTGGCTGTGAACCACTCCTGAACAAGTCATGTGGCTCTAACGGGCCAGCTGTGGGGCACATGCCCTGAAGCTGGGGATGGGGTCAGTCCTACCTAAACTGCAAGGAGTGAGGGGGAAGGTGGGTGCTCAAACAATATCTAGGGCACCATTGTTAGAAAGGAGGAAGAACTGGGGTGCCTGGGTGGCTCAGTGGGTTGAGCGTCCGAATTCGGCTCAGGTCATGATCGCACAGTTGACAGGTTCAAGTCCTGCGTCGGTCTCTGTGCTGATAGCTCAGAGCCTGGAACTTCTTCAGATTGTGTCCGTCTGTCTCTCTCTCTCTGCCCCTCCCCTGCTCATGCTCTGTCTCAAAAATAAACATTAAAAAAAAAAAAGGAAGGAGGAAGAACAGAAGCTGAGCATACGAAGAAAAATAAATATCTCCTGCCCTCCCAACTCAAATGTGAGCTCTTTAATAGAAAGACAGTGCCCATGAATTTTGCTTCTGCCCTGCTTCCTAGGGCATTCCTACCCATGACCAGGGAAGCAGAGACTCGTACATGGTGACTATCGTGAATTTCTAGCTATGGGAACAGCTGGGCTAATTCTTAGTGTGAGGTTTTCACACCCTTGATATTGGTGACATGGTGGCTTCTGGAAAGGCTTAAAATCATCTATGCTTTTGGCATCGTGTCCCTTCCATTTAAACAGTGTATTTAAGAACGTATTTTAACTTTGCTGTTCAAAGTCGGAAACGTCAACGGCCTTGGTTTTAACCAACGCCATGTTCTTTGGCAAAGTGATTGGCACTTTGGTAGTTCTTCCTAACTTATAGGTATGCCAAACCTGTAGTTATAGTAGGGATTCAACTTGGCTAAATGCATTTGTACTGGACACATCTCACGAATATCTTCAGATTCTCTGGGCTTTGCCTCCAGGCTCTCAGCCGCTCTCTCTGCTGAGTCCCTCCTGTGGCTTTCACTCGCTGAGGGCTGACATCATTCTGCAGCCTGACGCCATGCTGTCACACACCCACCTCTCTGGTTCTCTGTGACATCCTGGCTCCGATGGAATGCTGCCCTGCAGGCCATGGGCTGTGTCATAGGGACTAGATGGTTCAACCGGGAAGTGCGGGGTGTTAACTCCCCATGGTGCACTCATTGACCAATGGCAAACAGGAGATAGACAGGAAATTGGTAAAAACATTTCCTCTCCCTCCTCCTGCTCCAGATTCTTTGAGGCCCACGGTGAAGCATCGCTTGGCCTTGCTTTTTATCCTTCCCTGCCTCGCTTCTCTTTCCTTTCACTTCTGTTGCCCCGAGGCTATACCTGCCAAAGAAAGCAACAGAACTTAATTCCTGCTTCTGGCTCTGTTTACTAGGAAACCTGGTCTAACACATTATTTCGTGTTTATGTCCCATTTACTCTCAAAGCTGCAGAAGAGGGTTTTAAGTCCAGTCATCTTGATTGGCTTTAATAAAATGGGGTTTCTCCCTCTTTGCCTATTTGTAAGATGAATAAACTGAGGCATGCAGTGGATGTAACTTGGTCAACATTACAGGCTTAATCATTGGGCCACTTAAACACAGAATCTGAGTTTCCCATCTCCCCATTGAAGGTTCTGCACCCAATCACAAGGTAAGCCTACATCTGCATGTACAAAGTGTTAGGGAATAATTGGGACAAATATCCCAATCATTCAAGCTAGGCAAACCAAACCAAAATAGCTACATAATTGAACTCAATGTCTCCACTTCACATTGGGACTCTGGAAACAGCCAAAGACATGCTACCCCAATCTTGCCATTGTGTTGTTATAAGTGCTCCTGATGGTGGTGTGTATGTATTTTTAAACAGCTGATTCCCATTTCTTTTTTACATTTGTTTTTAATGTTTATTTTTTACATTCGTTATTAATGTTTATTTTTTGCACGTGCAAGCAGGGGAGGGGCAGAGAGAGAGGGAGACACAGAATCCGAAGCAGGCTCCAGGCTCCGAGCTGTCAGCACAGAGCCTGATGTGGGGCTCGAACCCCCAAACCGTGAGATCATGACCTGAGCCGGAGTTGGACACTTAACCGACTGAGCTAACCAGGCACCCCCATTTCTTAAAATATTTTGCATTTTGGGCCAAATTCATTTGCTTTTTAACTAATGGAGATGAAAATAAAGTTTCAGCAAAGATAATAGACTCTTCACAGGAGGGGAAATGTCATGATACATAAAACATTTCAGACTTGGCTACAGACGTAGTATAAACATGAAGGTAAGGTTAATTAGTACGTGTATATTTTGTGCTCTGGTGTCTTACTGATTTCAAAGTGACTCTTTGCCATTGTTACGAGTTTGCTTAAAATGAGCTTTTTAAAAAAGATCTGAAATTATACTCAAATACTTATAGAAAACCAGTAATAAAGAGGAATCAATTACAAGAAAAAAATTCTGGTGATAGGATAAGCTCCAGTCCAAACCTAAAAGGAAGATGTTATGGTTCCTGAACTTTCCTCTGTGTGGTGGCTAATATTTAGGGTAAGGAGTGGGTGCTTGAGTTGCCCTGATTTATATAGAAATTTTTTAAATTCATAATTGTGTTGTGTTGGGGATCCTACTCTCTTTCAAGTATTTTCATTAAAAAAAATTAAGTTTACTTTAATTTATTTTGAGAAAGATACAGAGAGCAAGTGAGGGAGGGGAAGCGAGAAAAGGAGACAGAATCCCAAGCAGGCTCCGTGCTGTCAGCACAGAGCCCAGGGCGGGACTCGACCAGACAAACAGTGAGATCACGAACTGAGCTGAAATCAAGAGTCGGAGGCTTAACTGACAGAGCCACACAGTTGTCCCTCAAGTATTTTTAAGTAGTTTTTAAAAAATGTTTATTTATTTTTGAGAGAAAGAGAGAGAGAGAGTGAGAGGCAGAGCACGAGTGGTGGAGGGGCAGAGAGCGAGGGAGACAGAGAATGTGAAGCAGGCTCCAGGTTCTGAGCTGTCGGCCCACCGCCTGACGCGGGGCTCAAACTCACGGACCTTGAGATCATGACCTGAGCTGAAGTCAGACACTTAACTGACTGAGCCACCCAGGTGCCCCACCCCCCAAGTATTTTTCAAGCACAGTTGAGGATCTGATGCTCAGAATGCAGGTGCTTCATCATGGCACTACAGTCAGCACAGCATACATTCACCTGCAAAGACAACGCATCAATCCAGCAGGAAAGACACTCATGCACACAGGCAGCCCAAATTGTCAATGACACACCAACAGTAAGAGCACGATAGTGCTTTCTGACACCCGTTTAAAACTGCATGAGTGGTGACTGTTCTAGAACAACAGCCAATTATATACATACTTCAAGTACTTAAAGCAGAAAAACTCTTGGCTTTAATGAATGTGCATCTAAAAGAACTGAAGAAAAGTTTTACTTTGCTCAATGTTTCCAAACCTATCAGTTTGGAAAACGATGGTTTTTGGTTTTTGATTGGCTCCCAGCTTGGATTTTGATTTTTTCTGTAGCTTGGGTCCTGGAACAAAGAGGGAAAACGATGAAGACTTCATAGAAAATCTTGATCAGGCATTCAGAGAAAGGCCACAGCTATATTTTTTCCTGGAAAGACCAATATGAAATAGCATTCACATGATGTAGTTGGGAATTACGAAGAAGGACAGGGCCTAAGCCATGGTGTCCTTGTGGGAGAGACTGTTAGAAAGAAAGGCATGACATCTTATATTTATTTATTTTTTTGAGAGAGAGAACACTGACGGACAAAGAGAGAGGAAGAGAGAGAATCCCAGCACAGAGCCAGCACAGAGCTCTGCCAGCACAGAGCCTGATGTGGGGCTCAACTGCATGAACTGAGAGATCATGATCAGAACCGAAATCAACAGTTGGATTCCTACCTGACTGAGCCACCAGGTGCCCTAAAGGCGTGATATCTTTTAACATCTCACCTGTCAACCTTTGCTGAAATGATAGGTGATGTGTTGATCAGTTCTCATGGAAATCTGAGAATTTATCACGTTCTGATCAAGTGTATGGAACAAATGGAAACCAAGATGAGCCAGATTCTTCTCTCTTGATTCTTTCATCTCCGGAGTCTTAGAAGAAACTTGGAAATTTCAAAAAGCTCTCTGTTTCCCAAGAAAGATAAGGAGGTTCCAGAAAGGAACAACAATTGGCTATTTGGTGTTGTGAACTTGTCAACACTACTTGACAGAGAAGCAAATGGTGCAGAGCAAGAAAACTGAGCTTTGAACCTTGGAACATTTTCAAACAAAGATCTTCTGCCAAAGAATCTTTAATATCTATTATTGCCTCTCAAATTATAATAAAAATACCATGAAATTCAATGAAACACATTCATTTCCAATATACAACAATGCTAGGCTTTTGGTCCCAATTAAGCACATATTTTTCCAGGGCGTTGCGCTTTGTGAGAATTTGTTTTCTCACAAAAGGTTAAACAGTTCTTTCACATGAACTGCTTCAGTTTCTAAATGCATAAGCCGTAATAAATGTTAAACGTTAGAGAAAAAAGATCATGGGACAGAATTTGTTTGACGATTAGCTCTTTCTGGCTGTGGAAGCACCATGATACTCAACTTCATTTTGGAATAAGATCAACTTTTTCTCATTACTTAGTTTAAGAATTAACTGGACACCAGCATCTTGAGAAAAATCATCTGTGGCTGGTTCATTTCTGTGCTGTTTCAATCCCGCTTTTGGGCTCCATGGCTTGTTCAGCTCTCAGCTGAGCTAATGATGAATGCTCATATCAGGGATGCATCATTATTAACCTTAGTAACAAGCTGAGCCATGTTACTCTCTTACCTCTTCCTTTGTTCCGTTATCTCCTTCCATTCCTTCTCCTTGTATATTTAAGAGCAAAACAAGTGTTTGAAAATTAAAGGGCACGATATTTTTCAAAGCTAGTCAACTGTATGAAAGAAACGAGGGAAATCTTACATATTTGGATTAAATTTATAGTCCACTGCTATGAAGAAGGCACTCAGTGCTCATTACTCCCAACCAGAGTTAATTTTATCTTTAGAATGACTTTACTTTTCTTAGTTAAGTTCCCTTTTAAAAAGCCAGTGTTCTCCTAGATAATGATTATTCTAGTAAATTCATTATAATCCATGAGGTCTGGGAAAGTGAAGCAAAGATTAATGTGCCTGTGTATCTTTAATCCCTGGTCTAAGATCACTGTTGAGGTTCAGGGTCTTGGAAAAATTTAGCCTTATTACTGTTTAAGGATCTGAGAGTCAGCTGTCTCTGTACTTTTAACAGATCAATTCATTCATTTTTTCAAATGAGCTTTTCCAAAATGCTTCTGTGCAGTGCCAAGAATATACTTCTCATATTTAAATTTAAGGCTGATATATTGGATTTCTTTTCTTAGTCAATTATTTTTGTTTTTTCCGACTCATTCTGTATCTCAATTCCTTCCAACTTATTGCTGTTTTGTCATGAGGGCTGTGAATGTGGCTAATAGAAAATCGTGGATCATTTTAAAAGTAATGAAATTTACCTTTGAATATGGGTATATATGATGTTTTAGAAATTCGTAACATTCCAAGGAACATGTTAGAGCCATCCTCACAGGATTTGTTCCAGTGGGGATTACAGGTGGTCATTCAAATCCTCAGTTCCTGTCCCACTGTGGAGAGAGACAGAAAGACAGAACTCTTAGCACAAGGCAACCTGCTAAGTAAACATCTATGTATCTGGCTCAGCATTTTCCTGAGTTGGTGAGTAGGGAAGAAGTTAGGTATTATTATGTTGAGTGCCTCTTACCGAGTCTCTTGGTTTGCATGGGAGAGAAAATGAAAGACAGAAGAGTGGTGTTTAGGACAGATTTTATTGCTCTTTTATAAGAATCTGACAAGCGTAGGCTGGTTCACAGTGGGGGTATCCTCGCACATAAGTAAGAGTGAATTGTCTAAACTTATATAGAGTCTAAATGGTAGCAACCACTTATTCCATTGAATTTGAACTGTAGCAGGTTTGGTTTAAGGTTATTCCCAATGTAACCGGTCAGTGGAAGTTACTATAAGAATATACAATCCACAAAGATAGTACCCAATGGCTATTATATGCCAGGAAGGAAGCCTTACTGTCATCGAGGACCCAACGGACCATTTAAGTCCTGCTAGCACACTGCAAAGAAAAAACGGGAGAGACACAGTCCCTGATATAATAGATGGTGGAATGTGGGGCCAGAGAGGGCTATGTCAACCTCTTGGTTGGGTGCAGTCAAGAATTCGTTGAGAAAGGAGTAAACAAAGATGGTTGTCTTTCCAACACAAATGATTTGATATTCAGATCTCATACTATTGGGCCTTCCACTGAGAAACATTTGGAACCCATGGTCTGTGGTAAGGCCAGAAGTGTGAGCATCTCACAACACTGGATCTGAAATCCTTGTGAAAAATCATGAGGAGGAGGGATGGGGTTATGGCGCTTTGGAGGGTGACGTGGAGCCCCTGGATGGGAACCCAGCTTGCCATTCAGCACCCAGGAGCTCCAAGCATCTGCTCACTCGGGGCTACTCCAAGTGACATTTTGAAGTAATCCATCCTGAGCGAAATGCTCCCTGTATCTTTTTAGATAGTAACTGAAGTCTTTTATCGGTGGCACTCTCCCCCCCCCCTCCGCCCCCCGCCAGGAAGTTAGAGCTCTTTGCGTGCATCCCTGCCTATCTGCCCAATCCCTTAGGTTGGTTTCCTCTCAGCTTCCGCGATGAAAATGTGCAGAGATCGCAACCAAAGACCTGCAAAGCAGTTTGGAAATGTTCATTCGTTAGTGAACCCTTAGTGCCTCCCATGACTGCTGCAACTTCTGTTGGTACAGATGGCAAAGGGCTGGCTCCTGAGTGTGTCTTCCTGAGGCCATAGAGCAGGAAGATGACAATCAAGTCATCTCTTTCTCTCTTATCATGCTGCCCACTTGCTCCTCTGCATAGAGCCCCAGTGCCAAAAATCTAGTTCATTCCAAATATCCCCAGGCACAGTCTTCATGTAGGTGGCACATATTCCGAGACCCAGCATCTGGATGCCTGAGACCAGGGTATTGCTGCGTGGATGGACTTCAGCCACTCCAGATGGGGTTTATGTTCAGGAAGTATGGGACCCCTGCAGAGCCTTCAGAATGAAGGAGGAAATAAGAGATAGAAAAGAGATAGATATCATGGCCCTGGCAGCACAGAGAGGGCTTTATGTACATGTTCTTACAGGATTTGGCTAAACATCGTGTACGGTTTATGTGAAAGTGGGAAGCCCTGTAATCCCTGTCCCTGAAGCGCCATAGAAGTATTGCAACAGAAAGACCAGCCAGCCTTGGGGCTTGGCAGTGGCTCTCTCCAGCACTCAGTTTGGTCCAAAGTGCTGCCATTACCATTTGCATGTAGCTCCCTGTAATGTGCAAAGGCTACCAGGAAAATGCTAGCAGTCACAAATGCTGCCATCACAGGACACGGAAAGACAACCACGTATCTTTGTAGGAGGCCATCATGGCTCGGATTTACCTCCCTTGTTTGAGGCAGAATCCAGAGAGGGTAGAGAGAGGAGAGGAGGGGGTAAGAGGCAATAAGGCAATTTTTGCCAGCGAAGCCAGGAATCTCAGGTAAACGCACCCCTTCTTTGTCGTTTTGGGTCTTCGGGGTGATCGGCTGAGGCCGAAGAGTCTTTGGGGGCGAACCCAAGTTAGCTTGTGTGTGTGTCTGGCCTTGAGGAAAGGAGAGAGCAAGGCAGAAAAACAAAAGTGGGAAGTGGTTGCTTGGAGCTGAGTTTGGCTTAGGGTTTTGAACTCCATTTGAGCCTTTGGGCTCCAAGCAAAACTCAAGGGGGAACGAAAGCCACAGGAACCTAAACAAGGCTAAGGCTTGGCAGAAAGCCCTTTGTGGGGCCAAGGGCTTTTCACACAGCTCTGCCTATGCCGGCCTTTCGGTGGTGGGTCCACCTTCCACCACAAATAGCATTTCTTTGGGCTCGTGTGAACCAGTCATTGAATGTATTCAGTCAGGACTTCAGTTTTCCCAGAAGTAGAACCCCTCTTTGACACCTAAGACCGTGTCCTTGGCTGGCAAGTTATTTACCCCGTAGCCCAGCCAGGCAAGGAAATGATGTTGTTTTTGTGAAGCAATTCACCCTGGGGTTGAAGAGATGCGGGGGGTTGTAAAAGGAAAATATGAACAGAAATTTGGAGCTGAGACTTAGACTCTGATGGGTGAGCCCCCTGCCCACCCCCCCCTTTCTCTATAATAGTCCTAGAAAAACAGAGGTGATGTCGTCATAGCAGCTGCTGATGGCCTGACAGACAGTTTCCGCAGCGCTACATGAGGCCCTTTGGTGTCCCTGTCAGGAGATTGGCGGCTGAATGACACCAATGAGGCCAGGCCTGTATTCCCTCTGGGAATGCCGCCCTAATTGATAGACAGAGGCAAAGAGAAGGATTGTTTTTGAACCTGAAAAGAATCCCCTTTTTTTCTCCCTAAAGCTCATGCCCCCACTCTCCACAGCTCTATTTTCCCCTCCCCCCGACACTTTTTTTTAAAGGTGTTTTGTTCCCGAGCAGTTACAGGGCTTAATGGAACCGAATGACTTTTACCCTTCACAATCTGTCAGTCAAAAGCCCGACTCCAGGACTGTTAAATAAAGTCCTTTCAGAGGCAGACAGGAGAGGAATGTGTCAGTCAGGCAACAGACCCTGTTGTGTTTTAATCTGTCAGAGGGGTGATGGGGGAGGGCAGTGGGCCCCAGGCAGGGCACATTCCCAGCAGCCGTTAAGAGGCCTTGACAAATCCAGGTGTGGAGCCAAAATGTCACCCAATCACCCACATTCTTGAGGTGTGGGCTCAGAGCCCCCAGGCACTCGGGTTTGCAATCAACTATGAGATGTTTGGGCAAACTTTCAGCACAGGCTTCAGACTAAGCATTTTTAACATAAAACCAACCACTAAGTGCTGGGTATCGGTACAAGGCATGGCTTTCAAATTAATATCCCGCTTAGCCGCGAGCCCTGCAGACAGTAATCCTCCAACTGAAGGGCCTTCACGTAGACTCCAATTCCAAACCAATTTTGCAGAGCCACTTTCGTTTTTTTCTAATACTTTCCCTTCACATTATATGACAATCCATTAATCTTGCCCATTAACTTAAAATTGCTGGGCAATTTTTTTTTTCTTTGAGAGCTCTGAACAGTTGCTTTTGTTCAGTATGGATTCAGAGCTTTCCATAATAAAAAATGTCTACCGTTAGACATACTAATGATCTATTCCTTATGTTTCAGTGACATTTCCTTTAAGGGATTAAAAAAAAAAAGTTGGAAGACAAGGGTAGAATGGAAATGGGGCAGAAGCGGTGGGGAAGTTAATATTTAAACAAACAGGGCTTGTTCTTATCAGAATGCTACAAAGTACCAGTGCAGATATTTCTACAAAGGCTAAAGGCCTGAGTGTTAGGGCAGGAAAGCCACCCACCGACCCGGACAAGTGGCTTGCTCATGGCGGAGGGGTCGGCGGGACAGGAGATCCGCAGTGTCTCAACTCTGAGGGTTGTTTTGGCTCAGGGGTACACGTGGGCATATTATTTATTACTTGCTTGTTTTTTTCCCTCTCTTTGGGAGACCTTGCACAAAACAAAGGAATTTCTCCCCATTCCCCGGTTGTCTTTTCTTCCATATGCCATCTTCCACCTCCCAATGCACAACTCCCAAGATACACAGAATGAGCAGAAAATGATGTCTCTCCTCTTTTCCCCCTTTTCACCCCATGCCCAGAGCCAGGTATCGGGGTGTCCACCTCCTAGCCATCCCTGGGGCCATTGTTGATACTTGTGTGTGTTCATTATGTGATGAGAAATCCCCCCACCCTCTTCTCTCCTTCCATCCCTCTCTAGCCAAAACAGAGAGGCTGTGTTTTCTTCTATCCGTGCATTCGGGCCTCTAGGGGTAAGCCGATTTTCGACGAATTAAAGTAAGATGTGAAAGGTCTCTGGCCTGGGCTGATAAACTGTCATGTTGAAGTAGTTCTAAACATGGTTAAAACAAATGTGGCACACTTTATGTTACCGGAGCTAAACATTTGCCAAAGAAATGGATGTTCAGCATTTTCCTACAATATATAAGCCTGGAGACTCAAAACAGGCGAAACCCGAACTGATTAACAGCAAAGCAAACCAGCTTATTTCTGCATTAGGGTGGAGAACCCCACTTCTCCCGAGTCCACTGATAAAGTTCTGGAAGCTAATCTCAGAATCTATTGCTCCTCTGCTGTTTACATGGTGCTGAGTTAGATCGGAGGCCCAGAGGAAACTTCACGGGAGCAATCTTCCTCTAGAATATTAATGAAGTCTTCAACTTCAGCCCTAGAAATATGTGCACTGAGGCTTCTCGAGTTCATCCTTCACCGATTATTAATGATCTGCCACTCTTAGAAAAAAAGCCATTTCTCGGCTCCCTTTCTGCCTGCCTTCCTTTCCCTCCACCTAAAACAAACATTGCATCTGGGGCACTGCTGGAAACACAGGGGCCTTCTTCACAAGGGAAACAGTTTTCCTTTATGCCTGAAATGCCAACGGATACCGTGGCTTCTGTTTTTAACATTAATGGCTACACAAAAACTTGCAAGCAAACCCCTACAGCTGATAGAAATGCTTCTTGAAATGGCAGTGTGTGCTCTAGTGGGAAAGAGAAACCTCTAGATAAAGCCCTCGTCCCTCCAAATTCTCTGTAGGTGGCAGTCAGAAAGCTGCTCTGGCTAAAACGCAAATAAACACACAGACGAACAAATAAACAAAAATAAACCCCAATCCTACTTGTTTCTCTGTCAGTCCCCAAGTTCAGTGAAAGCCCAGTGAGGAGCAGTTTCTCATCCTTCCCGGGCCATGTCTACAGCTGTGGATGGAGACAGGCAGAGCCTGTTGGTAAGTCATGCCCTGGGGCAGCGTGGTGACACTCTCAGCGTTGGACTGGTGGTGCCCACATAGGACCCAAATCTCCTGTCCCCTCACTTGCAAATGGAGCCCGTCCTGCGGTTTGTTGGTGGCTGGACAGAGCAGTCACATATTGACCATAACATTTCTCAGCCTTCACATTTAATGATTCTTATGAAACCTACATCCGGCTAAGTTTTCATTCGTGATGACACAGTTTCCTTCCTAGAGTTGTACATGGAAGCAACTGGAAGCCGCATTTGAAGGTGGTTGAAAAGTCCCGCTATTTTAATATTCAGCAACTTTAGTGTGAATTGCAATAACGTGCTCTTCGAGTTTCATCTGAAGATGTCAAAACCAGATTACCAAAAAGCCTGAGGAGCTGTCTCCATGGGCAGAGCCTGGGGAAGTGAGACGCAAGTTTGCAAATCAGTACATCAGTGACTCGGGATTGGCAACAGACTCAGAAAGTTGGCCACCGCTCGTCCAGTTCCTTTGTTATCAGTTCTTACATGATTTCTTTCTTTCTTTCTTTCTTTCTTTCTTTCTTTCTTCTTTCTCTTTCTTTTTTCTTTCTTTCTTTTTTTTAAGTTTTATTTATTTTGAGAGAGAGAGGATGAGCAGGGGAGGGGCAGAGAGAGGGAGAGAAGGAGAAAGAGAGAGAGAGAGAGAGAGAGAGAGAGAGAGAGAGAGAATCTCAAGCCGGCTTCATTCACACTGTCAGTGCAGAGCCCAATGTGGGGCTCAAACTCATGAACCATGATTGTGACCTGAGCCGAAATCAGGAGTCAGACGTTTAACTGACTGAGCCGCCCAGGCGCCCCAGTTCTTATGTGACTTCTAGTCAAATCAGATCATCTTTATCATCGATTATTTGAAAATAATAATTTTAGTAATGTTTATTAATTGTAATATGTTGATTAGACATTATATTATGGTGTAACAGTAATAATATATGCTAGACGCACTCCACCTACATTCTCTATGCTTATCCTACTTACACCACAAAGACCCCTGTTTGGGGGCGGTGTTTACAGCAATTAAGGGAATGACCTCTGGTGACAAACCGTGTGCTTTCAAACACGGGTACTGCCAGTTACCGTGTGTGATCCTCATCTATTAAACAGGGGTGATAATGGCATGCACTTCACAGGGCTTTTGTGTAACTAAATGAGTTCACGTGTGGAAAGCCTCTAGAACTGTGCCTGGCACGTCCTAAGTGCTGCGTAAGTGCTGTTACTTGTTATTGTTTGGTTCCACTGTGTGCAGCCGGCATTAATCACTCAAGACGTGGTTTCCACCAATGAGAACAGTGTTTTTTTCCCTCCCCATGACTTATTCATTCCCAAACTGGAAGCCTGGGTGCCCTGCTCTCCGAGGGCTAGCATTCTTCATCAACAACAGGCACTGGCCTGACCATTGACCACTATCCATTCCTCCAACTGTTCTGTTGGTGTATAAAACAGCTCCAAAATGGCGTCAGTGAATTTCTTGTGAGAAAGTGGTTTTTAAAAAAATTTTTTTTTTATTTTTTAAATTATTTTTGAGAGAGAGAAAGACAGAGAGAGAGAGAGAGAGAGAGAGAGAGAGAGAGAATGCAAGTGAGGGAGGGGCAGAGAGAGAGGGAGACACAGAATCTGAAGCAGGCTCCAGACTCTGAGCTGTCACCACAGAGCCTGATGCAGGGCTCGAACTCGATAACTCCAAGATCGTGACCTGAGCCGAAGTTGGACACTTAACCCACTGAGCCAGCCAGGTGCCCCAGGAAGTGGTTTTGAAAAAGCTTCTGGGGAAAACTCCCTTGTGAGCAGACAACCCTGAAGGGACAGCCATTCCCCCAGAGTCATGCTCAGTGAATCCCCTGTGCAGCGTAGCGTTCCCTAGAAGCGGCTGAAAACTTCTGAGGAGCCACAGGATGGCACCTTGTTCTCTGGATCCCTGTGTGTTCTTCTCACTGTGCAGTCTCAGAAGTGCTGGGCCCGGCCCTTGAGACCATGTTCTTTCAAGATGTTTGACCCTGGTCATTAAACCTGTCTTGGTTCTCCCCCAGGCTGCCCTTGATCTATACTGTTTAGTGCCACGGCAGGATATTAAAGTGGCACCCTCTGTTAAGAAAATAGTCTTGAAACTAGAGAAGATCTCGTAACAGGGCACACAGCAGAGCGTGGTTGCTTAGTAAGGGTATTCTTGAAAGCCAAAACCCCTTCCTTGGCCCGCCCTGGGGTGTTCTCAGACCATCTTGCATAGTGGATGAAGTCACACCCTTTGGGCTGCAAAGCACACGCGACTTCTGCCAGGACACTGTGCCCGCTGCCTCCTAACTGCAACCAGATCTGCCACTCGCCTTTCAGAAAGACAGCTAAACCTGCCAGGCGTGGCCTGCTGGCCTGTTTAATCGAAAGACCAGACCACGCTGAATTTAATCCAGTTCAATTCAACAAATATTCATTGAACACCTCTATAGGCCTTTAATCACTTATTTTCTTTCCTATCAATAAATCGCTGGGTACATATTGCCATGAAACAAGAACATCTGCAGAACCAGACTACCTTAACGTCGTTTTCTGATAACCTTGGTCCTCCCCAAACGAATTCGGAAGTGCCTGTGGTTTTTGGCTCATTCTAGAAATGGAATGTGGCTTGCCCTCTAGCTCTCACCTCTTGCAGGTTCGCCTCGGTGTGGTAGGTTTGGACTGGGGCCCATACACAGCTTTGTTTGGTTTGGGGTAAAGTAAGGGGCGCTTGAGTTTGAACCCTGACCAGGTCTGACCTGGTCACAGGATAGTCTGTAGCCCCTTCCTCCCAACAGGAAGCAAGCTATGGATCCATCCTGTTCTTAGGGGGGCAGGAGGAGTGGGGAGGGTGGCACTGTCCAAATTAGAGTAAGTGGTGAGCTGGTCTTTCAGCCTCATGAATACCAACTTTGTAATAAGGACCTAGTTCGTTAATCAGCAAATGAAGTGTTTTGGAGCTCACGGGCAGGATGGTGGGGGCACTTGAGGACGAATGAGCGAGACAATACTGGACATCGTAGTTTTGTCTGCCTCTCTTCTCCTTCCGCTGGGAAATTTCTTCGTCTCTATCCTAGGTGTTTCCACTGGATTGTTTGTTAATAATAGAGCCTCATCCCTGGCTGCCTTAGGCAGTTAGTGCTGCTGTAACACAGTGTCATAGACTGAATGGCTTTAAGGCAACAAAAATTTATTTCTCACAGTTCTGGAGGCGGGAAGTCTGGAATCAGGTGCCAGCGCAGTTGGGTTCTAGTGAGAACCCTCTCCAGGTTGTAGACTGCCGACTTGTATCCTCACATGGCAGAGAACAGAGACGAGCAAGCTCTTTTGTGATCTTTATAAGGGTACTGACCTCATTCAGGAGGGCTCTGTCTTCACAAACTCCTCTCATCCTAATTACCTTCCAAAGGCTTCCCCCCCCAACACTGCCACACTGGGAGGCGGGTTTCAAGATATGAGTTTTGGGGGTATGCAGATATTCAGTCCATGATGCTGACCCTGGGAGTAGACCCATGACCTAGGCTTCGGCCAAATCCAATCTTTCTCTCACAGGGATTGGACCCAGCCTTGGGCATACGGCCTAAGGTCAATCATATCTTTCCATGGGAGCTGGTATGTGGGCACTGGGACAGATTTAGGGCCTCTTGCTTTTGTGTGTAGAGAAAGCCTGTGATAAGAGAACGAGGCCAGTATACAATATACAAACGAAGAGAGGTAAGCAGAACAAAGAGATGGAAAGAGAGAGAGAAAGAAAAAAAGGACATTGTTATTATTTGAGTTCCCGTGCCTGAAAAAACCCCACCCTTTAACTTCCTAGTTTATGAGCCACTAAATCTACTCCTCCGTGTAAGGTTGTTTACATTGGGTTTCATTCACTTTTGATGGAAAGGTGCCTGACTAACATATAGGGTTTAGGGGCCAATAGTACATACAAGGTTTAGCTATTCCTCAACTAATGGCTTGGCTTTGGCAATCTCTTAACTGATCTACATACCTCTTTCCTCACTTGTAAGTGGAGTTAAGTGTGGCTACAGTGGAGGGCACACAGCGCCTCTTAGGAAATGTATGTGGAATAGTAGGAATAATGTATGTGGAAAGTAGCTAATAATATAGGGATAGTATTGGGTTTAATCCTATGAAACTTCCAATATATGATCATGTTTTGTCCTATAAAAGAAGCAGCTTCGTGTGGTTAAACTGCTAGCAGATTTCGTTTACTGAGCAAGTAGAACCCCATTGTCAGTTAACATTGATTGTGAGGACCTACTATGCACAGGCTTTGTGCTAGAGGCTGTGGGGGAATTAAAGGTGGAGAATACAAGGTCCCTGTTCTCAGGGAGACCACAGCCAGTGAGGGACACACAACTTACTAAGAAACCATTGCTAAAGTGTTGGCCTCACCCTAGAAACTATTGAAAAAGTCTAGTGTTGGCTTTTTTTTTTTTTAAGATTTCATCTTTATCAGTGAAATGTGTCTCGTACAATCTGAGAAGGATGTAGATAGTGTCAAACTGAAAGAAGAACTCTGACATCACACTTCCTAGAACCCCTCCTGTCGCAACTTCTCTCTTTGAATCCCTTTGGAACTGTCACTCGTCAGCCCAAAAGAGTCAAGGATCAAGGAAAATGCTGAACACAAGATGCCTTTTCAGTCATCTCTGTGCCGATTCACCCTGTCTGCATGAGAATTTTCGCCTTTTGTCCCTTTTGTCTGGGAAAGAACCAACTTAAACTCTTATCTGTGCTGGCTCAAATCCCCAATTTACATCAAGCAGAGGCTGAAGAATAACAATGGGACACAGCCAACGAATAATGCAAATTTTGCTATGACTTTAACCCACACGTGACTGGGTTGTCCCACGATGTGGCATTTGAGATGCATTTTTATGTCCATATTTCTGGCTGTAGATTTCTAGACACGGTGCAGCAGTCTGGTGTGACGGCTGATTCTAAATACCTCAGTTTCAGGATGTTTGTCCATCAATTCTCCTGCACATAATGTGTACTTAAGACAGAGCCAGAGCCTTGCAATTTGCCCAAATCAGGCTGGCTGCTGATCTCACGTAGGAAAAGAATCACCCACGGAGAGCACGGTTCTTACCCTTCTCCGAGCGGCCATTTGGTTAGCTTTCCTTTGCTGACTCACTGGGGCCTGAGGACTTCTTCCTAGGAAGGGAGTCCTTCTCAGCTTTGAGTAAACAGCATTCTCTTCTTTTTTTCTTTATTTTAGGTCCTGTTTCCTCCTTTTACTTAAAAAAGTCACCTTCATGTGAAATAACCTGCTATTTTGCCAAACCGGTCTGTCAGTATAAGGAAGCCTGGGAATGCCTTAGCGGACCTATAGAGTAAGTACTCTAATATATGTACGATGGGCTGAAAGTAAAAATGCATGTGGGAAAGGCCATAGTCACTAGCATGCAACCCTGATGTTTGGGTTTATCTTTTGTAAATAAGAGAGATGTTCTTCTTCTACGTGTACATAAACACAACAGTTGAGTGTAACCCAAACTGTGCTGTGCGGCCTCAGAGCTCCTGTGGCTTTGCCAAAGCCTCATGCTCGTGTACACACATTTCACACGGGGCCCTTCCCGTTGCTAAAGGAGCTCGAGTCACTTTTTTGTGAATGTCCTGTGATTGGCAGGAAGGCTGGCTGTTGTAAGTATCATATTGTTCCGTGGTAGAGAATATATTTTATTGCTAGTTCAATAGCATTTCACAGTTATTAAGCCAGAGTCATTGTCTCTGCAAGCTCCCGAAGGCTCAGAAACTTTGGGGCACAGGCAAAAAAACCCCCACACATGCTCAAAACCTGTCAGTTATCCCCATTGTCCCACTGTGGCTGTCATACTCTGCCTGTGGTGTTTAAAATGTTTGGGGGGAAATGTTGAGAAAGTGGACTTCTAAGCATATCATGTATAGCCATTTTTTTTCATAAATAAGAATTTATCAGAAATCACATTTGTTTTGCAATGCTTGAAGATAAAAACACTTGAAAAATGGCACACCTATATTATTACAACTGCAGATTAAAGCAGGTAGATTTAAAAAAAAAATGCTTGCAGCATTAGCAGATAAGGCCAATTTTCTCAAAAACTCCAAGATAAATGCCTGCCTGAAACCATGGCTATGCCCAAGTAGAAGGATCCAAGCAGGAGATGGATGGATGCGATTGGGCGGGGAACACATATATTTCTCTGTAAGTAAGAGCTCCCCGAGCTTATCTAGCAGATAATGAAAATATCCCGGGTGGATGACCTTGTACAATTGGCAGGTGTTAGGTGACAACTGAGAGCTTTGCCAGGAGAAAAAGGCAGCCCCCTTGGACAAATCTACGAGCTCCTGTGAGGAGACAGTGTGGGATCTTGGCTGTTTCTGTAGGGCAAATATGACATCCCAACAGGAGCACATTGTCTTATGTGGGTCACCCCCGGTAAGAAGCACTTAGGATCTTCCACAAACACCCAACTTCCTGGAAATTTGATTAATATTTTGTTATTTTTCCTGACAGCGCTGAGCCGGTTCCTGCAAATTTTGCCCTCTTCAGCTCTTTGTGTACTTTCTGTATTGTTTTCTTTTTCTTCTTGAGACCAGAGTTTGTGAGGCCCCGAGGACCACACCGACACTGCAGTCGGTGGATGTTCAGTTAATCTTCTGCCGAAAGGAAAATGTATTCTTATTTTTCTTCAAGTGTCTGTGGCAACAACAGGGTGTGGGCAGAAACCTGTGTTTATCTAAACAAGAACAGAATATCTATGACCTCTCTTAGCGCTTCTGGCCAGCTCTTCTCTAACGATGGCACTCTATGGCTGGTTTCTAATATTTTTCTAGAAGTAATTGCAACTTTAAAGGAACATACTCTGTTCCCTGTTTAGAGGAACATGCCTGGGAGGAGATATACCCAAATGGTAGATGGTTATCTTTAGGGGGTTAGGGTCATTTTTTTTCTTTTTTTTAAATGTGTTTCTGTATATTCTGAATTAGTACTTACACTAAAAAAAGGCGGCGGGGGGTGGTGGTGGGTATTTTGCCAACAACACTTTCCACAAGCTTCTCAGTGTTTTGGTGATTTTTTATGGGGTTACTTGTAAAAAAGATTGTGTCTCCAAAGAGGATCTGAGTATAAGGGCTTAGTCTGCTACCTACATTAGGGCATCACTTTGAATAAGTCAGGGTTCCTCACGTAAGATAAGACCAAAACCTACACTGGTAGAAATTATGGCGAGAATCTAATGGCGTGACGTATGGAGAAGACTATGATACATGTAAACTGCTCCTCAGTGGGAGGAGCAACAATAGCAATCATTTGTTTGCAAGGAATCAATGGGGCAAATGTAGACCAAAGAATCTGCAACAAGGGAATGTGCACCCTGGTGACCTGAAATAGCATGGATGGAAGAACCCTTTCCAGGAGCCTTCCAATTTGTGCAAGCGGTTTAATATTCTTAGCACCAGCTTCCAGCACTGTTTTGTGAAGGGAAAGTGTGTGTGTGTGTGTGTTGATAACCAAAGTGCCCACATGTAATACACAGGGACATCAAACAACATTTAAAAGTAATCATTGGGGTGCCGGGGTGGTTCAGTTGGTTAAGCATCCAACTCTTTTATTATTATTATTACTACTATTTTTTGAAAACTTTTTTTTAATGTTTATTTATTTTTGGGAGAGAGAGGCAGAGTACAAGTGGAGGAGGGGCAGAGAGAGAGAGGGAGATACAGAATTCAAAGCAGACTCCAGGCTCCGAGCTGTCAGCACAAAGCCCGATGCGGGGCTAGGACCACGAACTGCGAGGTCATGACCTGAGTTGAAGTCAGACGCTTAACCGACTGAGCCACCCAGGCGCCCTATTATTATTTTTATTATTTATTTATTTTTTGAGTTTTATTTTATTTTATTTATTTTTTAATTTACATCCAAGTTAGTTAGCATATAGTGCAATAATGATTTCAGGAGTAGATTCCAGTGAATCATCCCCTATGTATAACACTCAGTGCTCATCACAACCAGTGTCTTCCTTAATGCATCCAACTCTTGATTTCAGTTCAGGTCATGGTCTCGTGGTTTGTGAGATCGAGTCCTGCATCTTTGGGCTCTGTGATGATAGCACGAAGCTGCTTGGGATTCTCTCTCTCTCCCTCTCTCTGCTTCTCCTCTAGTCCTGCTCTCTCTCTCTCAAAATAAGTAAACACTTAAAAAAAGGTAATCAATACATAAAACCCCACTACCTGACTGATTCAAGGGGTTTTTAAAGACTGTTTTATGTGGGGCCAGAGGTTTGGTATACTGTCACAGAAAGGTAAAAATCACTAGAAACAGAAACCAAAAGCAAACAGAAATAACAGCCGTCTCTCACGGAACACCCAGCCAATCTGCTGGATGAAATAGCTCTCCAGTGACCCAACTGCAGTGGTGTTTCCTCGCTGTAAGGAAGAAGTGGAAGACAAGGCACGGCCGTGGTGACGATAAACTGTCTTCTGGGAACAGAGGCAGGTTGAAAAACCAGTGCGTATGTGGGAATACCTTGACCGTCCCCGAAAGCACCGGACACTCCCCGGTCTTGTCGAAGATGTCCTGTCTGCATGGGCTCAGAATCATGTTCAACACAGCCCATGTGCTGGAGCGGGGTGCTCATCTCAGGTCTGGATCGTCCAGCAGGGAAGGGGTTACGCGCAAGAGTGATCAAAGATTTAAACTGTCATGTCGACAGTAAGCTGGGGGAACAGGCTATGCGGGGGCCTTAATAAATCTGCCCTTGACTTATGGCCGAACTTCATTCAGCAGAAAATTATTTCTGCAGCATATTGAGTGCCGTGCTCTGATGGAGACAGAAATAAAAGAAAGGTGGAAATGGGGAGAAGAGACTGGAAATTCAATCCACATGTGGTGGGGAGGACTCTTCAGTAAATTCTTTCTCAGATGAAATAAGAAACAGAATGTGTAAGACTCTCAGAATATGGTACATTCCTTTTACTAAAATGTCTTTGGAGAAGAACATGGGCAAGGAGTGATTCTCGGGAAAGACTGATATGGAGGGTGGGGAGGGGGAAAGAGGGAGAAAATCTTAGTGATTTAGACATGATTGTTCATTTATTTGTTAATTGAGTTAGCGAGGCTCTATTGAGTGCTTACTAGGAGTGAGATGTTGGCTATCAAGATGAGCCTCATGTCTTGAGGGGTTCACGGCGAAGGGATTAGATCCACTCTAAATTTGTCCCTTCCACCCCCAAGCTCAGTTCAGTCCAGCGCGATGGAGATGCTCTGCTGTCCAGAGGAGCAAAGTGCTGCAGAATCTTCTCTGAATAAAGTGTGAGAGCACTAGTCAGATTTTAGGTATCACAGAAGCATCAGCACATTTTCCCAATTCAACATAAAGAACAGACTTTTCAATAATTTGAAAGGCTGATTTTAAGAAAAAGACATCTCTCTTTTTTTTATGTTTATTTATTTTTGAGAGAGAGAGAGACAGAGAGAGAGACAGAGAGAGAGAATGAGTGGGGGAGGGGCAGAGAGAGAGGGAGATGCAGAACCCGAAGCAGGCTCCAGGCTCTGAGCTGTCAGCACAGAGCTCGACGCGGGGCTCGAACCCACGAATGGTGAGATCGTGACCTGAGCGAAAGTCAGACACTTAACCGACCAGGTGTCCCCAGACATCTCTTTCTTAGAGGATATGTGATTTAAATTTTCTTATTGCTTTTCCTTATGACATTTTAGAAAGAGAAGAAAGGCTTAAGATTGGGGGACTCGGTATTTTTCAGGCCAATTCACGAAGGCACGAAGAGTCCTTTCAATCCCAGACCAGAGATAATTTGAATTCAGGAGACAGTTTAGGAGGCAAGACTTGTCTTTCTCTATCGGTTTTGAAGCTATTGGGAAACACTCAAGAAGAAAATGAAGGCTTTTCCTCTTGTAAATAATTTATTCACTGTTTGTTTGTTTGTTTTTGTCTCCCTATACTTTCATTCCCAGAGCTGTAATGAGTTTTAGGAACAGAAGGTGTCAGATATTGGCTTGTTGTTCTTGTTGAGATCTCCAAATTCATGACCCCTCTGGGCATTCTAGGCGCAGATAATACGTAATTTACAGAGATCTGCAGCTTTTGTGTTCTCTTCCCTCCAAGTTTTGGAGCTTTTTGTTCAAAGGGATGATTTGTTTCTTCATAGTGGAACCAGCCACATTGAGTGGAGGATCTGGCACCCGGTGGTATCCCAAGCCTTCGCAGAACCTTGGTAACCATGCTGGCACATTTCTGTGACCTGGGCTTGTGGGTTCTTCCTGTCTAGGGAAGGAGAGGGACCAAGGCAGAACCAGCCGGTTGTCTTCAGGAATTAAGGTGAAGGCTCAGGACATGTGCGAAAATAAAGATTTTCATCTGCTAGCAAGCATGGTGGTTGGTTGAATCAGAGTAAGGATATGGTGGGCTGAAAGAGAGGAATTATGCTTATATTCCTCTCTCAACACTTCAGAGAGCAAGGATACGTTTAGGCCAGGGGTTGTTCCATGGAGGACAGGACTATCACTTAAGGGCTGGGTTAACCGTCCAATGTGCAATACCCAAGGAAAGTTTGTCTCTGGTGAAGAGTATGTAGGTCCCTGGAGGTAAAACCAATGCAAATGATCTTTTCTGACTTTCCTATCTGTATCGCTATCCCTCTCTCTATCTCCATTTCCATCCCTCATTCTCTTTTGATGAAGGAGAGTTGGACTCTGAGTGGCCTGAAGGGGCCTGGGGTTCTGGTCGACTCTCTAGATAAACCTGGATACAAACTTGGGGCTGTAGACCTGGATGAACCAACTATTGCCAAGAAGACAGACTGTCAGTAAACTTCTCTCGCTGTGTTACCTAGGTAGTGATGTATTTTATTATTTGGAAGATGTTACTCATAAACTCAATTTAATATTTTTTTGTGCACGTGTTTTTTATTTTTTTTTTAAACCTTACTACCTGTTTAGCTATACAAGTAGATTTCATCCTAACAGGGCATCCTGGTCAAGGATATATTACATATGGGTGCACAGAACCTTGTGCTTTGTTTGGCCACCCTGGGTCAATTATGTCGTCACTCTGTTCCTGGTTTTCCCCATTTGTACAAGAAGAGAATACACCTCTTTTACTCTTGTATAAAGACTGAGATGAACCCCCTCTTCACGTTATCCCCTTCAAGACTTAAAGTTCTCTGTGAAGCTTCTATGGAAGTCATAATAATGATGATTTAACAATTTTTGTCATTATTATTTGGCCACTCTAATTTAGAACCAGGAGCAAAATTGTAGACAGGTGATGGTCTCATGAAGAGTGTTAGTTATATGATCTACTTTAACTCACTGTCAATGAATAAATCCAAGTTGTCTCCCTTGGACATCATTTATCTCTTTTTGCCCAAATCCTGCCAGGAGATGTGCCAAACTGAGTTCTTGGAGGAGTTTTCTCTCCCTGCCTAAGAGAGAACTGTTAGACAGCATCTAGCCCAGGGTTCAGGGCAGCTGAACCCCCTCGTGCTTCCCTTTATCCTTGGCCAGCCTCTCCTTTTCTTACCTAGGCCAAATTCCTTCTCTTTCCACTTGAATTCAGAGAGTTCATGCTGGACAAAGGGGTTGGAGAACGCAGAGGGACCTTCTGACAAATGTCTCGGTGTGAAGGGTGAGCAGGAGGCGGGAGAAGCTAAAGGGAAAAAAAGGGAAAGAATGAAAAGGAGGTGCGGGGCATCTGGAGGAGGGTTCGGTTATCAATTCCTTTGAACATTCCTGCTTCGCCAGGCAACAAAGACGACTTGAAGCATGTAAAAGAAAGGAAAGCCCCGGAGCTCAAACAAAGCTGGTAAATTACAAGAGAGAGAGCATCAGGGCAGTGGGTCCTCCAGGACGGAGGGTGGGTGGAAATCCCGCCCCCCGCCCCAAACCCATGGCTTGATTCCAACTCAAGAGAAAAGGACAAGAGAAGAATGTGCCTGACTACACTTTTTCCAAACCTTGTTTTTTAGCTTGCTATATCTAAGATTGAAACTTAGCCAAATAATTGCAGGGAAAATATTTGGTTAGGTTTTGAAAGACTGTTTGGAGAAACTGACTAGTTGTAAAACGGAGTATTTGGAATAACCGTCTGGGAAAGATAAACTTAAAAACTGGAAAGGTGAGCCCCACAGACCTAAGGGAACAAAAAGGCAGAGAGGAGAGCGTGGTGTTTTGCATTTGGGAGGATGAGAGTGAAGGTGTCTATGCAGTCATTTGCCAGGTTTTGAGTTCGGAATGTTTTTCTTGATGCGGCTTCCAGGAAGGATTATGACCTTAGTCTTTTATGCAAAGTGGTGTCTTATTATAGAAGTAAAAGTAATCGCCTCCAGTTACCGCATCTGAAATCCTGAGCTGTGCTCCAGGCGTCCATCGCCCATCTAGTTAACTGTAGAAATAAAATCGGAGGGAATTTGGCCTTCAGGTTGTAGGGCTGGAAAATGCTTTGAGAGGCCTTCTGGTTGGATTACTTCTAAACCCTCCCTGACAGATGAAAATTTATCTTATTTTTAAATGTTCCCCAGAGGAACAGTGTCCACCGACTCCCTTAGTAACTCATTCCAGTTTTTAACGACCTCCACATTCAGGAAATTCCTTCTCCTGTCTTACCTAAACCTACTCTGCTACAGCTTAAGCCCATTTTCTTTTGACCTACCCTGGAAGAAATAGAGAAAAAAGAGATCATTCTCTTGCATAAACATCCTTTCACATAATTAAAAATTCTTTGAATCTAGAAAGTTCTGTATCTCCTTTCTTGATCCCATCAAAGCTCCCCCCTTCCTTTAGCCTTCCCTGGGGGGATCCGCCTCCCAGTCTCTTCCCCACCTTTGCTGTAGCCTCAGAACCTTCCTCTGTTGCCTATAGTCTTGGCTGTGGTTGGGGAGAGAAGAAAGAATGTGGTAGTTCAGTCCTTCCCTCATTTCCTTGGGCTGCCTCTGCCAGAGCTGATGTAAGAGACTAAACAGTAGTGATAATGTACAACTTAAACATTGTTCTTGTCCACTTGATATTTGTTTTCAAAATCAAATTTGTCTCATACATCAGGTCTGTGGACATGTGTAGGGGTACATATCTTAAGGTTTTAGAGAGGCAGAAAAGAAGTATGAGAGTACATGAATCACTATACAAAGACTTGCTCAGGAGAACACAAAGGTAGGTTCAATGGTGGCCCTTAGGTGAGCAAAAATAGACTTTCTCTCATGGACTCCTTCTATTAGGTATACGCACTTCACAAAGCATCCTTTCAGCTCTGCCCAATTTTTATTAGAAATTTTCCATGAGTCAGTTTCCGTTCCTTGTGTGGAACCACTGATCCTTGTGTGGAACCTTGTGTGGGACCTTGTGCTTGGTGATAAAACCTTAAAGCTTTAACTAGATACGACCATTGCCAGAACTTTACTCAAATGCTACCGGGGCGGGGCGAAGTCTTGCCTTGTTTTCTTGGGCATCAGCTGTTGACTAAACAAACTGATGTACCTTTTAGGATTTATTTTTGCTTTAAATGAGATCTAATCTGTTTGTACAGTTTCCAACACTTTTACGTATGCGAGGATCAGACAATCACATAGATGACTTTGTTATAACTTGCATTTCTAATTCCTAAAAAATGCTAAGAAAATCTGAAGCATTCTCAGATTTCCCTATAGTTTTCAAAACATGCTTATGAGGGTGTTAAATAGGAAACAGGTGCTTTAAAAAACCCTATTTCTATTTTTATGACTCATGTGTTTACTCTTACTTGTGCCTTAGCAACAGATCATAGAAGAAGCCAGAGAGAGTTGCTTGTCTGTCATTATGAAGAATGAGTTCATAGCAAATCAGGGGATAGTCTGGTTTGCAGAGGGAGTCCCAGAGCCCTCTAGGACTCCACACGCGGCCTCTGGGACTCCACATATTTATCTGCAGAGAATAAAAAGAGACAAAATCACCATCCTCAGAGAATCTACATTTAGTTTAGTTTTATACATTTATCTCCCACAGGACCTAATACAGTTGGGGATTTTACCCTTAAAAAGTATGTCTTATTGGGGGCCTGCCTGGGTGGCTCCGTTGTTAAGCATCAGCTCAGGTCATGATCTCATGGTTTGTGAGTTTGAGACCCATATTGGGTGAGCTCTTGCCCAGCTTGGGGTGAACGTGAGCACCACTTCAGGTGAGCCCCGCTTCTCTTTCTCTCTCTCTCTCTGCCTCTCACTCACTTGTGCCCTCCCTGTCTAAAAAAATGTATCCCTTATTTTGTAGCCATTAAGAGTTATTATTTATGAGAAATTTATAATAATATGGAGAATGCCTCCTGGGTTATAATGTTGAAGAAAAGAAAGATACAAAGTTATCTATGTATTCTAAGTTAAAACTAAAAACAGCAATGTAATCATCTTTTTACACACACACACACACACACACACACACACATAAAGGTTACAATAAATAGGCATACAGAAAAGATGAAAAGAAAATATTAATACAAAATATTATATATAACACACATAAAGGTTACAATAAATAGGCATACAGAAAAGATGAAAAGAAAATATTAATACAAAATATTATATATATACAACAATATATATATATATATATAACAAAATATAACAACAAAATATTAATGGTGCTTGTCTTTGGGTAGCAGGCTGACAGGTAATTCTTCTGCTTTGTACTTTTCTGCATTTGTCTTTTTTTTTTTTTTTTGGTAGTAATCACATATTACTTTTAAAATAGAATGACACATGTTCATTAAAAAAATTATTCCCTTCAATCTCTAAAGGCTTTAAGATTTTGCAGAGTCTGTCATTAAAACGCACGTGGGATGAGTCAGTTCCTAAGCCACTGTCAGTGAAGACTTGAAAGACAAGCACCTGGGGAAAAGAGGTGATGCCGAGAGGGAGGAGCATGGGAGGGAAACAAAATCAAACTTCAGTGGCAGCACACTTTTCCCACTCCCCAACAGCTACTCTCTGGACAGTCTCAATGTTTTGGGGGGCACAGGTGTTTTTTCACCTGGATATAGAAGGAAGAAATAAACATTTAATAAGTGCGTCAGGCATTGTGTATTCCATCCCATTTTATGAGCAAGGAAATTGAGCTTTGGAGGCATTTTGGAGTTGTTTAAAGAAAGTCAGAGGTGCGGTCAGGATTCAAATCCAACCCTGCCTGGCTGGACAGAGGTGATCTGCTCTCCCTGAACTTCCAGAAATGCCCCTTAGACCACAGGGGCAGAGCTTCCCAATGTTCTGGAAGGGCTTTAGGTTTGGCAAGTATGTGCCTGGAATGTTCACAGTAGTCCTAATTTAAAAGAAATTGCATTATTTTTAAGAAAAGCCATTTAAAAAATATGTAACTAAATGTGACTATAATTTTAGTAGGTTGGTCAGAATACTTTCTTTTTTTTATTAATGAATATTTTTTGGTAATCTTTATTTATTTTTGAGAGAGAGACAGCATGTGAGCAGGGGAAGAGCAGAGAGAGGGAGACACAGAATCCGAAGCAGGCTCCAGGCTCTGAGCTGTCAGCACAGAGCCTGACGCAGGGCTCGAACTCACAAACTGTGAGATCATGACCTGAGCTGCAGTTGGATGCTCAACCAGCTGAGCCACCCAGGTGCCCCGGTCAGAATACTTTCTATCAATTTAATCATGAATCAGAAAAGTGCTGGAGCGACATTACCAAGATGGTGGCATGAATTATTCCTGACTTTGCTCCCCATCCCAAGAACAACTAATTCCTATTCATGAAGAAGACACTGCTGGGAGAATCCTAGAACATGGGGGTAAGGCTGAAGCACCTTACAGAGATCAAGACAGATGGCATTAGAAAGTTAAGAAGAGAGGCTTCTCATTGACCACATTGCCCCTCCCCCAGGACCACACAGCTCTACACAGAGAGGTACCCCTGAATGTTTGGTTCCTCCTCTGGGAAAAGAGAACCCAGCAGTGGAGGACAACCAACCTCCCTCAGCATTGTGGGTTGCTTTGAGGAAACCCTTGACTTGATCTCCTACTGTGGGGACTACCCTGCAATCTGCAGGGCCTGGCCACTGGGAATCTGGCTGTGGCAGAGAAGGCGGGGAGGGACTTGCAACAGCGAGCACATGGGTCTCTGCAGACTGGGTTCACGTCTGCAGTGCTCAAGTAGTAACACCACCAGTGGTTTTGGTCACCTGCAGAACCAAGCTGGCAGCTCGCACGGACCAGGGAACTTGGTGGAGTGTAGATCTGCTTGATTTGGATCCTCACACGAGGAATTTTGCCAGGCCTGAAGCCCCATTTGCTCATAGCCGGGCAAGGTGCTGAGTCACAGCCCCGTCCACTATTATGAGTGCCTTCCAGCTCCATCTGACCAGAAGGGCTGGGGACAACTGGTGGAAATTGTGTGGCCCAGCTAAAAGGTGGGCAAGCAAAGCTGATCACCGCCAGAGTAAAGTCAGTACCAAGGGTGGAGTCTTCCCACGCTAAGCACAGATAGGGGGATTAATTCATAGCCAAATTGGAGGGTAGCTCTTTCCCTCCCCAACTGGAAAGGCCGTTTGGGAAATTGAGAGTAGCCTGGAGTACCCAGGCTGGGGGCTGAAACACAGCCATGCCTACTGTGATGAGTGCTTTCTGGCCCTATCTGACAAGAAGCGCTGTGAAAATGCCCGCAAGCTGTACGACCCAGTGGTACTCAAGTTGAGAGAAGGGCAGAGATAGCTGATAGTTTGCAGAGCAAAGCCAGTGGTCCTGTTCAGCCAAGGAACTTGGGGTGTGGGTTGGCTTGAGTTAAGACAGTGAAGAGCATTAGTGATTTTAGAGCTGCTTCTCCCGTTGCACCCAGGCAAAGAATCTAATTCATAGCTTCACTCATTGTTGAACACAGTCTTTATCTTGTCTAAACAGGGAACCTAGGTAGAGCGCAGGGGAACCTGCAGAGCCCATTCAGTGGCCTGTGTGCAGTGGCACTTCAACAGAGAGCACAACCTGTGGCTTCCCCTGTCTGCAGAGCAAAACTGGTGGCCTCACCTGACTAGGGAATTCAGTGCACACTCAAGATTGATTCAGGACCTCAAACAATGAGCTGTATAGGTCTTGGGCTCCAGTCTGCTGCTCTGCTGGGGGAAGGAAACTAATTTATAGCCACATCTACTACTGAATATAATACCCAGTCCCAACCATCTAGTATGCCTGACCAGTGAATCCAGGCAACTTCAGAATGCATCCTACAGCCTCACTTGGGTAGGAAAACTCATCTAACTGCCCTCAGCCAGTGGATAAACCCCCATCCCTATCCCTATCCTTAGAGCTTGAACAGTTGCCTTGCCCCCCAAATAGACCATAACAGAAGGCCCCACTTGTCCAATGACATTACCAGAAAACATACCAAGAAACCCAAACTGGGCTGACTGGTGAAGAGCTCTCTCTCCCAAAGCAAACTTGTAAAGTGTCTAAGAGTAGCTCCATTACTCAAATGAACAGATATCAACATAAAGAATCAAGGATCACAAAAAAGTCGGGTAACTATGACACCATCAAAGGAAACTAATAAAGCTCTAATAACTGACCCTAAAGAAAAGGATATCTATAGATAGTCAGACAAGGAATTCAGAATAATCCTCTTAAGAAGGTTTAGAGAACTATAGGAGAACACAGACAACTAAAAAGAATTTGAAAAACAATGCATGAACCAAATGAGATTTGACAAGAAAATAGCAACCATTAAACAAATAGAAATCCTAGAGTTAAAAAATACAGTAACTAAAGTGAGAAATTTCACAAGTAGGCTCAAACATGCAGAAGGATCAGCAACCTGAAAATGAGGACATTGAAAATTACCTAGTCAGAGGAGCAAAACGAAACAAAAGAAAACATTGAAGAAAGCCTATGAATATTCTGGGACACGATGAAAAGAAATAGTATTTACAGTATGGGAATTCCAGAACGAGAAGAAAAAGAAAAAGAGAAAGGAACAGAAAGCATATTTAAGCAATAGTGGCTGAAACATCCTAAACCTGGGGAGAGAAATGGACATGCAGATCCATGAGACCCAAAGGATCCCAAGTAGATTGAATCTGAATTGGGCTACACTGAGACACATTATAATTAAATTGTCAAAACTCAAAGACATAGAAAGAATTTTGAGAACAGCAAGAGAAAAGAGAGAAGTTACACACAAGGGAACCCCTGAAAGACAGCAGATTTTTCAACAGAAACTTTTCAGGTCAGAAGAAAATGGGATGCCATATTCAAAATATTGAAAGGAAAGAACTGTCAACCAAGGCATTCTATACCCATTGAAGCTGTCCTTCAGAAACAAAGGAGGGATAAAGACTTTTCTGAACAAACAAAAGCTGAGGGAGTTTGTTACCACCAGACCTGCCTTATAAGAAATTCTAAAGGGAGTTATTTGAGTGGAAGTAAAAGAACACTAATTAACAACATAAAAACTCAAAAGGTAGCATACGTATCATTGGTAATGGTAAATATATAGTCATAGTTAGATTCTGACATATGGTAATGAGGTGCATAACTCACAAATGTAGTTTAAAAGTTAAAAAAAAATGAACGTAGCAAAAATAAACATGAATACAATGATCTCTTACCAGTTACACAATATAAAAAACATGTACATTGTAACAGCAATAACCTGAAATGTGAGGGGGAGAAGTAAACACATGAAGTATCTGAATCCTATTCAAGTTAAGTTGTTAGTGTAATATAGAGCGTTATAACTTTAAGATAGCTTATGTTTGCCTCATGATACCCATAAGGGAAAATCTTGTAGTAATTACACAAAAGAACATGATAAAAGTTTCAAAGCATACTTATATCAAAGACACAAAACACGAAAAAGACAGCAGGGTAAGAAACAAAGAATAACAGGTCTATAGAGCAACCAGAGAACAATTAGCAAAATGGAAATAGTAAGACCTTACCTGTCAATAATTACTTTAAATGCAAATGGATTAAATTCTCCATTCAAAAGACATAGAATGGCTGAATGGATTAAAAAACAAGATCCAACAATACATTGCCTATAAGAGACTCACTTTAGCCTTAAAGACACACATAGAATGAGAGTGAATGGGTAGAAAAAGTCATTTCAAGCAAATGGTGACAAAAGAAAAAAAAAAGCAGTGTAGCTATATTTATATCAGATAAAATAGACTTTAAATTTAAAATGATAGAAAGATGATAGAAAGAGACAAAGAAGGTCCTTTTATAATAATTAAGAGGCCAATACATCAAGAAGATACGACAATTGTAAACATTTATGCATTTGAAATAGGAGCACCTAAATATATAAAGCAAACACTAGCAGAGCTAAAAGGAGAAACAAACAGTAATACAATAATAGTTGGAGACATTAATACCCCTTTTTCAACAATGCATGCATAGATCACCCAGACAGAATCAATAAAAATACAGTGGATTTGAACAATGTTATAGGCCAATGTACCTAACAGGCACATCCAGAACATTCTACCCAACAACAGCAGAATACACATTCTTTTCAAGCTAACATGGAACGTTTTCTAGGATAGACCATATGTTAGGCCATAAAACAAGTCTTAGCAAATTCAAGGAGACTGAAATACCAAATAGCTTTTCTTGGCCACAACAGCATGAAACTAAACATCAATAAAAGAAAAACTGAAAAATGTATGTTCACATGGAAATTAAACAACATTCTCCTGAACAATCAGAGGGTCAAATAAAAAATTAAAGGGGAAATAAAAAAGTTTCTTAAGACAAACAAAAAATGGAAACACAATGTACCAGAACTTGTGGGATGTAGCCAAAGCAGTTCTAAGAGTGAGGTTCACAGGAATGAATACCTACTTTAAGAAGCAAGAAAGATCCCCAATACACAACCTAGATCTATACCTTAAGAAATAAATTGAGCCTAAGAAAAAGAAAAATTAATAAAAATTAGAGCAGAAATAAATAAAATGGAGAACAGAAAAAACAAGGGAAAAAAATGAACCAAACTAAGAGTCAGTTCTTTGAAAACATAAACAAAATTGACAAACCCTTAGCTAGACCAATCAAGGAAAAAAGAGAAAAGACCCAAATCAACAAAATTATAAATGAAAAAGGAGACAACTGATACCACAGACATTCAAAGCATCATTAAGATGCTTCTATGAACAACTATGTAACAACAAACTGCACAATCTAGAAGAAATCAAAAAGTTCTTAGAAACATAAACTTACCAAGACTGAGTCAGGAATAAAGAGAAAATCTGAGCAAACCAATCGTTAGCAAGGAGATTGAATCAGAGATCAGAGTCTCCCAAAAAAGAAAAGCCCAGGACCAGATGGTCTCACTGATGAATTTTACCAAACATTTGAAAAAGAAATAACACCAATCCTTCTCCAGTACTACCAAAAAATTAAAGAGGAGGGAACCCTCCCAAACTCATTTATAAGGTCAGTATTATCCTGATACTAAAACCAGAAAAGGACACTACTACAGGCCAATATCTCTGATGAATATAGAGGAAAAAGTCTCAGCAAAATCCTAGCAAACCAAATTCAGCAGCGCATTAAAAGAGTCATTCACCTTGACCAAGTAGGATTTATCCCTGGGATGTAAGAATGGCTCAATATATACAAACCAATCATTATGATACCTCATAGTAATAGAATGAAAGAAAAGAATGATACAATTATCTATAGATATAGATACAGATATAGACTTAGGTATTTCAGTCTGGTTTCAAGATTTGTGCTGAAAGTCTCTGAGTTCTTGCAATCCTAATATAGCCACAGAATCTCTAGGGCTTACTGAGTTGTGAGTTTAATCAGACTTCTAGTAAGCTTGAGAGATATTTTCCTAAGGTTTGTCTTCAAAGGACCAGAGGCCATGGAATGATCTAGCTAGTATTTTGTTTATTGTTTTCTTTATCAACTTTTAGGCCCTTAGAGATTACGGATCACGGTATTGGAGATTCTCTTACTTACCATGTTAGAGGAGGTAGACGCAAGAAAGTTGGAGTCAGTTGGCTCTGTATCTAAGAGGTCACACAGCATTGGGTGGTTGGTAAACTAAAGCACTTACTTGGGGATCCAAGTAAAATAACTGTTTAACACACTCAACATTGGTCACTCTGGAAGCCAGGGCTCCAGAACTCCTTCCAAACCCCTGTGGAACATCTAAACCACCATACCTTCAAACACCGGCTAAGAGTTAAGGAAGAAGTGAAAGCTTCCCCAGGTGAATTTTTTCTTTTTCTTTTTCTTTTTCTAAGTAAGAAAACTCAGTCAAATTTTTGCATCAATAGATGATAAAGTTCTATTGCTCAGCTTTTAATGATAGCATGAATTTTAAGTAAACATCGATGAAATACAACTTGTCAGCACAAAAATACCGCCTGTCATAGTCATTTGTGTATAAAATATGACCTGCAGCTTTGAACCATATGGTTACATGAGTTCTAATTTACGTGGCATCTTCTTAAGTCAGCAGAATGAGTCCTGGCCTGCCTGTGGGAGGTGGAGTCAGCACCTCACCCACTGAAGTGGAAAGGGCTCCCTGGGGCTTAGGCCAGTTTCAGCTGCTGCAGTGGAGGCTGGAGATTTGCAAGGCCAATGGCCCTGGCCCAGGCCCACGAGGGCCATCGCTTGCAGTGGCACGGCTGTCCTGATAATCAGCCTACAAAGTCGGACATGCAAACTTGAAAAATATTCAACACCGCAGCTTGTGACTTAGGCGTTCCCTCTGTTCTCACTGGTGGGGGAGTGGGGGGAAGGTAACACAACCTCCTCTAGACGTGATGGGAAGAGCGGACATTTGGATGCCATTTTAAAGCAACGTTTAATGAAGTGAGAAAATGCGTCTGCGGCGTTGTGCTTCGTGGCACATATATGCAAGGCCAGAAGTGCACAATGGACACATTCTGTGATTTAGACATGAATTGGAAAAGCCAAGGAAATGCCATGGAAATAAAAATCAGACTCCAGAGTCTAAGCTGAGCCAGAAACAGACATACTTTTTGCTACTTAAAAAAGAAATTCTTCTTTCCCCCCCTCAAGCTGTGCCCTGTCACTATCTTAAGATGACCTTCCACCGGGTCTCCCTGAGATGCTTTCAGGGAGCTGGTTGGCTGACAAGTGACTCTTGACCTTTCTGCAAATTCGCGGGGAGCCCCAGGGTTCTCTGGCTGCCCTCTGGGTGGTCCCTGAAGACATGGTTGCAGATGTCTGCTCCTGATAAGTGTGGAGACCAAAGGCAGGAGGCGACCCATCAGGGGCTGCACTGGAGGGTGAAGAAGCAGCCGGGGGAAGTGCTGGGCCCCAGAGCAGCTGCTCACGCTGGGAGACTGAGGGCTGCAGCTCTGGGCTTTGTGTTTCTTTGGCAGGTGTGGGGGGAGGTGACTCTTGCTTTTTGTGATTTCTTTCCCCTGCCACTGTCAGCTGACAATAAAATCTTTCTGGTGTTGACATCCTTCTGAAGGATGCTATCAACACTGAGACCCAAAATAAGGCTCCGATATTCATTCGAAGTAAGTCTCAAAGTGAAGGTTGCAATTCACATTGCTTTGGAAGAGTAAACAGAGCAGCCTTCTTAGGAAGGGATGTATGGCCAGCAGGTACAAAAGGGGAATAACTGACTAAGCACACATGTAACGGAGAAAATCTATACATCGTTGTTCCAGTTGCTAATAAATCACCGTCGCTGTGGAGAAGAGAAGAGATCCAACGTTTACTGAGTAAACCTTACTTATGTACCTACTAAATACCAAGTACGACCCCAGCACTTCCCAGGACGTGTGGCTTCGTATGGTCTTTACCACAATGCTGGGAAGGTGGTATGATTGCTCCTGTTTTAAAGATGAGAAACTGAAGTTCACAGAGATGCAGACACGTGCCCTTGGGCACAAAGCTAATAAACGGTGAGCCAAGTGACTCTGGTTTGTGTGGATCTGGATCCGGTGTTCTTTTATCACAGAAACAGCTGGTCCGAGGACCTATTAGGCTATTGTTTAAAATTAAAACCGTTTTCTTCATTTCCAGTAATGAGCTAGAATTTAGTTACCGTGACTTGAGATGAGGCATTCCTATCTGGGAGTTTTTCTGCTCAAAGAAGTTCATCCCTTTTTGTCCCTTCAAAGGGATCCTGTTTGTTTGCCCATTTGTGTTAAACCCACCCCAGGTATGTACATTTCATCATTTCATCTAGCCCTTTTATTGGTTGTCTGCTCTGGTTTTTTTTTTTTTTTTTTTTTTTTTCTCTCAGATTCCTTGTTCTCCAACTTCTCCTTCTGGTACTTTAGATCCTATGTCTTAGCCACTGTTCTCTCTCTGCCTTGGTCTGAACAACCTGGTTTGGTTTTCCTCTCTTTCGGTGCCGACACAGACCTGCTCCCAGGCATCACGCGTGCCTGTGATGGGCAAGTGTTTCTGGAGGCAGCCCCTATCCTCCGGCCTTCCTGGTCCACAGAAGGTATTGGGTCACCCTTATCTGCACCATAGTTTTAGTGCAGGGATTTGTTTTTTACTTAGAAATACCCTGACAGTACAATACACATTTCTGCTTTCTCAATAATATTAAAATTATTATAATATGGTGAAGCAATGTCCTAATATGGTCAGATCATGAAGAAGGTCAAGACCAAGAGCCTCTTGACAGTTCTGTTGCTTTGTTTATCTCTCTGCTGGCTTTTGCACTTAATACCTTGTCTTTCTGCCATCGGTGTAGCTTTTCATGTGCAATTGCCTTAGACAAACTTGAAGGTGCTTTTTATCATGCTTGAGGTAGGAGGGGCAAGGGCTTTTGATAAGTCTCTCTCTCTCTCTCTCTCTCTCTCTTTTTTAAAGACAGAAAGAGAGTGAGAGCACAAGCAGAGGGGAGGGGTAGATGGAGAGAGAAGAACGTAAGCAGGCTCCACACTCAGTGCAGAGCCTTGTGCTGGGCTCGATCTCATGACCCTGGGATCATGACCTGAGCCAAAACTAAGAGTTGAATGCTCAACCACTGAGCCACGCGGGCACCCTAATAAGTTGCTCTTGTTTTAAGGAGATCTCTTTTGCTTACTTATCTCTATTACTCTCTGTTCTACACGATTAAAGTTGCCTGAACTAGGTGGTATGTAGCCAATTAATAGCCCTACCTTGAGAAGGTTATATATCTGTGGTCTCAAACTTTCAGCCAACTGAAAGCATTTCATTATTTTCTTTTCTCATCAACCCAGTGTTTCGAAAGATTTGATCTGCAAATTGCATTTGTTTTTCCCATTATTCTATTAATTTCCCAGAAAAACACAATTATTCAGTGGCAGAATGAGATTCAAACCCTGTTGTGTCTGTTGATTGAAATCTGAACTCCTGGCCCCTGTGTTATGGGTCAAATTGAGATAGTACTAGGTTGAACGTCTAGAATTGTTAGCGTTTGACTGTTTTTGATCTCCAAAAATGGCAATGGCTCCACCAAAAAATTATGGTTCCACCAAAAATTATTGGATTGAATTAATATCATTTCAGACAAAACCGACGCTTTATATGTCAACTGGCCGAGGTAGCCTTATCTTGGAAACCATATAACTTCTGGGAAAACTTTTGTGGTAATGGCAGTCGCTCTGACACCACCTTACCTGCCATGCACCCTTCCCCTAATCTGCCCTGCTCTGCTCATTCCTTAGACTTCCAAAGGCTCCTTGGGATTGGCGACATTAGCTTGGGAAACACTAAATAAGTTGTATACTACAAATTATGTTTGATGGGTGTTTTTTTTTTAAGCTTAGTATTCATACCTCATTAGTATTCAAATAGGATTCTAGGACCTTTTCACTTAAACATTGTCTAGTTCTTTGTCCTTAGTCATGAAGTAAAGGAGAAACTTAGAAGAAGAAAGAGAGAGCATAAATTTGGAGGCAGAAAAACCCTTCATGACTTGGACTTGTGTACTCTGAGTGAAGCATGAGATTGCTTATGATTTCTAACTATATGAAGGCTTCCTATGTAGAAGTCATTCATCATCATCATCCATCATCATCATCATCATCAAAATAGCTAACATTTGTTTTATAGCTTCCAAAGAACTTTTATATACTTTGGATTCTCCTAACATTCCTGTGAGACAGATATTATTAGTTCCCTAATTTTTCAGATAAGGATATTGAGTGAAGTTCAAGTTCATGGTAGTGGGCTCTTTGACTGTAGAGCAGAGCTGTCCATTAGAACCTTCTGCAATGATGGAAATGTTCTGTATTTGCGCTGTTCAGTATGGCAGACACAAGCCACATGTGGCTATTGAAATGTGGCTATTACGACTGAAGTTTAAGTTGGAATGGCCACATATGCCATATTAGTACACCTCTAAAACCTGCATTCTTTTCCTTGCCACGTGTTTTCCATCTGGGGCAGGGATTCTGCCCCAAAGGAAAAGGAAGGAACACAAACTCTAGCATCTGATTTGATGGCTACAAAAGAATTGTAAGAGGCTGAAAAGACTTACAAGAGGTTACACATGAACCTTGTGTGATATTCTGATTTGCCTGGGATTCTTAAACTATCTTATGCCCAAAAAACCCCTCCAGGCCAGGCTAAAATCCACACTCTCCCAGTTTCCTTCCAGCCATATGGTCTTATGACAAACATGACTAATTCCTGCTCTGTTTGGTCTGACTCTTGTTAATCTGCCAAATGGTTAGTACCCATTATAAAGCAGCTTTTATCCAGAGATTCTCATTAGCATGTGAAATTAGTCTAAGCCTAAACTCCATTTTGCCAAATCCCCCATCAGTCTGCTCCTGAAATAGAGTCTGTTCACAATAGAGGTTTTGTTTGTTGAGTGTCAGGGCTATCTTCCATGAGGTCAGATCATTTGCTGCAGATTTTTTTTTAATTTTCAAATGTATAACACTATTTGCTGCAGCCCAAACTTTGGTAGAATTATATGTGTATATATATATATATATAAATTTATATATATTATATATATTTATATATTTATTTGTTTAATATATATATTTTAGTTATATATATTTATTTATAAATATTTATTTATAATATAATATATAAATATTTATTCATATATGTAATGTATATAATATACATATATTTAAAACTTTTACTTCTGCTACCAAGAAGGAATATCTTTTGTTTCTCAACAAACAAATTTCTTATGGCTTCATAACAAATAATTTTAAATTATTATTTTGTTAAATTTCACTTTATCCACTGGTGCATCTAATTATTCCCTTGTCACCAAAACCTCTCAGTGTCGCCAAGAAACCTTGCTTTTTCTACACTCTTCCATCAGGGATAGTAAGTAATACAAAGAATCAGACATGGATGGATGAAGACAAAATTAAAAAAAATAAAGTCATAGGAAGGAGGATAGGTATGTATATGTGATTCCCCTAAATTTTATGGTTTATTTCTTTCAAAATAATTTTTTATTAGTTCTTACAAAATAATCCATACTGATCAGAAAAAATGAGAAGTCTCAGAAGCAGTTATCCCAAGACTTTCTCGAGTAAGTAAAAAGTTTTAAAAAGTAGTTTTGCTTCGTGTTTTCAATGGACACTAGGTAGCCAACTCTTTATTTGGTCAAATAAAGACAATTTTTTTTTAAAGTACATCTTTTTAAAAAAATTTTTTTTTTACATTTATTTATTTTTAAGAAACAGCGTGAGACAAAGCATGAGCGGGGGAGGGGCAGAGAGAGAAGGAGACACAGAATCTGAAGCAGGCTCCAGGCTCTGAGCAAGCAGTCAGCACAGAGCCTTATGTGGGGCTCGAACCCACGAACCGTGAGATCATGACCTGAGCCAAAGTCGGACGCTCAACCGACTGAGCCACCCAGGCGCCCCATATAAGGACAATTTTTAAAAAGAGAGAAAGAAAAAGAAAATGAACATTTTCTATCACTTTCTTAGAAGAAAGGGTATTATAACACTAAAAAAAAAAGAAGAAAACAATTTCAGAATAAAGAATAACCATCTAAAGTAAACAAATGCAACCTTATAAGGCTCCTTGCAATGTCTCTTTTTCCTCATCTTGACCCAGACGTGGGAATGTCATGTTGGAAGAAAGACATCTGTAGAGAAGAAGATAACAGGCCACTTGAATCCCACTTCGCATCCTGTTCAATGATTTCATTACACTTTATTGGAATAGTTCTGACTGTCTGTGAAGGAGATCTGCATTTTCGGTGGTGTTTCCCACCCCTCTCTGACTTGTCTATCTCCCTTTCTACCATGTTTGCAATGCCCGCCTAAAGGAGAAGCCTCCAGGAGGAACGACTGCAAATCATGCTATCAGTAGAATCTTCAGAGACTCTTGAATCACATATGTTTTTTCCATCTTGTTGACTCTCTTTAAAAAATATTTATTAGTTCAACCAAAAACAAGATGGGAGATAAGTTGAATAAGAAACGTGTACCACAGTTTCCTCTGTTCCAGCCAAGAACAGTAACCAAACATTAGGAGAACTTACAGTATACCGGTTAAGAGCTTGGGCTTTGGAACCTGCTTGTTCTTAGCACATCCATTTACCAGCTTGGTAATGTTCTGAGTGTTGGTTTTCCCATCTGTAAGATGGGGACACCTATGTCTTCTCACCTGTTAAAGTTGTCATAAAGATTAGCTGCCAGTTTGTTAGTGTAGGATCTGGACTGTGGTCAGGGCACTATTGTGAGTGACAGCTATTGTTATTTTTATCTGCAGGGCACTGGGCGCTGGGTGGAAGGTAAAGGAGCTTTTGTGTGTCTCATTGTTCAGGGTGCATTGTCACTGCTCACTAAGTATCGATCCTAATCGTCATAGAAAGTGGGTGCGTGCTTTTTGGAAAGGGCACGAAGGGTCTGTGCAGGGCAAATGTCAGCTTCTTTGATGTGCTGCTGGATCATAGCTAGCTTCTTAGAAACTCCAGCAGACTCAAATTTGCCTCCTCCTGAATGTCGATATTCTCTGACGTGAAGAATCCAGGACGGAGAAGTTGATAGAAATCGCAAGTGTGGGTGGGATTCCCTGCAGAAAAGCTGTCCAAGGAATGCAGGGGGCTGAATCCTGAATCGTCAACCCTTTGTGAAGGGGCCCAAGATCTTAGATGCTTCCTGGGAGGGCTTCGCTTTCAGAGAAGACAAGTTCTAGGAAAAAGCTTGTCGTTTGAGGAAAAGCAAATATATTTTTATTTCTTCTTTCTTTATTCTAATTTTGTATTTGTCGAGGGGCAGGAGTGGGATGGGGGAAGGTGGAGTGGGTCATAGATGGACTGCAAAACTCCTCTGCAAATCGACTGGGTGAAAGCAATTCGTGTTCTAAGTAAGTATTTTACTATTTCTGTCCACCACAAACTGGCTTGGTTTTCCTTGGAAGGTTTTGGTTAAGGGGAGAAGAACGTTTTTGCTGCAGATAACATTTTTTTTTCTTTTTTCTTGGCTATTCCCCTCACTAGGAAAGAATGCTTGACAGCTTGCAATGCCCCAGATGGTATTGTTTGAATCTAGAAGTGTAGCTTGACTAAAATATTGCGGCTACAACCTTGGCAAATTATTTACCTCCCCTAAGCTTCCCTTTCCCCATCTCTCAAATGGGGAGGACAATAATACCTAGCTTATAAGGCATTTGGGAAGAACACATATGATAATGCTTGCAAAAAATTGAGCACAGTGCCTGAGCAGAGTCAGGCCCAAGAGTCAGTTGACAGTAGATTGTCTTGGGACAGGTAGAACTGGGCTCTATGGGTCCCAATTCATTTCACTGATTTTTTTCCCCTTGGGAACTTGTGGGGGTGTGTTTCCTCCAGCCAATCAGAAGCAAAAGTCGGGATGGTGGCAAAAGGAATCATTGCTTCTCCTAAGCACAATCTTAAAAGAGTACTATGTTTTCAACCCATTTTAAGCTAACGTGTTGACTTGAGATTTGTTTATTTACAGTGGAAAGATACTAGACAAAGCCAAGAGAAATATGGCATTAGAACAGTCAAGTTAGAGTGGAAGTTCTCTCACATGCATTCCGTCACCCACCCCTGGTGTAGGTCCTTGCCCCCTGCTGCACCCCCAGCTCATCCTACTGTTATCTGAGCACTTCTGACCCTCTGCCTCCCAGTATTGGGCTCTCAGTCCCTCGCCTTTTTCTCCCTGTGCTTTCCTAGGGTTGAGTCATGCTTTATTTGGGACCTAGGGCTATATAAGCCTCCTCTCCCATAGCTGTTGGAAATGAAAGTAAATTGACACACAGGTGCTCAAAAAATGGTAATAAATTTCAAGAAAACAGCCTACCAGTAACTGGTGCCTTTTTTGAGTTTTCTAAGCCTGGTGATAGGTTGTGTTGCATCTTCCACATTTTCACCTTTGTGATAAACTCTTACTAAATGGGTCGTTAGGCTTGGAGACGTAGCAGAGTTTGCGCTTTGACTTTTGTTTTTCTTGTATAAAGCAAACTTTTCCACTATGGGGGTGCAGTGTATGCCTTTCAACATGCTTAGTATTCTGTTTTCCGAGTGCCTCACAGATCTGGCTGCATCTCAGGAAAAAAAAATGGGGGCAGTGGTTTTCAAACAGTTCTGGACCTTGGCCCTGAGGATAATTCAGCGGGTCTGGACTGGCGCCTAGAGATGCCCATTTTTATCATCTGTCCTGCGAGCTAATGATGGAATCAGGTCAAGGACCAGCATTTAGGAATTGCTCTATCAGTGATAATTACCAGCACCCCCATACATGCTGTGGCTCCCCAGCAGATAATAAATCCCTCCATAGGATTAGAAGCTCAAGGCCTCCCTTTTCCAAAGGAGACGGCCCTCAAAAAGATTTTGAATGATAAGAAGCCAAGCCCGATCAAATTCCCAGGGATGGAATTTAACAGTGACTGATTACTCATCATCTGCTAGTTGAGTATCATAATAAAGATGAATGGGAACTTGGGAAAGATCTCTCCATAACTCACCTATAGCAGTCAGTGCACTGTAGACCACAGGGAAAGAGGCTGGGCCCTGGGATAAACTCTGGGAAGGGCAGTTATTAGTTAATAGGTACACACTGAGCTTATAAAATGTTTTATTAAACGACAAAATCCTAAACATTATACAGAGTTCTATTTTGTGGTCCGTATGCTGACTAAATTCCCAGATGACTTTAATGAGCGAATGGCAGCCCATTAAAATTACAGTAGTTTTGCAAAGAAAATAGCTCCCCAGAGGAGGAGAAGAAAACCACCAGGCTGCTACTGTGTTGATAATTGTCCCGAGAGCTCCTTTCTCTTGCCCAAAGCTCGCTGGTGGAAGAGAGTCTGCTGTTCTGAAAACTGTTCCCCTCCTGTCTGGCCTGTCCTCCTATGCCTGAGAGATACCACTGACTCTTGCTAATCAGTTCCCAGCCTTGCTGACCTTGAAGCAATGGAGAAAACAACACCGTGTGTGCATTTTGCTTAATAAAGAAAACATTATTAACCACTGGGAGAGAATGTATTTGTTTTTTCCATTTCGGTATAGAAACCTTCGCTTTTTTTCCCAAGAGACGGTCTTGTGAAACAATAACCTCCGATTCTACTCAGTTATCCAACTGGAGCCTCTGGCTTATGTTAGAGGTCACTAGAATTTTTGCTTTGTTTTGTCTTCAGAAAAGACACTGTTCCATGCTAGACCAAAGGGACAGTCTCTGACATCCTCTGTATTTTTCTGAGTGCCTGTGCAATGCCCAGACATGATTGGGACACGGCTATCACTGTCTTAGGATCGGTTCTACAGAGACGGCATCTTGAATATTTCTTTTCTGTGCACATCATCATGCAAACATATTCTAGAACCCTTGCCATTACTGGTTCCTAAGTGGAGATCAATGTTCAACTGACAAATTCTCAGAGGCAACAGAACAAAAAAGATATTCATTATATTAAGTAATATTATAGAATACTATATGGATGATAGCACATGGCAGCACTATCCAATGGAAATTTCTATGATGATGGAAGTGTTTAATATCTGTTCTATACCTATTAGAATAGGTAGCTACACATGGTTACTGAGCCCATGGAGTGTGGCTAGTATGACTGAGGAACTGGACTTTTTAATTAAATTAAATTTTTAAGAACTTACTTCTTTTTAGAGCAGTTTTATTTCACATAAAAATTGAGAGGAAGTTACAGAGATTTCTCATACACCCTCCATGCCCTGTCTCATGCATAGCCTCCTTCCTTTATCAACATCCTCCATCAGAGAACATTTCTCATGATTGATGAACCTAATAATGATTGACACATCATTATCACAAAAAGTCCATAGTTTATATTAGGATTCACTCTTTTTTTTTAAAGTAGGCTCCATGCCCAATGTGGGGCTTGAACTTACGACCCGGAGATCAAGAGTCACATGCTGTACTGGCTAAGCCAGTCAGGTGCCCCGGGGTTCACTCTTGGTGTTGCACATTCTATGGGTTTGGACAAATATTTAATGACAAATGTATCCATCAGTATAGTATCATCCAGAGTATTTTCACTGCCTTAAAAATCTTCTGTGCTTTGTCTATTCATCTTGTGTCCTACCCCCCATCCCTAACTTGTGGTAGCCACTGATCTCTATACTGTCTCCATAGTTTTGCCTTTTCTAGAATATCACATATTTGGAATCACACAATACGTAGCATTTTCAGATTGGCTTCTTTCATTTCATAATATCAGTTTCAGTTTCTTCTATGGCCTGATAGTTCATTTCTTTTTGACACTGAATAATATTCCGTTGTCTGGATGTACTACAGTTTATCCATGTACCTACTGAAGGCCATCTTTGTTGCTCCCACATTTTAGCCATTATAAATAAAGCTGCTATAAACATCCATGTGCAGGCTTCTGTGTGGACATACATTTTCAAATAATATGGAGCAGGATTGCTGGATCATAGGGTAGCCTAATTTAATTTTAATGAATTAAAATTAAAATCACAAGATGTGGCTGGCGGCTACTGTGTCAGGTAGCCAGACACACACACACACACACACACACACACACATTCACATGTGTGCACACACACACACACACACACAAGCTTTTTCCAGAAAGAATTTGAAGCCAGGTAGGACATATAGTACAACCTTTAAAAGAAAAGCAAGAGTGAGGCAATGTGGAGCCAAGAACAAAGGTTCAAAATATATACCAGAGTTATCTACTTCCATTATGGACTGGCCCTGACCTGAACTCTACATTTTCTAACAGAGAACACATAAAAAAGAAAAAAAGTCAATTACCCAAATGAGGATGTCCAACAGCCTCAAACAAACCAATTGTTTAGGAGAATTACAATGTAGTCCTAAGATTAAACAGGAATTCTTCCCAGACATTCTCATTTCATCTGCGCTGTTTTTCTTCTTAAAACCCTCCAGCAGCTTCCTACTGACCTTAGAATAAAATTCAAAGTTCTGACCATGTTGGTCAGTCAGAGTTCTTAGGTGCAAGAAAGGGAAGTGAACTGTGGTTGGTTCTAGCAGCGAAGAAAGTTATTAGAAAGTGATGGGAGTGGGAAGCATAGAACCCCTAGGGAGGCTGCCGAAGAGGCTCAGAAAGCAGTCAGAGCAAGGAAGTACAGGTAGAGCCAGGACCATAGTCAATATCTCACCACGAAGCATTTAGTGAGCACACTGCTCTTGCCACGGTTGAACATTCCAGGCCACTGTGTGACGACCACTCCTACTCCTGTGAGATGCTGAGCTCTGCTCTGCAACTGTGGCCCTGGTTGCCCCTGGAAACCTATTCTGATGTGATGCTACATCACCTGAACTCCAGGTGGATTTGCCAGGATTCACGCTTCTTTGCATCACTAGCTTCCGGTTTAAAGACTGGGGCTTGTGCATCTGATTGGCTGAATTAGACCATGCACCAGTACCCACCTGCAAGGGAGGCTGGAAGAGAAAGTCCTTCATGTTTTTAAGTTTTATAACAAGATTGGTATGCCTCCTGTTAAGACTCAGAAGCTGAGAAATTCCAAAAGTTCTTAAAAAATAACAAAGGGGTTCAGCCACTGGGTAGACAACTGAGAAAGGAAAGAATGGAAGGAGGAAGGAGGGAGGGAGGAAGGACCCACCAAACATGCTACAGGGTCCTGTGTGATCTGGCCCCTACCTGACTCTACAGTCTCTCCTTTGGTCACTATTTTCCAGCCTACTGACTTTCTTTTTGTTTCTATAACATGCTTCTGCCTTTGCACTCACCATTCCCTCTGACTACAAAGCTGTCTCATGACTAAATCTTTTCATGACTGGCTCTTCATCATGCAAGTCTCCTTTACAATGTCACCTCCTCAGTGAAGTTTTCTCTGGCCAGGTACTCTAATCCTAGTTGTCTTTGCTTGTCACTCTCCATCTATTCATTCTTTATTGTATCATTCTATCTTGTCTTTGCTCTAACACGTGCCACTAGGCAATACCATGGTATCCATTTATGGACTTGTTTGTGTTTGTCTTTCCCTTCCCTGACCCTGAAACAGAGGCTCCATGAAAGCCGGGATTCCCTACATCTTGCTCACCACTGCATCTCCAGCACTTAGAACAGTACTTAGCTCAGGGTGAAAGAAGACAAGATTTGTTGAGTGACTAACCAATGTAAATCCTTTACATCACATTTGATATAACAGTATGTCCCATGTAACCAGTTATAACAACTTGAGGACTACTGCTAGTCAAATCATTTATATTGGAAGAATGCTTTCCAGCTTTACAGTTTCTCTTCATTATTTTATTTATTCCTCAAATAACCCAGTGATAGATATATCAGCATATGTGTGGCCCAGAGCATGGAGACAATCACTCCTATTGTCTGCTACCCATTAGTTGATCCTCAAGACCATAGACCTGTAGTAGCTTGAATAGTTAAATTATGTTGATTGCCATAATGTTTTGATTGCTAAGATGTTACTTATTTGAACACTAAGAATTTTAAAAATCCAGTGCAGTAGGCCCCATGTAGAGAAACACTTGGTAAGACTTAAAAGAGGAGGGGGTTTCCTACTCCACCTGCTTGTTCTGATCTGTCGGCTCCAAAGTGGACCTAACTTATAAGTCCTTAGCTTTTCAATCTCTACCCTGATCTGCTAAGTAGACTTCCCACAAGTTTTATTTTTGGCATTCTCCTTTCTTATAGTCGATATTCTACTTTTTGAGTGACAGAAGTGGTTTCCTACTAAATTTTTTTCTTGAACGATTGGTGCCATATTTTTTTTCAAGTTAAGGAAACTCTGCCAATAGCTTTGGAACATTATTTGTATTTTGGGACTTGATGTCACCTAATGGGGAGGTCACATCATTGAGACTAACTATAATAAAATATATTGGCCCAGTTAAGTATCAAAACATGGGGCAAGGGAGGACGTCACTTTTTCTTTAATTCTTTAATCCCACCTCACTGTCCATTTTGAGATTCCCAGAAAGAAAGTCCTGTTGCCCAGGGTGCTGTCTAGTTGGAAGCAGAAATCTGCACTGGGGGCAGGTGGTTGTAGATGCTTCACCAACTGAGCCCTGTTGAAGGATCTGAGGATCAACAGGTAAACTAGATTAGGGCAGCCATTTGTGGGTTCTAAGTTGCACACTGCCTCTAGCCTATACCATACGCATAGATATTGTAGTGAAGAATGAAGGTCTGGGACAGAAAACCCGCCCTGGGGATTCCTTGAAGGTTGTAGGAGATGCCTGGCCCTTCAGACTAGCCCTGTAGTCTAGAGAGTTTAGGAAGTGATGATGCATACAACAGATGTGCAGGGTCACATTTGTTCTCGACCACGCAGAAGTTAGCCACTGTCCAGATGGAAACTCTGGCCAAGTTAACTTTACTGTAGAATCTCTAGACGGGCCCAGAGATTGACAAGTTCTCGAACTATTTCTTATAAGAGTAGCAGTACTTCTAGGAGAAGGCACATCAATTTTCCCTGTGGCTATGATATCACAAGATAATAGACTGCATTTGGCACGAGGCCATGTGCGCACTTTATTCTGCAAGCTCTAAATGAAAACTGGTTTTGTTACTGTGTAGTTACACCATACCAAGAGCACGATTGTTATTTCCTTTATATCTTAGAAATGGTTATGATGTTTTAAAGGGAACACTTGTACATGGAGGTATAAGGTTTTGATCAGAAGAAGGCTGGGCGGGGGTGAGAAAGCTGGGCCTTCCTTGATCCTTGCCTCTCCTGGTTCTGTTTTGGTCCATGTGCCATGTTGCTCCTGTCTGAGGAATGCCTTCATGTTCTTGATGCCAATGAGTTCTTTGCTCCTAGGACCACTATCTCCACTCACCATCGGTTTGGGTGACTGCAGATCTTGAGACAGGTTTGGGAGAGTAACACCAGGAACTGAAAACCTGGCCTTCTCATTTTATGAGTGAAATCAGCTTTTTAAGGAATGAGTGGAGGAAGATGATTTTTCCCCTGTGAGGCAACTTCACACAAAATGGAAGGGGGATGTGTGAACCAGCGTAAATTCAGGGTAAACACAGTTGCAGTTGTTATTAGGTGCTATCGTGTACAGGACACAGCGATGTGCTGGGGATACAAAATGAATAAAGTGTATGTGCCAGGAGCTCATTGGCCGGTGGATAATAGTAAATAACCAGACCAAAGGTCTCCATAAGTTTCTTTTAGAATTTAGAGGAGGGGCACCGGCTTAACCTGGAAAATATGAGTAAATGAGTAAATCTGACAGATGATGTCAAGCGAAGAGAGGTGGGACAATGGATCCAAGTCTTTAAAAAGAATTCAGAGAAAGACACAGGCAGAAGGAGAAGGGTTCTAGACAGGGAGAATAGCACCTGAAAGTGAATGAAATCAGAGCAGTTACAAGGGACTGGTCCAGAAAACGCAAAGCTGGGGAGGGTGGAGAGGAGGGTGATGTCATCTGAACCGCCAAACTTTCTGAAGAAACAAACATGGCAGCATCGTGTGAGGTCTGAGTCTGGCTGGAGATCTGTAAAACAATTATGCTGACAATAAGCTCACTTACAAGGGTCAAAAACAAGATGCATGTCACATACATCAAGCTCATTCAGACATGTGTCGGGGGAAACTGAGAGACTTAAGTCCAAGCAATATTGTTAATATTCTCCATCAAATGCTGGATCCAGGCCAGAGAGAGTTTTCTGTAATAAATTTTTTTCTTTGGATTTTATCCTGTGTGATATATAAAGCTTAGGGCTGTCTGTTGAGACACATTCTTTAAACCAGAAACAACTGACATTTTGGTCTTGTAGAAGTTGAGTGTGTATGGCTCCAATCTAAAAGGGATGGAAATTATTTTTATTCAGCAAAGAATCTTTGTTGGAGATATTATAAAGCCCACTACAAACATGAAGTCACTGAGCCTTCCTCTTTGCATGGAAAAATGTGCCCAACTGGCCCATGTGGAAATCAATTTTCTTTCCTGAACTGGCAAAGAGGCACCAATATGGGGATTGAACTTAATAGGTCTGGAGACACACACACCAGTCGGGCACCAGGCGCTTTTCTAAGGACTGGCCTAGCAGGTGCCATCTTCTTTAACACCGGCCTGCAGCAGTCATTCGGGAATTCAGTAAGTATTTAGGGAGTGCTTTCATGTGCCAGGCTCAGCTCCAGCCTGTGGGTCACTGTGGCCAACAGGACAGAAAGAGGCCCCTGCTCTCATGAAACTCAAGCTCTGGTTGAGGCACTTGGCAGTCACAGAATCATAAACAGGAGATTACCAGGGGGTGGTTCATGCCCTGAGGACAATCTAATGGGATCCTGGGAGAGGGAATGGCTGGTGGGAAATGGTCAGGGAAGGTCTTCCTGAGGAAGTGATACTGGGCGGAGGCTCAGACAATAAGGAGGCAGCTACACAGAGATCCAGGGGGAGGGAAGAGCCAAGTCCTTGCAGAAGGAATGGGTTGGCAAGTTCACAGGTGTTAAGGGACGGTTCAGGCTGAGGCTTCTGAGACCAGCCTGCCCGGGTTCCATCTCAGCTCTGCCACCTGCAACTGTATGATTTCAGCCATGTTACTTAACCTCTCCAAACTTTACTTTTTTTCCTTTGTAAAATGGGAAATGTTAGAGTAGCTGCCACGGACATTATGAGGTAGAGCAGGAAGAATGTCTGACAAAGAGTGTGCTTGAGTCAGTGTTGCTCTTCCTTTTCAATAATTACTTCAACACGTTTTTATTAAGCATCTACTATATCCCAGACATTATCCTGCAAACTCATTGTCAGGTGTCTTCTTCTTCTGTCAAAGTTTGGGGAAACATTTCCCTCTTTCGACTATGACCTTAGGGTTGACAGAAGACATATACGTAGGGGAGAAGCTATTTATTGCAATATCACTCGTGGTACTTGTGAGTTAAATGGATTATTGTACCTCAAAACCCTTATTTCTCCGATAAATACTTATTGTGTGCCTGCTCTGTTAAGCACTATTTTAGGTACTTGAGACAAATCATGAACAAATTAAAGCATTTGAGCTCATAAATTTTACAGGAGAAAACTCTTGGAAAAGACTTTTCCATGTCTAATTTGATTAGAGGTTCCAACAAACAATTCTAAAAAGGTATGAGAGGCTCTTGTAAGCTTTCTCTGGGTACAACTGAACACACACACACACACACACACACACACAAAGTATTTCCCTTTGGACCACCAGCAAAATTGCAGTTATGATTTGGGTTCATGGCTGCTCATGATGATAAAAACTCCCTTGAGGCTAGATTTGAGGCATCATTTGGGGAAATGTTATTTCAGGTGCCCACCACCTACTGACCCGAGATGCGGCTTTCTCATTGAAAGAAGGGAAAGTGATGGCTGCTGATAGCAATCACATCGGCTGGTTGTGCGGATGAAGTGAGGTAATATAGGCAGAGGGTATAGCATGGCGTCTGGCACAAAGGAAATAAGAACCCTGGCTGTTATTCATATGCAGATATTTTAGACCCATGGCATAAGGTTCCCCGACCAAATTGTCGTGGCTAGATGGTCTTGGGAAAGAACCACACCCATGGACTGAAAACCCGCTTGTTCTAAATTTGAAGCTGAGCAATACAGGCTGTAACCTCATTAGCTCTTGGCCAATGGCACTATGCTGTCTCTTGAGACAAATGTGACTAAAGTATCACTTGGGACAGAGGACAAACATGTTGGGTAAGTATGCTGAACCAGGAACTCTTGGGTTGCGTTTTCCTCTAGGACACAAATGGGTAGAAAGGCAAAGAAAATGAAACTATTTAAGATAAACTGACATTTTGTTTTTCTAAGCAGAACAATGTTGAAAATTTGAGTAATAGGAGACTTGAAAAACATTCCAAGCATATAACAAGCTTTACGATACCTATTCATCCAACAAATATTTATTAACACATGCTATATTCAGGCCAGATTTTCTGACTTTTCTAGGATCCTAGTCCTCAATTTCATCATGTATCTATTGTACTCATCCCAAACTTATTCTGAAAGTATGGCTAAAATTTATCCAACTTCCAAACAAGTCAGCATATTAATAGGGAACGTGTGAGTTTTCTTTTGATTAAACTTTGAAATTTAATTAGTAAGTCTCTGGAGAGTGCAGTTGATGTTACTGTCAACATTATGCAGTCGCTGATCCAACAGGATCTTGGCCAAATTTGTTCTAACTGTAGAACAGGGAGAAGAAGTCTATAGACTTGTCAATGTCCGCTTTCCCCAAGCCTGTTCTTCTCCAGGAAAGGACAGAATTTGGTTTGTACACCAGTTTTGTATAGATAGAGACATACATTCAATTTCTCCATTATCTGCTTTTCTATCTTTATATCCTACCTTTATTGGTACCCAGACCTGAGACATTACAAGAAAAGAAAACCATAGACTTCCATCTCTCATGGATATAGATACAAAAATCCTCAGCAAAATAATAGCAAATTGCATGCAATAAAATATAAAAAGGACAATACATTAGGACCAAGTGAGTTTCATTCCAGGAATGCAAGGCTGGTTGAACATTCAAAATCAACATTCAAAATCAACTAATATAGTTTACCCTAGTAACAGACTGATGGAGAGAAGCTATTTGGTCATTTCGATAGAGAGCAAGCATTTGACAAATTCAACGATCACCTGAGATAAAAACTCTCAACAAATTAAGAATTCTTCAACCTGACAAAGGGCATATGTGAAAAATCTACAACTAATAAAATAATATTAATCTATGGTTATCAGTCTTGGTGGTAAGAGACTCGAAACTTTCAACCAAAGATTGGGAACAGGCAACGTTCTGCCCTTTTACTGATCTTATTTCACGTAATCAAGAAACAAAGTAAAGAAGGTGTACATCCTAGAAAAGAAATAAATCTGTCTCTATTTTTAGACAACGTGATTGTCTATGTAGAAAAGCCTAAAGAACCTACAAAAATGCTCCTTGAACTATAAAGTGACTTTAGCAAGTTTGTTCGACACAAGATCAACACATAGAGTCAATTATATTCCAGCAATGAACAATTGCAGATAATGAGAGGTTGGTGTTCACTGTGGATGGTTATAGAGAAGCAAAGGGGTAATGCTAGAATGAACCCAGCGGTGTTGGACTGGAGTCAGAGAAATCAACATAAATGCACATTTGTCTTCACATGTATACCTTCAAGTAGACACTGAAGTAAATATGTACAGATAAATACATATATATGTGTCCTAGCTCTGTCCACTAAAAGCAGGGACACCCCTCAGCAACAAACACATCTGATAATGTTGCTTTCTCCAAATGTTAATCTCCAGATTAACTGTTAGCTACTATAAATTAATCTCTAAATTTCTTGGTGGTTCTACTAACGTTCTTCATCTGGTCCCGGATCCGATGTACAATCTCACATTGCATTTGCTACTTACTGTCTCTTCTTACTCTCCTCTGATTTGTGATACTTTCTCAATCTTTCATAACCTTTGAAGAGTCCTGACTGGTTATTTTGTAGACTATTTCTGAAGTTGTGCTTTTCCCAGTTTGGGTTTTGTCTGATGTTATATGCTGCTTCTCTGATCACATTGCTCTTGATTTAAATACAAATACATAATTCAAGAATGTTTTTTTCTCTGACGGACATTACCTGGGCAATCTTTTCTGATGTCAAATATACACCTCTGCCGGGAATTAGTTTTTATTTGTGAAGCCTTTTCCGAGGCTCTTAATGTGGGCTTTTTTTTTTTTTTTTTCCTGGTTCCATCTTTGGAGGAGGTGAAGAACAATCCTCATTTCGAGCCCCCTCCTCAGGATTCAAACTGACAGCAAAGGAATAGGTGTGCTTCCCTCAGGTCTGGGAGACCAATCACAGAGGCAGGGCCACACTTTGGCCCATGCAGAGATGTCTCTGGTTTTTTGAAATGAGAGCAAGGCTCTTCAGCCAAAGGTTCTGTCTCCTCCCTTTTTAAAATTAAAAAAAAATTTTTTTCATTAAACATTTTTTTTTAATATTTATTTATTTCTGAGACAAAGAGAGACAGAGCATGAGCAGGGGTGGGCCAGAGAGAGAGAGAGAGAGGGAGACACAGAATCTGAAGCTGGCTCCAGGCTCTGAGCTGTCAGCACAGAGCCTGACGCCGGGCTCGAACTCACAAACTGTGAGATCATGACCTGAGCTGAAGTCGGTCGCTCAACCAACTGAGCCACCCAGGTGCCCCCTGTCTCCATCCTTTCCAACACGGAAACTCCTCTTCTGAGTTGCTGAGCACTCAGGTACCCACCTCTGCAGGTTTGCCTGCCAAACGCTTGCTTTGGGTTTGGGCTTAGCCTCTTACTCTTTAAACAAAGGGAGTAGAGACCCAGCGACATCTCCAAATGCACTCTCTGCCTTTTGAAGCTTTGAGAGGCTCCTTGCACGGGCATAAATCAAAGGAGAGGGAGCTTACTCATTTAGCTCGTCAGAAAAATCCCACTGTCATCATGTCACATACAAGAGTTTATTCTTTTAATAGCTTTATTCTTTTCCCGTTAGGAAAGGAATTATTCCAGGGCACTCATTCCATACTGTATATTAGCCATTTCATTTTTCACAAAGGGAAAAAAGCACCTTTCCACACATGATTAATACTGCAGTTGAATACCAGAAGAGCCGACCATGTGCTGGCTTTGGGCCATCCATCAGCAATTTAACATCTGTAATCTAGCCACAGTGAGTCACTGCTAACATCATGAACAAATCATGGCTGGTCCGTGGTCAGAGCAGTTTATGGACCTTGTGTGAGCAGAACACGCATTCTCTCCTGGGATCTGAAAATGAGGATGGCCTATAAGGAAAGCCACATATGAGAGGACCCATAGAGTTTTGTCTTTAAAACATGCCCTTTTTTAAAAAGTTTATTTATTTATTTTGAGAGGGAGAGAGAAAGAATGAGTGGGGGAGGAACAGAGAGAGAGAGGGAGAGAGAAGAGAGGGAGAGAGAGAGAATCCCAAGCAGGCTCTGCATTGTCAGCGCAGAGCCTGATGTGGGGATTGGACTCACGAGATCATGATCTGAGCCAAAGTCAGACACTTAACTGACTGAGCCACCCAGGTGCCCCAAAACATTCCTATTATATTCTTGCCAATGGGAGTTCAAAGCCCTCTTCTTCTCCCCTTAAAGGAGATCAGGAAGACAAGAAAGGCTCATGTTCTAGAGACAAGGAGGCAAGAATTGTCAGAATGGGGCTGTTTGCAGGATCGGAACAGTGGCATAAATATTCTCTGATTTTTTTCTCCAATGGGTCTGAATTGATAGCACAAGTTGGAACCAACTGGATGGGGTTGGCATCCCAGTTCACAACTGAGCATTTGTCTTTGGATGAGCCGCTTAACCTCTCTGACCTCCTGTTGTCTCTGGGATCTATACCCACAGCCCAGGGCCCGTGTGTGAGGCCCCGTGGAGCTGCACTAACATATGTCCTGGTGCCTGACGCATAGTAGGTATTCACAGAACATATGTTTCTGCTCTTCCCTGCCTCTGTCCTCTCCAAAGAGAACTACGTGTCTTGGTCAGGATTAACCTATCAAGACAACTTTTCTGGAAGTTAGTTGAAGGGCAGATCCTGTAGGGGAACATGAATAGCTTTATAAATTGCCTTCAAAAGTCGCACCAAATCCTTTAGTCAGTTTTAAAGGAACTGTTTACCGCTGCATATGGCAGTCATTATTTGGAATAATAAACCCTCTGAGAATCTGAACATTCATGGGCCAACAGATGGGTCAACTTGCTTCGCAATTTAACAAAGTAATTTATTTCAATCACCGGGACAGGGCATGTGAAGATTACTAATTCAGTTCACAAGCAAAAGGAACAAACACCAATACGTGGCTGAATTGTGCAGCCATTATGGAAATGCACACCTGTTCAATTGGTTTTGAGACGGTCTTCATTTCGATTAGTCTTTCCTTTCCTTCGAAGGTGTGTATAAATTGCCGTGGATTCTTCTGCCGAAACTCATGTGCTAATTGGCGTCAGGATGAGATAAAGATCTCAGGGAAAATTTATACCACAGCGCAGGTAAAATTAAGGTCATCAAAGTCGGCGTTGGGAAGTAAAACAGGTGTATCAGAAGTATATTCTTATAATAATTGGGCAATGTGTTGTTCTTTCTTCTTGAAGCAGTCTGCCCAGGGTTTAATAGGGAAGGAAAAAAGCCAGGATCTTCCATCGTTCATCTTTGGATCTGCTTAAATCTTCCACATCTTGACCTCCTCTCTCTTTCTCCATCCATGCTTGCTTGGGCCAAAGGGAGCAAGGAATAGAAAAGGCGGTCAGAGAGTTTCTCAGGACATGTCTGTCTGTGCTCAGAAGTGGAATTCAAGGTGTTAAAAAGAACTGGAGTGGAATACCCCCGATCTTCTTATCTCTTCACCCCACACCCTCATACCGAATTGGACAGAACCTCCATGACGTTGTCAGGAAGCTTCCCACAGAAGATGGCGCTCACCATATGTTCGATTAGATTGTTAATGCTACAAGGATGGTTTCGTTGTCCTTTTTGAAAGGAAGATACTTTTCTTTCTTCTATATAGCCTTCCTCCACTTTGAGAACTGCAGTTATTAATTCAAAGTAAATGACTTCTCTCTTCCTCACCATCCCTCCCTGAATATTTATTTATTGCGTTGCCTTCTCTCTGCCAGAGGCCAGGCTGGCCACTGTGCTTTTAACCCTACATCATCCCTCAGACAGCGGGGAGATGGAGGAAGATACGGCAATTATCGTTCAGCGGAGAGATTGCTACAGTTGGAGGTGAGTGTGGGTTATGAGGGGACACCGAGCCAGAGCTATTAGAAGACCTTTCTTTCTTTCTTTCTTTCTTTCTTTCTTTCTTTCTTTCTTTCAAGTCTCCGTGCATATGAGGACAGTGAATAAATATCCCGGTAGGGCTGCAAAATTGCGATGTATCTTGCAAGTTTATACTTACCAAATTTTCAACACCCACACAAACTCAGGGACTGTACATATAAACTCCTTTAAAGGCAGCAAGTCTCAGTTTGAAAAATTCCACGGATCCAAGGTCTGGGCCAAGTGGCCCCCCCTTACCGCCGGGCCCACCTGGCCCTCGCTGTCCTGCCTTCTCAGCTCCCCTTAGCTCCATTTGGACGGCCTACCTCCCCACATCCCTGCCCGGCCTCTCCTGAGCACTTTAAGCTCAAAGTGTCTCAAACCCACATTTTCATCCTGTCCTCAGTCACCAAATCAGTATTTTTGTCTCCAGTGCCTCTTGAGGTAGCACCGCATTGTCATTCCCCTAGTGCTTTGGCCTTGTCATCGTTCCTGACACTCTGACCTGTTTTCAAGAACAGTTGGCTCTTCCTCTGCTGGTACCTCCAGCCCCACCTACCCTGTCCCTCCTCACTGCCCCTTGCCTCAGCTAGGGCCCTGGGGCCGTTCACCTGCATTTTCTCAGGCCTGGCCAGAGGCGTCTCCTCCTCCAGCCTCTCACCCACACGCTCCACCTCTCGCCCACCTGGCAGACTGTTCCTCCTGGTACCCAGGCCTCCCCCAGCTCCCTCTGGCCCACGGAATAAAATTGAAACTTGCCAGCCTGAGGATCAGCCCTTTCTAGAAGAGTCACTTCCCATTCCTCTCTCTTATCCTTCCCTTCACACACTTTAAGTGCACAATAAGCAAGAATGCTGGCTGTTCCTCAATTTCATCTTTGCTTTTCCACCTCTGAGTGTTTACGGATGCCGCTCCTCTGCGGGCGATCCACCACTGAAATTCTGCTTGTTGAAACTCTATCCTTCCTTTAAAGTTCACTTCAAATGCTTCAGGAAACCGTCCCCCCTCTCCCTGCCCCCCTTGAGCCAGATGCACGGTTCTGTCTTTTGAACACTAGTAGCTCTTTGATTCTTTTACTGTCTTATGGAACCTATCTTTTCCTGACTTGCATTCAGCTCAATCCCAGTCCACATACACTTAGCAAGTACCTGTTAGGAGCCAGAGACTGTGATATGTGCTGGGGGTAAGCAAGATAGATACAGAAGATCCCTTTCCGGGGCACCTGGTGGCTCAGTCAGTTAAGCAACTGACTCTTAATTTTGGTTCAGGTCATGATCTCCTGGTTCAAGATTTCGAGCCCTGTGTTGGACTCCACACTGACATCATGGAACCTGCTTGGAATTCTCTCTTTCTCTCTCTCTCTTTCTCTGCCCCTTCCTTGCTCTCTCTCTCTCTCTCTCTCTCTCAAAACAAATAAATAAACTTAAAAAAAGAAGATTCTTTTCTTCATGCAGTTTATAGTGTAATGGAGGAAGCTGACAGGTCAATAGTCAATTATAATAAGATGATCAAGTAAGATCGTATCCGATGGTAGTACAGAGATGGGCTGCTCACGTAGACTGTAGGAGAAGCAGGCCCAGAGTGGGGGAGGAAGAACCCACACACACAACCTTCAGTCATTTATATTTTAACTTATCTTTTCTGGGTGGACATGTTCTTGAGGGAACCTGGCTCATACTGCTGTATCCCCTGTAGGTCGGAGTATGATGCCTACACATAGGCAATGAAACAGTGTGGAAAGATTTTTTTTTTCCAAAATAACGTGTTAAGTCTCAAGTTTGCAGGAAGTTCCCTGGTGGAGAAATAAAAGCCTCAGGAGAAAAGTAAAATAGAGTAAAATGCAAAGAGGATTTCTGACAGTAAAGCTTGTACATAGTTCCAGAGCTTGAATTGGCCAATATGCTGTCTCCACGTGGAGAGCTGTCTTCATCATTTGTCCCATTTTACAGCTTTCACAAATAAAGGTACAGGCTTTGGAGCTGAGATCAGGAAAAAGCCTCTGAAGTCCAATGGCTTTGCAGCACCATTAGTCTCCTCCGGAAACTGCCAGGACCTTTAGTAGAATGATTTATGTAGAGCCCACCGTAGGGGTTGGATAAGCAAATGCTGAGCACCGAACGTGGTAGAGTTTGAGGGAAACCTCAATCTTATAATATGTTGGCTGGGATCTACAGACTGGCAAGCTGTTGGCCAAACCCTTTTCTTTTCCTTCTCGGGATTGGATGTGCGGTCCTCACCTCACTTGTGGTTCGTTTGGTCAGGCGACTGAGTTCTAGCCCATGGAATGGGAGCAGGCCTTGTGGCCACCACCTCTGCCTTCGGGCTCTGTCTCTTTGCTGCAAAGTGCCCTGTGGAAGATGCAGTCAGAGATGGAAACGGTTAGGGTCTTTGCATTTCCATGTGAAAGCATCCAGCTTGCTTTGCACGCCATGTTGGGCTGTTCGGTGAGCAAGAAGAAAATTTCCACCATGTCAAGCCACCGAGACTAGGGTTATTTGTTAGAGCAGCTGGTGTCACCCTAACTAATACAATCCACCCTCCACCGTGTTCAGGAAAGTGACGACAAAGAAGCAAAAGCATCCCTGACGGGCTCACTGAGAGACCAGACTTGCCTTGTGCTGGGTTCGTTGCTTTGTCTCTGAATGCCCTCGGCGGGACTCTGGAAGCTGTCGCTTTTAGATTTGTTCAATAGTATGTTTGAAGTTGTTCTGCACTAAATTAAAAAATCAGTAGTTTGAATGTGGATGCAAATTCCTAATAGCTTTAGCAACTGAAGAAAAATTTCCAGATGTTTCGCAAAGCACTAAAATACTGTACATTGTTTTCTTTTTCAATGGGAAATTATTCACAGGGCAATAAAAAGTTGTTTTTTCAGTAAACAGATTATGTTTCAGTCTGCGGTGTGAACACTTAAATGGAACGATGCAATATGCCGCTCTTTTAAAAGAGGGTTTTAAACATGTCAGTACAAACCTTTCAGCCCTCTGTCCCATAAATTCCACTTTTTAAAATGAAATCAACCTGAGCCTTGTGAAAGCTCACACTACTATATCAAAACCAGTGAAATCTGCCTGTTTATTGCCGCTGATGGAATGTGGCAAAGAAACATTCTTTTCACATGGGACAATTTCTTCAACTTTACACCAAGTGAAATTTAATTGCTTTCGCTTCCTGGAATCATTAGGCATTAGTCCCTCTGGAGGCGGAGCCAAAAGAAGAAGGTGAAAAATACGTCTGTGTTTAATACATCTCACCTTGGAATTTTTATCCTTCTTCCCTCCCTTACTGGTGATGTAGCAGGTTCCAGCCTGGGAAGGCACTTCAGACAAATTTAAGGAGGAGGGAAATTATAAAGGAAAAGAGGCAACAGGTGTCCTGTAATGACCAGTAGCCCCCGCAGAGGTAAATGGCATTCAAAGCAATTCCCGAGCATTGCTATCAGTCCAACACTTGGAAATTTCTGATTCTTTCAAGTTCATTTTTGGGGTGTGTTTTTCGTCTTCACACACAAAAAGGTAGTAAGTGCAGTACCAAGTCAGCAAAAAGAAGCACGGGCAAGCGTTTCTCTGGGCCGTGCTTGTATTCCCGGCCGGATGGTCAGAATTGGACGACACAAGTGCTGTGCAAGATTGGTATTTGTGTTGCAACAGATTGTCTCACTTTTCAGTGGGATTCATGGATCGTTTTCGAGTTAGTTATAACCTATCTATTAGAGTTCTTCATGGAGTTTTTGAATGAGTGTTGCGGTGAATACTTGACAGGAAGAAGGAGAAAGGGTGAAATTAAAGGCCTTTGATGAAGTGACCACCCTAAATGAAGGTGAGCATTCTCTTCACGGACAAGGGAAGACAGAGGGGAACGAGAGCTACTGGGAACTCAGGGCTTCCAGATCACTCTCCCTTCGTAGAGTGAGGCATACCTGTGTTACATGTTGTAAATGTCCCCATTTCTTAGAGCCCTCATCCCAAGATAACCTGCAAAGCACTCATTGTGGTCCTTGGAAGGACATGGTGAATAGATGTCTGAGATTTGAAGACCCTTCACTCTTGGGAGTCACCAAGGACGGGATACAGAGTTGAAAAATGTCCAAGGGGGAAAGCAGAGCAGGACTTTTTTGGGGAGAAAGGGGAAAAACAATTGTGAGAAGAGCAATTTCTTTACAGGCAGGAATTTCAATTTGCACACATGTTGGTTTCACAGTTCAATAGAACTGGATTCTGAGCGTCCTGGAAATCAGGTTTGTTTTTTGTCTTTGTTTTTTAAAACGATGGGCACCATTCATTCCTAATGGAGATCTATGAACTCTGTGTGTGTTGTGCGTATTTAGACAATGAAGAAAATAATTATTTCCTATTAAAGCGTTTTACAATGTGGATAATTTGGGGTGCCCGGGTGGTTGAGTCGGTTGAGTGTCCGACTTCAGCTCAGGTTATGATCTTACAGCTCATGAGTTCGAGCCCCACATCGGGCTCTGTCTGACAGCTCAGAGCCTGGAGCCTGCTTCGGATTCTGTCTCCCCCATCCCTAACCTGCCCCTCCCCCACTCACACTCTATCTCTCTCTCTCTGTCTCAAATATAAATAAACATTAAAAAAAATTAAATGTGGATAATTTGGGTGCAAAAAACCCCCAACTTGATTGAAGTCTCTATATTTCATTATGTTTGATTACTCAGACTTCCGGTTTACTTTGAAGGCATATTTTTCAGAATAAGAGGATAGAAGGTGTTTCATTTGATTGTTCATTAGCTTGATTTTAAGCTAATAAATATTTATTTTTTAAGTTTTTAAATTTATTTTGAGAGAGAGAGAGAGAGTGAGTGAGCATGAGCAAGGAAGAGACAGGGAGAGAAGGAGAGAGAGAATCCCAATCAGGCTCTATGCTGCCAATGTAGAGCCTGATGCAGGGCTCGAACTCACGAACATTGAGATCATGACCTTAGCTGAAACCAAGAGCCGGATACTTAACTAGCTGAGCCACCCAGGTTCCCCAAGCTTATAAATATTTAGATAGCTGGTTTTGGGGCCTCCATCTGTCCTGTTGAGCCAGGCCTCACAACTCTAAGGGGAGGGACCATCCTAAAGATCCTCAGCCTCTTCCTTTTCTCTCCCTTACATCCAGCAGAGAATAAAGATTTTCCCCCTCCAAAGCCCTCCCTGAATTTGCTTCAGGGGCTTCCACTCCAATGTAAAGTTTAGTTTAGGAGAAGTTTCTCCTTATTAAGAACTTTGTCCCACAAGGAAGGAATGCTTTCTGAGGGCCCATGTATAGTTTCTCTTCTAGGCTTTGGGGAGGTTATACTAGCCAAACAGATCCAGTCTCTGCTTTTATGAGGCTTAGTGGGGAGGCAGACATTTAAAACCAGATTAACTCAACAGCCACTTATCTACCATGTGGTCAGTGTGAGGAGGTCTGCCGAGGAAGGTTACAGAGTCTGTGAGGGTGCATGAGGCAGAACCTGGCAAGATTTCTTTATTGACTCTTTCTGCCAAGACTTGACAGTTGAGTAGGATTTGACTGGGAAAAACAGACATGAAGACTATTTGGGGCAGAGCTGTAGTTCAGGGAGGCTGGGAATGGGCAGCTGGTGGGGGAGGAGGCTGGGACAGGTGGTGGGGTGGGTGATAAACAGGCTGGTCATACACGTAGGGAAAGTAGAGTGGTGGGAAGTCAGTATGTAGTACAAAGGTTTGGAATGGGCCTTGCCAAAATCAAAGTTGCTTGCAAAGATTTGAACCTGTTCATCCTGGGGGGTTCCAAAAACATTTTTTTGTGTGTCACCTGGGCTGAATATCCTCTTGATGGGGCTGCAAGCAGAACTTTGTGGGCCATGGTAAGTCTTCACTAGTGATCTGAGAACAATGGGAAGACATCAGAGGGTTTTAAATAGAAGGGTGTCTTATCAAGTTTATCAAGTGCCACCAACAAAACTGTCATCTTGACCCAACAGAATTAGTAGCTCCCAATGTTGAGACTTAAAGGCTTTGCAAAGAATATTATAATGTGTGTGTGTGTGTGTGTGTGTGTGTGTGTGTGGTGTGTTTATGACAAGTCATGACTATTAATTTTTAGAAACTGTTTAAAAGGGGAAGGGGTTACCAATGTTTATAGCTGCCCTATCGACAATAGCCAAAGTGTGGAAAGAGCTGGAATGTCCATCGATGGATGAATGGATAAAGAAGATGTGGTATAGATATACAATGGAGTATTATTTGGCAATCAAAAAGAATGAACTTGCCATTTGCAACTACGTGGATGGAACTGGAGGGTATTATGCTAAGTGAAATTAGTCGGAGAAAGACAAATATCATATGACTTCACTCATACGAGGACTTTAAGAGACAAAACAGATGAACATAAGGGAAGGGAAGCAAAAATAATATAAAAACAGGGAGGGGGACAGACCATAAGAGACTCTTAAATATGGGTAACAGAGGGTTATTGGAGGGGTTGTGGGAGGGGGGATGAGCTAAATGGGTAAGGAGTATTAAGGAATCTACCCCCAAAATCATTGTTGCACTATATGCTAACTAACTTGGAGGTAAATTAAAAAATAAATAAATTTAAAAAAAAGGGAGAAGGGATTAGTGAAACATGAAGACATTTGATCTGCCTAATTGCTGTTCAGTCTAACAGCACACAGCTACACTAAAAGAGAACTGAACTCAGTATCTGACTTATAACTGTTTGGGACCAATTGATTTTTGCAGTAATCTCACTGCTAAAAAAATTGTGTTCTTAAAAGAAACTCATGGTGAGAGGAGCAGAAGCTAACGCTGACATATCAGTCTTTGATATGGAGGTACAGTAGGCAGACATGAATTTTCCCAGATTAAAAACAAATGTGTAATGGAAGTTGAAATATAAAGAATTTCTCCATTTATCTTCTTGACTAAAGGGAGAAAAAAGCATCATACACACTGTAGATCATTTGGGTTTTAGGCTGATGATTTGAAACATTTTTATAATAATTCAGTGGCTCTTTTTGAATATCCAGATGTTAATAATGGTTCCCTGCTATGTGATTAGGAATGAATCTGCCAAGGAAAAATGAAGCCTTCTCTCTTGGGGAAAGTTGAGTTACTTCTGTTATTTTCCCAGGCTTCCTGGGGAAGTCTATCAACATACGAATAAATGATGGGAATAGGAGTCTGGCTGGTCACCACGGAATTATCGGCCTTGTTTTTTGAGTTAGACCTTTATTATTTACACACTCAGTTTGAAATACGACAAATGTGGTAACCTTCCAATGATTTTATTCCTTGAAATCCAGCAGTCCTTATAGGTTTTGAGGTTGGAAAGCCTGTGCTATTTTAAGAAAAGTTTCTGTTGTCATTGCTTGTGAAAGCCATGACTGCTGCCTAAATTAAGAAAAAATATGAATAATATGAATAACAATGGGGGGGTTTCCTTTCATTAGGTTAAACTTTTTTGGGGGGAAGAAAAACATCATTTTCTTTTTAAAGAAAAGAAACATTTAGAAACTATAAACCTCTCTTAGAGACGTCTCTCAGAGTAACCAGCTTGGATAGTTTTTGTTTTATTGCTCTATGCCTGTTATGACACTTGCTTTAATTTTCTCCTTAGTATCGAAGGTACCTAAGGCATCTTCAGTCTAGAATCCCTTTCAGAATAATTGTGTTCGAGCATTACAATACTTCATGTGGTCTTCATCTACTTTTGCAATCTTCATGTATACTTAGGAATTGGAACATTTCTGTTAGAATACTTAAAAATGAAGATTTAAATAAAAAGGCCTCTAGATCAGAGGCTTTCAAGGCATGGTCCATGGACTGTTTCCTGGGAATCCACAAGATCAAAGTGTTCTCATACTGATAGTAAGATGTTATTTGCCTGTTTCACTGTCCTGGCGTCTACACTGAAGGTACAAAAACAATGGCGGGTCAGCTTGCCGGCTCCTTAGCATAAATCAAGGCCAGGCACCAAATTGTACTAGTGAGCATGTGTTCACCACCATGTACTTACAGAGCGAAAAAAGCCACTTTTACTTAGGAACACCCTTGATGAAGGTGTAAAAATTATTCATTGTATTAAAACCTGACCCTTAAGTGTACATCTTTTTAATGCTCTTTGTGACAACATGGGACATGAGCGTTAAGGCTTCTCCTGTACCTTGAAGTACAGTCGTCTCGAGGAAAGGTCTTGTGAGATACTCTGAGCCGGGAGCTGAACAGTCACTTCCTCCACGGAGTCCCCCTTTTACCCGCAAGAATAACACACACACTGAGGATATTTAGACTTGGCAGATGTAGTGGGTCTTTTTTATGAGAATAAACAAAATATGCTTTTTATGTCAAAGAAGTCACTGATTGTATGTATGGCTAATAATGAATGTAAGCTTTCAAGAGAAAATCGGAATTTTGGAAAACTTGTATTCAGCACCATGGGCTTGATAAATTCAGAATATTTAAAGACTTTTCTGATGACATCAGAGGTGATAGTAAAGCATGCAATACCTTAGATACTGTAATATTAAATGGGATAACATTTGGAAGAGTGAACCAACATTTCCCCAACAACCAACAGTCAATGTGAAGAAATCATGCATGGGTAAGAGAGTCACGTAAGGTGCAAAGTAGAAAATGGATTTTAATGTAACGAAGTATCAAAAGTTAATTTTTATGGTTTCAGACTCTATAGTATAACTAACCTTTAAGAAATTACCACTTGTTGAATGTTGGTGTAGTATCAAAGAAGAAGATCCACAATTATCTGATAAAATTACCAAAATGTTTTTTCCCTTTTAACCACTTAATCATGACGGTAGACAATCAAAACAATGTATCGCAGCAGAATGAAAGTAGCAGCAGATATGAGAATCCAGCTGTGCTAAGTTAGACAAAAAGAACAATTAGATCTGCAAAACTCTAAAATCATGCCATTCCTATTACTCAACTTAACTAAAAAATTAATTATGGGGCGCCCGGGTGACTCAGTCGGTTAAGCGTCTGGCTTCGGCTCAGGTCATGATCTCACGGTTCATGGATTTGACCCACGTCGGGCTCTGTGCTGACAGCTCGGAGCCTGGAGCCTGCTTCAGATTCTGTGTCTCCCTCTCTCTCTGCCCCTCCCTCACTTGCACTCTCTCTCTCAAAGATAAACAAACATAAAATTTTTTAAAAAATTTAATTGTGGTAAAATACATATAACATAAAATTTACAGTCATCACCATATTGAAGCGTATAGTTCAGGAATGCAGTGCATTCACATTATTGTGCAATCAATCCGTACAACTCTTTTCATCCTGCATCAGTAAAACCTTACCATTAAACAACAATTCCCCGTTTGCTCACTCCTCCCCAGCCCCTGGCAACCACCCTTCTACCTTTTGTCTCTATAAATTTGACTACTCTGGGTACCTCATATAAGTGGAATCACAGTATTTATTTTTTTATGACCGGCTTATTTCACTTAGTATGCATTTTTGTTCGTTTTGGGAGATTAAAAAATGCTATTTATGTTAACACGCCCTTATTGTTATTTTAACGAACGGTAAATACTTTACAATTCCCAGTTTTAAATTCTAATACAATCAGTACCGACAGATAAAAATTAGCTCTTTGCAATGCTCAGTAAATTTTTCAGAGTATAAAGGGGCCCTTAAGGCAGAATGTTTGAGAGCCACTGTTGTTCTAGATACATTGTGTCATGGAAAGCTTATCACTCTGTATGGTTCAGAGAGCCTGAGTCATTTCTCAACATCCTACAGCTAGCAGATGCCCGAACTCAGATGCCACCTCTTTCAGGAAGCTTCCCCAGAACTAAGTGCTCTCTCTTCTGCTCTCCAGGTGTCTTACACACGTTTTGATTGTGCCAGCAGGTGCACTACCGTGGTTTTAATTCTTTGTTTTTCTTCCCACCCTATGATGGCTATCGTGGCAGGAACTGTACGATGTTCACTTTGCATCTCTATTTATTCTGTATTTATATTAACTGAATACTTAGTAAGTGGATGGATGATGAAAGCCAGATGGTGGCCAACAAACTTTGAAAGTTACAGGTCAGCTGTATGTCCAAGTGCATGACGCGGAATTTTCAGGGGCTCTGAACTGAATATTGTTAATGGTTATTATAGAGTTTAATGGGTTTGAGAAGAAATACCTTTCATGTGGAACTTGTCATTTCATAGATTTCATTGTTCAGTATGAGCTTAACGTTAAATGTTAGGTAATTAATATTCTAGTGAGTACTTTGGAAAGGCACAAAATTGCGAAGGTGGCGCTCTAATGCGGAAATTTGAAAAATTTTGTCTTATTCCCAAATAGTATTACTTCTGATGAATGAGTTTTCTTGCTGTCCTCCTTTTGTACCTCTGCTGATTAGAAGAAATCTATTGGCTGAGATTCCTCGAAATCTTTATAACATGTGCAAATATGAATTAATACAGAATATAAGAATGTCATAGTATGGGGTTTGAAAGCCAGTGCTAGTATAGCTTAACAAATGTTTTTTAAAACCTCATCTTTTCTTCACAATGGCTTTATTTCTTACTTGTTGAAAACATGCTTTAAAGTCTTTCTCTTGATAGATGTTCTGTTTCTCTAAAGACATGGAACCACTGAGGAAAGTTTTTGAACTTGATTATAAAGAGTCTGTGTTAGAGATTAAAAACTCGTGGAATGACACATTAAACCCTCACACTCTTCATATGTTATTAGTAATAAACACAGTTAATACGTATAGATGCTGCCATGATAAAGAGATTTTCAGTGCTGTGAACATTGTTTTCTGATTTACTATGATTTGGGTATTTATTGATCTAGGACTATTTCCAGCCTGAAGTTATTAGGGTTTGGGGTCTAAATTAGGCAAGATATCAGAAGATCTTAAATTCCATAGGGAAGAGTGTCTGGGAAATGTGCCTTTTGCTGGTCTCTGAGGAGTAAAGCTTTTGATCTTCTGCATACTTGGTTTTGATTTACCTCCAAAGCCACGTTGACCACTTTGGCGCTCACGGCTACAGCGGAGTCTTTTAACTAGAGTGATAGGGCAGGCTTCAGTTCCCGTTGCATTCAGACCAGATGCAGGTCTTGTCTTCCCCTCCCCACTTGAAGAGTGTGGGGAGGATGCGTTATGAATAATGTCTTCCTCCTAGGGACCTGGTCCAGGGATCAGAATTTTTTGGAAGTGAGTTGGCCTGCTCTTTTATCTAACCCTGTTTAGCTCTGAAAATCACAGACTGTCTGAATTGAAAGGGAATCAAAGACAAAGCTACCCAACACGCCTCTTTCACGGTAAAGAAACTGGGAACTAGAGAGACTAAGTAATTTGCTCGGTCAGTTGTGAATTGGTGACTGAAACTCAGGTCCCTCATTAGAAGTTCGGTTTTCTTTCAGCTACCAGCTAATGGAGAATGTTCATGGACTTCTTGGAACGTAGTCCTGGAGTGTATAGTGAAGTGGGGTCAAGTCCACCCCAACTCCTCTCTCCCTCTCTCTCTCTCTCTCTCTCTCTCTCTGTCACACACACACATACACACACACACACACACACACACACACACACACAGCATTCCAGTCTCAGGTCCAACCCTCAGCAGCTGTGTGACCATACTCAGCTCACTTATGGAAACTTCGGCTCTAGGAGGTGATTGTCTCCGCAGAGATGCTCGTTCCTGCATGGGCTGTGGCGTGGATTCCATGAGACCATGTATGTGGAAGCCCTCTGTGAGCTGTAAAACGTGGATGAGCGTAATGTAGTGACAGTAACAGAAAGCCAAGCCCTGAAATGCTTTAGTGTGTGCACGGGTACAAGAAATCTCGCGAGGTGGTGGTGAATCCTGCCGTGTGTTCTCCTTTGCATAACTCACAACTCTGTAATTATAATATTGTTATAACCAAACAGGCAGTCCTCCCCCTTCCTCTCCTCATCCCTGGCAGCTTCTTAAGCCCAATTCTCAATTTCAGACCTTGCTGGAGGTCCCCGTGGGCCTTCGGTTTGTTATTTCAAAGCTATGATAAAAAGAGTTTAAAGGTATAGACATGTTTAAGAAAAATATACTTATTGCTCTGGGCCTTTTCATTCACTCTGTGATACCTGACAACCTTGTTATACTTGCTAGAGCTGTGGGCTGCGGGGTTTTCGGTGGGGTGGGGCAGCTGGGTTTTGACCCCTGCTCTGCTCTGTGTCCCTTTGGATCGCTGTGTAAAATAAGAAGGCCGGCTCAGAGGACCTCTTAAGGCCCTGTCTCAGCCAGCCCAGGCTGCCCTAACAAAATACCATAGACTGTGTGGCTTAAACAATGGGAATTTCTTTTCTTATAGTTCTGGAAGCTGGACGTGTGACACCAGGGTGCCAGCGTGGCTGGGTTCTGGTCAGAGTTCTCTTCCAGGTTCCCAGACGGTTGGCTTCTCTGCATCCACACACAGCAGAGAGAGAGAGAGAGAGAGAGAGAGAGAGCAGTTTGAAAAAAGAGTTTTGTTTTTGTTTTGTTTTGTAACCCCACTTTTTATTTCTTACACGAGTTAAGAGACAAAGGCATGCAAAATAATAACTATCCATGTTACAGGGCACACAATATAGAGAGAATTAATTTGGGACATCAGTAACAGAAAGGGAGAACAGAGCTTTCCGGGGCAGAGTGGGGGGAAGAGTTGGGGGGTGGTGACTTTGTACCCTACTGAAGTTAAGTTGGTATGAGCTCAAACCAGATTGTTACAAATTTAGGACGCTAAATGTAATCCCCATGGTAACTCTAAAGAAAGCATTTAACAGATACACACAACAAGAAATGAGAAGGGAATCGGGTTCACTGTAGAAAATCAACTTCATTCCCGAAAAAGCAGTAATGGAGAAAACGAGAGACAGCAAAAGGTAGAAAACATAAAGAAAACAAATAACAATATGGCAGAAGTTCTTCCTTATACTAATTACTTTAAAAGCAAAAGGATTAGACTTTCCAAACAAAAGACAAAACTTGGCCAAATGGATAACAGACAAATAAACAGAAAATGGCTCTTTTCTGGTAAGGGCACTCATACAATCATGAGAGGCCCGTCTTCACCGTCTCAAGTGAACATAATTTTCCCCCCGAAGCCTCACCTCCAGATACCATCACGCTGGGGGTTAGGAGTTTCAACATAATGAATTTTGGTGGGTGGCGGGGTGGGGGGGTGGTGGGAATGCAATTCAGTCCATAGCAGGCCTCTTCTAATCGAAAGGCTGGGAGTCAACATTACATGTGGAATGTAATGCTAAGTACTGAGAGATACCAGAAAATTCTTGGTACAGAAAATCCATAAAAGATCTAACTCCTAAGGAGAACATAGCCCATTTGGAAAGCAACTGTAGTACAAAGCCATATGAGGAACAAGGGCCTGCAGAAGTTCAGAAGAACGAGAGAGCACTTAAGGCTGGGAGAATTAGGATGGCTTCCTGGAGGAGGTGGCATCGAGTTGGATTTTGAAAGATAGCAAGATGTCAGTAAATGACGGTGGGTGTGGGGTAGGTGCCAAGTGACAAGCACAGAGATGGAACAGATGAGATGAGAGTTGGAGAACAGATGAGTCAACCTGCTGGCCTTGAGTTTAGTTGGAGATAGTCCCGGAAATACTGCTTCAACTCAGACAATCCTAAAAGCCAAGCTGAGAGTTTTGGAACCTATGTGATGCCTGGAGAACCTCTTTATTTTATTAACAATCAAAGTGGACTCTGGGGAAAAGTAACCCTACTGCAGAGATGGGACTGGCTGGGGCAGAGAAAAGATGGACAGAGAGACCAGTCTGGAGCCTATAGAGAAGTGGTAACTTCTCACTTTCTCTTAAACATCTAGGATGTCCGTTGCAAAAAACAAACAAACAAAACAAAAAAACCAAAAACAGCCTTGGACTTATTCACCACTGGAAGCTGCAACCGTCCTTCTGGTTTTGGCTTCTGCTTTAGGTAATCAGATTTATTTCCTCTTGTCAAGCATTCTACTCTGTTGACATAGTAGACAGAGGCTCTGGGTACATCCTGATAGGTGTCTGTAGCCAGGACAAGAAAAATGTTGTTTTTAGGAGCAACTGACACAGGGGAGGACTGGCATTTCACCGGTCCCTGCAAACCACTGCTTTGGCAGGACTGGACTGCCTTGCTTTGGCAGGACTGGAAGGAAAGCATGAAGAAGAACGTGCTCGACATACGTGACATCTTAGGAGCCGTCCTCTTGAAGGATAGATGACTTTTGGTCCAGTTTTCTGTATCCCTGACTCCTACAAGTTGAGGCAGGCAGTCTGTTTGCTTTTGTAATCCAAAATTCCTTCGGTTTCTCCTGCTCTTGAACCTGACTGTTTCCGGCCGCATGGCAGGGGCACCTGTGCCCTCCTGTCCAAGCCTCCTGATCTTATGTATAGGTCTATTTCCCATGGGTTCACACACAGCTCTCAGAGCCCCTTTTGGTGCCTGTTTCCTACAAAGGCACTGGAGAATGCTGATTCCTGGACACCGATTATTGGAGTTTCTGAAGATTTCAGAAGCTACCAGGCCTCCTTCAGCTCTCACTCTTACAGCCACTTTGTGGTCAGGGAGAAATGGGGAGAGGTGGTCCACGGTTTCCCCTCGGGGTCTTTGGTGTCTCTGGCTGGAGCTAAGAGCACAGACCTTCCTCCTTCCAGGCTGTTTACTTCCTGATAACAAACACGCGAACCCTCTGGTCCGCAAGATTTGCAGATGCGGCCGGACCCTGAATCGCAGAGCCCGAGTCCTGCCACAACGCACGCCAGCCCTTACAAGGTTTGCTTGTGCCCTGACTTGGTTGTGTAAGCTTAAAGCTGGCTGGGACAGCGGAGCAGGTGCCAGGGGCACCGACGGCAGCTGCTCCCTGGGTGTTAGGGGCTCTCTGGTGGGCCAAAGGGTGGCCCAGAACCGCATGTAGATCTGAGGCATCAGCCAGGAACGTTTTCATTTTCACAACCCCCCAGAGACAGGCTGGGTTTTCACGGTATCAAGACAGAGCTGGGGTTCTCAGAGGGACGAGCTCTGTGACAAGACTGTTGGCAGCTGAGTCCACTGGGTTCCTGGGGAGGGTAAGGGACAGCGATGCAGGACAGTTGTCCTGGTACACCTGTGCCAGACCTGCCACAGCACCACATACCGTATGGTCTCATCGTGACCTGTTTGGTCCTCCTGGGCATATCTGCCGCTGATTCCATCTGAGCTCATGCTGCGCTTCCTCAGTCATTACGACTTTTTATCATCCACTTTATTACCCACCTATTGACCTATCCCCTACTGACAGATATTTGGGTTGCTTTTAATCTCTTGCTGTTTTCACAGTGGTGCCATAAGTTATTTCTAACATACATCATTTCACAGATGAGCAAAGTACTTGTAAAGGGCGATACCTTTCTCGAAGCAGAATTGCTGGATCAACCAGTATATTCACTTAAACTTTAGGTAAATATTACCCAGTTGTTTTCTGTAGAGGCCACCCCTCTCTCCACTCGCACCAGAAATGTATGAGAGTTTCCATTATCTCACGCTCGTATCAACACATTCTATTTTCAAGCTTCTTGGTCTTGCCAAACTGACCCGTGAAAAAAATGTTTTCTCGTAATAGTTACAGTTTGTTTCCTACTATCCTGAAAGAGATTTTGCACCTTAAGAGAGCACCTACAAAAATCACGTACCACCCAGCCCTTTCTGAGTAGGCAGAGGACAGAAGGGAAAAATAATTCAGAAACCGAGGTCTCAACCAGCTGAAAGATCACTGTCATACGTTCCTTGAGGACGAGCACGTGCCTTTTTCCGTTTCATCTCCACTGGCGCACAAAACTCACCATAAATGTGTGTCAGGTTGAATTTGCGTCACTTTGGTGTAAGAGGGGAAGTCTTTTTCATATCTGCCCTTCAAAACTTTGATGTTTTCCTTTCAAGAGTTTGGAAGTGCTTTCCTGAAAAATTCAGTTCAAAGAGTTCAAGTTTCAATTCTTGTTAGAGTATTACCTCCTGAAGGCTCCCTTCAACAATAATGCCATTATTTCCCCGACTTTGTTGTTGTCTTTCCAGAATCATTGTGCACCCGTGAGGAAGGTGTTGGAACCACACGGCTCTGAGGGCATGGGGAGAAAACATTCTGTGAACCGTCTGGACTCCAAAGCTTGAAGAAAAGTTTCTCAACAGCCTGCATCTGCTACCAAAGTTTTCATGTTGCACGAGCCAGTATTAAACGTCAGTGAATTACAGCTTTTTGGTGCATTAACCTTAACTTTAAGACATTTACCAAAGGAGTTCTAATCACTGGAGCCCAGGGGAAACATTAGTATTATAATCTATACTGCAGCCCAGTATTGAAAACTTTATTAGCATGCGGGATGATATATCAAGATCTCTAAAAAAAATGAATCATTTTCGCAATTTGTCTTTGCAACCATTAAAACTTTCTATAAACATAGATCTATGCATCCAATAAAGAACATCCAATATGATGCTTTTTGTATGCTCAAATATTTCAAAATTTAGGATAACAGTGGTAGTGGCAATGAAACTGATATCTATGTTCCTTGTTCTGCACCCCCTTGGGCATAGAGAAATATCTGTTTTTAGCCACCAGGTTCCATGCTAGATGCCATGTAAAAAAAAGATTATGGATCGGATCTCATTGCCTCTCTTCTTCCCTTCCTGCTTCCTTGTCTTCTTTCCTCTCCTCAGGTAGATGCAGTCAAAAGCATATGTAGGTGTGCTTCTGGTTTTTCTAAGCCTTTGTACAAATACATTATTTTTTTCTGAAAACCTTTTCATTGGCAACAAACCCTAAGAAAGTAGGTGACTCCACAGCCCAGAAATAGTGGTTATAACACCACTTTCTTGTGCAAAAATCTTCTTTTCGCGTGTCCGAGTGCTCGATATTCTAACGTTAGGGTTTTTATCCATTTAGTTTATTTGTTAAATATTTTTTAATGTTTGTTTATTGTTGAGAGAGAGAAAGAGAGGGCGTGAGCAGGGGAGGGGCAGAAAGAGAGGGAGACACAGAATCCGAAGCAGGCTCCAGGCTCCGAGCTGTCAGCACAGAGCCCAATGGGGGGCTTGAACTTGACAACCGCGAGCTCATGACCTGAGCTGAAGTGGAACGCTTAACTGAATGAGCCACCCAGGCGCTCCTTGCCTTCCTTTGAATTACTAGCCTTGGCACTATGGCTTTAAACATGAAATGGACTGGCAGGGTCAGAGTCGTGTATTGGAGTGTCTGTTAATTTAGATGCTGTGTGATGTTGAAGCTGAACCACATGACACTGAGCCCGTCAGAATAGATGGTGTGTATATACTGACGAGCACATTGGATGCTTCATGTGGGGAAGACATGATCGTAAATGGGAATACAGCCAAATGAACATATAACACCGAAAGTTTGGCAATGCAAGGAACAGTTATCCGGGGCCAAGAGTGAGAAAACAGATGGGTACTCGGACTAGACCACCCAGGGGGGCCAGCCAAGGTGCTGCTCGTCACGGTGGTGTGGATGATTGTCCAGTCAACTCCCACCTCCTGCTCTCCTTGCGAAAGATCTTGGGTGAGAGAGGGTCCAGATACAGGAGGCAGAAGGTCATCAGTAGAGACACTCCAGTGGGGTCACCCTGAAGCTAACTTGTTCCCAGTTGAGATGACTTTCCGAGAGGTTGTTCGAGGAAATAATTTGGGCGTTTAGTTTACCTTGGAGAGATCTGAGGGCTTAGCTGAAGAGAGGAGCCAAATGCATTAAGATTAGATTCTGCTGAAGTGGCAGAAACCTCACCATAACAGTGGCCTAATAAAAACTCTATTATTATTCATATAAAAGATGAAGAGATGTGTCAATCTGGAGCTGATATCTTGTTCTACGATGTCAGGCACCCGGTCTCCTTCTACCTTGTTGAGCATGTGGCTTCTACCATGGGACACAAGGTGGTTGCTCAAGCCCCTGCCATCACATCTTTCCAGAAGCAGAGAAGGGGAGAAGGGAAAGAAGGGCATGCCCCCTCCCATTAAACACAGCTCTAGATGGTGCCCACAGCCCTCCCTGCAGTTGCACACCTATCCAGGATTACTCAGAATCCTGACATGTCCAGCCCCCAAATTAGAAGTTCTTCTTGTCGGGGCGCCTGGGTGGCTCAGTCAGTTAAGCATCTGACTTCGGCTCAGGTCATGATCTCGCAGTCTGTGAGTTCAAGCCCTGCATCAGGCTCTGTGCTGACAGCTCAGAGCCTGGAGCCTGTTTCAAATTCTTTGTCTCCCTCTCTCTCTGACCTTCCCCCGTTCATGCTGTCTCTCCCTGTCTCAAAAATAAATAAATGTTAAAAAAAAATTAAAAAAAAAAAAGTTCTTCTTGTCAAAGAACAAGGGGAGAAAGGATTTATTTTGTAGTATAGCCATCAGTCTTTGCCACTTGAGGGCAGACAAGAGGAAGGTCTTGAAGTTCTGTGAGTCGTTAGGGTTGGGCTTCCAGGGCTGGTCACTCCAGATCTGTAACTCGGGCATTACCAGGAACTGCTGTACGCTTGTGGGGTGAAGACAAGGTGGGGGCGAGTTGGAGAGGCAGCTCGTTTCCTGAGGCCCATGCCCATGTATACAAGCACTTGGATCCCACCATGGGATAGACCCACCATGTGGACCAGCGACATCTCCTGACACATGCCCCTCACAACAGCACTTCTGCAAAATGGTAGAAGGCCTGACTCAAAAGTTGGGGTTCTGAAATAATTTTGTGCAGTGTCACTTTATAGACATGAAGTGGGCCTCTTTACGGTGAGAAGTCTCAGGATCTTTAGTGTGGACGATAGCATATTGTGGAACTCCAAGGGTAGGATCGGGCCTGTGGTGTCCTCTCCCCCTCCACCAACAGTGCATCTCCAGGATCCTGGGGTGCCCACCCGTGGACTCAGAGACGCACAGGACAAGAGACTCTGCAGGTGAATCTCCTGGTGCTGTCTCTGGCAATGTGAGTCACAGCAGACTGGTGCTACATGAGGAGATTGGGGGAGGGGCAGCAAAGGGAGCGAAAGATGCCGAAGTTCAAGTTGAAAAAGGAAGAAGTGATTTGCAATCTGGATGAGACAGCAAAGGCATGGGGATTAAAGTGGAAACTCTCAAGTAGGACAGGTGTGACAAGAATTCTGATTGATCCTCCTCCCAGGATGGCAGAGAGAGAGGACCTGATTGTTATGACCCAAACGAAGATCAGCAGTGCATTCAAAGCAGTAGGAGAGGGGGCCCTCCATGTGTAACCTGCAGGCCGACCATGAGACAAGGATAGCTTGAGAAAGCCAGAGTGACATTAGACATGTCCTTCCACACGCCTTTTAGCTATTCTGGATAAAGGGCTCTTCACAGACGCTGCTTACAAGCCGAGCTTTAGCCCTCCAAAAATATGGAGAATTTTCTTTCCCTCAGATTTAAAACTTTTATTTTAGGGAAAACGTCCCCCTTTTCCTAAAAGGTGTAGGGAAAATAAACTTCCAGAGGAGGAGTCGGTGGTGGTGGTGTTCATATGCGATGGGGAAGTGGGAGTGGCCTTCCCCGTGTCCCCTCTTCTCTATGTGGGTTTCTCCACATTATCTGCTATGTGGAGACAAGTCTATGTCTTTGCAAACCCCATCTTTGAGGGGTGGAGAGACAGAGAAGGAGGGACAAGAAAAGGAGGGTGAGAAAATATCGTTTTTCTCTTGCAACATATATCCCTACCCCTTCACCGCCCCCCTGCTCTGTCACTTCTGGCTCTATCTTTCCACAATTACTGAAATTCGCTCATTTGATACAACCTTCTGGATGCCCCTTCTCCCTCTCCATTTATGGGGTTCCTTCTGTATTTTGACTTCACAACAGAAATCAGAGCTCGGCTACTGGCTTTTTTAGATGTTGAGAGCACACAGCCAGTGCTCCCCAGTGGAGCCTCGTCCATGGTCCAGGCTGGGGCTGGGGTGCACGTTCTGGGCTGTGATTGAGGATCAAATGGCGGGTCTGCTGGCAGGTGCTAGGTAGGGGAGGCTTGAAGTTCATGTGCATGCACAATCTCCCCGTTATCTTAAGCCTCCTTCAAGCTGCCTTTCATTTATTTTAACCTGATTTTACTGGAACAAATATGCTCAAAGATCGAGTTAGGGGTGGAGACAAAGTACTGCTAATTCTCCCTTCCCTCTGCCCATCAAGCTAACCAGTCACTTTGTGCAGCTCAGCAGAGCGGAACCGAAAATTCCTTACCCTTGTTTGTCTCCATATCCATTGGAATTTAAAATAGAGAGCGAAGGTAGTTTCTGAGAGAGCCTCTCCTTTCCATATTTGAAGATTAGCAGCACGGTGTGTATTTCTAGCAGGACTTGGTATGACCTAAGCGATGCTCCCAGCACTCCCCTAGAGGCACTATTCTGTGTGCAAGCCCATCTCACGTGGTATATGAGAACTTGTCCCCAGTGCTGCAGAAAACTAAGAGGGAAGAGTGAGAGAATCCACTCATGCATAATTGAAGTCTAGGCAGATATGTATTGGATTCATAAGCCTGAGTTATTGACAAAGAGAAGGGGGAAATAGCAGAATTGTCAGTGGCATTAATAATCTGTGCCAAAGGGTAGCAGCACCTACGTACTTCAGGAGGGCAATACAAAAGGCACACACGTCCAGCGGAGGAAGACATTCAGTAAGCTCTGGCCAGGGCAGCTCGAACAAATCTATACTGGATCCCCAGCCTGAAAAGCTCACACTGAGACTTGATAAATGTGCCACTTCATTTCTCTGAGTAGTGTATTCCATACGTGGCCAAACACTTCAACACTTCAGACCACATCCTTTCTGATTTTAGAATTTTTCCCAACAAGAGTGCGTTTTAAAACCTGAACTCTTGGATGCAGGAAGAAAACTTTTGTGGACAGACCAAGCAGAATGTTCAGCTGGCCGTGGCTTCGGGAAGGAAGACAATATAGGCATTTACAGGCTGGGCCTTCTGGAATCCTCGTTGAGAAGTGTTGGATGTGGGCTCCGGAGAGGTCTGCCCACCTCCCCATCCTTACACTGTGCTGCAGCCCCTTTCAAATCTCACACATGAACAGCAACAGAAAGCTTCTTTCTTTCCCTGAATGGGAGAAGTTAGCCTTAAGTTTTGTGCTTTGTATCGAGCGGGGCGCTTTATTTTTTTGATTTTTACTTTGGATCGTCCCAAATTAAGTATTTGGAAATCAACTGACATTCCGTACCCCACCCCCACCCATGCCTTTCTTGGCAGCAATTAATTTTTTGGTCTGGAATACTTCCAAAACCTATGGAGAACTAAGTTCCACGAGCCACTTGGTTTTCAATCATAAATGTCAGCTACATAAACAACGCGTGTAGCACTGTCTCACGTAACACAATTAAAAGATGTAAATACAGGGTCTTTCAGTCAAATCAACTGTGCAAATAAATACACTGTGGAATGTGTTATATATGTGCATCTTTAAGGTTATAAACACACACACATCTGTTTAAATCCTGTGTGTACGAAGTTTGCACACAAGTAAAAGTTGGTGATACTATTTTTTCTTTCTCACCCTGTTAAAACAAAAGTGCATTTGTGTGTCAAAAAATAGAGTGCAATCTAAAAATGATGTGTATTTCCACCGCGTGTTTTTATATAAAATGAAATTACCCATCGTACTTGGCATTTACGTGACTTACATTCCCCTTTGTCATGAGCAATATTCGCATTGGATTGTGTTTACACTGTACCTGCTGGGACCCAAGGGATTCAGGTAAGAGCCGACCTGGGATGTAAGCTCAGGTGTTCCCCTGCGGCAGCTCTGTGAAGCGGGCAGGGAAGCGACCGTCGAATGAGGTGAGCGGGGTTTCAATGACATGCAGGCCGGCTCTGCCTGCAAACATCAGCACATCTGTTCGGCCAGGCACCCTGTCATCTACATGGCAGCTGGGGGGCACGTAGAGGCCAACTTTCTGTCAGGAAGCTCAGCACATAAACTCAGAAACTGGGTGTAGAAGGAGGACGTTTTAATTCTCACATCTACTCCTTTAAAGTCAACACAGTTTGTGGGTTCCAGTTTCTATCATGCTGCAAAAATACCTCGTGCTGAAAAAGCACACTTTTTTAATGCTCGCAGAAGTTGAGAATTAGTAACCTTTCTAAATGAGCAGCAGCCACAACCACAAGCACATGGATGCTTGGGGCCCTCAGGTGCAAACGACCTCATGCACAAGAGCGAAGTGACGTCATGGATCTTGAGCTCTGGCTGCAACCGTCCAAACCCTCGCGGGGCTGACATTCATGGCCCTGAGGCCCAAGCACATTGGGTCTCTCACTCCTCAACAAAGGGAGAAATTTGGGCCAGTGTGCATTTTCTCAGAGTCGTGGAATGTCTCGTGAAGGTGGGCCATGTTGTAAGCTATTGACCTGGAAGACCCAGAGAGGCGACGATCTGCTCTAAGAGCTGGTTAGTAACAGGGTCAGGTATAGGATCTGGGCCTAGTCTGGTAATCTTGTGTTTTGTTTTTGGTTTTCCGGTAGTTTTATCTCAGGAAAAAAGACTGAGGAAAAACTACAGAGGGTTCCCATAAGCCCTCTCTTCCACCTACTCCCAATTTCCCCGATTTTTAAAATACCATCTTGTAACAGTGTGGAGGTTCCTCAAAAAATTAAAAATAGACCTACCCTGTGACCCAGCAACAGCACTGCTGGGAATTTACCCTAGGGATACAGGAGTGCTGATGCATAGGGGCACTTGTACCCCAATGTTCATAGCAGCACTTCCAACAACAGCCAAATTATGGAAAGAGCCTACATGTCCATCGACTGATGAATGGATAAAGAAATTGTGGTTTATATACACAATGGAGTACTACTTGGCAATGAGAAAGAATGAAATCTGGCCTTTTGTAGCAATGTGGATGGAACTGGAGAGGGTTATGCTAAGTGAAATAAGTCATACAGAGAAAGACAGATACCATATGTTTTCACTCTTATGTGGATCCTGAGAAACTTAACAGAAGACCATGGGGGAGGGGAAGGAAAAACAAAAGTTAGAGAGGGAGGGAGCCAAACCATAAGAGACTCTTAAAAACTGAGACTAAACTGAGGGTTGATGGGGGGTGAGAGCGAGGGGAAAGTGGGTGATGGGCATTGAAGAGGGCACCTGGTGGGAGGAGAACTGGGTGTTGTATGGAAACCAATTCGACAATAAATTTCATATTAAAAAATTTTTTTTTTAATTCTGAAAAAATAAATAAAAGTTAATCTTGGGGGAAAAAAACCATCTTGCATTAGTGTGGAACATTTGTTACGATGGTGAGTCAGTATTGATATGTTATTGTTAACTCAAGTCCGTAGTTTATATTAGGGTTCACTCTTTATGTTATACATTCTATGGATTTTGATAGAAGTATAGTCACCTGTATCTACCATTACGATATCATATAGAAGGGTTTCACTACCCTAAAGATGCCTTGTGCACCACCTATTCATCCTCCCCACCCCCTTCCTCAAACCCTGGCAACCACTAAACTCTGTCCATGATTTTGCCTTTTCCAACATTCATACAGTTTGAATCATACCACATGTAGCCTTTCAGATTGGCTTCTTTCACTCAGCAATATGCATTTAACGGTTCTCCATATCCTCTGGTGGCTTAAGAGCTCATCTCTCTTGGGGCACCTGGGTGGCTCAGTCGGTTAAGCATCCGACTTCGGCTCAGGTCATGATCTTGTGGTTCGTGAGTTCAAGCCCCACGTCGGGCTCTGTGCTGACAGCTCAGAGCCTGGAGCCTGCTTCGGATTCTGTGTCTCCCTCTCTCTCCGGCCTTCCCCCACTTGTGCTGTCTCTCTCTCTCTCTCTCTCTCTCTCTCTGTCTCTCAAAAATAAATAAATGTAAAAAAAAAAAAAAGAGCTCATTTCTCTTTAGTGTTGGATGATATTCCATTGTCTGGATGTACCCCAGTTTACCCATTTACCTCGGTTGCTTGCAAGTTTTGGCTACTCTGAATAAAGCTGCCATAACAGTAACATTTTTACTGTGGTACACTCCTTTCACATGGATTCGACCTCACATGTCAAGCCTTTGCAAGATGTATTCCTAAAAGTGATTGCGTTTGGCAATGTTTGGGTCCAATCACTTTCCAGCAGTTCCTGCCCTGTGTAAACCCTGTAAACCTCCAAAGCCCCTCTGTTTCAACTCTGAACATCTCTACTATGACATACCCATTCCAGCATTTGTTCCTTTATTCCCACCTCTTTATCCTATTTAGAAAAGGTTAGACCCTCAGGTCTGCCAATCTGAACCTTACTCACCCTTCTAGTCTCCATCACATCCTGCCTCTTCAATGAAGCATCCCCTCAACACAGAAAAGAACAGTCAGGGGGATGTGGTTTGAATCCTAGCTCCACTGACTTACTTAAGCGAGTTACTTCGTGGAGTTCAGTTTTCGCATCTGTAAAATGGGTCTATCAACATTGCAGATTGCTGCGCAGATCTATGTAAAGTGCCCAGAATACTTCCTGACACCTCAGTAAATGATGATGCTCTCCGTTTCCTCCTCTTCCTTATCATTGTTCTCATCACCTCCAAATGCAGAACTGATTTCTCCTCTGGATTCTTTGCTGTGTGTGTCCATGTCATGTCTCTAAACTAGAATGTGTGTGTGTGTGGGGGGGCGGGGGCGGTGTGGTACTCAACCCCTTTGACACGAACAGGGGCCAGGGGCAGGGTTTTCAAACTGCATTCCTTTTGATATTAAATTGGTGAGGTTACATAACAACAACCCCTGTGTTTGTGGAATCCTGGTCCGGCTAATCTCTAAACACCATTTTTGCTGGGGCTGCATGAAGGCACTCTTCTTGGGCATCCAAACTATTTTTGAAAGACTAAGGGGACAACCATCTTGGATGGGGAGTATATGAGAGTTTGCAGCTAGCGTTCTTTTATTCTCTTCCCTCCATTACTCAAGGCTAAGGATCCCTTTGGAGGACTACCCCTTGAATGACAATTGGAAGGTCTTCTTAGTGTGGAAAAATACTTCCTCCTTTTTATAGAAAAGGAGCCTCACAGGAATGGAATTATTTCACTTCTTGACCAGGAGTAAAAAAAAAAAAAAAAAAAAAAAGAAAGTAAGGTTGGGGGGAGGAGACTCTTTCTTAGGAGGTGGTGGGGGAGTGTTTAAATTCAAAGGACACTTTGACCTGATTTAACCTGGGTTTCCAGTTTAAACATGTTAACTCAAAACTGCTATGGTGTAGAGATTGGGTCTGGCCCCTGGTGTATTATTAAGATATTCATGGTAGATGTTGTATTAAGAACTGGTTATGCAAACAAGCCCACAGACTAAAACTCAGCTCAATTGAATAAAGCAATTGGCATGGCTTTTTGCTTATGGGACACCATTCTACCCTGGTCCTTCGTCGTTTCTGGTGAAACTGACATAGAGATGCCTAAGTATTGGTTTTGCCATTAAAACAAGTAGATACTTTACTGGCATTGCCATTTGCTTTTCTACTGGGGTAGCTATGACTAGGAGCACAGGTCAAGGTTAAGCTATTTGCCAAGAGCCTCCAACATCTCCCCTCCCCACACTCTGCCCCAAACCCCAAATTCAAAACCAAACCCAAATAACCTAAAGCCCTTCAGTCCTGTGCAGGAAGTTAATTGGAATCACCCAAGTGGGTTATTGTTCCTCCTTCACTCGTTTGCCACAAATCAGTTTGTTTTTATTTGCCTCCAAACCCCCATTAAATAGAATTTGTCTTGTAGCATACAAATCATTTCCCATGACCGAAATGCAGATCTGTCTCCTTTTCCTAGTAAAGAATCTGAGCTATGTTTCTTTTCAACAAATCCCTATTCCCCAACCTATATTGTACATCTCACTATGTTTTGTCTACTTGTCTTCTGATTCCAGCTGTGTCATTTTAGTCACCATGCCTTTGTGTCTCAGGACAAATATCATAGAGTAGGAGCAAAGTAAGGGTGCCGGTGATACACTATTAACCCAAACTTGGTTCTTGCAAGCCAGCATCCTTAACCAATGACCTACACCCCCTCACTGTTGACAGGAGCATTTTTTTTTCCTAATGCATATTTTAGTCTTGATTGACCATCAACCATATGGCATGATTGTCCTGTGGGTAAGTTTATTATTAACAGCTCACAGCTGGAGTTAGAATAACTACACATGGCTGTGACATTGCACTAATTGACCAAGACACGTCTGAGAACAAGATGCAGAACGTGGCCACTGCAAATTACTTCAAGCACAAATGGAGAGCTTAGTGGGAAACACCAATTTCAGATTAGAGGTTCTCTGTGAGAAGACCAAATTGGTCAGGGGAGAGGGGCTGGCTAGAGAGAAGAAAGGAGGTAGATGAGTCATGCAAAGACATTCTTCTGAGCCCCCATTAGGTCTTTATTCAAGTGAATTATTTTAAACAGCTTCCTGTTAATGAGAAAGAAGCAGCCACACTTAAAGGGGCATTAATCCTGAATTTTTAAGTGCTCAGACAATTAAATCACTAAATCCATTGGGTGCCTTCCGTCCATATTTCCCTGTCTAATCCTGCTGTCACAGGCAAGGCTGGGCAAGATTTGAGAACAGCATGTGCTGTGTTAGCTCCAACACTTAGCATTAGAGTCAAAGCTGAGTTTGGAGGGGACCCGGGGACTGTCTGCACCAGTGAGTGGGGTGACGGGGTGCAAGGACACTGGCCAGGGGTTGCACATGTGTTAACAGGCTACCACTGAGTCCTCTGGGGAAGGCTCCTGAAAATTATGAAATGTGAATAGGCTGTTTGTGCATCTCTCAGTAAATTTCTTTCTCAGATGTTTCCAGCCAGTGCGGCTCGATTGAGAAATGGCTGGGGGAGAACAGAGGATAAAGCCAATGAGCTCAGTGTCTTATAAATCAGCGGCACCGAGCTGAACTGAAACTGTCAAACTGTGGAAAAACCTGCTGCCATACAAGCTTGTGAGTCTTTTCAAAAACAAAACTGAACCCTTGTCTTGCTCTCTAGATGGGAGAGGGCTTAATTAAAGTTCATGGAGGAGTGAGGAGTGGAAAAAGAAATACGGTTTGCTAGGAAAATAAAAAAGAACCAACTCAAGGTAGTACATATGTAACATGTCCCAATTCTGATCTTGGCTCAGGCACAGAATTACAAGTGGGGTCGTGAAAAATAGCTAAGTGCTGTCATTAGTAAATCCTGCCAAGAGGTCCAATAATACTCTCTGCTCCAAAGCCAAACTAACTGAATAACCCTATAGTCACCAATGTCATCATCCCCACTGCATGGATGGGGAAACTGAGGCACAGAAAAGGTAAATACCTTGCCTAAGGTCATAAAGCTACTCAGAAGACTGGTCAACCAAGTTGGCACCAGAATCCCGCTCCCAACCACAATGGCACTGGTCTCTCTTTAGGGACACCGTAGATCTCAGGCTATAACCCGTGCTCTGGACAGTAGGCAGGTCCGATCCTGACAATTCTCATTCTAAGAAAGTCTTGCTCTGCCTTTTCATGCCTCAGATCTATCCAGATTCTGGAGTTGTGCCCCTGTTGCTTAATCGTTCCACACTTAAATGTGTCTGAGATTATGTTAGTGCTTTTTTTTTTTTTTTAAGTCTTTATAACCAACTGCTGAAAAACAGCTTTAAATTTGTAAGCGCTGGCATTAGGAGGACCCAGTTAGGTTTCCAATAGCAATTGTAAGTCTGCCAGATTGCATTGTCTCCGACGTGTGAAGGGGTCAGGGTCAACCCCTTGTGCACCAGAAAACAAGGCCTGTGCACCCGGCCTGAAGTTGTGTTACCGTTGCCGGGGAAACCATAATTGAATTTCCTGAATTATACACAGTGTGATAGAACGTTGAATAACCATATTTATTTGCCTTCTAGGCCCTGTGGCATCTGTTGTTTAGCTCACAAAGCTCCTATTGACTGAAAGAGGGGGCTGTCGATCCAGAAAGCTGTGATGGGTGCATGAGGCGGTGGGAGCTCCGAGACTCCTGGGTAGGGCCGAGATTTCTTCTCCAGTTCTGCAGTTGCCAGACAAACGGTCTGGTGCAGGGAATCCACCCATACAGCCTGAGGCCCTGGTGTGAAATCGATCCTCCTCTTCTCTGATGCTTTCGCTTCTCAACCTGGGGGAAGAGAGAGGCAGTGTAGGAAGGGGCAGTAAGGAAAAGGAGGGGTAGCGGGATGGAGGCAGAGGGGATGGAAAATTAGAGATAGGTGGTGGAGGAGGCTTGCGAGGCCACGGGTGAGCTCATCTGTGCTGGGGCCACTGCATGGGAGACAACGGCTGGGGACAGGGCGTGACTTAGGGACGGATATACAAGTGGAGGAGACACATTCCAGCCGTCAGAGGTTAACCACGTGGTCAGAGCTCTAGATATCTAAACATAATGTATAAGGCCTACAAGCAAAAAGCCGGGGGGATTAGAGGAAGGGTCCCTTAGCTTTGATGAGCACGCTGGAAAAAGATCTGTGAGTCTGATGACGTTTAAAATGGTTCTTGGGGCGCCTGGGTGGCGCAGTCGGTTAAGCGTCCGACTTCAGCCAGGTCACGATCTCGCGGTTCGTGGGTTCGAGCCCCGCGTCGGGCTCTGGGCTGATGGCTCGGAGCCTGGAGCCTGTTTCCGATTCTGTGTCTCCCTCTCTCTCTGCCCCTCCCCCGTTCATGCTCTGTCTCTCTCTGTCCCAAAAATAAATAAAAAACGTTGAAAAAAAAATTAAAAAAAAAATAAAATGGTTCTTAAAAGATGAGTAGGATTTCAGTGGGTGGTGGGCTTCTTGAACTCAGGGAACAGGATAGGTGAAAATCCACGTAAGGGGGTGTAAAACACTTACATGGATCCTGGGTAGTCTCTGAACCCGTCACCCCCCAGCCACCAGCTTCCCCCGCTACTCATTGCCACCACCGAGTTAGCCAACAAATGGTGACTTCTCTGGGCAGACGAACAGGGAGCAGAGGAGGGAGAAAGGTAAGAGAATCGGACTTGAAACATGGGACACAGAGGCTCAGAGCACCCCCCTTTAGCCACAGTACTGAGTCAGCCTGCTGAGGGTCACAGAGTTTTGCAGCCTGAACTGAAGTCTGGAAGTGTCTCCAAGTAGGAATCGTTTCTGGGGGTGCCCGGGGGCTTAGTGGGCTGAGTGACCGACTCTTGATTTCAGCTCAGGTGACTGTCTCATGGTTCCTGGGATTGAGCCCCAGGTTGGGCTGTGTGCTGACAGCACGGAACTTGCTTGGGATTCTCTCTCTCCCTCTTGCTCTGCCCCTCTCTCTCTCTCAAAATAAATCATTAAAAAAAACAAAAAGAAATAGTGTCTGACTGAAACAGTGAAGCTTTCTAAGCTGCCATGGTGTGGGGTGTGGAGTGATTTCTTCCCTGCTGCTGGCTTCACTTTGGTGTTTCAGTAAGGAGATAACAGTAGTCACACCTCCATTACGCCAGGCACGCCTCTTCAGACGCGCCAAATTATCTGTTTCCTCTGCCCTGCAGGAGAAGGCTTTTTAGAAATAGTTTCTTCCAAAATAACAAGGTGTAAAAGAAATGACTTTTCTCCCCCTACGTTTAAGTTTTTTAAAAGGAACGTTTCAAGCATTGATAGAAAGTAGAGAGCAGGGCACATGAGCCCGCAGGCTCCCATCATCCAGCTTCCGCCGCGAGGGCTGATGGGTTCATCCCTCCACAGGCCCGCTGCGTGCACATCCATGGCCCCTTGCCCCGTCCCCTGGATTATTCTGAAGCAAATACCAGACATCGTATCATTGCATCCATAGATACTCCAGTCCTATCTCGATTAACAGCAGCTTTTTAAAATATGTCATTACAACGTCGTTTCCATGCCTGAAAGTAACAATCCCTTAATAGGATCACATTTCCGGTCAGTGTTAAAATGTCCCCAGTTGACTCATAAACATTTATTTACTAATAAGCAGGACAAAGCCTTTACACCACATTTGGTTGTTGTGTCTCTTTTAATCTGTGGCTCCCCCTCACCCCTTTCCTCTTTGCAATTTGTTGAAGACACTAGGTGATTGGTGCTGTAGAGCTTGCCGCATTCTGGATTTTTCGACTCCTAATGAAATAACAAATCCAGGCCATGAGAATCAATGGTTGTAAAACCATCAGGTGAGAGGCCAGCAGGAACTTCGAAATGGATGTCCAGGTTGACATCAGACCAATCCTAACAGACCAATCCTAACATCTCACAATAACCTGAGGTTCCCATCACCTCCTGTGATGAATGCTTACCAAAAATTTCAACTGGAATCCCATTGATCCTTCAGCTCTACCAGTTTGTAGCAAATACAAGGGACAGAAAAATATGGAACAGCACACGATAGGGTTTTTTTTTTTAATTTCTATTTTGATGTAGCAAACATTTATTTAAAATTTATGTAATTACTCTGTAATTATCAGGCATTATAGTGTGATGTTTCTCCAAGGATTACTGAGGAGTAGGGTGTATTTATGCCTCACGACAGGAACTCAGATTGCTGTAATGTTTTGTTCTTTTGCTTGCCTTTGTACATTTTAATCCACTTCCTAAGGAGGGCTGACTGTACCGTAATGACTTTTGCCTGCCTCTGTGATCTTCCTGTCTTCCTCCACCCTAGCTCCTCTCCACGAGGTTCTTTCCGTTTCACTGCGGTCCGAGAAACCAAATATCAACTTCTTCAGAATTTATAAAATAAAAGTTCTAAGTGAAAGCTAAGTAAGGGCTCCTATTTGTAAATGCACAAATATTAGTGGATAGAGTTGAGTAATAATCATTAAGTTTTTCAGGTGTTTTTTTCCTCCTTAATTCTGGATAGCAGAAGCTTTGGGATAAATGAGATGTAACCAGTGTTCTATACTAGTCCCATGGGATAGAAAGCGTGATCACAGCACCCAACAACAAGCCACAGTGTGCATAGGAAAAATGGCAAAATTCCAAGTTGGAAAAACCCAGCACTGCACACATACATGAAAGTTTGATGAGAATGTCACCTGGATTAGGTCATTAAAGACAAGGAAATGTAACAGCCTTGCTGTCGACATTCCCTTCTTCTCAAAACACCCTCTTCTTTTGGGTTCCATGAGCTAACACTCTCCTAATTTTCTCCTACCTCTGGGGATTCTCCTCCGTCTTTTTCCTGGCTCATCTTCCATTTTACTGACTGTTAAATATTGGAAAAGTTCAAGGCTTGCTCCAGTGTCCTGTTCTTCCCATCCTACAGCCTCCGTCTGTGAGCTTGTCCATGCTTATGGTTTTAATTATTATCTATATGCTGATGACGCTGAAATCTATATATCCAGCCTAGGCTCTCCCCAGAGCTCCCAGCCATAAATCCATTTGCCTATTCAACATCTTGACTTGGCCATCTCACAGCACTTCAAACTCCACGTGGCCAAAAACTGAACTCATACCTTTTCCCTCAAACCCTCACCTCCCCCAGCATTCCTGCTCTCAATAAACAGCACCGCCAACCAAAGATGAGCAAGCAGACATTGGCAGCCATCCCTGACACCTCTTTCTCCCTCATTGCCGTATCCACTGCGTCAGTAAGGGTTGTTGATTCTCATTTCCAAATCTGTCCATGCCTCTTCATCCTCACGTTGCCACCATGGTCCAATTTCTCACACTTCCAGTCCTAGATTACTTCCAAAGTCTTCTATTCACACCATGTCTTCTCTGTGTTCAATCCGTTCCATAGCCACTGTTTTTCAAAATTGTACCAAATGTGCCGTTTATAAGTGTATCATCTCCCCGGTGCCTTTAGGATAGACTAAAATCCTTATCGTGGCTAACAAGGCCCTGGTGTCTGCCTCCTTCACCTTAATTTCCTCATTTCACGACCCCCTTCCCTGTTCTCTAGGATCCAGTCATACTGGTTCATAGGAGTTTGGGCCCCAGGACTTTTGCACAGGTAGTTGTCTCTGGTAGGATTGCTTTCTTCTCTTTTCCTTTTTTACCCAGTATACCCCTATGTGTCTTTCTGAATTCAGCTCTTTTAGAAAGTCTCTATTGGCTGCTGGTTTGTCTCCCCAGTGCCATGTTCACAATCCCTGTTCTTTATGATTGGAACAACCTCACAATTAAAGTAACAGAGGCCCAGACACATTATGCAACTTGCTTAGGGATCATACTTCCAGATAGTGGCTGTGCTAAAGCACACACTGAAACCCTCTCACTTTAACAGCGGCTGGGTCTGTTGTCAAGTATTAGAGGTCTGTGTCAGGTTTCAGCCTCTAAATGATGTGTAGAAGCTGGAATGAGTTGAGAGAAAAGGAATAAGCTAATTAAAGGGAAGGCAAGTAGGACCTCTGAAGAAAGGTTAAAGGAGACAGGACTGTTTAGTCTAGCCCGACGTAGAGACAGGGGAAACAAGGCAGATTTAAAGTTTTTTAAGTTCAGGAGGTAGAGATGGCAACAAAAATATTTGTTTGGGGGCGCCTGGGTGGCGCAGTCGGTTAAGCGTCCGACTTCAGCCAGGTCACGATCTCGCGGTCCGTGAGTTCGAGCCCCGCGTCAGGCTCTGGGCTGATGGCTCGGAGCCTGGAGCCTGTTTCCGATTCTGTGTCTCCCTCTCTCTCTGCCCCTCCCCCGTTCATGCTCTGTCTCTCTCTGTCCCAAAAATAAATAAAAACGTTGAAAAAAAAATTAAAAAAAAAATTTGTTTGAATGACCAGAGGGCATTAAAGATTACATTAGGCCGTACATCTCTGTAGCAAGAGAGGGCTTGGTTTAACAAAGGAAAAGGTGATCGGATTGGAACAAAATGGAGAGTTAGCCCCTCAGTGTCTTTTTGCGGAAATGGTTCAAAGCAGGATCAGTAAGCATCTAACTTACCTGGTGGTTTCAGGGTTGACCTACCTCAGGCAGGAAGCTGAACTGGCTGACCTCTGACCTCTGGAGGTTGTTTGGAATGAATGAAGGAAAGAATGAATGTGAAAGGGAGCCTCGCCTTCAGTCACAGGCTAGATCACGTCCCCAACCTGCCTGGGGTGGAAAAAGAAATACTGAGTGGCATATGTCCCCAAGGGCTCCTCAGCTGATCACACTCAGTTGGCCTTATCTGGATCCCAGGTGTTTCCATTTATCTCTGATAAACTGTCAGCCAAGAACCAGCTTTGTGGTGGGAGGTGGGGGGATGAGTGGAGGGGAGGGTGATACCCCAGATGTTTTCCGAGAAGATGGGAGAACGTTATTCTTCAGTACTAATGCATTTCGTCATCCCCTCTGCTTGCAGATGTTAAATTTGGGAACACTTCCAGGTTCCTTTTTCTCTCTTAAAATAAAATTAGTTGTGTATCTTAAACATCCAGGACCCAGTCATCCCCAGGGATGTATCTCTTTTGCATATGGATAAAGCTTTGGGAGTTCAAGAGGATTCTAAGGTTTACCGGCTGTGATCCTTCCAGTCTAAGGAATCCTGTGGGCTGCCTCGGCTGGAAAACAGGACAGATTACAATAATCAGAGGTGACATTTTCTGAATGCTTACTGTGTGCCATGTAAAATCAAATCCCATGGCAACACGGCCAGGGTGGTATTAAAATCCATTTTACAGATGGGTAAGTTGTCCCCGATGTGTGTTGTTTCCCCAAGTTCACAAAACTACTAAGCAGCAGAACCTGTTCAAACCCAGGACTGTGTGACTTCAAATAATAATTGCGACCATTTTAGAGCTTTCTTAGGGGCCCATCACTCATTAAATCCTACGTGTAGGTGCTGTTAGGTCCATTTTGCAGGTGAGGAAACTAAGGCATAGAGGAGTCCAGTGGTCAAGCTTGCACATCTAACAAGTGGCAGAATGGAGCGCCAAAGCAAACAACTTGGTTTTGGAATTTGTGTTCTTAACCATGACCCTGTCCTGATTTTCATCCCCTTTTTACACTCCATGGACTGTTAGGGTTGGCTGGATGCAATTTTTTCTCAAACTAGCTGATCTGAGCTTTCGATAGCTTGAGGTAGAACCTCCTCTCCCCGTGTCGTCTTATCTTTCCATTGATTTTCTGCTGCTTGAGCAGTGGCAGGCCCCCCACCCCGGGAGAGTGGCATTGGCTACAGGTGGCAAGGTGGTGGCTCCAGTTCAAGTCTCTCCCCCGGAGTTGGATGTTCCAGAAAGGACACTGTGTTCCGCGGAGCTGTCTCCCTGGCTCGGGCTTTGATCTGGGAAAGGGGGAGCCTCGCTGCAGAGCTGAAGCTGTCTCTCTGTTTATGTGAGTGTCCTTCCAGGACTCTGTCTGCATTTGGGGTGGAAACGCCCTGCCAACAACCACCCCCCCGCCCCCCGGCCCTCTGTGCAGCCAGCATACCTCCTGCCTTTTTGATGAGTCCTCTGCCCTGGATCGAGAGCATGTCTCGTAGTAGCTTGGAGACTACAAAAGTTTCCCTGGCAGCATGAATGATCTACCACAACGTGCTCTTGCCTTTCGGAGTTGCCCTCCAATTTTTCCAGGCCCGATTCTGTAAATCATTTCATCTCGCGCAAAGACCCAGCTGGGAGCGTTGGTGATCTCAAAGGGGAGGGTTATTTAAAGCTCCATTTAAGAATCTATCCTCCCTTCAACAGATTAACGCAGCTCAAATATGTGACCAAACGTGTTTTTCTGTGCATATGCCAATGCGCAGGTAGCTCTGGGGCCTTTGAGAGGAAGTAGGATGTGCCTCTACACCGGGCGACTTTGGAAAAAGTGACTTCTCTGTGTATTGACAACTAATTTATCATTGGAAGCACGTAAGGTTTTACTCTATGCAAGTGCTCATCGGGTGGCTGGTGGTGGAGGGCGGGATGAAGTGGGGAAAACTGAAATGTTTTGAAAGAGACAAGTAAGCCTCAAAAGGTCATTTAGACTGTCCTCTTGGCTTCTGTCATCCCAAGAAGATGGAAATCTATTGTGGTTTTCAAGGTAGATTAAGGTTAAATAGCTCACAGAATTGGAAGAGTGTTTGGGGTCACTATCTGAAGTCTTTTGCGTCATAATTTATCCTCACTTGCCTTTATTCCAACACTGAAAAAACTGGCTGAAGGCAGATTGTAACGGAGAAGGTCCAATAACCACGAGCTGGTGAATGTTCCGTCAGAGAGGAGGCTTCTTTAACATCTCTGATCTTCTGTCACCTGTTGACAAAACAGTTGCCCGCATGCAGGGACCATATGCTTTTGAAACGAACATTCCTGAATGTTGAATGTTAGAAGTTATCTTGCTGGTTTTTGGAGTAAAGGCAGGACTGCCTCCTGATAACTCACTTGGAATAGAAAACCAAACTTGCTTTTCAGAGTTAGAGCGCATGCAGTTCAGTGAAGCAATGAGTTTAACAAAAATGTAACAAAACATTTCTGTTGAAACTTTTTTCCTTAAGATAGGAAACTCCATCCAGCGACAATCCAGGAATGGAATTTTGTAAATTGTTTAGTAGAGTTATGATGACAAAAGCCTCTCACAAGATGATGTAAGCAGATGAGAGTGGGAGGGAGAAAGGAAGAGCTGATAACCTGTTCAGCATCACAAAAATGTTATTTTGTTTAAATCTCACAAAAGCTTCTCTCCTTTTCACAGATGAGGAAACAGACACTGAGAGATGTGAGAGCAAACCTTTCCAAGGTACAATTAGTCTGTGCCTGAGCTTGTAAAGTTTGAAAGCCGTGATTCCTTTACAAGCTCAGGCACAGATTATTTGAAGGTGCTCCTTCAATGCACCAGGCTGCCTCGCCTACTGCCTACGAGAAAGCATCGTGGAGGGCACCCCATCTGCCTCTTTGCAGTGACTCTCAGGGGTGAGACAGAGCTGCCTCATGACCAAGGCAATACTGTCACACCGGGGAGAGGAAGTAGGAAGTAGGAAGTAGGAGGTAGACAGGGACTTCCGTTAGGCTGTTCGGGGCCACTATTCCAGCTCAGCTGTTCTCTGGCTGCCTGACTTGGGGCAAATTACTGAAACTCTTTATATCGCAGTTAGACCCAATCTGTATAAAAAGGGAGTAATACTCCTGCCCAACTCATAGGGTTTTGTGAGTAATTAAATGAAATGGAAAATGCTTCACCCAGTGTCTGGAAAAAAAAATGCTCACCAAGTCTATATAGTTTCTGATTCTATTTGGAGCTTACATTACGTATAGTTATTAATTTCTTTATCATGAAACCACCCACAGTGAAACATGGAGATTCTTATGAAAGGCAAAAGTCAACGCTTGTGAGAGCGATTAGATATACCAAAGAAGCAGCAGAAAATCCTAGAGAGCATCATAAAATGGCTGGCCATACTTGTTTTCCAAGCAAAATAGAAATTCAAAATTAAGGAGCAAGGCTAGAACAAAGGTGAAAATTATAAGGAATTACAGGGAAGGCCAGTTCCCCGTAATAACCAGTAACCCAAGAGCCATTAAGGAGAAGGAACCAGACTAATGCTTTTGTTATAGGTAATTCCATCAGTGCCATTACCACCCGTGTAGTTTCTAAAAAGGCGAATTTAAAAAAAAGACTCAATTTTGTTAAAAATTAGGTGTAGTGTAGCCTCCAAAGTGAGCTATGAAATACTGCCCTAAGCCAGAAAAAATGTTAGCCATCTTGCAAGGGTATTCCTTAAATTAAAAAAAAAAAATTTTTTTTAATCTTTATTTATTTTTGAGAGAGAGACAGTGTGTGAGCAGGGGAGGAGCAGAGAGAGAGGGAGACACAAAATCTGAAGCAGGCTCCAGGCTGTGAGCTGTCAACACAGAGCCTGGCACAGGGCTCGAACTCACGAACCGTGAGATCATGACCTGAGCCGAAGTCGGAAACCTAACTGACTGAGTCACCCAGGTGCCCCATGGGTATTCTTTTAAAAAAAATTTTTTTTTTTTACATTTATTTATTTTTGAGAGACAGAGCACAAGTGGGGGAGGGGCAGAGAGAGAAGGAGACACAGAATCCGAAGCAGGCTCCAGGCTCTGAGCAAGCAGTCAGCACAGAGCCTGATGCGGGGCTCGAACCCATGAACCGTGAGATCATGACCTGAGCCAAAGTCGGACGCTCAACTGACTGAGCCACCCAGGTGCCCCTCCCTATGGGTATTCTCAAAAAAAAAAAATAAATAAAAATAAAATTAAATAAGTCAGTTTCTTCTTATTTATTTATTTTTACATTGGACATTTTGAATTTTCCATTATGTGAAGGGTCTAAAGTCTTTTGCCAAGAGCAATGAGATTTGTGGGTAGGAAAAAAAAGCTCACAAAACACCCCTTTGTCTATCAATTCCATTAATTTCTATACAATTAGAATACGTATTAGTTTTCCCTGCACCAATAGAAAACACGCTGGTGGGGGGAATCCATTCTGGATATGACAAAACAGGACTTTGTCAAACAACTCAGACAAGGTAAAATTTCTCCTTAAAACAGAAGCTTTTTTTTTTTTTCCTCCTAGATTTTCCTTAAGGGGGTTGAGCTTCTGATTATTCCCTCTACAACCCTGCATTTCGGGCCCATTTTCTTCTGCATTTCACCTTGGTGGTGATATCATCCCTCTCTGTATCAGGGGGAGGGAGGGATTAATGAAAATAAAGGTCAGCCCTTCCCTATCTCCTTTGGGGCCATGTCGTCTTAGTTTTGATCATTTCCCCCAAATTAAGATTTCTGTATAAACCCCTCATGTGTGTGTTTGGCTGGCAGTTTTATGGCTGACCAAATTTTGCACTGGCCAGTGTTCTGGTTGGCTGAATGTTTACACAGGCTGTTAATCAGATGGGGAGGGAGGAGTGGATGTGGGGACTGTCTGTGAGCCGGAGTGGTCCTGTTTGCTGTCGTGTGCAAGGGCCTGCACTTTGTTACTACAAATTACATAATGACATGTTACATTTCAAAGTGTATTTTTACTTCAGGGAAAATTAAACCAATAAACAAACAACTCTGGTGGAAAAAAAAAAAAAGGAAAAAAAATGAGATCCCTGGTTTCCAGATCTTCCTCTTCCAAAAGGTTCTTAATTAAATTGTAGCTATAAACAAATCTTTGTTTTATTGAAAAGAGAGCAATTGCATATAAAAGCTATTTTTGAAAATTAGGATTCGAGCGTTTGCTGGACTAGGGTCTGGCCCATGTTATGTGTTTTATGATCTGTCCAAAATGAAAAGGCAGGCTCGTGTAGTGATGGTAGGTTTTCTATTTTTGATTGCTAATCCTTCTCGAATGTTGCTCCTGCCCTGCTTGAAAGGAGTATGTAAACACAGGAATTCTCCTAGTTTTTCCAGGTACTGATTCAAGCAAAGCTGCTTAGCGTAAGGATGAACTTGTCCACTCTGGATTCTTGGTCACGCGGGAAATCAGGTGTATTCAGCAGCACACTATCTACATTTTAGCAACTTTGAAGCAGTTAAAAAAAAAAAAAATCAACCCCTCTAAATCAACTTCCAAGCCTTTCACTCACACCTACAAATTCAAGATGAGTTTTTTTTTTTTTTTCTGTAAGCTGTTGAAATCAGAATGTGCCCTGGATCCAAGGTTATGGTGATAGCCCTTCTGGGTAATAGTCATGTGCATACGTGGTTCAATTCTGCATTTATAGGTTCCCCACCGCCACCCCCACCCCGCCCCGCCCCGCTACCTGAAAGTAGCACGTTCCTATGAAACCCTTTATAAGCTGAAATGGCATAAAGCGAATAAGCAATTACCATTAATTTATATGAAAAATTTTTTGAGCATTCCCAGACCCAAAATATAACCTCTCTTAGGCTTTTCTGATACCTTGGGACACATCTTGCTAACTATACACAAAATAAATCAAGAGAAAGCACAGATGCTCACAGACACAGTTCAAAGCTGTGGCGGCTTGCTGCTGAGATGCTGAGTGTGCTTCTCAGGAAGGAGTTTGGTGGGACCGTTCTCGCTGCTGGGGGTGCACGCCGCCTCTGTTTCTAGCTCCCTGCAAAACCAGCACTGAATGCTATTTTTGCTCCCCTCCCGCCTTTTTTAAAAAATAAAAGTGAAAATCCTCTTTGGATTTTTTCAGTTAGTGACGACAGGTACTAATGTAGGTCTTTTGTTAAAGTAACGTAGTGTAATGTAAACTTTCGAAAAGTGGGGGGTACTTGCATGTGCTGGTTCCGACACTTTTTTTTCAGAATAAACTACGTTATCAAGAGAGAATGTGTCCTGTCTTTCCGCCGGTTATGTGGAGTACTGAGAATAAAGACACGTATTAAACTGCATGGTAAGTGAATTATTTCACCAAATCAATCTCGCCCACATCTGCTGTTATCTGAACCATCTGACCCGGAATTCACTGGGTTTGTTCAGGTGTTTGGCTGCTGCTAGGAATTGCCACAGCCCGGTCAGTGGCTGCATGAATTGTCCCTTTTATATTTTAACCATATTCCACGAGGCTTACATTTCTTAGGCGAAATTACGATGTGATTTAGGACAATTTATCAGTACAATCCACATGAGAAATCACAAGAGCAGCTGAGAAGAACTGTCTACATCTTCCTATTGAGTTTGTTTATTCTTAAACTCAGGATGTTTAAAAAGAGAACTTTTCTCCTCAAATCTTAGAGACAATAATGGGGTTTTGAACCTTACAATTAAAATTTCAGATTTTTCAGTGACTGAAAAAACTTAAGAAGAAGAAAGGATAGCAAAATAAAGGGCAGATACATAGTGTAGGTTTTTGTTTTTGTTTTTTTTTGATAAAAGGAAACCATTTTAGGCTATGCTATTTGGTAACAGTAGCCATGTAAATGCGCGGCACCCTGTTTTATTTTGTGGCCAAAAAAATACACTTTCCTCTGTCTCATCTTGGATCCTTGACAGTTCCATGTGAATAATCAATTTAGATTAATACTTATGAAGGTTCTCAACCCCTGAACCAGACCGACCATCGGCCATTCAAGTAGTTTTGTTTTTGACTTCAGGCGTCTTAGCTCGAGGACTGCTGTCTGGGGGCATTCTACTGGGGTTTGGCCTTGACTTTAGAGCTGCAGAAAAGACCAGATTTTTCACTACTGTCACCAAACAGCCAAGGGAAGTGAAGAGTCAGATATTAATCCAGGGCTTTCATCCTGTGAATGACTAATCCAGTAAGAAAGAAGATTTTGAACCAAGCAGTAATCTATCAATGGACCAATAATCCACAGTGTGCCTGTGAATGGGTTAGATGCTTTCATCTTGGTTTTTGGCTTAGCTAGCATTTGACGTGGTAGATGGGAGGGAAAGTCACATCATAGCTTGTTGAATGAATGAGTGAAAATGGGTAATGTAACAATAATAATAATAATGAGGTCCTTTCCTCTCATTTTTTGTTAGGACGCCATTAATTTACCCATGGTGACAACTACTCTCTTCTGCCTATTTTGCCTTCCATGTCATGGTTTGCATCAAGGCTCCAGGGGAAGCTCACCATCAGCACCACAGATACCCTGCACAAAGCCAGACACGGGAAAGAGAGAGGCTTAAGGTAGAAGGAAGGGTGAAAGTTCAACTTTCAGATGGCAGTTCGGCTGTAGACAACAGAATGAGAAAGTGGTGGCCATGTTGTTTCTTTCACCTTCAACTTTGAATTTAAGTCCTGAAATGTATCTGCTTCTGTTTCTATCAATCTGTCTCTGGATCACTGATCATCCATCCACCTATCTATCTATCATTTATCTCTTTCTCTCTCTCTCTAACAAATCTATCACCTGTCATTTATCAATCATCTATCTATCATCTATCAGCTATTTCCTATTTTTCTATCTATTCCTTCATTTCTCTCCCTTTCTCCTTTTTTCCTTTTCAAAAATAAAACTGGTACTAATGCAGAAGTCTGAAATTAGACCTTAAAAGCTATCACTACTCTTATTTTCAAGGGGTGGAGTTTTTTCTAACTTGTCTGGCTTTAACTTTCCTATTCTCTTCTGATATTTGTCCTTATTGCCACATGTCAGAGAACCTCTTTGAAAATTCTTCTGTTTAATGGGGTTCAGGGAAATAAAAATCTACTTTAAAAAAGATAAAATGAAGCTGATATGGACTTGGTAAGTAATTTCTGTGGAGGTCCATTTTCATATGCATGCAAATCTGTCTAAATGTTGTTTCAAATTTTAAATCATGTGCACATAAAACTCATAAAACTCACTTATGTGTTTTTAAATGCTGTTTAAAATTTTAAAGTATATACACACACACAGAGCTTAACATGCATTATAATAGCATGCAACCTGAAAAATAAGTTTGAAAACTGAACTGGCTTTGCAATGCAGCAATAGACTAATCAAGTATCATTTTATATAATGTATATGCCTCTGAGTGCAGCATGCAAATATGCTATTTAGAATATTTTCCTGATTGAATGAACAAGCCCACAGGTTCACCGTTTTATATTTGTTCTCTTAAAAACATGAAACTCATTTTGAAAATGCTGGTTTAAATGGGCGTTATTAAGTCTTTATCAGTTCTGAGCATTTCAGCCTTTTGCATCCAGAAATTTCTCAATCTGACAGAATAAGAAATGCATTTACATGGCCTAAGCTCTTAAATTGTCCCTTTCAATTAATGCCCCATCATGGAGCAATCTGGAAACCATTACTCAGTAACTCTTCATTATAATTGCTTGCAGCTGAGTATCCAGCCCTTGGTAATATAAGAATAAAAGAAAACTCAGTTAGTAACAAGTGCAATTGATTCCATTCAGAATTCCCCTGGTGCTTTGCCATGTTTGGCCTGCTTGAGAGGAAACACGAGGGTTTGGATTTTTTTTTTTTTCCTTTTGGGGCCAGGAAATGAATTGGCAGACATAAGATGGTTTGTGTGGGGCTTGCCTTCATTTTTCAGCTGGTCCTAGTTAAAAATGAGACGATGGGGCTCCTGCTTTCTCCCCCACTGGCTACATTTTTTGTTGTTGTTGTTGGGGTTTTTTTGTTGTTGTTTTTTTAAGAGGGCTTTTCTGGTAATAGATAAGACTACAGAACGTCAATTTGCTGCAAACTAACAGCATCCAGAAACTGTCACCTTCCGTGGCCACAGCCGATCTTGGGTCTTATTTCTCCTAAGGAGGGGGTTTTAGAATTTGATTCACTCCTACCTTGATCTTGCCTTTATGACAGCAAAGTCCCTGGTGCATTTTGTACAGGTGGGGAGTGTTTATGTGTTTGGAGGCTATCCATCACCAACTCCAGAAACGTAAAGATCTAAAATTATGATAGATGAAAATGTGAAAATGTGATATGGTAAATTCACCACCACCACCCCCCTCCCCCGCCACAACCCCTCATTCTCTGTGTAAATCAGGAACTTGGCTTTTAAAAATGGTGGAGGGAAATATTCTTATCACTCATTCCCCTCAGAGACCACGCAGCTCAGCACTGACACCACACTGGCACCTAGCACCCGTGTCCCACTGCCCTCAGCACCAGTGACCATGGGGACAGTCAGTTCATAACATCCTACCTCCCTTCTCCCCTATAGATGATTGAGGCCAGGGGACAAACGTGCCCTACTTCATGAATTTAATTTATGTAAATTATAAAATACATTTTATTACAAAAAATTGATGCTCGGCATAGAAAAGTAGAACCCAATAAACTAACTGCTCTTAGTTAATTTCCATTCTTTGGTTTCATAATAATAGGGGGAAAAAGGTCTCTATGAAGTTAAATGGCATTTCATTTTGATTTGCTGTAGAAAGAAACTTGTAAAATCTTCCATGACTAGGGAAAATTGCTATAAATATTTTAGTGTCTTTCTTGTATTTTTTTCTATGCGTTTATTTTTTTAAGGGGAGGTTGGTTTTTTTACATGGGTGTAATGATTCTGTGTTTTCTATCCTGTTGTAAACTTAAAAAAAAATCTGTTATTGTTATTACTAATTACAAATTTGGAAAGCCTACATGGTGGGGGTGGGGGGGGGCGTTAAACTAGAGACAAGCACTTTCATAGTGACCTCAAGCAAAAAGAACAAAAGTAAGAGCAGAATTCTCCCTGACCTTTAGAGGATAAAGGATCTCAAATTCACAGAACCAGGAATGCCAACTTTCCCAGACTCTCAAGCTCCACCGTGATTAGAAGGAACTGCAAACAAGCCTTCAGGGAGAACGTTTTTTCCATTGAGAATTAAATAAAAATGAATACTCAGAGGCAGGTTTCATGAGGGCGGGGAGAATTGGATTATTTTGTGTGTGCCTGATTTCACATTTCCCTAAGAGACATAAGACAATCAACTGAGTATCTTGAATTTATGATAATTAAACATCATCAATTTCTCTGGTAGTATTTAAAATTTTTCTCTAGTTCCATTTCCTTTATTTTTTATTTTTTTACCGTTTATTTATTTTTGAGAGACAGAGAGAGACAGAGCACGAACAGGAGAGGGGCAGAGAAAGGGAGGCACAGAATCCGAAGCAGGCTCCAGGCTCTGAGCTGTCAGCACAGGGCCTGATGTGAGGCTCGAACCCACAAACTGTGAGATCATGCCCTCTCGGATGCTTCACCGACTGAGCCACCCAGGGGCCCCTCTCTCGTTCCATTTCTTTAGTAAGAAATGTGGCCTATTAAAAACTGGATTCATTGAGGCAAACCATAAGAGACTCTTAAATACAGAGAACAAACTGAGGGTTAATGGGGGGGGGGAGGAGAAAATGGGGGATGGGCATTGAGGAGGGCATTTGTTGGGAAGAGCCCTGGGTGTTGTATGTAAGCGATGAAGCATAGGAATCTACTCCTGAAGCCAAGAGCACCCTGTATACACTGTATGTTAGCTAACTTGACAATAAACTATATTTAAAAAAAAAAAAATCTGTAATTTTGTGGATAAAAAATACGTGATAATGAAATCAGCTGATGTCCAATGACTTTGTGCAGTGACTGTGAATTCAGGTCAACTACTTATATTAATGGTTCCTGACCTAGGAGGGTGTTGGTAGGATGGGGGTATAGTCCATTTCCAAAGAAGACGTGTCTAGTAGCTTATGCTTCTATGTTTGAAATAATCAATCCCCAAAGTCCAGACTTCATACACTGGTCTGGCCCAGAGCTCCAGCCAAATTGGCGTATAGCTACTCGCTTGTCTACCGATTTTTACTGGTGAAAGTCTTATACCTCTTTCATGGGAACTGGTCACGGATAGGTTCTGTTCCTTCATAAACCAGACAGCCCTGTCTGCTCCATTCTCGAGACTGTTTACAGGACTTTGGCTTTGTTTCAGGTTTTCAGCACCTTTATTCAAATCCTCTCTCCCTTCCCTGCGGAGGTAGTATTTAAGCAATTCTCCCTTTTCCAATCAATCAGCAGATCTTTTTTGAGGTCTAATTGAGTGGAATATTCCACCCCTGCCCAAGGCTGCTAATTAGTACTATTTGTGGCCTGGCTTCCCCAGACCAAAATCTTGGATGTAATCCACTCCCCTCCCCCACACTTTTTATTTTAAACTGTGGTAAAATGCACGTAACATAAAATTACCATTTTAATCATTTTTAAGTGTATAGGTCAGTGGCATTAACTACATTCATGTTGCCTCATGGCTTGTTACGATCTTCTCTTTTCAGTGAAAATGATATCTAGTAATGTTGAGTGATTTAAAATGCTGAGAAAAGATCATATTTTGTTTTTAGAGGAGGTGAAACACAAAAAGGCCTGTACTCCCACTACTTACTGTAGAATGAATTTATTTTGCTTATCTGTATTTCCTGTGATAAGTTTTACAGTCAAATACTCTACCAAATCTAATGGTAAATTCTGAATGTGGATTGTTTTATTTTGCACATAGACATCCTACGACCTGAAATTGTACCAGAGGACAAGAGGAGAATATTAACAATAGCTGGCTCTCCATTGCTTGTGGAAGGGTAAACTTGTAGAGGTTGCAAACCTGAGGCTCCATGGGCATCCACCATCGGGTGTGTTTGGTTAAGCCAGCTAAGCGTTTTTAAAAGTATAAATTGTTTTTCATCATTGCAGAATTAGGATAATTCATATAGAAATATTTATTCCCAGTTTTTCTTACAACTTGGTAGGTCTGGCAACATGGGCACACGTTGGGCCTGGCAGCCATCAACAGGAACCAGGGGGTGGTGACCCCTTCAGATAAAGCAGGTGCTCTTTGTTTTGCCCCGGGTCCACACAGTCAGTTTCACTCTTTATTACTTTGTTGAAACCCTCACCTCCCACCCCCCCCAACTTTCGGGTGTGACCTCTACCATATTGTAGAGCTTCTTTAAATTCCCTAATTGCCCTCTTTGTCATCACTGATGACAAAACTCTCCTTAACGCTGCTTTACAGGCATTTGGGTATTTACTATAAACTAAGACCTTCATGATCAACTTGGAATAAGATGTCTGTCAGGAGAGAAAATTAAGGAAGGTCTGGAGGAGGCCTCTCTTTAGTCCCTGAAAGAAGGAGACAGCTTCTTTTATTTCCTGTATCTTCTCATTGACCTTGAAGATAATAATCCCTGAAGGAACATGAGATGGGAGGCCAGGAGGCAAAAGAACGGGGCAAATCAAGAAGATGAACAAATCCTCAAATGGATCTTGAGCAGTTGAAGTGCACAGAGTGCTGTAATAATGTCCTAAAGAGTCTTTCCAAGGGCTTGAGTAGCACTGGGCGTTGTAATCCACAGGCCACAGAAAATGGTGCGAATGCTTTGTTCCCAAGGGGACTGTAGGCCTCTAGTGAGGTCTCTCACCAAAGCAATGAAATATTTCTGAGGTAGGCTGAAGGCTGTGGACCCTCAGATCTCTAGTCTCTTCTGGGATCCAGCTTATGTTTAGGGATAAGGAGGGAACCCACATAAGGTGGTCCTTCTCAGGAGTGAAGAATGGAAACTGGGTCTAAGGGGGGAAAACACAGCTCTTTCCTTGACCCACCTCCATTCCCTTGGTCTTTGCTGTGTAATTTGGGAGGAAGAGGTGATTGCATCTGTGCGTTCTCCCAGCCTCCAGATTCCTTCCCTCCATGGGGTTCCCAAATCCGGTTTGTATTGGCACATCTGGTTGAATGAGGACCAAATCAAATCTAAAAAATCTTTCTCAGTGTTAAAGGTCTCCAGCCTTTAGTGTCCATAAAAGCAAACAAGATAAAGTTACACTAAAAATAGGAACAGTAGAGAAAAAGCCCTTCCAGCATTTACCATAAAAATCAAATGACTCCCAGGACCTCAGTGACTATTAACTCCCGGGCTCCTTGCATCGCACAGAGCCATTGCTACTAAAGAGTCTTTCTTACAGTTCTTCAGAAGTTTTGTTGTCTGTGCTCCCTGTGCATCCGGGAAGGTGCCACCTGGACCCACCGTATAAATGCTGCTGACATCTCGCAGTTGCTGACAAATGAGATGACACAAAAAATTGCTTTGTCTAGCACAGCAAAATCAAGCTCCTCAGATAAGCCTCCCTTTGACACTGGAGACCAGGGAAAGAAAGAATAATGAGCAAGTGATTTCGTAGGTTCGTAGCAAAAGGCCAGCCCCAGCTGTGTACGAAGGAGGTGATAAAACATTGTGGGCTACCAGTTACTTCTCTGAGCTTCTCACAGCCAACACCTAACTTCCTGTCATGTCTGCTTAATTGTTTCAAATTTATGCACACGTATCAATAGTAACAAAGGAGCCGTGTGATCTCTTTCCTTTCCTCTCTTAGAAGACTCTCCCCAAGGGCAGGCCCAGGATTCTCCTTATGAAGATATCTGAAAATCAGGAATGAGAGAGGCTACAGACAGCAGGTCAGCCATGACTCCTTCCTATCTCCATCTTCCATCCGTGAGAGAATGTCCACAGGCTGTAAAAGCCAGGGTGGCAGGGGCGGCTGGGGAATCCGCCAACCCTCCTTCCTCTTCCTCCTGGACTTACACGGACAACTGCATTTCTAGCCTCCTTTGCAAATGGGTAGCTGCGTACCCGGGCTCAGGCCAGAATAACGTGAGTGGCAGTGATTTGTTCCACCTCCAGGCTGAGCCTATGAAACCTCTCATGGGAGGTTACCCATGCTCACTGCCCCTTCGGCCCTTTGGGGCGGAAATTACTTTTAGGACAATGTTGGCAGTTCCCTAACGACGATGCTGAGCCCCACGATGGAAAGAGTCCGAGTCCCTGAATCCTCTTATGGAGGGGACACTTCTGGTGAGGAACAATTTCATTGGGCTGTGACATGAGTGAGAAATATATTTGTCGCACCATTGAGATTTCTGGGTTCTTCTAACGTACCAGTTAGCATTACTTTAAAAAAAAAAAAACAAAAACAGACATTCGGAATTCTTCTGAATGAAGCTGATAAGGAAATAAGGCCTAGGAGAAGTCTGTAGGAAGTCGAGAATGGTGCTTATCATTAGTGTAGATCAACACAAGAGGAGCAGAATAATATCTAGTGTGGGTCAATCAGAGTCCATCTCATATCCCCCAAACGTGAAATCCTTGCCACTTGGAGATATTGACATCTCTCCAGGCAATCGGGAGCCAACCATGCTTGTGGATGGGCCCTTGGGAAATATCAGAACTTAAGACAATGAAATTCATGGAAAAGCTTATAACTGGCACGGAGTGCTTCATGGACTAAGTAATTAGGTCTATCCCGGCATTACAACCTTTACCCATGCAAAACTGGAAACGACAGAAAGTATTTATGTGCTGGACATTTTTTATTACAGAGTAGGAGGGAGACAAATACACAGAGAAAAGAGATGTTGCAGAACATCAGCTACCATATTCTTAGAGAAGTAGAAAGGAAGTTCTGCTTTCACAATGCCTTCACCCGTTTCCTGAATTCAAAGGGAGGTGGCTACGAGTATGGAAGAGGTGATCGCTTGAGTTACTCTGACATTATTGGTGTAGAACATTCTCCAAATCCTTCTTGAATAATTGGAGAGTCTAGTAGGTGTATCACTTTGCAACTCGAAGATGGGATTGAGTTAACAAGAATGCTTTTCCAGAGGTTACGCTGTTCCTGGGAGACAGTTTCTGTGAAGGACTTGCTATACATGTGGTGGCATCTGTTTGGGATGGCCTGAACCCTTCACTCTTCCCGGCCGTAGATCTGTAGACCCGGAAAACTCAAAGACATACACACAATATTTCTACATGGTAATAGCAAGAAAACAATCTTTCATTTAAAAAACACTATAAATGTTGGTTAAATTCAATAAGATTAGAGATATATAAGAAGCGTATGTGTGTGTGTATACATATATATGTATATATATATATATATATATATATATATATAATTTAAAAAATTTGAACAGCTAAGCACAAAACTATTCTCAGCCAAAATGATTCTGGGTAAAAGATGAAAATCGACTCTGAATTTTTCCTAGTTGGAAGTTCTGGACTCCGGGAAAAAGGATCTTCTGGTGCCAATGAGGCCATAGGTTAGGGAAGTGTGTTCAGTCTCTTTTTCTTTCCACGGTGTAAATTGGCGCATGTCACCTGGGAGAGAACTTTATCTATGTCACTTTCTGAAGCCAGGGAATAGACGCGAGGTGGACAGCTGCCTTTCTTCTTTCTGTAAACCGGGTGATCTCTATTTCCCTTATTGACAGTAAAAACAGATTCAGTGGAACACAATTTATGTGATTTCAACTGTGTACTTAGTGTGAATTGAAGTCTAACCTGTCAAGGACTGATGTGCTTTAACACTATTTGTCTCTGAAATACACACACACACTCACACACACACACAGGATTAATATGCACGTCTCCTGCATGTTCTGAATCCTGCCATAAGTCAGTGCATAGCTAGGGTGCCATATTAAAAATGCTCTCTCTGTCTTGAGTACATTCTGCTACATGTATTATTTACTCCGGTGTGGCTTCTTTTTCTGGGGGTAGTTTTAAATTTTTTTTAATGTTTATTTATTTCTTGAGAGACAGTGAGCAGGGGAGGAGCAGAGAGAGAGGGAGACACAGAATCCGAAGCAGGCACCAGGCTCTGAGCTGTCAGCACAGAGCCTGACACAGGGCTCAAACTCCCCAACTGCAAGGTCATGACCTGAGCCGAAGTTGGAGGCTTAACAGACCCCGAGCCACCCAGGCGCCCCTCTGGGGGTAGCTTTTAACTGGTAATGGCCAACGCAATGCGTGCATGTGAGCATACCTGACTCAGATCAGAGAAACAAAGGAAGACTATTGCCCTACATATGAAAATATTGAGTGTTCTGGCAAATCTAGGCACTGTTGGTGAAATGCTAAAGAAAACTACAAGCTAATGTCAGCAAGGAATTAAACACTGAGGTCTTTTGACATTGGGAAGGACATCATACATTCATCCTCACCCCCTGAAAATGGATCAAGAACAGAATGAAGTGGAGCTTGCAGAGACTCTGGCCAGAGACAGTCGACTGCTTTGGAATTGGAGAAAACGTGTAGTTGTAATTGTACCAGGAATGCATTGTGGCTGCACACGGAGGTGGTTGGTCCGGAAGGTTCTCCCCACCAGTGCATAAAACAAGGTCCACCCTGAAGCGATGGTCCTCCAAGCGTGTTTGCTGAATCAGCAGCAGCGTCACTAGGACTTGCCAATTTCTCAGGCCCACCTCAGACCTCCTGAATCAGAAACTCTGGAAGCAGGCCCATCAGTCAGTCTCTCTTCTGACCAGCCTCTGGCCATTCTGATGACGGCTAAAGTTTGAGAACTGCCATGCCACAGTGCACTAGAGCGGGAAGTGTGACTTTGCAGTCTTTGCGGATGACCTCAGTCTTCCTGTCTTCTCTTGGCATCAGCCTCTTTTTATACTCTGTGGCATTCTAAGTGTTTATGGAAACACATTTTTCATGCCAACTAGTCCCAGAAACAAGCTCGAGTGAAGACGCAGTCATCTATTTTAATGCCAGAGAAAATCTAGCTGGGTTAACTTCCCCGAGAGGCAGTTTGGGATCTCCAGCGGGCACCATGCTGAGTGATTCAGGGGTAATTTTATTATGGTCACTTTTCACCTCGTTGTGACCATGAAGCCCAGGTAGGCCCTCTTCTACTAAACCCCACCCTCCATCTCATTGTTTTGCCTTCTAATCAAGCAAGACTCTGCCTTGCTAGCCCAGCGCACACTTAGCCCCTTTCCGGAGATTTATTTAATGTTCCACGTACCTGCCATATTCGGCTTGATGACCTGTAACACAGCAGAATTTGAAAGGGATAAATATTCTTTTCACATTATTCTAGGGGCTCCCAGGTGGCTCAGTCGGTTAAGCATCCGACTATGGCTCAGGTCATGATCTCACGGTCTGTGGGGTCGAGCCCCGCATCGGGCTCTGTGCTGACAGCTCGGAGCCTGGAACCTGCTTTGGATTCTGTGTCCCCCTCTCTCTGCCCCTCCCCTGCTCGTGCTCTGTCCTTCTCTGTCTCTCAAAAAATGAATAAATGTTGAAATCAAAAACCAATTATTCTAGGTACCTAAAACATAAAGAAGTCTCCCTCAGCAATTGCTCTCCTATACTCAGATGATCATCCTGGATCCGAGTTTGTATTATCAAAAGGCTTCCAGTAGGCTTATGAGCCGGGAGATCCCAGGATAAAGGCGGATCTAAGAATTCTATTCAAGTGCAAAGGTGACACGGAGAACACCTTTCCTCTGGGCCTCGTAGAGATAAGTGCTCAGGCTGTGGCTCAGAGAGAATGCAGTTATTTTGCTGCCCTGGAGGACAAGGAGGGCGTGACTAAACATTGCTTTTTATGTGGGTGCCACGCCAACCGCCCTGATCTCCAGACGTGGGGGGTGCAGGCTGCTTTGCTGCGTTTGATGAGGTTCCACCTCTAAAAACGAGAGGACAAGAAAGGGACGAAGACAGCAGGCACAGAGCTCCAGCACACGAAGCATTGAGCCCGACAGGCTGTCTGGCACCCGTGGCCGCACACAGAGATTACACTTGGTAACCGCCATCGGATGTCGGGGCCCTCGCAGATGACAGCTCCTCGGGGATCTCGAGAAGGCCACCTACACAGAAGTCTCTGGCTGGCTCCTTCTTTATGTCTGCTGCCCAACAAGAAGCCAATAGCAGGAAAAGATTTACAGTTTGGTGGGCAAGAGATAAACGATTTTGGTGTCTGGATGCTTTAAGCACAAATTTTTGTACATCATATGGTTAAAATTGATCACTCCATTGACTTTTGTATGGGCTGAGCCCAAACTAATGATGTTAGGTAATCAATGAGAAAAGGCTGTGCATGAAGAATTAAAAAGCGCAATAATGGATTGCTGTTGCAAAAGGCCCCTCACAGCAAAAATAAGTGAGGGCTGGTCACGTTCAAAGAAGGCTGGACCCAAAGCCACCTCCTCCCCTCTCTGACGCTCTGAGCAGAGTCTATTATAGACCAGTCTTAGAAGCCTGGCTCATGAAGTTAGCCCTCTGACAGTTATATTTCTTTTCACGGAGATTCTGATTTCTCTGTGCTGGCATTTCCTGACCATGTACCTTGCCTTTCACTCCTAAGAAATAGATCCCAGGGTGCTGCTGTTTGTTATAATTAGCTCTGGCCATTAGCTCTTCCTGTTTAAGTGGGTGTGAGGGGACCAGACCTTGGTTGTAACCCACTCAGAGGGACAGATCGTTGTTGATCACTCTTTTCCTGACTCCTAACATATGCTGGGGCCACAAGTCTCCCTGTGTAACTGCCGCACATCCAGGGCATCTGGACCCATGAGGACTAGCCCCCACCCCTGACTTCCCAGCAAACATGTGGAGAATAATACAAGGGCATTAAATTAGACCTCATTACCTAGCCAGTTGGGCCGTCCGGCTCTCCCGCACATAATAATGAGGTCTGATTTATTGTGATCATTATTCAGGCATTACAGGTCACTAAATAACATGCTCTGCCCACACATGTCTTCTGAGCTAATAAATATCCTGAGAGGAAACATTCTTGAGGACGTGAGTCTCAGGTTTGGATCGGTAACTCCGGGCTCGTTAATTGCATGAAGGCCCTCTGCCTATTGCTCACAGGATCTTGGGAAGAGAGATAGGAAAAGTCTAATTATCAGCCTGGAGGGATGTGAATGAGAGACAAAGGGGAAACCGTCCACTGGATTCTTTGACCTGTGGGACACAGGCCAAGAAGGGGATACTGGTGGAGGGGACAGAGCTGAGGCTGACCCCAGGCAAGTCACCTGGGATGTGGGTCTCATAGCACAGCATCCAAGATGTGAGGCCTTTAGGAGCTGGACCGTGTTCTCTTTCCTCTCTGCATCATGTATTCCTGACACGAGAAGTTCCATCATGCTGCCCCCTCTCACCTCTGGACCTCTGCATGTGCTTTTCCTCTCTCTCTAGAACGCCCTGCCCCACTTTGCCTCCCCTTTTACGTGGTATTGTCATGTTTGGAGACTCAAATGTCGTCTTCCCCAGATGGTCTTCTGCAAGTATTTCCTCCTACACAGAGTATCATGTAGAACCATTCTCTTTGCCTTATCTGTGTTCTCTTCCAGACTGTAAGCCCCCCCAAGAGCCCAATCTGGATGTCACTGATGGCTGTACTGCTAACACCTAGGGCAGCACCTGGGGCATAGCAGGTGTTAACTAGCTGCTGGGCGAATGAAAAAATAAATGCCTATAATCAGGAGAAAAAGGACGCTGGAAACAATGCCTCTGTGTGGTGCTGATGGTGGAGGGTGGTACTCTCTCTCCCTGATAATCTCCGCTCAGGGAGAAGAGACCCTTAGCCCACCCTAGACATCGCTTTCCTGAGCCTCTCTTACCCACACATACATCACATTGGAAACTTCTTCAACAAGGAAATAGGATCTTGGCTAATCTTTATCCCTCAGAGCCTAGCCTGGGTCTTGGCACATAGTAGGTGTTCGTTAAATGCTAGCTTAAGCTATAGGCACCAGTAGCTGGGCTTTCCTACCCAGAGGAGACTGGGACCCTGGGGCCACTTTCCTGGGGCATGTGGGGACAATGTGGGAACAATGTGGTGTGCGGCTGAGGAGATAAGCTTCTTTTTGGTCCCACCTCTAGTGAGAGCTTTGCCACCGGGCAGGGAAGAATGAGACTCTGGGAGTCAAGTGCTCTCTGCAAGTCCGGCTGCCACAGGGCATGGCTGTATGCTTCTCTTTGCTGCCATAATCTCAAATCACAGAGTATTGAGGCTTCAGCTTTAGACATAATAGAATGACAAGAAAATGACAAGCATCAGTGGATTGTCATAAGTCCTATGTTGATAATGTCCATATTTATCTTTTAAAACTGCAATATGTTTTTTTTTTCCCCCCCTAAGGCCCATTTGCCTTGAGGAAGACACTGGGGATTGGGAAAACAGGATTAAAAATAATCTTTTTTTTTCTAACTCATAATGCAAAGTGTGTAACTGGTAACTACTAAGCAAATCTGACCATATATCTACATTATTTATGGGAATAATTTAGGATTATTTGCTTTATAGAAAATTCATTGGAATGGTTTAAAAATTACTGAAATTAAATGAAATCAGGCTCCTTGAATTATCCATGAATGCAGCTTCACATAATCAATACTTTAGCCATTCTGGGATGACATTACATCTCAAGACTATTTTCTAACTTAATAAGATTAGAAATAATAAACTGATATTATTTCTTTGTGAATTGGGGCCTCTGACCTGGTAATTTAATGCCTTCATTATTGCTCTCGAAGAACACTGAGACCCACCGAGACCCCTGTCTTAGCAACGACATTCTGTCCAAGCGATAGCCCGATTCTTCTCCCTTTCTTTGCATGGCGGGTTATGTGCGACGAGGAACATTCTTAAGTTATTTTTAAAACACCCTAAGCATTATTTTCAGGAAAGTGGTGTATATATTTGAAATGGAAAACTTTTATTGATTCAATAGTAAAGACCAGTAGACAACGAGATGACTTATTCCCGAATTCTATTATTACAGATATTTTATGCTGGCCAAGCGGTGAGCTCTGTAGCATGGGGCCATGAGAGAGTTGTTTTGTTTGCTTTTCTTGGTCCAGCCTGGGATTGATGCATGTTGTGGTTCATGCGGCTCTTTGCTGCTCTCTGGGAGAAAATGCAGGGAAGGGTGTGAATGTCTGAAAGCGTGGCAGGGCCTGAGCCTTGAACTTACCCCACATTCTCACGAGCTCTGCTCCTGCCCCTCCTGAGTTGAGCAATCCCGAGTGTGCCCATATTCAGGCACTTTCTCATGAACCTTTGCCATTGGCTGTGCAGCTCAAAAGGAACTCCTCCCTGTTTCAAGTGTGCTGATCCCCCCTCATCTCAGCCCAGGAGGTATAAGTCAGAGCCCCTCTGTGAGGCCTGTTCCCAGAGAGTCACCTATGGTGAGAAACCAATGGAGGATGTGATTCCCAAGGCTCTGAACCAGACTCTAAATTGGAAAATGCAATGAAATGGATGGGAACGTTTTATGAAAGATGGCCTTGGCTGGGAGGGGCTCATCTATAAGAAGATGGAATGTGTTCTATTTATGGAGCATGGTTTAAAATGCTGAACGCTACAGGAGGGAGGCAGTTATGAATTCTTTAATTGAGCAGGACGATAGGAAATTGAAGTCCCTCTGGGAGAATGGGACTTGTTTGCCCACTGGGTCTGCTGATTGTGGGTGACTTGTGAAACCAGATCTGTCATCAGGAAGCTCTGTTGAAAGTTATGTGGCAGGAATGACTTGGGCCCAATTAGTTCTGGACTATGCTGCAGTAATGACCGTGGCAGCTCACTGTGTTCCAGACGCTGCTGTAAATACTCCGCATTCATCATCTCATTTACTACTTAAGTCAACCACAATTGCATGAGGTGGGCATTACTATTCCATGCTTAAACACTTGGCGACGCTATGACTTGCCCAAGGTCACCAAGTTGGAGAGACCGAGCAGGGACTTACATCCAGCTTGTCTACCTTCAAAGTCATGTGCTCCCACTACTAATTCTGTACCATTTGGTCATGCATAAAAGATGCAAGAAAGGGTCGTGAGGACACAACACAACCCTCACATCAGTTGCTTTCAAGGGGAAATAGTTGATTTTGTTCAGTCTCTCTCTCTTTTCCCTCACTACAGCAGAGTGTTTTGGAAATATTAAAAATAGGGATCTAGTTATTACTAAAAAGTAGTGCGTGCTTCAGACAACTTCTAATAAGCCTCTAAATGCTCTGGGAAATGCCTGTGCTCAGTAAAACCTCACGTTGGGCATTAACATAAGATCTGAGCTGGATGCTTTTTCCCAAGGCCCCAAGGATACCTTTGCCAATGGGAACTGGAATGTGGTAGGGGACACACCTGTTGAGCTATTCAGCCCATTGCGATGTCTCCTCAAAGGTAACGAACTCTGCTGAACAATGATAAAGAAACAACCTCTGAAATGATAACAAGAAACTCGTGACAATACATGGTTATAAGAACAGTGGAAGGTTCATAATTAATCCCGGACTGAGTACAAAATTGGAAATTCCGATAGTCATAATGACTGTGACTGACACTGAGTGCTCACTGAGTCAGACACTGTTCTAAGTCCTCTCCGTGCAACGCCAGCTCATTGCATTCTTAGAGCGACTGTGAAGTGGATGTCACTTCACAGTTCCTTTCTGCTTCTATCTTACTGACTGGAATGAGTCACATGGCACCAACAGCTGCAGGGGAGACCCAAGCTGAGTGGCCAGCACCCAGCTGAAATTCTGGGCATTATTAAAAGAAAAAGAAAAAAAGAATCAGAGGGACAGTGAACAGTCTCTGCTCCATCACGCCTTGAGCCAATGAAATTGTCCTTGGAATGGCCCCCGAAAAGAAGCCTTTCTCATCTTTCCCTTCAAGTAGATTTCTATAAGATGACTTCTAGTAGAGTTCACAGAGGTGCCGGGCATTCTGAATAGGCAAAAGATGGGAAATGAACAAGCGTGAACACTGCTTCTGCTGTAAACCTTCTTCCTTTGGGAGAAGTTTTTGTCCACGAAGCTCTCACAGATCTTTGCCTGATTCCAGAAGCTATAGAGGTTGTTTGCTCGTTTATTCACCAAGTGTTTATTGAAAGCCCATGATGCACCAGGCCCTGGACCTACGGAGACACACAAGACAAACAAGGTGCTTTCTGCTGTGAAATTTATACTGTTTGAAGGAGACAGTGGGAACAAGAAAACAGGTGAGCCACATAATTTCAGAAGTTGATAGCTACTAGGAAGAAATTATAAGTGAAACCATGCAAAACTCAGTAGTTTACAATAACAAGCATTCATTTGGGGGGAGTACCAGCTACATAATTTGGGGCCCTGGTACAAAATGAAAACGTGGAGCCCTTTTGAAAAAAAATTAAAAATAATTTCAAAATAGTAACAGGAGAGGGGAATTAGACAAAGCATGGGGCCCTTTTCACAAGGAGCCCTGTATATGACTAAACAAGCTATTGTAACAATTTATTAATAGATTTGAATTCAGTCAGGTTTGATAATATTCAAGTTCATAACCATTACCATGCTTAGTATTAAGTAAATCAGTATGCAAGCAGAGGTTTTCTTACTCCAGGTATTTAAGGCAAAGCTATAAGAATACTTGAAATTCTGAGGTCCCTGGGTGGCTCAGTCGGTTAAGCGTCAGACTTAGGCTCAGGTCATGATCTCACGGCTTGTGAGTTCGAGCCCTGCATCGGGCTCTGTGCTGACAGCTCAGAGCCTGGAGCCTGCTTTGGATTCTGTGTCTCCCTCTCTCTCTCTGTCCCTCCCCCACTTACGTTCTGTCTCTCAGAAATAAATAAACATTAAAAAAAATTTTAAAAATACTTGAAATTCCATTTATAAATACATGGATTTCCGCAGGAAGCCACAAATATTCAAGCAGAAAAATGTGTATTTTCAGGGTTATCCTGATACAGAAATCAAACCTGGAAGAAATATTTTCACAGTAGAAAAAGGATTTGTGAAAACACGGAAACTGCCAATTGGCTACAGTAGTAATGTAGCTCCCGTGGAACCAGCTCTGTTTGCAGGGGTGTGGGTAGGTAGGACTGTGGTCCCGGCTTCAGACTGGGTTCGTGTCGGCTCCACATGTCTCCATACACATTTTCCTTGGACGAGGCACTCGTGGGGCATGGTGTCTCCCGTGGGCTGTGGGAAGACAGGGGCATGCCAAACTGCACAACGTGTTTGGAGCCTCCGCTTGCACAGTGTCTACTAAAATCCCATTGGCCGAAGGAGTTACACGACCACTTTCAAGGCTAAAAGGTGGGGAAATACATTCTTCCCACCAAGATGCCATGGCAAGGGTATGGCTACAAAATTCTATTAAGGGAAAGAGTGAGTACTGAGAGCAAGGATCCTGGTCATCATAGTGAATGTGACGAGAAGAAACTGGTTTTAAGAATATGGGTGGCACAGGGCACCTGGAGGTTCAGCCAGTTGAGCGTCTGACTCTTGATTTTGGCTCAGGTCACGACTCTGGGTTCATGGGATCAAGTCTCACATTGGGCTCCATGCTGAGCGTGGAGTCTGCTTGAGATTCTTTCCCTCTCTGCCCCTCTACCCACCCCCTCTCTCTAAAAATAAAATACAAAAAAGAATAGGAGTGACATTCTTTCATTTAACAGGAAGAATGGATTATAAAGGGCAAGGGTGGAAGGAGGGAGACCAATGAGTCAAGGAGAAAGATGCTGGCTTGGATTATACTGGTAGCAATGGGGATCAAGATGAAGGATAAAAGATGGAGGATATGGTTTAGGCATAAACTCAGTGGGACTTTCTGTTGGGTTGGATGAGATGGGCAAGTGAAGAGATGAATGAAGAAAGAATTCCATGTTTTTAATTAGAGCAACAAGGTGAAGTGTGGGGCTGTTTATTGAGGGTGGGGGACAGGTGGGGATTAATTAGTGGATCTGTGTCCTCAGCCAGACCACAAGCTTTGCAAGGAAAAAACTAAGTCTTATTTATCTCCAAATTCCCAGAGACTTGTATAGTGATTGGCACATAGTAGTTGCTTGATAAATGAACCAAGGAAGGAGGAAAGCAGATACCTTAGCATAGTGAGGACATCCACATCGATTCATTCATTCAATTAATTGATCAATCGTATTTTGATCATAGTCCCAATAGTTCTTTATCCTATTAACATTTACTGACCATCTACTATGTGCAAGGCAGTGTAGCGGGTGCTGGTAAGTAGAAATGGTTACAGCAGCTGATCTCAAGGAGCTGATGGTCTAGTGGAAGAATCAGATAAAAGAACCCAGGATTAGAAGATGGGATGAGAAGAATGTGCACAAAGGGCAGTGGAAGTGGACGGGAAAGCCCTGAGTGCAGCCCTCTGGGGAGAATTCGAGAAGTCTTTTCTAGAGGAAGTGATGCTTCAACTGAGTCTTTAAGGAAAGTTGGAATCAGGCAACCGAAGAGGCTGGAAATAGTGTTGTAGGCAGAGGAACAGCATGTGAGAAGGCTCAGAGGCTTGAGCGAGTGTGGTGCGTTGAGGGAAATGCAAGGTACAGATGCATGGGGAGTACTAGCTCAGCTTGGAGAAGTAGGTCGGGGCTAGGTCCTCGAGGGGCTTTGCATTTCATGTTCCGTGCTAGAGGCAATGGCTTGCTGTTAGGATTTTAAGTAGAGTGACATGATTTATGGTTTGGAAAGATGTTTCCTGGAGTAAGGTTGGGGGTGGATTGGAGTTGAAAGGGGCTGGGAGCAGAGAGACTGTTAGGACTCTTAGCGTAACCTGGGTGACAGATCATGGAAGGACAGCCCGAGGCACTGGTGGTGAGGATGGAAAGAGGTGGGTGGAATGAATGACATCTAGGACAGCGAATCAACAGGGCAGCCTGGATATGGGGAAGAAGGCACGGGAAGGCAACGAGGATGATTTCTAGGTTTCTGGCTTTGCTGACTACATGGAGGGGGATGCAGCCGGTCACAGCAACAAAGACCGCAGCTGGGAGAGAGTTTGGCTTGCAGACGCCATTGAGCCAGAACCCACCTCTGAGAAGCCCGTGAGCATCATCAGAGAGAACTCAGCAAAGCAGCCGTTGCAGGAGCATGGTGTGAAGTCAATATTGCTTTCCTGGGCCTCCCTGATTCTGGCATTTGTAGAGCCTGAAGTTAATCCAGTGAATCTAGCTGTTATCCTCCTTTTCCCCGGGCAGCTGGTGGAAAGTCCGCGAGGAGGTATTTCTACTCTAAGGGGGAATCGCACGGCAGTCTGGGAGGTGGTGCCCTGTGGCCATGGCTAAATTACAACGGTCAACATTGATGCTGTTGGACATTTGGGGATGCATGATTCTTTCTTGCCAGGGGTGCTGAATTGTACATTGTAAGGTGTGGACAAAAGACTTCATGCAGATGCATTAGAATTCATCACAAGGCATGTGAACCCCTTCCTAGCGGCTCTCCTCACTCCCAGGCCCTTAGGTCTCCAACCACCTTGGCCAGTTGAGTCATGTTTGTGGGGAGCTCCTGTAGTCAGAGCAGGCTGTGGTTCCAACTCCATCCCTCTGGTCCAGGTAAGGACAAAGCTGTCCCATGACACAGCACTACCAGCCAGCTCTTTGTGACTGGAGAGGCAACGCTTTTTCCATTTTCACTTCTTTTGGGGGAAAGAGGAAAGAAAGCCCAGAAAAGCCCCGCTGGGCATTGTTCTCAGAACTGCGAAGCAATTAAATCTGCTTTGGGCACAGAGACAAGCTACAAGCTGGGAAGGTGAACACAGGGGTACTGGCTTGGGCAGATTGGACAGAAAGACAAATGTGGTTGGCCGTGGGTCATAACAGACCAGTGACCGTAGGGTTTAACTAACATCAGGAGAAGCAAAACATCACAGCCCAGCCTCCGAAGGGGCAGGACGGGGTGATGACAAGGAAACCAGCAACGGCTTTATCCGAGCAGACCTGAAGGGCCGCCTCTCCAGCTTGGGGTGACCCAGGAGGGGGAACTTCAACATTGACCTGACCTTTGACCCAACCTTAAGCCAAACTTCAGCGGGTCGAGAAGAAGGCATTTTCAGATCACTATGGCCATTTTTTCCGGATTTCTACACCTTGCCCAGTCCTGTGGGGGTGCAGTTGTCTTAGAGTAATACTCAGAGGTGCCATCCGTGAACCTGCTGGAGCTGGCCCCACAGGAAGCAGGGATAGTGAACAACCCATGAGGTCTCTTCCCTCTAGAGAGTCTCCCTGTGCTTTCTAGACTGGAAAAGTCCGAAGAGACAAAAAAGCTGGGCATCGTGAGCTGGCCCAGTGCTCCCCCAGAGCCTCCTGGTGCTGAGGACGGTGTGTGTGTGGGCGGGTACACATGACACCGAGCCTGGCTCACCGGGATGCCCAAGCGACGTCCGTCCCACAGATATGTATCAAGAAAGGGTCTATTTAAGACAGGAAGCTGGGGGGCGGAGGGAAGCCTGGTAGATAAGGAATATAAGAACAACAAAGCTGTTGCCTTAGCACAAGGGGTCTCAAGGTCTGAACACCAACCGCTTACATGAGTAGGGGTTCTCTGTTGTCAGGCTAGAAGGCCAGCTGCCCATGACATGTAACTTCTCTGAAATTAGATCTCTTCACTCCAGTAGTTGCCTCGGGATTTGAACCCAGGTCTAGCTGACCCTAAGTCCTTGTCGTGGCACCGAAACCTGTCTGCAAGGCATCTGCAATTTGCTACATGTACACAATTGGCAAGACAGCTCCCTGAGCCCCAGCCGGCTCCGGGTCCTTCCTCTGCCCACAGCCAGCTCTGTTGAGTCCCTCGGAGTGGGTGGCTTCCAGCTTTTCTCGCCCCACCCACCTGCTCTTGTGGCCCGCTCTGCCCAGACAGGACAGCTTCCTCTCTGTGCACACTAACGAGCTCTGTAAGCAAAGGCAGCGGCCGAGAGTTCAGGATTAGGGTCGCGGTGGGAGTCATCTGGGAACGTAGGCGGCCCCTGCTTGTTTTGGGAAAGCACCAATTGTGGACCACCCAAACGGCTCCTTAGCCTGGGCTCCACTTGGGAACTCTGACATGGAGTTGGCAGCCTTCCTGTTTCTTCTCTACCTCCTGATAACTCCCCTGGGCCGAATGCTCAAGTACCATAAGCCTCTCGAAGCTCCGAGACCAGGGCACCGCTGGGGCTGAAGACACAGCCCTTGGCCAGAGATGCGCGGTTTCCACCCCCCACCCCTTCGGTGAGGAGACGGCTGCCCACCCTTGCTCAGGCAGCCTGATTTAAACCAGTGGTGACGGCTCCTTCCCCCCCTGGCCCACCTCGCTCCTCCTCAGCCTGTGGGGGTTCCCACCGGGACCGCCTGCCTCCACAGCGAGGCCAGCGGTGAGCTTCAGCTGGGAGCATCCCCACTCACTGTCACTGTTGGTGTCACCCTCACATGCAGACAGGATGGAGAAGGTGAGAGTCATTGTGTGGCTTTAGAATCAGAAATTCTGGCTCTGAGTCCTGAGTAAGCCACTTGGGAGCTGCGGGACCTTAGGAAAAGCCACATTTCGTACCATGTTGGTGTCTCTTTATCTATATAGTGGGGCTCATACAACCAGTCGCTCAGGGTTGTCATATGGAGTAAAGATAATGCCTCATGTAGTGTGCCTAGAGCAGGGCGTGACACAGAACAGGCTCTCCATGGACGGGAATCCCTGCCTTCACTCACACACACTCACATCATACTTCTTCCTGCTGTTTCTGGTCTCTCCCCTGAGTGGAGACCTCAGGCCTGTTCCCCAGCCCTGATCATGCCATATCCACATGCAGAGGGACGAAAGGGCACGTCGATAACCATGGCTCCTTCCTGAGGGCTTGGGAGACACAGGAAAACAGGGCAGCTTTTTGACACAGAAAGCACAGGCACCAACCCCTCTGCTTAGCACCAGAGGCCCCTACGAGGCCCCTCTGAGGCCCCAACCACATTTTCAAGCTCCTCATGGATTCCTCCCATTCACAGATCCCACTAAATGTTGCTTTCCCACGTCCACATGCTGACATTCTGTTCTCTTTATTCTCCTTATCTGGAACACTTTCCTTCCAATCTCTGTCCAAACCCAGTTCACTGGAGAGGCTTGTCAGCGAAGGCCTTTCTTAACACCTTTTGTTGGGGGTTAGTGTTGCAAATAAGTAATAAGAAAAAGCACCTCCTTTGCACACACCCCCAACTAGAAGGACCCCATCCTCCTTCCATCCCCCCCTGGAGAGCGCTGACTGTGACAAGTACCACAAGACAGGGATAGGGTGCCTGTGGGATAGCTATTTGTCTTCTTGTCTCATTCTCGTTGGAAGGCTATCAACTCTATAAAAGCAGGGACTATATTTTATATATTTATCAACTCTATCTTAACAGGACATAGTCTCGGCAATGGTTTCTCAGTCTTGGCACTCTTGACATTTGGGTTGGGTAATTCTTTATCGTGGAGACTGTTTACCGTCCTGTTCATTGTAGGATGTTTAGCAGCAACCTTGACCTCTACCTATTAGATGCCACTACCACTCTACCCCCCCCCCCCGCCAATTGTGACAGCCAAAAATGCCTCCACATTTTATCAAATGAATCCAAGGAGGAGTGAGGGAGCAAAGATGGGGAACCACTGTTCTAGGTGCTTAACCAATGCATTTAAAAATCATTATAAAAAAATCAAGCATATATACAAGTAGAAATAAAGAAGGGGTAGTGAATCATACATATCCACCACCCCTCTTCAATAACTATTAATATTTTTCTGGAGTATTTTAAAGCAAATTTCAGGCAATATGTCATTTCATTCATAAATACTTGAGCACACATCTCTAAAAGATAAAGACGTAGAAAAACATTATCACAGTGCCATTACATCTAACAAGGTTAATATTTTTAATATTATCTAATACTCAGCCAATGTTCACATTCCGTGATTACCTGAAATCATGGACTTTTTTTTTTTGCAATTGATTGATTGAAACCAGCATTAAATAAGGCCATGAGAGGCATTTAAATTTCTTCTCATCTAGCTTTTTCATGGCATTTATTTTTATAGTTAACACATATTTTTAGTTATATTTTTTATTTAGTTTTAAATTTAATTCCAGTATAGTTAACAGGCAGTAATACATATATTTAATGACTGAAAGAGAGAGGTGCTGAAGCAGATTTTGAATCAAAGGGAGGAGGTTGTTGAAAACTGGTATGAAATTTTCTTTCCCAAAGGCGTAACGCTCTTGTGGCCATCAGCACTGGTTTGGATCTGCTCAGAGTAACTACTGACACGCTCGTTGCCTAAAATACCGCTTACTTCATGCATTTATAAATACATACCTTCCTTTTAATTTTAAGTGTATTTGTAATGCTCAAAATTTAAATTCAGCACACTCCCTGGAAGTGAGAATGAGGCTATGTATATAACTCGGTGAAGAAACATGGGCTTCCAATCCAAAGTCAAGTGGAAAGGGAAAGGCATCTCCTGTTGATATTGCTTCCTTCTTTAACGATCAGGAAAAGCAAATATTTAAAGTAATTGCTTGGCTAATAGCTCCTTTGACCGGTGGCGTACTCATGTTTAAGCATGTTTTCCAGATTTTAGATAATGACTTTTTCTTTGTGTTTACAAGATTATTTCTACAGCAAAATAAGAGAAAGATTTATTTTTCCCTGCAAAAGTAACCTCAGGGCAATAGGAAAAATTATATATCTATCATGGTGCGTTGTTGTTTGCGTGTAGAAGCTGCAATTTGTTTTCCTCTCTTGAAATGTTTGCTTTCTCTATGACAGAGAGAATATTTGGAGATCTATTATGTATGCATTTGCTCTATGCATATATTCTTGCCCTTGGGTAGAAATCTAGTGTCCATGGAAGAATGTGACATTTGATTGAAAGCCAGTGAGCCTGGTAGTTTTCCAACGGTTACAGTTCACGGTTCTGCTTGAAGCAAATACCTCCAACTGTGGATAATGGACCTTCCTTGAGAACCTGAGACAAGTTGCTGGTTAATGTCTCTGAAACAGCCTGTTAAGACTGTTACTACAAATTAGAGTCTGGATCATTCCGAAACCCAAATAGACTTCTTTCATCTTCCAGATGGCCGTCTGATCGGGAGCTGGGCAGGATCACGTTTCAGGTTGTGACTTAATGATTCGGGACAATATTTATGGTTATTACTTGACAGAGGGCAGTGAGGAAAATTAAAGCACAGCCCCATGCTTCATTTATGACAAAAAACAAATTCATGGCAGGGTTGTAGATTAGAGATGGCATCTCCCAGCTCCAGGCAAAACTCAGGCACAGCTCTGGTCATCACCAGAGTTGACCCGGTACAACTCGGTAAGGCTGGCGAGTCCTGACCTCAAAACTCAATGCATTCTCTCTAGAAATAACCGAGTGAACCTCAAAATGGAAATCTTGGGAAAGGTATAGCTATGAGTGAGAGATCTCAGAGGAGACAAATAATGCAATTACGGTCTTTGCTGGAATGACAATTACATGCAGCTGAAATATTTTGTTTTGAGGCACGTTTTTAACTTTATTATTACAGTTGGTAATATCAACAGGAGAAAATAATCATGCCTGCCAGTGGTGGGCATTCTGTTTATGTAGTGTGTAATTTCTGTATTAACTTTCCTTCTAAAACACGCTCTACACGATATAATATTTATCTCTTACATTACCCAGAATTTTAGGAATTCCGTAATTGGGTGCTATGGGGAAGAGAAAGACAAGATGGGGGAGACAAGACATAGAAAGGGGATAAATAAAGTTAGAGTCGGTTAATGAAAGTGTAGATTGTCTAGAAGAAAAGCCAGGAGAAAGTTTATCTTGCTCCATTAATCCTCTACTCTGTGAAATGAGAATGCACATATTGTTCTGGGGGGAAAAAAAAAGAAAGAAAACTAAACCATATGCCATTAATACATTTGACCAACTGTGACATTTTTTAAATAAGGTTTTAACTGGTTTTATTACACCAACTGTGTAATTTCAAAATGACTCTGTCATCTATTATATCTATTATAAACAAGTACTTTGTTTAACCAAGCCAATAATAACCTTCACAGACAGAGAAGGTTGGGAATTGAGAGAACCAAATCCTCTGATTGTTTAGATAAAGGGAAAGAAATTCTCTGGCTAGAAATACAAAAAAGAACGCTATCTTGAAAAAAAATGTCTTCAATTTATCACCTTACTTCCAATAATTTGATATTCTCTTCTGTGATGTGTGGGGCTGGCTTCCCAGGGCCTGAAGCCCACCTCCAAGCATGAGCCATCTTGGTTCCACTCTCACAGTCTAGTTTCCAAACGTATAGCAAAACAGGGGCATGTGACCACCACCAGGGGAGCCCTTTCAAGGGGGGACTTTGCCAGAGAATGTGTGGTCAGGCTGACTTACAGAGGAGTCTCTACCTCCAAAAGGCTTTGGGCCGGTTAGTCCAAACTGCAAGTGACCACTGATATTTTGAAGGAAAGAACAGAGGGAGGTCTCCTTGCCTCTTTATATCCTGTAAGGTGCACCCACCTCCCTCCTGGATTCAAAGAAAAAGCTTCAGCTCCCTGAATATCTTCAAACTGCTGGCCTGCCTTCCTTTTGCTATAGTCCTAGAACTCATTTTCTCTGTGCATCATTTTTATTTCTTTCCAAGCATTTGGCTTTGTTCCTGACTCCTGGAGGAGTGTGGGCTCTTTCATCGTGCAGGAGGGATGCTCTCCCAGTGAGCTGTGTATGTCTGTTGTTTTCTTTGCTGGGTGGTGTTCAGGGTGAGCGAGGCCACAGTTGTCTCCTTTACTGCAGCACGCACTGTGTAATGTTGAGCTAACTCAGCGGGGAACACGGAGTGCCTGCCCCGTGGTTCAGGTGGAAGAGCATGGGCTTTAGGATGGATAAAGCCAGGTTCACGTCCTACTTCTATCCTCCATGTGACCAGAGGAAATCAACCCTCTGAGCCTCCAACTTCATCTGTGAAATGGGAACAATAATTCCAGTTTCCCAGGGCTGTGGTAAGGATCACATGAAATCACATGCCTGAGGTGTAGAAAAACAGTCCCTCGTTGAAAGGTTGACCTCTGATCTCCAAACTACCAGGAATATGTGCCTCAGACCACAAAGTTGCAGCAGGAACCAGAGCCCAAGGCTGTTGGACCAGTGTTCCCAGTTGTCCAGGCTCTGTACCGTGACCCCCTTCCCAGCACCTGCACCCCATGATATTGCCTTCCTCTGAATAGACCTTGTATTTGCACTTCCTCACATTTAATCTTGTGATACTCTTACGTTGTTGTCTTGTATCGTTGGAATCACAAATTTGTCAAGCTGAAATTTACCCAATTTACCTTCTGGGTCATTGTTTCACTTTACAGGGAAAGTCCTTGAGGCCCGGGAGGTTGTGTGACTTACTAAGGACACCAGAACCAGCTCATGGCAACACTGGGTCTCCAGATGCACAGGCCAGCAGAGTTTTCACCCCTGAGTCTTACACTGCTATTTAACTTCTGTGTTCATGTCTGATTCCTACCAATATCTCCAGCCCTAGCACACCCACAGCCATCTTCAGATTTAAAGTTCCTCGCAATGGGGTGCCTGGGTGGCTCAGTCGGATAAGTATCTGACTCTTGGTTTTGGCTCAGGTCACGATTTCATGGTTTGTGAGATGGAACTCCACGTTGAGCTCATGGAATCCCAAGAGCCTACTTGGGATTCTCTCTCTCCCTGTCTCTTTGTCCCTTCCCTGCTTGTGCACTCTCTCTCTCTCTGTCTTGCTCTCAAAAATAAATAAATAAACTTAAAACAAAATAATAAAGTTCCTTGCAGGCATATCTGCTCGCAAGTGGTCCTGCACTTGAAGGGGGCAGTCGATGAATACTTGCTGAACGGAGCCAGTTGAGGGATGGAAAAATTCCTGGACATGTCAGGAAACAAACGTTTTATCAGTAGCCTCTCCTTCAATTTCACAGACATATTGATCTGAAAAGCAATGATGATAAAATTTTCATGTAGGAAGAGGAGCCTTAGCCTGAACCAATGGTCCCTGCACTCTGTCCCCGGGGATCTCAGTTGTCCTTGTCAAGGTAGGAGCTAGGGTATTTGAATTACTGAGTCGGGTGAACATTTCCTCAGTGCAGAAAGACGGGGGGATAGCCAATGTCTTTTCTGTACCTTGTGATGAATCGGACCCATTTATGACAGACTAACTCTGTCCTCAAACTCAACTAAGCAGCCACTCCTAACCTGGTTAACTTTCAAACACCCCAGCGGGGGGGTGGGAGGGAACGAAGATACAGAACCAAATGAAAGGCATTGCACAAATTCAGTGAGAGAGGTGGACGCAGGCAGAGTGGAGGCCAGTCCGCCAATTAGGGGAGAAGTGAAACAGATGGCACCTGACACGGGGTGGAGAAAGCAGGAGGGTTTCAAATACGTATTGGATTCCGTTTTCACCAAGAGGTCAGCTTTAATCAAGTTCCCAATGTAAATATTACCAATATAAACCAAATAATGAAGGTTAAACTGTCGCTCTCGAGGTCAGTGACTCTTGGTCAAGCTGGAAGATTTCACATCAAATGGACGCGCTGGAATTTACCTGGAGGGCCTCCGTGCCTGACCATGAAACCTGACTCCGCACCGACTCCTCTGGCCGCTGGACGGAGCGCAGAGCAATGCGCGCATGGCGGCCTTGTCTCTGCTTTCCGCCCAGTGCTTGAAAACCAGGTGCACTGGGAACACAGAGAGCTGCACTTTCTCTGTGGCTGAGAATCAAAGCGGATGTTTGGTGCACAAGGTGATGTATCCTGTCTTGTGGCACCTGTCATAGTCGGCGCTCTGCAGGAGGGATGGAAAGAGGAGAGGCTCCTTCTAGTTGGGGGGCGGTGATGTTCAAAGGGGGTGCTTTTGTTATCACTTATTTGCAACACTAACTTCCACCAAAAGGTGCTAAGAAAGGCCTTGACTGACAAGCCATTTCAGTGAACTGGGTTTTGAACAAGGACTGGAAGGAAAAGTGCTCCAGATAAGGAGAATAAAGAGAACAGAATGTCAACATGTGGACGTGGGAAAGCAACATTTAGTGGGATCTGTGAATGGGAGGAATCCATGAGGAGCCTGAAAATGTGGTTGGGGCCTCGTAGGGGCCTCCGGTGCTAAGCAGAGGGGTTGGTACCTGTGCTTTCTGTGTCGAGAAGTTGCCTTGTTGTCCTGTGTCTCCCAAGCCCCCAGGAAGGAGCCATGCTTGTAAGTGTGCCCGTTTGTCCCTCTGCATGTGGATGTGGCATTGTCCTCTGCAAGGTCAGTACTGGGGAAGAGGTCTCCATGCAGGGGAGGGACCACACAATCTAAACTTCTCTGCTGCCTGAGCTTTGGGTTCTATTTTGAAAAACAAAACCTATCAGTCACCTTATATTCCCTGCACCGTATGAAAAATAAAATTGTTGCTTACGTTGCTTTTGTTCTTCCAACGTGCCAATCATTATGCCAAGGGGTTTACATGCCTCATCGCATTTAAACGTCATGGCAATACACGAAGCAGAGTCTCTAACGATTCCCAGCTTACATATGGGGAAACTGAGGCAGAGAGGGGTTAAGTATCTTTCCCAAGGTCATACAGTGGTGTAGACAGGGCTTGAACTCAAACCTACCTGACATCAGTCTGTGCTTTAAACCACGGGGCTCATGTTGTTTCTTTAAACGAATCATCACACCGGTATCTTCTCAGCATTCATCGTTTTGAGTTCTTTATTCCATCCTGACCAGGTTCTGACTAAATACAACTTGCTGTCTGCGTGTCCTAGTTCTCTCTTCCAAAAAATGGGCTTTTAATCAGAGCTATGCGAAGATCCGTATGGATGGTACCCTCAGAGATAAATCCAAGCGCGGGACACAGCGTGGAGAGGCGGGGTGTTAGGCTAGCTACCTTGTGAGCGTGTTGAAGAGTATTCAGCGGATGATCCCCCAGCGATGCTCAGCAAGGTCCAGGAGCTGCTTGCCTGCCCAGGCTGGTGCCTTCCTCATCACTGAGCCGCACATCCCGGAGGGAAACGTGGGACCCATCTCACTGCATTAGCTTTGTGCTTCCCCGAGTTCAACACAAAACGGCAAGGGGCGCGGAAGTTTGCTGCCTGTGAAATGCACCTCTTGTCATCTTTACGGGCGTGCCAGACCATAAAATCCGAAGAGATATGACTGGAATAACCACATTATCTCTTACGAGGCAAAAAAGAGAGGAGGGTGAACGTGGAGATGGATGCACAAAAGCACGGGTCTAAATAAACAATCTACATAAATTTGCATTTGCACGGGAGCATGGCTATAAAATGTGGTCTTCATTAAAGAGAGAGGCTGGTGATGCACCTTAGCAGGGCCCGACACGTGTGATTTCTGATCATTTGGCTCCCTTGTCTTTTTAAAGTCAGATCCTGTATGTGGAATATTTGCCTCATCTAAATAAAGTAGCAAAATCACCTCGGATGGAAGCTGCTGACATCTCTAACGTGTGAATATTATACATATGGTATAATTAACAAAGCTTAAAGACGTAGATTCACACGTGCTGTTTCCAGGGGGCTTAGAAACTAATATGTCCCAGCGATATGTATTGGAAAAGTCACCAAAAGCTGGCATCCTGGTAAAGAACAAATTGTAACTCACTGATCCCAAAGGAACAATGAATAATCAGGAGTGACCCCAAAGAACTTCTTGATAGAAAGAAGGGAGGGAATAGTTGGGCTCTTTCTCTCCCAGCCCATGACTAAATAAATAGAACGAGAAAAATGACCTTGAACAACAGCATGGGGGATGTCGGTTAAAAAAGGGACGGGAGGATTGTTCTGTCCAGGTTGTCATCTGTTCTGTGTCAAATGGAGGAAAAGAGAGTAGGGTGGCTTGGGACTCTTCCAGTAGAAGAAATAAGGAAGAAGAACAGTGTCCAGTCTTGCTAAAGATATTTTAAAACAGAACTGTACTATGGGATAGACCCTAAAGTTGAAATAAAAGGGCTGACGTTTCAGACTCACGTTCCGATTATTAGCTGTGTGACCTTGGGTAAGTTACATCACTGCTCTAACTTCAGTTTCCTCGTCTGTAAAACCGAAGACTTGAACCAAAAAGTATGAAAGGTTATTTCCGGTTCTGACAACGTTTGGCTTGAGGTTCCTTTGGCCAAGGGGTCCATATGTTGTGGTTTGCCTGAGATGGTCCTAAATTATGCCTATTGTCCTGGCATCGTTAATAGTGCACATTTTCACTCTCAGAGTGTCCTGGTTTGCACCATAAATTAATAGAGTTGCCCACCTGTACCAGTAAATAACAATTTTCACTTGATACCATCTTAGATCATGTCCCACAATACTGACAGGAACCAAAAATGAAGCAAGTATTTGGCCAAACAATTTATTCCCCAAGAAACAAATAATAGTAATGACAATAGTTCTTGTTTATTGAGTTAACCGCATGACGGTTCTCGCCTAGGGCTTTCCAAGCATTAGCTAATGTAATTCTCGTTACAACTCCAGCAGTTAGTTCGATGCTACTCGGTTCCCTTTTACACTGGGGAGCACTAAGGCCTCAGAGGTGAAGATCACGTGCCCAAACCAGGATTTGAACGTAGGTCTTTCTGACTCCTGGGAACCAGCAAGGGGAACCGCTCCCCAAATGCCTTGGCTACTTTTAGCAGCCAATCTCCTTGGCTGTGAAAGGAAAGCCTTTGCAAGTTCTAAACTCTCCCATATGACGTTTAGACTTACAGATGATCATCTTTCAAAATCACCATGATTTCACATGAACAACAGTTACTGCTTTCCAACAAAGACACTCAGCGCCCTGGGTCACTGGGAAAGAGTCTGTGGCGCTCTACGCTTTTTGGTGTTTATCAAACCAGGCCCCGCCCGGAGATTGTTCGGATATTGGGACGTTGATTAAACCATGATGTTCCTGTTACCCGGCAAGGCAAATGGTTGAGTGATTCAGCAGCCCAGGTTTCTAAAATCATTTTCAAAGCAAAAGAGGGTTTGAACAAAATAAATGATTTGAATGCAAGACATAAACAACCAAACAGGCTTGTAAACGAGACCAGTAATGAGGCATCTGGGACACCAGTTCTGTTCCTGATGCCTTTCGGCCGAGCCTTGATGCCTTTCAGATTTTCAAAGAAAAATAAACGGTGACAAAAGAACAGCAGCTGTGGGCACAGTAAGGAAATTAGTTGGAGCAGATTTGTAATTAAGCACTGAAAACGGATCAGTGCGATCCCTTCCTGCATACGAGTACCTTTTGCTTTTTGCCCCTTTTCAAATCCTATTTTTAAAAAATAAACACACACTTCAGCTTTAGTCATGCATGTCCCAACCTGGGATACTGGCTAAAGATGTTACTTTTTCTGGGAAAAAAAAAAACAAGAAATCAGCTCATAAGAAGCACAGAACCCCGTGAAGTAAAATAACATTGTCTTTGGGTTCCCATTTTGTTTTTATTTTTGTCATCTTTTAACTTTGGAAAGGCAGAAGAGTTGTCTCTGCTCAAAAGATTGTATATTTATGGATAATAAAGGAAGGGTGAAGGATCCTGGGGCATTTGGGGGACGATTAATTTTCATTTCCCAATACAAGATGAAGATGGAAATTTTACGATCTTCTTGATTGTGTTTACTCCATGTAACAATGGCATCACAGACAACATTTAGGTCACTCTAAAGATACTGTTATCCACCGAAGGTCTTAAAAAATAGAGCAGTATTGGGGCGCCTGGGTGGCGCAGTCGGTTAAGCGTCCGACTTCAGCCAGGTCACGATCTCGCGGTCCGTGAGTTCGAGCCCCGCGTCGGGCTCTGGGCTGATGGCTCAGAGCCTGGAGCCTGCTTCCGATTCTGTGTCTCCCTCTCTCTCTGCCCCTCCCCCGTTCATGCTCTGTCTCTCTCTGTCCCAAAAAATAAATAAATGTTGAAAAAAAAATAAAAAAAAAAAATAGAGCAGTATTGGGGGGCCTGGGTGGCACAGCTGGTTAAGCGTTTGCCTCTTGATCTCGGCTCAGATCGTGATCTCGCAGTTTGTGAGTTCCAGCCCCGCATCAGGCTGTGAGCTGATGGCTCAGGGCCTACTTGGCCCTCTCTCTCTTTCTCTCTGCTCTTCTCCCGCTTATGCTCACTCTCCTTCAAGGTAAATAAATAAACTTAAAAAAATTAAAACAAAAAATTAAAAATTAAAAAAAAACACAGCAGTATTTTCTCATGGGATGAACTTCAGTGTTAAATATATTGACTATGCCTTCTAGGCCAGAGACGGCCCTCCTCCCCCTCCCATGCCCATCACTGAACTCCTCCCACCCCACACGACCCAGTGAGATTTACCCTTGTGGGTGTCATAGCTGACATTCCCCAGCAGCCATTAAAGGAGGACAGACCTGGACCCTTCTTGAACTGGAAATTAGTGTGTTTCTCAGAGGAGCCGATACCTACTTCCTGGTCCACCCTGGAGAGTGTGCCCTTCCTCCTGCCTCCTGGATCCCATCCCCTCTTCCTGTAAATCACCCTGAGCCCAGAGAAATGTAGGAGGAGTGGGTCAGACCCAGGTGTCCTGAATCATTAAGCACACTGGCTCCTCCAGGGGCTGGCCAGACTCTCTGAGCTTTGACAGCAGTGAAATGTGACAAGAAAGTAAATATCCTCGTGCCCCACTTATCCAGAGGTCAGGCGTCCCTCAACCTCTACCTTCTGGAACTCAGTTGTGAAGCAGGAAGGAAGCAAAGCAGGCTCGAAGCAGCGGAAACAACCAGTCACAAAGCAATGCACTTTAACTATGTCTAATTGACTCTTAATTAACACACACTCCTAACAAGCCCATTTATGTAGACTCCCAGCCCACAACAAATTAAAAGCAGAAAAGTAGAGGGGGGACGAGGAAGGAGGGAAGAGAGATTAGCAGTGATCACACTGAAGGCAGTAAGAAATGATGGCAAACAGCCTGACATCAAAGGAAGAGATAAAAACAAGCCCCTGAGAAACAGTCCCAGAATTAGCAAAATCAGCAATCCACAGCCATTTATATTGGGTCAAACAGCACAGCACATCTGTTACCGAACACATAGTTCCTGCTCTAAAAGCCGTGACAACCTGCCTGAAGGAGGGAGCCCAGCGCTGAGAACACAGGAACCATGGCCAGGTCTCCCCCTTCCACTCCCGCAGCCCCTAGAGGGCTCGGGGATCTCCTGGGGAGCCTGTTGTAAACTCAGAGCCTGGAGCCTGGGCCCTGCCCCTGGAGATTCTGATCAAAAACGTCCAGCTCCTCAGGCCAGCGTTTTCACGAGGCCTCTCCCACTGGGATGGTGACTCAGAATTACACTTTCAAAAACAGTGCTGACTCCTTCACCAAATTGGGATATGGTTTAGGCAAGTCAATTATTGCTCTGGGTCTTGCTGCTTCCGCAAAAGAAAAAAATCTAGTATATCACCTCTTAATTCCCTTACAGGCCAACCCGCTAACAGCATATACTAGTTTTATGATTAACTCCCAGGCAGCTGCTGACTAGCCAAGGAAGTGTTCATGATGACAACAGACTGACTCCTTTTTAAAAAAGGAGGCCTAGTGAGGCACATGCCATCAGTGTCTCCCACCTTTCTTAACTGCAACACCCTGTCAGTAAAAATCTGGGGGGCACTCACTTTCAGTAGATATATATTTTAATGTCTTTGTAATCTGTGCACGTGCTGCTAAACTAATATTTATACCATAAAACATACACAAGATAACAAATTAGAGGTTCTGCTATTTTCTTCGCATACATCACTCTGAAGACCATTGAGATAAATTTTAGGACAAATTCTATTCAACATCCAGAAGAATATGAGAGATTTTGAGGGCACACTTTGTTTTGCATGTCATTGTGGTCTCAGGGCCTAGCATGATTCCTAGCTCATGGTTTAGGAGTGGTTATGAATGAATGAATAGAAAGTAGGAAGGGAGGGAGGGAAGAAGGGAGGCAAGGAAGGAAAGGAAAGGAGAGGAAACGGGAAAGGAAAGAAAAGAAAAGAAAAAAAAAGAGAGGAAAGGAAAGAAAAGGAAGGAAGAGAAAGAAAGAAAGAAAGAAAAAGAAAGGAAGGAAGAAAGGAAGAGAAAGAAAGAAAGAAAGAAAGAAAGAAAGAAAGAAAGAAAGAAAAAGGAAGGAAGAAAGGAAGAAAGGAAGAAAGAAAGACTTTGAAGTGACGAAGCCTCAGTTATCAGGAGTCTCCGTTTATATGGAATATCCTTTTCTTCCATGGTCGTCAGCAATGTGACTGAATACGGAAAATAAAGAGTGAAGTTGAGAAGTATCATTCATATTTGAGGAAACTGCCCGTTAGAATTTAGGGAGTATGATCAATATTTATGAAGCTCAGAAAGCCCTCTCCGGGGCAGAATGACTCACAGTTCATGAAAAGGTAAAAGCGTTGGTTGTTCTGTAACAGGTATGTATTAAATACCATATGTGTCCAAGACGGGGTTTGTGTGTGTGTGTTGTAGACGTTCTTTAGGAAGAGGCGGAGCTTTCCTTTTCCAGATATATGCCCTGTTGGATGCAATTCATCTAACTTATTAACTAATTAATTAATTGTTGGGGGAAACCCAGTTGTATTCTTTTAATGTACTTTAAAAATTGATGTATACTAGATGGTTCTTTATGCAAAGACAGTTTAAATCCCATTCTTCCATAAAACATAGTGTGTGACTTATGTCATATGAAGAGTCACTTTGCAGAGCCCTACAGGTGCACACCATCAGCATTCTGCTTGCTGAAGTGACCGAGGCTGAATTACAGTCATCTGCCTGTTGGTCATTGACATGGCGATCTCCTCAGTGAGTTCTGACGATCACTGGAAACTGCTGGGTCTGTGAGAAAGAATTATCTTGGGGAGGAGAGAGAAGACCCATCTTTGAAGAAATGGAAAAGGTGATATATACCTAGTGGACTCAGTCCAGTGCTTCTCAAACTTTCTGGTCTTATGACTCCAAATTATTGATGACCTGAGAGAGCTTACATTTATAAATATTAACTATATTAGAAATTAAAATAAGGACGCCCAGGTGGCTCAGTCGGTTAAGCGTCTGACTTCGGCTCAGGTCATGATCTCAGGGTTCATGGGTTCAAGCCCCGCGTCAGGCTCTGTGCTGACAGCTCAGAGCCTGGAGCCTGCTTCGGATTCTGTGTCTCCCTCTCTCTCTCTGCCCCTCCCCCGCTCACGCTCTGTCTCTCACTGTCTCAAAAATGAATAAATGTTAAAAAAAATTTTTTTTAAAGAAATTAAAATGGATCTTTAAAATACAAGAATACTGGAAACCAATTTGTCAATAAATTTCATTAAAAAAAATAAAAAAATAAAATAAAATACAAGAATACAAGAAACACAAGAAATCCTCACGTCATGTAGCTTCTAGAACACTACAGTGTAAACTCTTAAGAGAACGAAAGTAAAAAAAGCAAATAACATTTCAGTATTATTATGAAAATAGTTTTAAATGGATGAACCTACTGGAAAGGTCTCAAGAACCCCCAGAGGTCCCTGGACTACACTTTAGGAACCACTGGCTCAGCCCATTGCATAGCAAAAGCCCGATGCATGCACACTCTTGGAAGAAACTGTCAACCAAGATGTAAGAGTGACATCTGGCTGGTGAAGACTGAGGAATTTCTTTTGGATGGAGGCTCCGTTGGTGGCAGCTGGTGGCCCACCAAACTGTGGCAAAGCACGTACCGTGGTGTGCTGGATGTGAAGGATACGGTATTTATAAGAATGACCTTTTCACCTCTGAAATATTTGGAGCTGTTGACCTTCTCTTCTTGACATGATCCTGGACACGGTGACCCATGTTCCTGTGAATTCTTTGCGGTGACCACCTCTGGAAATCATTAGCTCCTGGGTGTGGGTGAAGAATGCCTGGGGGTGGTTCTTCTAGGGCTCAGTCCCCGAGTTCCCTAGCAGTATGCTTCTGAACTGAGATCTTTCCATTTCGGCAGGAATTTTCTGCTGTGTCAGAAACAGGGTAGAAGAAGTACTTATTCTGTTGAGCAAATAGTTAGTGCTTTGTTATTTAAATTGTAACTATACACAGGCACAAGTATTTGTTGAATGAATGAAATATGAAGCAGGAAATCAACTGAATGTATTAACCATGGTCTTGGAAGGGCATTATCTCTTTCTGGGGCAAAACGGAGGCACAATCTTCTCTCTTGATAGAGAGAGGTTGGTCATTTGGACATGGGTCAGGGTTTGTCTCAGTGTAAAATAGTGAGACTTCTTGTTCAGAAAGCAAGAAAAAAGGGGCATTAAAAGTACTAAAACAGAAAATATTTTCTTTTCTTCACAGTCTCTTTCTTAACTTGTCATGGTCTTTTTTTATTTGCTGTCTGATGTCATTTTAAGTAAACAAAAGTTAAAATTTTAAATTATTAGCATGAATTATACCATTCATCTTTATAGCGTGGAATGCCAGTTTTCAATGCGGATAGAAGAGCACTTAACCTGTCTTCGAAATCACTGAAATTATACAATTTGTTTTTCATAGTGCGTACATGCATATGAATTTAATTCTTACCAGAGCAGTGGAAACACTTCACGAAACTAACCCCATTGTTTTTATTTCACTTCTTGAAGTATGCGCATTCTACCACACTCTGGAAGCAGATGGCTTCCATAACACGCTTACCTTGTACTCAGTTTGAGTCTTGCTAAACTCCAACACATGCTGGGTCCACTGGAATGCTGTGCCCGTGAGGCATTGCCAAAGCTGTATGTGAATAGGGGAGCAAGGAACGGGGGACACCCATGCTGTGCACGTCTCCTCCACTCACATGCAGACTCCCTTGTCCCATTGCACCTCACAAGTTCAAGGATAAGAATTTTACGAATGTCAAGATGCTGATATCTGTGATTTAACCAAGCAAGGGACCCTTCCGAGCATGGGCCCTGCTTGACGACACAGGTCACTTGGCCACCGGGCTGACCCGACTTTGGGCGACGGTCCTGTGCTGAGAATGGGGGCTCATTTCGGCCGTAGACCTGCTCTTGGGTTTCAGTGTGTGCACAGCTGTCACTAGGGTAGGACACCCAGCATCCCACAGGACAGTACTCTTCCCACCGGGCCAGGAAGGTTGGACAGCAGCAGAGGGAACCGAAGATAGTCTCTTGGGGTGTATGAAGAAAACGATTGAATTTATTTTTCTATGAACTTTTTAATGTCATTCTTTAAAAATTTCTGTGTTGTGTGTTTGTATTTTCAGAATGCACAAAAGATATCAACAGAGCATTATATGTAGATAATCTATAAATCTATATTGGTGTTTGTGCTAAAAAATGTTTTACTGAGAGGAATGCCTGAAAAACCAGTTAAAGGGCACCATCCCAGAAGACAGCATAAACAATGAGTCAAGGGAGAGAGTGTAGGGGCTGAGGAGAAGCCCATTTTGATTATTTGGCAATGGCTTCCTAAAGTGGGTCAGTCCATACCCCCACCCCACCTTCCCATGGTAGGGGATGATAAGGCCCAGATGAGTTCCAGCCAGACAGGTGGGACCTGAGTTGGTGTGAGCCTCTTGACCTATAAGGGGAGAGTCCAAGTTGTATCCTTGGAGGAGAGCCTAGGATGAAGCCAGGGGCATCACTGGCTCCTGTCAGATGTCCACAAATAAGAGAGACTGAAAATGTAAGTCAGAACAAGAGAAGCCAGGTCAGTAATAATAACTTACGGAGTTACATGACATTGAACTCACTATGAGACAGCTTTTTCTTCCCATTTCACAGATGAGGGAATGGGCAGCCAGACAGTGAAGTGATTTGCTGAGGGTCACAGAGCTAGCGATGACCAGGTATGTCTCTTTCCCCGCCCACCTGTAGACTGCAGCAGGCTGAGCAGAAATACCTCCATGAGGCAGGAACTAATATTGTTACCATCCTCGTTTTACAGATGAGGAACCCAAGGTTCCGAAGAACGTGGCGGTGACCAGATCTTGTTCTGGACAGAAAGTTGGTCGTGTGGTCCATGGCGGGGTCAGCTTGGGGCAAAGTCTGGATGCCAATTCCCATGGCTGCGATGACGGCCAACATCCTCTTCAGAGTGAGCTCAGTTGCCTCAAGGGTTGGAGGATTCTAAGGGAGGAAACAGTAACCCCTGGTTTTAGAAATGGGTGGACACAATCTTCAGCCGCGGGACTAGAAATTATAAATTCCATTTACTTAATCTTTCAAAGCAAGCTCAAGGGCATTAAGAATCACTTTACAATGATCTCTTTGGTATTTACGATATCCCTAAAAGGTAACAAAGCTGCTTTATCTCATATTTACATCCAAGCAGAGCTAGGGAGCAGAGGACAAGGCCTTCCCACTGTGATTGAGAGAGATGCTGTCCGGCTCCAAATCCCCGCGCCGGTCTGACACGAGGCTGCGTATAAGGCAGCGTCTCACTGTCCTTCCATTTCTCGTTTTACCTCATTTGGTTAAACCGCACAAGCTCAGTGCTTGGAACTTCCGTTTTCTTATCTTGAACATCATGTGCTGTTCCAGCTCCAGCCAGCCACCCAGGAAGGAAGCATCCTGTTCCTTTTAAACAGAGGGCCCGGCCGGCCACATGGCCACGCTGTTGACAAGCTCTGTAAGTAACATTATCTCCATTGCCTTGAAAAGATCCATCAGAACTGGAAAGCGCACAGAGTTGGAGTTTCATAGTTATTTCTGGTCTGCTTATCTCACAATCAAATATGAAGAAGAAAACCAGAGGCATGAGAGGGAGGGTAAGGACAAAGGGGGCAAAGAGACAGAGAGAGAGAGAGAGAGAGAGGGAGAGAGAAAGAGAGAGAGAGAAGAAAGAATCAAGCATGGGCCTCTTTTCTTATCCATTTTCAGTTTTCCTAACCCCAGTCCTGACTGAACAAATTAATACATCAGGTCTCTAACCATGGTCACACTTGTTGGGAACCTGAACCGTGTTGATGTTTTATTGTGGTCAACTCGTTGTTCAAATTTCTCTTATATGCGGATCATTTTTAGTATTACTTGAAAATATGTTCTTTTTTTTTTTCTCTTTTCATTTTTAACGTTGATAACTTGGTTAAGTATTTCGTTAAATGTGGAGATGTTGCAGTACATGCCCTCCTTTGGGCTGGAAAAAAAAAAGGACATTTTCATGGCAAGTTCTTAATCCTCTATTTTTATTTTTCTGAGGTTTCTGGTTTCTCAGAATCTATGCTTTAAACAAGCTACTTCCTTTTGATTTACACTGCAGAGAATTTTGAGAAGTTCTAAGTTAAATGGGTAAAAAGCATTTCAAGTGGTGCAAAAATAGTTAAAAATGTGACATGGAAAAATGCCTGAATCTATTTTACTTAAAAAGTTATGTCAGGAATTAAACTGTGAATTGGGTAGAAAAGACTTCATGCCCCGTTTCTTTCTACTGGAAGAAATTTTAAAGTATCCATTGAATTCTAGACGATGAGGGTCACGGGAAGTTCACGGGCGATCTAAAACAGCACGCGTGCCTACACATTTTGGCATCTGAGTTATTTGCACAGGTACAGAGCATAATGTTTCAAATAACAGTTTTACTCAGAAAACTTGATTCGGTGCAACTGGAAAGCTGTCTAGCTTAGTTAGCTCTTCCTCAACCTGTTGGGCTCTATTCCTCTCCCCAACCTAGAGATGGGTTTATTTCTGCTGCTGACGTTCAGCACCTGCTTGCTTAGAATTCCTCTCTCTTTCTCTCCCTTGCTCTCCTATCGTGTCTCTTTGGTCTCCTGTGTCCAGTCTCTGAGAGTGGAGATGAATGTTCCAGCAAGAATAGTAGCTGGTACTTCCTGAGGGTTTTCCCGGAGGGTTTTCCCGGAGGTTTTGACCTAAGCTCTTCAGGTATACTATAGCATCGAATCTCCACCATGATCTTGTGAAGTAGTTCGGTGAATACCCCCATTTCAAGGTTGGGAAAACTGAGACACAGAAGTTATCAACTGGTGAAAGGTGTGGCAGGGTTTCAGCCCGGGGGGTCTCCTTCTGAAGCACATGTTCATGACCAAATATTACACCTACCCTGGTCCCCTGGCATGAAAAGAGAAGGGAATATAATTGTTGAGGGGGGTGAGTAATGAAGGAGGGCACAATGAAGGCTTGTGGGCTGGAAATGATCTGTTTCTTGATCCAGGTGTTGGATTTGTCGAACAGAATATTTATGCACTTTTATGTGTATGCATTACACTTCTCTTGTATAAAATAGAAAAGAGGAAATGGACACGAAGAATTAAGGCATATGTATATCACCAATGGCAAATTGAATGCAGACCTTGCCACTAGGTAACTTTGGAGTAATGACTTGATCTGGGTCTCAGTTTACTCATTTGCAAAACGGGATAGATCATTCCTAATTCACAGGGTAGGATGAAATGGTGTCCTTTCTATACCGATTCAGCAGTGAAGGTAATCATGGTGTCCCAGCTGGTTCAGAGAAGGGAACATTGGGCTTCACAGCTAGTAACTGGGGTCCTTCTTCCCAAATAAATAAAGTATAGGAACTCAAAATCCAGATCAGGCGTGTTTCTTCTCCAGGTGAAGAGCTCTTCTTTTCACAACAAATTGTATGACCAGATCCAAGGTCAGCCAGCCTGACACTAATAAATTCACTGGCTACCCCTATTCAGGAGGTGCAGACTTTGGAAAGCATACGTTTTCCTGTCTATGGTGTAAATCTTGTGTTCCAGAAGTAAACAGCTCAAATGAAAATGAATAGATCTATGTTATTTCCTGGCATTTGCGACAAAGGCCAAATTCCAAGGAGAAGCAAGCGAGGAAAGAAAACAGTTAAATTTCTTGGACAATATGACTGTTCCTGTATCTGCCCATCGGCTTGATGTGTTTCAAACCTGTGATATCTGAGATCTTTGTTTCCTTCTTTTGTATTCTCCATCACATGGAGCTAGCCTGCAAGCACTTCTGAGATGCCCACTGTGTATACCCTTCACCGTGCCCTTCCACGCCCGACGTCCTGCCCATTCTCATTTCACCAACGGTCAGCACTGCTTGCCACAATCCTGTCAAAGCAGACAAATTAAACATGCCAGGTGACATATGGAAGAAAAGACTTTCTGATTTACTATGGAACTGTTTATGGATAAGAGTTATTTCTCTTGGCCTGGTACCTGCTCTCAAGGCTTGATCACATTTCAAGGCACTGCTGCCATTTACTCGAATTATTCCGGGTCCTCAGATGTTTGTGTGCACATGGCTGTCTGGGTGCGTGTGCATCTGAACATGGTCCAAATCCTGCAGCGAGGTTGTTGATTGCAAAGTGCAAATGAAGGGAAATTTAAGTCTTCCTCCAGTCCTCACTTCCCCCACGTGGTGATTTTAAGCATCAGGAGGGCTGCCTCGGTAGGGAAAAGGACTTAGGGTCACATCTCAATGAAAAAATAAATAAATCTTTAGTTTAGCGTGGACAAGTTTGAGAACATTGTATTTGTTTGGAGATGCGTAGAGAAAGCTCTGTTTCCTCCCCCGATTTTTGTTTGCAAATAGGATGCTGTCGTGTCTATTTCTCGTGGTGTCGTTCTTTATAAGAAAGAAAACCCTAGCAGTATGGGAAGGTCAGAGTGGGGGTGATCGTTCTCCCTCTAGCTTTTCAGATGTCACAACCAGATGAAAGATAATTTAAGAAGCCCAGCACTGGGTGATGGGTCTTGCAGAACTGCTTGTCTGTTGGACCTGGAAGAAAGCTTATCCCCAGCAAGGTAATTTACGACAGAAGACAAGCTCAGCTCCCTGCAGGCAGCACCACCAAAGTCCTCTGAAAAACTCCTGCTTTATTGGAGAGAGCTGTAAGGCTGAAGACAGGATGACTTATGGCTTTCCAGTGGCTTTCCCCTTTCTCCTCTTCCTTGTTGTGATTGTTATTTATTATTTGTGGGCAGGGATGAGAGGGTTCACTTTGCCAACTTTTGAACCCTCTCTAAATTCATGGCTCTGAGTTTTGAACCGTCCCTGAACCTTCCTGCATTTGAGTTCCCTGCATTCTGCAGCTTCCTGATGTGGACAGAGAAAGACCCTAGAAGGGTTTATTTTAAAAGGTGGAAACAATTCCTTAAACATCAAATAGCTCTTTTTTTTTTTTAAAGCAGCCCATTTTGATGAGTCAAGTGTAAATGAATTGAAAACATATGCTCCAGATCTTCCCCCACTTTATGCAGCAAGTTCATGGCTGAATTGCTAATAGGGCTTCACTGGATTCAGAGTTGAGATGAAATAACGGGGCAGGGGATGGGCCCAGACACATTAGTTCTCGTGGTTTCTACTGCTTTGTTTCTTATTTAATATAAAATGGGCTCTAGTTGAGCTCTGAAAGCTGGAGAGGAGAGGAGGAGACATTTATAAGTAGCATTTTGCCAAGTAAGAGATCTGTATTAGGAAATAGTGCATTTTGGCGAAGGATTTAAATTCTTGGTTTAATGACTGTAACATTAGGAGGCAGAAAGAACTTTGAAACCCGGGCCGTCTAACTCTCCACTCGGTTGAAGCCCTTCTCATCACCTTCACGCCTGCAGCTAACTTGGCGCTTCCTTCCCACCCTTCAAGTCCTGTCCTTAAGAACCCTGAGAGGTTATTTGGGTCTAGTGCTTTCTATGGCCAATTGCCTTCAATGTGTCTTTTTGAAAATGTGCCCTGCAAATGCTGACAGCTCTAGCAAGGCAGCCTGGGGTAACGTGGAGGACAGCCTAAGAAATCCTGCTCCTCCTGTGGTCCCCGTGTTCAGGGGTGCCCAATGCCAGCCTCACACTGGCGTGGCGGCATAGCTTTTGGGAATCAGGGAGTAAGAAATGTGTGCCAAATGCATATCCTGGCAGCTGGACAACAAATGCTCACCGGATGCCTACAGGATGACCCCCTATAATGTGTGTTCGGGACAGAGTGGCCCCGAGGCCCCAAACCAGACAGAGCCACACAGGGCATGTTGACTTTTGCCGCTCACATTCTCCATACGTGCTTGGGAAAAACACTTGCCACGTTCTATGTGTCGGCCGCGTTTCCCCACCTGGCAGAGACGGGCTCGCCTTTGGCCACCCACGTTGCAGGGTGGATGTGGAGTGAACGAGAAGTCCCACAGAGAGCTTAGGGATCCCTGGTTTAAAGTCAAGCACCCATACAAAGTACCAGGCACTAGTAAAGCCTACTTTTGGCATCAGAGCTGGACGCTCAGAGGAAAAGTGGGTACGTTTTGCATGCCGTTAGCAAGCAGCTCAAAACATTCTTTGTGGAGAGGAAAACACAGTTGTTACAAGTTACTCTGTGATGACAGAACACGCTGAAAAGGAACCGCTAAGAAAACCCGTTCGTCCAGCCTGGGCCCTGGGTCCCGTGGCCAGCTGGGATTATCTAAAGTGGGCGTCCTTAGAGAAAGCAGGAATTCTCTTCCACCACAGACTGTTGAAACCTCCCCATTCAACTGTTTTAAAAGCTGCAGAGAATTAAAAATAGAAGCTTTTTGGAAGGAGGAGAGGGTCCTATGGGGGCACTTTGTTTGCTTTGGTTTCTATCTCTCTCCCTGGAATGCACTGGAAACCTGGAGGAGCCAGCACTCAAAGAAGGCTCTGCAGAGAAACGAAACCCCCTCATGCCGGGATGAAGGGTGAGGAGCCCTTTCTGGGTTCTGGTTTTATCATCATTTCTGTTTAGAGTAGGAAAGCAATAGCCCCCTTCTTAAATTCAGCTCATGTCTCTTCTGAACGGTGCTCCTCCTTATTCAAACATATATGGCCTAGAGCTTCAATAGGTCACTATTAAACAGCTAATGGTAAATACAGACAAACACTGCCAGTTGAATGGATGACTGTCCCCCAGGTGGTAAAAGTGCCATTCACGCAGAGGATGTGATGATTGCAAATGGCAGCCACCACAGGCAAAATAGTTGATTGGGTGGGTGTGGGGGGTGCACAGAAGGACTTGCGTTTCGAGGAGGGGCATTGTATGAGAGGAGGGGGAGGGGATTGAAAGGCAATCTGTAGGCCACTGGGCACTGATTTTAGTCCCTGGAGTCCTAAGAAAATGGGGAAGAAGGTCTTAGGTTTTGGGTTTTAGGGTAGCCTTTGGCTTTTCTCTCTCTCCCTGTTTCTCCCCCTCTCTGTCTCTGTTTCTGCCTCTCTCTCTCTCTCTCTCTCTCTCTTTCTCTTACACACACACACAAACACACACACACACACACACACACCCCGCTATGGCTTATTCTCCTGGCTCAAGTTATATAAAACACCAGAACTATACTAGGAAAGGAAGAATTCCAAGTGTTACTCCAGAACAATCTGAAATAAAGTTTTTTTATGAGGGATCCCAGTGGGTTGTCTGACCCCCGGACTTTCATTCTTTTCTCAGAAACCCCTGTGGGGAGAAGTCCCAATAAAAAGCAGTAAATAAATATAGCGATTTGGGACATGTTGGTTTAAAGACGGAGGTTCCCCACACCAGCCCCGCTGTGGCCCCACAGAGAAGTAGGGGCTCACTTCTATTTCCTTCTTGCTCCCGCCCACCTGGCACGGATGCAGTTCTGAGGAGGTGGTGGGCGTGCTGTGGAGATGGGCCTTTCCCCCTTCCAGAGGAAGAACTCTGAATGGGATCTGTTTGTGCCCAGTTAAGTTCTATACAATATATAAGATGCTGAGGTGGATATACCTTAGTGACTCCCTTGCAAAGAAGAAAAATGTCTCCTGTCTTTCTTCAGTGGAAGAGGGATTATGAGAAATGTCCCTCCTCTCTTTGTCTCACAAGGGTGATATGAAAATAAAAAAGTTAATGTTTTTGACGGGCGCTGTCTCACTCAGGTAACAAGCAAAGCAGTATTATGTTTATTATTATGGTTATCGCCGTGTCCCCGAGTACACGTTGCTCTCTCTCTCTCTCTCTCTCTCTCTCACATCACAAGGGTGAGTATGGTCTCCCTGGGAAAAGACAACAGTACAGACTGCTAATGAGAAAATTCATGGGGCCACACCAGACAGCTACTTCAAATTACAGTTTCCCTGGGCGCTGATCATGCTTCGTTCCAAAACGAGGAAATCTGGGAACCCGGCTACCTTGAAAATAATGATCTGGACGCAGAAAGGGCTGAGACAGAGCTAAGTGTTTTAATTACTATTTTGAAAAATGCAAAACCTAGCCAGCTCATGAATGTTTGATTTATACAGACCTGCACTGTCTGGTCACCACTGGCACATGTAGCTAGTAAAACATTTGAAATGTGGCTAGTTTGAATTAAGATGTGTTAGGGGCGCCTGGGTGGCTCAGTCGGTTAAGCGGCCGACTTCGGCTCAGGTCATGATCTCGCAGTCCGTGAGTTCGAGCCCCGCGTCGGGCTCTGTGCTGACAGCTCAGAGCCTGGAGCCTGTTTCAGATTCTGTGTCTCCCTCTCTCTGACCCTCCCCCGTTCAGGCTTTGTCTCTCTCTGTCTCAAAAATAAATAAAACGTTAAAAAAAATTGAATTAAGATGTGTTATAAGGGTAAAATATACACTGGCTTTTGAAGGCTTGTAACCAAAAAGAAAAAAGAAAAAAAAAGAGTGTAAATTACCTGATTAATTCTTTTATATGTTATATGTTGAAGTGAAATGATTGCATACATTTATTAATCATTTTACTAAAATTAATTGTAATTATTTCTTTTTCTTTTTCTTCTCTAAATTTAGTGTATGGTGGCCCTCCCCTGTAGTGGCTACCAGGAAATTTAAAATGACATGCGCAACTGAATTTGTGGCTTGCATTATATTTCTGTTGGGAAACCCTAGTATGGACTTTATTAATAGACAGTGGGGGGGCTGCTATCTGGAATTCAGTATTTCTTCCCCAATTCACAGTATCAGGATATGATTGACCTGAAAGGACTCTGTGGTGATACACAGGGTCAGGAAAAATTGAGAAACACTTCGTGATAGATGGAAGAGAAATTACTGAGTGTGATGCATTCGTGTAGTTATCTCCACTTTTCATTGTTTATCCAGCTGTTTTATAATTCTGCAAGTTGTAGAAAGCTGATAATAATGAAAATAATTCTTATCTATAGAAATGCAAATTACTCGTGTCTAGTAGAATGTAATCGATCATTGCTCTCTGGATAGACCCTTTTGCCCTTCTATGCAAATTCATCTCAGCATTCCTTAGTGCCCATATATGTGCGATTCCTTGAATTTTGACCCAGTGGCAACATCTTACTTGTTTCCTCACGAATTAATGAGTTAAAAAAAAAAATCTTTGACACAAGTTCATTTTGTATTTGTATGAGAGTCATGATTTTATCTTTTAAAACAATCCTAGAGGATTTAGGAATTCATAGCCATTGAGATTAACACTATGTCTTTCCCTCCTCCCTTAACCCCTAGCCACTCCTGTGGCCCCCATGGTGGGATTACTGAAGCCCCGAGATGGGATAGACAATGAGTTTTCCTATAGAAAGTGTTTTACCTGACGGCTGCATAAACTCTATTCGTACATAAAGCAGGCTAAATTGTGGGTTATTCTGAATTTTGTGAGCCAGACAGGGAATCCTTCCACCCAGTGGAATATTTGATTCTAAGAGAAGACATGTTTAGTTCCAAATAATGAAAGAGAAACGTAGCATACAGCATATGGGTAGGGGGTACACTGTCCTTCCTACCTCTTTTTTTTTTTTTTTACCTTATTGTCATTTTTTCAACAAGAACTGGTTTCCTTCAAAGCAGGGTATGACGAGATGACTCAGGCACATCAGTGTTTATTTCACATGCCCATTTATTTCTGTGAATAGAATTGACCTTAACAAACATGAGCAAACTAAAAATATAAAATAGGTGATTTCTCACACTCCTTTCTACAAAATTTGCAAATACTACACTTAGAATATATATATTTTGTTTCTTTTCCTTATTTTTTTAAAAGAAGTTGGCTTTTATTAGCAGAAAGATCATTAAATTTTGTGGGAATTGGCCTCCAGCATTTTAAGTTTTTACAGAACACGTGAAAGTTTACTGGTCTTTCACCAGCGGAGACGCATGATTTTTATACATCTGTAATTCTGAAAGGGAAACACTTTCCCTACAAATGCAGAGCAGTCCACTTATAAATTTTATGTTTGTGGGCTATTTTCTTATATAAAGCAGCCACCTTGGAGACTCCATTTAAAGTACAATTAAACAATATTCTCACCTATATAATCTGCCCATATGTAATTATTTTCTTTTTTGGTTCTTTGGTAAATAACACAGGAGGCTTTGTGGCATGAGTAAATCCCTTGACCCGGGTATTTTCAATACTATAACTTGGTGAAAATGAAAACCAAAATATGCTTTTTTATAATTTTTGGTTGTTTGAAATTAATTTTTGATGTTTAAATTGGCCGTGTGATGCTTTGATTTTATTATACTAAGAAATACTTTTAAAAATTGTTGACAAAGAAGAGTATGAATTGATGCAACTATTTACTTGAGAAAGACAACATCTTTCAAAACGTTGATTTGTTTAAATGAAAACCTTTGCTAAAATTTAAAAGGTCTTTATGTGCTTTGACATAGGTTATAAAAGTTTTGATATATCTTAACTCTTGGTAAAACGGGTAAGAGATGCTAGCATATTACAGCTCCCATCATTCTTCAAAAATATGAGAATGCTATACTTAAAAATAAAACCTAGGTTTCATTTGCATGGAAAATTTGTTTCTTATGGAAGAGATTTAGTCCTAACTCATTTTCTGCAAAGAGGAATTACTATATGCTCTACTTCTTTTCTTTATCTGGGGTTTCTCTCACTGGGATGGTTCTCTAGGTTGGTTTTACTTGTTTCTTCTCTCAGAAAGATCTTTACAGCAGTGACCAACAGTAAAATAAACAGATAGAGAGATGCAAAGATATAGGTCCCTTCTGGAAAACAAAGAATTGGAGAATCATTGGGGAATAGCTTTATTTTTTATTAACCTGATTACATTTAAAAAGTTAACAGAAGGGTGATGTCTTTGTCATCTGCTGTGTATTCAGGGCTAAAAAAGCTTTGGAAAAAATAATTACTATTTATCACATATGACTATACTAATGATCAATACTATTGATTACATATATAATATCAGGAGATACAGAAGTACTTCAGGTATTTGTAATATGAAGTTCAGGCAATCCATGAAGTGCCTTTAGTTGTTGGGCAAAGTTTTGTATTTGCTTTTATCTTAGAAGACAGATCTTTATCAAAATTTCAAAAGTATCCCTGACCATCCCCCTTCCGAAAAACTTCAGAATGCTTAGCTAGAAGGATTATAACAGCAACTGCTTGTCTCTATAACATCCAGACGAAAATGAAAACTTTTAAGATCATCTCATCACTCTATCCATACGCTTCCCAACTCAATCCAGAGATTGTAATGTGCATACGGATTTTTGGCAGTGTGTAACTTTAAAAAGATACAGTCCTTTAAATAACGTGCCATCTCAGGCTCCTTTTCTCCAAACTCCGGGATCCTTTCTGTTGAGCATCATACCTGCTTGTCTCCTGTTCCCAGTCTTTCCTACCTTCTCCATGTGAATTAACCAAAGGAAACCTTGTGGTGCACCTGACCTACAGAGGTGTGGTTAATTCTGACCCCATGGGTAAGCAATGCAGTACTGTGATCAATATGTGTTCATACAATAGGTCCGTGTCAGGAATAAGTTATTAAAGGAACAGTGTGTTGTTGATAAGGGGTTTTATTAATTTAGAAACTCAGGACTCCAGTATTTTTTACAATAATGTGAGCAAGAAAGTGATGAATCATTTACAATCAACCATGACGAAGGTGATATTGTCAAAGCCTATTTTTGCTGGTACTGTTCCAGAAGTTTATCCACAATTGACGCCAATTTCTCATTCTTCAAAGTTTCCCTGTATCCTGAAATAGAGGCATAGTTTAACCTGAAGGAGAGCAGAAGTTGAAGGAAATTGCAAAGTAACATTTGAATAATGAACATCTTGCCAGGAAAATGTGTCTGATCTCCAAGGAAAGGGCGTTGGAAGAGATGCAAGATGGCGGGGGCGGGGGGTGGATTTTCTCTGACACAATTTTGAGTTCTTTGACAGCAATATCTTTCTGTCTACGAAGCATATAGAAGTACGTTCAAGAAGCGAGGAAGTCCTAGAGACATGATCGGAAAGAAAACTGCAGACAAGGAAGTTGTTCAAACTAGCTCACTTCTCGACTCGGTGTTTTCAGAGTTTTCCCCTCATCCCACACTAATGACAGGCCCTTAGGAAAGACAAACCTTTTCCAGATGCTTCGGTGCATTTACTGCCTTTTTTTTTTTCTCCTACAGACAATAATAAATAACTTTCAATTAGGACTTTACATTTAAAAAGCATTTCATTTTCACAATAATCCTTTAAAGTTGTTGTAATAATTACTATTGTTATTATGCTGATTTTTATAAATAAGAATACGGAAGTTCAGACTCTTTTTGAATCATCCAAGTAATAGGTGGAGAGGCAGGAATTTTTAAATACAAACCATCCAACTTCAAATTCCCTGCTTTTCTCCCTCCTTTTGGAATGATGCTGGGGGTAGAATTAGATATTAATCTTTCAATAATTATGTTTGCTTTTTTGAGTAAGAACTTGGAGAAATGTAATATGCCATTTAAAATACTCTTACATTTATAGACTTATACATTATTTACACTGTTTTGAAATATTTAAGAGGGGAGGAAGTATAATTCTTCATGATAAAAATAAACTACCATCATCGGGGTAGGAGTTGGTACCAACCGAAACATCCTGACTGCTTCCATACATTGCTGGGGGCATTTATGAAAGTTTGGCGATTAGAAGTGGAACCAGCATCATGAGGACTTCTCTGTGAGTCTCCAGCGTCCCTCCAGGGGGCACTGGGGCCCTTCCCTTTTTTTCTCTCATTTTGTTCCACTCCCCCCACCCCCCAGCCCATGATTGGCTATTCTATCTACAGCAAATCAAAAGAGAATGTCAGTTATCTCCCCACCATGCTGTACACTTGCTTCAGATGGCCTCACGAGATTAACTTTCAGCTAAATTCAAAGATGAAAATCAGAAAACAAAAACAAAACAAACCTTTGCAACCATCTTTATCTCAAGGACTGGGCTCCCTTTCCAACACAGAATGGCTTCTCACAGATACGGAGTTATTCTTCAACAACAGATGGGTCTGTAAGTGAAAAGAGACCTGCTCATTTGTCTGGTGGCATGTGGACTTCTTCAAATGCACATGTGGCTCTGATTGCCATGGAGGGACCACACGACATTAATGCAATTTCCTCTTTAATGTGCTCCCTCTCTATCAGCCCTGATGTTCAGGCATCCACATTTAAGACAGAGGCCTCCATCAGACCAGCAGGAGTGCCGCAGAGCTTTGTGGAGCTTCGCCAAAGCAACAGGCCAGCATTTGGGAGAGGCTAGTGATGATGTGATTTCAATTTCATGCCATCTGTCCCCAGATTTCTTTTACTATGGGGCTGGTCACTGGCTTTGAAGAACAGTCAGAAGGCCAGGGCTCTGGGATGCTCTGTACGGACTTGAAAGGACAGGAGCCCCTTGGAGCCCCATGGCTGGTTGTTGCCGTGGGGAAGTGGGCAGAGACTGTCAGCTCCCGTTAAGAGATGTACTTGGACATCCTAACGAAAGCAACGTCAACCTTCAACAGCTGGCTGTGTGAGAGGCTGGGCAGGAGATGTCACATTGCTTCCGTGGTGACAGACAGAACACAGGCAACCAAGGAAGGAGGGGTAAAAGACTGGCTGGTGTTCTTCTCATCAGGGAATATTCTTTCTTCTTGGGAGAATAAAGCCTTACCACCTATTGTCCAAATGGAACCCCTCCAAGCTCCTTCTGCAGCAAGATCTCACCATTCCAATAAGAACCTAGACCAGAAACCAAAAACAAGAAAAAAAAATGGCTTTTTTTTGGCCAATGAGTCAGTTTTTTTTTTTTTTTAATGGTGGATTATTTTGCACAAGCCCTTGAATGATTATTTTCTTTGCTCCCAGGCAATCCGGATTAATCGATACAATAAAGGTCTGGAAGCCCTAAAATGTTGCTTTAATTCCCAACTCTGACACAAAAGAAGCAAAGTGACTTATAGGAGAATATGTTGGAAAATCAACAATTTCCCTATCCGCAAAATAGCGTTGGAGTGCCGCTGGGACGCTGTGCGGCATTCAAAAAAATTGTGTTCCAAATGCTAATTATTCACCAGTTGGCGTTCCAGTTCGCGTCTCTTGACATCAGTAAGTTGATTGCTAACAGGATGATGACACTGGTTTCACTTTTAAATGTGGGTTTCAAAAGTAGACATTTTCAGAGTCGCCAAAGAAACAGAATGGAGACAAAACCGTAGGCAAGAATCTGGATGTCAACTCATTTATTTTGCAATGAGGAAAGCAGGGCCCAGAGAGGTTAGCGCCCTGGCCAAGGCCACAGGGAAGGTCAGTGACACGCCAGGACAAGAATGCTGGGCTTGACTTTGATCAGTACCACATTCTGTAAAACGTCTGGCTTTCTATAGGCCTGCTTCCTGTGGTGGTCCCTGGGAAGGGATTTCTCATGACATGGGTCTTCCCCGGCTCTACATGGGTGACTTGGGGGCAACGCACGAAGGCACGCTTTGCCATAGCGCCTTCCCCATCACGTACAACGCTCATTCGTCGATGACAGAATCGCCAGCGTCTCCTATCAGTCGCTGAAGCCTTGGAGGCATGAAAATAAACACAGCCTGACAACTCTGTTCCCGTGTTATGACCTGTTCACCTCCCTGCCACTTCCAACTTCGCTTCTCCCTGAGTAGCCTCCACGTTATTTAAGTCAGCAGGACTTCCAGACATCAGGCATCGGGCGCAGAGGCTGCGAGAAGGAGTGTCTGTGAGGCCGCCATGCGCGGGTCTGAGCTCTTTAAACTCCAGGTTATGACTGCCTTGGGAGGGGCCGAGGCCGCTCTGAAGGTGGCTTTTCGTCTCAAAATTTTCAAATTTCTTTCCTTTTTCTTAACCACATCATGTCCTGGAATTGCTAAGGTTCTCACTCTGGTAGAAAAACTCTTGAAGTATACTCAGGAGCCTCCTTTATTCTGGAATGTGCCAACGGGCAGCTTTAACAAAAGCCTGGATAGCCCCCTAAAAAAATAGAAAATAAATGCAACTTACACTTTACTGTGAATGACACTAACAGTCCTACCTCAGACTCATTGAAAAATGCCCAATTTGTACATGGACATTCATGGCTGCATTTTTTCACAGTGGCCTGAAAAGAGATGTAACCCAAGTAAATGTGTCAACTCACGCCTGGGTGAACAAAAATGTGGTATATCTACACAATGGAATACTATTCAGCAGTCAAAGCAAAACACCGACACATTTTCCAATGTGGATGACCCTCAAAAAGTTATACCAAGTGAGAGAAGCCAGACCAAACCCCCTCCCCACTCCCATATTATATGATTCCATTTATATGAAGCATCCAGAAAAAGATAAATCTACAGAAACAGAAAGTATTTTAGCGATTGCTAAAGACTGGAAGAGAGGATGAGGAATGACTGCAGTTGGACACAGGTTTCTTCAGGGATGATGGAATTGTTTTAAAACAAGGTGATGGTGATGTTTGCACAGCTCTGAAAATTTACTAATCATTGAATCATCTACTCTGAATGAGTGAGTTCTCTGGTGTGGAAATTATACCTCAATAAAGCTGTTAAAACGAACAACCCCACAACCAACGTCCCGGCTCTTAGTATGGAGGACGTTTCTGGAGGGGAGTGATGGTTGGTGCAGTTGGGATATGGGACTGATTCAGCATTAGGGTTTCCTAGCCCAAAGTCTCCCTCACGGAGAGCCAGCGACCTTCGAGTCCTTCAGGAGCCCTTGACATGATGCAACAATTTACAAAATCAACTGTCTGCCCTTGTGAAGTGAAGTCTGACAAAAGCCTCGGTTCAGGGACGCGTGCATTCAAAGGGGAAAGCCCATGGCAGCAGCAACAATTTTAGCTCTGCAATTAAGACACTTAAAGTGTTTGGGGCTGACAAGGAATTAAAGTAAATGTTGATTCAGTTGTAAAGTTTTCAAAGATGTAGCCTTGCAAAAGGGTCTTGCACAACTGCTGGGTTTTGTTTATTTGCGCATTGTTATTGTCTTTAAAATATTCTCCACGCCCCCCCCCCCCCCAGAAAATTCTAAGCAGCACTGGGACCCTTAGCAGGGGAGACTGGAAACAGGTCTGAATAATGCATTCAAGATAATTTCGAAAAATCACCCTTTAACGAGTACCATATTCCCTCCAATTTTCCCTTATATATGATTCACCATTTTGCAAATACTGATGTATAAAGAATGCATTGAATGTGGCAAAAGTTGAAGATAGCCCCTGTGGATAAGACCTAATGGACACCATCCTGCAATAATACATACAGCTCAGCCTCCAGACATGTGTCTTCAATTTAAAATAATTCAGCAATCATGTTCAACCAGAACCTGATTACACAAAATGGGACTTTTTAACTCCCAGACTTGGATCAAATTTTGAGGCCACAAAAAAAAAAAAAAAAGGTGGGGGGAGATAATATGTGCCATGTTTATATATTCCAGATACTGTGATTAAATGATCCACACTCAGATTTAACTGTTTCTTTGAGCTTATCAAGGTACCTATTTCCATTTCCCACCTATAGATCTTTGCCAAGCCTTTATGAGAACTTGTGTCAGAGTTCTGGGCCTTGATGCAAAGGGAAGAAAGCTGAAAATCAGTTGGGTTCTTCTGTCTTAATATTATGGTTTCCAAAGCACTGAACTGGGTCATGTTCTCCACTTTCCTGGAGACTCAGGGTGGAGGAGACAAGACTGGGCAGAGTTGGCTCTCCCTGGAGTGACATTAGGTAAGCCTGGCACATCGTGTCTGCTGTGGTCCCCGGAGGAGGCTCTGCCCCCCTTGCATCTTTTACATACTTGTCCACTGTCCCCCTTCTCCCTTATCACTATGGCTGGTCTTCCTTCTCGCAGGCAAGTTGGATCTGCCCACATGGGATTTCTGAGATGCTAGAAGTCCCCACATCCTTCTCCTTTGATAGACTTTCCAGTGTTTAAGCTGCTACCATTATTGGTACTTATCACTTCAAATCCCTTTGGTTAGAAGAAATAGTGGATATAAAGGTGTTTGGTGAATCCCAACCAACGGTCTCTGGTGACAAGATTGCGAGATAAAATACAAATGCTCAGGTCAATTCAAATTTCAGATAAACAACAAACAGTTTTTTGTATGTGTGTGTCCCACATTTGCATAGGACATACACATATTAAAAAATTATTTGTTGTTTAACTGAAATTTGAATTTAGCTGGCCGTTGTGTACTTTCATTTGCTAAATCTGTCCATCCTATCTAGTGACCACCACTGTGTGGTACATCGTTAGGGGACTCTGGCTGAGAAGGATGGGAGAATGATACTGTAACATGACCACCTCCACATCACTGATGAAGGGCTATGAGCTGGTTCATTTTACCAAAATTATTAAAGGATTTGATGGTCTAAAAACTAGGTAGTCTAAACCTGAGCATACTAGAAATTAAGGGTTTTGTGTTTTGTTCTTCAGTCAAATGAACATATTTAGAATGTGTGATCTTTTTATTTCATTATTATTATTATTATAAATTACATCCAAATCAGCATATAGTGCAACAATAATTTCAGGAGTAGATTCCTTAGTGCCCCTTACCCATTTAGCCCATCCCCCCCACAACCCCTCCAGCAACCCTCAGTTTGTTCTCCATATTTATGAGTCTCTTATGTTTTGTCTCTCTCCCTGTTTTTATATTATTTTTGTTTCCCTTCCCTTATGTTCATCTGTTTTGTCTCTTAACGTCCTCATATGAGTGAAGTCATATGATTTTTGTCTTTCTCTGACTTACTCATTTCACTTAGCATAATACCCTCCAGTTCCATCCACATAGTTGCAAATGGCAAGATTTCATTATTTTTGTTTGCCAAGTAATACTCCATCATATATATATACCACATCTTCTTTATCTATTCATCCATCGATGGACATTTGGGCTCTTTCCATCCTTTGGCTATTGTCAATAGTGCTGCTATAAACATGGGGGTGCATGTGTCTCTTCGAGTAGTACAATTGCTGGGTCGTAGGGTAGTGCTCTTTTTAGTTTTTTGAGGAACCTCCATACTGTTTTCCAGAGTGGCTGCACCAGCTTGCGTTCCCATCAACAATGCAAAAGAGATCCTCTTTCTCCACATCCTTGCCAACATCTGTTGTTGCCTGAGTTGTTAATGTTAGCCATTCTGACAGGTGTAAGATGGTATCTCATTGTGATTTTGATTTGTATTTCCCTGATGAGGAGTGTTGTTGAGCATTTTTTCATGTGATGGTTGGCCATCTGGATGTCTTCTTTGGAGAAGTGTCTATTCATGTCTTTTGCCCATTTCTTCACTGGATTTATTTGTTATTTGAGTTTGATAAGTTCTTTATAGATTTTGGACACTAACCCTTTATCTGATATGTCATTTGCAAATATTTTCTCCCATTATGTTGGTTGCCTTTTAGTTTTGCTGATTGTTTCCTTTGCTGTGCAGAAGCTTTTTATTTTGATGAGGTCCCAGTAGTTCCTTTTTGCTTTTGTTTCCCTTGCCTTCGGAGACATGTTGACTAAAAAGTTGCTGCGGCCAAGATCAAAGAGGTTTTTGCCTGCTTTCTCCTCGAGGATTTTGATGGCTTCCCATCTTATATTTAGGTCTTTCATCCATTTTGAGTTTATTTTTGTGCATGGTGAAAGAAAGTGGTCCAGGTTCATTCTTCTGCATGTCACTGTCCCGTTTTCCCAGCACCACTTGCTGAAGAGACTGTCTTTATTCCATTGGCTATTCTTTCCTGCTTTGTCAAAGATTAGTTATCCATACATTTGTGGGTCCATTTCTGGGCTCTCTATTCTGTTCCATTGATCTGAGTGTCTGTTCTTGTGCCAGTACCATACTGTTTTGATGGTTACAGCTTTGTAGTATAGCTTGAAGTCTGGGATTGTGATGCCTCCTGATTTGGTTTTCTTTTTCAAGAGCGTGGTCTTCTTTTTAAATTGATAATGGGTGATCTTCTTTTTAAACAGATAATACCAATAAACCTGTAAACTTTTGCTGATGGGTTTATCGGTATTTCATGAGTTAAAAGCAGAAAACTGGATGCCATTTAGGGTACTAGGCAAGGATAGAGTTCCTGCTGCTTTGGGTTCTGACTTCCGGGTCTGACTCTGGGGTGGGGGACGGGAGTGGCAGGTAAGACCTGGTGGGAAGTGTGTCAGGTAAGGGGCTGCCAGTGGTGTTGGGAAATTCATTACTCTAAAAATAAAATAGCAAAATTTGCAAGTGACTTGCTTCCCCCCACCCCCATAAATGAGAGTGGACTCAATCTTATCTTTTCAATAACTTCTCCTTTCATCACTTGTATACCAGGTGGGAGAGAAAGTTGATGTGTAAGTTGACTCTCTGGGGATTCCATCTAAGTTGACTAGGTCCCCACTGATTTGTCATTCATGTGAAGATCACCTGTCACAGGTGCTGGGGCAAAAGATTAGGTCGTGCTTCACTGCCCCCAGCTACTTCCAGGAGGGGAAACCCAGCCTGGCATCCCAAGGTACCATTTCCTGCTTGTGGCGGGTCCCAAATTCCCCTCAGGTTATTCAACTCACATATTCAAGATGAAAGGCTGTCTTCCCTTCTTTTTTCTTTTCTTTCTTCCTTGATACAGCAACATTTATTTTTGGGGTCTACCCTGTGCCACACAGGCTCAGTTCCTGCCTGGAAGAGCTTGCAGTTCAATAAAATGGGAAGAAAGTGTTATATAAGGAGGTTGCAGGTGAAGGATTTTGAAAGCAGGTGAGAGCATGGGGAGAATCAGGGAGAAGCCCAGCAGGGATAAGAAGAGGGGTGCAACTCATTACTGATAAGACCTATCATTGCATAGAAAGCAATGACAGCAGTTCTAGGAGGCATAAAAAACTTGGCTGACTGTGAAGTTTCCCAAATAAGTAATCCTTGCGATCCCGCAGTGGATGGAAGCTGTCTCTCTATCAACCGTGAAAGGCCTGCTTTGGGATATTGTTCTGAGCGCCCCCTAGGATCTTTTTCTCTGATGCGGCCAGTTTCAGAGGAAATGGAACAGCCTTTGTTTTGTTATATTTAAAAGTGAGGGGGCACCGGGGTGGTTCAGTTGGTTGAGCATCAGACTCTTGATTCCAGCTCGGGTCATGAACTCACGGTCAGGAGTTTGGGGCCCACACGGGACTCTGCGCTGATAGCGGGGCCTGCTTGGGATTCTCTCTCTCCTTCCCTCTCTGTACCACCCCCCACTCATTCTCTCTCTCTCTCTCTCTCTCTCTCTCAATAAATAAATAAATAAGTAAGTAAATAAATAAATATTACCCCAAAAAAGTCAGTGTAATGCTGTGGAGTGACACAGATCTCATGTAAGCATCCTTTGGTCTCATGAGTCATCCTTGACTTATTTTATTCTCCTTTATGTGACCATTTGTGGCTTACAGGTTTTCCTCTTCGTTTAGACTGTAAGTCCTGTGAAGGCAAAAATAATTTCCCATTAGTTTCTGTCCCCTAACAGTGCTCTGTGGCGTTGGACCCATCATAGGGACTCAATAAATGTTTAAATGAATAAAGGTAACAAAAACACCTTTCTTTTGCTCTGTTAAAAATAATTCTAACCAGTTTCTACTGACATATTATAGATATATCCTAAGAAACAGTCTCCTCAAATTACAGCTTCAACAATGGATCAAAAATCAATTTCCAAATAAGTTTCTTGGTAGAAAGCATTGCACAGACACAGACATACACAGTCACTCTACAGCAATAAAAAAGTCATTTGCGAATTTAAGAACTACAGAATAACAACACATAATCCACGTTCAGTTATGATCTGTTTCTAAGGCCAGGGAGAGCGTGAGTAAATGAAACACACAGATCATCTTCAAATCACGCAAGCTCCAAGACTGCTTTATTTTTTTGCTGCAAGAGCTGATGATAAGTGGAAAGTTTTACCTTCCCTTATTTTGCACATTCCTCCTTTTGGTGAAAGCAGAGAAGTCATGGACAATGTAGTAACCCATCAAATCTAAGAGGCCATTGGTGGTAGGACATGGAATTGTTTTGGGTGCCGCTGAGAAAGAAAGAAAAAAAAAAGCATTGCCATGGAAACAGCCCAAATTCAGAGACAATAAGATGTTGAAAAATGCATGTCTCAGAATCTGTGAAATATAGATAATTCTGCCTACTGCCTGACCCAAGGCTTTGCATATTATAGGTGGTCAATAAATTTGTCAAATGAGTGAGCAAATAAAGATGACAAGCAGAAATCCTCAGGTTTTACAATGCCTGGAGTCAGCTTCAAAGAACAGTGGGCCAGATCTCTTTTTGATGCTTTAAGTAATCAATGCAAAGGGGCAGGGGGCTGCTCTCTGATTGCCAACAACAAAACAAAACACAAACAAACAAAAACCTAGATTGCAGACCGCATCTCCCCAACCTACCCCCAGAGGAGTTTGGCCTCATGTGTTGTCAGGAAGGAATGGAGAGTTTTCATCCCCGGTGTCCCTGTCAAACAGGAATTTTTCTTTGAGCAAACAAAGAAGGAATAGTTGCGTGCAAGAATCACACTGAAGTGTGCAAGAATGTGTAAATGAGTGTTTGCAGATGAAGGAAGGCAGGTGGATATAACTACATAACATAGAGTAAGAAATTTCTTTACCAGAAGCTTGGCGGGCTTAACACGTACATCAGAAAACAGCACACACACATGACTGAACCCGCACATCCAAGAACTGCAGCTTGCAGCTCTGTGTCTCCTCTCCATGATAGATATGGGCAATATTAATGTCATCTTCTAAGCCCCCAAAAATATAGCTGACTCTGTTCAACAGAGCTGGTCAGACTGCTGCAGGTAAATCATCTGCAGATCAGAACTCCATGTACACATAATCTTTGGAGCATTTGCAAAGTCTGGGGCACAGAGTGACAGGTCTGGAATACTGATATTACTCATAGCCTGTCTTACTTGAGTGTGTGTGTGTGTGTGTTTTCCTCACCCGTAATAAGGAAGTATTTTCTGACATGGACCTCCTTATGAACTGGCTTTTAATTCACCTTCTCAGAGGTCCTTCAAAAGAACGAAGAAGCCATTTTAATTAAGAGTAAAATTCAATTTTTGGAGCAATGGTCTGCTTTCTGAACGAAATACTCTTTTTGTGTGTGTACATCCGATGCTTGTGCTAGACCATCCCACGATACTTTCAGTTTTCCAGAGGACATTGCATGCGCCTATTTTCATCCATCAGAGTCAGGCTGGAGCGGAGTGATTTGGTCAGTGTTAGGCTGTGTAACAAAAGAATTTAAATAAAGAGGTTAACACTGAATGTGATTCCAGGGGTTATGTCCCGAGGGCCTGGCCCAGGGTTTTGAATCGAGTACCTGCTCAGCTAACATTTTTGAAAAAACATTTATTTATGTTTGAGAGAGAGACAGAGAGAGAGAGAGAGAGAGAGCGCGCGCGAATAGGGAAGAGGCAGAGAGAGAGGGAGACACAGAATCCGAAGCAGGCTCCAGGCTCTGAGCTGCCAGCACAGAGCCCGACACGGGGCCCGAAGTCACAAACTGCAAGATCATGACCTGAGCTGAAGTTGAACGCTTAAACAACTGAGCCACCCAGGAGCCCCTCAGCTAACACTTATTAAGTGAATGAGGGAATAAATGAGAATGAGAAGCACACCTCTGCTACAGCAGTTGCCTCAGGGAAAGGCCGTTGGAGGATTCCCATAGTGTGGTTTCCTGAAATACATTGTGAACTGTGGATAAGTATTATGCAAGAAAAGGACGTTTGGTTAAAAAAAAAAACAAAAAACATTGAGGGGTGGTGGATTTAACAGGGCTTTTCAAACTCTTTTGCTTGTGTCTGCCCTAAAAGAATTTTGAAACATATGTATACTTGTCACTCTGTTAGGTTGGCATCTAAATTGTAACAGTTACAAAGGACATAGTTTCTGGCATGTTTTAAATACTGACATTAAAGGGGCGCCTGAGTGGCTCAGTTGGTTGAGTGTCCGAATTTGGCTCAGGTCATGATCTCATGGTTAGTGAGTTCGAGCCTTGCATCGAACTCTGTGCTGACAGCTCAGAGCCTGGAACCTGCTTCAGATTCTGTGTCTCCCTCTCTCTGCCCCTCCCCCACTCGCACTCTGTCTCTCTCTCTCTCAAAAATGAATATTAAAAATTTTTCAAAAAATACTGACATTAAAAAATAAAACTGTTATTGTTACATTATCCTTTTATTTTATTTATTTTTGTAATATGAAATTTATTGTCAAATTGTTTTCCATACAACACCCAGTGCTCATCCCAACAGGTGCCCTCCTCAATACCCATCACCCACCCTCCCCTCTCTCCCACACCCCATCAACCCTCAGTTTGTTCTCAGTTTTTAAGAGTCTCTTATGTTTTGGCTCCCTCCCTCTCTCACCTTTTTTTTTTCTTCCCCTCCTCCATGGTCTTCTGTTAAGTTTCTCAGGATCCACATAGTAGTGAAAACATATGGTATCTGTCTTTCTCTGTATGACTTATTTCACTTAGCATAACACTCTCCAGTTCCATCCACGTTGCTACAAAAGGCCATATTTCATTCTTTCTCATTGCCACATAGTTTTCCATTGTGTATATAAACCACAGTTTCTTTATCCATTCATCAGTTGATGGACATTTAGGCTCTTTCCATAATTTGGCTAATGTTGAAAGTGCTGCTATAAACATTGGGGTACAAGTGCCCCTATGCATCAGCACTCCTGTATCCCTTGGGTAAATTCCTAGTAGTGCTATTGCTGGGTCGTAGGGTAGATCTATTTTTAATTTTTTGAGGAACCTCCACACTGTTTTCCAGAGTGGCTGCACCAGTTTGCATTCCCACCAACAGTGCAAGAGGGTTCCCGTTTCTCCACATCCTCTCCAGCATCTATAGTCTCCTGATTTGTTCATTTTGGCCACTCTGACTGGCGTGAGGTGGTATCTGGGTGTGGTTTTGATTTGTATTTCCCTGATGAGGAGCGACGTTGAGCATCTTTTCATGTGCCTGTTGGCCATCCAGATGTCTTCTTCACAGAAGTGTCTATTCATGTTTTCTGCCCATTTCTTCACTGGGTTATTTGTTTTTCGGGTGTGGAGTTTGGTGAGCTCTTTATAGATTTTGGATACTAGCCCTTTGTCTGATATGTCATTTGCAAATATCTTTTCCCATTCCGTTGGTTGCCTTTTAGTTTTGTTGGTTGTTTCCTTTGCAGTGCAGAAGCTTTTTATCTTCATGAGGTCCCAATAGTTCATTTTAGCTTTTAATTCTCTTGCCTTTGGGGATGTGTCAAGTAAGAAATTGCTGCGGCTGAGGTCAGAGTGGTTTTTTCCTGCTTTCTCCTCTATTATCCTTTTAAATGTATCCACAGACTCTAGGAACCATAGCAATTGAATACCCATCTTACTATTTTTTTTAAAAAATACGGACAGAAACTCTTGAAATTTTATATTTCTTCATTTTCATAAATTTTCATAATTCATTTATTTTCTGCTTACCCTCCATAACTTTATCCTAATAGAATGTATTTTTATGTTTAAAAGTCTTGTTATTGAACACTTCATTTTACTTTTTTGTAACAAAAATATGTATGTGATTTGAAATGAATATTTTTATTCATTCTGCCTATAATACTATATTTTTAAAAAAATTCTACCATTGATATTTAACAAATAACAATCTATTATGATAAACTTTGATTTAAACGATCAAACACAAAAAGTAAAAGTTACTGAATATTCACCTCTTAATGAGATGGACGAGGATTTTTGTTTAATCAGAATTCAAATAAGGTCCATATATGGCAATAGTTTGATGTGTCTCCTTTTAGTCTTTAAATCTCAACTTCTAACTCTCTTCAACTTATTAGAGATATCAGGTCCCTTTCCCTTAAATTTTCTATAAATCATTAGTTAAATCTAGAAGGCTGGTCAGATTTAAGTTAAACTTTTTGGCAACAATATTTTGTTTTAGCCAACAGTACTTCAGCTGGGTACCGTTCTTAAGGTTTTACATTTCAGTCTGTATCTGCCTTTCTACCCAAGCTACAGGGATGGGTAAACGAACATCTTCATACCAAATGAAGATGATGATGTCAGATAGGATTTAACTAGATGATCCATGGTAACGGGAAGCTGAGGCAAGCCGTTAAAGGCAAGACCAAGAAGCACTAAGATCATTTGATTGAAAGTTTGGTCATCCCATAGATAAAAAAAAAAACTATTCAGCTGAGTTGCTGGCAGAGAGTAAGGGGACCGTGGAAAGAGTGATGGAGGAAGGCAGCTGTGGTTGCCTAGTAAGGCCTCCTGACCAACTACAGAAGTGGGATGGAGGTAGGATCCTTCAGTCTACTTCAAGCGGTATATTTCCCCAAGCCTGAGAAGTAATGAAGCAGAAGGAGACCTTTAGTAATATAATGAATGGTGGGATTGCCATCCCAAAGTCCATAGAAGGGTCCTGCAGTGGGATGGAGTGGTACAGAAAACATATCTGGGGTGAGCATGGGCCTGTCTACTAGAATCTCCTCAACAGCTTGAGTTTCAGACATGTCACATCCTACATCTCCCAACACAAGCATTAATTCTCTCAGGTCACATCACTGAATGCTATAAGAAAAGCAAAAACATTTCCTGAACCATAACTTGATAGATACTCTATGGGTTCCATAAGCCATATTCTTTGGTTCTTTCCTACGTATCCCTTCCTCCATACATACTTTCTCCTCTTTGGGCCTCTAGCGGCCATTCTCTAAGTTTTCAAGAGAAAATTTGAAGATTACTATTTTAAAAGGTTTGTTGTGTTCTTAGTTGAGAGTCTTGATCTGCTAGTTCTTGTTTTTTTGCTTTTAAATTTTAATGTTTATTTATTTTTGAGAGAGAGAGAGAGAGGGGGTATGAGCAGGGGAGGGACAGAGAGAGAGGGAGACACAGAATCCAAAGCAGGCTCCAGGCTCTGAGCTGTTAGCACAGGGCCTGACGCGGAGCTTGAACTCACAAACTGTGAGATCATGACCTGACCGGAAGTCAGATCCTTAACCAATTGAGCCACCCAGGCGCTCCTGCTAGTTCTTCTTTGTAAGACTTTAAAAATTCATTCCCAAACTGCACAAGAGATCATAGAACCTACAGAGAGTATCAATGTGTGGATATGCAAACTACACACATTTTTCATCTATTTGGGTAAAATGTTCTGTAGTAAGCGAAGACAGAGAATGAAGAGTGGAAGGGGAGATGGAGGTCTACAGGGGGTGAGAGAGACAAAGGGAGACAGGAAATCTGTGGTTAGACCAGTACATGATCATTAGTTCTTCCACCCATTTCCTCCAAAGGCATTTGAATGATTCCGATGTCTAAGGGCTGTCTCCTGGCGCATCAGTAGGCTACTGTTCTGTTGTTTCTAGCAGCCGGGTTGGATCAAGGACAGCCATTCAGGAGGGCCCCCTGAGGGTTTTAATTTGAAGTGCTCAAGACTAGCTCTCCAGTGTTGCTTGGAACTTTTTGCCACAGTTGGCTTCACTGCCTAAAATTCCACGAGAGGAAATTACCCTTTGGAGCAGTAAGCATCCTGTGTTAGAATGCCAAAGCCCGCAAAAATGTATTGCAGTGAAATCTCCCAGCTGCCTATACCTTGTCTCCCACTAGGAGGTGAGGCCCAGGGCCAGAGGAGTGGAAAAGCAGAGGGTAATTTCGGCCACAGGCCACTTGCTGAAAGGCCATGTCAGAACGGGCCCATCATGGGCTGTATCAGAGCATGAGAGCCTGAATGGAGGCAGGGCTCTGAAGGAAAGGCCACCAAGAGACAGAGGTGTGCTCTGTACTTCTATTTTTTGTTATTATTAAAATTTATTTGTTTTTGAGAGAGGGAGAGGAGAGAGAGGCAGAGAAAGAGGGAGAGACAGAATCCCAAGCAGGCTCTGCACTGTTAGCACAGAACCCCACTCACGGCTTCAACCCATGGACCATGAGATCATGACCTGAGCCGAAATCAAAAGTCAGACACTGACTGAGCCACCTAGGCACCCCCGCTCTGTACTTTGAATAGGGTTGAGCCCCCACTAGCTCTGAGAAGATACTCTGGATTGAAGAGTTTAGGGCGTGGATCATCTCGGTGAGGTGACCTAGAAGTTGCTTAAGTTTTTGAATGAGTTAAGTAAGTAAAATAAATAAACTGAGAATCTAATTAGATATCAAAAAATGAAGAAATTTGAAATACAACATCCCAAGATTTTCCTGATATGACACACACTGTTATTTTACAAAAGAACATTTCTTGCCCTTTCCTCTTGCCTTTGATAATTTTAAGAACAAGAGCCTAGAGTCTTTGAATAAGTGACATTGCTTCCCAAGAAAGGACATTTACAAATTGATAATCACACGCACACACATTTTACACACACATTACATTCTTACCCTTATTTTTCTGGGTCCACGAAAGCTTTGTTACGAACTGACATTTGGAAACAACTGGCATACAGAACAGAGTTATCACTTACGGTTTCTGAATCCATCCCATGACATGATGTATAAGTGCATCAGAATTTTGCATATGAAATATATATCATATGTACTACTTAAGGACTATCTCCTTGGAGTTTCCTTAGTGAAATCACTATTGCTTCTTACTATGGTAACACTGCAGTATGTGTTATTTTAAGTCACAAAAAAACAACACGCATAAGACTGCTTTTCCCAATACGGGGCTACATGCCGAGGAGTAGCAGAAATGAAGCTGAGAAGGTCAGGAGGGGCAGGACCAGATCAGGCCTTATGTTGCAAAGTGTGGAGCTTGGGCAGTCTTCTGTAATCATCGAGGTAGCTCAAAGAGGCCTTAGGACAGTGGGCATTTCAGGGACTCGTGAGCCAGGCTAACTGGGTTTGAGTCCTAGGTCCGCTGCTTAGTACTGTGTGATCTTGGACAAGCTACTTAACCTCTCTGTGCCTCCGTTTCCTCAGCTATGAAGTGAGAATGATAGAAACAAGTCCTGGTGTATGAGTCTTTCATGGGGATTAAATGAGACAATGTGTAAAGTGCTTAGAAGGGTGCCTGCCCCCTTTTACCAATGTTGTCTTATTGGAAGGAATTTAAGGACCGAATATCATGACATACCAAGACTAGTCCCTTGGCGAGCCATTTCATGTTTCTGAGGCTCAGTTTCTCTCTCTACAAAATGACGAGATTAAATCAGATGTTCTAAGGCCTCCTCACTCTGATAATCTCTGGCTGGAGTTGCAATGCAGGGACAGGCTTGCATTTGAACTTTCAGATGGGCCTTGGTCCCTTGCTCTGTCCATTTGAAGGCAGAAGACCTATAGCCCAGACGGAGCCAAAGCTCTTTAAGCAAAAGAGCTCACCTGACTGTCAAGTGTAATTCAAAGAACTCTCACGAGAAGCCATCTTCCAATTCTCAGGGAGACAAAGCAAAGGCTGTCGGATAGCTTGTGAATTTACACAAACCAGGTCGCCGCCTGCCCCTCTTTTTGAGCACCTCCAACCAAATGAATTCCCAGTGTCAGCAGAAGTTTACATATGTTATGCAAAAGCACATCACCAACACAAAGGAGAGACATAAATAATGCAGATTGAGCATCCATCCATCTTGGCCATGGCCAGATGACATGGGGGTGGGGGCCACAATTAGCTGGTGGAGCTCTGACAATGGTCTCAGAGGCAGTGCATTTGTGAGGTAGAAATGGAGTGCCCCATAAAGGGGAAAGATAGGGAAAAACCAGGCAGGCTGTGGAACAAGGTAGGGAGAGAGAAGCAGAGACACAGAGAGCAAGACAGAGAGAAAGTGCACGCATGGAAGGGCCAGCACTGGCTTTGCTTGGAGCAAGGACAGAAAATGGGAGTGCCACCCTTTGAATCCTCGCCATGGCGTTTTGATCAAGCTGTTGATTCTGTTTGAGCTTCAATTACAAAGGACTGTGAATTATACATGGAAAATTGTCTGGGCCGGTCCCTTAGCAGATGGGAAAACCGTGGTGGCAAATGAAATTAGCAGGCTGCCTTGTGGAACGAGCTCTGTGCCTTTCCTCCTTGGTACTTTCAGAATCTGCATGGGGTATAGACGCCAGGACCGTCACTGGGGTTTTTTGGTTTTTTTTTTTCCTCATGAACAAAACAACTATAAAAAGCAAACAAACAAAAAAACCTCTAAAAACATAAAACAAAAAACTTTTCTCCTTTGAAGATTTAAGAGACAAATTCTCTTTTCCAAGAGATGGTCAAATTGTTTTAATTCTTGGAGGCTTGGGTTGGAGTAAATGTGAGATGAGGCTGGGAGGTTTCTCCTTGCTTCACTCACAGCCCACTCTGGGCACCGTGAACCACTTTATCGCCTCTAGAGAGTTTGGCCCTGGGCACAGACAGAATAGCGGAACAGAGCAGAAAATCTGCTGTCCCGGGAGTGAAGCCTGCTCCCTTTCTCCAGGAGGCAGGCTGGCCAAAACTATGGTTTCTGTTGAAATAGCAGCTAACCACCGTTCCTTGGAGGGTTCCAAGTGAGGGATAGAGCTCAGGGAGCTCCAAGCAGCCAGCACAGCAAAAACCCAGAGAGAACAGCACTCGCCAAGCAGCAAGCGGGAGGAAGGCAGATGGGGAGCTTTCAGAAATCACCCTCCTTTGATTAGCAGGCTTCTGGGGAGCCGGCTAGGATTTCCATAAAGTCTGGGCTTTTTGGAAGCTAGTTCACTAGGTTTGTATCCTAGGGGGAGTCATAACCCAGCACACAGATACTCCAAATCATAATAATCATTAAAACAACTATAATAATAATGATAATAAGACTAGTTACAAGCGTAATAAAAGCTAGTACTTATTTAATGCTTACTATGTGCCCACCACTGTGTTAAGCACTTTACATGCATTTTCTCACTTAGTCCTCAAGTAAGACTTTGAGGTCGATACTATTATTACTGTCATTTTAGAGGTGATGAAATGGTGGTGCAGGGAAAAGAAATGTCTTACAAAGGTCATGGTGGTAGATTGATTGCCAAAGTGATTACCGTTCTTCACTCTTTCCAGGATCCACACTCTGCAATGTGACTTTGCAGCTTTTGACTGGTTTCATGGCTTGCTTCTGGCCAAGAGAATGATTCTTTGCTGATAGCGTCCCGGTTCTGAGCCCAGACCCCACCACACTTCCACTCTTTCTCCTGGAAGTCGGGCACACAGTCGGCACACAGCAGCCCAGCCCAGCCCAGCCCAGCCTGCTGGAGGATGAGGGGCCACATGAAACAGAGATGAGCTGCCCCAGCAGAGACCATCCCACACCAGCCAGCCTCCTGAAGATGCTTGAAAGGGTCCAGATGAGCTGAGCCTGGCCCAGATTAGCAGAACCTCCAAGCTGATCTGCTGATCAGCGAGCAAAAATAAATGGTACTTGTTTTAATCCACCAAGTTTAGGGGGTGATTGTCACATAGTAACTAGCAATGAAAACAATGACGTAAGTAATGCTAGCATTCCAAACCAAGTTTCTTTACTCCAAAATCCTTTGTCTTTTAACTTCTGATTTCTAGTGACACACTCCCATGTTCCACACCTTACTCACTAACATCATCTTCTCCAATTCCACTTTTCTCTTTCCCGTAGGTTCTAGTAGCAGGCATTCCTGATTGCTGGCAAAGGACTTGGGAATCTCAGTTGAAAAAGCCAGCAATGGTGGCTGCGATTCCTCCATTGGCCATGGCCAGGGGTGAATGCGTGACCCATTTCTGATGGTGAGGTAGAAGGCTGAGCCACCTGGAGGGCTGTGGGGAAAGATTTCCTTTTTCTGGAGGACAGAAACACCAGAACATACAACCTTTTTCTGATTTTTCTTGCTGCCCACCATCTTGCAACAATGGAGGAGGCCTACCTGAGGCTGAAGGTAACTGAGGACGGCAGAGAACAGACACCAAGGTCACCCGGATCGCTCAGACACCGAGACAGAGCCATGCTTGGGATCCATGGTGTGTTTCCTTTGAATTTTCCCATTTGTTTCAGCGAGTTTGATTTTTTTTTTCTTTTTACTGGTAGCCAAAAGCATCCTAATGGGTAGAGTTCCAATCATCAGATAAAAGGATCTAGCCATCTGGTTGTTGAGTCCTTTATTCCTACAGAAACCAAAGTAAAAGTTCAGAGGACACTGAAGCCGATTCCCAGGAGGCAGACCTCAATTTGTGGGAGCCCTGTATTTCTGACCCATATCTGCTCCTTTTGGCTGACTTTAGCAGTAAGCGGCGGCCTTGGGACTCAAAGCAGGATGACTGCAGGATGCGGGTAAAGCAGGAAGACTTTGGGAAGTTCTGGGGAGCGTCGCTCAAAGTGCGGGCCAGAGATCTGAGTACACAACAGATGTTCCACGCATGTGTGCTCTTGGGGGCGTTCTCCCTTCCACTGGTCCCAACTTTTCTTCCCCATCCCTGGACTCCAGGAAGCACATTGTATGTGCCTTTATTCAGAGATGACCGTCAAAACATTTAGCAACTGCTATGCTCAGATGCAGACCAAACAAAACAGAGGACCACTGCAAGTGCTGGGGCAGGGGTTTGGAGGCCCCTGTTTGGGGATCATGGGGAAGTTGGGGCCACTGGGTGGGAAGCAGATCCTTGAGGTGGGTTCAGGACAGAAAAGACAGAAGATGGATTCTGTGGGGCAAGTGGGTGGGCAGTGAGGACAGCATGTGTTTACCTGCCTGGAGTTAGTTGCTGAAATTTTAACAGCTTGTTTGGCCATACTGAGAGGCATACTAGACAATTCTATTCTAATACATATTCCTTTCTATGTGCCTGTGTTTGCTCTGCTAGCTTGTGGACCCCAGAGGCCAGAGGCACTGTGATACCCACTGATTTGCATATCCCCAGCACACAGGCCATCTCAACACAGTTGGGTGAATTGAACAGAGTCAACAATATAAATCCCCAAGACCCATTCTCTTCATCTAGTCCAGATTCTGAATAAAGAAGAATCTGACTGGTCACAGCCATTTTCCTCTGAAACAATTATTTCTTTGGAGCAGAGTTATGGGGAGTTAAGGTGACCTCTGACGGTCCGACCTCCTTCGCCCTGAGATAGCTCAAGATCAAACTGTCTCACCGAGGAGAGCAGATGGCAGAGGGAGCTGGGGGGAGAGGGCAGCCCCCTGTGTCTTGCAGGCTGTGGAGCACGCTGTGCCTCCGTCATCATTAGTGATTCAATAGTTCTCATTTGACTGAGAAAGAGTGCGAAACCCTGCTCCATACAACCTTGTCCTGGGAACTCCTCGGAAAACCAGGAATCCCAGGACGTGGACGCTGTCTGGTTCTTGAGGGCACTGCTGTGTCCTATTCACCTTTCTTTTCCCCAACACCAATCCTGGCAGGGGCTCCAGGGCCAGCTGCTAGGAGCCTGAGTGAGGGAATGAATGAATGAGTGAATGAATGAATGGGGGCACCCTCCTTTGCAAGTAGTTTTGAAATGAAGACATGAAATGAACTTTGGAGTCATAGTAATTTGGGTTCCCATCCAGGTTTTGCCACTTAAAGGCTATTGAGTTCGGGCAAACTCCTTAGTTTAGATAAATTTCTGTTTCTTACGTACAAATAGATATAATAAAACCAACACCAACGGCTCACAACTCCTGTAAAGTGCCCAGTATAACACCCAACAGTGCCTAATGAATTGTAGCTACTCCCCTTCTATCATCATTTTCATTTTTTTCTTCCTTTCACTTTCCTTGTTTTAATATTATTATTATTATCATTATTACTATCATTCTTAAAGTCACTACCCAGAGATACTCTTTGAATGTAATAGAACTGCCTGGTTTGAGGTTTGTTCCCCCACCGGCCCCCCCCACCCCCCGCCACCTAAATAGTATCTGGATAAATCAGCATAAAATTGTCTCTCTAAACAGTCTTTGCTGTCCATTTACGGCCGTTTCACTTGCATCCACTAAGGGGGAAGAGCTAGTGGAAACAAGCCTAAGAAAGCATGTAATGTCTAAATACAGCAGGTACCTACTTCCGGGATCTGCCTCCTAATTTTCACCGGGCACTTATGGTGTGCCAGGCACAGTGCAAAGCTCCTTACTGTTCTTATCTCTTTCCTAATCCCTATCACAACCAGGGAAGTGGGTATCAAGGTAATCTTCAATTTACAGATGAGGAAAGCGAGGCTCAGAGAGGTTGAATGAGGAGGTCAAGGGGATGAGCGCGACAGAGCCAGCATCATGAGCATGCTGGTTGGCCCCCACCTGCCATTCCTTCCTCCCCTTGGGTTTTCAGCCATCAGCTCCACCCCTAACTCCAATGAATGACTCTAATTGGTTTAAGCCAATTCTGGAGGTCTTAACCTTTTTGGACAGTGATTGGCTCAAATAAACCAGAATGTAGCTAATCAGTGCAGGGCATTCTCCTTGCCAATCATATTTAAGTGACTGACTTTTCTTTCACTGGTTGTGAGAGACCAGTTCTCCCTCTCCTTCCCTTGCTGGCCCTTCATGAGGAAGCCTGATTACAATCCACAGCCAGTCTTGCATCCTTGAGGGAACTTAGGGAATCAGTCTGAGGATGAAGCTGAAACAGTAGAGCGGAGAGAAGAGCCAGTGATGTCCTTGAGCCCCTAGACCAGTCAACTCAGAAGCCTGCTCTGCCTCTGGACCAATATAAGCCACTAAATTTCCTTTGCTGTTAAACTAGTTTGACGTAGTATTTCTGTTACTTTCTGCTCAGAAGCAGTCTAAATGATATGGCAAGAATCAAACCCAGGTCTGACCCATCACCAGCGTATACTATCTGTGTTACCCTCTTTTCTGTTTCTCTAGCTCATCATCTTGAAACTCATATCTTTATCGGAAGTCTGGTAGTATCGCTGTGTCTCAGCCAGTCTACAGCATTTCTGGGGCAGTTAGTTTTCCTACTGGAAGGCTAAAGCCCTGGGAGGTAGCCGCTGGGCATGTAAGGTCACTCTTTCAAATGGGTGGCTGGAGGCCACAGAGCAAAGCTGATGGCTATTTGTGGATACAAGGTAATGAAAATCTCTTCTCGGGGTGACTCCAGCCGAGGCAGGCTTTAGAGAAGAGCAGACTTCAGTGGGGACTAGAAAAGCAAACAGACAGCTGCAATGCCTGCTTATGAGGCCTTGACGTATTGAACATGTAGAAACGTTAGCCTCCTCTAACTACAATCTAATTTGTACAAGTGCTTAGAAAGAATACTGAATTTATCAGAGCTTGAAGTGCAAAATATTAAAAAATAAATCACTGCTGGTAAAATCATAGAGCTATCAGGAGATCCATTTGAAAAGACAGTTAGCAAAGCCAATTTGAGGCACATTCACCAAGCCTTGAAATCATGGAGGCCCCATCACATGGCTTTCCTTCTAGCCAGCCCAAGAGGATCCTAGAATTTAAGGCTAAGAACAGCTGAATCCTGACAGAAATCAGATGATTGGAAATTTTAATAAAAATGTTTGAAGTGGTAAAAGAAAATGCCAGCCCAAGTAGCTGAGATAAAAGGATGATTTTTTGCTTTCCCCTTTCCTGGGCTAGGGTGCACCCATGATGGCAATTGCTCTTGGTCTCCACCTGCAGATTTAGTCATGCCCAAGCTTCTATGCCCAGGTATTAAGTCAATTTCCCAGACCTGAGATCAGGTGACTCTGTGACAGTTAAGAGTTGCCTGCACCGAGTCTCAAATCTTGGCTGGCTGCAATTGAGGGGCCCATATTGATTTCATTGGGAAGCATCCAACCTTCCTGGTACATGGTTTGACCCTTGCAGAGGTTGGGCATCCTAAATTCTGACTGGTCAGTTTCTTTTTCCAGGCCTCCAGCCTCAAAAAGGCACAATCTCTGTGGCCACTGGGCTGACCCACCCCATGGATGTATGGTGTCACACCCAGGGCCCATCTGTACAACCTTGTCTGTTTCCTCTGGGCCTTCCCAGGCAGAGGGCATCAGGCCAAGACATGGCCTTGTCCTCCTCCTACCTGCCCGAAACTATTTTGGGGATGACCCTGAGGCAGTATATAGCATGACGGTTTAGAGAGTGGTGCTTCTCAAACTGTGTATGGTGAACAACCTGTGTTTTTACTTCCAGTCTGTTACAGAATAAAATGTGGGCTCCCTGTATATATCTAGCATGTATCTTATACCTCGTGTGACTCACAATGCAAGTCTGACAGCCCTGAGCTCAGCTATTCCGTGAGATATGCCCACTGATCATGCACTTGGATGTCACGGCAATGTCAAATTGTAGAAGATTCCCACTGCTTCCTTTCAGTTTCTGTACTTTTCTTGTCACAGACTGGTAATGAACAGTTCTCATCTGCAGTTGGCACTTTGAGTAACATTTATTTACAACAACCTTTCTTAAAATGTGGTCCTTGGACCAGCAACATCAGCAGGACCCGGGAACTTGCTACAAATGGAAATTCTCAGGTTCCCTCCTGGACCTCAGGAATCAGAAACTGGGGATGGAACCCACAAATCTGGACTTTTACCAGCCCTCTGGTTGGTTGTGAGGATGTCACACAGCTGGACAGGAAAAAAGAGCTAACAACAACAGGTACGTTCAGAGATTTCTTCTATTAGAGCTATAAGTATCATTCGAAGAAAATAATTAGGTCTGTCTCAGTGACTACCGAACTCAGTTTTTTTTTTAAGCTTTGAAATCTCTTGGTTCTTAAGTTAATAAGCAGTGCATTCCACAGAAATATATTCTCATCTTAACATTGGATTTCCAACGTTAATCTTTAATAGATTTAAGAATGAGTGATCTCTTCCATTTTACAGCTTCTCCTCACCCCCCCTTCTATCTTTTGCATCAGTTCTAGAAACTCTTCGATAGCACACACACAGAAATGCTGAGAAGGAAGGAGCATAAGGGAGGGGCGACAAGACTCCCTGAGTGCAAGGATCGTGGAGCCCCTGTCCATGCGTCCCCAGTACCTGGTTTGTTGTAGAGGCTCAGTCGATCTTAATGGAATGGATAAATCGATGAATGGACAAATGGAAAAACAAAATTTGATAGGCTAGAACTTTGTGAAAGGATGTTCTGATTAACTGACTTTCTGATTAATTGGCAAATCTTTCACTTCCCTGAAAAAGTACATTTTGTTTTTCAACTAGTTTGAGTGAAGTTTTATTCATTGCAACCCAAAGGTCGCCTGCCTAAAAGACAGCTCCGTTCAAGTGTAATACATTCAAATTACATCTCTTCTAAGGGACGTGTTGCCCAGGTGTCTCAGGTCAATATAAAATAAAGAATTTCATTTTGGGGAATTTTATTATTGAAAATGAATTTTATTGAAAACCACAGTCCGAGAAAAGCAGATAAAAGGATTATAGCCCATGAAGCATGGTAAACATATGCTACTATTTTGGGTGAAATATAATTATTTTCACTATTAATACTTAAATTAAGCACACCCACATTTGGCATTGCCATGAGCATAATTGGTAAAAATTGTTCTAACGAGAAGCTCAGAATTGTTCAGGCAGGACTTATCAAACGGAAAGAGAAAAATTAAGCAAAGGAAAATCATATCGTGTAAAAACAAATGAGAGAAAAGTGCAAAACATCCAACAATTAGTTGGTGTACACAGGGCCAAGCCATGGGGATGATGCGTTCACGGATATTGACTGATTCTCTGTCTGAAACTTCACTGGCACAACGCGAAGACACCCGGTCAGTTTGAACTGTTCAATCCTAAACTGACTGAATTGACCAGTCATTCGGAATGCCTCGAGAATCTGTCTATAATGTGTCTGTTTTGCATACGGTGCCTCTCCTGCTTTAAGAGCATCTTCACACCAGAGACTCCCTGACTTAACAGACAATAAATGCTTGGTGGCAAAACACAAAGGTAAGGAGACCTACAAGCACCAACAAGAAAGTTCCGGTATCTGGAGGTCTTTTGTGATCCCTGTCATCCCATCCTGGAGAAATCGAGGATCTTTTCCAAAACAAAAACGTTGAAGGGTGATCTGAGTTCAAATCTTAACTTGCCCTTTTTAGACTTACTGTTGCCCTCTGTGAGATGGGAATAATAATAATAAGCCTTTTTATTTCTGCTTTGTTTTGTTTTCTGAAGGCTTACATAAGCTAGTGCACGTGGAACACTTACTGTCCCGCCTGGCTATTCGTATTAGTTACTCCTCATCAAGCATTAAGCATAGAGTCTTGCGTTTGCCCCACGATAGCTCCCTGGGATTAGCTATTTGAGTTAACACCCAAAGTCAGAGATTAGATGACTCATGGCAAACTCTTCACTCCAGGGCTGAGTCTGCATCACACTTCATGAGCTGGTTGTGAAGGACATGATGCTTTTCCCACCCAAAAACATATCATCTCTGGAAATATTCCAGTTGATGACCATGAAGCAATAGTAGCAAAAACAGTATTGGGCTCTGCAAAGAGCGACAAACTAAAGAGAATTCCAAACTCGTGCCTGCCAAGTTTTCCCTTATTTGGAAGTAGCCCATGTGAAATTCTAGAACTCTCCACAGGTCACTCACAGTCTGTCCATTAGCTTTCCTGTTTGCTGTCTTCTTGTCTACTTACATCAACTCCTCTTAATATTTAAGAACTTTTCAGGAAATTCAGTTTTAGAAAGACAGCAAAGGAGCTTTGAATTGGCAAAAGCTTCACATTTCAGAGGTGATACTAATCTAAAGAAACACACTATTATCTTAGTAATTTCCAATTGTTCCTGGAAGCATTTTACTGCAGAGACCACTGCCAGCTATTAAGTAGAGGAGACTCGTTTTGGTTGCCAGAATTAGCTGAAATTAAGATCCTTTGACATCTTCTTACAGAAAAAAGTCAGTTTCAGTACAAACAATTCGGAATTTAATAGATTGTGACAGGTTATAAAATCCTATGCATTTGAAAGAAAAGCTTTGCTGGTGGAATAATGTGTTTCTAATTTACACATAATAGGCCCATGAAGCTATGACTAGAAGGACATTAAAGTAATGAGGAAATTCCAGTTATAGACACTTTCTGTAGAGATCTTAAAGATTATGATTAGGGCAGTCATTTTCCCAAGTGCCGCGTAGAGCTCAAGCCAAAATGAAGGTGGCCAGGACAAAGAAAGAAGACTGGAAAGGCAATGAGCCTCGGTGTCGAGGGTAGAGAAAGCATTTGGGGGATAGATGCTCAACCCAGAGGTGGAGGATTGTGTTAAACTTAATAAATGCTGCGTGTACTGAATACCGACAAAGGCCTAGCGCTGGATGCTTGTCGGTGAATGAGGAGGAATCAACAACGACGTGAGCCATAAGAAGGGCCAAAAGATTTTTGTGGATAAAACTCTTCACAATAAAAAAGAATTCTACTTTCCTGCGATTCTTTGTCCCGAGAGTCGTCCAGTCCACCCCACGGATGACTAACATGACATAAAATGGATCCCTTAAATACCTTCCTTATTTTAAGTCTCAATGCTACTATATAATTTAAAATGCATACTAAATGGCAAAGGAAATTTGGAGTGTGTCATTTGATATGAGTTTGGGTAGCCGTTCTCCTACGATAAATTGATACAGTGATAGGGGAAGTAGCTTGTGCAAAACAGCAGAGAACATGCTCGCAATGAAAGGCACATACTTTATTTTAATGCCCATTAGTATTTTTCTGCCCTCTTTTGAGATCAGTTTCTCAGGCATAAGATGATGTAAACTAAAAGAAACTTACTTACTGTCTGACTAGAAAATGATTAGACTCTTACTCTGTGATTGCTTCTACTATTGTTTATAGTCTGGGTACCACATCTGGGATATTATCCTAGGTAATCAATAAATACTGACCACTCGGGTGTTAGGAGATCTGGCAATTTTGCTCGACCTTAAAAATTTTCTCCAGTAAGAGTTTCATGGCTCTCTCCTTTTACCTCTCTACCTTTCAAAAATATAGTTTTGAGCATTCTCTATATTCCACTCATGTTCTAGGCACCCGAGAATGAGATCCCCATGTTTGGAGAACTTCCATTCTGGGAGGGCGGGTGGGAGGTGGAAGATAGTCAACTCAGAGAATAAGATACTTCTTTGTGCCTCTTTTTACTCATGTGTCATATACTCTAGTGCTGTCTGGTCTGATGGTGTCTTGTCCCTTAGAGGGACCTTTCTTAGCCTTGGTCTTGCCTGAGTATGAAAGAGAGAGAGAGATTGCAAAGGAAGTTGGTGGATGTCACTCTCCCCTAGAGCCCTGCCATCAGGGCAGTCTGAGAAGGCGATGCCACATGTAACCACAGAAGAACAGAAAAGGTCCAAATAAAACAAACTAGTTCTTATGCTAGCAGCTTGGCTTCCCCAAAACCCATCTCCCTCCTTTTTGTTTGTTAACGTTTATTTATTTCTGAGACAGAGTGAGACAGAGCACAAGGGGGCATTGGGGCAGAGAGAGAGGGAGACACAGCATCTGAAGTAGGCTCCAGGCTCTGAGCTGACAGCCCTGAGCCCTACACGGGGCTTGAACCCACAGACTGTGAGATCATGATCTGAGCTAAGTTGGACGCTTAACTGACTGAGCCACCCAGGCACCCCAAGCCCATCTCCTTCTGACCCATTCAAGAGGCATAACATTTAGTTACAAGACACTAATTTCTTCTTCATCCTCCACAATGAGGATTGTCTTTGTGATACTACATAGCTAGGCAGTCAGGGAAGTTCACCTAGAGAAGTTCACCTAGAGAAAAGACACCCAACAACATTGTTCAGCATCAAATAGATAATATTTTTAACCTTGCAGCTAGTTTGTTGTCTTGGGGTGTTCTGGAATCCATTTCTCTATAACTCTGATTTTCTTCAAGAGATGATATAACAGAACTTTTTCTCATTCCTATGTGGTCATTGTTTCTCAACCATTAATAAAATTTCCAGAATAAGGTCAAGAGACCCATTTATTTAGAATGTACTATGTTTTTTCATTGTACACAAGTTTTTACCACAATAACTTGAGAATTAGCTCATTATAGGAAGACTAGAACCTGGGGTTTTGCTGTTCTCAACATCCTGAGGACTTGAAAACTTCAACTGCACTCAATGTGAAACCATATTCTTCTGAAAGAATTTTGAACATAAACTGGCATTTTCGGGTAATGAGGGGCTGGAGTTATTTCAATGATTTTTAACATGAAGAAACAGCACTGGTTTGTGATTGAAAGAAATATAAGCTATTGTCACTACTTGGGCTTCCAGAAAACCAAACCCCCGTAAACTAAAATTTGGCCTCCAGACTGGTCTGTGATCTCTTACAGAGTAGGCCCTTGCACCAGATAATCATATTCATTTCTTTGCAGAACCTTTCATGTGGAATCTTAGATTTGGAAAGAATCTTAATGATGATGTAGTCTTAACTTCACCTGTCCCAAATCTAATATTTATGTTTCTTGAAGGACTAAATGTAGCTACAAATAAATCACTGTGTGTGATACATGAAAAAGGCATAGCACAGATATATGCAATGAGATTCATACAGAGAATCCATGGAGGAACAAAAAGATGCAAAAAGCAAACATTTCAAGTGGCCAGCTGCATATCAGTACCCCATAGTGTGGAAGGTACATACCCAAACTGGCTATTTATGGCTTTACCATGACAATTAGAAGAATGAACCTTCTTTTTAACAAGAAGTTCCCAGCCCAGCACATTGATGTTACTTGCCTCCATTTTTCTTTAATCTGTATTTCTTAAAAAAATTTTTTTCTTAATGTTTATTTACTTTTGAGAAAGAGAGAGAGAGAGTGAGAGGCAGCAAGCAAGCAAGGGGTAGAGAGAGGGAGACACAGAATCTGAATCAGGCTCCAGGCTCTGAGCTGTCAGCACAGAGCCTGATGCAGGGCTCAAACTCATTAACTGTGAGATCATGACCTGAGCTGAAGTCGGACGCTTAACCGACTGAGCCACCCAGGCGCCCCATTTAACATATATATCTTAAAGGCATCTCTACAGTTCATTGTTTCCGAAATCAATACTTCGGAGCCGTTATTTTGGAAGTATTTCCTTTTGTTTGCTTAGCATTTAACCAAACCTATAAGATACTTAGAAGCAATCAAAGTGAAATCTATAAAATGGCTTCCAGTCTGGTAAGGAATACAAGAATTTTTTTTGCCAATAGTTTCCAAAATTTGTAAAAATGTACATATCTTTTGACCCTGCGAATCTACTTCTAGGAATTTATCCTAACACTGCAGATTAAAATAATAAAAATGAGAAGTAATCCAAATGCCCAATACTAGGTATTAAAGGAATTAACACTAGCTTGCTCTAACAAATAATCCCAAATCTCAGTGGCTTCACGCAATCAAGGTTATTTTTCGCTCATGATACAGTTGATGGCCTTCCGTGTAGTGATTTAGGTATCCTGATTCTTTCTATCTTGTAGTTCTATTATCTTCCAGAACCTCAAAGTACTCATCTATACCCCTGCATTCATCCAACAGATAAATGAAGACAGAAAAGATAAGGAGGAATGCCTGGATTTGTTATGGGCTGGATATGGCTTACATCATACTGACCACATTTTATTGGTCAGAAGCTGATCATGTGGCCACAACTAACTGCAAGGGATTCTGGGAATCTTTTTTTTTTTTTTTACTTTTTTTTTTCAACGCTTTTTATTTACTTTTGGGACAGAGAGAGACAGAGCATGAACGGGGGAGGGGCAGAGAGAGAGGGAGACACAGAATCGGAAACAGGCTCCAGGCTCCGAGCCATCAGCCCAGAGCCTGACGCGGGGCTCAAACTCACGGACCGCGAGATCGTGACCTGGCTGAAGTCGGACGCTTAACCGACTGCGCCACCCAGGCGCCCCTGGATTCTGGGAATCTTAATCTTCCCCTTCTTGGGCATCATAGATTGGTGAGCGTCTAGCTGATCTCTGGCATGTTAACAGATTGGCTTAATGAAGTATCGTACATCCATAAAATGGGACACTTATGTAGCCATTAAAAATGAAGATTCAATGAAGTAGAAGAGATTTACATTATAGTGAATGAAAAAGGCAGGCAACAAAACATTTAGGTTATGACCTTGACTTTGTCAAAAAATATATTTTACCAAAAAATATATATTTATAAATAAAAATCCTAGAACATATACATTAGCGTTTCTTCCTGAGTGGTGGGTTACCACCTTTTCCACCCTGTGCTTTTCTGCATTTTCTCAGCTTCATACCATGAATATGAACTACATCTTCTAGTCAACTGTACTTTAGAATAGTGCTCTCCAAAGCAATATAATGGAAATCATACATGCAATTTTAATTACAAAGAAAAAGGATCAGGTGAGATTAATTTCAATAATACGTTTTATTTAACCTAATCTGTTCAACATTATCATTTCAACATATAGTCAATAAAATTAAAATACTAAAAATTAAAATACCAATGAAACTTTTAATACTTCTTTTACTTATACAGAGTTTTGGGATATGGGTATATCATACACTTACAGCAGATCTTACTTTGGATCAGCCTCATTTCAAGTGCAGTAGCCACATGTGGCCGGCAGCTACTGTATGGGTCAGCACAGCCTGAGAGTGTGCTGAGTGGCAGGTAGGGCAACAGACAGGTAGTTCAGAAGAGGACAACACCCCATGTGAGGGCTGGAAAATGTCTCATGAAAGAGGCGAGTTTGGAATTGGGCCTTGAGGGATATTATTAATAGTACCATCAATTACCATAATACTGGTAACGCCTAACATTTATTACATGCTTGTCATATGCCCATCACTGTGCTAACCACTAGGGTTTGGTAGAGAGGAGGAACAGACTTGCTGAAGAGGGAGAACCCCAGAAGCAGCAAAAGCAGAGATCTAGGGGGGAAGGTCAATACACCTGCAAGTATGGGGTGTGGGGTGGGGTTGGAGAGGGATTGGAACGATTCGGCATTGGGCTCTTTGGAAAGTAGTAGAGAAAAAACAGGAAATCCAGTTGGAACCAAGTTTAGAAGCACTTTGAATGCTAAGGGGGGATCTTCATGCCTACTCAGTGAGAAAATGTGGTGACAATAACACAAAACACTCACTAAGCACCCATTTTACTGATAAGGAAACAGGCATAGAGAGGTTAGAAAATTTCCAAAGGTCACACAGTGTGTAACCATGTTTGGCAGAGCCTGGACTCCAACCCAAGCATTTCTGGCTCCAAAGTAGACACCTTAACTGCTCACAAATACCACGAATTTTGGAACCAGAGACCTGGATTTGCATCCCAGGCTCTTCGCTGTCTCACTGGGACTTGAATCAGTTCCCTGAACCCCCAAGAGCTTCAGACTCCCTCCCCCAGGTGTCACCCTCATGAAAATGGGCATGTCCCACCAATCTGAAGTATCATGCATGGATGTGATGACACTGGCGGGAAAGCACCAATTATACTGTCTGGCACAGAATAGATGCCGATTAAGGCTGGTTGCCCTGCAAAATGCCATGGGGAGCCATTTCAGGCCTTTAGGCAGGGGAATGGGATGACTGGACTTACACTTTAGGGAGATTTATGCTGGAAATACCCATCTTCCTTGATTACTCTGCCGGATGGATTGGAGCTAGGAGAGATGTGTTAGGAAGATATTGCATTAGTCCAGATAAGAGGTAATGACGACCTATGCTGGGACAGAGACAGGGAAATTGCAATCATATTATCTAACTGTAGGATATCAGAGCCAGAACAGGCCCTATGGAGTAGAGAGTCCAGACGTAAATGACTTATCAAAGGATAGATCATGTGACTAGTAAAGTTCATCTCGTTCTTTGGTGCACTGTTCTTACCTTCACTCAGGCAGTGCTGGTATTAGACATCAACGCCAACATTTTTAAACTCTTAATACAAATAACAAAGTATCTCAGTTTTGTCTGAATCATATACTTTCTACTTTTAACTAGCATCTAGGGACAGTCTCATGTAATCCTATCACTGTCAACTCTCCCTCACTCCTAAAGGAAGGTAGGGAGACTGGAATCAGAACAATTTCCCCACTACAGACGGGTAAACCAAGGCACAGAGGAAGATGAACCTTATTTCTGGATCAAACTCTCTCACATTTACTTATAAATTATTATTATTATTTTTTTTTTATTTTTTTTTTCAACGTTTATTTATTTTTGGGACAGAGAGAGACAGAGCATGAACGGGGGAGGGGCAGAGAGAGAGGGAGACACAGAATCGGAAACAGGCTCCAGGCTCCGAGCCATCAGCCCAGAGCCCGACGCGGGGCTCGAACTCACAGACCGCGAGATCGTGACCTGGCTGAAGTCGGACGCTTAACCGACTGCGCCACCCAGGCGCCCCTATTATTATTTTTTAAATCAAAGTTTGTTTTGGCTTTGAAATGTTACTAAAATGTTGGTACAGGGATGGTGTTTGTAAAATTTCACGCTGAACAATATGTCATGGGAATAGAAGGGCTGACATCTTTTAAGATTATTCAGATTTTAAAGGTTAATGAGTACAGTTCTCTTGAAATCATGTCTATAGGAAGACTTGTGTGATCAACTAGAAATTGGATCTCTGTAGTTGTTTTGTCTTAAATATAGTGAATGAAGGTACATCTTGCTAAGAATGTGTATTGAAATGCCATCTCTTTCTGTCTCCCATCCAGAGCGGAGGAAAGAAACCAAACGATGTGTTTCTAGAATTAGTTTTCCTGCCAATGACAAACGGTGAATTCTACCACTGGAGGGCGCAGGAAAGAGCAGATGCTTTTCAGGTTATCGACACTAGGTGGCGCCGCTCTGCTAGTTTTCTTTATGTCTGTTTTTAATTTCTTATTTCTTAAAATTCCTTTGTTTAGCAGTGTTGTTAATGGAGTAGCTTAAGTCATGTAAAGAAGCTTTTTTATTTTTCTATTCTCTTCTTAAAATGTCTGTCTGTCATATATAAGTATATGCTTATATAATATACTGATATAAGTATGCTAGGAGAAGTAGAGCTAGCAATTCCTTACAGCATATAGTTTAGTTCTATTTCGCTCTTGAATTAATTTTGAGGACATTCAAGTATGGCTCCAAATTGAGTTTTCCTTTTGGACTGTCACTGTCTCAGATTCTTTAGAATTTTGTTAGAGATTTCACTTCAGTTTGATTTTAAAAGCGACATAATTGTGAATCACATCAGAGCTACCAAAATGTGACATAACTCAAATACTGGAATGAAAAGTAGGTATCAGTACAAGAATTGAAAATGAACTCTCTCATTTGGGTTTATGTAGAGAGGAATTCTCTAGCATCATTTAGTTTATCAGTTGTGTTTCTGAGTTGTACCTGTCTTTGGAGTTCAAATTCCTAACTATAAAAATAAGGAAGTTCCTCTAAATGCCCTCAAAGATCTCTTTCAATTTGGAACAAATATGACCTTATGAGTTCGTACACATAGTTGTGGCCCCTGCCTGCCCCAAACATGATTCTTGTAGCTATCTGCATAAGCTACGATTTTTAAAATCTGGGTAATTCTCTGTGGCACCACAACGTATGTAGTTATGAGCCCCAGCTATCTTTCAATCAATGTTGAATCACAGTGAGAATGAAGTGGGCCCATGGAGGAGCAAGCTGAGTGCTCTGGAGAATCACACTCATGGGACAGAACTGGTTCAGAGTGACAGATCTGCCCATTAAGAGACTCTGAGTCCAAGCAAAACTAAAAGGCAACCGACAGAATGGGAGAAGATATTTGCAAATGACATATCAGATAAAGGGTTAGTATCCAAAATCTATAAAGAACTTATCAAACTCAACACCCAAAAAACAAATAATCCAGCGAAGAAATGGGCAAAAGACATGAATAGACACTTCTCCAAAGAAGACATCCAGATGACCAACCATCACATGAAAAAATGCTCCACATCACTCATCATCAGGAAAATACAAATAAAAACCCCAATGAGACACCATCTTACACCTGTCAGAATGGCTAACATGAACAACTCAGGCAACAACAGATGTTGGTGAAGATGTGGAGAAAGAGGATCTCTTTTGCATTGTTGATGGGAACGCAAGCTGGTGCAGCCACTCTGGAAAACAGTATGGAGGTTCCTCAAAAAACTAAAAATAGAACTACCCTAGGACCCAGTAATTGCACTACTAGGTATTTATCCAAGGGATACAGGTGTGCTGTTTCAAAGGGGCACATGCACCCCCATGTTTATAGCAGCATTATTGACAATAGCCAAAGGATGGAAAGAGCCCAAATGTCCACCGATGGATGAATGGATAAAGATGTGGTATATATATATGTGTGTGTGTGTGTGTGTGTGTGTGTGTCTGTATGTATGTATACATACACACACACACACACACACACACACACACACACATATATACATACACACACAATGGAGTATTACTCGGCAATCAAAAAGAATGAAATCTTGCCATTTGCAACTACGTGAATGGAACTGGAGGGTATTATGCTAAGTGAAATGAGGCAGTCAGAGAAAGACAAAAATCATATGACTTCACTCATTTGAGGACTTTAAGAGACAAACCAGATGAACATAAGGGAAGGGAAATAAAAATATAAAAATAGGGAGGGGGACAAAACATAAGAGACTCATAAATATAGAGAACAGAGAGTTATTAGAGGGGTTGTGGGAGGGGGATGGGCTAAATGGGTGAGGGGCACTAAGGAATCTACTCCTGAAATCACTGTTGCATTATAAGCTAACTAACTTGGATGTAAATTTAAAAAAAAAGAGAGAGAGAGACTTTGAGTCCAACTCTGGCTCCATCCCTTATGGGCTGGGAGATGCTAAACCAGTAGTCAGTAAGTAGGCATTGAACTTGGTGCTGGGTACCATGGTGGATATGTGGAGAAGTGAAAAGCCAGGCACTGTGTGGCTTACAATCTAGCGGGGCATAAGTTGTCTGTTACTGGGAAGTTGGTAATTATGGGGAGTAAGTACCAAATAAGATCAGGTCTCTGCTCTGATCCCTGCCCAAACTCCGGTCCCTGCCCAAACTTTTGCCCATGGTTGTCACCCTGAGAAGTGATATGGAGTCACCACTGGGTCGTGGGTGTGGGGCACTCAGCCAAGTTGGGATAGGCAAGAGCAGGGAAGGGCTAGAGAGAGATAATAATGAAGTTGCTTAACATTCTCTGCCACCTAGTAGCAAATGTTAGACATCATGAACAAAGGGGTATATTTTCTATGAAATAAAGGAAAGTGACATAGACATAAATATATCAGGTCCCCATAGACATTTACTAGCCTGGAAATGAGTGATATCTGGAGACCTGCAAGGAAGTGGGCAGAAATAAAGTAAAAATCCTTGAGTCACACCATCCTTGATGATGTCCACTATAGTTGGTAAAACCTCCAGTGTGAGCTCATTAAATCAAATGCTGCATATGGAACCCCTTCAAATGCCATTATTGGCGATATGGGGCCCTTTTCTAAGCCCTTATAAACATAGACAGAGACACTTGTGCATCATTAGGCATGCTATGCCAACCACTCATCAAGACAGAATGACTAAATGGGCTGCTAAACACCATGAAACATATTAATGTTACAAAAAATTTGGAATCATCTTATACTTGATGTCATATAGGCTTTGGAGCACACTGAACAAATTTTCTCACTTGTGCAGAGCTAACTTACTCAATTGAGGAAATGCCTGAACATAGCAAAAACAGAGTAGGCATGGGCCTCCCTGAATCCTGCTACACCTAAGAGTGATGAGCCTGGCATTTCTCCTGGGGCAGGGTTGAGGGGGCGGTAGGGAGACTGGAAATTGGGAATGAATGGGATAGAACCTGAGTCTGGAGGCTGAGGCAGTAAAATAGGGAAAGGAAGAGGAATGAAGCCACAAACATTTAGGTGAAAAAAGTTCATGAACCAACCTTTATGAATCAGGAATGGCTCCTTTAGGTTCAACATGGCGGCCACACTGGCAGTCAACAAAGGTGTAGGACTTCCTAGGAATGAGCTGGCCTTCCCTCTTCCAGCACTGTCTTAAAGCAGAAATTCCCAAACGGTGTTCCTTAGCACATTAGCACCCAGAGATATTAATGGCTGGGGAAAACAAACACTTCACCACTTTGGTTTAGAAAATGCTGGATTAAACAAAGTCAAGCAAATTTATTTCATGCTTGGATCCTTTAATATACTACCATATATTGTAACGCCTTCAAAGTAGGACTTACCATGTAGGGTTTCCCAGACCTTTTGAGTTTAGAATCTATTTTATTTATATAAAAATATGGAACTCTTCACGAATTTGCATGTTGTCCTAGCACAAGGTCCATGCTAATCTTCTCTGCATCGTTTCAATTGTATTATATGTGCGGCCAAAGGAGGAGCACTGGACCTTTTCTGTTTTTGTTTTTTTTTTTTTTAATTATAGATTATCTCAAGACACATGTTCTGAGAAACACCTCTTGGGAAACAATATCCTAATTTATTTCAGATTAAATTCTCCTCTAGCAATTTCAGTGTGAAATTTCCAGATAAAAGAAAATTGCCAGAGAAGTGAAAGATTCATCAAACCAACGTTTTGGTGACATGCAAGGAAACCCAAGTGTTCTTTTGATTCACTTATTTAAATTGTTTGTGTGGGTGGATCCACTTTTGAAAGGCACAGTGACCCCATGTTTGGATTATTTTTCTCTCAGGCAACTACACTAAATTAGCTTTGCACCCTAACAATTAGGCCTTGCCTAAATGGTGCCACCACCTTGGAGCCTGATGTCAATGTGGCTGTCAGTCTAAGCATGGCTATGCTATGAGAATAAGAAGAATAAATACAGTTCCTAATTTCCAAGTCAAAGACAGTGTGAATTGATATTACACAGTAAAATGCAATGAGATTAAATCAATAACATCTGCAATAAGGCATAATGAAGGTAAAATTATATCTCTGGCTTCCTGAACAGCTGTGAATCTATTTTTAATGATCCTCATTTTTGGCAGTCAGCTAACAACTTCTAAAATGTCCTAGAAATTGGATTGTTAAGCAGATGAGCACTGCAGTGGCTCAGAATGTCATTAATTTCAGCTGCCTTATCCATCTGCATGGGCGCAATGGAGGCATCGTGAATTCAGCCCCCACCCACCCCACTGAGCACCCCACTAATCGGGCTTGGGTGGCCCCAGTGAATGCCTGGAAATAGTAAGGCAGGAGAGCTGAGGGGAGAGGGGCTCCTGGAAGGATCACGGGCTGTTGAAATATGGAGAAAAAGGAAAAGTCCTTGCTTCTGTAATGCCAATTGTAGTACATAATTGACTTTCAAGCCTACATTGTGCTATTGGAACCTTATAACCGCCACAGGAACAAGATATTCTAATGGTTCCCTGTTTACCAATGGGGCACTTGGCTTCCATGAGATTACTCTGCCCAGGACTTGGTCAAGGTCATGCCACCAGCAAATGCAGGAGCCAGCACTCAACCCTGGTCTTCTCATTCCAAAGCCAGGACCCTTTCCAAGTCCTCTGCTTGTTGGAATAGCAGCCGTGGGAAAGACACCATGAAAACTTTGAAATTCGGGAAATGTGAACATTTGGGATTATCCGTGTTTTTCTTAGCTGCCTGGCACCTTAGTATTTTACTGCAGCTTTTGCCAGAAGCCATGTCTGGGAAACAGTTGATCGCTTTGGCTGATTGTTTTGAGCTCACTTTCCTTCTCCTGCTGGCAGGGACAGGGAAGTGGGGAGGTGGGGGTGGGTGGTGGGGGTGGCACCCCACGCTTTGCACACAATTGTATTTCCTCCACCCTACCAGCAGATCTCAGATTCCCAGGTAAGCTTTACTAGCTACAAGGCTCAGGAGGCCCCAGGCTAAACTGTGTTCCAGAAGATTAAAGCTAAGAGTAGAAATCCACTGTTCAGATCCCCTCTTTGCCTGGGTGAGAGGTGACAGGAGGATGGATTCCTGACTCTCTTCCCTGCCCTGCGAAGCCTACAACATTGAGAGAGAAGATTTTTGTGTCGACGATGAGGCTGCAGCTAAGTTAAGCCATTAGTTTATGGGACTGACCCCACTGCCTAGCTTGCTTGCAGCAGTTGGGGCTGATCCTTTGCTCCCTGAGATATCGGACAATCAAGAAGCTTATGGTGCAGGGGTGGGGGCTGTGCTGTGGCATGGTTTTAGGCTGCAGAGAAGAGCTTGGCTCCAGGAGAGACATCTATGACACAGAGGGTTATTCGGCATAAAAGTATAAAATGAGTACCTCTGTTAAGCGAGGGGATTATCTCTATGAAGCCAGGGAACACTGTCCAGTGGCCGACATGATGGTCAGGAAAGCTGTAAGGAGAGAAGCAAACAGTGGAGGGAAGGGAGATTTTGTAATGATGAAACATCATACACCACTGATGATTAAAACAATGCCTGGCGTGCTAGAAAACACTTGCTCTCAAAGATAGTGGGGAGATGGGAGGGATCACGGTTCATGTGAAGGTGGGAAAATGATGTTCAGAGGAGAAGGCAGGGGAGGTCTAGGGAAAATGGAAGAGCTGGCACCCCTAGACCGATGGAGCTGGGCTGGGCCAACACCACGGGCCAGGAGGCAGTGCACTGAATGACAGGGACAGAGGGGCTGTTCTGTGCCAGGACCTGCTTGACATGCCAGGGGAACAGTGTACATCCCATGCAAAGGGGATTGACACATCTCATCTCGAGCAAGCCTCTCCCATTAGGCTCTCCCACATAGATTAGTGGACAAGGTGGCTATTTTGTTGTGGTTTAAAAGAAGCTCTCAAACACGAGCACCTAACTTGCTTAAGAAACACACACATTGTGGGGCGCCTGGGTGGTGCAGTCGGTTAAGCGTCCGACTTCAGCCAGGTCACGATCTCACGGTCCGTGAGTTCGAGCCCCGCGTCAGGCTCTGGGCTGATGGCTCGGAGCCTGGAGCCTGTTTCCGATTCTGTGTCTCCCTCTCTCTCTGCCCCTCCCCCGTTCATGCTCTGTCTCTCTCTGTCCCAAAAATAAATAAAAAACGTTGAAAAAAAAATTAAAAAAAAAGAAACACACACATTGTCTTTAAATCCTTAGCTGGGGGTCACGGTCTTTCAGTGCACAGAGACCTAGTTATCAGTTACGCAAACCTCATGCCTTCACTGTCATTGATGCGGGTCAATGTAAGGTTGGCGAGATTTCCCCTTGTGTGTCGACTTTTGTCGTTGGCTCACTGTGCTCAGATATACTCTGAGGCCAGACTCAGGTTCACAGGAAATAGTATTGTGTTCCACTAGTGATGTCTGCCCTGGATGAGAGAGAAAGGAGGGAAGCTCCTGTATCTCCACCCTCCTACTGCATCCCAGAAGGTGTTCTCACTTTACGTGAAGCTGGTTGAAGGGTCAAAAATCAAAGGAACCTCAGACTCACAAGTGAGGGAGATGAATGGATGGAGGAGAGCTTTCCTGCCAATCTCAAAACACACTAACAGTTCAGGCTTTGGAAGCATCAGGAGTCAAATTCACCGCTAATAAGTTTATTTGGAAGGATAGAATCTCTGAAGAATTGTTGAGTAGATGCTGGAGGGCCAAACTAAGTTGTCCAGTCAACCTGATTAAAGTTAAGGGGCAGGGAATTGAGATGACTACTCACCAGCTGGCTGGATGTTCTTTTGTTTCTCATCCTGAACAATGAGGGGAAGCAGTTCCAAAGAGAGAAGGACAATGGAGATCTGTATGTACACACACACACAAATATATATATATATATATACACACACAAATCAAACACATCACATTTGCATACATACACATGCATCATGTATACCTCATCTGTGTGGTATACTGAGGAGAACTTAGAGAATCAAGTTCCAGAAGCCATGTTTCCTTGCAGGCCTCAGTTGAGTAGTTGGTATCTTCACTAACTAAAGGAATAGAACCAAAGGCAGTGGACCAACACCCAAGATGAGAGGGTGGCCGCCTGTCGGTCAGATACCCAGAAACCCACTTCATGATAAGTCGTGATTCAGCTGGGAGGGGAAGTCACAGGGCTGGGGAGACACTTGACTTTGGGGCTCTGCAGATCCAAACCTTGGCTGTTGGTGGTGCCTGGAAGCTTCCCTGTGAGTTTCACTTCATTCTGCGAGGACCTACCTGCAGGGCTTGAGTAAATTAAAAAGCAGAGCTTAACAGTATTTTAAACAGGAAGTATCATGTTTCCGAAGTAACTCAACATGTTAATATTGTTCTCCAAATGATAGCTTCTTAATAAGCTTCATTTCACTGGTAGCATATTGTCATGCTAATAAACAATGGGATTTGTTTTTAAAAAGAAAAGCCACCCCGAATGTCTGCATGGCTAATTTCCCTGATGTGTTAACATCACACATTTGGTGTAGAATTGCTAAGGACTGAATTGCTAAAGCCAAGGCTCCTGGTGGCACAAAAGGCATGAAGAGAGAGGCTGCAGGTTTAGGAAGAAGGTGCTCAGCATTGAGGGCTGGGAGTTAATAGGATCAGGGGGTCCCCTCTCCTTCTGGACATGGAAACAGACATCAAGCAATCGCACTGATCTATAGCAGAAGTTACCAATAGCCCCGGCAGGAAACAGAACTTCAGAATCCTTCTCCAGACAGCACACTAGCATTCCCTACAACCTGGTAGTTGACACAAACACAATGAAGCCTATTTGCATTTAGGGGGCTTATCTGCCTACTACATCAGGTAGTTTATTATGCACTCTTCAAAGAATGGCAGGAAGTGTCCTCAGATGCTGCTTTTGCTATTTGCTAGCTATTGAGATGGGAAACCATCCTCCCTAAGTAATTAAATGACAGTGGCTTATTAAACATTTTGAGTCCTTTGCACTTCTTCCTAGATACCATCCAAAGTGGTGCAATGTTGGGATTCTAAACTTGGGGTCTATGAACCCCCAAGTGGCCCATAATATAATTTGAGGGTCGATGATCTCGGATGTGAAAAAAATACAGGTATTTCTTTTTTCACTACTGTCTAACTGAAATTCAGCATTTCATTCAATTATGAGTGTGAGCAACAAACCGGCATTAGTATCTGTGATCTTCTCATCAACAGAAATCACAGATTTCCCCGCCCACTGAGGTTGTTGCAGGGATCGTGTGATATCACGTGTGTTCACCACAACTTTGAAATGACAATGGTTGTCAGACCTGCTGCCAGTAACTATTCTTTAGTGTGCCGTTCTAGAAGCACATGCATTACTAGTTCACAAATCTGTGTTTTGAAGAATATTTTGATAGCTTCATTTTGATATAATTTATGGTTTTCTTTGTTGTTTCATATATGATATTTTATACCCTGAAAGCACGATTCCAGAAGAAGGTCTATGAACAGAAAGGACCCTCCCTTCAGGTGAGGAGGCCAGGGTTCCTGTCCTCATTAAACATCCTTGTCAAGTCCCCTCCTCCTCTTTTCTTTTTGCCTTTTTTTCTCAATTTAAAAAATTGAGATAAAAGTCACATAACATAAAAGTCACTCTATTCAAGTGTACAATTCAGTGGATTCTTAAAAAATTTATTTATTTATTTATTTATTTATTTAGAATCCCAAGCAGGCTCTGCACTGTCAGTGGGGAGCCCGATGTGGGGCTTGAATAAACCCGAGCCAAAACCAAGATTCAGATGCTTAACTGAGTGAGCCACCCAGGTGCCCCACAATTCAGTGGATTTTTAACATATTAACAAGGTTATGTGACCACTACCACTATATAATTCCAGAACATTTACATCACCCCAAACAGCAGCCCCATCTCTGTTAGTGCTCAACCTCTGTGTTCTCTCCCTCCAGCCGCTGGCAATCACCAATCTGCTTTCTGTCTCTATGGATTTTTCTAGTCTGGTCATTGCTTAGAGATTGAGCCATAAAATATGAGGCCTTTTATGTCTGCTTTATTTCGCCTAGCAGGATGTTGGGGGAGTTCGTTGTGCTGTGGCACATGTCAGGGCCTCATTCCTTTCTGTGACTGAATAATATTCCATTGTATGGATGTACCACACACTGTTTATCCATTGGGCTGCGTTCTTTATCAGTCTTCACATCTACACTTTCAAAATGAAGAGCTGAGGGCAGATCACGGCTAAAGATTCTTCCAGCTTCCAAACCTTGACTCTGTCTACCTCCACGTAGCCTCTGCTGTGTTTTTTTGCATGAAGCTCTGTTAGATTGGCTCCAGGTCTCCTGTCCTCAGACATTGGCCTATCAAATTCCTGAGAGCACATTTTTAAATTCCATCTGTTCACATCCACCAAAAAAAAAAAAAAAAAAAAAAAAAAAAAAAAAAAATTATTTCAATTGGTCTGGAAGTCTTCCTGAAATTAAGGCTTGTTGGTAGACAATCCCAAATGGACGACTACTCTCGCTTCTCCAACTATGTGTGCAACACCATGGCAATTGACAAACTGTAATGGGCTGGGCCCATGATTGGGGGGACTAAATGCTCTGAAGCACAATCAACAGAAAACTCCTTCGAAAAAATCCATGGCATGTTGTACGCCCTAGGGAACAATTCAAGGTCTTATCCTAAGGGTCTCACTCTGCCACTCTCAATGCTTAATTCTGGAAAAAAGAAATTTCACCTGTCACTTGAAAATTTCAGCAGATGTCTGCAGCTTATTTCCACAAGCCTGTAAAGGATCAGAAAGATAAAGGAGGGAAGGGCTCACGGAGATAAGGGACTAGCAATAAATCCTCAAATTGTGTAAGTATAGAGTACTGTTAACAGAGTTTATTTGAGGATCTGAGACACCTTCCTAACTCATTGACTTTCACTCTTTACTAGATTATAAAACAGCGTATACTAACTACAGTCAGAAATAACACAAAGGCTTCTCATGCAGCACAACAAATACATATTTAATGTGAGAAAAGATTATAAATTACATATTATTCAATTTTGTGCTACCTCCCATCCCCCACATGCATAATAGAAAAGGAACCGGCTACGTTTTATCCCCCTACCTTTCTTGACATCAGCCAAGCCCTGTTTTGCTTTCAGCCTGTTCCTTTGTTACATAACCACACTCTCAATCCATTCTTTCATTTCCTTCCAAGTGCTTTCCATCACGCCCGTGGTGTCTGAACCTCATTACACCTACTGGCGCGTGATGCTGAAGCATTTACTGTTCTCAGCCCAGCACATTCTTTGCTTGCAAATGCTTTAGATTCTTTTCCTTCAGAGATAAACCAAGAAATCTGCAAATTCATACCTAATCTGTCATAGCCCTGTCACCCAATTCAATCCTCTCCAAACAAAATCCTTTTGGTGAGAGGAAGACAATACCCCGGTTTCATAAATAATTTTTTCCACCAACCTTAATCTGCTGTCTATGAATATTAATGAGTCTCATCGATTCATGTCTCCATTTTATGTCCAATATTAGACACCTTCCCAGAAAGCTAGCTGTCAAGGTTGCAAAGGACCCTATTTCACTTTCACGTTAAATTAGCAAAATAAAAAAGGGCAACTTCTTTGGCTTGTGGATTTCAAGAGGTACCCCCTCTTTATCCCTGTACTTGAATTGCTTTTACATCGTTCCCAAATTATAGGTCAGTCCTGGCAGGAAGGAGAGCTGGGTTGTGTCACTTCTTTTTCGTCTATTCCAAGCAAGGGTTGACCTGCTACCATGGACACATTTCAGAGACGCAGTAAATGTGTCTCTTTTACCAATCTCAGTTCCTTTGCTTGCTTGTTCTTTTTTCTTTTCTTTTTTTTTAATGACTTCCTTGTTGGGTCTAGGTCTGCATTTTTGTGACATTCTGCTTCCTCTAGCTATTCTTGCTTTAAAAAAATTTTTTTTTATGTTTTATTTATTTTTGAGAGAAAGAGAGAGAGAGCACGAGAGGGACAGAGAGAGAGGGAGACACAGAATCTGAAGACAGGCTCCAAGCTAGCTGTCAGCACAGAGCCCAACGCGGGGCTCAAACTCACAATTCGGGAGATCATGACATGAGCCGAAGTCGGACGCTTAACTGACTGAGCCACCCAGGTGCCTTGGCTATTCTTGCTTGTAAATTTTCTGCATACAAACCACAGAATAAGTGGGTTTGGTTCCAGGGTTGCCCCTGGCCTGTGAGAAATCTTTGCGAAAATTAGGACATTTTAGAAAAAGGAGCTCCCTTTGGGCGAACATAACTGTACTGGGATCCAGGGTCTGCTGAGGGCAGTGTGGGCTGCATTTCAACACCTACTTCCTCTCCTCAGGGCACCTTGGCTGGTTTCTCTATTAAATCTTTCACTTATCCCCCTTCGCCGGTTTCTTGGACCCCAAGTGTTTTTTGGGGGATGCCAGAGATTTGCGTTTTATGCTTAGATCCTTCTTAACTGCAATTCACCTTTTTCTTCTTTACTCATTTTCAGGGCGTTAATGTTAAACTCCTTGTTTATCTGCCAGGTTTTACAGAAGCACCTTTAATTCATCTTTCTATCTTTGAGCAATTTGAGTAGGAATTCAAGTTATATCCTTGGGTTTTACATTTATTTGGTCGGTTGATTTTTTAATACATGCTTTCATATGTTCAAAGACTTGCTTGCTGATAGCATTATTTGTTGCTTAAATGACAAACATATGGCCAACTGCCAGAGGAGCTGTGTTATTTGAGGAGGTCCAGGAAGCCTGCTCTAGGTCTAACTAGACCCCTCCTTGATTGCCATTCGTGCCTCAAATTCTATCTTAAAGCCACGTTCTTTTGGACTAAGCAAATGCAGCCTTGTTGCAATATACTACACTTGGAAAGAACTAAGGAGACTGCACCAGTCATTGACACTTTAGTGAGAATTAGTTTATCAAATCCTGTTCCAAGGGCAGCTATGTGACAGAAGAAAGGTGGTTTGGGTCATGGAATATACTAATCCCCTAGTGGACAGGCCTGATTAGGCTGGCAGAAATACCCTTGAACATATTGGTCATTTTGAGGGATTCTGAAGAGAACAAGGGACTGAAGAGAACAAAGAGAACAAACCCTCTTTGAGGGTTCTGAAGAGAACAAAGGCAAATTGACCTTTGTCATGTTTTTGACCAGAGCAATCCCAGGGCAGGTCTAAGAGATCTAACTTGGTATAAACTATTCAACAGTATTGATGTCTCCCGATGTGACTAAGGGTGAGACTCTTCTGTTAACTTGCTGGAGCAGCTGAGAATTCAGATTCCTTCCCTGGGCCTACACCAATCACTCCCTGTTTTGACCTTGATCTTTAGTCATTGAACTTCCTTGAAGGCCCAGGGTTGGTGATGTTAGCAGGGCAGGACACATACATCTAAGGAATTCATTTCTCACATGAACATGGCCACCTGTGGAAAGATCTACGCAAGACAGGCCACAGGCCCAAAGAATATTGAAGCAATAAAGGTCCTTAAAGATCATAACCAGTCTAGTCCTAGGCCTGTCAAAGTGGGCTGCACACACATCTGAGGGTGCAAAGCCATGACTTATATACAAATTAAATATGGTGCATCTTTCTGCAGGGTCCTTTTACTAGATAGTAATAAATTAAAAATGTTAGCTTTAAATTAAAACAAGCATGCCCGTATTACAGAATGGAATATAGCAGTCACAGGAATTCAAACAGATACCAAGGAAAATGAATACACGAGCACAGAAAACAGAGCTTAGATTACCCAGGATTATGTTTTCAAAAACAATTTTGCATCAGAATCACCTGCAGAATTTCAAAAAAACTTCAGAACAATTCTGCTGCCAGTGCCCTTTCCAAATGGATTCTAGTAAATTGATATTCCTCCAGAGCTCCCCTGGTGATTCAGAGTTGAGAGCCTCCAAATTTGAGCCCAGCTGAGGCTCAGCAGGGTGAAGTGACTGACCCAAGATCACACAAGTCATTTCTATTTGGTGTTTTTAGCCATTGTTCTATCTATGATCTGCTTCTCAATAGGATCAGCTGCCTAATTATGGGTCCTAGTGCTAAACGGAGAGTGCAGATCCCTTGTTGTATATAAATCGTTAAGGATTTTAAGACAGCAACAGCACAGCATTGGCAAGTGCAGAGTCCTACCGCATGTGCTGGCCCGTGTACACACCCATGGAGTCAGCCCTGCGCCTCCAAAGCCTGAAGAGTGTATTCAGCCCTGCAGCCAACTTAGAGCAGTGAAAGCACATCTACAGGACAGGGAGGAACAGTGCCCTCGTCTACATTCCCCAGTTTATGCGGTGAGATGACACACGCATGCAAGCATACCCACACGCACCCCTGCTCAGGTATTTCAGAGACACCTTCTGGCAGAAGTGGTTAGCAAAGACTAAATGAGATTGTTCTGCTGTAAAAGCATGTTTGCTTCTTCATCTAAACTGAGAATGAAACTGTCAGCTCTTGGCTCTAACCTGTGCTGGGTGGCTTATAAATTCCAGTTTACACTTTCGCCCCAAACCACAACCCCCCCCTCCCCATCCCTGCACAAGTTTTCATACTCCTAAATCTTCATCTGGAATTATAGGCTCAGATTACGGAAAGGCGTTTTGTCATATTTTGAACACAACTGAGTTAGGTCCCTCTCTGAAATAAATGAGGGCGTCTGTTGTGTTGGGTTGAGGGGGAGAACCATGGACTGTGCGTATGCACATGCGCGCGCTCGCTCACACACACACACACACACACACCCCAATATCAGAGATGGGAAGCCCAGCAGAGCCTGATAGGATTGCAGAACTTAGGAGAAGCCCTCACTCTAAGGAGGCTGTCTTCTCCTGGAGAGCGAGAATAACACACTCCGTGCCTGGATAAAGACCTCTGTTAGGGGCGGGAGCAGATGTATGTGTGAGGGCCTGGGGGAAATGCAGGGAGGAGAGGACCAGGCAAACTGCTGGAGGAAACGAGAGTGCATCCATTCTCTTGAGATTCAGCAGCCGGGCAAGGTATGGAGAGTTAATGAACCAAGGGGAGGATGGGGGAACACCAGGGAATTCAAAGTAAGTGAATGAAATTCTCATTACGTCGCCCCTGGAATTAATATGCAAGCTTTCCTCTCTCTCAGGGCTTCTTTTTGGCATTGCTCCTATGAAATATTTGGGGCCAGGGATGGAGCAAAACCCTAGAGAAAAGCAGGTGATTCATGTTCCTGGGAATTTGCATCCAACTCAGTAGATGGGGCAGACAGAGCCTGCACAGCTGGGGAAGCTTTCTCAAAACCTTCGAAATCAGCAGCCATCCAGTCCTGAGAGCAAGGGTGATTTAGTCAGATAGGTCTGGGAGAGACCCAGTGTGGCCCGTTCTGTGAGGACCATTGCTTTCTTGATGGCCAGTCCCTGTCTGTATCTGACTGACTCAGGCTTACCCCTTAACGATGTCTGGAGACATGTATAAAAATGACAAAGGATTCACTGAAACTTAGAAAGGCCCTATGAGGGAATGCGCTATAATCAGCGTATTAAATCTATAACTTCGGGCCATGCACACGTGTGGTAGACAATCACACAAAACAAGCACAAATACTCTAGGGAAGCTTTTGCTGCAGCAGCCAGAGTGGGCTCCCAGGTCAGGCAAGTGAGTTCTGCTCCCACCTCAGTGTAATCAGAGGCCAAGAACTTAACCTCTCTTAGTCTTGTCTTCTCCAGCTAAAAATGAGCTACATCGAACAGCTATTTTATAAACTTGTCTTGAGGCTTGCATAACGTGGTGTAGTTGCGAAGGTTTTCACCTGGAGCATAGTAGGTATTCAGCATACATACATACATAGTACACAGCGAGCACATAGTAGGTATTCAGTAATAACTATTATCAACCATCAATCCTTTCTTTCTCTCTGCCCCCAGGCTGGGGATTAATGAAAACCCTCAGCCAAGAGTAACTTAAGAAGGAGATGCTTTTGGCCAGGTTCTGTTCCACCCTTTTGACGCACTCTTGTGTGCTTGGCTGGCCTTCTATGCACAACCAGCCCTTGTCCACAAGAAGCCCAACAGAATGGGCATCTCTCCATAATAGGAATGATACATTAACTGAGAAGACAGACGTCTTAGACTCTGTCTCGTGCTGTTTTCAAACATCACCTCATGAGTTGACAAAGCAGTCCCGATTTGCTTCCTGATGAATCTGGACAATGCTGGAAAGTGAGGCTGTCCCTTTCCTTTCTTCCAACATGTGTCCAGTGAAGTGACCTCAGAACCGCCTCTCTGAGTTATCTTCTAGCAGCGGGAGAGAGGGTTCACACAGGTCAGAACTTCTCCTGGGCTCCATGCCCTTCAAAGACGCATCTTTGAGCATTCTGTTACAAAAATGAGAAAAGTAAGGACAATGAAGAAAGCTTTCTTCAGTAAAGCTTTCAATCAAAAGGACTGTCCTCTATGTGGAGATTGTGGTTTGCTGGTGTTTTGTGTATCAAGATGTGCTATGTGTGTGTGTGAAACAATAGAGAAAGGAGATGAAAGCAGTTATATTTTATACCCTGACTTGGCAAAATGAAAAGGAGGCAAACCCATGTTTCCCTCCGTTACCACCCAATTTAAAAAAATAATTTTACTGGCTCATGAAATAAGAAAGCTGGAAACCACTGATATGGACCACCCTGGTGGTTTAGGGAAAGAAAATAACTTCCAGATTAGCAGCTACCCAGAACATTTTCCCCCGGACTGTAGACCCCTGGGCTTTTGCTGCATGAATTATTTTATGTCTCCTATCTATGACAAATATGGCAAATGAGGGTGAAAGGGGCTGTATGAGAGGTCATGGGTTGCCCCCAATAAACCAACCACATAGTAGTAAGGAGGGATGCAAAGTCAACGTGCCATCCCCATTCCTACCACAGGTACAACTCTTCCCTCGTGTGAATGGGTCTGAGAACATTTGGTGTTGGTGCTGATCCAGTGCTTCCAAAATACTATGTTCATATTTAAAACATTTCTAAGTGAAACATCTTCTGTTAGAGATTCAACTACAACCTGGTTTTGTTTGGGCTTGAAAAGACCACTTTTTTGGGTGAGAGTCCCATATTGTAAAATTACTCTTTTCATTATGAGAACTAGCAGGTACCAAACACCTAACCATGAGGTCACATTTCCAATAACATATCTCAAATTATGTGATGTTTTGTCCTATTGTTTTGTGTTTGCTAATGCTGCTTCAGCAAGTATTTCTAGACCTCTCTGAGAAGAACTCGGATGAACCCCAAAGCTTCCTTGGGGGTTACCTGATACTCTAGCCAGCCATTGGACTTCAGGCTGCTGGCCTTCACACCATCCCAGGCTCCAGGTCATTCCACCCTTCCAGGCCTTTCCTGTCAGGCCCTCATCTCCTCCATCCTTTCTTCCCCTACCAGGCCTTTGTGATTAATTTCTGCTGTCCCCTCCTGGAATGACTACTTGTTCAAGTCCTTGCCCTTGGCCAAGGTTCAGTTCAGGACATTTCCTCTAGAAATTCTAAGATCCCTAGTGTATAAATAGCCTCTTTTGTCATTCTCCTGCTGCACTTTGTACCCCAATAATCCAAGGTATGTGTAGTGAGTGCTGAAATGATTATTTGTATGTCTGTGTTCCTACCACTTTCAGCCACCCTGCGAGCTCCAGGATGCAAGGACTAGATCATAATCATTTTTTTTTTAACTCACCAAAGCATTGGCACAATATATTGAACACAGTAAGTCTGGTAAATACTGTTTAAGACTGAATTGCCTTAAATTCTCACTAAGGTGTAAAGAACTGATTGTCATACCTCCCAGAATACATAAGAAAAAACTTTCTTTCCCCCAGTAGGAACATTGGCTCTCACTGGTCCATGGAGGGAAAAGACAATTCTTGAACCTTCCAGAAAATCCTACAGGATGGATAGCCTGAACAGCATTCAGGTAGGTGAAATGTCAAAGAAGCACATAAATTCATGACAAGAATCCCCACCGTGTCCCCTACCAATCACTCCAAATAACAACACTGACAGATTTTGTACACTATCAGCCTTATTTAACCAGCCATCATTTCCTTTAAAAAAAAAAAAAAATAAGAAGAAGAGTTAAGGTCAAGTAGAAAAAAAAAATGCCTTTGAATTAAAATCTTAGCTTTTCTTTGAACAGCCAGATGATTAAATGAGATCCAGACGAAAGCAGGCAATTTCCAAAAAATAAAACCCAGCCGGGGGTACTGCATTCCCTCATGCTTCTACCAGTAACCCCATGGTAAAGTAAAGTAATGATTGATTCGGAGAGAATTATGGCTATTATAAACTGTAATCAGTGGTGGATGAGAATAATTACACAGGGAAAGGAGGGAAAAGCTGAAACATGGCTGAGCAGTGTTCTGATGGATGGGGAAGTCATTTCCTGGCCGTTAATGACTGATTTTTCAACAGTCAGCACACAAGCTTTAATCCCAGAGGGGAGAAGGAGAAAGAAATGGCCACATTATAAAGGATGCCACTGACTTAACCTTACCACTTTTAATCTGAATATAGCTGATGCCTGTCCCCCTATCTGTCCTTGCTTTTTTGTTCTTGCTTTTGCAGATATACCCTCTGGTGGGGTGAGGTTAGGTCTGGCCTTTATTTGAGAGACACCAGAAAGAGTTATGGTTATATAGAACTCCCGTAAATCACGGTGGTGGGAAATGGCATTGGGGCGTCAGAACTGCGAGGGCCACAGAAATCACCTGGTCTAGTCTGCTCGTTTCACAGGGGATCCCAAAGAGGTGAAGTGATTTGTTCAAGTCACACAGGTAATGGACTTTCAACCTGAGGGGAGCCTGCCCACCCAGGACCACAAGGGAGACTGGCCTTGTCACAGAGGCACGATCAGAGCCCTGAGGGAGACAGCTTTGCTAAACTCATTTCGATATTGTCACCAGCTCAGTGTCTTGCCCTCTGAGACAGGCTCCGGGGTCCCCTGTTCTGCCTGCAGAAATTGTTACTGGGTGAGGTCACAAGAAGTCTGAGAGAGCATAGGCCTGTGGAATGATCCATTTTCATTTATAGATGAGCAGTGAGTCTTTTAATCTGTGACCCTAATGGCGGGAGGGAGGGACAGAAGGATAGAGACTGAGACAGGGAGAGGGAGAGAACCGAATGTATCTTATTTGCATCCATACAACAGGATAACTGAGGGGAATAGACTAGAAGTCATAAAACTGTGTAAAGCAGGACAACCAGAATTGTTGGTGACACTTTTCTTTGGAGCCCTATGAATTTGAAGAGCCTTTCTAATACCTTCATGAAGTACTAGGTTTCTCTCTCACCTCCTCCTTACCTCTCTCAGAGCCCCTAAAGCAGAGAAGATGTGTGATGGTGGATAATGTGGGACAAATTCCAGCAACCTCTCTCCTCTCTGCCTCCAGGACAAAGCCCATCAGAAGGAAAGGAAGGATCATCTTCTAAGAAAATATGACTGCCTCTGAAGCCAAATTATGTCAAGATATAAGATCAGGAATGTCCAGATGCTGTTTATCCCATCTTAATTAAATTTGGACTTCTTTGGGGGAAAAAAGTACCTCAGTTCCAGGAAAAGTTTTTTGGACTCTGAGGTTGTTTGGATTCTGTTTTATGAAAATAAACATTTTAATCAAGATACCATCATTCTTAGGGGCGCCTGGGTGGCGCAGTCGGTTAAGCGTCCGACTTCAGCCAGGTCACGATCTCGCGGTCCGTGAGTTCGAGCCCCGCGTCGGGCTCTGGGCTGATGGCTCAGAGCCTGGAGCCTGTTTCCAATTCTGTGTCTCCCTCTCTCTCTGCCCCTCCTCCGTTCATGCTCTGTCTCTCTCTGTCCCAAAAATAAATAAAAAACGTTGAAAAAAAAAGAAAAAAAAAAAAGAAAAAAAAAAGATACCATCATTCCTAGATTTTCACTGCGAAGGTAATTTCTGAAGCAAACCCTCTTGAGCCAATATATGTTCTTAATAATATTCTATTCAATGCTGCCCAATGGTCTTTGTTTTTTCTCTGTTCTCATTTTCAGTTTCTTAAAAGTATTTCAAACAGGATCAATGCCTTTTCAAAGGCACATTTTACAGTGATGCTGGGAGAAATCTTTTGTCCATCTGGTATTCCTTTCCCCTCCTTCAGGTAAGCACACCTCAGATTTCCTTTAGGGAACCATGCTTCCCCAAGTCCCTGGAATCCTGATAGATCTACAAATCCCAGAGTCATGTCCCACCACATAGCACCCTTACCCCACTGGCACTCCATGTGCCCCCAGATGCAGAAGGGGGCATGCAGTCTTGATGGGCCAGTCTAAGTCCTCTATTCCCAAGCCAGAGTGATTGGCTTTGAAATGGCCATCTTTCTTGAGACTTTCTACACAGATGCTGAAAGAGTGTATATACCTTGTCGATTTGGAATAATAGCTGTAGGATATGGTCTTTGAGCTGCCTGGACTATCTTTCCATCTGTAGAGAAAGAGCCACAGGTGGGGTGGGGGGGGGGGGGAGAGAAAGAGAGAGAGAGAGAGAGAGAGAGAGAGAGAGGCAGGCTAACCTTATATATCATCCAAGCCCATGAATCCAGCAGAACCTGACTTTTAAATCCCATAACCCTGAACTCCACAATTATGGGAAATAATGCACTCCCTTGCTGTAAGCTACATGAAATTGGGTTACTCTCTCTTATTACCCAGAGTCCTGACAAGACTAAGACTTTTCATTGGGCCTGCTTTGATTTAACCTTGGCTAGAGGGTCCAGTACTTTCTTTCTTTTCCTTCCTTCCTTCCTTCCTTCCTTCCTTCCTTCCTTCCTTCCTCTTTCTTTCTTTCTTTCTTTCTTTCTTTCTTTCTTTCTTTCTTTCTTTCTTTCAGAAATTACAAGCAGGGGAGAGGGACAAAGGAAGAGAGAGACTCTTAAGCAGGCTCCACACTCAGCACAGAGTCTAACAAGGGGCTCAGTCCCACACCCCTGGGATCATGACCTGAGTTGAAATCCAGAGTTTGATGCTCAACCGACTGAGCCACTCAGGCACCCCCAGTACTTATTTTTTTAATTGAAATATTTATAATGAATTATTGTGCTAGTAATGAAAGGTTATAGTACTTTATATAGCAAAAAATAAACATATCTTTTGACTATAACTTGGATTACCAGGCTCACTATGTATCTAGTTACAACCAATCTTTGAATCACATGTTTTGAATAAATGAACAAACAACTGAACAGACAGATGGGCTAAAAGTCTTCCAGAAATCACCCAGCACCTGCTGGAAGCCTCCATTCTGCCAATGAGTTGTTGGAATGAACAACCCTTTTAACCATGTATACACACACACACACACACACACACACACACGCACAACTAAAATTATCCTACAAGGACTAACAAGAAAAATGCAAAAGATCTCTAAAGAAAATATTTGCAATTATTGTTTACCATGTGATTTAGGGAAGAGCGCCATTCTCCCCACAGGTAATATCAAAGGTGAGAGCACATTTTAAGGACTCCAAAGGGATGCAGAAACTCCAGAGAGAAAATTCAGACATCTAGAATTTTCCTTTCCCTCTGGGACCCAACCTCCGTGTTTCTGAGGACTAGGTCATGTGCAATGAAGCCCTTCATCTCTTATAGGCTCTGCCCTGCTCTACACGAAGCCATCAGTGCGAGAGCAGGACATGCCTTGAGTGTCAGTCCTGAGAACTCTCAGGTGCAGAGGACTAGCGGTCAAGCCAGCCAAGGCATTCCAAAGACTCGTCCCCATGGAGGACCCTCAGGGGCCACACAGCTTGAGGGGTGCTGTCAGAGGTAACACTGGCCAGTGCCTGGCAGAATAGAGAGAGGAAGTCAGCCACCCCAGCAGGGCACACACGGTCTCTTGTATCTGGCCTGGGCTTGCCCTGTCCCAAGAGGAAACTTTCTACCCTGCCCTGTTCCGTTCCTGTGAAGTGCAGTCTCTCACTTGGGAGGAGAAAAAGAGAAGCTCCCTCTGGGCACAAATATCAATTAAGGTCCCTGTCACCATAGAGGCACACAGTTTCTGCTCCAGGCAGCGCCTTCCCCATTTTATCCTGTCAAGGTGGCCACCTTCATGAAGAATAAATGGATTATTTCGCTATAGTCACTTAACCCCAGAAAATGAAAACAAATCCTATTATGGCTAGTGGGTGTCTCTTTGTCTTATTTTTGTTGACCTCCAGGTATGTCATATTTCTGTGGGTTTCCCAATAGGTCAATTGTCTGTATTCGTGGGTCTTTGACGTTAACAGTGGTATGTTACGTTTTCTAAGTATGTTAAAACACAATATTTCATATGTATACACACACAGGGTCACAGATATACATGGGCATATACATTTATTCACATTTATTTATATATGTGCATGTTGTGTATATGTATATAACCACACACATGCACATACCTGTCCTATCCATAATTGTCACTCTGTTAAGAGGTGTTCGTCAGATTTTTGAACAAATGGCTTAGGGCCATTTTCTGTTGTTAAAAGTGAGAATGCTCATTGTAGAAAAATTAGAAGATGGGGAAACGTGTGAAGGGAAAAAGAAATACCGCTGATAATCCCACTAAACAGAGGAAACCATTTTGTGCTTTATCCATTCCTGCCCTTTCGCATGCATATTGGAGGGGTATCCTTTTTATATAGTCAAAATTGTGCTATGGACAATTCTGTAAACTGGTCTTCTGCTCAGTCCTATGAGAGGCATTTTCCCTACGTTTGTCAGGATAATTTTAAGCCTACCTCATGCATTTCATTCCAGGAGTAAATATGAGTGTGTGATGTCCAGGCGGGACCAGGAACGGACTGTACCTTATGCCCTCTGTCTTTTCAATTGTTGCCCAGTCTACCTGAAGGAGGTGAGAAGCAGACATGGCATTGCTCGCTGGCATGCGCCCCCTCCGACCGCCCCCTCCCCTGGCTCCCTGGCTCACCACCTGCCCTGACCCAGAAGGGGCCTCTTGCCCAGCACTGGGAAAGTGCAGATCCCTTACCTAACAGGCAGGCGGGCAGGCTCGGTTCCAGACTGCCGCTGGCACTTTCCCTGCAGAGAAATCACCTGTGAGGTTAGGCTCAGAACCTGAGCATGCACCCCCCTTCCTCCCTCTCTAGGGCATCTGACTCCTACTAGCTGAACCGCAGTCTGAAGGTGCTCAGGGCTCTTTATGTAAGTGGTGGCTCCCTGCCTGGTGTGTGTATTATTCAGAGAGGCCGGGGATGGGCTGCCTGGGGGAAGAGTCTTGCCGAGTGGCTGAGCGAGTAATAGACCTTAGCAAGGGGTAGTAGTCTTGGCTCAGTCACCCCAGGGCCTGGCTGTCCCCACCCCACCTGCACTCCAGGCTCTACCAGATCTGCTTCCGTTTAGTTGGGCCCAGAAGCACTGAATTGAGAAAAGGGGGGGGGGGGACAAAAAAAACCCAGGATAGAGAACAAACATTGTAAAGAAGCCTGTTAAAGAAAGATTTAGGCACAAAGACATTTTTATATTTTTTTAAAGCACCAATAAATTCCTTCTCATAAAAATGACAGGAAACCAATTTGGAATGAAAGGAAGAAACTTACAGAGTCACCAGATATACTTGAAAGCAAAGGAACAAAAGAAAGAGCTTGGCCCCACAGCAGTGATGGAAGTGAGAAGATGGGTTTGGCCTTTGCCGGCCCAACTTGAACTCAGTGCCCTGGAGTAGGCCGGGCCCTAGGCCAGCAGAAGCCACCCTCCTGGAGGCTGTGCGGGTTGAAGTAAGGAAAGGGTCGGGGTATGCTGGGTCTCAATAACAACCGAGCTCTTTCTTGAAGATCTGTCCAGTGAGGTGTCTGCTGAGACCCGGCCCTCCCCTCCCCAGGTCCACAAGCCAACAGGAGGGGCTTCCTGAGCAGGAGGGCCCGGGTAGGATTACATGCGTCTGTGGTGTCTCTGAGCAAGAGCCTCTGAGGCCACTGTTTTGGGATTGTCAGTGACTCCTCAGTCATTTACTAGACCCTTCTGTCTTTCTGTTAGTTCATAAGGCATAGGCAATTTCTCCTCCTAAAACTGTGAAGCACACACACACACACACACACAAACGAAAAACAACTTCTGATTCATTTTCTGCTCTCAAGTCTTAGCTAAGTCTTAAATTTGACTAAATCATTTTAAGACAAATGTTATCTGTTCTTTAATTTTGAAATTAACACACTTTTGCACATTTAGGAAAATTGAGAAAAGTACAGAATATTTACCCATACTATTATCTGGAGGTTTTATGTTCTTTTCTCTTTCTTCCTTCTCTTCCTTTCCCCCCAGTTGAACGGGAATGGTAAATGCTAGATCCTTGGACTTTCCTTAAATTGGGGCATTTTCGGGGTGCTTGGGTGATTCAGTTGGTTGAGAGTCCGACTTTGGCTCCAGTCATGATCTTGCAGTCCGTGAGTTCGAGCCCTGCATCAGGCTCTGTACTGACAGCTTGGAGCCTGGAGCCTGCTTCAGATTCTGTGTCTCTCTCTCTCTGCCCCTCCCCACTCGCACTCTGTCTCTCTCTCTCTGTCTCAAAAATAAATAAACATTAAAAAAAAATTTAAATAAAAATAAAAATTGGGGCATTTTTGAAAAGTCTCAAGAGATGACCTGAAAAATAGGATGTTAGGGTTAAAAATGTTGGGCAAACCCTACTATCCCCTTCTCAGAGATGCCCAGAGAAGCCTTGCAGAAAATACCATCGTTGGGCTTGGTTTACAAAAATCTCGTGATCCTATTTGATTCCAGAACAATTTATTCCATGTAACATACATTGCCGTGCTATGGAACCATTCTGAATACATGGTTTTGAGATTGCTGTTCAATCATGAGATATTTGAACAGCCTGCTGTCTTTTCTTGCTGCTGGCTCATATACTGTAAAGAGCAGCTGGTTGGCACCCCCAAGCCCTCACGTGATGCTTTCGATTTGGGGCTGGCTTTTGAAATACTATTGATTGCAATTCCAGTCTGATACATCAGATAGTTTTATTTTTCGGCCTCCTCTTACTGTTCCGTTAAAAACATTTGGTGTCTTGTTTCCTAATGATTATCATCATCGTTATCACTAACGACATTTATTGAACATTTACTGCTTCCAGGCACTGTGCTGAGCCCTTTTTGTAATTATCCTATTTAACCTCATACCAGCTTTATCAGGGAAACAATATTCTTCTTCTCATTTACTAGATAAGGAAACTGAGGTTCAAATTGGTTAAGTAATGTGCTTTTAAGTGGTTTCACTGGGATTGAAATACACATGGCCTATCTGTTGTTAACCATCTGATGCTATTTGCTTCAAATATCTCAGCTCCAAGGTTTGCAAACATCCACAGACAGAGGCTTAGTGTGCACAATCTTAAGATCTTACGTACTTTTCTCTCAACATATGTATAGCCTTAATCAATCTAATTACCCACCTGACTTCCCTCTATCCCCTGTCCCTCTCCTCTTGCAATTATTTATTAAATTTCTACTAGATGTGAAACACTGAGTCAAATGTTAAAGTGAATATTCAGTCTAAGACATGGGCTCTTTCTTAGGAGGTTAACAGTCTAATGTAAGATCCAGTGAGTAAACCACTGGCTCAAACAAAACTTATGTTGCTCTAAGAACCCAGAGGAATAGCACCTAGATCACTGGGAGCCAGTGAGAACTTTCCAGAGAAGGTGGCAAGAGAGGTGAGTTTTCAAGAGTAGGTGCCCATTAAGTAGGCCAAGGATTGGCATTCCAAGAACACAGATGGGCATGTTCAAGGCAAGGAGGCAGGAGGCAGCCCAGGAGTCCGGAAAGCCACTAGTGCTGGGGTTGGGTTGGGCTGGAATGAAGGGCAATGGGCCCCTGAAGGAGGAAGGCTAGAGAGACAGGCAGGGTCAGGTCCAGAAGGGGCCTTGTGTGCTAAGCTGGGGGGTTTTAGACATATGGAGAATGGGATGATTAGGTTTGTGTTTTAGAAAAGCCCCTCCAGCAGCAGTGGGGAGGCTGCCTGAGGAGGAGGGATGAGGTGTAGGGAGTTGAATACAGCACTGCTCTGAGGCAATGAGAATGTGGATGGACCAGAAGAGATAGATCAGAAAGATGCAGGAGGAGAAACTGAGAGGATCTGATTGACTTTTGGATGTGGGAGGTGAGGGAGGAATAACAAGGACTCCTGGATGTTTGTGGTGACAGTGGTGGCGGGAATGGAAAGCAGGGAGGACAGCTCTAGGGGAGGGTCAGTGCTGGTGACTGGGAGCCCAGGGCGAGACACAGCAGGTGGCAAGGAGTCCACTTGGCTTGGGCAGCTCTGTGGGTGACCGTGCCATTGACACAATTTGGGCCTTCCTCTCAAGAACCCTTCCTTCTCTGACTTGTCCATTCTCCTAAGCTGTGAGACGTTAATTTTTAAAGAAGCCCCATTCATATCTGTTTTCTAGTCTCAAATCTTAGCTGCATTTTAAAGTTGACAAAGTTGTTTTGAGATAAACATTAACTATTTTTATTACAGAAATAATACATCTATATTTTATGCATTCAGGAAAACTGAGAAAAGTATCAAATGGTCACCCGTACTATTACGTTAGAGAGATGTATTTGGAGGTTGTGTATTCTCTCTTTCTCTGCACTCTCCCATAGCTTCCTGTACTTTCTTTCCTATGTATTCATTTGATTTAGTTATCTATTCATTCATTCATCTGTGTATTCAACTGATATTTACTGAACATCAGCTATATGCTAGGCATAATTGTGGGCATTGAGGATATAGCAATAAACAAAACAGGACCTTAAGGAGTGTAAGTTTTAATGGGAGAAACTTTTGATAAGAAATAAGCAAATAAAGGTGTGTTGTGTGCTATACATGCTGTGGACAAAAATAAAGAAACCTGGGCAAGAGAGCTATGGAGTACTGGACAGAGATTTGCCATTTTATGCAAAGTGGCCCGGAGAGACTTCTCTGATGACTTGAGGCCTTCAATGGAGCCTTGAAAGAAAATCCAGAGAAAGAATGTTCTGGACACAGGGAGCATGAAGTGTCAAGACCCTGAAGGTGAGGGAATGTTTCAGGACTAGCTCATGGCTGGATGGGTGAAGTGGAGAACAGTAGGTGAAGTCATAGAGATAGTGGGAAGCCAGATCAGACTTAATAGGGAAGAAATTCTCAGAAAGCAACAGAGAGACCAGTTCAGGAGGCTATTTAGATATTCTGCAGAGGAGATGATAGTGGCTTGGACTGGTAGGGTAACAGCGAGGTGGTGAGAGGCAATTGGATCTGGATCCATTTTTTAAGTTTATTTATTTTGAGACAGACAGAGACACAAGAGGAAGGGGCAGAGAAAGAGGGCAAGAGAGAATCTCACGCAGGCTCTGTACTATCAGCACAGAGCCTGACACATGGGGCTCGAACTCATGAACCATGAGATCGTGACCTGAGCTGCAATCAAGAGTCAGACACTTAACCGACTGAGCCACCCAGGCAGCCCGAATCTGGATCCATTTTGAAAGCAGTCTAGGGGGATGTGTGACCCAGGGGTCAACGATAATGCCAAGGGTTTTGACCTGCACTGGAAGAATGGAGCTTTTGTTCATTGACAGGTATCGTCTTTGTTTATTTATATACTTGCATATGTTTTTATGTGGTTGAAACATAATTTTGCAATCTGCTCTGCCCTCCTCTTCCACTTATTTCCTCTAAAAGCAGAAAATTAAAGGAAAACAAACAGAAGACATTCTTCCTGTTCATCTGCTTACTTTTTCTATCCTTATCCCCTCTCTTCTCTGTTTTCTTGTCAGGAAAACAAAAATATGCGTGAATTTAACCATGCATTCTGAATTTTGCTTGTGAAGGAACTTGGCTAGAGGCTGCACTTTATTTGAACTGTGTGGCCCGTGGCCAAAGGAAATAAAGTTTAATTAATGCTAATTTTTCTAACCCCTTTCTTTGCCTTTTCAGCAAAATAAAACTACCTTTGGGAGAACTGGCAAAAAAAAGTTAAAGCAGACACCACACTACTAACTCTAGCCATCGATATAGCAAAAATATTTTCCTACATGGTTGTTTAGTCAGAAGGAACAAAATATTTTATCTTGCTCTTTCTCCTACTTACTGCTTTTTTTTTTTTTTTTTTTTTCAGTTTGAACATCAGCTTACGTTCATTCCTCTTTATTTCTTTAGAATGTTTTGACAGTCTGTGAGCTTTGGGCTGCGACCTGAGTGCCAAGCTTGGTTGGCCATTGTTACAGCTGCTGGATTGTAGGGTGCAGCTGACAGGGTGGGCCACCTGCTGGTGTACTCAATTAGGGATCGATTTGTTGGCTTTTTTGGTCTGTGAAGTTACATTAGACCAGCTACTGGGGCTCCAGTTATTAGGAAGAAATAAGTGCTCATGTCTATAGGTAACAGCTTTTGTTAACTATGCTTAGAACCAAAGCATGCCCTCATTGGTCCACTGGTGAAGATCATCAGCGGTTGGAGTTTAAGGAGTTGCTTTCTTCCCTTGGGCCTATTTGCTGCACATTTTTCAGGTTATGTTTACAAATCAGTTGAAGTATAGATTATACAGTGGTCTCTGGGTCTTACAGCATTCCCATGAGAAAAATGCTGTGATGTAAGGCCTTAGAATCCTGTGGCTGGATAATCAGTTGAGGAAATCTAATCTGGTCCCATCCTCCCCCCAGGCCCAGATCAAAAAACAAGGCAAACAAAACAAACACGTGAAAAGAAAAAAAATCCTCCATTCCCCCCCACCCCCACCATTATTACCTCCATCCTATTTTTAAAATGAGGAGACCCAGGCCAAGTTTGTGAGGGGGCTTACCCAGGGTTACCCAGTATGTGAATGGCAGAGCTCGAGGCTTGACTTGGGAGATTGGTGCAAAGGACCCTCCAATGGCTGTTGTGAAGCTTTGTTTGGCCTGTTGTGAACCTGTTTGGTTCCTCTTTGGCTATGGCCTTGGATGAGGTCATGAATGAGGGCAGTGCCATATCATACCTGGACCACCGCAGTAACTTTCAAAGTAAGATCCTTTTACAGTCCTTTTCTTCTCCAGCTCCCACAGGAAAGACTTGGCGCATCAAGAGCTGGGGGAGATTGGGCCAAAAGACCAGAAGCTCAGTGCATCTCAGAGATAAGACCAAGAGTTGTGACATGGAGGTACCTTCAATGGAGAGACATATTTGCTTATGAGGCTCCATTCCTGCTGGTGGTGGAAAATATTCAATCTTCTCAATTCAATCTATATCATTCTCTTCTGATAATAATCATGGCCTCTTTGGGATGCCTTCTCTCCTCTCAAGGGCTTTCCTTACCATTCCTCACACTAAGAGTGATCTTGGAGAGTTACAGGGGAAACCCATGCATCCTCCTGGCATTGGGGTATTCTCTTGGACTTGCTGAATCTGTCACTGATGACTGAGACTGGTGCGTCTACCTGTGACCAGGTGTCCTTCAGAGCCTGATGGTTCCCTCGTCTCCCTCTCCTGGTTCCCTGAGGCCTGCTGGTGATTCCTACTTAGAATCCAGCTGGCAAGGTCTATTCTGGAAGAAAAGTAAGAAAATAGCTTCCTACTCTAGAAGGACCTTAAGCCTACCCTAGTGTCTGTCCCCTGCTGAAGTTCTGGTCCTCCAGGCACGGGAAGAGAGAAGGTCCTCCAGGCACGAGAAGAGAAGAGAGAAGGCACAGAAGGACACCAATCTGACCTCCTGGCTGTCTTCTTTTCTCAGAGGCTGCCCTTCCCCGACTCTGGCAATGCTATGACCCCTTCCCTTTCTCCTTACCTGACAGGTATGATTCTCCTTTCACAGTCCATGATTTAGATAAGCAAACTTGATGATCAGATGCCACCATGCTTGGCCCCTGATATGCAAAGACCCAGCTTTGGGAGTTAGGACAACATTCTTTGCTCCTTCTCATGACAAAGTCTGGCTCCTGAAAAAAAATAAAAGGGGCATCCATTGACTTTTCTTTTTTCTTTTTTTTTTTTTTTTGCCTTGCTGCTTAGCATCAGTGTCTCCTTCCCCTTTCTTGACAGGGGCTCTGTGCGACCAGACACAAGGTTCTGCCATGGTGTGAGTTTGATGACAGCTGAAAGATCAGATATCCAATTTGATCTTACAGACTCTTGGCTCCCAGATCATGGAAAAATGTGAAGCTCCTGGCAAACTCTGATTCTTGCCTAATTTATGAATCTGTTATGAGCTCCCAAATATCCCTCCTCTAAGTATTTTTTACTTAGTTAGATTCAGTTTCTGTTGTCTGCAACAACATGCCATTTTAGCATATGCTTTCAGATTATCATGTGACTATAAACTAAAAAAAATTGTTTTTGAAAATTCCAAATAGAGCAATAACTTGCCTACTTCTTACTGATTCTACTTTTTCCATGAAGTGATTAATTCTTCTGTTTTAACTGGAGTGGGAGGAGGTATTGGGGCCGCTAGGAATTAGGGATTATCAGGAGCCATATACATTAGTTTAATATGGCAGAAATATTATTCTCGTCACGCATTTTGGGAAGTTTCTGGATGGCCTGGAGCAGCATTATTCATCAGAAGCATAGGAACACACAGGGCTATAGCTTGAGCTATAATAATTGTTACTTAAGATACTGACCAATTTCTCTACCAAAAAGTGTTGCCCGTTTCAATTGATCTGTTCAGCATATGTGTTTTTGCTGTAGACGCTAAAAAAAGTAAAGCAAATATATTAGTTATCTATTGCTGTGTAACAAATTACTCCTAAAATTACTGGCCTTAACATACAATAAACGTTTATTACACACATAGTCTTTCTGGGTCAAGAATTTGGTAGGAGTTTAGCTGGGAGGGTTTGGCTTGAAGACTCTCACGAGAGACATGAGACGGTGAAGATGTCAGCTGGGGCTGCAGCCATCTGAAGGCTTGACTGGGACTGGACGATCTGTTTCTTTAGTGGCTCATTCACATTACTAGTAAATTGGTGCTGGCTGTTAGCAGGAGATCTCGCTTCCTCCTCACATGGGTGTCTCCATAGAGCTGCCCGACTTGGGCAGGTGGCTCCCTTCAGTGTGAGTGATCCAAAACCAAAGCAAACACTGCAATGCCTTTATGAACTAGCCTTGGAAGTCATCCAGCCTCACTTCTGCTATATTCCACTGGTCACACAGTTAAACCCTGATGCATTGTGGGAGGGGCTTACATAACAGTGCAAATGTGAGGAGGCAAGGATCACTGGGAGCCACCTGGCTTCCTAACAACTGAGGTTTGCTTTAAGATGGTACGGACAGATGACCCAGTAGATGATTTACAGCGACCCATGCACCATCATCAAATTCACTGCTCTGGCAGTGAAATTTGCTATAATATATATTCTGTGGAGAAACCTTAAGACGAGGAGGAACTCAAATGTTTCGCAACTGGAAACACTCTTATTCACAGCCTATTCACCTTTCCTTAATCTTGGAAAAGTAAGCCCCCTCTGTCACTTTGTTAGGTCAGGTGTAAATATTTAGAAATCCATTCTTGGTAAGCATCTGAGAGGGTGATGTGTCTTAGCTGTCACTACCACCTCAGCCAAGATATCCTCTAGATATTATCTTGTTAGTTTTCTTTAGTTAGTAGATAGTTTGTCATTTTGACTTACTGAGAGAAGAAAAGGAAGACTCAGGAGGAGCCACAAAGCCCTTCCAAAGTCTTTATTTTAGATAAAGACAGTCCTCGTTTTTGTTCACAAAAATCATGCACGTAATCATGTCCACGTAATCATCCCATGTTATAACTGGAAAAGATCTTAGTGGTAATGCATTCTAGCTCCATTCTCTTATGGAGAGGAAGCCGATGTCCTAAGCAATGAGGAGATTTGTCCATTCATCCATCAGACAGCTCATTAAGTGCAAACCTAGAATCCAAAGTCTTGATTCCTGGTCCATTGTATTTCATAGCATTCCATGCTGTTTCTAAATCTTCTTTTCAGCAATTTTCTGAGGTAAAATATTCTGCCTGTATTGCAAGTTTACTTTTTCTTTAAAAAACTTTTTTGATGTTTTTGTTTATTTTTGAGCGAGAGAGACAGAGTGTGAGTGGAGGAGGGGCAGAGAGAGAGGGAGTCACAGAATCTGAAGCAGGTTCCAGGCTCTGAGCTGTCAGTGCAGAGCCTCATGCGGGGCTCAAACTCATAAACCACAAGTTCATGACCTGAGCCGAAGTCAGACAGTTAACCCACTGAGCCATGCAGGCGCCCCTCAAGTTTTCTGATGTAGATCAGTGTCTTTTTTTAGGAAGTCATTAGTAATTATTTTGGAATCAGAATCTATTTTGAGAATTCGGTGACAGTTACTGGTTCACTTCCAGAAACATGCATGTACTCATACACACACAACATTTGGTGTATAAATTCAGGGAGTATGTACCACCTGAATGACATCCTATGGGAGTGTGCAAGTCAGGTCAAAAAACTCTGTTTAAAAGTTTATTTATAAATGTTGCTTTAAATATTAATGCCTTCTGCACTTCCAAAATTATACTGTAAAAATATTCTTGATGGGCTTTGTCTCCCAGCATTTAAGCAATGTTCTGATTTAGATTATGCTTCTTCCTTTGGAAAATTTGTTATCTTTTGGCTTCTCAACTTGCAATGATTTTTCCTCAAGCCCTTGAAATTTTTTTTTTAATCCATATCCCAAAGAGTTCTATTTCAGGTCTATCTTTGTCTAGGGAAACTGTCTTTATTTTATTGGATTGAGAATATTTTTGTTTTATAGATTATGTAATATTTGAAAGATTGTAAGGTTAAATCCACCACCTGTGGCCCTCTCCCCACTGTGCGTCAGACATTATATCATCACCACATGACAATCAAATCAGAACTCAAAGTCTGCACTGACAGCCTCAGTTGTGGGGTCATGTTTAAGTTTACCACTTAATCCAGAAATAGACTTCTTCGGGTTGTTCATCTAGGTCATTCATTCTGACATTCAACTAGATGACTATTTCATATTTTGTCCTCCTTCCTCAAATTCCAATATCCCTCCTCCCGTCCTCATCTTGGCTGAATACCTTATTTTCTATTTCACCAATAAATTGAAGTAATCTGAAGAGAACATTCACTAGTTACTTACTATCACCACGGTTAGGATGAGCGAACTGCCAAGGTCAATCTCTTCGCTTGTGCACTCTTAATCCTTCTCTCTACTTAAGGATGCAGCCCAGCAAACTCCAGCTTTTCTTTTCATACTGGATTGTTCCCATCAGCATACAACTCTACGGCAATCTCATTCACTGTAAAACAAAGAACTCTCTTGATCTCATATACCCTTTAGCTATGGTCAGATTACTCTCCACCCAGTTACAGGAAAAGTCCTTGAAAGAGATGTCTCTACTCTCAGTGTTCATTCCAGCTCCTCTCATTGTCTTTTGAATCCACTCCAACCAGGATCTCACCCCCACCATCCTGTGGAAAAGGCTCTCATCAAGGTCACCAGTGAATGTCATGTTGGTTACAACAAGGACTTGCCCAGCCTCAGGTGTGCTATCTTTTGCCCTTCTGAGACCTATCTCCGCACTGCATATTTGTAAACACCCAGGTTATCACAAAGAGAAAGAAAGAGATTTTACCTAAGTGGTCCCCAAATTTGATAATGCTGCATGTCTAGCTCTCTAGCCCCTATTTTATACAATGCAATTATATGAGATAATTGAGTCCATTTGATTGAAAATGTAAACTTGTCTGGGTCAACCCATACAAACTGGTGTATCGACAATTATCCAGTAACTTTGGATTGCTTAGGCAAAGAGGTAGAATAAATGAGACATTCTGCACCTCCCCCTCATCCCTCCCCATCCTTTCTGCCTCAGTTGGAGCTATTTGGCCTTGAAGGATTTGAGTGATTATCTCTGCGTTTGCTTTCCATTTTCCTGGGGAGAGGAGCTCAAAGTCTAGAATGTCACATATTTTACTTCAAAGGAAAACCCTCAGCATGAGAATGGAGTCTTAGGAGCTGAGCAAGCTGCACCCTGTCTCAACAGACAGCAACCACAATGGTGTCTCCATGGGCCCTGGGAGAGATAACTGCTCATTAGCCTCCCAGAGGAGGCTCAGAATGGACAAGACAGTGGTGGTGGGCTCTGGGGGATGGAGGAGAGGCATTCCTAATAGATCTACATTACAAGTGACTGCTTTATAAGTGACTCACGATTTATTGCAGTGGGATATGTATGTCTTCCTCACCAACCAGGAGGAGAGAAAAGGATCTCAATCCATCTTTTGAGAACTCAGACTATTTCTTCTTTGTCTCCTCATGGGGCATTCTCCATTCTATCTCCTTCCAGAATGAAAGGTTCATTTATTTCCCTAGATAAGGTCTGAATAAGGGCAAGATATAATTTAAATGCAGTCAGGCTTAAGATAAATCAGTCATAAAGAGGCAATTATTTTATATTAAATCTGTGTCTTTTCTAAAAAGGAATTTGTATTTATCAATTAACTCATTTTCACCATTTAATTTTTCTAAAGGAGATCATGAACTTAAAAAAAAGTCACTGTTTTTTTTTTATGTTTGTAGCAAGATTTAGATAGCTTGGGGGTTCATATCATATTATAGTCATGTTTTTCATCAACATTTTCCAAATGATATTAAGAAATACTGTAGATCTAATTTTTTTCTTTAAACATTCAAAGGCTCATGCTACATTTTTGTCATACATTTCAGCTATTAGATTAGTAATAGGAATGCAGAGCAGGCAACTGAGCACAGCAAATAATCAAACGTCATTTGTAATCAGACAACTTTGAATTTCAAGCCTACCACTGAATGATCTAAGACTTGCGACTTAATCTCGTAAAGTCTCAATGTCCTCAACCATAAAATAGGGATGCAAAATACATCTAATTGTAGCAAGTCTCAGTTTCTTCAACCAGAAAATGGGGATACAGGTGGCAAATAATTATAGTGAATATCTATTGCTTTTGCCTACCACGCATTTCTTTTTTTCTCAGCAACTGTTCTTAGTCTGTTCTTGGCCAGTGAGGTCCGGGTAGAACTTGCCTCCCTCTAGGCTTGGGGTTGGGCATGAGACTCACAACTGCCAATCAGAGCACCATATTTCCATGGCCACAGATGGGTGATATGTATGTGTCCTAAGCTGGACCAGTGACTCCTGCCAATGCTACTGGAAAATCAGTGCACACTCTCCAAGAAGATTGCTCAACTGATAGGATGTAAGTCTAGGGCTGTGGTTGTCTATTTTTGCCACCCTATAAAAAAATCCTTCTTGAGAATGAAATCAATGTAAAGAAAACCAAAGCCAAAAAAAAAAATTTTTTTTTAATGGAGAAAGACAGCATCCTAGAGATATCATTTGAACTTCTGGCTCCAGCTATGTCCAAAGTGCAATACAACTTTACATTTCTTAATAGTGTACACAAAAAATCCCATATTTTCAAAAGCCAACTTGCAGTACTTTTCTGTTACTGGCAACCAAAATAATCCTGAATACAGCAGATATTGGCACCTAGAGGTGGGGAGTCACAAGGGATTAAACCTAAAATATGAAACTGGCTATGTCAGGATGGAAGATGGAGTGCTGAGTCTTCCTAATCTCCTGTCCAGAATGTTGGTAACCCCTGCCATGTAGTGACAAAGTTTAGTCTTGTAGGAATTGGTACCTCACCCAAAATTTGCAGCTCTTTGCCTTCCAGACATATGTTAGAATTGAATTTTATGGCCCCTGTGACTGGGTGGAGCCATGTGACCTACCTGTTCTGGCCAATAAATTTTGAGTGGTATTGAGCACTTAATGCTGGTGTGAGATTTTCCAGAACACTCCTTGCACTCACATGGCAACCAACAATGTTCAAGATGCTGGCTTTTTTTCAGCCTGGATTCCTGAGCATGGATGATGTATGGACCCTCCACCCCCCATTGGTGACCACCAAAGACCATGAAACATGAGGAAGAAATAAACCTTAGCAGTTATCAACCACAGAGATTTTAGAGGTGTTGGTTAACGCAGTGTAATTTAGTTGTTCCCGGCCGATGTGCCTACTATATCTTAGGATTTAAACCATATTCCTATCAAAGCTCAAGCCTTAAGTGACTTGGTAGAAAATATCAGGATTATATCTTGCAGGTTTCAGTATGGCCCTACAAGAAAGAAAAAGCTTTCTACAAGGTGACCCATCTGAAAGCGTGATGGGGAAAACACAACTTTGTGAGAGACCTTGTTAGCCTGTGGTCAGCAGTGCTAGATGGCAGCCAGTCAGGTATTCATCAGTTTTGAAGGCTTGACAAAATTAAATTCTCTTTCCGAAGTTACAGTCAATACAAGCAAAGGTAGGGAAAAAGCTAGCAACTCAGGGGGAGACAAGATTAGGATCTGGTAAAAGCCTGATCCCTGGTTGGTTGAGAGCTCCCACCTAACAGAGTGACCATCAGATTTCACTGTGCTGAGTAATCCACTGGACCAGCTTCTGGGAACAAGGGGCAAACTAGCTGTGCCTACCCACCTAGGCTATTATTTAGCATTACCCAGGACAAAGACCAAAATGAGAAAAGAGAGCTGCTGCTAAGGAATAGAAGCTTGGAAGCCTGGTCTGTATTGAAGGTACCATAACTCCACCAAGGTTTGTTTAAACAACATGACATGGATGTTAAAAAGCTTGGGTTCTATGATTGGATAAAGAAGATGCAATATATACATATATATGTGAGGGAATACTCCTTGGCCATAAAAAAGAATGAAATCTTGCCATTTGAGACAATGTGGATAAATCTAAAGGCTATTGTACCAAGTGAAATAAGTCAGACAAATAAAGACAGACACCATATGATTTCACTCACATGTGGAATTTAAAAAACATTAAAAAAATTTTTTAATGTTTATTTTTGAGAGAGAGAGAGAGAGAGAGAGAGAGAGAGAGAGAGAGATGGAGCATGAGCAGGGGAGGGGCAGAGAGAGAAGGAGACACAGAATCCGAATCAGGCTCCAGGCTCTGAGATGTCAGCACAGAGCCCGACGCGGAGCTTGAACTCACGAACCGTGAGATCATGACTTGAGCCAAAGTCAGACACTTAACTGACTGAGCCACCCAGGTGCCCCTAAAAAACATTTAAATGAACAAACAAACAAAAAGCATAAACAGACCCATAAATACAGAGAACAAACTGGTGGTTGCCAAAGCAGGTGGGTAGAGGTATGGGCAAAATGGGTGAAGGGGAGTGGGAGACACAGCCTTCCATGAATGAATGAGTCACGGGGATAAAAGGTACATCATGGGAATACAATCAGCAGTATTGTGATAGCATTGTATGGTGACAGACGGTAGCTACACTTGTGAGCAGAGCATAACATGTAGACTTGTCCAGTCACCTCATCGTACACCTGAAACTAATGTAGCATTGTGTGTTACCTATACTCAATTTAAAACACACACACACACACACACACACACACACACACACACATCTACATTCTGGAATCAGTTTGGCTGAATTCGATCATGTCACTAGCTGTGTGACTTTGGGCAAGCTATTTAACTTCTTTCTGCCTCTATCTCCTTCCCTACAACAGAAGGATGATAACAGTATTTACTTCATGTGGTTCTTTTGAAGATTTAGTTAAAATAATATACATAAAGAGCTCAGAAGAGTGCCTGAACATGAGAGGCACTCAGCAACCCTGTTAGGTGCTCTAATTACTATCAGCCAAGATAATGGACAAATAACTTGAAGCACCTGGAATTGCCAAAGGAACATAAGCTGGGCCTTCAAATGCTTTGTAATTGGCCTTGCAATTGCTCAAGCCCTAAGATGAGAGGTCCCAAACACACACAAACAGGAGGTGGGCTGCCATAGGAATGAATGCAGCCTCTGGAGGGGAACCTCTTCCCTAAGATCATCTCACATGGGGCCACAATGGACAGTATACAGAAGAGGGCCTTTTAGAGAACAGAACTGGGGCAGCCAAACCGACTGATCATACAGCTCACTCCACTGGCGGGGCAGCTAGGACAGGCTATTCTTGTCCAGCATGAAATATCGCTGGTTTTAAATAGTGGCCACTGTATGTTGTTTTGTTTTTTCCTTTCCTAGATGAAATATTTTTATTGCAGTTATCCTGTTTTTCTTCCACCATTGAATATTGGATGTGATTTGGATTCGCCAAGGTGAGGACCAGAGCTGAGTTTGGTGATAAGGGTCAAAGTGAATGGAACTGCTTTGATTAATAGAGGGAGAGAAAAATAGGTAGGTTTCCTGGGCATGGAAAGGCACAGAGAGGCTGGCAAGATAATGTGAGGGTGTGGGCAGTGTATGGAATAAAGAAGTCCTGAAAAAGTGCATAGGGGTGGGTGGAAGACAAGGAGCGGGGAAAGAGGGTGAAAATGGAAAGAATGAGACTGCCTAAAAATCCATTGAAATGGTTACCTCCTCCAAGGAAACCCCCCTTCTATCTCCCCAAAACTTTTGGTGTGTCTGCTGCTCCCAAATGCCTTGTGAGTAGATTTTTGTGGAGATAAAGGAAAGGCTCGGTGGTACCTCTGGGTCAACATGGCCACAACATACGGATGTGCATAACTGAACAATTAGGTGGAGAAGCCCTCAAATCCAAAACAACTATCTCCTAACTCTTAAGAGTTCATAGAAACATAAGAGGAGGTGCTCAACCGGCCACGGAGTGTGGAATGGGGTTTCTAGCCCATCTTCTCCGGATATTAAGGGGCAAGGAGGCCTCAGCTGACAATGAGTTTCATGTTTTGTCAGGTGTCGAAAGCCTTGTTGAGATGGGAATGAACATTTCCAGGACACGCATTTTCAGAGTGCCAAACAGTGAAATTGGGAGTGAAAAGCACTTGTGTTTGTATAGCACCTCAAAGTTGATAAAAGCTTCAGAGCTCTTCAGACTGCCTGGAAGTCGGTCGACTCATGTCTGGTTTGGGTGGGCAATGCAGCCTGGGATCATTTCCTTGTCTTTTCTCCTTTCTAGTATTTCCATTTGTCTTCAGGTTTCATCTCCGGCCCCAGAGGAGTCTTTCAAGCTTTCCTATACAAACAGCTGAGTGATCATTTCCATCAGGGTTGACAAGTTCTTAGACTTAAAGGTGAGTGGGGTGCAAGTTGCCCTGGCTGAGCCGACAGTCCTCTCAGCATGGGACACACAATCATCTGGTCTGACTCTGCCAAACCGCTGTGTGCAAGAGGAGGAGTGGGCTGTATCACTGGGGGCCAAGAGCTGGCGGCGCTCTGCCTCCACTGCCATCCTGGGTCTCTCTAGCGTCTGGCCGAGAGCACAGTGCTTCTATTTGGATTGGCTTCCACTACCCTGAGAGAGGCGTAAGAAATCCATCTCATACCCTGTTATCTGGGACCACTGGGGGATCTGGCGCAGGGATTAAGAACAATTACCAGGGAGCCTTGTTCAAGAGGAAATCCAAGCCTGCCTTCAACCCCTACACGGGCAGAGCTCCTTATACAATTACAAAGCATTTCCATGAACACTGGAAACTCTAACCAGCTTCCACTTAATTGGCTTGCCAGGCCCACTGACCCTCTCCATCCCCTCCGCAAAACACCCTGGCTAAGAACCATAGCATACCCAACACTCTTGACTGAAAACTGACTCTCTTGTACAGGGTCTTTGAAACTCTAGGCTGAGCTCCATGAGCGTGCTATCAAAATGACTGTGTAATTTGCACCCAGAGTTTAAAAACAACAGAGGAGTAAAATAGATTAAAAAAACAAAACAAAACATCAAAGTGCATGACACATTGTAAGGGTTAGCTGTGTTTTCTGAAATTTTAGTTAGACAGGTATGCATGTGTTTGTATTTGTATGAGGTGGTGTGTGTGCAAGTGTGTGTGCATGTGTGTGTTTGCGTGTGTGTACTGGGCTGCACTAGCAAACGCCTTTCTCTCTGAGTGTACATTCACAGAATTTGAAAGCTGCTGCTCTAACAGGCCCATGAGCATCTGTTCCTACCAGTTGTGTGGCATACTTTCCAAGAGTTGTAGTTATTTCTAGATTTATTTTTACTGTTGTACTTGATAAATTTATATTAGTACTTACACTAATTTAAATTAATTAATTTAAAGCAGATGAGCTATGAATGTAAAAAGGCAGAGAGCTGTTTCCATAAAAATAAAGCTGAATGATAAGGCGCCTGGTTGGCTCAGCTGGTTAAGCTTCTGACTCTTGATTTTGGCCCAGGTCATGATCTCACGATTCGTGAGTTCGAGCCCAGCCTCAGGCTCTGCTCTGACAAGCCGGAACCTGCTTGAGATTCACAATCTCCCTCTCTCTCTGTCCCTTCCCTGCTCATGATATCTCTCTCAATCTCTCTCTCTCTCTCTCTCAAAATAAATAAATAAACTTTAAAAGAATTAGAGGGGCACCTGGGTGGCTCAGTTGGTTGAATATCCAACTTTGGCTCAGGTCATGATCTCACAGTTCATGGGCTCCAGCCCCATGTTGGATTTTGTGCTGACAGCACGGAGCTTGTTTTGGATTCTCTGTCTCCCTCTCTCTCTGCCCCTCCCCTGCTTGTGCTCTCTCTCTTTCTTTCTCTCTCAAAAATAAACATTTAAAAAAATGAAAAAAAATGAAAAAATTAAAAAAAATTAGAGCTGAATGATTTGGAAATATGTCATAAAATGAGTTGCTAAAAATAATTGTGCTATCAAATTAAGTTTGGGTAAGACCAGTGTAAAAAAAAATCAGTGACAATGTTTTAAAAATGCAGGAATCTCAATTCATATAGTTTTACAAGGGTCTTTAAGTTGTAGCTTCTCTCAAGAAATGGATTTGGGCAAGAAAGGCCGTGGGGGAAAATCCCAGCAGCAAATCCACACTGAAAGAAGAGGCCTATGTCCTAGAACAAAGCTTGGTCAGTAAATGTACAGGTCTATGTGTTAGACCAAAAAAAAATCTATAGTATATATTTATCTATTTCTATGATTCTTTCATATAACGGAACTTTTTAGTTAACACATCATCCCTTCAGGTGCAACCACGCTGGATAAAACATGGCTTCTAATAAACATTTGTCTCATTTGATCCAGAAAGGCAGGCAATGCAAATATCAGTATCCCCATTCCGCAGATGAGGAAATTGAGGCCAGGGAGTGAGTATCGGCAAAGTTAGGCTAACGGGGGAAAGTGCGGCAAGCCTTAGAAGTTTAGTGATTTTTTCAGCTGCACAATGATCTATTCTATGCTATATACATTTTAAAAAGATGTTCATTTTCTTATTTCTGTAATGTCAAAAATGTAAATAAATTAACAAAAGTCTTCTCCTCCAGTTAATGATGTCCCTGGTGAGGGAGGACTTATCAGCATTATGGCTCCATTTTTATTATTATATTATCTATGTCCGTATCTTATTTTTCTTATTTTTCTACTACAAACTACTTGGCTATGTGACAATGAGCTTTAAATATGACTAGTGTCATTGGTAGATATCAAAGCACAACAAACCAACAAACAATTACACTGCACAGAGATTAATCCCATAGCAAGTGATACTAGTTCATTGATTCATTCAATGACTATCTATTAGCTATCTACTATGTTCCAGGTACTGTTCTAGTTACACTGGGGAAGCAGGGAAGAGTAGAATGAACGTGAACTTGGAGTTGGAACACCTAGGTTCAGGTCCTGGTTCTTTCACATACATAACTACTTGTCTACCACAACAATAATTAATGATTATCTACTACTTAGATGTCAGAATGTCAGATTTGTTGTTTGATTAAGTTTGTAAAATATTGAGGGGGGGAGGTTACAAATCCAAGCAACTAAATTCATACAATTTTACAAGTGCCCTTAAGTTGTAAAGTTTCTTTAAAGAAATGGATTGTTCAAGAGAGTTCATTGGCACCTCCGTGAGCAAATCTACCAACTACATGTCTAGACATTGAGAATTCCATGACACACAGGACTCACTAGGAAGATGACTGTGAATGAGTTGCCCAGTCTGCCCCCATGGAGCTACAATCTAGGAGGGAAGACAGATTTTAGGCAAATAATCACACAAGTAATTATAACTGTGATAGATCTAGGAAGGACAAGGTCAGGACTGGGGAAGCATGTAGGAAACTAGAGTGCTCAAAGTCACTTTCTTGAGACTATTTTTAATCTCCTTCCTCATCCATAAAATGGAGATGGATGTAATTGTCCTTCTTATTGTCTTTTAAGGGCTTTCATGAGGATCAAATTAGAAACTGAATATGAAAGTGCCCTACATGTGTACAAATATTATTAGAAATAGTCTATTGCACAGCCCATGTTCTAATGGTACTTAGTAAACATAAGACAATAGAAAGAAGGGATAGAGTAAGAAATATTTATGGGAGATGAAGTCAATTACTTGGAAGAAAATGCATCATATACTTGAATAGCTAGAAAGTTTAGAAACTTACCTTTTGTTTGTTTTTGCTTTTGACCAGAGCTATTGCTTGTTGAAATTTTTTTTCCAAATCCGCTAAGGATGTTCCTTCCCCCTCACGCCCTTCACACCTGCTTGCTTCTATACTCAGTAAGGGTTGAGTTTTATTCTCAATTTACAACACTGCTCAAGATATCTCCAGATATTTGTACTGAGACCCTCTCCTAAGAGCTCTGTGTCAATGTAACAGATGCCATCTTGGCTTTTCCCCATTTCCCCCCAGTGTTAGTCTTATCTTTCCTCCCTTATTCTTGGCAGGTGACCTCCCGCTTCACACACACGCAATCGTATTTTTCCTAAAAAGAATGATGCTGCATGGACTGCAGGAATTCCTTCCTCCTCAAAATAACAGCTTCGGGGTCCTCTTTTATTAAACCTGTCTCCAAAGTGCCTTATTTCATTTCTGAGGCCCATCCAAGGCTCAACTCCAGCCTTCATTCTTCATTTGTCTTCTAGAGTTTTCCCTTGAGTCTGTGCACAGCTGGTCTCTTCTATTTTGGAGGAAGACTAGCTCCTGACCCCACTGCTTCTTCAAACCACCATACAATTTCTCTCCCTCCCATCTCTGCCATTTTCTTGGTGAGTCCTCCACACTAACCACCTCCTCACCACTTGTTCCTTCTCAGCCTTGTTCCCGCCTCTCCTGCTCCTGCAATTGCTCTCAGGAAAGGCTCCATGACTCTAACAACAAACCTAATGGTGTTTTCGTCAGTCCCCCATACCCCTCCATGAGAAGAGCAAGATTGTAGGAAGGGGGAACCAGAGATTCAAGTAACGCAAAGGGTCAGAAAGGAACTGACCGGATTAAGAGTGCAGGTTCATTCACCCTGTGTTCCTTTCTCTCTCTCTTCCTTGGAGCTGTCATCAGAGGTTCCTCCTGTGCATGATCCTGTGTTCTCCATCTTCAGTCCTGGCCTTTCTTTAGTCCCTAGGACCCATTAGAACTCTGAAGTTACAACATAATGTAGTTTCTGAATAGACTGAACAACTTATATGGCTTTCAAATGTTCTCTCTATTATGTCGTCAAAACTTTGGGACTTAATTAAGGCACACCACCCAAGGCTTATGAGGCTCCTCATCCCATGAAAGCCTATCGAGTGCCTGCTTCCAGAAGGTAAAGAGCTTTACTCAGGAATGCATGGGGGGAAAAATGGAACTTGTCTGAATGGAGTAAGTGCTCAAAACACAGGAGGTATTATGAGTATTAATGAGCACACAGCTTAGTGGAGAAACTTCCCCCTCTTGGCTTCGTTAGCCAATCTGCCTGTTTTCTCCATTTTTTAGTAAGCAGGACAAAAATTGGTTTTCGGTGATGATTGTCAAAAGAGTCCAATAAAAGAGCAAATTACTTTCTCTTCTTACATGCCAGAAATGAGAAAAACCTTGCCCTTGCCTGGCCTCTAGGGGGCCATTATGTGGTCTATTTCTTTTTCTCAACCATCATAATAATGGTGTGAGCAGACTGACCATGCTGTGTCCCATCGCCACCCCTTGGATTTTGGCCTAAAACCATGTAATCAACCAGTTCTTGAATCAAATGTTTTAGCATTATGGACATGTTCTGAGCCTCAAAATATGGTCTTTGCAAATCGTGTGGACTGAAATTTCTGTATATAGAGAAACACAAGAAGATCTTAATATCCGGTTTCAATGTTCCCACCATGGGCAAACCAGTAAAACTTTGTATATCTCCCTGCAATTACAAAATACCTCCGGTTTAGTTACAAAATGCATTAACGTTTCTTTTGATCAGTTCAAGATTCCAACTTATTTTCTCAGCCAGCTAGAGAATTCCCTAAGCTCTCAGTACTAAGTATAGGTGTGCTTCTAAACAACATCTTTCTTTTTTTAATCTTTTGATACTATAAAGCATTGAGCTGTCCGTATTTCCCTTTTTGCAATGGCCACAAGGAAATTCAAGCTCAAATTTGTAGCCTGATGCTGGTAGCAAAGCATATAACCTACATTCACTAGCAAAATGTAAGGTCTACATTTTATACCTAATTTTATCCTTGGTGTTTTTAATTTCATGTGATTTTGTTTTTACTGTTTATAGCATATGTAATTCTATAAGCTACCACAAATCATACTAAAATAAAATCCAAACTCTTTCTTATGGCCAAAAAAAGGCAACCTCTCTCTCATTTTGCCCCTGATCATTACTCTAAACACATCTGCCATCACTCTTCTCCCTGTTCACACTGGCCTATCTGCTGTTCCTTGCACTCACCAAACACTTTCCTATCTCACCTTCTGTTCCCTCTTCCTGCCATGCTCTTCCCCTCCAAGCTTCACCCTTTCCTTTCCCTCTGCTCCAGTGTCACCACTTCAGAAAGGCTGCTTCTGGCCACCATGTCTAAAGCAGCGTCCTCTATTCCCTTTGCCTCCTACCCTGCTTTACTTATTTTAGAACATTTATCATAACCTAACTTTATGGAACATTTTATACTGGCGGCCTGAGGGAGAGTGGTTATGAACACAGAACTCGGGAACCACACTGGGTTCATATTCCAACTTTACCGCTTTCCAGTTGTGTGGCCTTGGCCAAATTATTTCACCTCTCTGTGCTTCGGCTTCTTCACCTATAAACGAAAAACATACAAAATAGGGCATAGAGCAACTGCTAGGTATTTCATTTGTAAATAGACCAATTAAATAATTACTATTTATCATCTAACCTTCGCTTGATCTGTCTTATGCATCACTATGTTCTTAAATTAAAGAACAGTGCCTGACATATGGTTGGTGCTTAATCTGTTGAATAAATTCCCCATTGGAATGAGGCAAGGGTGTTGAAAATTACATAAATACATCTGAAACCTGGGGTTAAAGAGAAAGAGCACTGGGGTAAGACTTGGAAGACAGAGATTTCACTTCTTGCTTTGCCACTTGGAAGCTAGTTGATTTTAGGCAAAGTAGTTAAAATGTGCCCAAGTCAACTAAACACACTGGAATAAGAAAATTCTGCTCTGCTCCAGAGGTTTTGGGAAAGTAAACAAGGCTGCACTTGCTCCATAAATAAGGACTATCTAATGGTCCCAAAGGAGAAAGGGAGGCTGGGTTTATTAAGCACTTCTATGTGGTAGGCTCTGATATAAGCTCGGGGAATATGCAGACTAAAGACTTCGTTCGCCCTGGGAATATGAAGACAAAAGACTTTAAGAAAAACTTTTTTTTTTTTAACATTTATTTATTTTAGAGAAAGAGAGGGCATGAGCAGGGGAGGGACAGAGAGAGAGAGAGGGAGAATCCAAGCAGGCTCTGAGCTGTCAGCACAAAGCCCGATGTGGAGCTCGAACCTACGAACTGCAAAATCATGACCCGAGCTGAAGTTAGACGCTCCACCGACCGAGCCACCCAGGCGTCCCAGAGACGAAAGACTTTTGAATTCATTCCTTATTTTTAATTTTTTTCGGTCAGCTCTAAGGGAACTGACAAAATCACAGGGAAAAAAAGAAAAGTAGATGATTGCGATAGAGTGGTGAGTGCTCTGGTTGGGGTAAGTTTTGGAAGCACAGAAGAGAGGCACGCATAGGTGTGAGCTTCAAAATCAAACTTGGAGGGTCAAGTGGAATTGTCTGGGTGAGGAGCGTTATTCCAGACAGGAGTGTGTGTGCAAAGATGGGGAGCTGTTTTCGTGTCACATTTCAGGAACTGAAGGTAGTTCAGCACGCCAGGTGAAAGGTGGTTGTGAGAGGAAATGGCCAATGATGATGCTGACCCGGCAGGCAGGGCCCCATCTTATGGGGTGATGCTAAATTTCTCCTCCTCTTTCTCCCCCTCTTCTATAAAAGTGGGTGAGTATCCTCTGAAGCCCGGAGATTTCTCCTTGCCCTGGCAGCCATCTTTATTCTTTTTGGCCTCAAAGCTGCCTGTTAAGATATAAGCCCTGTGCCTGAGGAAAGCCAACAGCGCTCCTCAGAGAGGAAGTGGGTGATAACCCAGGTCACCAGACCTAGTCAAATTTTTCTTAGACCAACATGCATTAAGCCTCCCGTGGGCAAAAGGCTGGGGAAGAAGAGAAGGCTGAAGAGAGGGCATGGGCAGAGAAAGAAGGGCAGTCAGAGTTAGGCACAGCCCTATTATTTTAGATACCTTGAATCTATTCATCATGTTACCCAAATTATTTCTTTTTTTTTTTCAATGTTTACTTATTTATTTTGAGAGAAATAGAGAGTGAGCAGGGGAGGGGCAGAGGCAAGGAGAGAGAGAATCCCAAGCAGGCTCCCTACTGTCAGCATGGAGCCCGATGTGGGGCTTGAACTCACGAACCGTGATATGACCTGAGCTGAACTCAAGAGTCAGCCGCTCAACCAACTGAGCCACCCAGACGCCCCTCCCCAAATTATTTCTTTCATTGCTCTCTCCCATCACGACAGATGAGTTCTACCGATGGCCCCAGTTCTCCACCCATCTCCGCATCTGTGCCCTTTGCCATATAAGCTGGGCAGCAAGAAGTGGAATCTGTTTTCCCCACGCCTTGAACATGCCCTGGCTTGCTTTGAGTGATAGAACGCCCTGGAGGGGCTGGTATGCAGGTTCCAAGCCTAGCCCTCAGTTCCCTGCTGGTCCCCAGCCTCTGCCACAAGGGCAAGTCTGGGCTGGCTTTCTGCAACGTGAAAGGCGAAGAGGGAGGCTGCCGAGTCATTCCCACCGAAGCCAGTCTAGGCCGGTCACGTGACCCCAGCCCAGCCCCTGCAGAAGCAGGAACAAGTTCACCTGAGGCAGGGAGGGGGAAGGAACAGCACAATTCTAATCAAGGGCTGAAGATAATCTCACTGGCTCATGATGGGCCTTGTTGGTTGGGCTGAGAGTGCAGCAACCCAAGTGGCTTCAGGGCCGATGTGTGGCCAGGTGGTCTTGATGAAAAGGCAGGGAGTGGGAAGGCCCGCTTGCCCTTTAATGGGTACTTTGTGCTTGTCTGGCTGCTGAGCCAGAGATGAGGGAAAATCTCTTAGTGGGATCCACACCATTCACTTCTCATGCCAGAGCCATTCGCGAGGAGTCTCGTACGTTCCCTTTCTGATCCTCTGATTGGAACTGCTGACTGACCTGTGTGTACCTGAGTGGCTTTGGATGGGGATGGTGAGCACTCCGGTACCGAAGCACTTTAAAGGGCTGCGGGAGATGTTACTCACGCTGTCCGCAAATCCCTCCGGAGGCACGTGCTTGGACGCCTGGAGCAGCTGGCCTGGAAGTCTCTACAAAGATGGCTGATCTGTGGTGACCCCTGACTGCAAGTCCGCCGCTGAATTCTCACCCCAGTGAGCTGAGGCTGAGTGTGCTGGAAGGAAACTGGCAGAGAGGTGGGGCTTTTTTCTGAGCCTTCCCTCAGGGCGTCAGAAACCCGGGCAGGATGTCTCCTGACAGCGGCCTCCTTGGCTATAGTTTTCAATGGCAGGAGGTGGGGACTCCGTCCAAATTTAACATGGAAAACAGTTCAGATGTGGTTGGTTGGTTCCAGTTAATCACCCTCGTGCGTCTTCAGACGGCTAAAGGCGTTATGGGCCGTCCTTTTCATTAATAGTTTGCGCCCTCACAACTTGCTCCTATAGTTAGTCATTCCCTGGATGGCCAGGCCTGTGGCTGTTTGTGCTTGCTGAGTGTGGGTGGGGCTCGGAGGGGCTCCAGGGGAGGCCAGGCTTCTCCTCACACGCACTCCTTTGCATTTCACAGCATAGGCTTCTTCTAAAGAAGGCATTCAAGGCATCAAACTCTTATTGAGCACCTACCGTGTGCCGGGACCGCTGGGCATGGGAATGCAAGGAAGAACACAGTACGATTCCTGCTCACATGTTGCTCAAGGGCACCAGGCCCTCCCCCAGAATGCTCTGTCCTTCTGATTCTCTGGGCATCCAGCACAGCAGCCCTTCTCCCTCTGTGCCCACCAGGCCTCGAAGGTTGGAGTGGGTTTTTTTTCCTTCCCCCCGAAATGGAATGGGAAAATTTTCTTTCTTACGTATCTATGAAAATGAAACTTAATGTATTTTGCTAATTTTTATCCCATCACATTCCAAAACGCGTGTGTGTATGTGCATATATACATATATATATATATATATATATGTATATATATTACGGGTCATAGGATAAAAGGGGAAAGGATATAAGGAAGACTACAAGTAGGAAGAAATATACAAAATATGTGCCATGAAATCCTGTCAATTTGATTGGGGTAGGTATGGGGAGCACAGATTTGGCTCTAAGCATCTTGATTTTCAGGAAAGAAGAAAACCTGTCTGGAATCTGTGGGCAGAAGAGCCAACAATGCAAGCATCCCATATTGTCTCAGGATCCTGCAGAGGTGGGCTGGGTGCACCAGGGGGCCGTGCTCCAGGAGAGAGACCTCCCACTCTGTTGTTTTTCTTTTTACTAAGGTGAATATGAGAGAGTCCTTACACAGGAAATTTTAGGCTCAGGTGCTGGTTGTGCTTACGTACTAGATTTTAGAGATCTTGGGCCCTCTTATTCTTTGATAGCTAAGTTGGAGAGGAGCATCTCCAGCTAGAGGGAAGCGGACTCACCGTCTCAGCTAGCTTGTTGCCATGCACCCTAGAAAATGTCTTGGGTCATTCTTTGAACAATCTTCTTGTTTCCAAAGCTCCATATTTGTACTTTAGAGCTTCCTGAAATTAAAGCCTTCATCTCTGGGCAAACCCCAAATAAGGAGACCATCAAGCAATAGTGGATGTCATAGTAGCAAGCATGTGGCCAAAGGATCTTGTGTTGACCCTCATATCACACTAGAGAAATGGCTGCCCACAATATACCACGTGAGGGGCTGCCTTTGGGTGCCTGCTCTCCCCCCAAGATAAGAAGCATTCCCATAATATCTATTACTGTGACAGAATCCTGGGAACTTGCTCCTGGAGGCTTCTCATCACTGTGTCCTGAGGATTGTTACTGCCTTTTATCCTCCTCCCTTCTTATCCCTTCTTATCTCCCCCAGATAAAGGAAGAATATAACTGAACATACCCCCACTGGATTTGTCACATAGCTGGCTAATGTGTTGGGTCAGTCACACATTCTTTCAGTCCAATCTACTATTGAGTACTGAGAGAATCAATTTCTTAGGTAATAAAATTAATCTCTTAGCAACCAGATGAGTCTGCATTATCTATAACACAACTGTGCCAAGGCATTTCAAAAAATCTACAAAGCGATGATGAAGTATCTACTCATTATAGGTTAATAAACTGATAGTATAAGACATTTATTCATTTTCATATGAATGTGGTAGCTACCCGTTATCATGATTTATTCCCCAAATTTAGTCTTGTGTGCTTAAATTGAGAAGTTACAACATAAAAGGTTTATCTTTATAGCTGTCACTGGTGTCATATTTATATACATGCTACATTCACCAACACTTTAACAACTGAGTAGCAATATAAATTGAATAACTTTAAAGACTATATATGTTTCCCTCTGGTACAAGTGTACATTCATTTATATTACAAAATCATTTCTTTAAAGGATTGGCTGCAGCAGAATGGAATCCAAATGGGTTCAACCATTGCTCCCTTTTTTTCTACTCAAAGCACACAAAATATCACTTTAGTTTCCTTTCTTATTACTGTAAAAAAATATTAATTGGAAAGGAATGGCAGATGAAAGTATATGCATAATAAATTGATAGTTTGAGAGTCAGCTTTTTACTTACGTTTGCCAGATTACTTTTCACATTTTAATATTTCTCTACATTTTTTGAAGACTAAGGCTCTAACATCCTATGTAATACTCATTGTTTAGTGAGTGCTCCAAAGTCAGATGGACTTAGATTTTAAACAGCTGTGTGTCTTCTGAAAGCCACTGAAACTTCTAAACCTCAGTTTTTTTCATCTAATAAGGGAGATTATATGATATGTTACATATTAGATACATGTATATTATATAATAAGGGAGATATGTGTATGTTGTAAGGATCCATGAAATAGTGTATGGAAAACATTAGCAATTAGAGTGCCAGCCAAATAGCAAGTACTTAGTGAGTACTAGTCTGTATTATAATTGCTACTATTTAAAAAGTTGGGCACAAAATTCCAAATCAAGCTGTTCACATTTTCCCTATAAGTTCTTTTTTTTTTAAAAAAGAATCTTTGAGTAAACTCAGCAGTTAGTTATATTCTTTTTCTAACCCTCAGATCAACTAAAAGAGAGTTGGAGTCCCTAGAAGTTGCTTCCGTGTAATTTCAGTCTATATGAAGGTATAAACATTACCGTTAAAGATGGGAGGTCTGTATGGGCATTTTTGGTCACTATTTTTACAGGAAATTTAGGTTTCTTACCTAAGATCACAGAATGAGAGGCAGAGAAGAGATAGAATGGAGGTCCTTTGACTCCTGAGTTAATTTCTTTCATTATCAATTTTCAAATGGCTATTGAGTTAAACTCAGTTAATACGAAGCTCATTTAATAGAACACGGGGTCCTAATAACAAGATCTATTATTAGAATCCTAATAATAGATCTTGTTATTAGGATCCTAATAATAAAATCTATTTTAATAATAGGGTCTATTATTAGGATCCTAATAACAGGATTTGGGTTCATGTATAGAGAAAACTCTCTTGCAGTTGTACGTGTAGTCCTGCTACATTATGTATGTTAAAATACATTATCTAGCATCAACACCCAACAGCTGAATTGCTATACACTGCAACATTTTCTATCCTTTTTTAACTCCCTGTAAAAAACTAAATATTCTATTTTCTGATAAGGTTAAGCCCCTCCTACTCTCCTCCTGCCAAAGGCAGGGGGAGAAAAGAGAGACAAAACAGATGGGTATGTTTTGATTCATTCAAGGAATTCAGATAAAAGTAGTTGTTAATTCCTAATAAATCAAGAATCCTGTCCTTTTATTTTCAAATCATTTTTAACCCCTCCAGCTGACATTGCATTTCCCTTGCAATGTTATTTATTGCCATCCATGTTGCTAGGCTACTTTGGAGAACAAAATGGAAAACTCTGTGAAGAGTGCTTGGAATACCAAGCGACATGTGACCAGTTCTTACAGAGTGCAGGATGTGTTCATGGTATGTTAGTGGCTCTCAGCATTAGGTCCCCTTTGTTCCTTGTGGTTGACGTAAGTCTGGAGAGTGTACTTGACGATGTTATTTGCATTAGACTTCTTTTTCTCTCTCATAGAATAATGAGATCTTAGAGAAGGCTGAGAAAGAAGAAAGGATTCTGAGGAAGAAGGATATCCTGACTCCTGAGAGTACCTCCTGTCTATTCGCAGAATGAAAACTGGACACACTACTTACAAGCAGCAAGTCTCAAGCAGCACACAGCCCCGGCAGAGCTTCAGAGAGACCTGGGCAAGTCATGCCACCTTCCCTGTCTTTCAGTGTTTGCATCTAAGGAATGAAACCAATGCTATCTGCCCTACCTTTCAGGACTGAAATGTGCACAGAAGAAAGCTATTATTCTCACCAGTGGCGGTGTTAGAACAATAAGCCACAGATTAAAAACCAGCATGTAAGGGACTGTTGTCAGAACAACAGAAGAAATGGGGATCTCAGAGGCCATCAAAGGTCAAGAGTAGTATGTGCTCAAAATATGGAGAAGAGAGGGGGGCGGTTTAGAGGCCAGAGTGCTGTTGGCACTATCTTCATCAGCCCAAAGTCATTGTCAGGCAAACACTGGAGAGCTCTGGTTGAGAGAAGCCACGCACTTCTCTAGCACTAGTCTATAAGACTAGACTGTAATCGGAGAGCATGCCACATATTCTTGCAACAAAAATGGAACCTGCAACATTGTGTCTCCCTTTGCATCCATTGTGTAATATGGCAAAGGAGTGATTAAGCCCCAGTGTCTGCCTATGGCTCCAGGTCTATAGGGTCTCCATTTTAATGTGCGTGATCTCAAGTGTAACCCCAGGGGGAACATCTTAAAGGGGCAGGGTTCCCCTCTCCAAGAACATTTGGAGTCCAAACAAACGATTGTGAACCAGAGAAAAATGTTGGGCGAATCCAAAGGAGAGGAGAGGAGACGGTTTCTAAATCGTCTAAATACAAGTACGCACTATATTTTTAAGTAAGTTTTATTAGGCTTCTCTCGTAGCAGTACCTCTGTTACAAGCAAAGACTTCACATCAACAAATCCTTACACACAGGAAAAGAACCTGAAGTCAGGTTTACATTTCTAGCCCTAAAGCAAAAACTCTTAAAAAGCACACACACATTTATTCAACACTTGACAGAATCAGACTCACGATGTGCCAGGCATCGTGCAACCAACACCCTCCTCTTTCCTGGATCTCAGATCTACCAGGACTGCTTCACAGGTAGTTACATCAACAAGATAGGAGAGAAGAGAGGAAAAGGAGATGGAGGGAGGTACACCCTGCCTGTCACAGACCAGAAAGCTTGAGCTAGGTGGAACTGGCATATTCGCAAAGAGACACGGTATTTTCTCGTGTACCTGCTGTTGTTGAGGCAGACCGGCACGGAGCTGAAAGTTTAAAACGTGAGCCCACGCCCATATCTCTCAGCACTTCATGCGCCAGTTTGGTACAAAACGAGCTGAAGTCCACCAGTAAGTGAATGCAGTCGAACTTGGGTGGTGAGAGGCAGGGTCGCCTCCCACTCCGTCTCGAGCTTCCCCAGCAGCTTTTCACAGATCTGTAGTTTGGCAAATCTAAAACCTCTTACTTCCACTGAAGATGCTTCTTCCTTCCGTTTTAAAAATTGTGGTAGACGTTACATAACACAAAATTTACCATTTTAACCATTTTTAACTATACAGTTCAGTGGCATTAAGTACTTTCACACTGTTGTGCAACCATCACCACCATCTGTCTCTAGAACTTTTTATCATCTCAAACTGAAACTCTGTACCTGTTAGATAATAACTCCCTATCTCCCATCATTCTAAACTCTATTCAGGGGGCACCTGGGTGGCTCAGTCAGTTAAGCTTCTGACATCTCTCTGCCCCTCCCCAACTTGTGCTCTGTCTCTCAAAAATAAATAAATGTAAAAAAAATTTTTTTTAATTAAAAAAATTTTTTTTAATGTTTATTCAATTTTTGAGAGAGAGAGAGCGCACGAGAGAGAGCGGGGGAGGGGCAGAGAGAAAGGGAGACACAGAATCTGAAGCAGGCTCCAGGCCCTGAGCTGAAAGGACAGAGCCCAACGTGGGGCCCCAACCCACCAACCGTGAGATCATGACCCTAGCTGAAGCCAGACGCCCAACTGACTGAGCACCCAGGCGTGCCCCCCCCATTTAAAAAAAAATTTATTCATATTGTAGGGGTGCCTGGGTGGCTCAGTAGGTTAAGCATCCAACTCTTGGTTTTGGCCCAGGTCATGATCTCACAGTTCATGAGTTTGAGCCCCACATAGGGGGTCTGCACTGGCAGCTTGGAGTGTGCTTGGGATTCTTTCCCCATCTCTGACTGCCCTTCCTCCACTTGCCCTGTCTCTGTCTCTCTCAAAATAAATAAATGAACTTAAAAAAGTGCATTCATATTGTAAATGATGTCTTTTGGTATTTTTTTTTGTAAATGACACTTCATATTAGATACAATTTTGATCCCCAATTGATCCCCTATATTATTGTCAAAAAAAACCCCACATTTTTCGATGCCCTTATGTGCTGGTGCATGAGATGCTGAAGAAGGCCTCTGGAATTTTTATTTTTCATTACAGAACTGAGTCTTCACCAGATACATTAAAACAGAAAACTAGAGTGCCACTAGAGTGGCAATACTTGAATTCTGCTTCCTGTCACTCCTAAGTGGCTTCTAAAAGGGACAGAGTGTAGCCAATTGTGACTATTGACTATGCCTGCATATATCATGTCATAGACTCTCCTGCCCAGCAGTGGGGCGCAGATCTCAGAGGCTGGAAAAGATGCCAAAAATATCTAGCGCCACTCCTGCTCTTAGACTTATTTTTCCACCCTTTATTCCTCCAAATTCCAAAATTCCAGACAGACACCTCTACTTTCCTTAAGATCCGTTCTCTGACAACCCATCCCTTACTAGAATTTTTTCCACTGTCACTGCATTATTTCCATACAGCCCAATATTCAAAATGACTGCCTTCTACATTCTCACTGTGCACTGAATTAGCCATGCCTTGATGCCCTTAAAAGTTTTAAAAATATTACAACAGATTAAATGTACAATTTGAATCAGCATAACTTTAGGAACTGTCTCCTGTTCAAAATGAGATTGTCCATTTTAGTTCACAGTTAACTAACCATGTCTTCACGTGTTCCCTCATTAATACTTACAAGCATTTATTAGACACCATCTATGTGTCTGTTGCTTTGCCAGGCACAGGAGATCCAAAGATACTTAAGTTACAATCCAGTGGAAAGACAAACAGAAACATCTAGCCAAAGCCCAGCATAGCTCCGTGGAAGTCGTGCTTTGTGGAAAACGAAATGCAGTGGGAGTCAGTAGAAGGCATCGTGATGTGCCATCGCAGGGTCCACAGAGGATGTGACCCTTGAACTGATCCCTGAACAAGGAAGAGAGAGTTGCTTAAGAGACAAGGGAGGGAAGGTGTTCTGTGCAGAACAGCCTGTTTACAGAATGGAGTCTTCCTGGTGGTCACAAGGGGTTGGAGGAGGGTAAGAGTTAGGAGCAACTGAACCTGCCAGTTTGAGAGACTAGGTAGATGGTGACTGTGTTCATCGTTACCTTACTGCAAATAACATCTTCAGTTTTAATAGTGGTTTAAAATGAGCTTTCACATAGACATACCTTCTGTTATTTTTAATAAACCTCCATGAAATATTGTCTCAAGTCCAAGTTATAGAGATATGTGACTATAGCAACCGATACCTTCACTTCATAGAACCACTAATTTATGACTTTTACATTAACTTTTTATTTTGGAAAATTTCAAAGCTATAGCACTTTTGAAAGGATAGTACAATGAACAACTGTATATCCTTTCTTTAGATTCAACTACTTTGTTTAGATTTGTCAACATTTTGCCACATTCTTTTTTTTCTCTGTCTCTGTCATTACTGAGCCACTTGAAAGTGAGTTGCACTTACTAAGATACTTCAACCCTAAGGGCATCTTCTTAAAGCAAGGACTTTTCCCTATATAACCAGAGAATCATTATTGTTGGATTTTGTTTCTGTTTCTCATGATTATATTCAAGTTAAACATTTTTGGTAAGAATACTAAAAAAGTGATGTTCTGTACTTCCCCACCATATCATGAGGCATAATGACAGTTTTGCTTATTACCAATGATGCTAATTTGGACCACTTGGTTAGTTGATATCCTTCTATTCTCTCTATTGTAATTCATAAGTAATCTGTATGACAATGATTTGAGACCATGAAATATATTATTCAGTGGGTTAAGCATCTGTTGATGACTCTTGCCTATCAATAATTATATTAGTAGGCCTTAGTTTTAAATTAATTATAGCTCCTCCATTCCAGCATTTAAAGTCAGATATAATTTTTTGCTGTTGTTGTTTGTTGTCTAAAAATTTGAGACCAAAGAAGATCATCCAACTCTATGAAAATATTTCTCATGAAATACAGCACATGTTAGGAAAATGGCCAAAAAAACATTGTACAGCTATATTTTATAAATCAACATGTATTTTTTAAAAAGCATAACTCTTGCACAAGATTTAATATTGTCCATGATGTTCAGCTTTTGTAGTTTGTGGAAAAAAACACTGTAATATGTCATTTAACATCATAAAGGAATCTCATATCTGTCCACTGATAACTCATTGGCAATACACAGCTGTTAAGAGGCAGCTCAGGAAAGAAAAAAAAAAAAAACTCACAAGCCAACCATCTGACTTTAATTAGGAAAGAGAATAGTCCCCAAATGTACAAGGATGAGGTCTTTTGCAGGTCAAAGTATTATAGTGGAACTTGAAAAGAGGTAATATAATGGCCCTGTATGTGCAAGTTAGCTCATGCTTTACAGGATTTATAATATGGAGACACAGTCCCCACCCTTTCCTGAAAACAAGTCAGCCTTTGCTGTAGCTACAATAAACACTCATCTAGGCCCCAAAATCCATGTTTTCTAATTACTAAGGGCTTGTCAGATATCAGGGCAGAGACAACATTAATCTAAATGAGGAAGGCTGTGGGTAGAATAGGTTCTGGGGGTGAAGAAGATCAGGATTTCAGTTTGGGGCAGTATACATTTGAGACATCCATTAGACATCCAAGTGGAGATACAGAGTGGAGAGTTAGGTATATGAGCTAATGCTTAATGCAATGGTCAAGGCTGGAGGCATACATTTCAGAATCATTTGAGGGTGGATGTTACTTAAGCCCATGGAACTGGAATAGAACCAGAAATGGGGTGAGTATAGAGAGAGGAGAAGAGATTAAGTGATCCATGGACCAAGCCAGGGATATTTCAATGCTATGAAGTGAAGGTGCAAAAGAAGAACCAGGAGACTGAGTTGGAACAGCCATTAGAATCGAAGGAAAGTAAAGTGTGTAGTATCTTAGAGAACAAGGGAAGAAATCAGTTGCATGAGGAGGGAGCAATGAACTGTGATAAGCATTACTGATAGTCAAGTTCAATGTGGACCAAGATTTGGATTTAGCAACATGGAGGTCATTGCTGATACTGACAAGCACAGGTTTGGTGGGGTGGCAGAATTCAAATCCCAATGGATAGGTGTAAGTGAGAAGAGGAGAGGAAAAGGAAGCACTGGTATTGGATGTCTTTCAAGGAGTTTTGCTGTCAGGTGTGTGTGTGTGTGTGAGGGGTAGGGGTGGGGGGAAGCAGCAAAGAAAAGGAGTAGTGCTTACAGGAGAAAAATGCAAAATAATTTTGTTTGTGTGTTGTTTTTAAGCTGAGAGAGATAACAGTGTGGTTGTGTGCTGGTGGAAACGAATCATGGGAGGGGGGAAGCTGCTGATGTAGGAGAAAGCAGTGAGAATTGCTGAAGCAAAACCTTTGAGTTAGAAGTGGAGGGGAGGGGCAGCAATGCATACAGTCCAGACCCTTGTAGGTGGGAAGATGTTCTTGTGGGAGGGTGTGAAACTTATTTTCTGAATGTTTCCATTTTGTGCTCCGGTGAAGTGGAAAGCAAGGTCATCAGCTAAGAGTGAAGAGAGAGGAAAAGGTGTTAGAGATTGGAGGGGCTGTGAGTTTGTGAAGTGGTTATCTATGAGGAAAGGAAATGTCAATCAATTTCAAAAATCAGAAATAGTACAAACAATAGTCTCTCGTCATAATGCAATAAAACTGGAATTTAGCAGTAAAAACAAAAAGCTCCTATTCCCTGGATATTAATAGTCCTTTCTTAAGACATTTGGGTGAAGGTGAAAAGCCAAACTAAAACTATTAAATTTTATGAAAGGAAAAATAATGAAAACACTATCTGCAAAGTCTCTGCCACAGTGATCAAGTGGGATTTATTCTAAAACTGGAAGGAGGGTTCAATTTTTGGGTATCTATGGACTTATTCACCATATTAATAGATCCCAGGAGGAAAACCATATGATCAATCCCATAGATGTTGAAAAAACTCTGATTTTATAAAATTAAACATCCATTCAAATTTCATTCTTAATAAATTCAATACAAGCATTTCAATTTTGCTACTGTTATGTGAGATGATTCTGGGAATACTAGCCTATGCAATTACATGAGAGAAAGAAATTGGAGATATAAAAGGAAAGTAAAATTATCATTATAATTACCATTATAGGATTACATATCTGGAAAAATTAAATGCACTCATTGAAAACCTATTGCAAACAATAAAAGAAACCATTAAAATGGCTAGGTACAGAGTTGACATGCAGAAATTTAAAAAACAAAACTTTATTATTTTTTTTTCAACGTTTATTTATTTTTGGGACAGAGAGAGACAGAGCATGAACGGGGGAGGGGCAGAGAGAGAGGGAGACACAGAATCGGAAACAGGCTCCAGGCTCTGAGCCATCAGCCCAGAGCCCGACGCGGGGCTCGAACTCACGGACCGCGAGATCGTGACCTGGCTGAAGTCGGATGCTTAACCGACTGCGCCACCCAGGCGCCCCTAAAAAACAAAACTTTAAAAACAAGCAACAGACAGCTAGGAGATGTAATAAAAGATCTCATGGATAGTAGTAACTAGTGTAAGATATTTAAAACAAACTTTAAAAGACACTTATGAGGATAACTTTAAAATGTTCCTGAGTGAGACAAAAGATTTCAATAAGTGGAAAGGCAACAAGAGTCTCAATATCATTAATATATTAATTTTCTTAAGTTGGTTCATAAATTTAATAGATTACAATAAAAATATTTATAATAGTTTTTGACAAGACAAGCTGATTCCAAGGTTTATGATATAATATTTACAAGTATTATTAAAAAATTTATGAGAAAAAAATAGTAACATAGTAGAGCCATACCATGAGACATTAAAAGATATTATAAAGCTACAATAATTAGATAGATAATAAGAGAATAGAGTGTAGTGTTGACATACAAATAGATAATTAATGTAAAAAAATAGAAAGCCTAACATAGTCTAAAATACATGTATAAATTAAGAATATATACATATAGGATACATAGGCACCAATAGGAATTTATGATATGATTAGGGTGGCATTTGAAATCACTGAGAGACAGATAGACTGTATAATAAATAATGTTTGAATAACTGGGTATTACTATAGAAAAAATTAAGGTCAATCCACATCTCACTTCTCACACCAGAATAAATTCCAAATGACAATGAGAGAGTTAAATGTCCAAAAAGATGAACACATGAAAATCCTAAACATTTGCTTACATATACACTGAAAACAACTTTGGAAAGATACTTAAAAAACCGATAGCATTCAATTATATAATACGGTGTTATCAACTATAGTCAAGATGTTTTACATCAGATCCTCGGAACGTGTTCATTTTATAGCTGAAAGATTGTACTCTTTTACCAAGCTCTCCCTATTTCCCCCAATCCCTCGCCCCTCACAACTACTTTTCTACTCTGCTTCTATATGTTTGACTTTTTAATAGATTCCACATGTAAGTGATAACCATGCAGTACTTGTTTTTATCTGGCTTATTTCACTTAGCATTATACCCTCAAAGTCTAACCATGTTGCCACAAATGGCAGGATTTCCTTCTTTCTTGTGACTAAATAATATTTGTTATGTACATATGTACCAAGTTCTCTGTATCCATTCAACCACTGGAGAAACACTTAGGTTGTTTCCATATCTTGGATATTGTGATGTATGCTGCAGTGAACAGGGGAATGCACATATCTCTTCAATATCCTGTTTTTATTTCCTTGGCTATATACCTGGAAATGAGATTGCTGGCTCATATGGTAGTTCTATTTTTAATTTTTTAAGGTGCCTTCATATCGTTTTCCATAGTGGCTATGCCAGTTTACATTCCCACCCACAGTGTACAGGGCTCCCATTTCTCCACATCCATCCCAACAGTTGTTCTCTCTTATCTTTTTGATGATAGCCATTCAAACAGGTGTGAAGTGATACCTCATTGTAGTTCTGATTTGCATTTCACTGATTAGTAATATTGAGTACCTTTTAATATACCTGTGGTCATTTGTATGTCTTCTTGGGAAAAATGTTTATTCAGTTCCTCTACCCCCTCCTTTTTTTTATTTTAGAGAGAGAATGTGATGGACAGTGGTGCAGGGAGACAGAGAGAGAGAGAGAGAGAGAGAGAGAGAGAGAGAATCTTAAGCAGGATGGAGCCCAATGTGGGGCTCGATACCACAACCCTGGGATCACGATGTGAGCTGAAATCAAGAGTCAGACGCTCAACCGACTGAGCCACCCAGGTGCCCCTGTTTTTCTTTTTGTTTTTAGTTTAGGGAAGAGTTTCATAAAGAGACCTATTTCCCTTCGTCACTTTATCTTTTTTAAACTTTTATATTTTTATTAATTTTTTTAAATTCCAGTGTAATTAACACACAGTGTTATTTTAGTGTTAGGTGATCCAACAATTCTATACATGACTCAGTGCTCATTGCCCTAAGTGAACTCTTTTTTTTCTGTTTGTAAACTTTTAATTATTCAGATACATACACATGTATGTGCATTAGGTGACACTGTAAAATGTATTTCTTTTTTTTAAATTTTGATTCAAGTTAGTTAACATATAGTGTAGTATTGGTTTCCTTTATTTTTTTAATATGAAATTTATTGTCACATTGGTTTTAGAAGAGAATTTAGTGATTTATCACTTAGCTATAACAACCAGTGCTCATTCCAACAAGTACATTCTTTAATGCCCATCACCCATTTGACCCATCCTCCCATCCACCTCCCCTTCAGCAACCCTCAGTTTGTTCTCTATATTTAAGAGTCTCATATGGTTTGCCTCCCTATCTCCTTTTTCTTTTTTTATCTTATTTTTCCTTCCCTTCCCTTATGTTCGTCTATTTTGTTTCTTAAATTCTACCTATGAGTGAAATCATATGATGTTTGTCTTTCTCCGACTGATTTATTTCACTTAGCTTAATACCCTCTAGTTCCATCCACATTGTTGAAATGCAAGATTTCATTCTTTTTGATCACTGAGTAATATTCCATTGTGTGTGTGTGTATGTATGTATGTATATATATATATATATATATATATATATATATATATATATCTCACATATTCTTTATCTATTCATCAGTCAGTGGACATTTGGGGTCTTTCCATGATTTGGCTATTGTTGATAATGCTGCTATAAACATTGGTGTGCATGTATCCCTTCAAGTCAGCCTTTTTGGATCTTTTGGATACATACGTAGTGGTGCAATTGCTGGATCGTAGGGTAGTTTTATTTTTAATTTTTCAGGAACCTCTATAGTGTTTTTCAGAGTGGTCACACCAGTTTGCATTCCTACCAATGGTGCAAAAGTGTTCCCCTTTCTCTGCATCCTCACCAATATCTGCTGTTTCCTGAGTTGTTCACTTTAGCCATTCTGACAGGTGTGAGGTGGTATCTCATTGTGGTTTTGATTTGTATTTCCCTGATGATGAGTGATGTTGAGCATCTTTTCATGTATCTGTTAGCCATCTGGATGTCTTCTTTGGAAAACTATTTATTCATGCCCTCTGCCCACTTATTCACTGGGTTATTTGGTTTTGGGGTGAGTATGATGAATTCTTATATATTTTGGATTTAACACTTTATCCAATATGTCATTTGCAAATATCTTCTCCCATTCCATCAGTTGCCTTTTAGTTTTGTTGTTTCCTTTATTGTGCAGAAGCTTTTTATCTTGATAAAGTCCTAGTAGTTCATTTTTGCTTTTGTTTCCTTTGCCTCTGGATACAAGTCTAGTAAGAAGCTGCTGTGGCCAAGGTCAAAGAGGTTGCTGCCTGTGTTCTCCTCTAGGATTTTGATGGTTTCCTGTTTTACATGTAGGTATTTAATCTATTTTGAATTTATTTTTGTGTATGGTGTAAGAAAGTGGTCCAGTTTCATTCTTCTGCATGTTGCTGTCCAGTTTTCTCAACACCACTCGCTGAAGAGACTGTCTTTTTTCCATTGGATATTCTTTCCTCCTTTGTTGAAGATTAATTGGCCATACATTTGTGGGTCCAGTTCTAGGTTCTCTAGTCTGTTCCATTGATCAGTGTGTCTGTTTTGTGGCCCTAAGTGTACTCTTAAGCCCCTTCACCTATTTTACCCATCCCCCTACCCACCTCCATTCTGACAACTGCCAGTTTGTTCTCTATATTTAACAGTCTGGTTTTTTTTCTTTTGCCTCTTTTTTCTTTGTTTATTTAATTTCTTAAACTCCACAAATAAGTGAAATCATATGGTATTTGTCTTTCTCTGAATGATGTATTTCAGTTAGCATTATATCCTCTAGATCCACCCATGTTGTTGCAAATGGCAAGATCTCATTCTTGTTTATTGGCTGAGAAATATTCCAGTCTGTGTATGTGCGTGCGTGCGTGTGTGTGTATGCCTCACATTTTTTTATCTACTGATCTATGAATGGATACTTTGCTTCCATAGCTTGGCTATTGTAAATAATGCTGCAATAAACATATATTGCATATATTATTTTCATATTACTTTGTCCATATATTATTTTCAATTTCCTTGGGTAAATACCTAGTAGTGGAATTACTGAATCATATATTTCTATTTTTAAAGTTTACAGGAAACTCCATACTGTTTGCATGAGTTTGCATTCCCCCCATCAGTGCATGATGGTTCCCTTTTCTCCACATCCTCACCGACACTGGTTATTTCTTGCCTTTTTGATTCTAACCATTCTGACAGGTGTAAGATGATATCTTGTCGTTTTGATTTGCATTTCGCTAATGGTGAGTGATGTTGAGCATTTTTTCATGTGTCTATTGGCCATCTGTCCATCTGTCCATCTGTCCATATGTCTTCTTTGGAAAAATGTCTATTCAGGTCCTCTGCTCATTTCAAATCAGATTATTTGGGGGGTTTTGGTGTTCACTTATAAGAGCTTTTTATATATTTTGGATATTAACTTCTTATTGGATATACCACTTCATCTTCCCAAATATCTTCTCCCATCCCATAGGCTGCCTTTTCATTTTGTTGGTGGTTTCCTTTGCTCACAGGCCCCATTCTGGACAGAAAACATACCTATGGCCTATCTGTTCTCTTTCTAATTTTGTTTTTGCCTTGACTTTCTCTTGTCTCCTATGTGGACTGAAGCTCTCCTTCCCCCATGAGACTCAGACTGAGAACCTAGTGCTCTGTGCTCAGTCTTCGTGGATGCTCAAGAGGGACTGAGGAATGCCTTCAAGGATGGTTCTGAGTGGGGAGGAGTACAGGCCCTGGACTGGCAGGAGCTGGCTCTTACTTGTACTGACTTCAGGCACTTTGCTCTCAGATTTCTCATCTGCAAGTTGGAGATAGGCATAAAGGACAGGAAAGCAAACTGTCACGTGAATGGTAGTTACTGTTGTTCTATGTGAATCAAAAAGTAGTTTTCGCCCTGTTTTTATCTTTTAGTTCGTTTCTCTAACCTTACTCCCCTTTTACCTTTTCCATCTAACTTTATTATTTCCTTCTCAGACCTTCCCCTTCTCTTCTCAAAGTGGAGGAGAGCAGCTTGCCACTCTTCAGGCTGTGGACAATATGGTCCCAAGAGGCTATTCCCTGTTAATTTGGCCACCTCTCCTGAAGCAGCTTTGGTTATAGTCTTGAGCCTTTTAATGGGAAAGGGGTTTTCGTGCAAGTCATTTCTGGCTGCCTGGTGTGATTGCAGGCAGGAAATGTAGGTCTGCTGTGCACTGAAGGAAAAAGATCCATATGTGGCAACCAAGCCACATACATCATCTCAAAATTTAAGAACTGAGGCCCAAACATGCTCTGAATAAGTGATACCTCTCCGTCTTGGCAGATTTTTTAAAGTCTTTAAGTTTCACCCTTAATAGAAATAAACTTCACGGCCATGTGACCCAAAAGAATAATTTCCAGTCTTTGGAAAATTATTCTCTACTATTTGATAGCTGGTGTGGTGAAAGTGATATTATACCTACCCACTAATTCTAATACTCAGAGTATAGGAGGGCAATTTATTTTATATTTATGCTTTCTTTTATGAGTCTGATTGAAATAAAATGCTGGCTGGAGGTACATTAGAGTTCTCTGAACAGAGTCTCAACAGAATTGGGGGGAATATAAGCTGGTTGTTCTGAGCAGAGACTCAGAGTATAACCGCTCCGTTTGCTCTTCCAGAGATGCTTTTTTGTGTGTGGTTTGTTTTTGGTTCTCTTCCAATTTGCATCTTTACCAAAATCCCAAGGAAAGAAAAAAAACCATTAAGATTTTTTCTATAATCCATTTAAGTCAAAAATGGAGAAGAGAGAGAAAAATTTGTAGCTTTCAAACACCATTAGTTTGCTAATGATAGCTTTCATCCTATGACAGTTCTCAGACTGATAAGATGCTCTAAACATCCAGCACGAAGGAAGAGGGCCATTTATAGGCCCCCGCTCTGTCTCTGCAGCTTGCACATGTTTTCAAACATAATTTCATGCCTGCTTTCTGACAGCTCATTAAACAAAGGCCTCTTGGTGCCTATATTGCCCGTCTCCCTGCTGAGAGTGTAACATATTTACGGCCTTTGCAGATTGCTGGCTGCTGGCGCCTTCTCTTCCCCGTGGCCTGCCTGCCAACTGCTTATCAGTCTCCCCCAAAGGTGACATCCTCCTCGTTTGTTTAGGTAGCGATGGTCCCGTGTTTGACCCTCGGAGGCCAGCAGCAGCGTGATTAGGAGAGGCTCCTGCACCAGCTAGATAAAGGCAATCACGCTGGCGAAGACAGCGATGGGCTGCTCAGGGGAGCCTCGCCAGGCTGAGTGCTCCCATTCAGGAACACGCTGGCAGTTCGTTAGTTCGACAGCTGGCAATGTGCAGACCTTGTGGGATTTCTGCCTCAGAGAAAGCAAACAAGGGTTCGAGAGTGTTGAGGAGCTATCTGGGGCTGTGTACAAGGGTGATCAGAGGCGATTGCTCCTAATTACCTGCCTCTTGACTGCCATTAAACCATCATTACACATCCAAACCCATAAAAGCCCCTATGAATGCAGCACCTTATACTTAATTTTTATCCTTTTCTCCTGCTTTTGCCAAAAGCATTTTGCTGGGGTACTGGGAGGACAGATGAAGACATCTTGGACGAAACGAGAGGCTGCAGGCTGCATCCATCTGCCATTTCAGGATCTGACAAAACTGGTAACAGGTTTCTGCCACTGCTGTGTCCTGGGGGGTGATGCATCATTTCCAATGAATAGAAACGGAGAGGGAACCAGGAGGCGCAGAGGCAAAGGAGGGAAGGGGGGAAGGGGAGAGAGCAAGACTTCTTTCTTCCCAGCCAGGTGCCTGTGAATTCACCTCTTAGCTGTTGTGGGTTAATGGCCAGGCTCCAGGGGCAGGGATTTGTCAAAGCCTCGGATGACCCTGGCCCTAGAAATGCCTGTGTTGTGTGCCCCTGGGATCTGACTGGTGGCAAAGTAGGAACAAGATTTTGGTGTGACTGCATTCGCCTTCGTGGCAGATGTCGACAATAGCCACCACGTTTCCAGCACCCCCTATGAATGAGGCAGCGCATTAAGCATTTTCTTACAGGATGTCATCTCATGCAATGCAACACCATTCAGGTAGGGAACGTTAGACCCATTGTGCCAACGATGAAATGGAGCCTCGGGGAGATCGGAAGCCTCCACCAATCCCCCAGCTAGTCAGCAACAGAATCCAGGTCTGTTGGTTCCAAAGTCCCCACTTAACCGCCCAGCTGCTGCTGACCCATAGCGACATTGGCACACCACTTCAGAATGAGTTGTTGCTAAGCCCGTTTCCCCCGTGGAAGTTCTCAAACCCCAGGTGACACCCATCGACCAGAGAGGTGGTGAATCGTGGAGACTCCAGCATTCTGCACAAGGAGAGGCTCCCGGGCAAGGGATAAGGGATCTTCCGGTTTTCATTTTTCAGAAGCACTGTAGCTGATTCTATACAGGATGGCTTCAGGATACACTTTGAGAAAACAGTTCATGACCTAGGAGCTCCCTGGGGAGAGAGCAGTCTCATTTACCTGTTCCTCTATACCCCACAGAGTTATCCTCGCACATAGTAGGTGCTCAATAAATGCTGTGAAGTCAGAGGAAGGGTTCTGTTTGATTTTACTCCTCTGTATCTTGTTTTAAATTGTACTGAAACTTCCATATAGCTTCATCCTCTTGGGAGGAAGCAGACAATACATCCACAAGTAAAATGTATGTTTCCAATACGCCCTTAGCACTGATGAGGTGAGGTCTTTCATGGTCGTTCATACCTCCTCCTGACACACAGGCGACTGAGCTTCTGACCTCCAGCAGTTCAGCATGGAGATGGCTTTGCCAAACCTTACTGTTTTATGGAAGACTTACAATAGAATTATCATTGCTTAGAAAGCATCCCTGTGTGCACATTTGTTAGCTGATTTATATAAGCATGGGTACCTATTACGTCTAAAAATTATTTGCTACGTTACTTATAAATAACTTGAACTGTAGCTTGTTTTCTGGGCATGGCCTTTAGCTTTGTGTGCACTACAGTTTCTATGAATTGATCTATGCGCATTGTGCATTTTGATTCTTTACGCATGGTATTTTTGATGAATCCTGACTTGGAAAATAGGTGCCACTATCTCCATTTCATGGATGAGGAAAGTGAGCCTCAGAGAAACTGAGTGACTCTCCCAAGACAGCATAGGTAGCAGAGGCAAGATTTTAAGAGGCTCTGGAGGAATCTAAAATAAAACACTATTTCTATTTTACTATGTTGCATAAAGAACAAACTGATAATTTCAAAACTGAATTTTAAAAATGCTGGAAGGAAGTGATGGTAATTAATGGTGGTTGCCTGTGGGAGATGGGATTTTGATTCCTTATACTTTTCTTTATTTTCTAAATTGTAAAACTTCTAATTGTGGGAAAGCTAAAACACACACACACACACCTCCAGGGAACACACTATCCTAATAAACTTAATTATTATTAATTTATCATGAGATTTTTGTTTTATTTCTTTGAATATATGTGTTTTTGATTATACAACAATAACAACAACAACAACAACAACAACAACAACATTGAACATAGTAAGGTACAGTAGGATTTTCTCCCTATTAAAAATATTCCCTGAGGGGCACCTGGGTGGCTCAGTCAGTTACGCATCTGACTGCAGCTCAGGTCATGATCTCACTCACGGCTGAAGGGTTCGAGCCCTGCATCAGGCTCTGTGCTGACAGCTCAGAGCCTGGAGCCTGCTTTGGATTCTGTATCTCCCTCTCTCTCCCTCTGCCCCTTCTCCAGTCACACTCTGTCTCTCTGTCTCTTAAAAAATAAATAAACGTTAAAAAAAATTTCCTGGGCACCTGGGCTGGTCAGTTGGTTAAGTGGCCAGCCAATTCTTGATTTCAGCTCAGGTCACGAGCTCGCGGTTCATGGGATCGAGCCCTGTGTTGGGCTCTGCACTGACAGCATGAAACCTACTTGGGATTCTCTCTCTCCTCTCTCTGCCCTTCCCCTGCTTGTGCTTGCTCTCTCTCTGTCTCTCAAAATAAATAAATAAGCTTAAGAAAACTACCACCACAATGAAACTAGATTATTGCCAACAGAAGAATTCCTGGTTTGCTTCCTAGCAACAGAAAACAGAACAACATTTGCAATGACTTGAAGGCTATCATTTTCAGTGGTTACAAGTGCCTGATGTTGACAACTGTGCTGAGGGTGGCATGAAGGGTCTTACATTTTTTTCACCATTCTCTCTGCAAGTTCTCAAAGGACTTTCTCACCTGTCATTCCCTCTTGGTTTCAATAATCATCAGTTCAATACACCGCCATGCACCAGGCACTGTGCACAGTGATTTCCCGAATGTTAAGTACCAAATCTGAACCCGAGTCCTAGCAGCCTTATAAAGTGAGCTGGGTGTGGTCTATTACCTCTCTCCTCAGTGAGGACACTGAAGGGCAAAGACGTACTTAAGGGTAAGTGATGTGCTGAGGGGCTCGCAGCTGGTGGGTAATGCCACGGGAGCTCCAGTTTAAGCTACCCAGCTGGAAACTCAGTTTCCTTGAACTGCACCACCTCTTGGTGCTTCTTAGGGTCAGCTCTGTTCTTGAGCAAGACATAAGAAAGGTGATGCTGGACCTTTTGATATATTTTCCAATTTTGTATTTCAGAAACTATTTTGCACTCTCTCACTTGCCCAGGGCCTACTGTACCATCTTGTGCATCATCCAACCGTGCTACAAGTGATATCTTAGGACCCCAGCCTCTCCCCTCCTCCTCTCTCCCCCCCTCTGCCTCCCAGTCAAACCTACAGAACTTGTTTTCCATTTGCCCAGAAAACAAATGAGTTAGTCTGTGATAATGCGTATGAGGACTCCAAGGCAGGATTCTTGCTTTCTTAAAAAGAAGACATGCATGAATGTTGTGCCTTTACCCAAAGGAGTTCCCCAGTGGTGAAATAATTAGATGACATAGGAGGTCAATGAAGAGAAAAAGGAAAAGGAAAAAATACCACAGATATGCGCTGGGGGAAAAACATATGAAAGCATCATTTCATTTGAGAGAAATACTTTGTTAGTGGATGTCCAAATGTTACAACTCCTGGAGAGCCATTTGGCCAGGGATAACAAAAGTTTTAAAAAATGCATAACCTTTGACTTAGTAAATCCAGTTCTGAGAAGGCATCATAAGGAATAAGTCTAAATACAGAAAGAGCTTTGCACATGAAGAAATTCACCACAGTTACCTCTGATATAAAAAAAATGGCAAAAAGGATATTGATTATGTAAATTATGATACAATGGAATACAGTCATTACAAATGATGTCTGCAAAATATTCTGAAATAAAATGAAAGCTTTTCTATATGATAAGATAAAATGAAGAGAGTAGAATATAATTTAAATAAGAATTATGATAATCTTGTCCAAAATATTTGGAACATAATTATCTAAAGTAATTATGTGTAGAAAGTGCTACTATAGGTAATGTTTTTTCTTCTTCCTACATTTTTTTTCATTTATCCGAGTTTTCTTAAATAAATACATCAGTGTTCCAAAGGAAAAAAATTAAACATATTTGGAAATATTATTTTACTCAATACTGGTTTTTACTTAATTCAGGTAATATACAAGTGTCTATATCCAAGAGTGATTTAAGAAACAAACATACTATGTAACTGTGCAGAAAAGTGTTAATACAGCAGGTCTCATTGTGATCCTTGTGATACATCTGCTTAAAAGGTTGCCTCTTGGATGGTGTCTGGGAACTTAGATTCTAGAAAGGTCCCTGGGTATTTGAGCTGCTATAATAAAAGGCCAGAGACTGGATGGCCTATAAACAAACATTTACTTCTCACAGTTCTGGAGGCTGGAAGTCGAAGATCATGGAAGCAGGGGAGTGGGCATCTGGTGAGAAACTGCTTCCTACATGGCCCTCTCTTCACTATAGCTCACACGGCCAAAGGGGCAAGGAATCTTTCTTGGGCCACTTTCATAAGAGGACTAATTCCATTCATGAGGGCTCCACCCTTATAATCTAAGCACCTTCCAAAGTACCTTCCTCCAAATACCATCCCATTGGACATTAGATTTCAACATGTAAATTTGAGAGGGATATATTCAAGTCCATAGCATTCCCCACCACCATTAAGTAAGAATGGCTCGCTATGCTGAAACTGTTTGGACAAACCATACAGTTTATGTTAAACACCTGCTTTCCCTCTGGGAGGGTAGAATTTGGGTATGGACCAGGCAGAGGCGCCCTATGTGAGCAAGCCCCAGTAAAAACTCTGGGTATTGAGTCTCCAACGAGCTTCCCAGATTGACAGCATTCTACGTTTGTTGTCATAACCCATTGCTGGGGAAATTAAATGCATCCTGTGTGACTCCTCTGGGGGAGGACCTTAGAAGCTTATGCCAGATTTCTCTGGACTTTACCCATGTGCCTTTTCCCTTCGTTGATTGTGTGTTTGGTTTCTTTTAACTGTAATAAATCATATCTGTGAGTATGACTACATGCTGGGTCCTGCGAATCCTCTGAGTGAATCATGGACCCTGGGGGGGGTGGCCTTGGGACCTCTCAATATAATCATCACTATTATGTAGCTCTAAAAAGATCAGTTTCTTCCCATTTTCATCCTTAATAATTTAGCTGTATATAAACCATAGAATGGTGCTTTTCCAACATATATTGAACCCACAAAATTTTAGTGCCAGGAAAGAGAATCGTGTCATACTTTTGATTTACAGATGAGAAAACAAAGCTAAGAGCAAGGGCAGTGCCACATCCAAATCAGCATCAGAACCAAAGACTCCTGACTCTTCAATTCTTCTACAACACTCCACCCCCTTTCACAGATCATTGTTTTCCTGTGAACAGGAGACCGTGAGACACATGGGGAAAAGGCATACAAATGCAACACTATAATGTGGAGTCAGTAAAGAGTGATATTGGGGATACTGGATGTAAATCAGCTAGTGATGGTAAAATGGGATTTCCTTCATCATTTATAAGTGGTGAATAAATAGCCGGTGATAGAAATGAAAGCACACAGAGTATGGTCTCAAGCTATAGATTCAGGGACTCGAAGTAAGGAAATAATTAAAACATGTGAACCCTACAGTGGAAACCGGACCAGCTTGCTCTGCATTCTTTAGACTGGTGGTTAGTGCAAGCCATTGAAAATGAATTTTTGTTGGAAATACATGTCCAGTCAAGGTTGACTACAATAAAAATGAATATTTTCATGCTTATTTCAAGTAGGCTATACCTTCCTGGCTTACTTCCTAAGGGGGGAATGGGAAGGGTTGTAGGGAGTGAGAATCTTTAAAATTGGGGAAATTTCAATCAAATGTCTATTTCTTATGCTTCAAAGATTTTATTCATAAATTTAGAAATCTGTTAATTCATGCTCATCACTTAAAACCTGATGACAGACTATTGTTCTTAAAGATCTGCATTGCACTTATCATAATCCTATTCATTCAAAGGGTAAGACCATCTCTGGGTCTCTTCTGTTGGTGAATACTGGTAGCCGTGATGAAGGGATGATCCAATAATAATTCCACAGAGAAAATAGACCCCCACCACCATGCTCTAAGTTCTACGGCCACATCTCTCCAAGGAAGAACATACTGGGGAAAATCAAGAATAGAATCAGCACTTAGCTACATAGAATCACAAATAAGTAATTGCTTACTACTTCCTCTCTTCTTCTACTTTCCTGTTTCCCCCTTACTGGGTTCAATAGTGGAAAAGACTAACTTCACAGAGGCCTGAGTAACAGGAGAGAATTCCACACTGACCTCAAAGAACATCTGATGAAAACATGATCCCTTTTGATCTCTAGGGAGATTTTTTAAATGTTTATTTATTTATTTTGAGAGAGAGAGAGAGGAAGCAGGGGAGGGACAGAGAGAGAGAGAGAGAGAGATCCCAAGCGGGCTCCACACCTGCAGTGCAGGGCCTGACGTGGGGTTCAGACTCACAGATCCGTGAAATCATGACTGGAGCCAAAATCGAGTTGGTCGCTCAACTGACTGAGCCACCCAGGCACCCCTCTAGGGAGATTTTAAAATATTATAAGTAAACATTTTATTGGTTCACTTATATATCACATGTCTTTGATGCTTGGCATTTGTTTTGTCATCGGCTTGTTATAAACGAACTTCTGGAATGCAACTCTGCCTTGTGTCCATAAGAAAAGAAAGTTCTCCAGTGGCCTTACAATTTTTACATTTTTCTTTCTTTCTTTTTTTTTTTTTTACTTTGTCCCAATTCTTAATTCTCAAGACAATCTAAGAATTCCTCTCACTGAAAAGAAAGTCCTACCAAAATCCACTTCCTTTATTTTTTAAAGATCACATTTTTTTAAAGTTTATTTTATTTATTTTAACAGAGAGAGTGAACAAGCAGGGAAGAGGCAGAAAGAGACAGGAAAAGAGAGAGAATCCCAAGCAGTCTTGGCATAGTCAGTGCAGAGCCTGATGCAGGACTTGAACTCACAAACTGCAAGATCATGACCTGAGCTGACATTGGATGCTCAACCAACTGAGCCACCTAGGTGCCCCCAAATACACTTCTTTTAAATAAACTTTAAAAATGATGCAAGAGTTATCTATCCTTGTTCAGGGTTAAATTTTACTATATTTATTTGATGGGAAAGGTTAGGGTAGTTTATTGTCCTGGGTCAGGTTTCCTGGAGACACCTTCAGACTGTGAGGCAGAGATCTGCAGGCAGGAAATTCACTGCAGAGTGAACTTGAGAAGAACATATATAAGGTAGCTGGATGGAACAGAGGGAGAGGTTGAATTGAAAGAAGTTGCGACAGAAGGCCTCAGCTGATCCCACTGGGATCTCTGAAGCTGAGATGGCCCTGCAGAACTGTCACAGATCCAAGGCGAAGGGCTAGGTCTTTGCACCAGCATCAATCAGTCTTTAGACTCCGGCTACCTCTGGGAAGAGGGAAACACAGCTTCCTCTGGCAGAGGGCAAGTCCCAGAAATAATCACAGCTGTGAGCCTCCAGCAGCCAACCCTCCTGGCAGCTGAGTCAATAAGTATCTTAGTCTAGAATGGGATCTGAGCAGGTACACTACATTTGTGTTCTTTTATATCTTTATAATACATGTGCATATTCCGAAGAGGGAATCACTGGACATCCTTTATTCAATATTGTAGTGGTTCTTCACTCTCAGTCCTCAGAGTTAGATGTGCAAGAAATACCATATTATCTATGATGTTACCTAATTTCAATTCCCAGCCTCCATCCTGCCAGAATATATTGGAAATGTAACATGAATTATTCTTGGGGCTTCCTTTCCAAGTCAGGGCTATTTCCAGGTTGTATTGTCATAAGTAGGGTCAAGGCTTGGAGGAAGGGGGAAAACGGAAGATGGTTGTTTAAAACAAGGCCCATCTGGTTGCCCCTAAGAAGACCATGGGCTCCTTTCACTTGGTCCCTTCAAGGCCATGCTTGTGAGACCTACGGTCCTCTTTCCTAAGCCATTTCTTCCGGAGACTTGCTCCCTCCCCCAAACATTGCCAGAAAGAAGAGCCCTCTTCCTCACTGCCCCATATCCAATGACATCTTTCCTTTCTGTGGCCCTAGGGAATATCTTTCTGACTCAGGAGAAGCCCAAACCTACCTACTATATTTACAAGGCATTCCACTTTTTCCTACAAACCCCAATTCTCTTAACTCTTCCACAAACACCAAAATCTTCTGTTCTAGAAGCAGGGAGGGCTTAATTTTCAAACCCTCTTCAAAGAAAACCTTCACAGTTCACCTTTCTCAGGAATCAAAGAAAGGAAGAAAAGCAAAAACAGTTCAGTTCCCATATTAAAACAGTCTGAAGATTAATTTTTTTGCCAAATCACTTAGAGAGCTCTCATTTGCTGCATATTCTGGCTACAAGAAAAAAGTAATGTAGTTTTCAATAGTCATGACCAATTGGGTTTTATATACAAGACAATTTCAAGAATGGTTGTCCAAAATGACTCTTAAGTTGAAAGGTTACCTCTTTGAGGCTGAGTTTGAATATAAACACATTGAAACATTTTCTTTTAAATGTATCCAAATTTTAGGCTGGGATTTCTCTCCAACCTAGCCTGTGTATTGTAATGATTTCTGTTAGCAAGTATTTTGAACTTAAAACCCTAGTTCTGACACACTGGCAATGTAATCAGCTACAGGCAGTCCCCAATCTTGGAATCTGTTGCTTGCCAAAAGATTGTTTTCACATCTGTTTTTATTAGAATATATGTTTCAAGTGTCACCAAACAATAGCATAGATTGTTGGGGGCGGCGGGGGGGGGGGGGGGTTGGTGAGGGGAAGATTTTGAGTTCTTTATGGCAGGGATAGTTCCTTTCTCCCTGTTCATAGAATTTATTATTTAATGTTTATACTATAAGACTAGTACATGCTCAACATGGAAAAACACAGGAAACAAAAGGAAACAACATTTTAATTGTCTATAATTTCACCACTGCTAAAATTAGGTATATGTCCTAATATTTTTTTTCTATGATTAGGAATATGGATTCTTTTTTTAAAAAAAAACAGTTTGAGGTTTAAAATCTGAGTGACAGTATTCATATCAACTGTAAATGGCAGATGGCATCTTTTTTATAAAAAAATTAATGTTTATTTATTTTTAGAGAGAGAGAGAGAGAGACAGTGCGCACGAGCAAGTGGGGGAGGGGCAGAGAGAGAGGGAGACATAGGATCCGAAGCAGGCTCCAGGCTCTGAGCTGTCAGCACAGAGCCCAAAGCGAGGCTCGAACTCATGAACCCGCAACATCATGACCTGAGCCAAAGTCAGATGCTCAACTGACCGAGCTACCCAGGTGCCCCTGGCAGACAGCATCTTAACACTGACCTCCAAGTTGCTTGTTAAGGGATGTTTATTAACCCCAAAGAATCCTCCATTGATGTACTTTCAAGTAATATAATATCACAAACTAGACTCATCGTCCTCAGCCCCTATCTGTCTACAAACTAACTCATTCAACTAGAGTGGAAATTTCAGGCTTCTTTCCGTCGGTCCCCCATTCTTGCCCACCCACCCAGTCCCAATCCAGTCAGGTTCCAGGCCTGTTGGCCTCACTTCCATGCTCCCTCATGCAACAGCCCTTTCTTTCTATGCTTTCTGTCACTGCCCTAAGGTACTGTCATTCAACACCACGAAGATTTGCAGTGTTCTTCCAGGCCTTCTGGTCTCCTTCCTTTGCTACTTCTGCTTGCCCTCCACACCGACAATAGTGATCTTCCTGAAACATGGCCCAGACCATGTCTCTATTGCCAGCAGAATGAAGTCCAAATGCTCGGTATCTGTGCACCTATCAGCCTCGTCTTCTACCACCCTCAACTTCGTACACACTGTGCCACAACCAAACGTATCTATTCTCCGTTCCCTGTGCACCCCTCAAGGTTTCCTTGGCCCTGGCCTTTGGTCTTTTTGTCTTCTCAGTCCGAATACTGTTTCCCTCTCGGCCACTCCCATGTGTATTTGTAGCTAACAAATACTTACATAATGCCTGCGATATGCCACGTTTGTGCTGTTCTCATCAGTGTCTCCGTATTAACTCATCTAACCCTCATACTAACTGTAAGAGGTAATTACTATTATTATCCCCATTTTAAAGATGGGAAAACTGAATTGTAGACTAAATCTTTCTGCTGTCTGCTCAAATACTACCCACATTTTAAGCCTCAGATTAAATGCCATTATCCACAAAGCATTCCCTATTGTCCTGAAATGGAATAACGAGAATAATGGGGTGGAAGAGGGTACGAAGGAGCAGGAGGAGAAAAAAAATTAATGGTAATCATTGCCAAACTTTCTGCTTAGTATTTAAATTGGATGGACTATCTTAATCCTTCCCATAAAGTTATGAGTTAAGTACTATTATCCTAATGTCTCAGATGAGGAAACCAAGGCTCAGAGAGGTTAAATGTCTTCTGCAAAGTCAAATAGTTTCTAAATGGCAGAGCAGAGCAATGTCCCTGCACTTGGAATTCTATCACTCCCCCTACACGACATTTTGTATATAGCGTATGTATCCTATATATGCCCTGTGTGTGTGTGTGTGTGTGTGTGTGTGTGTGTATACGTATCTCCCTGTGGTAGATGGCGTTTTTATTCCCAGTTATTTGCTGCTCTCCCTGCAAGAGGATCAGACATCCCAGCCTGTGGCCATATGACTTGCAGGGAGGGCTTCTCTGTGGGAGAACATTCACATTTCCCATCAGACTTTGCCACATGACTTGCTTTGGTCAATAAGGCAGAAACATAACCTTTAATTGCCATTGCATGCCTTTTTCTTTCCCTGCTTTTGTTCTCCTTTTCCCTCTGACATGTAAATGTCATGCTCTGGACAGAGGCTGCTCCTTTAGCCTGAGTCCCGGAATGAAGCAAATACACCAGCCAATCTTCAGGTGATGTGGGCATGAATAATAAAACTTCTTTGTAAGCCATTGATCTGGGGATTGTTTGTTACAATAGCATAACATACAGAAAACTGACTGACAAACTCCTCTTTCAGACAATAAGCATTTTGAGGGCAAGATGTTTGATTCATTTTTGTACCCTCCTATTCCACTCCCCATCCATACCCCAGGTAAACCTTCATCTGGAAGACCCTCAGCAAATATTGGCTTAATATATAAATACAAATAAATGTAATAAATAAATAAGTGAAATAAAACAATATAGGGACAAGAATATAAAACCAAATGCTTCCTTCCCTCCCTTCCTTCCTGCCTTCTTTCCTCCCTCCCAATTTCTTCTCTCTTCTCTCTCTCTTTCTTTCCCAATAATAGGCAACATGCAACTGTGCCACACTTAGTATTTAACAGATGGAGCTGGTCTCCAATCTAGGTTGTAGATCCAGGCAGAAAGCACTTCAATTTTGACTCTAGATTTACATGACTATCAACGGCTCAGGAGAGAATATTCTTGCCCACACATGGACCGTGTGGCCAAACATTTGGTAGTAGTACTGGGATTCATAGATTGATATCTGGAATTTCTGGGAGGCTGTGTCTTCTTTGTGGGAATTTCTGGCTAAATCAGTACTTGATGAAACTTTGCCACTCTCAGTTGTTCCATGATTCAGACAAATCTGAGGTGGTTCTCCAGGAGGATCTATAGAGATTTAAATCCAATCCCAAAGCCACATAAATGCATCAATCACTTCTGAAATTGTAACTTGTTGAACAAAAGCAAATAAACAGCAACAACAAAATAGCTCTCTAGTTTTTTGACATTCTTAGCTGAGGGTGTAGGGAAATGAATTCAGGTGTCAGTTGTTAATTGATTTATCCACACATTCACTGGTCTTGGCTGATAGATGTGAGGAAGGAAAGATATTTTTAATTTTCCTTCACTTCCCAGTTCAAACATTGTGCGACACCAGCAAGAAAAGTAATTTTACGACGTTGGAGGTAAATAAGTAAATTGTCTCAGAGCTCTTTAATTCTCATAACTCCCATGATCCAAAGTATCAAATAAAGCTTTTCAACAAATTTCTACCACCTTACTACATAAAGGTTTAAAAACAATTTTTGTGTGTGTGTGATACTCTCTTGGCTTCTACTTCTGACAAATATCCCATAAATCAGCCATGATGAAGGGCCAAATGGAAGAAGATTAACAATCTTTATCACATTCTCTATCTTAACATAGAATTATCCTGGCTTGCAAAGTTCACTGCAGAGATTCTACTACTGAGTGAAGAAGTGAAAAATGGTACCCAAACTGCTCCTTGGACTTCACTAAGTCTATTGAAACCTGTTCTTCCCCTTTGTACTAGAAAATACCCTATATGTTGCAAGTGAATTTACTTTTTTCCACATTTAGACCAAACTTCTCAGATGTTCTATAGGCCTTACAAGTACAGTTAAGATTTTTCCTAAAGTTCTCAGGCACTTGAGCAGCGTTTGACTCACAGATCACAGAATGATGCCTCTCTTCATTCAGTAAATGGTGGCTTCTCCCCTTTGTTCTGAGAAATTTTGTAGCAGCTATTTATCGTTGCTATTATTATTATTATTATTATTATTATTATTATTATTGTTATTACTATGAGCCACCAAACAGAGAGCTCTTGATCATTAAGTGCTGATATTTTTTTTAACATTATGAGTTTCTTTTTAATGTTGTCTGTTTAATTTGCTTTTCCCATTTTTCATGGTCCCTCTCTCTATTCAAGCTGAATCAGGTTTGGGTTTACAGTCAGCAAGTGGTGACATCTTATGTCACAACCATAGCTGACCCTCCTCACCAACACTCAGCCAGTGTCCCTGGAATGAACCTTATCACGCACAGTGTTGTTCATTCCAGTGTGTTTGGTAAAAATCTCCACAGGTCTGCTCCGGGAGTTTTCTCCTCATGTATTCTGAGCTCAGCCACAACGAAGCTGACGGAAACGCTGAAAGAAGACCTCTTTCCACTGTCCTTCCGCTAAGAAATGCCGGGCCCCACCAGTTAGGGACGCCTTCATCCTCTCTACAGAGACACATGGAGGCAGAGCTACGACGGCAGGCTGGCATCACATCTGTCCACCAAGACTTTGATTATAGAAAGAGGGCTTGGCTCTATCAAGATATTAACTTGGCACTTTTCATCTTCATTCAAATGCCTCTGGGGGCAGGGGGAGAAACACTGAGCCAACCCCGAATAATAAAATGGTAATAAAAATGAGAATCATTATCATCGGAGTCTCTGGATTTGATTCTCCGCAAAGAGAAGGCATAGGAAGGGCCTTTGAGGAAGAGCCAACATTCCAAGCTCTACCTTTGTCCTCCTCCCACCACCCCCCTTGTTGATTCTTTGATGTTCATGGGGAAAATCCTTTGTAGGGGCCAGATCCTCTCCCATCGCATTTCTCCCCCCTCCCCACCTTTATAATAAGTGCAAGCCCTTCCATTTGTGTGGTGCTCTGCGCTTGCAAACTGCTTCCGCATCCTTGGCCCCACCTCTGCAGTGTGCTCGAGAGAAAGACGACTCTGTGTTCTTAGCACGCATATTCAGCCTGAGCCATCTTGCCTAAGGTCAAGCAAGTGCACATTCCCAACAAACCTTGTGCAACTTGGAATTTCCTTGGCAGCCACTGGGGGCAGTGACATATCTCTCATCCAGGTTTCTCTGACCCGACTGCTTGATTGACAAATGGTAGGAGCCGGGAAAATCCTAAAGGCCAAAGGAACAAGCCACATGTGCCTCTCCACCATGGCTTCTGTGTTTTGCACACCTGTTGGCTCATGTTTCCAAAGGCAGTTGACATCTGCTGACCTACAGGCTACCTGAGCCTGGAAAAAGGGGCTGAAGTCTCTCCATTTCTAGGTATAGGTTTCAACATCTGTAACCCATAAGCAACAAGGAGTAGCAGGATCTGGGCATGATGGTTCTAGAAGTCCTTCCTGCTTTCCTGTGATCTGGTGTCTTGTGCAGTTCTTTCTGTAAATTCTTTTTTATGGAAAACTGAATCTCATACATGGAAGAAAAAAAAGAGTACAAAGTTGCATACAAAGAAAAAAAGTACACCTCCCTTCCACCCCAAGCTCCTCATGTCTCTTGCCAGAAGTTACAACTGTTACTGGCTCCTTGTGTATCCTTCCAGGACTATTCTATACACATACAAAAAAACAAAACAAAACAAAACTATACACACACACATACACACACGCGCGCACACACACACACACACACACACACACACATTTTGTATATATATGTGTATCTATAAACTAGAAGTTGTTAAAGCCCATGGATGGTTTCTGAATGATGCTGAATTATCTCACACGTTCTCTTGTCTGGTTTTATATTGATACAGCTCAAGCTGTAAATTCTTCATTAGCTCTAAGACACTCACATATTAAAGCTTTTCAAATTATAAATTCAATATAGATTATGCACTTTTTTGTGTGTGTTAAGCCTAATAGCCAAAGTGAATAATCTTGCTTTATCAGTGTAATTCCTTCCTTCCAAGAAAGATCTTATATGGAATCAACCAACTTTTAAAACTTTACAGGGACGCCTGGGTGGCTGAGTCAGTTGAGAGTCCAACTCTTGGTTTTGGCTTAGTTCATGATCTTACGGCTTCGTGGGTTTGAGCCCTGTGATGGGCTCTGTGCTGGCAGAGTCTGCTTGGGATTCTCTCTCTCTCTTCTCTCCCTCTGCCCCTCCCCAACTCACACTGTCTCTGTGTCTCTCCAAATAAATAAATAACTTTAAAAAAAACTTCACACATAATTTAATTTCTGAGAACTTAGTGGCTTCTTGTAACTTTGTTGTTGAATCTTTACTTAGAAAATGACTCTCTTGGGGCACCTGGGTGGCTCAGTCAGTTAGTTAAGCACCCAACTTCAGCTTAGGTCATAACCTCACAGTTCACCAATTCGAGCCCGGCATCTGGCTCTGTGCTGACAGCTCAGAGCCTGGAGTCTTCTTCAGATTCTGTGTCTCCCTCTCTCTTTCCTCCTCCCCCACACGCACTCTGTTTCTCTCTCTCTCTCTCTGTCTCTTTCTCTCAAAAATACATAAAAACATTAAAAAATTGTTTAGAAAGAAAATGACTCTCTTTTTGCACATTGGGTAGGACTGTTATTAAGAAGCCCCCTTGTAGCCTCATGTAGGTATTCTAGTTTCTTTCTATCTTGCCAGGTTCTCAAGGAACTCCTAAAGTCATAGGCTTTGTGGGTTGGCTTCTGTCCCCTGAAAAATACCCTCAGGCCAGGCAAACACTGGAAAATACTAAGTCCTGACACTAACGGCTAGTGTTCACTTAGAACCTCCCTGTGAGAGGCATTATCCAAAAATTTCACATTCATACGTATGTGCTCTCAGACCCCACGTAGTATATCTAGTAGTTATATTTTGCAGATGAAGATGACAGATCTTAGAGAAGTTAAGTAACTGGCCCAAGATCAAAGTATTGCTCTACTAAGTGGCAAACAGAACATGTTTTGGTTCCACAGCTTGTACTCTTAACCCCTTGGATGACTAGCTCATACTAACTTTCAAGTGAATCTTGATTCCCATTCAGTGCATTCAGCAACCTCACCAACAATCTCACGTACTAATGTACACCATTCACCCTGCAAGCAAAGCTTTCCTTTATCTTCCAGCAAGGCTGATCTGACCTGGCTCCAGGACTCCAAGTTCTCCAGGCAATCCCCCGACACCTGTTCTTAGACCTTGACAGCTGTCTCTGGATATCAATTTGTACATTTGGCATCTTTGTGCTGTTTTTATTATTGGTTATTATAACTTGTAATTTGTATGAGGCTGAAGGACCTTTCACCCTTGTGGACTGACTGGCCTGGATGCCAAACCAGTCTTGGTGAACAGGTGTCAACAGAAAGGTGTGTCCCACGATATGAAGGTTAGCCCAGTGTCAGGGTGAGAGGTGAGCTCCACTCCGGACCTCTGTTACTGCCATGGAGGGAACGCGCACTTTGGAAATCAAGATGAGATATTTCATCCTGGCTTAAGAAGTGACACATACAGAGAGAAAGGGAAATACCTTAATTCTGGAATGTGAACTGGACACAGGCAGTGGATTGTGAACCAATGCTGTGTCTGTCTCATTAGAATTCCCAGCATGGGCCGTGCTACCAGGCATCCTGAATTACATTCTTACCTGGGGACTCCTGCTCCTGCATCCCAGAGGATCTTTACCTTTTGAGGAAATACAGTTCGCATGGTCTCCAGGCATGTTCCAGAATTGCCGTGGCTGCTGAGGTGTGACAATGAGGATGCCTATTTCCGTGGAACCCAGCCATTTTTGAAGACCACCGGGCAATGACTTTTACCTTCTGATCACTTTCACTGTTTAATATTCACCATGCTGCCCCTGCAACGAAAGCACAACAGACATGCCTCTTTAAGAACAGGTGAGGCCAGCAAGAACTGCTATATCATAAAGCCTTCTAAGGATCAGACATACCCACTGACAAATGAGAGGGCAGTGTGGGTTGAAACTGATTTCTGGGTGAATGACTTTTTCAAACAAAGGGCCTCAATCAAATGAAAATCAGGTTTCAGAGATTGCACGCAGCACAGGAAAGCAGACAGAGGACGCAAACAGGCCAGCCAGTTCTCCTGTTCCCTCCACACGCACATCACCAACCCCTTCCTTTCAGTCTTCCCTTGGTGGCCCAGGAGGGTGAGCATTCCCTTCTGAGCCTGAACCACAGATGAGTTAGAATCTCTGTGGAAGTGGCACTGTGAATTTGGCACCACTTTGGAGAAACACCCCAGACGAGAGGACCAAGTACATCTGACACACAGAGGAAGATCAGGGACGATGAATCGGTGCGCATTTCTCCTAGCCAGTGGCTTGTTCTCAGCCTCAGCCTCCGCTCCAAAGCTGCATTCGTTTCCGAGATGCTTTTCAGTTTAGTAATCACCATTCTTTCAGTCTGAGAGATAAGCATGTGAGCATCGGCAAAGGTGTAGGTAAAGGTGCAAATGTAGGAGAAAGTGGAGGTGTAATGGATGACCATTACGTGGAGAGTGGCTCTGTCATACCCAATACCCTCTTTGGAACCAAAGAATCTTTCTCGTCCTTGCTTATCTTCCTCTTGCAACCATTTCCTCTTGAATTGTTTCCTGTTGAAACTATTACAAGTCTAAGTCGGAATGTTCCCGTTTTCTCTGGTTACAGCTTCCTTCCAGCTCCTCAACTTTTGGGTTGCTAATATTTCCAGAAAAAAAGCCGGTTGCATTAATGGAATGTAGCATAAATGAAAACAATAATAGCTGATCGGTGTGTTTTCCTATCTGCCAAGAAACAAAAGTGCCTGTGGTTTTCAGGGATGCTGCATATTGGATGTAAGAAACAAGTGTCTGGTCTTTCTCCAAAAGAGGCTGCTTTGAACACACTTGCCCCGTCATTAAACCAGAGACGTCTGTTTTCTTCCAGTGAGGGCTGTTGCTCTTTCAGTTGCATTTTCTGCCACAGTCATGATATCTTGTTTATGCACAGTGGTCTTTTGTTAGGAAAAAGGAAAGTGGGTTAATAGAGGGTTCTCAAATTCCTTTCTTATGTGCTTTATGTCCTTCGGGGATAAATTTCATGGTTTCTACCATAAACGTAGCACGGACTTTAGGTTTTCTGGCTCAGATAAATATCTTTTAATCACTTTCGAGTTGGAGTAAAACTTTGGAACACTTTGATTCCTACAAAGAGAACTTGGGGCCATGTTGCAGATACATGTATAACTCATCTTGAGAGCATTAGAAGGATCCCTGATTCTTATATTGCTTTCAGGATCCCCTAATCAAAATAGCCCCTACTCATTGCAGCTAATATCCGTGTCGCTCAGGTACTCTGTGTGCGTGCTGCAAGGCAACTATTCAACTTCAGCTTTTGCCTTCAGAGCTGAACCTTGTCTTTATGAGACACGTCGTCGCTTAGCAGGTTGAAGACAGATTCCAAGTATAAGTGGGCTGGATCCCCGCCGAGCAGTAGGGAAGACCCCAAGTTGACAAAGTCTTCAAGTCTGTCTGCAGTGTTCCCTTCATCTTTCCTTTTTTGGGGAGAAGGGAGGCTAGGCTTAGGAATGTGCCCCAGGAGGACTCAACAGGGATGGCCAAAAAAAATGCACACCCTGTCAGATCTGCAGATGCTGTGGATTATGTCCTTTAAGAGAAGGACTAGGAGTGATTATGGTGGAGGGTAGGATGTCTGGCTCCCACTTGGTCCTTTAGCTCTGAAGTGAGTGACATAAAATGTCATAACAACTTTGGATTCATCTTGCTTTGGGGACCAGAATGCCAATGCACTGGAGGGTGGTGGTTGCTGTTTTTTCCAGGGCAATTGCTTTGCAGATTCCACTCATTTTTCATCTTATGTTTCAAAATTCAGCTCTTATTAATTGCAGCAGTATCATGAAAAAGACTAGCTATTCCTATCCATTGGCTTTTTCAACTCAACAATGAAGAAAATGAAGAGAAACCTAGGACACCTAGGAAAAAAGTTCCCCAATCTCTGCTTTTAGAGGCAGAGCATGGAGAGTTGGATGTGCCTTTTCTCTTGCTGGATCCTTTTAAAGAAATAGCTATTTTCCAGCACATGATTGAGAAGCAAAGTGTCAAATTGTCACCGCTCATCTGCTTGCTGCTCCTGATTTCTTGCTGAACCCCAAAACTACATCCACACAGAAACCTTCTCCCCAGGGGCCTTCCCAATATTGGTGTTGATATTTAGCTCTATTTGTTTTTCTGACACAAGAAATGATTGGTTTTAGTTTTGCCTTTATTGGTTTATTTTCAAACTTCTCCTTAAAGCAGTACTTATTATATTAGGTTGATGAAGCTACCATCATTCTTTTCCTTTTCTAAGCAATAACCTTGCTCTTACCCTGAGAGAAACTTTTCCCTCCATTCCTTGCTTTTCCCTCCATCTTGAACCTCAGAGTTCATCCACTGTCACCCCTGATGATTTTTTCCTAAGAGCATTAAACTTTTCTCCACGGATGCAATTAGGGCTCCCTGTCACTTCAGAGGCTTGAGCAATCACCTTTATGAGAAATATTGAATCAATCCCCTCTGAAGATCTCACCTTTTCAAAACATGAGTTATATCTGACATTGATTTCTACAAAATTCCCATGGACTCATGAGCTGGACCTAGACATCGATTTCAGAAGATGGACCTACACTTTCTCAGTAACAGGGTTTTGCTTTCTTCTTGTGATGTAATGTGGCCCTCATATTCCTAATGCAAACTTTTGAACTTTGCACTGCTGAACTGATGCTATCAAAACAAAATAATTTTCACACCCAAGGCCGTGTTTGTGTGATTTTGACAGCCTTGTGCAGCATATTGCAAAGCAACAATTTTTCTTAATATCAGCCACTGGAACAAAGTTATGAGTGAGCGATGTTGCTATTATATAGAGCCACTGATGGCCAAGCCAAAAGCTGTGTGATTTCTCTTCTGGAAATTGTTTGCTATCTCTGCCTCATATGCATCCAAGCACTAAAAAAATCATTTTGACCTCAGCCTCAGGCTGCCTTGTCACCAGTTATATGTTCTAAGACTTCCAGGGGAAATCAAAACATCCCAAACATGGGTCGCATCTATTTTGAATCACCAGGCATACACACGATCCAGGTACTTATCTGACTCTTTTTATTCCTCCTCTTAATTAAAACTCTTGGAAAGTAATTTATTGGCATTTTTAATGTACTGCCCTGTTTGCCCAAAGATGCAATTTATAAAATTGCTATCTAGCAGCAGTAACCACAGCAATAACCAGGTGGCTCTCGGGAATGCTTGTTTATTTTAAGTGAGACATCTTGGCCTTTTTTATTTTTAACTTCACAAGGGGAAATTCAGCATTCGTACTTTTTGTTTGGGGCTCTAATCACTGGAACAAACTCGAGAAAAGAAAACAGAGCCCACAGGAATGAGGAATAATTTACAACTAAACCCATGAAGATGAAAGGGAGAGAGCAAAGAGGGAATTAGTGACTTAACAAGAGTGCAGCCTGACCTGCTCCCCAGTTTCGTTGACTTCCTGACAAAACTGAATGTCGCTTTAACCCACTGTACGCTGCCCTAGAACTGGCACCTGGCCTCAATCTGGCCACTAGTGTGGGTCTTAACATTTTCTTTTTTATCTCTGAGAAGTAGATGAAGAGAAGTTTTGGGAATCCAAATTTATTTTTCCTGCCTGGCTTTTTTCAAACTTGCTCCCCGCATCCTGTATGTACTTAGTGATTTAAAACACAATTTTTCAAATGTTTATTTATTTTTGAGAGAGAGACAGGCAAGCATGAGTTGGGGAGGGGAAGACAGAGAGGGAGACACAGAATCCAAAGGAGGCTCCAGACTCAGAGCTGTCAGCACAGAGCCCAATGCCAGGCTTGGACTCACAGACCGCGAGATCATGACCTGAGCTGAAGTCGGACACTTAACCAACTGAGCCACACAGGCGCCCCTAAAAAAATTTTTTTAACCAAGTCCTTCTAGATGAAATTCAAAGGCACTTCCTCACATTTTTCTTCATTGATTTGCACATTCATTTATTTCATTTATTCTTTCAATAGGCCATTAATCAGATCCAAACTAGACACTACGCTAGGGTTTTGGGGAAAATGGAGGCACAGGAAAGTGAATTAGCAACATTCTTGCCTTCTAAGACATTAGAATTTAGAAGTGGAAATGGTTATTGTTCACAATAACCATAAATGAAATGTAAAGTATGTTGGGTTCAGTGAAAGTTTATGAACAAAATTTTATGGAAATTCTGAGAAGCTAAAAATCTACCCTTGGTAAGAAGCTTAAAAAAGACTTTAAGAGGACTTAACCTTGGAATTTGCTTGGCAAGATGAAATCATTTCCAAGAAGCAGAGCGTGAGCTAATGGAAAGCAAGGAGTAGGAAAGTAGGAAGAAGAGGGCACAGTCATCAAGGGGAGGGGAACTTCCAGTTTCACAGAAAGCTTCGGAGGGTTGGAGAAGCAGCCTGGGGATGGTAATGCAATGAATGCCACTCTGAAGTGTCTGAAGAGGGGACCTTGTAATGGAGAATCTCTCTTACCAATGCCTTATGAATTCCATTCAGGATCACAGACTTCTAGAGTTGAAAGGGATGTTAGAAATCTAGGCCAGTCCACACACCTTACAGATAAGGAACCTGAGGTCCAGACAGGTTAAGCTAACCTGTCTGGGATCACATAGCCACTTAAAAGCAGAGCCTAGACCAGAACTCTTTGGAGTCAGCTTTTTTGTATTGTTCGGAAGCCACAGAGGTCAGTAAGAAGGAGGTAACAGTCTGGGAAGGCAAGAGTAGAAGACAAAACCATACAGTGTGTTTACTGCAGAGTTGGGCTTGTTTTCTCAGGAGAGTAGAACTACCAGCTGGATATGCACTGGTAGGAAGGAATTAGAGTTAAGGATGGGCCCAAGGGGCTCCAGACTAGAAGAGAGGACTCACAGGACAAGGAATCCAACCACCTTACCCTAAAGTGGTCAGTCACCCTACACATATAGCTCTTGGCAGCCTTCCTTTCGACTTACTCTTAATTAAGAATGCACAACCAAAGGATACAAGCTTTTGAGGAAAGTCCATAATACATCAGAGAATATATAAGATAAACCAAGAAGAAAATAGGATTCCAGAGGATTTAGAGAAAAGAGACACCCACTACCTCTTAGGCCTAGAAGATGTGAGCAGACACTTAGCTTCTAGTAACTTACCACTGCAGTCACCATAGCATAGGAACACACATTCAAATGTAGCATCCATTTTGGCACAGCAGATAGAATTTTGTCATGCAAAGATTAGGTGGTGAAGGGAAAAGAAATTCCAGTTAAATTGGATCTAAACTTCAAGGTTTGATTGGGACCCTGTCTTCAAAATAAAACTAAATACTGTGAAATGTAAGTTTATTGTATGCATCAAATTTTATCTTACAATTGTAACTACTAGTTTTGAGAACAGATGATGAATTGGTCAATTGTAACTTTTTTTTTTTTTTTTTAGAGAGAGAGAGAAAGAGAGAGAGAGAGATACTTTTTCCATATGGCTTCTTGAGTTATATTCTGCTTTCCCAGTGTGATCATTAACAGGTCATTTTTGCAGAAACATTTGGGACTGTCTGTTCTCTCAGAGGTCTCTCTTAATCCTTGGATATCAAAACGATTCTCTATTGGAGCTACTATCCCGTTCTCTTCAACAATTATTAACTTAAAAGAAATACTTTACAGACCTTTTTTTTGCCAAAGGCCTCCCAAAGATGCAGTTCTGTGTCACCACTTGGTAAAATCCTCTGTCTTTGCTTGAGTTGCAGTTTTGTCATTTATTTGCATTGTAGTTGCATCATTTGGACTTAGATTATTCAGGGGGCAACCTGATATCACTTAGTGTGTTTATTTCAAGTGCATAGAGGTTCTTTCTCCCCATCTTTACCCTTTCGGATTATGGAACAGCATAGGTCAATTATGCTTTGAAACTAAAATGCTAGCCAAAAGCCTAATCATGCTCACAAAAAAATACCCATACACAGGTTAAAACTTTTATGTCTTTCATGTGATTAAATTTGGGAGGAAATATGTTGCCACTACCACATTACTGATCATGGAATCGTGACTCCCGTAATTTCTGAAGCCACACTAGCAAAGTTAATTATAAAATCTATAATGTGACGCTGTAATTTATATGGTGAGTCCTTTGGTAAGGACCATAATCAGCTCACCTGGAGGATGTGGGTCCATTGAGAGCTGAGAAGTGGCTGGTGGGGTTCATGGGTCCACAAATTGTACCCCCTTTGCTGCTACAATAAATCCAGAGTTATATATTCTGTAGAGGGTATGACTTTGGGTTAATGACTACAGAGGCATGTGGTTGGATATCAGTGATGGTGGAAGATTCTGTGTCCAACTGTGATGGTTAACTTTATGTGTTAACTTTATGGCCACAAGACGCCCTTATGTTTGGTCAAACATTATTCTGGGTGTGTTTGTGAGGGTGTTTCTGGATGCGATTTGAATTGGTAGCCTGGGTAGAACAAATTGCTCTCCCTAATGTGGGTGGGCCTCATCCAATCAGTAGAAGGCCTGAATAGAACAACAAGATTGAGTAAGAGGGAACTCCTCCTGCCTGACTGCCTATAGCTGAGACATCATTTTTTTTTTTCCTGCTTTCAGACTCAAACTGAAACATCAGTTCTTCCTGGGTCTCAAGCCTACCAGCCTTCAGATGGGAACTTACATCATTAGATCTTCTGGTTCTCAGGCCTTCAAACTCAGACCACTACTACACTAGCAGCTTTCCAGCCTACCAACTGAAATTCCTGGGACTTGTCATCCTCCATATATACATAAGGGAGTGGCACCTGTATCAGATATTTCTGGTTCAAATCTTATCTTTGCCACATATTAGTCATGACATTTTTAACTTCCATGTGCCTCAGTTTCCTCACTTGTAAAATGGAGATAATAATAAAACCCACCCCATATGGTTTTTCTAAGGATTTAATAAACAAAAACATTTAAAAGAGTGCATGGCATATAGTAAGTGTTCAATAAATGTCACCTTTGATCTCAGGGATACACAAAGATGATGAATCTTGTATTTATGATTTTGGATTTGGTGTCTCCTGGGTGAGGTTTTGAGATGTGGTTCATGTAGTCTTCACATCTTGTCCCTGCCCTTTTTGACCTTTCCCTTGTTTTCCCGTCTCTTAATTACCCTATATCATAATCATTCCTGTAAATATTTATATCTCCAGGCTGACATTGTCATCCTGATCAACAGAATCCATCTCTGAGATCTCTGTACTCAGAATCTCAGGGAATATTAGAACTAGAAAGTAAATAGCATCTACTGCAAACAAATTTAAATTTCCTCTCCTTTATGAAGATAATGAAAAGTTATACATGACCTTGGCAGTAAAATTTGGAAAGCAGAGAAAAGATAATCTTTCCTGAGTTTGCTTGGTAGTAAGTCGCTTCATTCTTTGCACTCCCATAGCATTTTTTTATGCCTCTCTTTTATAATATTTGATGGTATGTGTTTTTCACCCATTTTCCCCAAGACAAGGAGAAGGCCCTCCTTCCATGCCTCAGTGGATGGCCTGTCCACCACCTTCACTCATAAATGGATGTATGACTAAGTTACTGACTAATTATATGAAGGGTTGAGTGGGTAAGTGAAGGAAGGGAGGAAGAAAGGGAGGAAGGAAGGAAGGACTAAGACAAATACATATTTTCCCCACAGCCTTATCCTATGGGTACCAGATCACCTGAGACTGGAATGAAAGCCCTACCTCTAACAGGCTGTATTATATGTATACATATTTTTATGACTTACATTGAAAATTAAGCATGTGGTAATGGCCCATTTCATTTTTATGAATGTGTAAATTAGGACAATAAAATCTGAAATTAAATTCACAGACCAGCTTCAACTCTGCCATCTCTAGTTTTCCTTGCTATGTCCTTTCCAGGACACTCAGCTCAGAATTTTAGTTTAGTATATTTTAAAATTTCCTGGGTTATCTTTTTCCCTGTATTAACCTTTTTGCTAAATCCAATTGTTCCCTTTAGACATGACTGGTTGATCTAAGGTTAGATGTAGTAAGTAAAAGAGTAGATTCACAAAGGCACGCACTAAGGAGCCTCAGGTGGTAGAACTTACAATAGTCTCTATCTGTGGCTTTCTTAGGGATTCAATCATAAATAACTCAAATATAATAAAGCACATTAAAAAGAGACATGAATCCTGGACCTGATCAAGCTTCTACACCCATTAGTGATTTGTAGAAAAATAGAGAGGACAGAGAAATGTGGAGGGGGGTGTAGGCAACAAAATCACAACTGCTGGAAATTCTATAAGGCAAAGACTAGTTCCTTCAAAAAGTTAAGAGAGAGAGCATGAGGTGTGGGGATATAAGGGTAATCTATTGATAAGAAGCACATCAAGTCAACCCAAGGTGTGAGCCTTGTTTGGATCTTGATTCAAGCAAAATAATGGTTAAATAAAGTGACATTTGTGAGATAATTGAACCATGTATATTAACAAGTTATTATCAATTTTTAAAAGGTGAGATAATGATATTATGGTTGTATATTTTTTAAGGTGTTCTTATCTTTTACAGGTGTACACTAAAGTATTTCTGAGTAAAATATTGTAATTTTTCAGATTCAAAATAATACAGAAGGGAGTTTTGCTTCTAGATAAGATGGAGGAACAGGGGCCAGATTTATCCCTTTCCTGAAACTCCCTCTCCTCCAAAAAAAGACAAAATACATGAAATAATGGTTTTTAAGGCAGTGGACAAAGGACAGTCTTTTCTGAGAGAAAGGGGAAAAATAGGTGAGTCCTATCATTGCAATGGCTTCCTGATTGAAAAAGTCTCTAGATGATGGCACAAGAAAGATGTAACCCCAAAAGAATCCAAAGGTCTCCCTGAGTTGAAGAGATAGACTGGAGACTCCAAGGAGGGAATTATTGGCAGGGCAGAATACTGGAAATGAGAGAGCTGCACAGAAAAAAATCTCAGAGATATGTGGAGAGTCACCCATGAACATTCAACAGAGTGTGTGTCAGTGCATGCATGTGAAGAAAGTATCTGAGGCCAGAGAAAGAACTACCAAAAGGATCAGAGGAAACAGTGCCCAGGTCTCACACAAGGGCCTGCTCTCACCAACTAGCCGCAAGAACCTACAAGTCAAGGGGCATGCGGTTGAGCATTCAGGAGGATCTGGCCTCAGTAATGGGGGATAATTAGACCTAGATTGAGCATTGCTCTGGATTTACTCAATAAATCATAAAAGCAAGACTCAAAAGGATCAAGTTGTTTCCAAGTAACTTAATTGCATTCCCAGAATTGTTCAAGAACTTGTGAGAATAAAAAATGTCCTCTGCCCAAGAAGGTAAAATTTATAATGTCTGGCATCCAATAAAAAACTACCAGGTATGCAAAAAGCAGAAAAACTCTATCCATAATGAAGAGGATAATCAATCAATGGAAACTGACAGAGAACTAGCAAAGATTTTAGAAATAGCAGATAAGGACATTAAAAGTTATAATAACTGTATTTCAGATGTTCCAATGCAGTGGCTAGAAGGGATATACTAATATCAGGAAAAAAAATAGAGTATAAGACAAAAACTTGCTAGAAACAAATAGTGGCATTCTATAATGATAAAAGGGTCAATTATCCAGAATATGAAACAATTTATACATATATTCACCTAATACCAAAGCCTGAAAATATGCGAAGCAAAAACTGGCAGAATTGAAGATAGAAATAAACAATTCAATAATAATAGTAGGAGATGTCAATACCCCACTCTCAATCAATAATGGATAAAACAACTAGACAAAATTAGCAAGTAAATAAAAGATTAGAACAACACTAGTAACCAACATGACCCAACATATTATATAGAACAATCCACCCAACAACAGCAAAATATGCATTCATTTTAAATGTACATGTAACATTTACCAAGATAGCCCATAATGTAAGCAATAAAACAGGTTTTAATAAATTTTAAAGATTTTTAGTTATATAAATTTTTTTCTCTGAGCACAATAAAATTACATTAGAAATCATAAGAGAAATCTATCAGAGACATCCTCAAATATTTGCAAATCAAATAACACACTTCTAAGTAAACCATGAGTGATAAAATAAATCAAAACAGAATTTACAAAGTTTTTCCAACTGAATGCAAATAAAAATACAACATATCAGAATTTGTGGGAAGCAGCTGAAGCAGCACTTACAGGAAAATGTGTAACATACATGCCAAAGTAGCAAAGATAAGAAGTCTCCCATCAATTACCTTAGCTTCTACTTTAAGAAACGAAAAAAGGAAGAGCAAATTAAATCAAAGTAATCAGAACAAAGGAAATAATTAAGGTCAAAGTGGAAATCAATAAAGAATAATAAAGAAAATCAATTAAAAAAAACCTGGTTCTTTGGGAAGATCAATAAAGCTGTTAAAAGTCTAGCCAGACTGATAAATTACCAATATCAGGAATGAGAAAGGTGACAGTATTACAGGCTCTACAGATATTAAACTGATAAGTAAATATAATTAACACCAACAAACATATAAACTTGAGAACTTAGCTAAAATGGGGAAATTCTTTGAGAGACACAAAATATCAAGCCTTACTCAAGAAAACAAAATAGGTAAATTGAATGAGCCATATCTATTAAAGAAATTAAGTTTGTAGTTAAAATTGTTTTCACAAAGAGAACTCCAGGCCCAGATGATGTCATTGGTGAATTCCACAAAACTTTTAAGGGAGAAATAATACCAATTCTATGGAAACTCTCCCAATAGATTCAAGATGATGGAATATTTCTCCACTTATTCTATGATTTCAGCATTACACTGATACCAAAATTGGGCAATGATATTATAAGAAAAAAACATTCACAGAAAACAAAGGTCCTTACAAAGTTATTGTGAGATCCAATGAGAAAATCAATCCTCAAATTCTCTCTATTCTACATTCTAATTATCATGTAAGTCCCTTCTTCCCACTTTTATGAACTTTCAGGCCCCCAACCTGTTTTGGATGACTACCCAAACCTTACTGTTTTCCTTTTTACCTTTAATCCCCCAAATCTCCATACTATAAATGGATGGATCTTCTGAAATTGTAAATCTTGACCTCAATTGCCCTCTTTTCCCCAGGTTAGAGCCTTAACTCATTGACAAGTTTTTGTATGACTCTTCATGATCTGATCTGTTGGTCCCTAGGTTCATTTCTTGTCTCTCCCTTTCTTCATGTTTCTCTCCATGATCCAGTCACTCTGACCTGCTTGCTTTTCCCCAAAACAAAAGTCATGTGCTTGTTCTTGCCTCTGGTCTCTGATACCTACTGATACCTCTTTTTGGAATGTTTTCTCTACCCTGCCCATCTCTGTCTCATCTTCTTCTGGTTAACTACAAATACTATTTTAAGAGAGATGTCAATTCTTCCATGAAACCTTTCCTGACTCTCCCCATCCACCCAACTCTGGGTCAGGTGCCCTCCTAATGCTCTCACAGATCATTTGGCTACCACTGCTGCAGCATTTTATAATCATAACTGTCTATTTATTTTCTCACTAGGTTCTCACCTCTTCATGAGCAAGGATCATGCGTTGCTTACTGTGGTTCTCTCAACACACAGATGATTCTGTGAGATAGAAAGGATGCTCAACAAGTATTTGTTAACTGGACAATGAGTTCCATTTATTAAATGCTTACAATGTTCCAGGCACTGTGCTAGGGACTTTATGGACATTATTATTATTATTTTTTTAGCACATCCATCCAAGGGTTACTATTCTAATATCCACTATACAGAAGAGGAACTGAGGTACAGAAAATGCTATGACTTATTTGACATCACAACAGATAGAGTGTATAGCCAGAATTCAAGCTCAAGTCAATGGGTTTCTAGAATCTATGCTACTAACCACAACAATTTACACATGAATTAATGAATCATTGAATGAATGAATGAATGAATGAATGAATGAATTCAACATCTATTTACTAAGTACCAACCATATGTCAAGATCTGTTGTAGGTGCTGATACTGTAGTAAAGTACACAGAACCAAATTCATGCCTTCAAGGAGCTTAGGTTCTAGATGAGAAGACGGTAAACAAAATACATAAATAATCTGATGTATTATGGATGGAACAAAGACAAGAAAGGGATTGAGAGTGGCCTAATTTGAAATAGAGTGGTTTCAGGACAGGCATCACTGAGAAAATGACCCAAAGGTGAATATGAATGAAGGCTTTTCTAACACTTCATAATGGTTTGCAAATAAAGATTTTCAGATAAATAATAGTGTTTTTAGTGTATATGTCCCACATAAAGACCATATTTATACTAATAAATAATTTGTCGTATATTTTTATTTGTTAAATTTGGCAACCCTGCACTCATGGCAAAGCTCACCTCCAGGTCATACTTGGAGGAACTGCTTTTCATAACTAATTGTGGATCTATAGGATCTGTGTTTTTCTGAGAATTCTGAAATATGAGTTTGTAGGGCATTGGTGTATTAGCATGCAGCTTTAGTAGAGTTCTCCTTGGCAGTTCCACATAGATGTCTCCCAGAAGCAAGAAATATCATTTTGTAGATCTTGACAGATGGGTCTTGCCCATGAGGGAGGGCAGTGAGGACAATTCCTAACAACTGGCATATCAACAGACTCCAAAAGAGAGCTATTAAAAATAAGATTGTGTTAGCACTGATTTATGCTGAACAAAATAAGCAAAACAAGAAACCCATTAGAAGGAAGATATAAGACATTTAACATTTGAGGACTTTGAAAGGCAGAAGAATGGTGCATAATTAGTTCTTATTTTTTCTAGGTTATAAAATTCTGCTTTTCAAGGAGGAGCTAATAATATAATGGAAAATGTTATCTAAACTTGGGCAGAGTCTGACACGGGTATGACTGAGTTTCCTCTTACGTGCTGTAAACTATACAACTATGGAGCAAACTCCAAATCAAGAACCCTTAGAACAAGTGCAGCCCCTAATAATATGTCTTTCAAATTGCCTTTCCTCAACTTCAGTCTCCATAGGCTCTTACCTGGCACGTCCTTCATGTGACAAGCTTAAATGTCATTTCCTCAGCAAGTATACCTGCACCTCTAGGACTCCATTACATCTCCATGTTATCTGTCCTTTCTCATAACACTTATCTCACTGATAATTAGTTGTGCAGTCCATCTTCCCCACTAGCCTGGGGCCATGCATTCATTATATCCATTACCATCTCTTCAACACCCAGTGGTTTGGGTCAGTAGATGGTGTTCAGTAAATATGAATTGACTTGGTTAAAAGCTTTCAAGGGGTTGGCAGCCTCACCAAGCTGAGCTTATTATAGAATCTGGTCTAACTTTGAATGAAATTAGACTCAGCAGAGTCCAGAAGAATGGTAAGGTGCAATTCTTTAAGAAAGAAGTTTGTATAGCATTGCTTTTCTAAGTGAGAAATTAATAAGCACTATTCGTTTAAAAAAGGTGAAACCTCAGGACTCAGCTGTTTATGTTCTAAGATGAAAGGAATAAAGGGAGCTAATGTATGCATGGTGTTCTAGACTCTTCTTTCGTAGGTGGTAAGCTGAGTACCTATTATAGGATAACAAGGAAATTATGATCAACAGATATACCAGTTGACCCCACTTTCATAAGCATCCACTTGTTTGGGTAACATACACACCTGATGATAGGATTTGATAACTTCTCACATCACTTTCATTTCTAGTGTTCTATGTCTCCGTGAAGGTAATCCAGACTAAAGAAGTATTATGTCCATAGGAATAATATACTCAAAGTTAGCCTACGGTTTCTCAATCTTCACACTATTGGTATTTGTGCAGGATAGTTTTTTTTTATTATTATTATTTTGGAGAGAGTGCTACCCTGTGCATTTTAGAATGTTAAGTAGCATACCTGAACTCTAGCCATTAGATGCCAGCCGCACCACCTCCCCAAGGTATGACAACTTAAAATGTCTTTAAACATTTCCAGATGTCCCTAGGAGTAACATCAATCTCAGCTGAGAACCACTGAGCTAATCTTTACTGAGTCCTTAAAACATTCCATCCCTCTACTAAGTGCCCATAAGAGATATCTTCTCATTTAATCCTTCAAAAAATTACTGTGAGATAGGAATAATTAGTATACCCATTCTACAGATGGGGAAAAGTTTGATGACTGCTTAGGCTTGTCATCTCTTATCTGTACTTCAAATGGTTGTGGGGAGAAAGGGGTAAATTAGGATTTGGTGGGGGAAAGCAAAGTAGATACTGAGCATTCACTAATGTGAAGGCTTTCTAACTACTTTCCAACAAAGGCCAGCTCGGGACAGCTAAGAATTCCTTATGGGCCTTCATTAAGGGGGTAACCCTAGGGCAATCAGAGCTAGTCTGTCTTCATTTTCTATCTGTGAGCTTGCCAGCTGTCAGCGGGCTACGTTCTTAAGTAAACAAGAAAGATATGAACAGGAAGATGAAAGCCAAAATTAAATGATTATTGTTATTATTTGTTCTCTAACATTTAGAAATAGTGAATCCATACAAAGTTAGTCTATTGCCCGTGTGTCAGATTTCAACCTGGGGTGCCAGCCTTAAAATCTGATGCCAAATGTCTGATCCCAATGATCCCTGGCCCACCCCAGCCCTCCACGTCTGGAAGAGCTAGAAGAACTCGGGGCAAGGCTACAGGAGGGCTCTGTGTGTGGTAAAGTTGTTTTACGAGCCATCTCCATCCTGTCTCAGCAAGAGAAAAGAAATCCCACCGACAGTGGAGGCAGCTCCTGACATCCCCTGTGAGGCCAGAGAGAAGGGACAAGACTCCTCCAGGCTGGGCTGATGGAAAATACCTCAACTACCAGGACAGTTAGTTTCTCAGCCAGATGGTTAATTAAAAGCCCTCCCTGTGGGATGTGGCCCTGGCTGGAAATCTTCTCCAGAGGAAAACATGAGAGGTTTCCTTACAGCAAACTCACAGGCCAAGTTACCAGCTCTAAACTTCCCCACCCAAAACCAGGGCTCCACATCTATGGGACCTACTAGGTCTGTAACTCAGGAGAAATGTTCACATATACACCATGAGGCACATGTAAAAATGTCTATAGCAGCACTTCTAACAGTTAGAATGGTACTTGGATGCAAGCCCAAATGTCTATCACTGGGAAAGAGGATGGCCAGCCTGTGGGATATTCACACAAGAGAACACGATACAGCATTCAGAATGAAAGCAGCAGCCTTTCACTTCCAAATATGGTGGAATACAGGAACCAGGTTTACCCTTCTGCCTAAAACAAACAACCACCCCCACACACATGCACACACACATGCGCACACACATGCACACCAATAATAACAACAAAGCAGACAAAATATGTAAAACCAGCAGTTTTTAAGACCCTGGAAATCTGGCAACGAAGGACAATGATTTCCAAGAGACAAAAAAACAAATGGGATATGACCTACAATTACCTGCAATTACTGACTTAAGAGGATTTTCAGGCCAAGCACAGGAAAGGCATAATCAGGTCAGGCCAAGTTGGCTCTCTGATTTTCGTCCATAAAAACACAAGCTGTGTCCTATGGAGATGAGATGATATTGCCTGTAAACACTGACCAGTGAGGCATCTATATGTAAAATTCATTTGTAAGGAAAAGTGTAAAATACTTAGAATTAAAATAAATGAAGTCACTATATATTAATATTTGTGGGAATCAGGCAAAGTGATACTTAAAGGAAAAATTATAAATCTGAATACATTTATCATAAACCAAAAAGAAATGAAAATACACTAGGTAATTGTTCAACTAAAGAAAGCTAGAGAATAAGCTGCTGAATAAGCATAATGGAGGAAATAAAGATAACGGTAGAACCAATGAAATCAGCAGACTAAAAAAATTCAAATGATTAAAAATAAATGTTGAGTCTTTGAAGACACCAGTGTGTTTAGCAAAACTTACAGTAAAATTGATGACGAGAAAAGGGAAAAGCCCAAATAACAAAGTATGGAATGAAAGAGACAACCTCAAATATAGCAGAGATTTTTACAAATCTTACAAACATATTATTATGAACAACTATACTCCAATAAATTTTACAACCCAGATGCAAATGTAAATTTTCAGGAAAAATATAAAACGCTAAAATTGACCCTAAAGAAACAGAAAAGTTAAATAAATGATATCATTTACAAAGACTGACATAGTAATTATCTCCCTACCTCCTACAACCCTTCCCAAAGCATTTTTTTTTTAATTTTTTTTCAACGTTTATTTATTTTTGGGACAGAGAGAGAGCATGAACGGGGGAGGGGCAGAGAGAGAGGGAGACACAGAGTCGGAAACAGGCTCCAGGCTCTGAGCCATCAGCCCAGAGCCGACGCGGGGCTCGAACTCACGGACCGCGAGATCGTGACCTGAGCTGAAGTCGGACGCTTAACCGACTGCGCCACCCAGGCGCCCCACCCAAAGCATTTTTTATTGAAGAGGCTTCCCAAATTTTCAAGGAACAGATAAGACAAAAGACATTCTAGAGAAAAAATGTATCCAATGAATTTTTTCACGGTTAGTACAACCCTGATATCAAAATAGATATGAACAACACAAGAAGAGGTGGAAAGGGTTTTCTTAAATAAGTAAATTTAATAATAAAAAAAACTAAAATAATATTCCCAATATTAATACAGCTAGTAATTGATACTTTGATAACCTAAAAATCAAGATTTCTACTTTAAGGAAGAGCATCATAGATAAAATTAACAAATTGAAGACATTAACAATATGTAAAACTCACAAATGATTAATATCTACAGCAAATAAAGAACTCTTTAAAATCAACAACAAAAATACCAAGGTTATCTAGTTACCATGGCTGCAAAACAAATTACCCTCAAATTTATTGGCTTCAAATAATGCATTTGTTTTGTTCAGGGATTTGCAATTTGGGGAGGGCTGACTGGGGACAGCTTACCTCTGTTCCACTCACTTTTAGCTACAGCAATTTGAAGGCTGGGTATAGGAACCATATAAGGAGGGTAATCTATAGCCCCATAGGCCAAATGCCATTTTTCTTCATCTCACGAACTAAGAATGGCTTAAATATTTACTATTTGGCTCTTCAAGAAAATGTTTGCTGACCCTTATCCTAAAGGCTCACTCAATCACATGTATCACAATTGATGATGGCAAGCAGCTGAATTCTAAGCTGGAGATGTAGACAAAAACATCTAACACTGTTTTGTCGTGCAATCTGGCTTCCTTACAATATGGTAGGTGGGTTTCAAGGGCAAAAAGAGAAGAAAGAGAAAGAGAGATAGAGAGAGAAACAGAGAGAAGTTTTATTGCTTTTTATGACCTAACCTCAAAAGTAATGCAGTAATCTTTTACCACATTCTATTAATTGAGGTAGCTCCAAAGTCCTACCTAGATTCAAGGAAGGGGAATGAGACTCCTCATCTTGATGGGAAATGCCAAAACTCTGGAAGTGAATGTGGAATGGAAAATATTACTATGGCCATTTATGGAAAATACAGTCTTCTATAAAAGAAAATCTAAAAGAAAGGTGCAAAGAATGTGAGTAGGCATAACAGGTACGCCTAGATGCCTAGTAAGCATATAAGGAAATGCTCAATAAACAGAGAAAGTCATACTAGAATAAGGAAGTCTCATTAATATCTACTAGATTGGGAAAATAAAAAAATAATATTGGATAATATGAAGCACCATCAGAGTTGGGGAAGAAACAGTAAACTTCGCGTCTTTATAGTAAATTGTACAATTTACTAGAAAGCAGTATGGAATAATTTGAAGTGTATATAGATGTCTATAATCTGGCATCTCCACTCTCAGTGTATATATAATTGAAATACTCTCATAGGAGTACCCAAGGAGAGTGTCCCTTATAACATTGTTTATACTAGAAAAAGAAAAAGGAATATGGAAACAGCTAAATTCCTATCAATAGAGGAATGAATAAACAAAATGAAATATATGCAAATCATAAAATTCTATCCAGTACCTTGATATAAATAGATCTCAAAAATATAGTGAGTGAGGAAAGTAGGAAATGGAGAGACAGGTACAACACAGGGAAGGGGACCCACACGGGGATGGGCAAGAATGTAGGAATCAGGGAGAAAAGTTTCAAAAATTAAATTTATTTTTCTAGAAAAAAAATGGATCCCTTGGGAAGCTTAGAAAAAAATAGTTTTCTTGGGCCTTGCTCCTGGAAATGCTGGTTTGATGGGCCTAAGGTAGAACCTAAGAATCTATATATATTTTTTACAACTGTATCTAGATGAGTCCCAAGATCAGATGAGTTTTGAAGACATAGTAATTTAATATATTTGGAGTTGCAAGTAAGTTTCAGTTTATATTCCTGGTTTCCAAGCAATAGAAACTGACTCAAGCTGACAAAAGCAAAGGTGGTATTTACTGGAAGGATGTCAGGGAATTCAGAGAATTGTCAGGAAGGATGGAGAGCCTGGCTGGGAAAGAGCAAGAACCCCACAACCCCAGGTCTGGATGGCAACAGCTGGAACGAATGGAGACAGGTTGTGTCCCATTCTTTTTAATGTTTTGCTTACAAAGCAATTTGAATTTTGGGGAGCAAGCAACTAATTGGCCTAGAAAGTCATCTAAATCAATAGTCCCATCAGTTTGCGTGTGGTAAGAAAAGGTAATTCCCAAACATAACCCAGGGTGTTGTTACAAAAAGAAGATAAAATGTGTGGTGGGCAGTTACAAAGCATTAATTTCCCACTAGGTCTGGGCAGAGAGGAAAGAATCAGAAGAAGTAAATGGAAAAACAAGAGATCTTGGAGTTAGATAAGATCTGGGTTCAAATTCCGGTTATGCCTCATCTGTCTTACCATGGGCAGGTTCCTTAACCACTCTGATATATAACCTCCTCTCAGGGCTGTGCTGTCACATGAAAAATGCCTGGGATAGCTGGTCCTTTCTTTGCCATCACTGACATCAGGGTAAATGGTCCAATATGCTCATACAAATGGGCTGGAGATGGTGGCATCATGGAAAGGTTCGTGCACATGAGCTTTCATCATTAGGAAAGTAACGGTGTTTGAGACTGAGTGTCTCTTCACAGGCCACTTCTAGGGTTAATATTCTGAGACTATCTGAGCCTCTTCTTGAGGTAGTTGGAACCTCACATATGAACTGGTAAACATCTCAAACCTTTGGAACCTCCGGTTGTTGTTGTCGTCGTCGTCATCATCATCATCATCATCATCTCAGGACTCATGGGTATTCTCCAGGCTTTTCTTTGGCCAGCATATTTATGTTTGATGAACAATTTGTACACATTAAAAGAAGATAAAGAGTTTTCCCTCCTTAAATTCATTTGTTTAAAATGGAGAGCTTAAAAGAAAGATTAAACCTAGCAATGTGATCATCTATAACCAGTGCTCCCAGATACCTGCTGTCCCCGTTAGCCTTGCCAGCTGCTACTGCGCCTCCTCAATCCTATGGTGTCTGTCTCCATGAGGCTTGTGATAACAGACATATGTAAACAATGAACTCCACTCAGGGCAGAGGTTAAGCCAGTCAGTTGAATCCCCTTGGAAGGCAGTGTTCTCAAGAGTTCTGTTGCTCCTGACTTTAAATATGGGTGGCCTCCAAAGTTAACAAAAGGTCAGCAGCTTAATCCGCCATGAAAACCAGATTCCTGGTCCTCCTGGTGTTATCTCATCCTCCCTTATCCCAAACAGGCACTAGCTACAGCACCCATTTACCATGTTGTCAGGTTTTTTAATATCCCTTGAAAAGTTATAGATGGCATCCACCCACGGAGATACTCAGATGGTGGTAGAGAGGAACTGTGGGGAGTTTATGAGACTGCGAGGTGTCAAGAATAAGGAAGTTCTGGAAAGATATCAGGAATGGCATATACATAAGGAGAAATCCAAAGAGGTTTACAGGTAAAGGTACAAAGACTCAGTCATAAATGAGAAACTAGGGTACAGAAAAGAGGTCAGAAGGACTTAGAACAATGACATTTTCTTGAGATTTTTGGTACAAATATATTTGGGTTACACTTGGATTTTATAACAAGTTTTAATTTCTGTAAAATTTTTCAAAAGTAATTTTCTCCAATTGAATTCCCCCAAAAAATTACTTCTGAGAGAACCTACTCATTTCCGGGATTTATCCAGGGGGATAGTTTGAATAAAATGACACAATGAGTATGTTAAACCAACATATATAATCAGTGTCACTTTTGCGGCACCTGTGGGGCTCAGTTGGTTGAACATCTGACTCTTGATTTAGGCTCAGGTCATGATCTCATTGTTTGTGGGTTCAAGCCCCACATCAGACTTCTCTCTCTCTCTCTCTCTCAAAATAAGTAAATGTAAAAAAAAGTGTCAGATTTTTGGGACCTCAGAGCTTCCTTTTCCTTTCATCACTCTACTTCATTCTACTTGACTGTGCAACACCTAAAATGAGAATTTTTTTTTAATGTTTATTTTTGAGAGAGAGAGACAGACAGAGACAGAGAGAGAGAGACAGGACGTGAGTGGAGGAGGGTCAGAGAGAGAGGGAGACACAGAATCAGAAGCAGGCTCCAGGCTCAGAGCTGTCAGCACAGAGCCTGCTGCGAGACTCAAACCCACAAACCGTGAGATCATGACCGGAGCTGAAGTCAGATGCTTAACCAACTGAGCCACCCAGGTGCTCCGAGAATTTTTAATATAATAGAAATTATGGGCTATATATACATATACACAATAGAATACCATGTAGCTATGAAAAATTACATTGTAGAGCCATATCTTTTAAAGTATGGTTTGAGAAAGAACAGTATAAAAATCAGCTAGCATTGCTTATTAAAATCATAGATTCCTGGATACTATTCCAGACCTATTGGTTCAGGGTCTCTGCAGAAGAATTGAGAACAGGCAGGTGAACATCCTCTCCAGGTGATTCATAGGCATCGTAAAGGTTTAGAGTCTTTGTGGTCAAAAAATATGTCATGTTTTAAGAAAATCTTTTTATATAATATGTGTAGCATAACTCCAATTCTGTAAAACAGGAAAATGCATAAAAATGCTCAGAATATACACTAGAAAGCAGAATGATACACACCAAATATGAGCTGCTGTTACCTCTGGGGTATAGGATAATAAATGATTTTTATTTTCTTTCTATATTTTGGCTCTGAAATTTTTATAATGAAAATATATACTATTGTAATATTAGAGAAAATCTCAATTTTCCTGAAAATATTGGTATTTGAACGGATTCTGAGAAAGACCTTACTGATAGTGGCTTGTTGTAAAACAAGAATAAACAAAGAGTCAGGAAGATGGTAACCTGACGAGGATGGAACACAGGAAAAAGTGTCCTCTTGAGGCAAGAGCCAGGGCAGGGGAGGGGTGGGGATGGGGGGTGGGCTGGACAGGAAAGACAGACTTCGACCCCATGAAATGCATGTTGGATAAGTACTTGAGACTGCAGTTTTTTAAAGCCTTTAATGTTTGGGAAAAAATGTTTAAACATCTCACAGGGAAAAGGTTGAACCACAAACTACAGACCCCATTCTCTGTTGTTGTTTTATTTCCACTTAGAGCTGCTCAGGACATGCATGCATGAGAAAATGTTTTGTAGCAGTGCTGAAATTTGCGTGTGAGCACCATGGGAGACAGGGAGGCATCCTGTGCATGGCAGAGCTCCCTGAGGAGCAGCTCAGAGACTCGTCTGAAGGAGTGTGTTTGCGATGAGGGGTGAAAGGTTATGTTTTCTGACAACTTCTTGGCAAGTTGCCGTTTCAATGAGAACATTGCCAGTGAATACAACTCAGAGAAAGGACAGTTTCTCTGATTCTTATTCCTAGAAGATAAAATGTACTACGGTGAGGAAATAAACGGCAGTGTTCGGTACATCACACCATGTCGCAAATGGTGCCTTATTTAATATTATATAGGTATGGCTAGTATCACATATCAAAGATTCCTTTGCGTGGCATTTAGAATTAGTAAATACATATTTTCCTATTCACTGTGCTAAGTATGGGGAGATGTTTGTTCCATCAGGGTTTATGTAGAAATGAAATGCTTTACGTTTATTAGGTCTCCTGTTCAGAAAACCAAAAGGATTTAAACACTCATATCTCATCAGTATCACCTTTTAGATCTTATCCCATCCCAAGATTAAAGAGCTCTATCTATGATTCTCTCCCCAACAGTCTGCAAAAACAAGCTGCAAGTGTATGTAATGCTTTGCACTTCAATGCATCTGTGGCAGCCGAAAATCAATAGAACAAATAAGCATTGGGTGCCACTGTTAAGTCGTTACACAAATATCTGTCTATTACAAGTTAATAGTGGAAACATATTTAAGGAAGTGAATTTATAGTTTTTAAGTTGCATTACACATCCCATTAATTTCCCAACACTATCTTGAAATAGAAAGTAAAGAAAGGAATTCAATTTTCCTATTTTGCTGGGAGAACACGTGAGATGTTGAGATGCTGGTAATCTGTGGCTATGGAGGATGTGGGGGGAAAAGATTGTATTCACTGCTGATTTAGTAGGCCTAGTGAAGGAAATGGTCAACTCAATTCAGGGGTGAGGGATGGGAGGTGAGGGAGGGAGCATCTAATTCAGTGAAGTCCAATCTAAGCAACTGTTTCTTAATTGGACTTGTGTCATGACCGTCAATACAAAGGCCATGTGGAGATTCAGACACTGGCTTGTTATTCAAGATGTTGAAACAATTGGTTGATTCAGTTATACAAGAAAATAAAAGGTCAATTCAATAAGAAGAAAATTACAAAAATCACTCGCCTTGTTTGAATACAGAAAGTAACCAGTTAATTGTCTGAAGTTTCAAACAGGGGTGAGGCATGATTCCTTATTGGAATGTATTTGATGCCTGTATTAATAAATCACTTATTCTCCAGGATAAATATTTCTTATTGAATAAATAAGCCCATACATAAAAGAGGCTCTAATGAGCTCTGATATTTTTTAAAAAATTTTTAACATTTATTTAGTTTTGAGAGAAAGAGAGCGGGGAAGGGGCAGAGAGAGAGAGGGAGACACAGAATCTGAAGCAGGATCCAGGCTCTGAGCCCGACACAGGGCTTGAACCAATGGAATGAACTGTGAGATCATGACCTGAGCTGAAGTCGGACACTTAACAGACTGAGCCACCCAGGCGCCCCTGAGCTCTGTTATTCTTGAGTATCAGGCCTGTGTCTTGAAATTCGGCATATTCTCTTCTCTTCCCTGTGTCCCACCCTGTAAGCAAGGAGGCCTGGACTCAGTTTCCACCATGGCTCCTTGTGGAAAAGCAAAAGAGGAGGGGACCCTGTGGATCATTTCCTGCTGTTTGTGGGTGTTTGCATCAACGTCAGAGAAGATTTAAGATGTAGCCTTCAGTGGTTCCATTCCAACACACGTAACTTTGAAGGCTGGAGAATGTGATCATGAGCCAGTAGCTAAGACATTCTGTTCATAAGGGGATAATAACACTTAATGTGGTAGCCCCTTCAGCAAAATTGTTTGTCTCCTCAGAGCCTCAATTTCCTTCTTTATAAAATGAGGATAATAAGAATATTCACCCTACAGGGTCCCAGGCCAAGCACTGTACCAAGTGCTTTACATATATTACCTGACAACAATCTCCTGACACAAGTGCAATTATATTCTCATTTTGTAGATGAGGAGTCTGAGACACAGAGACATTTAGTAATCTGCCCAAGGTCATACCCTGAGTAAGTGGTCGAGGCATGGAATGAACCAAATACTCAAGTCTGTGCTTTTTAAAATTATGAACTCTGGGGTCAGTTTGAGGCCCATCAGTAGATGACAGCTCATTTTTTTTTTTAACGTTTATTTTTGAGAGAGAGAGAGAGAGAGAGAGAGAGAGGGAGAGAGAGAGCACAAGTGGGAGAGGGGCAGAGAGAGAGGGAGACATAGAATCTGAAGCAGGCTCCAGGCTCTGAGCTGTCAGCACAGACCCCGACACAGGGCTCGAACCCACGGACTGGACTGTGAGATCATGACCTGATCTTACTTAACCAACTAAGCCACCCAGGAGCCCCTCAAGTCTGTGCTTTTAACCCCCACACTGTACTTCCTCTTCTTTATACACATGTCAAATGGCAATCTAGCTTTTATATCATATGTGAATGGCCTAAAGCAAGGGCCTGATAAGTCTCAAGGCTCCCAAGCACACATTTCGGTGGAGAGTGGCCTAAACAAACTTTTTCCCACATGGGCTGCTATCACTCACGCAGCACAGGTTGTCAGGAGGGTGAAACCTTAGGTCCTTTAGCTGCTGCCTGTTGACAGATGCTATGAAACAAGCCAGAAGGCAGCCATACGTGGTCTGGGCCTCTCTCAATAGAAGCCCCTGTTCCAATTGGCTGGTGTCAACCTAATAAACCATGGCTTACATGCACCAACCCCTTTCTTCATGGAGCATCAATACAGAGCAAAGCGAGAGAAGCACTCTTCTCCCACGTCTTTCCGAAGGAAACTTAAGATCTCTCCTCACTACTTTGTGAACTCCACCTTGGAGCTGGAGAAACTGGGGCCCAAGGCAACCAGGCCTCAGAGTGACAGCCTACCCTGCATTCCCAGGTTTGCTTCTAATTAATCACCTTCCTGTATGGAAGTTCTCCGGGCATATCCATTTCATGTGGCCTTGTGGAATTAGTCCTGCTGGATCAGTCCAATTATCATCTTGTAGAAAACTGCCAAAGCCACACAGCCCTAGGGTTGGAGGAGAGGGGAGGGCATAGCTTCTCTTTGAGACCCCACAACATCCCATCATCCCTTTTACATTGCCATCTCCACTTCCAGCAATGCCCCCTACTGCAGACCCCCAAAGACTGTCCTCCCGGGCAACATTCCTGTGACCTGAGTGACTCCTTCCTTATAGCAAAACATATCAATCTATCGTCCCATTTCCAGCCAATCTAATAAAGAAATTTATTCTGCTGTGACGATGATTTAATATGTGACATCAAGCAACCTACCAAAGTCTTTCATTTTTATGATGTATCTTTTTCCTTTAATGGCCCCTGAGTGCTTAGTAATATCCATATGTAAAAAGAAATCATCTCTTCAGCTGTTCTCATGTCCTAAAAGAATTCTCCCTAGAACCCTAATAGAAGGTTCCCAGTACTGCACATGGGAACAGAAATTGATGTCCTGTCTTCAGTTGGCATTATCTGGGAACTCGTGCCCTCTGAGTCAGTAAAAGTCCTCCTGAAGAGCATCTACAAATGGTTTACTGTATGATTAAGTGGGACTGATAGACTAATTGTTCTTAGGGTTGGTGTGTGTGTGTGTGTGTGTGTGTGTGTGCTTTCTTTGCAGGAAATCCATGTCCCTATGTGCTTATTTCTTCTCCTTGTATAAACTCTGCACACTTGTTAACATTTTAAAATACATATATTATAAGCAAGACTTTCCAGAATGACATCTCTGGGACCAGAGGCATAATTCAACTTTAGGTTGTGTCCACACAGGCACAGGGAAATGGTGAGTTGAAATACTTGTTGAGATAATTCAGGTAAAATGGCCCTTTTCTGCCACTAAGAGAAGAGCACTTTTCTAAGGGCAGACTTTTCAGGATTGGCTGTTCATCTTGATTCTGTTCTTCTCATGGAGGTGCAGGCATTGGGCAGGAACGGGGAAAACCGTTTCGTCTCATTCCTGGAACTGGGACCACATTCAGTTCAAGGCCCACGAAGGCTTCATTTGTGAGTTTTAAACCATTCCAAATCTTCACCTTGGTCTGGTAATTAGATAAACCGAGACAAATGAGCCAATTGGCCCCACGGTACTTGAGTCACAATGACTCTGGAACAAATGCTTCCTCTCTCCATAATAACCACGTGCCAGATCGGAGAGACATCCATTTCCATGTGCTGTCTTTCCCGGGCCCAGGTGATTGAATTCCTACCCCATTTGCAGCATAAATGTGCTATCACCGGCCATTTCAAAGCAGAAACGATGCCTTAAGTTTGGTATAGCCTGGGTGAGAGCCTGCCTCATTCAGGGATGATAGCTCCTTTTACAAGCTTTATGATTGGCATAATCATTCTTTCAAATGGATCCCTGGAGGTTTCTGCCTTCCTCAGCTGCTGTGCGTTTTCTCTGATGGGTTTTGAAAATAAACAACAGAAAGTTCCCGAAGTCAAGGAGTACTTAAATGTTGGCATCACTGTCAAGATGAGTCAAGTATCCTAGGAACAGAGAGTGGAAGGGTGGCGCCTGGGGCTGGGGGCACTGGGGAGTTAGGGTTTAATGGGTACAGGGTTTCAGCTGGGGAAGATGAAAAGAAGTTCTGGAGATGGACAGCGGTGGTGCTCGTACAACAGTGTGAATGTACTTAATGCCACTGAACTCAACACTTAAAAGTGGTTAAAATGGTAAATGTTACGGCATGAATATTTTATCACACACACACACACATTTTTTATTAAAGGGTGAAGACCACATTCAACATGGGTCAACATTTCATGAGACAGTTTCTCTCAGGAAATATTTCTTGAGATTCCCCTCCCCCCTGTTTTGTTTTGTTTTGTTTTGTTTTTGATACTGTCTCCCTCAAGGTCTGTTGTCACTGCCTTTGCATTCCATCGTTCAAAGATCAGGTCAAAGAGAGAGAGGCAGGATCCAGGCTACGTGGACTCAAACTGAAAACAAGAATGGCTTTCCCCATTGATGTCTACTTAAACAGGACAAGGATTATGCCTGTGGAGTCGGTCTTCACTCAGAGCACTGGAAATTTAGAGCTTCTAGCTCTTTTGAAATGTGCATGAAGAATTGGGAATTCCTCCTGGGCTTGACAGGCACTTAGTGAGACCCGCAAATCTTCTTCCCATAACCCCTGTGGCTAAGTCTTGCTGGGCACTTTCTCAGACCATCAGATTATTGCCTGGTGTCTAACACAGTGTGACTTTGTTAAGAGACATTGTTCTACATTTAACTAAAACCAAAAAATGTTCACCAAAGAAATGCATTTCTTCCCAGGTAATTTATAAGATTTTGTTTCTTTTGTAGGGGTGTGGTTGTTCTGTTGGTTTGTTGCCTTTTAGTTATTTGCATATCAAACCATGCATCAGGGTATTTTAACAAAGAGAGGGAACTAAACAGAGTAAAATGAGGGTCTCTACAAAGATCTTCATAAATACCTTAGAATGTTCCTTAAAACAAATTCCTCGCTTAAAAAAAATGCAATTACATTTCTTGCAACCCCTGAGGAATTTTGCTTAAGTGCAGTACAGTTGCTCCAAATGGAAAAGAAAGGGAAAATCGAGTGGAGACGCTAAACCCCCAGCAGAATAAAGATCAGTGTTAATGCGTTCTCACACCTTCTGCTCTGCCATTATTTCCACAGTTAAGTAGTTACCCAACAGCAGCGCTGACACCAGTACCTGTGCTCTTGCATCAAAATCTCACTTAATGAGACCAACTTGTGTGCGGCAACTGCTGTTTTGAATCATTTCTGCAGACAAGATAAAGTCATTACGTAGAGTCATTGCATCTTTTTCAAATTATTAATTTGAAAAGCTAAAAATGGTCCCCAGCTGATTGGAAGCGCAAGCATTCAGAAAGATGCAACGGCTGTTGAAAGTTTTTGCCAAACCTTCTGAAAATAACACCCGAGTCTGGCTCTGAAAGATTCAGGATCTGGAGGAGAAATAAAACTTTACATAACTGACTGTGCGCGTGAAAAAAGACCCTTTGGTTGTGAGCACTAACGGTAGGTAGGTTAGTATTTCAAACTTTTAACTTTTAAAGGATCCCCTTGATCATTGAGCCACATTTGCAAGGTTTTTCCACTATGGTTTTACTCTTATCCTATTAACTTTTAAGATATTACCTCTATTTTATTAATTTGCCTGGGGGTATTCCCAACATATTTACATCCTCTCCTGTGCATCAGGAGTAAACAACAATTTACAGCCTCCGGGCTCCTGGGTGGCTCAGTGAGCTGAGCATCAGACTCTTGATTTCGGCTCAGGTCATGATCTCACGTAGATAGGTTCAAGCCCCATATCGGGTTCTGTGCTGACAGCCTGGAGTCTGCTTGGGATTCTCTGTCTCTCCCTCTCTCTCTGCTCCTCTCCCACTCATGCTCACGCATGCATGCTCTATCACTCTGTCTCTCACTCTCTCTCTCAAAAAATAAATAAACTTAAAAAAAAAATTACAGACGGGGTGCCTGAGTGGCTCAGTCGGTTGAGCGACCGACTTCAGCTCCGGTCATGGCCTCACAGCTCATGAGTTTGAGCCCCGCATCGGGATCTCTGCTGACAGCTTGGAGCCTGGAGCCTGCCTCGGATTTTCTGTCTCCCTCTCTCTCTGCCCCTCCCCCACTCACATTCTGTCTGTCTCTCTCAAAAATAAACATTAAAACAATTTAAAAAATTTTTACATCTTTCCCTGATTTGAACCTCAGAATTCTGACTTTAAGTCTCTATTTTCCATACCTGAGTCCCCAACATCCTTCCTCCACCATTCATACCCTCCACTCCCAAAACTAAAGTAACTAAGAGATATGAAGAAGACTCACAATGAAGAGGTGAGATGAGTCGAGTTAATAGCATATTAACTGGAACTTTAAATGAGAGAGACACCTTTAATAACTAAGTCCATCTTCCCATAAAAGCAAAGTCTGACAGTTTTGATGAGAAAAAATGTCATCTTGTTCATGAATGGTTTAGTATCTTACCTGCGTCTGAAATCTCTATGTGCTCAAAGGAAATAGATGGATTCTCTTTAAGGAAAGAAATGAGATGACAATTTAGATGGTGTCATTGACTGACCTCCAGGAGAGATCAAGAATTGATTACCAAACATCACTTGATAGGTACATAATGCATTGCCTGGAAAGAAAGAAAATCGAATAAAATATCCTAATAATGTCCTGAACTGGCCGAGAATGGAGAGGGGAAGGGAGCAGAGAGAGATACAGCCGACCTCACGTAAGAGTCTGTGTAGTCCTTTCAATTTTCACTAAACTACTTAGAAGATAAGAATATCAAGAGGTCTTAAAAAAAACAAAAAACACATTTTATTTCACACCTAATAAGAACAGCTGCAGTTATAGGAGACCAATTCAATACAATAAGATTGGCACTTCCTTTTAAAATCATTTTTGTCTAATTCCTGTATGTTGCATTATTATCTTTAGTCTCATTAACAGCTTTGATTGCTTTGATTCTGGACTATTTTAATATCAGATTCTCAATTCTATCTTCAGGTTCCTAACATCCACTCAGGCCTTTTGCGATTTTCTTTGTAATAAGACCTTGTTTTAAATCTGGAATTTCATAAAAGAGTACCCCAAAGGTCCATTGGGTGTAGCAGGCGACTTGCTGAGCTATTCCAAATGGAAAATTGATCCCATAGCACCAAAATATTTTTTGAGATTTTAAATTTTTTTTCTAGAGAAAAGGAAAGAAAAGGGAGAAGTAAAGGAGTGTGTGTGTGTGTGTGTGTGTGTGCACGCGTGCGCACGTGTGAGTATTGAGGAAGGAAATGTAGACAGGAAATCATTTTTCCATGTTCAGGATATATGTTCATCACATATTGATAATTAACTCTACTGCCCCAAATTTCTAGAAACTATACAATAGCGAGTCTGCATAAAACTTTCCATAAGTCATTGCATCTGAGTCAGCCTTGACTTTGGTTATCCAAAGTCTTACAAGATGAACTGAGAAAGGTTACTGTTTCTAAGGCTAAAAAAATTTAAATAAAGGACTTAAGTTAGAAGTTAGTAAGTAGCATGAAGCAGGTCATTGGCCACTGGAAGCTGAAGTAGTTGTCATTCCATCTCCTGGCTGAGCCAGCCTGTAACTCTCAGCCAGCCCTTTTAGGCTTCAGCCTGATTCCCAATCCATGAAGTGCTGTTTCCAAACTGCTGGTTTGAATTTTTGACTTCCTCATATCATCTCTGTCCTGAATAGTAGTAATTACGATTTGACACCCTCCTCCCCACTCCCTTTGTTCTTCAAGTCCACAGGGTGATTTAGACCTCTAATGATTTGCACTGATGTTTGGGAATGAAAACCACTTAGATTCAGTGATCCTTCCAGTTCTATTAGAATGTGACAATTCAAAAACCAAATGAACACATCAAAATATTTTCACACAGAGCACAACATAAAACATCCAAAGTCCAGAAGCATCCAGAATGCTCTAGTGCCTATATCTCCTACCATGTATCAGCAAAAATTCTGCTTATGCACAGCCTCTACTAATTTTATTTCTAACCCATTTTCAATTTCTTCTTCTTTTGTGGTCCCTGAAGGAGGGTATGAATTTGGAAACACCAGAAATCAAGAAATAAAATAAGGTAGAATTAGAGATGATTTTTATTTCCTCTATTTTACTTTTCTTTAGGCTCTAACCTACATCTATTACTTTTGAAACCAGAATAAGAATGAGAAACAAGAGAAAGAACGTGATATTAACGAATATTCAAAAGTAAGACTTCGTCTTCATTTGGGCATATGGTTGCATTTCAGAAATCCGGGAAGATGTTAAAAATCAAGCATTTCTTTCTAAAACTGGTGGCTCAGAAAATAAGAACATCTAATTCTATGTGGGAAATATTGTACTTGATAAGTTTGGTGTTTTTTATTTTTTTGCCTTTGAGTATTTTCAACTTCACATACAGCATTTTAATCTGCTCCACTTGATAAAGGACATTGACTCCCAAATCCTAATTCTTATGTTTTAATATATTGCTTCTATATTACTGCCTGACATGTTCTCTATCTGGCTATCTTTGTCAGTTTCTCCCTCCACTGGAATATTCCATCCATGAGGGCAGAGACAATGTCTGTTCTTCTCTCCACCATATCTCAGAAGCTTGAAATGGTACATAGTACAAAGCAGGTGTTCAATGCATGCTGGAGAAAATGATCAAATGAATGAATACGTACCTACTTAGTGTTGGGACTTGAAGAGGCAAACAGCAAGACAGAAGGGCAAGACCTGTTGACAGGTCTCCTATGTATAGATCCTGATACATTGGATGAGTCACTATTTATCGACTCTTCCTTAGTTGTGCAGACCAAAAACAAACCAAACAAAATAAAAACATATTTTTGTCAATGTATCAAATATATATCAGTTAATGCAGCACAGATGAACACTGACCAAGTTCATGGGAGGCTGAAATATAGGCCAGACTGTAAAGTTATTTGCTTACATGAGAACCATGTGTAACTATTATGCTAAGCAAGCATGGCTCGTGGGTTGTAAGCATCAAGTACCTTTATTTTTGTCTTTGTCTGTTACTTTAGGTGTGAATTTCATGGGTCCATTTGGTTCTTCCCTTGCCCCTGGACGAAGACTCAAAAAGGCCAAACAACTTCCCTGGAAATTCCTACGTAATAAATATAAGTCCCACAGTCAGTTCAAGTGGAAAAACACAGTCTCGGTTCAGTAATGAAGATGTCTAATGCCACATACTAACCAGTACTCTAAGACTTCCCACCTCCAGCCTCCGCTCAGCTACAGGCTTTTAAACCTGAAACCAAAGACATATTGGGTCAATTTTTCTCCTTTTCCTCTCCTTGAGTTGCTCTCCTTCTAGTAGCAGGTTTGACCCTTCAGTGTTGGAGCAGGGAGATTAAGGAGAGGTAAGGGAAGCAGGAATACTCTTCCTGGAATGGTACTGCAGCATTTTTCGGTGCCTGTTTGTTGCTTTTATTGATGGGGTAACAGCACCCCACTTCACGGGCAGTGGAGTCGGGGTGAGAAGAAGTAGTTCTTCTGCATTCAGTTCCTTTAACAAAAGATATATATACAAGTGCCTCTCTTCTGCCTGTTGCTTAAGAATCCTTCCTCAGCACCTAGGTATCTGTGGGTTGAATTGTGCTCCCCCCCAAAAGAAGATAAACCGAATCCCTAACTTCACAATGTCACCCTATTTGGAAATCGAGTTGTTGCAGATGTGATTAGGTGAGTTAACATGAGGTCATGCTGGAGTCTGGTGGACTCTTAATCCAACATAAATGGCATCCTTATAAGGAGAGAGAACTTGGTTACACAGAGACATGCAGGGAAAATGACCACATGACAATGGAGGCAGAGGGTAGGGTTATAGTAGAGGCAAAGAAGGATCTTTCTGTACAGGCTTCAGAGGAAGCATGATCCTGCTGATACCTTGATTTCAGACTTCTGGCTTCCAGAACTGTGAGAGAATAACTTTCTGTTGTTTTAAGCCATCGAGTCGGCAGTACTTTGTTATGGCAGCCCTAGGAAACTGAGATAGCTTCCAGCGATCTATTTCCACTTTCTATTCATACCTCAAGGCAGCCCTTTTGGACTCATATTGGCTCTCACTTGTCCACAGTCCATCTCTCGCCTGGGCAACACTCAGGCATCCTTTTCCACCAAGAATTCTAGGAGGGCTGTTACTTCCCAAGCCACATCCCTTAATTCTGCTATCATATGCCTCTTCAGCTAAGCTCTTGTGCTTTATATTTCTCAGGTGTGACTCAGAAACCAGTGCCTGAGGCCCCAAATTTCAGAGGACATATCTCATGTTCTCAAGGCTTTCTCTTTAAGGCAACTCTTCCTCCACTTGGGCTTGAAACTCCTGAATTTACATATGAAGCAACTAGAAGACACTAATGAGAGCTTTGAAACCCAATTACAAGTTTCTGTGATGGAGAATCTGATTGCCCCAGTTCTATGTCAAGTGCCCACCCTGCCAATCAACTTTGGTCTGGGGTACATGGTGTTTTCCACAAATATGCCTCCAGAACCAACCATTGTTGGGGGGCTCAGAGAATGGGGGTGTAGGTTGGGCAGACGTACCAGGAGGGGTCCATAGCACAACTTTAAATGGAGAGAGTCATTGTTTTCTGTTAACCACACAGTTCTGGATATTTCCAGCCTTTCTGTATCTCCAGTTCTCATTTTTTATATTCCAAGCAGATGCCATCCTTCTGTTGATATTCTTTATTATATGGGCTAATGCCATTGATTTGGCTATGGTCTATTTCTCTCTAGATCTCTTGCCATTTCTTCTCTTTACAGTAATATTTGATATATTTCATGCATTAGAGTTCATATAATTAATCAAACTAAGCTTGAGGGGAGAGTAAGTGCTGGAACTTACATTCATTAAGTTGCAAAACCTCAGTAACATTTAATAAAATTCAGTAGCTCTTAGCCCCATTTATAAGAAAATTTTAACTCACTTAAGAATAAATTGTATCAGTGAGTTTGTGATTTTTATGAGAATAAATTAATCTTTGAATTTCATAAATAAAATGTGTCATGGTATGAACAAACCAAAGTACGCTTAGTGCACATTGACCTTAAAGCCTTGATTTTTCTAGCATCTCAGTAAATCTGAGCAGATCAGTTCACTCTTCTGCGTCCGCATCCCTCATTTCAAAGATGAGCATTAATCACTTGGGCATGTCTGTTAAACTTCAGGTTCCTGAGCCTGACCTCAGATTTCCTGGCTGAGAATACCTGGGTTGGAGCCTGACAACTTGCATTATTACAAATTTCCCCAGGGACTTCTTCCACCCATTCAATATAAGAATTACTAGGACACAATTTTGGCCCCTGTAGCTCAAACATTCAGAGTCTATATTCCTAAATTAATGGTGCTTCCAATTGTTTCTGTTGGCCCTCCAAATTTTCTGCCCAATTTTTTTCCCAAAAGGAAATATAATGTTATTTTTTTCCTCAGTGTTCTAAAGTTCTAGAAACAGTATATAACACCTGAGTGAAAGAAATTTGCTTCAAAAGGCACATCAAGGCGTGTACTGATTTGAGGGGTAGAGGCAAGGGTTTGAATTCCAGCCCTCACATTTACTAACTAGTTCTACATTTTTGGCAAATAACTTCGTTTCTATTTCAGGGAATGTTTCATCCTCAGGGAAATGGAACCAAAATGTTCCCCCTCTGCAGAGTGGTTTAAGACAGAGAGGCAGGTGAGAATCGTGTCATGGTGAAGGCCAGGGACTCGAGAAGCACTTTGGATCCAAATCCACACATTACCACTTCATCTCTGGGGGGCTGTGAGTGAGCTCTCCATTCTCTCTAAACTTCATTTTAGAAGTTTGTACAAGAGCAACCAGAATCATGGAGCAGAGTCGGTGTGGGGGATCGTGTGAGTTAACGTGTGTGCAGTGCTCAGAATGAGGCCTGGCACATAGCAAGCTCTATCTAAGTGTTGGTTAAATTAGAAACAAGATTCTGTACATGACAGTGTTTTGTAATAGGCTGACCAAATGTAAAGAATTAAGAAAAAAAACATGTTATTAATAATCCTGTTCAAAGCATTCAGAAAGTCATGTAGTTCTTGAAATGCCTCTGAAGTCACAATAGAAAAGAGCTTTAGAATCCATTTTCCAAATCATCAATTATCCCTTCTGCTGTCATAATTAATTCCTATTGTTATACTTAATAATGGCCAACATCATCATCTTGGGGTTATTGTTTTATTCTATTAAGCTATTTCATTACACTCAGACGGGCTGAGGGAATGTATGTAATTGACTTGTGAAAATTATTCAATTTGCAAAAGAAATTCATCCAACATGTAAGTGAATTGGGTCAAAGAAAAGCCACACTAACTAAATTATGAGGCCTTTCTATTTGCTTTTCCACTCTCCTAAGGAACACTTTTTATATATATCAACTGAATAGACAAGAAAAATGTAACTGAATTTTATTTGGAATTTTGAGGATACCTCATTATCGAAGAAGTCCTCACGTTTTTCTAGAACAGAGTCATTGACATCCAGACCCTAGTGTCATGTGTAGACTGTGAGAAGCTGTAAGAGAGAGGGCCCTTGAGAGGGGAAAACAGCCCCAGTGGGCAGTTGGTTGGCTGAATATGGATCTGAAAATGATGGCCTTAGACCAAAATGTACTGAATAACCTTTCACTGGTATGGTATGTCTTCCTCATCCCTATTCCTCCCCTATCATCAGCAGGAATGAAGTTTCAGGATAAAGTTGGGGCTTTTTTAGTAATGGAAAGAACAGAAACTACTTTTTTGGCACATTGAAGTTTAGTAGGTAAATGTAACAGAGTCAAAATTTTATCACATTAGTAATATTACCCATTATAGCTGTCCTGATAAACCTGTTGAGTAAATAGCATTATTCTCTGCTTTATAGATATTATTAAAAATTCAGTATATATCCAAAAAAGGAACAGAGGTAAGAAAAACACTACAAAATTGTTGCTTGATCTGAGCACTGGTATGTATTGACCTTGTTGAATTCAATAAATATTGCTTAAATATTATTGCTCACCTTAATAAATAAATATTTAAATAGATAACAAATTGAAGTGCTCTTAAATACATATTGCTCATCTTAAATAAATATAGCTCATCTCTACAATTTTCATCTTTAAATAGTTGTTTGAAGATGAAATGAATCCATGGCAACAAGATGACGAACACAGTTTTCAACATATCATAAACGCTCAACTTTAGGTTCTCTTCATCTTTGGGGACCCCGGGGCAGAAGTCTGTCTTTTATGTCATGTTTTGGCAAGGAGCCAAAGCTACCTTGCATATAGTGCCATTCAGGCAAGATTTGAGCAGATTCTCCAAATTAATCAGTAGTTCCAAAATAATCGCCTTCTTTGCACAGGCCCTGAGTCCCAAGTTGCCCTTGTCCAGGATTTCAGTCAAAAGCAGGGACATTGTGATCAATGCCAAAAGGCATCACAGAGAATAGGAAGCCAGGGTAACCCTGGAACTGAGGGCATTCCATAGTGGATCTTCTGTTTTTACCCAGATGTCAAGGTTCTATGAGACACTTAGATATTTTCCAAGTGAGACATGGTTCCAACATATTTCTCCATTGGTGGTGTTTATAGTTTTTTCTTTGTTTTTAGTGTCTTGTCTGTGACTTAGATGCCATCTAAGTCATGAACAAAGCCATGAACTGTGCTTTACCATAAATGAAGCTGATGTCTCATTTTGCATTGTTACGGGCAGTTATAATAATTTTCTTCTTTAGGGTCTTGAAATAACAGCCATGTTTCATATATGCTCTTGGTGCCCTGCCCAGATCCCTTTCCTGGTGCACCCATCCCCCAGCTGCTGTACAAATTGGTTGCTAACAGCTCACAGCTGCACCCTTCACTGCTTCAGAGATTTGCCAGCGGCCAGGTGGATAGCATAGTTCAGAGACGCTTGTGAAGTTCTGCACCGCCCCTTCCTGGGAGGATGCACAACCCAAAACTGACTGCTACATTCATATGAAAGCCCAGCCTGTTTCCCTCAAGATGGAACAAACCATTCATCGTACTCTGAGGCCTCCCACGGGATCAGGCTGAGGCAAGACAACTGAATCCACTTTACAATCTTTGCCTTGCTTGCCTCCCTCATTCTCTTACAGGTTTCGTCTGTGAGCAAGTACCTCAGTAAATCTGTTGCTCAAGAATCACCACCTTAGGGTTTGACTTCTAGAGAACGTGACTTAAGACACCTTGGCATTGGATCTTTTGAGGGAGCCATGCTATAAAATGAGTTAAGAACTCATTGTCATCAGTGAAAGTGGTTATTACCAGTCAGAGTTTGAGACAATTTGTAGTTTTTTAAAAAGTTTTTAAAAAGTTTTTTAAAACTGTTTCATTTTTTCAGATGATAAATCAAAAGCTTTATGACCTTAGCTAGGGTGAGATCCAGCCCACCAAGAGAAATCCAGTGGACTGATAGCTGGAGAATGGACATAAGGTGTTACCACCAGTCTGCAGACAATGAACAGTGCTTCCCCCAATTCTCTCCTCCTTCTGTGTGGGCAGCTACAGTGCAAAATGGACAATAGGCAATGGTGACAAAATGGGTAGTAAACAATGGAGACGTCCCCATTTCTTTTGGAAAAAAAGGACAATTAGGCATCATATCACTTGAATCCTACCATCCAAATAAACATGCTTGTGACTTGTGGAACCTGGCTTTTGTTGTTACTGTGCTACATGCCAGCTATGTGACCTTGGACAAAGTCACTGAACGATTGGCAGTCTCAGTTTCCTCCTCTGTAAAATGGATGAAGTAGAGGAAATGGTCTTGGGGAATATAAACATAGCATTGGGGATCATGGGTGGGCCAATGCCATCCCACCTCATAAATCTCAGAGTCGGAGAAAAACCTTTTAACTGTCATAAATGTGAACCAACTGTGAAAATTATGTGAAATCAGCTACATAAGTTGTATGACATCAGTCACGGATCCATTTATTCTGTGACATTGTAAAAATTGCAGATTTCCCAATTTAGAGGGGAGGAAACCCTACTACTACCGCATCCAAGTAACCTGAGCCCCTCCAGCACATATTAAATTTCATCACACTACTTCCATGACTAAAAGTAGCAGAATGGCGGGACTAGAGGAGTCTTATGATCTCCCCTGGAATCCTTGGCAAGTTATTGCTGTCTTTTCACTATAACAGCATAGATTCTTCAGGAAACATAATCCAATGTGTCTCCCCTTGGCTGAGCCACCTCTTTTGCTAGGCAAAACAATTTTCATTCTGGGTGAAAAAGAGGTGTGAAGACAGATTAATGGTTCCTGTGTCTTACCGCATGTGCATGTGGTCAAGTGGAAGTTCCAAGCACTATGTTCTCACTGAAGTCATGCCATGAATCATCTCTTCTGTTACCTCCAAATATCTGATTCCTCCATGCAGGCGGGTCAACAATCTATGTTTTAAAACCTTTACCAGGATCGTTTACTTTTCTGTGCTGGAAGCTAGCTTAAAAGTTTATTTTTCTTCTTTAGTGTGAGCCCTGCAGAATGGTTTGCATGACTTGGTAAGAACCACTGGGGTTTCAGGAAAGATTTTAGCATCTGCGTGATACTAACAAGATATGTCAGCATAAACAAAAACAAGACACAGAAGCCAATGAGCAGAGGAAGCCCTCAGACCTGAATTCAAATCAAAATTCACTACTAACCAAATTTACTAGATCACATTTATGTCAGGGCAACTGCAACATGGGCATCAGTAAACTTTTAGACACAAAAATCCATTCAACCAGTCCTCTTGGAATTAATTCCATAGATTCCATAAGCAGTGAATTATTCATTTATCTATCCATTCAATCAGTAAGCACTTATTGATGACTCCTACATAGCACTGTACTAGGAACAAGGGACACAGAGTTGAATAAGACATGCTTTTTTTCCTCTGGGAACCCAAAGTCTCCTGGAAGAGACATAAAGAGAAAAAAATAAGTAGAATGCAGTGTCATAAGGGCCATAATAGGGATATGCACAAACGCCCAGGGGAAAAACCATTCTGCTTGGAGAAGTGACATTCAAAGAGAATCATTAAAGGATGTATATGTATTTTCCAGATGGAGAAAGAGGAGATTGTCTTCCAGGTAAAAAGAAGCAATAAGAATCAACGTAAATGACCTGGAAGTGAACGAATATTGATTGCTGAGAGGAAGTAGAGCAGTATGACTCTTTATAGTGGGGAACGGTGTGAAGAAGGGCCTTGTATGTCAAGCCAAAGACTTCAGACGTGATTCTATAAGCCATCAACAGCCATCAAAGTGTGGGGAGTGACCTTTTTTTAAAGTTTGGGAGAGACATGATCAAATCTGAGTTTTAGCAAAAGCACCCTGGAAGCCACATGGAGGTAAATTGTACAAGGCAAAATCTAAAAACAATAATGAGGTAGGAGGCTATTTCAGTAATGGAGGGAGAGCTAATAAAAATGGCTATTAAGACTATGGCCATGGAGATAGCCACTCGCATGACCCTGAGGGTGGGTGTCTCCTTAATTTTGTTCCCTAGGCTCCTCACCGACCTCACCCCATTCCATGCTCTGTTGAAAAACCCTGACCTAAGCCAAAAGGGCACCTAAGTGAGAGAGATGCAATAAGAAAGAAGGGTTAGATGTGGGGCATCAGCTTACAGATGGAAGTTAAAATCCTGAAAGTAAATGAGAACATCCAGGGAAAGATAATTTTAAAAAGAAGGTAATTTAAGACCCCTGGAGAGCCCAATAACTTAAAGATGAGCAAAGGAGGTTCCAGCAAAAGTCTGTTGCATACCTCTGAAAAGCTACCAACAACATCTCTTTGATTCTGGGAAGAGGAGAGGGCTCTCTAAATTGATGGGGAATTCCAGGCTTGATCTAGAAGTTTAAGACAAGAGTTCTGTGGCAGAGGCGGTCACAGAGCCATTAGCTCTCAACATCCATTCTCCTTTTCCACAGTAATTCAATTTTATCCTAAGTGTCTGGTCTCCAAAATAAATCTACATTTCCCAGACTCCCTCATAGTTAGTATGAACATATGATTAAGTTCTGTTCAATGAGAAGTGAGTGGAGGTTGTGTGGACAACTTCCACCCTGTTCTCTCAAAGGGAAGGGCAAACTCACCCTTTTCCCTTCCTTCTTCATGCATGATGGAACAGCAAACTTGGTGGCAAACCATTCTGGACCATGTGCATGAGGTTAATTTGCTGAGGATGACAGAATAAAAAGACGGGGGAGCCAGAACCCCTACAGACATTACTGTGCATTGCTATCACACCTGCTCAGACTTTAACCTTGTTAAGCCACTAACATGGAGCTGAACCTGTATCGTAACCAATACAATGCCAGGGCTATGTAGAATTCTTTAGCATTGACCACCCTAAAGCTTCTGTAAATCAGACTGTTTACGGATGCTATCTCTGAAGAACCAAATTTTATATCTGGTGTTGCGGTGTGAAGATTCCTCTTCACCCAAATTCTAAGCCAAGTGAAAAATAAGACGAATAAAAGACAAAGGGACCCAAATATCACTGTAACTACTGACAATGCCAAAGCTGGAGAATACGTCTGTGGCAATTGGGCATCCTAATACTGAACTAAACACAATTACCCAGAATTAAATATTATCCAGCATCCATGGAGACAACTGGTCCACTCTAGACCTCCCCTGCAGAGCTGGCCTGAAGTGTTACACTAGCGAAGCTCCCTCCTCATGGAGGAATGGTAGGAATAGTCCTACCGGACTAGGGAAGACGCATCAGTGCCTACCATTCAGGTCCCACTGGGATGGCAAAAGATGCAATGTGAGGTCCATTTCGCTTGGAAGTAAAACCTGAGATAAGATGAACAAAGGATCCCCAGCATTAGGAATTTCTGAGCTTGAATTTTGCCAGTAATGCTGCGTCATCTGAGATTTCCATAACTCAGCTCGTTCAGGTTTCAAAGTAGATATCACATGGATCTTCATGGCAATTCTACACCAACACCCCTGTAGCTGCGGCATGAGCTCGTCACTTTGGATTTGATCATTACCACTGTGGGAGACGGCAAGGTGGGGGCAAACCAAGTTCCCGGTGATGTTTTCATCCTCACATTAAAGAAAGGACAGATCATTCTACGAGACCACCAATTTCACGTGGCTAATCATCCCAACAAGGAAGGACCAGAGTTAATACTAAGGCTAATTCATAGATGAACTATAAATTCCTGCTGAACAGATGAGAGGACGTGCAGCAACCTCCATCCGTAAACGAAACCAGTCAGAGGACAGAGCAATGGTTCTCCATGGGAGGGTGTGCACCGCTCCTGGGGGCTGTTCAGAAAGATCTGTGTTTGGGGGAGAATTTTTGGTTAACACAAATGACTGGGGTTTGTACTGACATTTATTGGGCAGTAAATCTCTTACATCACATGGGACACTTGCACACAGTAAAAAAAAATTGTCCCATCTAAAATATTAGTTGCACCGGTTTAGATGAACTTAACCTGGAAGATGTCCCTTGTTGCAGCTCACACCACAATGCAGAAGATTAAGCAGAGCCCCAGTCTTATTATCTACATTTGCCTCTTCCATGCATCTTACTCTAGCATGAGTCTCTCAGGAAAAGGGAATTTTGGAAGGCCAGGTCTATAACCATTCCTGAGCACTATATCACAACATTACTAAACGGTGTTTAAATGTATTTCCTTGTTCATTCATTTATTAAATAAGTATTTGTTGAACAGCCACTATACGCCAGATACTGTTCAAGGTCCTAGAGATACAGGAGCAATTAAAACAAAACAAAAAAAAACCCTCTGATCTATTCAATATTGTCTTGAGGAAGAGGGAATGTAAAGAAAAGTGGTAAAATTCCTTGTTGTGTTTAAATAAAGAAGCCAAGAATTATATAAATTTATAAGTAAAAGGAGACATTCACCTTCATTTTACAAATGGAGAACCTGAGGCTCAGAAAGGCTCAGAGCTTGTTTAAGTTCACATGGTAGCACAGCCGAAAGACTGGGGCCCATAAATGTCAGTTAACTTCAGTTTCTCCAACATTTTATTGCTCTGCACTTTATCTCCATCTCTATGAGAGATGGTGTCAAAGACTCAGGAATAATAATCACTTGACCTGTGGTTCATGAAGCTTAAGCTTCCTTCATGATAATCCCCCCCCCACACTCCAGTTATCCTTCCTAGTTGGAAACATCAATGGACAAATAGGAAGGTGAATGATTATAAAGTGGGCTGCCTAAAAATGTTTCATCATTTCCATTCAGGAAATATTTATTGACCTTGAGCATCTACTATGTGCCACGTACTCTACAATGTGCTGTGGGGGGTTCTGAGGTGAATGGACTGTTCTTCTTGCCCTCAGGAAAGTTAACATGTTTTGAAAGAGACAACTAGTACACAACTACAGTACCAGACAAGAATTTGGTAAATGCCATGATACAATTATAAAGACCTGTAGGAGTTGAGAGGAAGAGATGAATACCAGCTCTCCCATAAAGGGCTTCCAAATCTCCCCAAATGGCATTTGAAATGGAACCTGAAAGATGGATGGAATGTTTATACAGGGGGCAAGGCCTGCTTCAAATTCTCACCCAGGGTGACAAATCTCAGAGGTCAAAGAAAAAATCTGAGACCCAAAGATGACAAAAAGCAAAGCGAGGTAAGTTTCTTGGCCACAATTAGGCAGTTCTGGTCCTTAAAAATCACTGAGAGACATTTCCACATCAGGTTGAATCCTCCCAGGTCTCAGTAATAATAATAAAAATAACCATGGAGTGCCTGGGTGGCTCAGGCAGTTGAGCGCCGACTCTTGATTTCAGCTCAGGTCATGATCTCACTAATTGGAGCTCCACATTCCACATTGGGCTCTGCGATGACAGTGTGAAGCCTGCCTGGGATTCTCTTTTCCCCTCTTTTTGCCCCTCCCCTGCTCACATGTGTGTGCGCATGTGCTAGCTCTCTCTCTCAAAATAAACAAACATCAAAAAAAAAAGTTTCTCTCTCTCCATCCCTCTGCCCCTCTCCCTTGCTCCCATCTTCTCTGTCTCTTTGAAAAAAAAAAGAAAGAAAGACCAAAAAAAAAACAAAAAACAAAAAACCCCAATCATTAACATGACTGCATTTACTAGGCATGCTAGGCATGCACTCTACAACAGGAGCCAGAGTCTTAATATGCACACATTATCTCATTTAAACCTCAGAACAACCTTTTGAATAGATGCTACTGTCATCCACATGTTCCTGGGGAAAATTGTGCCATACAGGGAATATGTGCCATGTTTGAGGTCACGCACATAATAAGGGTCAAGGCTGAGCTTGAAGCCCAGGGTTTGCTGTCTCAAGCTGACGCTGTCCCTCCACGGTTATTTGATGAATGCTTGCCCTCAGAGTTTCAGAATTCATTCTCACCAGCACTTCAGAGGCAAATAAAGAGTAGCATATCTCAAAAGGGATGGGTTAGCCAGCTTGCACCTGTCACACATCCTTGCAATCCTTGGCTACCATTACTGCCACCAAAGAGGCATTTTTAACTGGGCCTGACTAGTCAGTAATCTCATAGCCATATCAGGTTTATTTAAACCAATTCCTAAGATTCTAAAATCACTGCATACACCCTGATTCAGGGAAGCAGAAGATATTCTGCAAAAGACTTCATCTGTTTGGCTCCTGCTTCTTCTCCAGACTCAGGTCACCTCTTAAGCATTCATGCAGCCTCCCTCTAAAGGCAACACCCTCTGTTCACAGAGTCACCCTCACAACACCTACTTCCAATATCATATATATGGCACTTAGTCACATTCTGCCTGCTGCAGGAAGGACCCGATCTCCCATCATTAGGTTCACTTGATTCCATTTCATTCCACAGGGGAGCAAATAATATGAGAACTAATGCTTCTAGTCCCTCCCTCGAGTTCTACAGTTTCCCTTCCACAACAGGGGAAAAGAAAGACTTATCTGATTCAGGGAAGGAGACAAGGCTAACTGTTAACCACCCTGAGTGGATCTGGGCAGAATGTAGAGACATTGTTCTTTAGATCTACCTAACCTCAGCACTCAGGCATAGTGGACTCAACTTGTATATCCACTCATGTGCAGTGAATGGATGCAGCAGGGTCAAGCCCTGGGGACCTGGTCTATTTGCTAATCCTCTCAGCTTCTCCTGTTAGGCCTGTGTGTCTGGTTCATGGGCTATGTCCAGGAATGAGAAGGAAACTCTGCCACCACTCCAGTCTAGCTGCAACATTAGGCTGTCATTGGGTATGGGTCCTCATTTGGCTTTGGGTGTATGATCTCACCTGATTCGTAATTTGGATTGTCTTACCTACTGTGCATTATGCATGGATGTGTCTACCCCAACCGATGGGAGCTCCTTGAGCACAGAGGCAGTGATGCGTGGTGGGAAGAACACTGGACCAGGAGTCAGAAGACCCAGTTCTAGGCCAAGCTCTGCTTGGGAAGATCCCTTTCCATTTCTAAGTCTTTGTTCCTTATCTCTAAGATGGAAAAGATAGTGTTCATGTACTTGTGCTCATCCCTTGGGAGAATGGTGAGTTAGGACAACGTATAGAAGAGTAAACTGTAAAGTGTCCTACATGACTAAGGGCTTATTATTACCATCATCATCAACATCATCATCATCATCAAACTTTTTTTTATTAATAGAAAAGGGAGCTCTCTTTTATTAAACACCTGCCAGGTAGGAGGCGCCTGGGTGGCTCAGTCGGTTAAGCATCTGACTTGGGCTCAGGTCACGATCTCGCGGTTTGTGAGTTTGAGCCCTGCATCGGGCTCTGAGCCTAGAGCCTGCTTTGGATTCTGTGCCTTCCTCTCTCTCTGCCCTTCCCCCACTCATGTTCTTTCTTTCTGTCTGTCTGTCTCTCTTTCTCTCTCTCTCAAAAATAAATAAACATTAAGAAAAAATTAAACACCTGTCAGGTGTCAGGTGCTTGAAATATACTCATGAGTTTCTTGAGGTAATGTCCTGTTTGTAAAGCCCAGTGCAATGGCTCCAAAACTTTGCTGCATATTGGAATCACCCAGGGTTTTTTAAAAAACACTGATGCCTGGCCCACACCCCCAGATGTCTGACTTAATTGGTATGTGGTATGACTGGGCATTGGGACTTTTCAAAGATCTCCGGATGATAAACATGTGCATTCTAGACACCGTTGGCACAACCTTTTGACAGCTGAAAAGGAACACAGTCAGAATTGGATAAAATCATGTTGGAGGATTTATTTCTCACCTCCTCAGCCAACCATTTCTAGACTACCACAGCCAGGAGAGAATATGGCTCCCCAGCTGGGCTGTCAGATGTCTGGGTGGTGGGCATTGACCTGTGGCAGTGGGCAGGGTAAACAGCTGTGGGATCTAACACTTGGGAGATCACTTAGCCCAAGAACAAACGGGCTGAGGGGAAGTGGATGTCCTTTTAACAGGCTCTCTAGCTCTCGCTCTCTGACCTCAGGGCCACTATTTATTTCCCCTTGGGGTACAGCAAATGTGAATATAAGAATAGATAAATATCTGGGGTGCCTGGGTGGCTCAGTCGGTTGAGCGTCTGACTCTCACTTTCGGCTCAGGTCATGATCTCATGGTTTTGTGTGTTCGAGCCCACATCGGGCTCTGTGCTGACAGTGTGGAGCCTGCTTCGGATTCTCTCTCTCCCTCATCCTCTGCCCCTCCTCTGCTCATGCTGTCTCTGTCTCTCTCAAAATAAATAAATAAATAAATAAATTCTTAAAAAAAGAATAGATAAATATGATATAATTTCACTTATATGTGGAATTTAAGAAACACAACAGATTAACACGGGGGAAGTGAAGGAAAAATAAGATAAAAACAGAGGGAGGCAAATTATAAGAGACTCTTAAATACGGAGAACAAATTAAGGGTTGGTGCTGGAGGGAATGTAGGGGGGGACCCTAAATGGATGAATGGCATTAAAGAGGGCACTTGTTGGGATGAGCACTGGGTGTCATATGTAAGTGATGAATCACTGGGTTCTACTCCTGAAACCAATACTACAGTGTATGTTAACTAACTTGGATTTAAATAAAATTTAAAAATATATGTAAACCTAGGTCAAAAGAATGTCTTTGTATCAGCTGGATTAAACTTGTACTTTAATTGACATGATTTATAAATCCGCTGAATAAATAAGTTGGTGGGGGAAAAAAAAGGAATAGGGAACTCTAGCCAGCAGGTGAATAGTACCAAACCCTAGTCTTCCTAATGAGGAGAACCAGAGCGTACCCTGTGGCTGACTCCACATCTCTCCCACTTCCCAGCTCATTTTCTCCAGTTCAACTTCATTCTTTAAAAATCTGCTAGCAAAAGCACTTTAGGGAATTTTTCCACTTAAGAATAAAACAAGTACAGATCTCTTCTGTTGGTGTCTTAAGCAAACTACGTGTTTCCAAATAATAGCAGCTCCTTATAAAATCTAACAACCTGTTAGTTCTGCAGGTTTGAGCCCACTTCTTTTAAACTTAGCTCTCTAAAGAATTTTGTTAAAGGAGATCTATAAATATGACAGGTTCTGTTTCAGACTCTGCAAAATGGCATCTATCGTTTTAATACAGTCTTATCAGTTTCCCACATTTTATTGGTCATCCTAAGGGGAAATGGATGACTGGTACAAAATAGTGCACACAGCCCAGCTTCCTGAGGAGATAGCCTGGGTCCTGGTCAATAGGTAAGTATTTTATTGTGCAGATAGAGACTGAGGCTCAGTAATGACTTGGCTTACAGTAGTGCTGAGGTTCAAATTTTTGTCTGACTCCAAAGTTTATACATGTGTACACTTTATAACAGTGCACCATGTTACCACTTTCTGCATAACTTTAACCCTCACACATTTTTTCCTCATTAAATTAGAGAGCATGTTGGAACATTGGATCCCCACCTTTCTTTCCCTAAGCCAGGTCTTCTTTATGTTGATTGACCTAGTGCTTGACAATATGGTATTCACCAGTTGTTTGGTGAGGATGGTGTGAATGAAAAAAAGTTGGAAACTTTAGTTCATTTTCCAATCTGAAAGATTTCACCTCACAGAAAGTTCTGAAGCTTTTCCTCAGTGAGTCCATTGACATGCAGTAGGGTTAGCTTGTAAGAATTCATGCTGGTAAGTATTCTACCAGGGGAGGGGATGAATTGCAAGGACCATCACTTGAGAATATTCCTTCAGGTCCTAGAAGAGAACTGTTGTCTGCATGTCCACTGTTCCTCTCTATCACACGAAGATCTCAACATGTCATTGTGTCCTCTGCAGTCAATTACTAGAAGCTTTGGGTACCAAAGCCCAAACATATAAAAGGACAACCCAGAAGGTGCCTGCAATTATGTTAGACTGATACACTATTTTTGACAATCCAGAAGAAAATAAGATTTAGGGAATTTTCCCTGTGTGAAGACAAAAACCCAAAGAAGAAAGCAAGTGCCAAAAAGAAAACTGGACTGTCCCTTGGCATCCATTCTGCCTTGTTCAACGGTCTTTATTTCCTATTGCTCTTTACCTCATAATCGTGGACCTATTCCTTTGAAGAACTACATAGTCAGCTCTGCACCATAGGAAAGAAATCTTTGGCCCAAAAATTCCTGTCCAGGTGCAGAGATCCAAAGCAAGGCCACCTCAATGCTGTCTTCCCTAATAGGAAGCAAAGGAAGGAGTGAGAACACAGTGAGTGGATAGAAGGAAAAGCTGCCAAGTGACGGCTTTAAATAAATGGGGACAGAATTTTCACATGGAAAAAGGAAGAGCCATTTGTACAAACCAGAGGGCGGTTCCCTTTGATACCTCACAATTAGGATAGAAGCACCTTCCATCCTGCCTCTAGGTCCTTGTCAAGCTGACATGGTGATTTTTTACTTGCCTCTGGACATCAGCTCTCATCTCCAAATATGAAAGCAACAAAGTAGGGAAGTAACGTGAACAGAATGCCTGCTACACATCAACAACATTCTGGGTGTTTTATGTACGTTATTTCATCTCATTGAACCTGGCACTCCACCACAGCCCATTTTACAAAGGAGGGAAATGAGCCACAGAGAGCTTGTGTGACTGACCCAAGATCACACAGCCTATAAATGGCTGATCTGAGACTCACATTTGCTTGCTCCCGAACATGTGTGTGGTTGCCATTCTATCAGTATCAATAAGGGTGTTGTTTTGTTTACCAAATTTACCAGAATTACCCAATAAAATGAGGGCTGCCTTTCCATGGGTGAAAACACCTGCCTTCAAATATGTTGTCAAGTTCAAATAAAATGAAGTATACTCGAAAGCACCCAAGATACCAGAGCAAGGCACTCACAAGCATGGGTCCACTCCTCTAGAAGGACAGTCTCCTGCTCTACAGTGCTCCCCTGTCCAATCATGGTTCAAGCTACACTTTCAGAATCATCATCTGAAACAGGTATAAGTCCCAGGAACCCTATCACTGCACACGCACACCCTGTTACTGACTCAACCATGGTAACCTACTTCTGATTACCATCCTGATTCCCTGGCTTGTTCTGAATAACTTATAAATGTAAAAATGAAATTCAATCACCCTTAAAAGACAAGAACCCATCACTGTTGAAGATATTCAAGATTAGGCTGCTCACTAAATTCTTAAAGAGATTCTCCAAAAGTATTTCCAGCAAAGGCAGCATCACTGGTCTTCCAAGTAAGCTACTGTACAGAGAATTACATTCGTTTGTATGGAGATTTTAATATGGTTTTTAAAAAAATCAATCTTATTAACCTATACTTGTGCCTCCAGGGGAACTGCAAACTTTCCATGCTTGGAATGTTATTATAAGAGTGCTTTACTTTGGAGGAGAATGTGTGTTAATTAATCAGCTCGGGCTGCCATAACAAAATACCATAGATTGGGTGGATTAAACAACAGAAATTTATTTCTTATAGTTCTGAGGCTAGAAGTCCATATTAAGATGTCAGCCAATTCAGTTTCTGGTGAGAGCTTTCTTTCTGCATTGCAAATGGCTGCCTTCTTGCTATATCCTAGAGACAGAGAGAGAGACAGAGACGGAGACAGAGACAGAGACAGAGATTTCTACCTCTTCTTATAAGGCCAAAGTCCTATCAGAGGAGGACCCTGCCATAATGACCTCATTTAACTTTACCTCCTAAGGATCTTTTTTCCAGATTGAGTCACATTGGGAATTAGGACTTCAGTGCATGAATTTGGGGGGTGGGACACAATTCAGTCTATAACAACTTGTTATAGAATTTAAAATCCCTTGTCTCTTTTTAATCAAGCACATTTTTCCAATGGCATTTGGGTCTACAAACACATGGATATTCATTTACTGATCTCAGGGTTGTACTATTAATTAGCAAGATACTCCTTCCTGATATTCTTTTTGCCTTCACCTTTTTCTAGACGATATACACCAGACAATAGAAGAGCAATACTACTTTTATTTTTAACCTCGATATTATTTGCTTACCAGTGCCTCAAACTGGAATGCCTTTATGAAAATGACACATTTTCAAGAACATCACCTCTCCTTACAGGGCAAGAAGAAGCAAACAGGAGAAATGCAAGCAGACAAGAAATGCTACAAATGGTTCTTTAAGGTCTCCCTTGTTAATATCAGCATTTGCTCCCTTGTACCAATAAAGCTAAATTACTGGTCTTGGGGACCCCCCAAGCATGAAAAGCCACAACAGTAATCAGAGCCAGCTAAGGCTAGAGACACCAGACTTGATTAAGATTAATTTCCTAATTTAAAAATTATTTTGGTGGGATGGGAAAGGGCATTTCAGTCGTGTCACCTCAGCACACACCCGGACCCCACGCATGACCGATCCGATTGTTGTGGCGAGCCCTGCCCATCCGGGTTTATATCAGTTCAGGGCAGCCAGTGTGTGGTGGGGCAGAGATTACAGCCTGCCCTGCCACCATTTTCCACCCTCTGGTTCTCTGGTTACATTTTCCTTCACAGCAAAGACGGAAATTGTCACGAAGTTTGAGTCCCAAGCCCACCCCCACTTCCATCCCACTCCTTTGAGATGACCTGCTCCTCCCTCTGACCAGCAGACCAGCAAGAAACTTCTGCAGCTCAAAAGAAACACACGAACAGCTGCACTCCCCAGATTAAGGGTCAATAGACTTCCTGATCCAGTTGATCCTCTCCCCTTGCAGGGCGTCTGGTTACTTTTGCACGCCACTGTTAGAAACCCCATGTTTCTTCTCCAGCCCTTGCCATTGTACTCTGCCCAACTTGTGCAGTGCATCAAGACGGTCCGTTGTTTTCCCCCAGTGGCTCCCTGTTGTCCCCCAGCAAAGGAGGGGGCCGTGCCAGACACGCAGCAGGCCCGTCCCTGGGCTCCCCTTTGCAAAGCCCAAGAGAAAGATGCTGAGGAGGACAACAGCTGCAGTGCTGGCTTGTTCTTGACAAATGGGCCTGTCACTCTTCCTATTGATTAGCGATATTATGACATTTCCCTTCAAAAACGCAGATGTGGCAGCGCTAGTGACAAGGCCATGGCTCTGGGTGGAAAATAAGGTTTGCCATTGTTGGCTCTTCCCCCTCTACATCTGCGCAGCTACAGGGAAAAGAAAGCGAGATTCTGAGGGAGTTCAAAAGATTTGAAGAAGTGGAAGTTCTGGCACTCTGAAAAATCTATGTTAATAAGCCATCACCGTAAACGTGGAGGAGAGAGCACATGGCAAATCTGTGCAGGACCCTGCAGACAGCGAGGGGTATCTGATAATCAGAAAGTGGGGCCTCCCTCTGTCTTGGCAGAGTTGCTCTTCAGGTCTCCTGACCACATAAATCAAGCCATGGAGGGCTCTGTCATTTCTGTCCCTTTGCATGAAACGCATGAAGGGAACTGGTGAATTGGTGCTGCATTGCCTTCTCCCCTCCCAAAGTGTCTTTAATCTCACCCTAGCCCTATGGGGCTGATGGTGTATTAGGGGGGAAACGCACCTAATTCCATTTTCTTTCCCTTGTACAAAGCACTCAGATGATAACATGTGCCGACTTTAATTTGTGAGACTTCTGTGGGGTACTTCCCCCAACCTATTCCCAAAACCTATTCCCATGTCAAGGGGAAAAAAATGTTCTAAATAGCAGTCCATTTAAGTAAAAAAAAAAGGAAAAGTGCATCTTGCAGTCCAACATATGGTACATTTTGAGGTAAATTACAGGTAATTCATGAACATTTCCAGCAGGGAGATTGCCATCATGGGACTCTTGTATATCCATTACGTTCTATTCTCATTTTTGTGGTTAAAGGAATCTCTCAAGCCTTTGAAGCAGAAAAGGCAACACTCTCTCTGCACCATTTTGTCCTGCTAAGGAAAGTTATTATCCTGCTAACACACGGGACTGATCCAGCAACTTGATTTCGGCAAAGCTGATGGAAAGCAGGCTGCGAGGGGGCATGTGTAGCACGGGTTTTACAGCGCGAAAGATCTGGGGGTTGGCATGCGCAACAGTTAAATAGGAAAATAAAATCTGAGCAAACTAGAAACAGCCAGACTGACACTATTGGATGAAAGAGAAAAGAAAAGAGGAAGTCGCTTGGGGGATGGGGAGGAAAAACAAAAGGAAGAAAAATATTGCCTGTTAGCCCTGGGGGTTGGTGATGTAAATTAATATGAGCTAAATGGGATGTGACCAATTTGTAAGGCATTTGTTTCTCTCTCGTGAGATGGGAGATCTCCGTCCCAAGCAATCAGAATTTGCCTTAGGCTACCCCTGACTAGTCGCTATAACCGTGTTGACCACCTCTCTTAATATATGGAACCCCTCATATTACATCCCAAGTCCAACAGCCTTGTAAATTTACTGCTGTGACACTAATGTGTCTCTCCTTGGGACATGTTGGGTCCTGGTTTGTTGGGAAAAATGAAGGGGAGGGGAGCAAGGGAGAAAGGAAGGACAAAAAAGCACGCTCAGCATAGCTGGCCCCTCTGCATTGTTTGAGCAGTCTTTGTGTCTGGACCGCCTGCAAGAATTACGCAACTTCCAACATCTCCTTCACATCAAAGAGCTTCTGGAAGAGCTCTTCAAGCTCTGAGGCCGAGCTGCCCTGTGCCTCCCCTACCCTCGTACTAAATCAAGCTTTTATCTGCCTTCCCATCAGAACTGATGCTAACTGTCCCTGACACACACATCCTCCAAATAATTTGAACTTGATCTGAGGCTTTCGGCCCTCTTGACTCAAAAAAATTGCCTATGATTTGCTTGGCAGCCATCCACCTCAGCATAGGCAATTGTGGGCAGTGATGTTGATGTTCATGAAGGAGCAGTTGCCATGGCAACACAGAGTTCAAAGGAAGGGCCCTCAGTGGTATCAGAATAGAGGAGAGTGATAATGTAATGAAGGCTTATGTCTTCTCCCAGAGGGACAGGAGCTGGCCAGGAGATGGTAGAGGGTGGAGGACAACTTGGGCAGCTCACCATTACAGTTTTGTCTGAACTATGCATTTATTTGGCCTTTTGGGGATCCACTACTTAATGGAAAGTATAAATGGCAGATAGAGATTTTTAGGACTATAACCTAGCCTCAACTCTGCAGGTAGGGTTGAAGGACCTTAACCTTGTTGCTCATTAGTTTCCTCATCTATAAAATAAAGAGTTAGACTAATAAAATCCAACTTCTTTTCAACTGCTGAAATTCTCTGATTCAATTACTCTAGGCAATCTAGGGACTTTCTGCATCTATCAGACAGTATTTTGATGCAGACCATATTCTGTTTATTGAGGCCTTCAAAAATGGGGAAAGGGGTGAATATCCATTGACACAAAGGAAGAAGTGCTTCTTAAGCACTTAGTTGGCTTTGGGCACTCACTGTTCAAGGTGCTGAGAGGGTGAAAAAGGCGGAAAAAGCCCCTATTTTTTGCCAACGCACATTCTAGTAGGAGGGACAGATGTCATACAAATAAACACACAGTGGATCATTAATAGTGATTGTGGATTAGGGCCACCAAGTTGAAGACAGCTGCAATTGGAAAATCCCTAGGTGGGCTGGGTGGGCTGGGGCAGTGTCAGGGAGGATTCTTGTGGTAAGTGGTTTTGGTGATAAGACCTGAAGGGTGAGTAGGAGTTAACTAGACTAAGGGAGAAAGGAGAAAGCCTTGCAGACAGAGGGAAGGTCTTGTGAAGCCAGGAAGTGGGAAGAAACTCAGATGAGCTGTGCAGTGGGCCTGGGGAGGTGTGTGTGGTCCCATCAGGTCAAGTCAAGAAAACCACATTTGGCTGTTCTGTTCCCAACCTAAGAGAAATGAGAGGTCACTGAGGTTTAAAAACAGGGCTGGCTACTTGGACTTATCTTTTCAAAAGATCACTCTTGCTACATCATGGAGGACAATGGCACATGGGGAGTTGGAGAGGTGGCACTTAGACTTCAGAGATGAGAACATCCTCAAAATGATTGTAAATAATTTGGGAATCAAATTTCTTTACTCCAAGCTACCTATTTTGATAGTTAGAGGCAATTCAAAAATAATCTCACAATTGTTTCTCCTTTGCCTTGCCTGGGTGGACACATCCTATAATGACTTTCCTGAAGCCCAACTGGTTGAAACAGCCCAGGGAATTCATGTGACCAGTGGTGAATTATTATTGATCTATGTTATTCTTCCAGTGTACCTCCATTGGCCTGCAGACATTTCCTGTTCCTAGTGGGGTTGAAGTAGGGGAAAGTACTTATGCAATGTTCATTTTTTAAATTCTGAAATGCTTTCTCCTAAAATTCATAAGTGTTCACATAGCCATCCATGGCGTTGTACTCAATAATACATCTACTTTGAGACAGAACAAACCTCAGCTTCAAAAATGCCAAAAGTGTGCCTGGGAAGACTTATTTTCATAGCAATGTTTATTGGGGACTTGGGGGTGTCAAACTGCCCACTGCAAGGAGAAGTTCTGAGCAGCCAGGTTTTCAGAGTGAGGACAATTCAAGAGTCAGCTAGGTGATCAGTTTGGGATGCCTGGGGGACAGAGACAGGGCAGTAGATGGGCAGCACAGAGGACGCTTGTCACTTTCTTCCATTAAAATGTATTTCATTTTTGCTATTCTCTATGGCCCATGCTGAATGACTTATCCTCCTTACCTCACGCAACCTTGTTCTGCAGAACAACCTCATGGGTAGGCCCTATTATTATCTCCACCACACAGATGATGAGAGGGAGAGTTAGAACACATAGTTTACTTGCCCATGGTGGCCAGCTTTTGTGCCCTCACATGTGCCCTCTTTGTTCTACTGTCCAACTGATCCCAAGTGGGGGGGGGGGGGATGATGGGAAGAAGCTCAAAGAGGGGAGCCTTCTGCTCCCAATCATTTTCTCTTAGTCTCATGCCCCCTTCCTCTCCCCTTCCTGCCTCCTCTTTCCCACTCCTAGAGGAAGGCTGCAGGGCAAGATTTATGGACAAGGAAAAGCTCTCTAACCCCCTTATAAACTTTATGGGCCATGTGGACATGTACAAATCAGATATAAACACGATGTCCAGGGCCAGAGTTCTGTAAATAGTGATATCACCGAAGAGAATCTCCAGGAGAATCTGGTTCCCAGGAGAGAACAGACGAGGGTCCTGAACACAGTGTGTGAAAAATGATGAAAGCTGCTTTGAAGTGAGGCCGGGGCCCGGGGCGCTGTCAGCAGCTTTCCCCCTGCAGCCCTTGGAATTTTAGCTGCAATAAAAAAATACCAAAAGAAAACAGCTGGTCTGGTTGGATTTGTTAAAGTAGAAGCAACGTGTGGCCCTGTGGAGAGGAACGTGACGGTGGGAAAGCAGGTGTGAGGAGGAGGGGGACCGAGGGGCAGTCTTCAGAATTGGTGCACCGGGCCCACCACGGCTTTACCATCAATGTCAAATGCTGAGCAAGTAATAAGGCATTTCTGGTAAATTCTCCCCTTGGGTCCACACCAGCCCTGTTGGGTAACTAGAGAAGTATTAGCATACCCATTTTATAGATGAGGAAGCTAGAGTGTTGACTTTGGCCCAGGGGGAGCCAGTGAGGGGTAATACTGCTTGGGCAGTGTCATCTGGTGACAAAGATGGGGATTCTGATCCCAGTCCTACCTCTGCCTGTGAGTTCCTCATCTGTGTCCACACTCAAGAAGGTTCGATGACAGAGTTGGTTGCTAAGCACCTGCTATCTAAAGACACATTGGGGAGCAATCTCACTCATTGATTCCAGCATTATCACTGGGGTCCAGGGCCCCTTAAATGAGAATCATGTTACTGTAATAGTGCAATTAAGGTGGATAGGAGTCATCCCCACCTCTTGGCATCCATATCCCTGTGCAACTCCTCTCACATTGTACTAGGGTTGATCTGTGTAGCCAATAGCATATAGAAAAAGTGATGTCATGTCATTCTGAGACACAGAAGACTGTGGCTTCCATCTCGGGTTCGCTCATTCTCCCTCTCCCTTGAATCACTTGCTCTAAGTCAAGCCAGACTGCACATCATGAGGACAGTCAGGCAAGCCTATTGAGAGGTCCCCATGATGAGGAACTGAGTTCTACAGTTAACAGTCAGTGAGAAGCTGAGGCCTTTCAACAACCACGTGAATGAACTTGGAACTGCATCCTTCGCCAGCCAAACCTTCAGATGACGGCAGCCCCAGCTGATAGTTTGACTGCAACCTCATGAGAAACTGTGAACCAAAACCACCCAGCAAATTCCTGACCCACAGAAACTGAGATCATAAAGGCTTGTGGTTTTAACTTGCTAATTTGTTACACACCAATAGATAACTAATACATTGTGTATGCCATAGATTTTCTGCTCTGAAGCACTAAGGAGAAATGGCAGAGGAAGAGAACTGTTACAATTTAGAATACTTTATTGCTGTTCATCTAAGAAAGATGCTCAATGAAAACTCAACATTGTAAGGACTGCCACCAAAGAAATACTTTTCATATATAGATCACAATACTGTCGATGATATTAAATAAGCATCCTGCTAAGAGCTGGGGATACGCACGGCAGAAAAAAAAAAGGTACTATAATGGCAGATGATTTAAGAGACTTGAGCTGAATTTTGAGGATGAATAGGAGGATGAGAAGGCAGGGAGGGAAGTGAGCAAAGTAGCAAAGTAAGAAAGAGCAGAACATGTAGGAAGAGCAAGAAAGACTTTGATTGACTAAAAGCAGAAAATAGCATGAGATGAAACTGATTTGCCAAGGTCAGCCTGCACTCAAGAAGACAGCAAACAATGGTCACCCAACTAAATTGGTTGCCTCAAGAAAAGATTAAATGTTGATTCACAAAGTTCATACATAGCTGTGCTGTCCAATATGGCAGCCACCAGCCACATAGAGCTATTTCAATTTAAAATAATTAAAATAAAGTAAAATTAAAAATTCAATTTCTCAGATGTATTGTGAACATCTCAAGTGTTCAATAGCCAACTGTAGCTAATGGCTACTCTATCGTACAATGCAGATGTAAAAATTTCTATCATCACAGGAAGTTGTATTAGACACCTGTCACATATAGCATTCACTAGATAAAATCACAAGCACATATGAAAATTTAAGACAAGTTATATACAAGATAATGCCAGCATCACATAGATATTATCCAATACAACTTTGAGTAGACAGATACTGTCTAGGCACCTAGGCTTAGATCAACCTCTGGCCTGTAACTGGAATGGGAATTTTCATGTGCCTTCCTCACATTCTTGGGCATGCATATTTCTTAAAGGTAATTGCATACTAGTAACTATATAAATGTGCTTAATGTTGTTCTTTTATAAATATTGGTAAATTTCATCATAAAAACTACCCATGGTATTTTTTTTCTCCACCAAAGTCCTTAGTATTTCTAATAGCAATAGTGTCCTGAGGACCAGAATTGGAGAAACCTCTATAGGCCATGAGGAATTTGAGGAGAGTGACATGACTAGCCTCACAATTTAAAAGCATTTGGGAAAAACATCAAGCATGATGCTTTCAGTCAGGTGTTGGTGAAATGTGAGGGGAGGGCCAACAATTAGGATATGGTTGCAGTGGTCCAGGAGAGGACCATGAGGGCCTGAAGTAGGGCATGACTAGAGAGAAGTCCCTGGGTAAGGTATCAGAGATGCAAAAAGATAACACATGGTCCTTAACCTGAAGATGCTCCCAGTCTTGTGGGATGCCTCAAAGAAAGGGACAGACATGTCACTCTCTAAAGGATGCAAAGCCTTGCCACAGAAAGCCATTTAAAATACAAGATGATGGCTCTGGAGAACATTCACCACCCCCTACAACTTGTCCCATGGCTGAAAACCACATCTTTAGATTAATATATTTGGTTAAAGTATTTCATCTACAGGAATCCTCTTTCAGAAGGGACAGAAAGGCAGCGTGGATAATAGTGTCAGAGTACAGATTCTGAAGCCAGATCATGGGGATCCAATCCTGGCTCTACCACTTGCCAGCTGTGTGACGTGGACAAATCACTTAACCTTTCGGCTTTCTCATCTGTAAAACTGGGCTATTAGTAGTGCCTGACTCATGGGGCTGTTAAGAGGTTGAATGAGTTTTATGACAAGTGCTTATAATAGAGCTTGATACATAAAGAGTGCTACATAAATATTTGCCCTTATTATTACATTTTTTCATTCTTGACCAGGTAAGTTAGCAATGACCATATGTGACAGCTCAATAGATTCCAGGGCATGTGGTCAATGCAATTGGATAGGTAGCAGGAAATGAATGTTTGGGGAGCATATGCAGGGTCTGCAGTGAGCTCTTCAACCTCAGGTGATCAGATTGAAGACTTGCTATAGGGGAGAAAGGGAGCTTTGGTGAAAGAGGTGAGAGCTTGGCAAAGACAAGGCTCCCTTACTTTACAATTTTTGGTGATGCTGACATGGGTGTTTGGGGGCCATTGAGAACATTGGATTTGGAGTCAGTTTTAGCTCTGCCTTTTACTAGCTGTGTGACCACTGTGACCTTCAGCATCTCCATTAACAAAACAGAATAATGCCTGCATCATGAGGTTATTGAGATGATTAAACAAGAGAAGATGTAGAAGGTATGGTTGGCCCTTGAACTAACTGCACAGGTCTACTTATATGTGAAATTTTTAAAAATAAATATAGTACATTACTATAAATATATTTTCTTTTCCTTATGATTTTCTTAATAACATTTATCTAGCTTACTTTATTATAGGAATATAGCATATTATGCTATATACAAAATATGTGTCAATCCACTGTTGATGTTTCAATAAAGCTTCTGGTCAACAGTAGGCTATTATTAAATAAGTTCATGGGGAGTCAAAAGTTATATGTGAATTTTCAACTGCATCAGGGGTCAGAGCCCCAATCCCTGCATTGTTTAATGATCAACTGTAATTTACAAACAGCAGGCCATCAATAAATGGCAGTTTTTACTGTATTTTAACCGTAAGGTATCAATGATTATAAGATCATTGATTATAAACCAATCTCAGAAATATGAACATGTGAAAAAGAGAATATAGATAGGATGGGAAGGAAAGGAAGCTCATGTTTACTAAGCTCCTTCTGTGTATCTAGCCAGTGTACCAAGAAACATGGTATACATTATTCATTGAATTCTCTAAACTGCCCTAGAAAGTATGTGACATTATTATCTCCATTTTAAAGCCATGGAAACTGAAACCCAGAGAGTTATAGAGCCTGCTCAGAGTCATGCAGCTGCTAAGTGTGAGCACACCATTTTAAATCTTCTCTAACTTCTCCTAAGCTTTCATTTTGGCCCTTCCTCAGGCTGGGTATGGCGTTTGTGGGGGAGAGGCTGCAGACGACTGAAAGGGCCACATGGCTGACCCTTCACAATCTCACTGAAAGGAAGTCTGCTCCAAGTAGAGGGCATGAACATGTCCCCTCCCACCCTCTTCAGGAGGGAAGAAAGTGGGAGATCAGAGCCTGGGCCTGTGAAGAGGGCTGGCTATCTTGCTAATAGGGAAGGGTCTCCCAGCAAGGTTCAGGCAGAGACGGCTCTTAACCTAAGGGCCCCAAGCAGAGACAAGGCCCAGAACTGGACTCCTGTGTGCAACCAGGCTGGGTCTGTAGGAGTTCACATTATCATGGAGAATTGTGATCTTGATGTGAAAGAAAAGCCATGCTCCTTGTTTTTCCCAGCATTTGTTATGAATCCTGGATCCCATGGAAAACCACATCCTGGATGTGCAGGGAAAAAGGCAATCAGGGCAGTAAAGGTACAGGGAGAAGTAAGAAATGAGAAATGAGGAAGAGAAGACACAGGCATTCCTACTGATGTCATTAATGCCAGGGACTATTGGGATTTCAGCAGCCAAATTAAACAGAGAAGGGAAGGGAATTTCTTTGGCCATCCCTAGGGGATGAACCAGTTCATCAAAAAACAAAACAAAACAAAACAAAACAAAACAAAACAAACAAAAAAAACAAGCAAATAAACAAAACCAAAAAACCTAGCCATTAAAGTCACATAATTATGCTAAAATGATAGATAACAAATACGCATGAGGTACTATGCCAAACAGTTCCCACATATTAACTCATTTAATCCTTACAGCAGCTCCGCAATCTAGATGCCATCACTCCTCATTGTACAGAGTGGGGGTGGGGGAGTGGGAATCTAAGGTTCAAAAGATTCAGGAACTTTCCTGAGGTCATAGATGGGAAAAGGCAAAGCAAGCTTAAAGCTAGCTGTGTATGATTCAAGAGGCTGCACTCTTGACCAGATTGCTATACAGATCAGGACATTTTTGGATATTATACTTAAATCTCAATGAGGCAATGCACTGCCACATATATGCTCTGCAACTGATGTCCAGCTTGCCTCTAGGATACAAAAATTAAATAATTCTAATCAATTATTAAGGACCATTTATGACCCATGGCCTGAATAGACATGTCTCACACATAATCATATATAGCTTAACATAATATAATTTAGTAACAGCTCGATGAGGTAGATACTATAGTCTCCCTTTAAATAAAGGAAATGCGAGTTCTAATTTGCTTATGGTATGGATCAGACTAAAGATTCGCATCCAGTTCTATCTGGTTTCAGTGCTCATTCTCTTACCACTATCATATACAGCCTGACTCATATTATGTGTTAAATGAAATGGCTGCTTGTAGTTACGATGGAGAGAAATGAATACTTTGCATCTGTTTTGTGTGTTGTTCTGTGATTTGTATGTGTACACTTTAGCTAAAAGCTATTTGCTGCAAGTTTGTTGGTTTTGTTTCAATACCTACTTTTACCTCTGATACTCCAAATAACAATCTGTTAGCAGCGCACTATCCGCTTACACCCCACGTATTTTATCCTAATACTTTCACTGAATGGGTAATGCCAACCCTAATTATTGGAGATAATTTGGGAATGGCCAACCGCTGCATTGGAAAACTGGCCAATTCTATTTCGTATTCAGGGTTGTCACGGTAGACTGTAGACCTACAGGCCACCTTTCTCGAATTCCCCATGTAACTTCGCATCTTTTGTGGCTCCATCCAGCTGCCGGCTGGTTGCAATTCGCCTTAGGCAGTCTGCTGCAATTTTCCATGTCCCGATCTTATCCCCCATTACAAAAAAAGATGGGAAATATAATGGGCTGAAAGAATTCCGATAGCAAATGCCAGACATCAAATTACACAGGTAGTAATCACACAGATTAGGAAACATAATGAATACAATATTCAAGCTGAACACAGACAATGAATTTTTCAGGATGATACAAGTTCTTGTTAATAAAATGGAATAACAATTTTCTTCTTATTAAAGCTAAAGCAATCTCTATTTTCTAAAGGGACACATGTCACCCAGACCTCTGGGCTGAAATGATTTGAAACTCAATACACACAGGACCAAACGGACTAATAGGCATTTTGGCTGACTCTTACATTTCAGATCGTGTTGCTGTTATTTTTCATTACGGAGTGGTTTGGAAGTTCCACCTAATGTTTCTGAAACCTTCTTCGAAACAAATGTATTACTCACAATATGTTGGACACAGAAAGGTACTGATGTAGGACTCAGGAGATCTGGGTTTTAGTTCCAATTTTCACTGTCAGATTTAGCGACTTTGGATATATAGAGTGATGAACAAGGGTGAAGCAGTGTGACTCATCTGCCCTGGGGGATAAGGAAGAAGGCGGTGCATTTCAAACAATAATAAGACTCACTAAAGTCAGTCCACTTTTTGTTATGCTCCATCCATCCTCAGCAAGGTCAGCGATAAAATGTTCTCCACACCCCCCACCCCCTCAGATCTTTTGTTGGTCTAAGCCTAGGCAATTGACTTTAATGAATAAATACATAAATAAATCACACGCTACGAATGAGCCCATCTTTATTACTTCTCTTTTGATAAACTCTGTATTCTGCATGAAAGTTAAAATGTAAAACGCCAAGTTGGGCTCCAAAAAACATGGATTCAAAGACATACTACATGCATTTGTTCCTGGAATATTTGTAGTATTTGTCATCCCTTAGAATATTTGTAACACTTGTAATCATTTAGACTTGTAATGATTTGAGCTCAGTTTATACTTTCAGCTCCATGATCCCCTAAACAGAGATTTGGAATAAACAATAGCAAGTGACTTAGAAGACAACAAAGGGAACTTGATGACTTCAGTTCTGTCATCCTGTATGATTACTTGGAGTTTAAACGGTGTGCATTGTGAAGGGTAAAATTTTTGTTTGGTAAGTTTAGTTCGATCATAAAATATTTAACTGAATTTGAATCCTATCTTTCCATTGAAATGTATCCTTTTAAAATGTATAATTGTTTTACAACTAAATAAAATAACAACAAAATAATGTTTACTGATTCTCCCCGTTGTTATGGAAAGCAATTGTATTATAAAAGGAGGAGGTGTTAAAAGTGGCATGCTCTGGGTACACGTGAAGCCTGTGAACCCACCAATGTTCATTTCTTAGATTAAAAGCAGCATTTCCCAAGGAGCAGAGATCTGTAGGCCACTAATTTACTAGTTCTCTGAGTCCCTCCATGAAATTTAATAATACATTTTATCATCATTAATTCGTTGATCTTTCTTTAGTTGTAAAACAATAAAAAATTTTAAAGGGATAAATTTCAACTGAAAAATATGATTCAGATTCAGTCCCAACCGATGTGGGTAGTACTTCCCTCCCTACACCCTCCTGAGGATTAAAAGTACAGGTTACTATATTCAAACCTCTGGGAAATTCCATGGTGAAAGGAGACAAAAACGTCTTTAACCTAGTTTGTCCTGATGGTGTCATGTATTTGGTTTATTTTGGAGTAGAAGTTGATGAGGGATGGTGGGGGATGGGGGAGAGGGGTCAATGATGTTTAGGAGAGGGAAATACCTATCATCATCATTGCATGGAGCTGCAGAATGCACTTTGGTTGCACCAATGGTTCTCAGACTTGGCTGCACTTTAAAATCCCCTGGAAGCTCTTTTAAATCCCCATGACCAGGCAGCACCCCAAACCAACTGAATGAGAATCTCTGGGGGCATAACCAGGGTCAGTATTTTGAAAACCCCCAGGCGATGCGGCTGTGTAGCAAAGGCTGAGGACCAGTGGGTTCGATCACCTTGACGTGTTTTTCAGATCTTAAATTGTAAAGCAAAGCTCTCGGACTTTTCATCCCCTACCATATTCCATTCCGTTCAAGGACTGGCGGTAGGAAGCAGGATGAAGGGGTGATGTGACCTTTCGGCTTCAGTCAGGGAAGGGATCAGATCACAATTCCTACCTCCCAGCCCACCTCAGTGGCCTGCACTGGCAAGGCTGTCTGGAGCCTGTCAGAAAGAGGATGCCATTAATAATAATAAAAAACAAATGGCTCCTTTAGCCAAAAACCCCCCAGAAGTTGAAAAATGGGATATTTGTGCACTAAGATGGTGCCCAGATGCCTTGAATTGTAAGAAAAGCAGGGAAGGAGAAGAACTACAGCTGGTTTCTCCATTTCTAGACTGATTTGCCTATTAACCTCCTGGAATTTTGAGCAGCGGTTCGTTTAGCTTGCTTTTCACAACAGCTCCGCACAGGCCCTGCCTCTGGGACACAGTGTGCAAGGGTTTTCATTAAAAAGTTAACATTTGCCACAGAGTTCAGCGCTCCCTCAATATCTCATTGAAAAGAGAAAAACAGCTCAGCTTCAACGAGGCAAATGTCGCAGTAAGATAAATGTTAACATTTTCTTGAAAGCCACTGTCATTATTCAAAAAACATTCCCCCATCCCACCCCTCACTCCCCGGTTTTTTCTTTTTTTGCCAAGGAGCTGCTCCTACTGTCCTTATTCGACAAAACTCCCAGGGCCCTTTTCCCTTTTGCAGCCTCACTGGCATGAGCATCGCCATCAGTGGGTGATACAAGTTTTACCAGTAGGCGAAGCCGGGTCCCGCTTTCTCAAGAACACACCTGCCCATGACTTCCGAACTTCACAAACTCTTCCCAAGCTGAGCTGCTGGGTGTTGGCAACCAGACTTAGCAAGTAGAGACCTGAACCGGGAGGCCATAGAGATGCCCCTGAAAGGCTCCCATGTTCCCGCATCACTCTTTTCCATGGTGAGAGTCATGGTCCAGGGTGAGGCCATGGCAACAGGCGGCATGAAGTCTAATGGAGACTTGCGTCCACCTGAGCATGCCCGCTGAGTGCAGAAGCAAGCATCACCTCCCGCCTCCCTGCTTGTTGGGTATGCCCCTTACCCCACACGAGTAGCTCCTGCTCTTTGATTTTCTTATCTGTGAAATGGGAATAGAAGAGTACCTCTGAGGATCATTTTTACTGAGGATCAAATGAGATAAATGCAGGTAAATCACCCGGAACAGCATTTGGCACAAGTGTCACGCTTAATCTGAGTCTAAATTCTGGCTCCTTATTAGCTGTGCAGTACTGCACACATTACTTAGGCACACGACACCCAGCTTCCATATCTGTAAAATAGGAATGCTGAGTTGCATATTCCAAGTTTTTAAGCATTTCATGACATGCACTTTAAATTGCTCAGCAAACTTTTGGCACAACGTAAATGCTCAAAAGCGGCGAGCTAAGAAAAGCAGAAAAGCGTTTCTGTGTTTGGTGAAGGACAGTTTGGCCTGTATTTTCTGAATTTGAAACTTAATAGACTGAGGCTCATTGACTCTGGTGAAAAGGAACACAATTTACCTTTTTAAAATTTGACCAGGAGCTGGGCCTTATTTTCATATAGCAATTCTAAAATTGACTACTAGAATCCTGTAAAAGGGTTGGTGGATGTTATATTTACATTGGTAAAGTGAAATAAAATAAAATAAAAGCAGTGTTTTTATGAAATCTTAAAGGAAGGCCTTATTTCTGAACAACAAAAGGATGAATTTGGAGAATGTCAAAGCTAATCTAATTCAGAATTAAGTTGCAAAAATCTCTGCAGATTTACCATATGCTATCACTCTTTTGCTTTCTTCTAAGATCTGAGCATTTTTGGTCACTTTAAGGAAAAGATATCAGGATTTTTTTTCCAGCTTTATTGAAATATGGTTGGTCTATAGGAAACTTCACATAATTCATGTAAACAATTTTGTGCAATTGGACGTGTGAATACACTCATGTTACCATCACCACAGTCCAGGTATAATCATAGAAGGGATCAGGATTTTTTTTTTAATTTTTTTTTTAACGTTTATTTATTTTTGAGACAGAGAGAGACAGAGCATGCACGGGGGAGGGTCAGAGAGAGAGGGAGACACAGAATCGGAAACAGGCTCCAGGCTCTGAGCTGTCAGCACAGAGCCCGACGCGGGGCTCGAACTCACGGACCGCGAGATCGTGACCTGAGCCGAAGTCGGCCGCTCAACCGACTGAGCCACCCAGGTGCCCCAGGGATCAGGATTTTTGAAAGCCAGAGCAAACTTAAGTGGAACAAGCACCCACAGATACTCCACACGTCCGGTTTCATTTCCAATCTCATCTTCTTCACCGAGTAATCAAGAAGCTGATAATTCGTGATGAATGAGAAGGTTCACGGGGGCCCATGACTATTGCTTTCACCATTATTTTCTGGATGCCATTCCCTCTACTTAAACCAACCCAAATCTCAGTAATAGCACAGCCAAAGTTAATCGGAAAAGGACGAGGACAGGTTAAGCCATTTGAAAATCCCAATATTCAGCCATTTAAAAAAAAACAAAACAACTACATATAGTCAGATTTCCTACTAAGTTAAAACTTAAGCAATGATTTATTCATATTTCCCTAAGCTCTCCAAAAACATTTTTTTTTTAAAGAATCAAGAGGAAAGAAACCTATGTCTTTTTGGAATCCAGCAAAGCAACGCAGAGTTTGAGATAGGACTCAAGTCCTGTTTCATATTTATTTTAAACAACTTGCCGTCTGGTAACATTTTTCTGTTCTATTTTTAATGGCTATAAAGTTTCTATCACATTCAGTAATTATCTTCAATCTCAAAAGGAGAAAGGAAATTCCATAATAAGAACTACATGAAACATTGAGTGTACAGGTGCCAGAAAATATTGTTTTGTTTAGTGGAGATGAGATCGTAAAAATATGGCTCTTTATAATGCATGTTCTCAAGTTTATTTATAGACACTATGACACCCACTCTTAAACTCCTTATTTAATCACTAACAGAAACATTATTTCGAAAGGGAATTAGGGTGGTGAAAATACATTTTTAAATGGCATAGTCTCTAGAGCAGGTCTCATTTTTTTCTTACTATTATCAGCGGCAACTACCCAGAGGGGGGAAAATCAGGAGGCAATTTAAGCCACAACAAACCAAAGTATTTTAAATTTCTCAGGGGCAAGCTGCACTCCATCTTGAAGGAAATTGGAAGGGATATCAGAGAGAATTTACTGTCTAATGACCACCCCTCGTTATTTAAGCGAAAGCTGTAAGAGAAAAATACAGCAGCAGTTAAGAGATCTGATGTAAACTTTCTTTAAGAGCGGGCAATGTTGAGAGATTTTAAGAGTTCGTGAATTTTATGCTGTGGGACTATGGATACCTTTGATAGCAAGCAGCTACTATATCGTTGCATTTTGTGTGTGTTGTATAATTGCATACTAAGCAATTATACCAGGTTATTATGATTACTTTGGAAAGGGCAAAATAACGGCCTCACTACTAGTGAGTTCCATTCAGTGCAGCTAAGAGTAAAAATGCCTACCGCCATCACTGCTCACAGTGGGGTCATTAATAGTTACTTTTTCCCACTTGAGGATAATGTGCATTAACTGGATGTTGGAAAAGTAAATAGTGCTTTTCTGTCTCCTAGGAAGTATTTTCCTAAAAGAAAAAAAAATGTAGAACACAAAATGATATATTTGTCCTCTATCAAAGTATCCACAAAGATGTATCCATTTCTTAGAGTCTCCTTTATTATCAGAGATCTCATTAAATAAATGCAGTAGAGTGAACCATCTATATATATATTTTTTTCAAATCTCAATATCCTAAGTTTATGGCCTTCGTGGGAGGTAGGTTTACAAGGGTTTATTCCAGAAAGGACACTGGAATAATGGTTTTGATGCAGAATATTAACAGTGGAAAAGTTTTACATAGTTACCATTAAATGAAAGGAAGTTTTCAGGATACCTAGCCACTTTTAATGAAGGGGAGTGGGATATGGAGAGAACATAAAAGAGAAGAAGGCTTTTTGTATATATTCCTCATAGACCCACTTTGGATTTTTCATCTCAGTTGATGAAGCAAGGGGGGGCGGGCATAGCCCTGCATTTAATTTTTTACTGACAATGAGTACAAAATAGCCCACCAAGGCCACCCCTCGTTGCCGCTGAGAGCGTGGCAGCTGTTGAACTTCTGATTAGAGCAAGATCCACTGTAGAATCCCAGACTGGCATGTCACAGAAGCCGATGGCCCCATAACATTTTAATGCATTGGGTTTTCTTCTGCTGACCCACGACATGGGTAAATAAAGATAACCTTCGCCAAGAAATACAAACTGCTCCCAGGGTGACAGTGGGGGATTCTGGCAGAGAGCAAGCGTCCCCCTGGCATCAATTGTGCTCATCATGAATGTGAAGAGAGTGTCAGCTAAGAGCAGCAGACGAGGAATTCTGGAAAACCTGATGGTTGATATCAGTCATCTGAGCACAGAGCTCGGCTGGGAAAAACCCTCCACAAAATCTCTTGGTTATCCAATTCAGAGGAGTGGTTTCCTCAGCTGTGCTTCCATTAAACATTTAGAAAGAGATTATCCCAAGTTTTGCTTATTTAGTTGTTTTTGTTTTCTGGCTTAAAGTACAACACATTACCTAATAAAAATCACACCACATTAAACAGACTCTGTTGAGTATACTGCACTTGGTGTGACTTTACGGGTGTTATTCTAAGTGTCTGTTCTCTGAATTCCCTTGGATTTTATGCTGTTAACTCCCACGGATATGAACAGACCTCCCAAGCCTGCAGTTCCACATGCTGTATATTTACTAGGAGGCAACTTAACTTCTAGACGTTGCACAGAGAGCTGTAGTTTGTCCCTGAACACTGGAGTTCCTGAACATACTTGTTTGAAAACGTCTCTTAAAATATATGGTTTTGCTGGGCAGACTAAAAATTTTGTGTAATCAGAGAGAGCGTTTAGAAACATTGTTTGAGGAGGGAAATAATGCTTTAGTGCTACCTTCAAGAGAATAAACAACGTCGTTCCCCTTCTCCGGGGCGGTGGGTATGCCGGGTCTTGCTAGTAAAACAAAGGAGAGACACGGTCCTCAGAAAGGAGTGATACAAAAACATCAAATATTCGACCATTTGGCCTGGAAACATGTACGAGGACCAAAATCAGGTCTGAACCATTAATACAACAAATACTGAAATACCCCTTCAAAGGCTTTTCAGGGGGAAAGATATGGCTAAAATCAAAGGGAAAAATCTCTTGGTGGAGTTTGTGGCTATATATCTGAAGAGAAAGCTTTCGCTTTGTCAGGAACGTTTTCATCTGATTTTTGAAAGATGAGACGTTTTCATCTGATTTTTGAAAGATTAGAGTTCATTTTATACTTAGGCTGAGAGGGTTAACTTTCCCTCTTTAATTCATAAAATATTTGTTCGGTATTGTTTCTTATGTTCCAGCATTATAATTTTGTTCTATATGACACTCCATTTCAAATAAGAGAGAATTCACCCCAAACTGTGATAGTTTTTAATTTTTAACAATTGCTTCAGAGCAGTTTTGAACAATCAGCTGAATGTTGTTGAAATCAGGGACTTAATTTTTTTTAGTTCCTCATTTATTTTGATTTGTATTACTTAAGGAAATCTAGTCTTGAAAAATTATGGATCCCGATAAAATCATAGATTAGAAAATATGTGCATATTAAAGCTTTCCTGAACTTGCATTTCATCTAAACCCATCAAATGCTAGGGGAAGGGTGTGGAATCACTGGTGAAGTAGCGCCACCATCTGGAAATTTTCAGAATGGCAACTATACGTTCCTTCTCCTTGCAAAGTGAGCTCTTGTCAAACATAACACTTATCTTTGGGAAAGAAACTTGTTCACTTTACCTAAGTGTCCTAAGAATACTCAATGCAACATTTAACTCTTTTTCTGTGCCACTACCTCTACATAGAAAAGATAGATTTGCTCCACATCGGAGAGGATGCTTTCCTAGACATCTGAAGAATGAAAGACCGCTCATAAATAGAGGGGCAAGACATGAAGAAAAGCTGAATTCCAACGCTGTAACTTGCAACTTAGACACATACACGGTTAGTGCACATGGACATTAAAATTTCTACTCTGTAAAATGAGGGTAAAAAAGAGAATCTACCTCACAAAACGGTTGGAGAATAAAATGAGACAATGCCTGTAAAGTGCTCAGCACAGCGCCTGGCACACACTATCAGTGAATAATGGGAGGTATCATTAAAACTGATAGCTATTTTACTCCTCTTAAAGCATCCGAATGAACATTCAGAGTGTTGGCAAGGACTGCAAAACGATATCAGGTCCAGCTCCTGTCCCACAAAGAAAGCTTCCACGCTTTTCTTTAAAATCATGAGAAAATAAAGATCTGCCATCCTCTTAATAAGGGAACCCCCTGGCCAGGTTTACCCACCTCCTGCTGTCTGGCCTCGGTCTTGCCCTCCAGAACCACTGACCTCTGCCTACCTGCTACCCACACCCACTGGCTTTACTTGCAGCCTCCTGAGCAGGCCACCTGCCTCTGACTCCATCTATCTCCTCGCCCCATCCCTTTACCTGCGCATTCCACCTCTCTCTGTTCATTGAAGGCCCTTTCTTGGAGGCTTAGGTTTCGCCCTTTCTGTGACTGCATCCTTACATCTCATGCCTATCACCCAACCATTCCTTGCCGGGGAAGTGTTAGTACTGGTGGTTATTCCTTTTCCCCCTGTTTCCAACTTGCCTTTGCACAGCTGCAAACTCCGGACCAGCAAGCACAGGTTGCTAAACATCACTGCACCCAGAAAAGTGGCTGGATGTTTGTTTTAATGCTATTAATCACAGTGATGAAAATACAGTTTGATAGCTGCAGCTTGATGATCTACCAAAGCTTTGACCCAAATTGATTATGGACATGAAACCAAAACCCCTGATCTAAATTAATAAAGAACAACTGTTCACATTATTAAACATGAGGGCTTAGTTCCTGGGCCACATGAACAGGAAGAAAAGAGAAAATCTGTTGTTTCATTTTGGAGATAATAAAATGGTAGTGACATCTCCCTATATATAACTGTTCTTTCCCCCAAGCAGCCCCTTGTGTAAGGACCTATTTGTGCATCCTTATTAACCATCCTAGCATCTCTCTGTGGGGTTAGAGAAGGCACCTGGAGGCAGGTGGGGAAACCCAGGATAAGTGTGACCCAGGTGAGTTGTTTACCTCTCTGATAGTCACTTTCCTCTTCTGTGAGATGGTCACAATAATCCCCACACAGGGTTGTGGAGTAGAGTAGATGATTTTCATGGTGCCTTAGCACACATGCTAAGGGCCAAACAAGTGTGCCAGAAGAGAACAAGGGTGTTTGGAGATTCCTCCCACTGCACCTTCGGCCATCATTTCAGAATTCCCTAGCATTCTTTCCTTTTTTTTTTTTTTTTTAATTTTTTTTTTTCAACGTTTATTTATTTGTGGGACAGAGAGAGACAGAGCATGAACGGGGGAGGGGCAGAGAGAGAGGGAGACACAGAATCGGAAACAGGCTCCAGGCTCTGAGCCATCAGCCCAGAGCCTGACGCGGGGCTCGAACTCACGGACCGCGAGATCGTGACCTGGCTGAAGTCGGACGCTCAACCGACTGCGCCACCCAGGCGCCCCGACATTCTTTCCTTTTTTAATCCAAAGATTTAAATGCAACTTTACCCTAAAATCACCAGCAGAGGTCACTCAAGGACAGACTGAATTCCTACTGACCCCTGGCTTGACTTCTAAGTTACGTACGGGCTGCATCATTAGAGTTAAAATAGCGGAACATTTTATGGTGACACTTTGTTTTAATGTTATTATTCCATATTGTCCATTAAGAGCTACACTGAAGCAATTTGATCACTGTTCTGCTTACGGAGTTTTCTTCACTTAAATTCTATGTGCCGAGATCCAGCTAAACACCCTCTGGCTAGAGAAGTAGAAGGATGCAGTGTGTAGAAGAGGGATGGGGCAATGACATCACATTCTCAGTGACATAGAAAAAGAGTAAAATGATCATCAGAGCAGGCCAAAAGAGACCTGGGCCTGGATTTGCTTAAGCAGTGACGTGTGACTACTGGGAGAGAAGAAGTGATGGTCTCAGAGAGACTCAGAGGTGAGCTTAAATGCTCTCACGGTCTGGTGATATTAGGAAAGGAAAACTGGGAGCCTCAGCCCTCAAAAAGTTATTTACTGGTTGCAGTAAATAACAATAATTATGTGTGAATAGACTTTCGGTCCCTTAAAATGAAACATAGAAATGTTACAAATGTCACACTTTGTGATTTGGATTTCCTAGTGACAAATAAGAGATGTATCTTGTGCAATGCTTCACAGTTAAGAAAATGTTTTCATATCCTTTACGTTATAGTGCCTTCAAAGTCATTCCAGAAATGCCCATCTTATAAACCTTCTTCAGGGCACCTGCCACATTGCATGATGTTTTTAATCTGCTCCAGGTCATTAAACATGGTAGGAACCCTGTACATATTTGTTGAATGAATGATCAAAACAGATCAAAACAGAACATCAATTACTTATTTTCATGCAACCTTATTATATATGTATTAAGTTGAGTATACAAGTCAGCTCACTTGGCCAACATTCTAAGTGGGTTTAGATCCAATATCTGAATGGGCTATAGTTTTAGATACTCATCAAAATCGGCAAAATCCAGTATGGGGTCTTGGTGTTGCAACTTTTCTCTGTGAAGTCTTTGGAAACTAAAAATGTTGCAATGGCTTTGATGGCTAGAAGCCTAAGGGTTCCGTATCAGCAGATATCATGGCTCCTATAGAATTTGCCCCAGGCCACGTCTCACGGATGGCCCCCTCTGTTTAGGGGTGGGTGGAGGTGGGAGATGTCCTCTCTACTGCGGTACTCCTAATAAATAGAGCCGACCAGTAAAATCAAAGATGTGGCAACCAGATAGACTCAACTCTAAACAGAAAGGCTATGGAGCTGGCTGAAATTGAGCAAGTAAAAGTCACTGGGGTTAAACCAAGGTTTCAAATCAGATTCTAAAAATCATACCCGAAAGGGGCAAAGGCATTCCTGGTGAAGAGTAGAGGAAAGGGGCAGGAACAGAGTGTTGAGAATGGTAAATTAAGTTGCCTGCCGAGTATCCCAGCGAATCTGAGGAGTAAAAATGGAGATCCCCTGGTAGACAGGTGGCGATTTAAATATAATCATCGGGAGATTTAGGCTTAACACAGGAAATCACTGAATTATAAATCATAGACCATCAAGGTTTTATTCATCTCTGTATAGTCAGTGTTCAGTTCATATTCATTTGAATTCAACTGGACAATCAGGCAATTCTAATGGTTAGAAATATCTTCCTTTAGCTGTTTTCAAATATTGGCTCCTTTCAGCTTCCACCCATTCAGGATTACTCAGAACTGTTATCTTTCTTCTAAGTGACAGACCTCCGAAGGCTCAAACACTGGTGTCTGCCTTTCTCTCGTCTCCTCCAGAATAAATACCCTCAATTCTTTAATATTTCCATGTGCCCTACTGCGGACCCATCACCCCACTGGTTCTTGTCGCTTGGCCAATGGCCACCTTTAAATAAAAGAACATCCAAAACCAGGGACCTTAATGAAGCCAAGCCACATCTCATGAGCATTTCATAACTACCACCAGATTCATCGCCTCTCAGCAGTGGTATTTACCTGTCTCTCTGGTCTCCCTGTGATAAGATCTGGATTTGCAGCCCATTTCCTTTTCGGGATTCCAAATGCACCAACCGCATAATCCATTTTCACCACATTCTCATAAGGAAGTGTTTGCTGCCACCATTTTTCACAGATGAGCGGGGATGGAATAGAGCAGAAACTGGAGAAAAATGAAACAAAAATGTGGGAAATAATTTACCTGGCTAACACTGCTAGCCAGTGGCCAAGGAATTAATAACACACAGTCCTCCCAACTTCTTACCCAGGAGGATTCATTTTTTCCCCTTAAATGAGACCACACTGCTTGTGAAGATAGTCTGGCAATTGGGGATCAGGGGGAGACAGCCTGAGTTCCTGGGGCAGACTTGGACTTCCTCTCTGTGCAGGGATCTGTCCACTCACCCAGCAACCACCTAGTGCCCGCCTCCCAGCTGGGTCAGAGACAGAACACCCGAGCAAGGGGGGATCTGGCCACCAGGTGTTTCTTTTATTTGCCAATTCCCTTTCAGCAGCAGCCAGGATGTGAGTTATGCCCTTGATGGGCATAAATGGATACGGTACGTGCTATCATTCATTAGAGAAGAAGAAGGCAGCTTGTGCCTTGGAAGTGGTGGGGGCTTGTCCAATGGAAGAGGATAAGAACTGTGAGCAATGAGAGGGGGCCTGAAGCACAGACCAGACGGAGGCCAAACACCTGGCAGAGCTAGTCCACTGCCAACAATTTGATTCCAGTGTAGTCTATGTAGTTTACATCAAATTTAGGGGGTTGGGAAATGGTTGGGTTAAGAATCACAGTGACCCGCACACCAAAGTTATCACCAATCCGTGTGTGTGTGTGTGTGTGTGTGTGTGTGTGTGTGTGTCTGTATGAGTGAGATAGAGAGAGAGAGAGAGAGAGAGAGAGAGAGAAAGAAAGAAAGAGAGAGAGAGAAAAGGACACACACACACACACACAGACACACACACACCCTGCATACACACACACTGCACATGATGAAAACTTCCTTTTAGGAAGAAACTTGCAGTTGCCAATCTCATGGCAATCTCCTACCCCGAAGGAACAGCACCACCCAGCAAGAATAGATTCCTGTGGCCACTGTGGTGCCTGGGTGACTGGCCACTGTCCTCATGGCTTCTGGTGTCTGAGTAACTAGCCTGAACCCTGAGTCTGTCAGCCACCTCTCCTAGATAATGAAGTATGGGCTGCAAAGCGGTGATTTTCTAACAGAGTTGCTGAGAAAAGGGAGCTGACTCTCAGCTGACACTTATCCCTTGGTCACCCCATCTCCCCTTCCCCACTCCCCCAGTCACTCCCCACTCTCTCCCAGGACCGCTTGCATTTTAGTTGAAGGGAATGAAAGAAAGTTGGCCCCAAAGGTGTCTCTGGGTGTCTCTGCCCAGAACTAGAGAGAAGTTTTTGGCAGAACTTCCAAAGTACAAGCAAACTCCTAACAGGGTTTGGCAGATCACAAACAATTAGGCGACTGCACTCCGTAATCAGCCCATGGGGATAGGGAGGCCACGCGCCTGCCAGATTTCTGGTAAAACGTTGCTTTCGTTGGAACTAGGGTGCTTTTCCTTCAGCGTCCCCAGGCCTCAAGGAGGCTAGAAGGAACACCGGGACCTCTGATTCCGGGCAAATGTGACACGTCAGTATTTACAGAGGAGTGTCACATTGGCAAATGTGTTCGTCTGGGAGGCCTCAAAAACCCACATGGGCTGTCTGTTGGGAGACAGGCACACTCGTGCTGGTAAGAAAAGAGCCCTTTTCTATTTTGTTCCAAATGTATGGAAGCTGTGAGGCCTTGATCAGCTCTCCTACTAGGAGGGAGAAGTGAGTGTGATGCTCTGTGGGCCTGGTGCCTGCCTCCAAACCACTGGGAATGGAGTCGCAAATGGAGCACTTTCTTCTGACCTGAGGCCTCGGGAATGATCCATGGCTTCCAAGAGGGCTCATTCCCAGCAGGGTGGAGTTGGGGGGGAGGCTGTCAGCCATCTGTGAGGCAGTGGGTGTGCCTCAACTGGGCTTCTCGGGGGGGGGGGGGGTGGCCCCACGGAGGGCCTCAGAGAGGAGAGCATGAAGGCCCACCTGGGGACCCTGGCCCGGGCCTTGCCCCCCAGCCACCCAGGTCTGCTGCACAGATGTGAAAGCAACTGGATTTGCCCGGGGAAGACACAGTCGCTCCCCACAGTCCCCAGACAAGAGAAATCTGGGACTCTGGTACTTCCCCACCCCTTGTCCCTGAGTCAGATGGCAGGCAGGTGCCCCCTGGTGGAGCACAGACACGGACAAAGATGGAGGCAGTGATGCAGCTCACAGGGAAATGCTTCCGAAATGGGCTACAAGTCAGTTTACAAAAATGGAAAAGGAAAAAAAAAATCCATTAGGTTGCAATCTCTTTTTGGGGAATGTGTTTCTAAAGGGAGTTTACATGCCATGGAAACAAATCCCCGAAGCCCAGTTTCAGCTTATTAGCGCTAAATTGGCCACAGCAAATGAGCACCACAATTGTCAGTGACCTGAGGTTTTATAAGCACACTGGGACTGTTTGCAGAGATTTTTACATGCGCCCCACAGAGCAGCTGAGGGGGAGCAATGCAACTGCTATTCCATTTCCAGAGCCCAGAATAGCAATGAAGCCACCCCATTGTGCCCCTCCGTGTGGGGATCTCCTGGGACTGGAACCATCCTTGAGATCTTTGCCCTACAGCTTAGCTCTGTTAAGAAGGCAAGAACGGGAAGGCACAGTTAAGCTCTCCTTGGGGAAGGAGACTTCATCTCTGTTTACAATGGATTTGAAAGGGTCCTATCCTGGCAGAGAAGTCGTGAGGGTGGCCTATGAAAATCCATGATAAGAGAGAATAGAAAGTGTCCAGTTCCTGGCCCTGCAGGGGAACTGGTGGGGGTGACGGGTGAAGTGAGCAGAAAAATCTCTTGCCAACAAGTACACAGCTCTGATAGGGAACTAGATCCAAATCTGTCTTATTTCATTGTTATTCCTCTCTTCTTCTCTAAGTCTCAGACTTTCATGGAATTCACATGCTGGGGCAGATAAAAAATTAAAATATGCATATACGTGAATAAAATTAAAATTCTGATCAGTTCTATGAAGGAAAAATGCAGGCAGCTGAAAAGGAGGGGAAAGAGGGAGCCGGCATAGGGAGGGCAGTGAGAAGAGCCTGGGTGGGGGCATCTCAGCGAAGCCCTCAGAAGATGAACATGTGTCCGAGAGAGGCAGAAACCGAGGGGCTTCCCAGGCAGAGGAGCAGTGAGAACCAATCTGTGAGCCAAGAGATAGCTCCGATTCCTCGAGCAGTGAAAGAAAGCCAGTGAGCAAAGAAGAGAGGCATGATATTAAGTTGTAGAGGTGGGAAGGGGCTCCAACACCAGAGCCCTGCCACAGGGTTTAAATTTTATTTTTTTAACTTTCTTTCTTGAAATTCTTTTTATCTACATCTGTAAAATAGCAATACCATCAGAGCAGTGCTTCTCCAAGAACTCTAACAAGGCCATGGCTTCCTTTGCCAGCTCATCTTCCTACACACACACACACACACACACACACACACACACGTACACGCATACACACATATGCACATGCACATGTACACACATACACATACGTACACATATACACACACATAAACACACTCACACACATAAACACACTCACACACACACATAAACACACTCACATACACACAGTTTTTTTTTATTTTTTTAATGTTTATTTATTTTTGAGAGAGACACAGTGTGAGTGGGGTAGGGGCAGAGAGAGAGGGAGACACAGAATCGGAAGCAGGCTCCAGACTCCGAGCTGTCAGCACAGAGCCTGATGCAGGGCTTGAACTCGATAACTGCAAGATCATGACCTGAGCCGAAGTTGGACAATTAACCCACCGAGCCACCCAGGTGCCCCAGGAAGTGGTTTTGAAAAATCTTCTGGAGAAAATTCACTTGTGAGCAGACAACTCTTAAGGGACAACCATTCCCCCAGAGCCACGCTCACAAACGGTGAGATCATGACCTGAGCTGAAGTCTGTTGCCTAACTGAGCCACCCAGGCGCCCCCACACATATACACTATCCAGGGATCCTTTTGGCTGAATTCTTGGCCGCTTGCTCTTTCTCCTCTCTCTCTCTGAGCCAATCTTGTGGCATCCTGCAGCATAACATACCTCTATGTTAGTGACTTCCAATTCTGTCTGCTCTCCAAGCTCCTGTATTTCAGTAATTGATTAATTCAGTAAACATTTATAAACACTTACGATGTGCCAAGTATTCTGTAAACTTCTGGGAATATAAAAAAATTAGATAAGACCCTTGCCTTGCCCTCTTAGACCTCTACTTGGGGATTAGAACTTAAGGGCATCTGCAAGAGTAGAAAGTGGAGAGGAGTATGTCATCCATCATAGGGGTTTAATGGGATGACATTTGAGCTGGGTCCCCAAGGAAGAGTAGATTTCCATTGAGAAGAGGGGTTGTGGGTGAAACACCAAGACAAAGAAACTGCATTTACAAGGCAGAGAAGAGGAAATTAAGAGACCAGGAGCAGCTCTTTATATCCTACCTACGGGGCCCCAAACCTGTTGGATGGGTGTGTCAAGGTCTCAAGAGAAATCATGAAACACCACTCCCATGATGGTGAGTACAGGTCTATGAAGAAGACATTCAGACAGCTGGAAAGCAAAGTCCACACATGAAAAGGAGGGGAGTTTGAACCCAGGGGAGTACCAAGAACGTTGTGGCAATGATCCCATAATAGTTTATCAGGACAGATAAAGCACAAAAAGAAAAACTGAGAAATTAGAGTCATGAAACTATATGGACATCTTGCTCTTGGTAGTTAGCACTTTCCTAGAATCTCCTGGACCACGTATGAGACCTTCAATATGAAGGGGACTGAAATATGGAGAGAATCCATTTAACACATGATTACACAATTGGAAAATAGCACCTGTAGGGAAATATTAACAAAACTGGATTTGTACAGTTTGGGGAAGATGGGAGAATGATTATATGACCACAACATATGAAAGGCTTTACAATGAAAAGAGAGCTGATCTTGTTTATATTTTCTTTTCACTAGGGACAGAAGGAAAATGGTTACTTGTAACCACAGGGGTTTTGACTGAATATAAAAAAGAGTTTTCCAGACAAGAAGGTCTTTTTAAAAATATGGCCAATGCTTGTATCCCTGACATAATTTATGGGTGGATTTGCTTGAAGCATGCCGAAAAGGACCAGGTGACCCCTTCTCAAGGAAGAATTTTTATTCCTGGGCTGAAGAGGTCAAATTGTCCATTAATAATCCAGAATTGGTCATTTCAGCTCATGATAGACACTTCAGATTCTCTTGCCAGAAATATTTTTTACCTAAACCCTGTTTATACCTGCCCACACTCTCCTCCTTGATCCCCAACCAGTTAAAAAGAAGGTGAACCTACTGAATGGACTGTGCTCCCTCCTACTTTCCCACTCTATTTCAGACTGAGTCAACCAAATAGTTCATATCTTCATCTGTTGTCTGCTGGTATCATCAAAGCCTTTTTTCCTGGTACTTTCTAATAATGCTGTTGATTTGCGCCTTAATTGCTAGCCCTTATTGCCAAAAGAGACAGAATTCTTGTGCAAACTGTAGTCTATCAACTTGTTCAATAAATAAAATTCAAATGTTACCATGCCTTTCTGATGGAGGTTTGAGGAAGTCCAGAAGCGGAGGGCAAGAAATGAATGATCTGCCCATGAAGTCACTGAAAAAGAGTCCAGCGCTGGATGGAAGATAGAACACATCTATCCCTAGAACATGGGCAACTTTGCAGCTTAAGTTTGAGGCCCTGTCAGAAGCAGTCCAAACAACAATAAGTATCTGGGCTACAGACGATGAGGGGTTCTTTGCATCTCTTTTGTTGCATATAACCACACCCCTCCCCTTTCTCTCCCACCTCTCATATTTCCCTGGGGGCTTCCCTCCAACAGCTTGTGTATTGGCGGAGGGCTGGCTGCCCACCTCCCTCAACCAGAGGGCAGCCCTGACCATGATCACACCACATGCTTAGTGAATCTGAACTGGGACTCTTGCCTGAGCCAAGATTGCGAGAGTGCCAAGCACTGCAGGAAACACCAGATTCCGCGTACCATCTTGTAGGACCCACTAAATAGACCTGCCACCTTGACTATCAATCAAGCTGCAAAGCTGTCCGATGCTCTGTCGCTCTTTGTAGGAAAGCTATGGTGCCTCAGAAGCTTCCTTGTCACCAGCCCGAAAAAAGCTACTAATTTGTATCTAACTTATTTTTCAAAACTCCTCCAAGCTCTCCAACTTCGATGTCAAACTATGTTAACAACGGCTGGCTTGGAAAGTCCCTGTAGGATTTGTAAGAAATTAATGTTAGCTTCCTCTCAACAGAAAGCGAGGGCTTTGCAAAACACACCATATGCTTGTCACTTTGCCAATGAATCAAGATGTTTTTGCAGTCTTCTGAGTCTAAATAATTAATGGTAATGTCTAAAGATTACCCCAAGGTTCAGGGAGTAAGGATAGGGCCTTCGCAGTGTCCAAAGTTACCCAACCTCAGCGCAGTCCAATATTTCATGTGATAAATGGTCAGGCTTCATGACCACCCCTCACACACACCCCACACATCACCATTGTTCATTCTCTTTTCCTTTCTTCTTTCTTATGTAATTAGATTAGTTTGCTTCAAGTAAGTGCTGCTGCTTCTTCTCAACCCTCAAGTAATATGCTTCTACCCAGGTTTCTTCAGTTTCTCTTAATGGATAAGAGTGTGTATGTAATATTTTATCTGTTAACATTAGCACTGTTCTTTTCAAGAGATTAATTTCCCCTCAATACACTCTCACCAACTAATTAATCCAAACCAATAAATCAAACTAAATAAATCAATAGCCCCACGAATTTTGATGATTGTAGGGATTATAGGTTTTGCTAAGATTTTTTGAAAGAGTAGATACTGAGTTCTTGCTCTATAAAATAAAAAGACACCTCCATGATCATTTAAAATATTTCCTCTTAACCAGCAGAACCCTTCTTTGATTCTGTGATCCTTTGGGTGGGGGAAATGAACCTGTGTCACTTGGCACTTATTTTGGATGCATCTCATCTCTCATTTTAGCTCATCAAAATTTGAAGTGCTCTTCAGCTCTCCCCTGAATGGACCATCGTGATATTTTACTTGAATAAACAGAAAAGTCTCACTCATTGTAAAAGATGATTATAGTAAGAGTTCATTGTAATAGAGTGTTTCCTGTATGCCAGATGTTATGCTAAGAGTTTTACAGTTATTATTTCATTGGATTCTCTAAAAACGCTCATTTCTAGATGAAGAGACTAAAGCTTGAAATAGTTTCAAAACTTCTGTCCCAAGTCACATAATCAATAAATAGAAGAGCTAAAGATTGAACTGGACTGTTCTCTAGAACATCACTCTCCTTGGATTCACTTTTCACTAAAGGCTGAACCCAAATGCCCCCATTCTAGGACAGAATGTCATAGAGGGTAGGGTAAAGAAACCTTTACTACTGGAGCATCTGGGTGGCTCAGTCAGTTAAACATCCAACTCTTAATTTCAGCCCAGGTCATGACCTCACAGTTCATGAGATCAAGCCCCGCATGAGGTTCTGTGCTGACAGCGAGGAGTGTGCTTGGGATTCTCTCTCTGTTCCAACCCCATTCATTCTCTCTCCCTCTCTCCCTCTATCTCTTAAAATAACTAAATAAGCTTTAAAAGAAAAAGAAACCCTTACTACTACTAATGGCAGCCTTGATATATCCTTTGGACAAGGATTCAGCTCAAGCTGCCTTCTAAAGGACCTATTTGTTAATTTGCTTCAAATAAATTAGCAAGAAGTCTAATGTTGCTGACAAAAGCTTTAAAATTTATCATCAATTCCTATAAAAATGGGAAATACCCTTATTCTAAGTCCAGGCTATTTTATTCATTAAATCATCATTATCATTACTTATGAATGTTTCGTGGTAGCTTACACTCCTATGTTTCTCTCTTAAATTGTATGAATCTTCAGAAATATTAACTGGAAATGATGAAAGTCAGCATGGTAGAATAACTGAGTTCATGATCTATATTTTGAAATAATGATGAAAAGAACAGTGTATTGCCCATAGCAAGAGTCAGGCTTCCAAGAATTCAGCAACCTTTCAAATACATTTTAGTATTAGTTCAGCATAGCTGTGAATTAAACTCACAATTATGCTTAATGTCTTATTATACACAGGATGGCCTTCGGCAAAAGAAAGAGAGTCATCCTGGCTTCAGAAGTGTTGCCAACCTACGCCAAGTAAGTCTGCAACCAGTGGGTGAGTACAATGGCCACTAGAATGGGCACAGGACTGGGTAATCAGGAGTGTAGGGTTTGGGGCCCGGTGCCCTTAACCTGCTAGCATGATGTTGATGTGGATTCAGTTGGCATCTCTGAGCCCACGTTTATTCACCTGCAAAGTGAAAGTGTTAGAATAATTGACCTCCAGGAACCATTGTCTAAGATTCTAGGATTCTGATGACAACAACAAAAATCATCACCTTATTGGTACAAAAAATATTGGTTCTCCATTTGAAATGTAAGCAGAAAAATTATTTAAAAATTGTAAATGTATAGCTGTCAAGGTTGAGCTAAAATTTCCATTACTTCCCAATAATAGAAAAATATAGATTTCATTACTGACCTACTAAGTATAACTTTCACTAAGTATGACTACTAATCCCCAAAGGAATAGAGTGTACAGAATCTTTATCAACTAAAAATAAATGCCATCTGACAATACTTTAAAAAAGTTTTCTTTTGTATTCCATTTTATTTTGAAGAACAAGAGGACAATTGCCCACATATTCAGAATTTGGACACTCTTTGGGACAAATGACTGTTTCTTGAACTAACAGTAGCATTTAAAAGAGAAAAGGGGTTGACATAGATTAAGAGAAATCCAAGACATATGAAATGCAATGTATGGGCCTTGTTTGCACTCAAACTGTAAGACAATCTTTTTTAAGACAAGCATTATTTTGTGATCCATTATTGTTAATTCTGTAGGTGTCATAATGGCCTTGTGGTATCTTTCTAAGTACCTGCTTGTTATATCAGAGAGCCATACTGAAATATTTGTGGATGAAGTGATTGTGTCCTTTGTTCATGGTCCTGCATTACCATATTGCATATTTGTTTCTCTAGGTAGCTCTTTTCTTAGTATGAATATGGCCATCCATAGATTATCTGAATGTGAATTAGCCACTTTGTGGATGGTCTGGGACAAAATTCTAATCCAAAGTGGACTGTGTTTTATTGTGGTTATGGTTGTGGTTGTTTTTGGCACCAAGCAAGTATGCCCAGGTAATATCAGTATATTGTTTTTATATTAGCCTAAGAAGAATATCACTTGTTGCAGATCAAAGATCAAATGAACTTTAGAACCCCAACAGTTTATTTCAGTTTATCTCACCACCAATCCTCTCAACTGTTATAACATCCTTGCTTAGGCGCCTCAGAAAGTAAAGCCTGGGACAAAGGTATACGTGTGAGTACTTGATTGGTATAATCCCTGGGGACAAGAACGAAGGACAAGGGAGAGAGGAAGGAAAGAGGAAGTGCCAATATAAGGATGCATCATAGAAGCAACTGGTGACTTGATCCTCCAGGACCAAATAACCAGCCATGGAACTGGTATTTCAGAACTATCCATTCAAGAGGAACACAGGGAAGAATTTATGCTTCAGATCCCACCCTCCATTGGTCGGGAGTTTGCCCTGAGGATATTAATTACTCTGATATTATTAATGGAGTTACACATGTGTAAGCCCTGAGCAGTTCCATAGTGATTCCCTTGATACAGACGGTGCTGGGGTATGAACCCATGAAGGTGAGCCTGAGAGGCTCTGAAGTAATGTGCAAGGCAGTCAGATATGCATAAATATTGAGGATTGACTACTATATGGCAGACTAGATCTTTTAGATGTGCCAATGCAGAAAAGCCTAAGGCCTAAGAAAATAAAATAAAGAACACCTTTCACCTGGGATCCCCGTATTTGGAGCTAAAGAAAAGTTTGGAAGCATGAGTTATCTAAGTTCCTCAGTTTCAAATTTACCTTGGGTATATAGTATTAATTGTTCATAATATCGTTACAATATATTATTATTGTATTAATAAAAGTGGAGAAAAGGGGTTCTAGGAGCATAACAAAAATTGAAAAGTGATTCATTATTATCTTTTTTTTCATAATTAAAGGGTAGATATAATCCTGTAGATTTCTGTAAGTAGTTATTTCAAAATTCACTTTCATTTTGAAACTCTACTCTTGGTAAAAAAAAAAACAATTCAATTCCTCATAATTATTACTAGAGGAAGTTTATTACTAGAGAAAATAATAATTTTCAAATATAAAATATTTTAAAATAATTCAAAATATTATGAATTATGTTCATTGCGGTTTATGAGGTTGAATGCTTAGAAAATACGTAATTTAACTGAGTAAATAGTGGTAGATCACCTTCTAGGTCATCACCCATCAGGCACTTTGTATAGTTGATATTGATTCAAAAGATATTTTCCATCTCTGTGGCATCTATAATCTGACTAGAGAGATAAACACACATACAGAGTCCTTATGATACAAAGCAGAAGAGAAGTACTTTAACTTAAGCAATTAGATCCAAGGGAGAATGAGGGTTGGAGGTGCTGGGGGAGGCTGATAGCAATGGTGATGGCTTCACACAAAAAAAATTGATTTGGGGGGATTTAGATTTTCACAAGAAGAGAATTGAGCCCTCTGTTAAAACCAAATGAATATTATTCAGATACCTGGACTGAAAGCAAGATTACATCTCCCAGGAATTCTACTTGTAAATCTGTTTGATCACTTTTAGGTCATTAAATTATCTATTTGCAAGTGGCATAATATTTTTGAAGCTTACCCTAGGACTACAAAACAGTTCTTAGCAGACATATGAGATATTTCTCTCCTCACAAGCTTGTTCCCAAACTAGGAATGCTCCATATTATCCTTAAAGAAAGACAACTCATTCACTGAGAGTAGGTTCCATGCAGCTGGGGTTTAATGAGAAGGGAGCATGTTCATAGAATTCCATCATAGGTGGATCTTCTGAATCCTGGGAGCCCAGTCTCCAGAGCAACTTTTCTCCAAGTGGGTCCATAGTTCAACCAGCTATATGTCAAAAAGGCAGACAATTGGGCTTCAACTCAGACTAACTTAGACTGTCTGCAGTTGAGGCCAGGAATCTGCATATACACATTTTTAAATTTTCCCCAGATTATTTTTGTGCATGCAGAGGGTTGCAAAACTCTACTCAGAAAGGAGTTGATCTGAAGGGGTAGAGAGGCAGCTGGTTCACATTATCTAATCTTACTCTTTTGCTGATGTCATTCTCCCCAAATTTCCTTGAAAAGGTGAACTACAAAGGATATGGAGCTCCTCTCAGGGACTGGGGTTGTGAAGGGAGCCAAGGCTCTGTACAAGCTCTAAGAACTTTGGGGACCAAGAAATGAGCCTCCTGACACATAGCTGGATTTGTATTTAGCTTTGGTTTTTCCCTCTTTGTTCCATCTATGTTAGTTATTTAAGAGCTGAAAGGATTAAAAAAATATATGGCTCATGACTCTAGACAGAAAATATATTTATTTTTCAAATGGTAGTAAAACAAACAACTCCAAACCCATGGTCTTGTTTTACTTTTCGCCCCTATGAATCTCTATGTAGGATATGAAAATTTCTAGCTGTTCCTAGCTGTCCTTCTGGGGATCTCCCTTCACTGTCATCCTGGCAATTATCTTGGCCTCTCCTATGTGTATCCCCTTTTTCTTGGATTGTGTGTCTTCCTCTTTCTTAGTTTACTTCCTCAATATGGCAGAGCACATCGTCTAGTAGTTGCCTCATAAATGGTGCATGTGAAGTAAATGTCTTGGGTTCTTCTGAGAGGAAAAGGATAATTTCTGAGAGGAAAAGAATAATTCATATCCTTCAAACTGACCTCCCAGGAAGTACTGACTTCCTTCAAAGCTCAATTTAAAATGGGTATGCCTTGTGCTTCAGGCAATCAATTTTTAAAAAATTTTTTTAATGTTTATTTATTTTTGAAGGAGACAGAGACAGAATATGAGTGGGTTAGAGGCAGAGAGAGAGGGAGACACAGAATCCAGGCGCCCCTTCCGGCAATCAATTTTAATCCTCAACATTTAGACCCAAGGAAAAGGGCTGACACTTTATTAACCATGAACACTGATGACATAAGACCCACCACTACTGGCCTCTTCATACAGCTGCAACCTCAAGGCTTGGATCCCAGCCTCCTGATCATTCCAAGGGAGAGGCTGGTGCTATCTCCAATTAAAAATGGTGTCTTGGCAGAAGAGGGCTGGAAATCAGTTTCTGCCAAGTACTATTACTGTTATATCCTGACCTCTGATTATACAGAGGATGTACTGATGCTTCCATAATTATGCAGTTTAAAAGCCTCAAAGCCCAAGTAACTGAGTACCTTCTCCAGAGTCTGACACCTAGCTCTGTCAGACTGTGTTCTTTCCCAGAGTGTGGTGGGCAGTGGGAGAACTTTACAGCTGCTACTGATGCTGTTACTTTGAATTCCCTAGTGAACACTGCTTCAGCAGCCTTGGTGTGTTAATGCTGTCTAGATATTTTCATTGTTCACACAGTATCTTGAATGTAAGAAAAAAATCTCCATTCTCCTGCTCCCACCCCACCCCTATTACCTCTACCACTCACATCACCCCTACCACTATCTAAATGATAGTCTGGTTGGGCATAAAATCCTGAGTTGAAATAATTTTCCTTTTATAATAAACCCATTAATCCATTGTTCACTCGTTTCTACTGTTCAACAGTTCAATTCCACTCTGATTTCCAGTCTTCTGTATGTGATCTATTTGGATTTCCTTCCTTTCTCCCTCCCTCTCTTCCACCTTCTCTTTTTCATTTTCTTTCCTTCTTTCTCTTTCTTCTTTCTTCTTTCTTCTTTCTTTCTTTCTTTCTTTCTTTCCTTCTTTCTTCCTCCTTCCTTCCTTTCTCTCTCTTCCTCCTTTCCTTCTTTCTTTTCTTCTTTCTTTCTTTCTTTCTTTCTTTCTTTCTTTCTTTCTTTCTTTCTTTCTATAAACTTAGGATCCTCCCTTTGACCCAGTATTCTGAAATTTCATACTTATATACCTTGGCATTGGTATTTTTTTAATCTATTAAAAACAGATCAAACGACATAGTTGTCAAACCCTTTCTCCTGGAAATTCATGTTCTTTGGGTCTGGAAATTTTTCCTTGAATTATTTGATGATGTCCTCTATTTTATCCAGGTGTCTCTTTCATTCAAATGTTGATTCTCCTGGACTAATTCTCACTATTCTTTTCTTCCCTGTTTTCCATTTCTTAGGCCTCCTTTTCAACTTTCTCAAGATTACCTTGTCTTGAAATTCCTCTTGTTAATTTTTTGTGCCTGCAGTCATAATTTTAATGTCTAAGAGCTCTTTTTTGTCTTTTAAATGCTCTTTTGATATAGTCCCCAGTTCTTTGTGGCATGAAATATCTTCTTAGTTCTCTGAGAATATTGAGTTATTTATTATTGTTGCTATTGCTTTTGTTATCTTTTTTCTTTCCCCTGCATTATTGTCTCTATTCCTTATTTTTATTTCTATCTTTCATGTTAGGAGTTATCCTCAAATGTCTATTGATCCCTTACATGTTTATGGATGGAGCCACAAAGACAGCTTAAGAGAAGTTAATTCTTTACATGGACAGCTAATTAATTGGTTTGTCATATAAAAAAAAAGTTGTAATTTAAAAAAATCTCCACTAAAGATGTGCACATAAAAATAGTTTTACATTCACGTTTATGAGGTTCACAGATTAAGAACTCCTTAGGAGGCACCTGGGTGGTTCAGTCAGTTAAGCATCCAACTCCTGATTTCAGCTCAGGTCATAATCTTAAGGTTAATGAGTTTGAGCCCTGTGTCAGGGTCTGTGCTGACAATGTGGAGACTGCTTGAGATTCCCTCTCTCTCTCTCTCTCTCTCTCTCTCTCTGCCTCTCCCCCTCCCTCAAAATAAATAAATAAACTTAAAAATAAGAAATCCTTAGTTCGTGAAGCAAAATGTTAATTTTGCTGCTTTCACACCTTAAAACTAGTTAATGTACAAATACTTTTCTAGCCTTTGCTGGAACACCTTGAATGAGGAGAGCCACCATCAGTCAAATCAGTCCATTATCTTGGAACAGCCTCATCATCAAAAACTATTCTTTGTTTGATCCAAAATATGTCTTTCTGTAACTTCTATCCTTGTCTTATTTATGCTCATTGGATAATTAAAATCCAATCAAAGCCTTTTTTTCCTGCTTAGAGCTTTTAAACATAATCAATATTAATCCTATATTAGTAATTCAACCTTTCTGGACTACTGCTATAAAACTCATGCCTCTCTTTCCCTGAAAACACCTATAAAAAAATAGAAAATAATGTATCCCCCACTCAGACTTTCAAGAACAATCTTGGATTACTGGGTGCTGAGGCTTGTGTTCTGTTTAAGATATAGCAGTGCCAACTGGTGTAATCAGAGAGCATAGATTCATTTATACTGGGAAGAGTTAACCCTGGGAATGAGCGGTAGGTCAATACAAGATCTGGTTAAGTTGATGGCCAGGGAAGAGCCTGCATCAGCCATATTTTGGGAGGCTTGAGAGAGAGAGAGAGAGATCCAGACTGGTCAGACCCTTATCCTCAATTCTCCAGTGACACCAGTAAGCTCTTTAGCTTCTGACATTTTATACACAGCTTTATTCCCTATCTTCCCTACACTAACAAAGTTAAAGAGATCAAGCCTGTTCTTTCTCGGCTACACAAATCCTGGAGTACGGTCCTTATGCAACAGGGTGTCCAAGGAGCTTGAAAGATTTTTTGCAGGCAACAAAAGCCATTTGTTTCTCCTACACACAGCCAAAGAAGAGCTAATAGCAAACATCCACCAATACACAGGGGTGTGTTGCTTTGGCAAAGGCCAAAACTCCCCAACTTTCAAAAACCTATTCTTGAAGCTACCATCTTGTTCCCTTAAAAGCCAGTCCCTCCAGAGCTCACTTCAGAATGGAATCAAGACTCCTCTGAGTTTTCCATCTCCCATTCTCCCCCTTTGCTTTAATATCACAAAGGTGGACAAACTTCCAGTCTCCAACCTGGCTCCACCCCAGCACCTGGCTCTCTTGCCTTTGAATGAGGACCAGCCAAGAATGAACTCAGCTGGAGAAAATGTGCAGAAAGGGTGGGAGCCAGGAAGGCAGGGGTAAAGCAAACCCTCCCTCCTGAGGTGATGGGCTCCACAGCTGTCCCAGGCCTCAGAACCCTATGGTGCCAGTCAGGGGGCTGGCTCTGCCTGTCTCCTCCTCTACACTCCTGGCAAGGGGTCTTTTTGTTGTTATTCCCCCTCCTTCTCTCCTGATTCCAGGCCCAGTATTTGCTTGTCTTGCAGCCAAAGATAAACTCCAGGCATTCAGAAGGCTACTCTTTAGATACCCGAATAGAGCACTGCCTAAGGGAGAGGAACAATTTGTCTTAGGTATTGCTTTCCCATTTGTTTTTTCCTTCATAGCTCATTCTGATGAGGCAACACAGTGTACATGGATTCATAAAAACTCACGGTTGAAAAGTAACATAAGTGCATCAAGGCTAACTCCGTTTAATCCTTGAAACCATATTCACACAATTCCAGATCTATCTTCTAGACATTATGTGACATTGACACCAAATTTACTGTCTCCCTAAAAGTGCCCGTATTTGCAGACAATGTTATTCACATTCTCTTCTTCCCCCGCCTTCACTGAAAACAAGACATTTGAAAAGAAAAAAAGTCAAATTTATGGGTATGTACTATGGACCGGAACTCTGTCTCCATTTCTGATGTTTGTGTTCAAATCAAGAAATCCTACATCTTGGGAAGTCTTTCTTTGGCTTTTGGTATATTAAAAAAGTAAAAGGACATTGGAATTTGTTTATAGGACTAAAAACAAGATGCTAAAGGACACTGTTGTGTTTTAGAGCTGTGTTCCGTTTGGGAGAGTCCAGCAGAGGCAGTAGGAGACAAGAAGGCTAATCATTGCCTCTGGAGAGGGCAGCTGATCTAGCAAACACCACAGTTCACTCTCACTCAGTAAGGAGCCTTGTGTGTTCTGTGGCTTATTAAATGCAAAATGTGTACACTCTTTACTGAATACTAAATAGAAGAAACAAACATCCCCTGAGGCTGACTAGGGAAAGAGACAGCAGGGATAGTGAACACAGGACACAGGCTAAAAACAAAGCATGGTGCAAAGCCAGAGGTGGTTGTTGGCCGTCCAAACCTAGGGCTCCGCACAAAGGTGACTTCCTGACAAGTCGAGCAAAGAAGGCTCAGTGGGGGCACACCAGGGGTGTACTTGGAAGTCAAACCACACTTGCGAGATAAGGAAAAGCATGATTTGTTATTGTCTGCAAATAATTGGACCTCTACTACACTGAAAATGAATGTAGAGAAGGGACAGTCTCTGCTGCCCAGGCATTCAGCATGCCAATTAGAAAACCAGGGGTAGGGGCAGCATGACGAGGTGCCGTGTAGTTTTATGAATGTTCCCCTGTCTCTGGGCAGACACTTGCAGGCCCTGGTGAGGACATAATGGATGGTGAGTGAGCTTTGCGCCCTCCTCGGCACAGGAGGTGATGCCCACGAAGCCAAGGGCCAGAAGCGCATGGAGGATTCGAAAACGGACAGTTTCCTTCTGTTCTTAAACCATTCTGTGAGCAGCTGCACACCGAGAAAATGAGCAGGTGATTTCAGATTTACGAAGCTGCATCCTGACCCCCTAGGCAGAGCCTTTGAGAACAGAAGGTGGGAGGCTGACAGAGATAGGTAGATGTGGGCATCTGAACCCAAAACAGTAGCTCTCATTACATATGGACCCTTGAACCAGCTGCTAGAAAGAGTTGCCATGGTGCCAGGAAACTGTCCCTCTCTCAGCACGGAGAAGCCAGGTAAGGATCATCATTTACTGAAGATTTCTGTTGAATAGGTTAATTCTTAAATTGAGAATGTAATTCAAATTTTCTTCTGACCATATTTCTATGCTTTGGATTTCTATAAACTTCTAGAATTTTCCTGTAGATACTACTGTCATTTACTGATAACAAATTCACTTCCACTGGTGGAAGTGTCTCCAATGCATCCCCCACCATTCCCTTCCTATGGCAACGAGAACAAAGATGGGAAGAACCAAAAGTAGGAGATGTGCAAACATTCTCACACTGAGACAGGAACACCACGTTAATTTTATAACAATTCCAGTACTGGCAAAGGAGTGTGGAATATTAAACTAGGTCCGTGGCATAAGTATTAATTATTGTTCACAGATATTTGCCTGTGAGTATTATATTTCTCACCTAATGGTATTAAACTTGGCCATATGATTTGCTTTCCAAAATGAAATGAAAGCAGAAACGACATATGTCATGTGTCACTTCCATGCAGAAGCTTAAGGGCCAGTACATGGTCTGCCATATTCTCTTTCCTCTCTGCTAGCTGATGGCTCCAAACAGAGCCTGCTCCTTCAGCTTGGGTCCTTGGAATGAAGATAATGTGAGGCAATGCTGGAGCTGATATCCAATGGACACGTAACACGAATGAGAAATAAACTATTGATATTATAAGCCACTGAGACTTGAAGATCTTTTGTTATGGTGGCATAACCTGCCATAAACTAATTAATAAAAGCGCCCTTAAAGGATATACATCAACTTTGTTTTTAAATATAACACATGTAAGGGCACCTGGGTGGCTTGGTCGGTTAAGCGTCCAACTTCGGCTCAGGTCATAATCTCGCGGTTCACAAGTTCGGGCCCTGTGCCGGGCTCTGTGCTGACAGCTCAGAGCCTGGACCCTGCTTCGGATTCTGTGTCTCCCTCTCTCTCTGCCCTTATCCCGCTAATGTTCTCTTTGTCCCTCAAAAATGAATAAAAAACACTTAAAAATTAAAAGAAATAAATATAATACATGTATATTAATTTAAAAGATTGGTTAAGAACCAAAGCAAAATAATAGCTATTCTTTCCTGAGTTGGGGATTATGACTTTTTTTCTACTTAATGCTTCTCTATAATTCCTAAACCTTTTTTTTTTAATTAAAAAAATTTTAAATGTTTATTTACTTTTGAGAGAGAGCACAAGCAGGAGAGGGGCAGAGAGAGAAGGAGACACAGAATCCAAAGCAGACTACAGGCTCTGAACCGTTAGCACAGAGCCCAGTGCGGGGCTCAGACTCATGAACCGTGAGATCATGACCTGAGCCAAAGTCAGACACTTAACTGACTGAGCCAATTTCTAAATCTTCTATAGTCAAACAATACTGTATTTATTACTAAGGAAAACATAAATGTTATGTTCTGTAAAAAGCAAAGTATCAAGCCACTCCCAGACTGCAAGTTCAATTGTGAATTTCAGCACTCACCATTAGGTATGAGACTTGGGGGTGACAAGAGTAACATCTTTAAATGTAACCCTAAGATCTGCATCACTAACTCCAGCTGGCCTCCTGTGCCCCTTCCTCCTTGCTTCCCCTCAACCCACAGTCTTGCACTTACTCCCCCAGGTCAGGACTTAACCATGGTGTCCTGAAGTCCCTGTTGGCAGTGTGGTGGTATACAAAACTAACACTCACCAGGCACAGACGAACCTCAATCCTTCTTAGGAGTTCTGTGAACACATCCTTCTCTTGTTTCTCCATCTGGCAATCACAGTCAGAGGCACTCTTTTCTCCTGTTCCTTCATCATCAAATGCAAAAAACTCTATCTGTGGGGATGGGAGTAGAAGAAATTCCTCTTTCTTCTAGATGTATCAGGAAATTAACAGTGAATGCAAGAATTAAAACATCTTGGAATCCCTACTTGAAAAGACCAAGAATGAGGCCATGACCTCTGGTGGGTATTCTCATTCATCCTGATTCCATTTTTAAATCCCTAAAAATCGTCCTAATTATGTTGTTAAACTCCTTCATGACTCAGAACAAGAAACACTATGTGCTATAACAAACAATCCAAAAACCTTGGTAACTTGTCCCTATAAAGGTTTACCTCTCACTGATATCATAGGCTGATGTGGGTCAAGAGACTCTCCTGAATGGCTCTCCTTAAAGTGATGACCCCAAATCCAGATTCCTTTCATCTTGAGATAGGAAATTTTTCAACAGTGACACAACAGTTGCCATAAGGGGTGGGGGGTGGGGGGTTAGAGAACGAATGATTACACAGGGACTTCATGCAATACCTAGAAGTGATACCAGTTCATATCACTTCAGCCCACATTCCATTATCCAGAAACCAATTAGATGCACTGACCAAACTGAAAAGGAAACTGGAATCTTCTCTTCACTGAAGAAAAAAAAGAACTGGCAAGCATATAGAGGGCCCCTCCCTCAGTTTTACCTTCTAGTCACTAAATATCCATTTCATTCTTTCTCCAACACACACAACTCACTCACTTCTCCCAAGAGGGATAATTCAAAGTCTTACCCACTCACAGAGTCTGAAGTTGGAGTACTGGGTCTCTGGGAGATGTGCAGAATTCTCTATCAGATCCAAACGAGATTCCTATAGACCTGATAAGCTATGAACTAAAAGGAAAAGCTGCCTGTCCCCTCCAACCCCCGCCATACATCCCAACAGTGGGCAAACACATCAAGAACAGCCTAATAAACCTTCTCATTTGGAAGAAGAAGAAGGAACATCTCATGTCAATCACTGAACTATAAGAATTCTGAGGTCCCGCTGAGCAAATTCTCTAAAGGACCCCCATCCCTGGGGTGGACGAAGTCCCTGGACTAGGCCAGGTTCTGCTTTCTGGAAGGAACTCCTCTGACCACTGATCTCCAGGGTCTTTGGCTCCACCCACGGGCACTCCTCCTGGTTTATTATTGTCCTTGGCCATGTCCGAGGATGGCGTTATGAAAATGAAACATTTGAAGCTGTCTCCTTCCAGCTTCTGACATCAACTTCCTTGCCACACACTTCCACCCCCTTCCACTATGCCACTTCCATTGAAGAAATCAATTTCTGAAACTACCAGGCTTCAGTCCAGAAAACAGAACTGCTTTGAACATTCTGAGTAGGAAGATGCTTAATCCAGGGAATCAGAGGACATGCAGCTATTACAGTCAAGAGAGCATAGCTCAGGAAGACCACTTTCAGGAAATCCAGAAAATACAGGATTGTTGGGAAGCCACTACCAATGGTCTCTGCTTCTACAGCACAAACATAGTTGATTCTCAGAAAGACCTGAAATGCAGTTAGTAGTCATTGCCAATTACCTCAGCTGCCTACAGCATGGAAGTGAATTATTCCTAGGAAGATTTTCTAAACTAAGCCACTAGCAAAATCCCACATCAGCTGTCTGCTCATGCTTGTAAGAGGAAAATAGCTTCTCTTTTCCTTCTGCCTTCCAAATCTCTGAGGAATGTCTCCTTGGGTAGAATCTAACCAGGAATCCTTGGCAAGGAGGTCTGAGACATGAAGCCTCTATGATTTGTCATTCTGCAGTTCAGAGAAGACTTTAAGAAGGGTGGTGATAATATTTAAAGAATCAAAAATAATATTTTTCACAATAAAGTTCACAGAAATTATTAAAAGCCTCCAATAAATCTGGCCTTTGATAAAAAAAATATTGCAGAGCAGTAAAGTGGGGTCCAGGCCAGTGGGGAACGAGTCCAGTGGGGTCCAGTCCAGAGTTTGCTACTAGTACTCCACCTGAAAGAAAGTTCTATGCCTTCTCTGACCTCATTTTTTTCTGATTTTGAATAAATGGCCAGGCTAAATATTAGACTACATATGTAGTTTTCAGGCTTTCATATAGCTATGGAGTCATTCTTCAAATAAAATCTCACAAGGAGTTCCAGTAACTAAAATAGATAAGGTAGGACTTGTGGCTTTGTAGTAGGATGGAGAGCTGGAGTCCAGTATTCCCCATGGAAGCTCCAGATAACTCCTTTATTTCCATGGTGCACAGTTTAAAAACTCCTGGGATGAGATTGTCTGAAAATATCCCATCTACTTCTAAAGTCATATGATGTAATAATTTCCCAAGCCCTGACTCTGTTGGTGGTAATGCCAAATGCTCATTAAAAAAAAATATTTATATCCAGCAAAGCTCCAAGACTAATTTGTATTTGTACTCAAAAAAAGAGATGGTGAATAGGGGAGGGGAAGGAAAAAGAAGAAAAAAAAAGAAAAAAAAAAGGAGGTTAGAGTGGGAGAGAGCCAAAGCAGAAGAGACTCTTAAAAACTGAGAACAAACTGAGGGTTGATGGGGGGTGGGAGGGAGGGGAGGGTGGGTGATGGGTATTGAGGAGGGCACCTTTTGGGATGACCACTGGGTGTTGTATGGAAACCAATTTGACAATAAACTTCATATATTGAAAAAAAAGAGGTGGTGATTGGAGGTCTTTAGAGTGGAAGAGGTTCAACATTTTGAAAGTATATTTGTGCCCCAAAACTCAGATCCCAAATGCTGTAAGATTTACTTAAAGATTTGATGTGGCATTCTTTACATGATACTCTGATAACTGGAATAGTATCACAGAAGAGTGTCCAGTGTCCATAAGCACTGTAACAGAAAAATGAACAGGTACCACTTAAGGGACAACAATTTGGCTTAACCAGAGCCTACTGATGTTGTCATATGGAAACAAAACCAATATTATTTCCAAGGGGGGGAGAAAGAATTCCAGAGCATTCACCAGACCTTCTCAGCTATATTAAGAAGGCCAGCTATGGTTAGGGTCCATTTTGGAGTAATTTAAACTATAGTCAATGCAAGAAAGCAGAGGGAACAAAAATGTATGATTACTAGAGTTTTCTTGACAATTCTATTTTTTTTTTTTTTGCCTATTTTCCAACTGAGCTTCCATGTCTTTGTTTTTCACTGTATGACCTTATTATCTGAGGCACTCCATAATCATATTGTGAACTCTGCCACAGACAGCTCAAGTAGAAGTAAGCCCATTGCAGCAACAACTGAGAGCCCAAGACTGTCTATAATTTTTATCATTGTCTTAGTCTGTTTGAGCTGCTATAGCAAAAATACTATAGACTAGATAGATGGTTTGTAGACAACAGAAATTTTTTTCTCATAATTCTAGAGACCAGGAAGCCCAAGATCAAGGAGCCAGAAGATTCCATGTCTGGTGAGAGTCTGTATCCTGGTTCATAGATAGCCATCTTTTTGCCATATCCTCATATGACAGAAGTGACAAGGGACCTCTCTGGAGTCTCTTCTGTAAGGGCGCTAATCCCATTCATGAGGGCTTCATCCTCATGACCTAATCACCTCCCAAAGCTTCACCTCCAAATACCCACACAGTAAGGATTAGGTTTCAACACAGGAATTTGGCGGGGGTGGGGGTTGGAGAGAAACACACTCAGTTTATAGCAGCCGCATCCTGAGGGCCATGAGTTTCTATTGGCCATGACATACCCCCTGAAGCTCTCAACTTAGTTAGCCCTTCCACTCTTCTGATCCCTCTCAGAGATCACCATGTGGTCACAGATCTGCAAAGCACTGGGAGTAGTGTGGGTGTTTTGTTTAATCACAATTCTAAATGGGATCTTCTACTTATTCAAAGACCAGCTCAAACTCCACATCTTGTTTGAGTCTGCTCACCATCAAAACCATGATGCCTTCTCCTCTTTCCTTACTGTCTCTGTGACTTCATTAGGACTTGTTAAGGTTGCTAGTGCTAACTCTTTCTAGGTGTGTATCCTTTCCTCTTGGCAGAACAAAATAGAAAGCTCATAGACTTTGGTATCATAGCTTATCAGGGTTTGAATCTAAGCTCTGCCACTTACTACCTGATGATCCTCATGGCACCATGAACCTCAGTTTTCTCATGTGTAAAAGGAATATGATGATACCTCCCAGTGCAGTTGCAGAATGCTCACTATAATACTTAGCATGTAGCAGCTACTCAATAAATACTAGTTACCTTCCTCTCCTTCCTCCTTTCCCTGACAGATTCCATGTATTTGTATCTAGGGCATTTTTTTACCCTGTAAAGTTGTTAATTCTTTGCTGCTGCTGCTGCTGCTGCTGCTGCTGCTGCTGATTCTGATAACAGTATATCTGAACCAGAGAGGAGGAGGGCTTGTGCAAATAAAAGATAAATATACTGCTCTTTATCTTTTTCCTCCTCCTTTAAGATCTTCGTATTGGAAGATCCTATGGGCCTCCTCTGATAGGACTCCTGATTTAATAATCACAAAAGATGTTGCAGAAGTCATCTGTTATCCAAAGCCTCTGTCTGACTTGGCCTACACTTAAGGTGAATTGGTTACTTGACCATTATCAGTGAATTTAAGTATAGATAAGCCACAAGTGACTGGTGCAGGGCTTTAGTTATTGATTGTTTATTTACAATCGTTACCTCAAATTTCTAAGTCTCTGCCCTATTTCTATTATGTTGGTGAAATATGATGAGTTTTTTTTTAAGCTGATGAAGTAACACCTTAACGAAATAAGAGCATGAGTCAGAATTCCCGTCAACTCAAACTCATTTTCCTCTGGGGAAAGAACCACCAGTCATCCAGTACCCCAGTGACCCATGGATGTCTAACGTGTCTCTGAGCAAAGTATTTTGATTATCAAATAAGGCTGGACAAAGTCATTTTTGTCCATGGGCTTCCTCTGTTGCATTCCTGATTGAACAATCATAGAAGTCACATATTTCCCAAGGCCTCTCAGACTCCATCTACTCTTACTCTTTGGACTCTCGGTATTCCTGTTTAATTTAGCTTTACAGAGTTGGTTGTTCGGTTGGTTTTTGGTTACTCCAGAAGAGATAACACATTGTAGACACTGGTGTCCAGTGGAATGCAATTTGGGAAAACCTCATCTGACCCAAACCCCTCATTTGAGAGCTAAGGTCATTGAGACCCAGAGATGTTGTCTATCTGATGAAAGAAAACCAGAGTCCAGATCTTTGGTGCTCCTCCTCATCTCCCACAGTCTCCTTATGGCTCGATGTAGATCTTGTCAGAATCTGCTCCTTTCATTTGTTATTTTTGTTGTATTATTCTCTGTATGTGTGCATGCATGCACACACCAGAAAACGAAAGAACATCCACTTGAAAAATGTTAGCTCTCTCATCCTTAACTGGACAATATGTTATGCATTCATTCCACAGAACCAGAAACAGCCAATAAAGTGAGGGGTGCTGTAACGGCAGTTTGATCAGAGGACAGACTGCCTGACTCTGCTCAGGAGCTGGGTTGTGATGAATCACTCATTCATTATTCATTTATTCCACATCAGTTTCCTGAATGCCTGCTGTGCCAGAAACCATGCTAGCTTCTGTGGCTACAAAAATCCAGTAAGACTCAACCACTGCCTTCAAGCTGCTTACATTCTAGCCTGAGAAACAGGTCTGGAACAGATGAATGTAAGGAAGTGATAAGAGCTTCTGTGAGAGAAGCTAATTTCTACCTGAGACAGAGGAAATCAGGGAAGGTTGTTTCAAGCAACAACATTTTGAGCACCTGGAGTCACATATTGACTGTTTCCTAAAGCTTTTGGAGATCTTGTCTTAAAAGCTGGACGTGTGTACAGAGTCAATTGTTCAAAATTAATCAGAGCAGCAGCACACGGAACACAAAACAGGGACCAAGGAAGAAGCCAATTCTCTGCTTTAGCATGAATCATGTGATACACTCCCCCTCCCCTACGGCCGGCAACAGCAGCTTGCCTTGCTAATTGTGTTTTCTTAAAGCAAATGCTAACACTGGTTTATATCCCTTGAGCACACACCAGCTGGACAGTAGGAGGAAGCCGGTTCAGCATTAAAAATTGACCGCAGATAATTTATAGGGCCAACAAACCACAGGCAGATAAGAGTGGAAATACATCGTTATCGATAGCCAGCAAGGTATGGTCCCCGCCCACCCTGTAGCGCCATCTCCTGTCTCTGCTGAGGTTGTAGTCTCTTTACAAGTCTCCATAACCCTTTGTATGAATAGATCAGTAGGAGCATAAACAAGGTCACGTGACATGTAGAGGACGTTAAAGAGACCTACGTGAATTTAGACGGCTCGGAATGCGGTTGTTAGATCATTTTCAAGTGAATAAAACCCGAGACTTGATTTTCGCTTTGCAAATCATCTCGCCAGCAACTGTCCACTGTAAGTACTCTCCAAAGCCCATAAGGCAATGGGCCTATAAAGGATGTTTCATGGAATAACTGAATCCAATTAAACTGCTGTTTACTTTTGCCATAGAAGCTCTGACAAATAAAATGGAAGATACTATTGCCATTTTCATCGACTAAAACAAATCTTTACAGGGGAGAAAAAGAAGAGAGAGAAACTAAAATGTCAGTTGCTGACACTGTCATTCCCTGCCAGTCAGTAAATAAACATAACATCTATTAGTTGCCATGGAAACGTTCCGCCTGATTCCGAGCATCAAAGCTCAACAATAAAGAAACCCTGATATTTGTGGCTGGGCACAAACAACTCTTTTGGCATTTCTCATGAGCTCACCAGCACAAGAACTAACATTTTCCCTGTTTGTTTTCTTTCTCAGGCATGAATGCATTTGCTTTGGAAAAAGAGACGTGTATCTTAGAAACCTATCAAAAATATGTGAATACAGCTACCTCACCAATCTCAGCTTTCCCCACTCTTGCCTCCCACCTCTCTTTTAACCTTTGCCTGAGAAGAATTTAAATGGCATATTTAGTCACTACATGTTGTGCTTCCTGTACCCGAGGCTGCGTAAAAGGGATTGATTTAAATCACTTACAGTAACCGTGTGGAGGAGGAGGGTCCCGTTTTCTGCACCAAATGCTCTTGGATCCATAATAAGCAGCCAGAATTACAGACAACAAATGAATGTGCTTGTATTTGTCTCTTCTTGGGTGAAGAATTATTCTTTAGCAAAAAAACTTATTACATACTTCCAGCATCTAACAAAAAAAAAGCAGCTCAGATGTGTGAGCAGAGATAAAGGATGCTTACCTTAACCTTCCATCTCCCAGGTAACCAGTCTCAGAAATATTGGCTTAAAAAGTCAGAGAATGTTCCTATTAGAATTTTTTTTTAATCATGGGATTTATAACACCTCACAAAACAGGAATGGACCAAGTCTAAAGGTTACAGCTGAGAGTCACTAAAGCTTTAGGAGCAACCACTGGTAATAATAATCAGCTGGAATCAGAACACAGCTCACCCTTCAGCGCTTCGCTCAAATGCTTACCATTCCTAAAGCTGTAGAGCCTTTGACAAGCGAGGCATAAATCAGGGGGGATTTAAATTCCTGATTTTCTGGCATTTTTCAAGCTATAAATCCCACACATTCCTAGAACCACATCATCCCATAATCAGAGCTGAGGGCTGCATTGGGGTTCTGATTGCTGCTCAAGTCACACTGGAATAGGAGATTCCCGCTTCCCTCCGAGCCTTCAAACAATTCTTGTTGAAGGACTGTTAAAGATTTTTTTCAAGCCTTCTGAAGTGAGGCCAAGAGGGGATTACATTTATCCCAATACTCTACCAGGTCTTTCTCATCCTTGGATATAGCCACCTCTGGATTTTTCTAGAAGATCCCACTAATCCATGTCTGCATACTCCAAATGGTTTGAATAGTCAGAAGGAAACAATTGAAAAGGGTCTATAAACAAATGAAGTCGATTCATAGTTTCTCAAAGTAGGTTCAAGGACTGCTTGCATCGGAAATTCAGAATCACTGGTGATGTTGAGATTCAGATCCTCCAGCACAACTGACACATACCGAATGGGAGCTCCCAGAAGAGAGAGGACTTAATCAACTTAGCAAATGTCACCAGCTGATCCTTTTTGTTTGGAAAGCCACACATTAAACTTTAATCTCGAAAAGCGGAGCCCAGAAATCTGCATTTTTGACCACAGGGCCAGGCACAAGTGTGGACCCATGAATGCTTGCTACGTTAAAATGAATGCATCTATTATCTATTATACTAATTTCCTTAGAGAAAAAGTCACTTTAATTTTCCATTTCTTTGTTTTCACTGTTCTTCAGATAAGCTCTTCCCTCCCACAGCTGTGTTCTCTCTCCCTTCCTCGGAACCTTTACAGCAGGGTCTCCCCTCACCTAGGCGGCAGTTGATGTCCCAGCAGGAGCACAGGGATGGTACCCAGAAGGCCTCTGTAGCCTTGATGAAGTCCTTCTACTGCTCTGAACACCAGTTTCCTCATAACTTGAGCTTCTCAAACTCCAATTTGTGCCATCTCGTGGTTTAACTTCTCTAACACTGGCTAGTAAAGAAGGAAGTGGAAGACAGAGAAAAGGAAAAGTGAGAAGTCTATATAGTATTCTTGTCTAGTTAACACTCTTTTCCAGTAGTTGGAGAAAATGAAACGAGGAGGACTTCCAACTGTAGAACTTTCTAGTGTCTTTTCTCCCTTAAGCTCAAAGTTTCCTACTCTTTAATTTTTTTTTAATGTGTATTTATTTTTGAGAGATAGAGAGACACAGAGCGCAAGTGAGGGAGGGGCAGAGAGAGAAGGAGACACAGAATCTGAAGCAGGCTCCAGGCTCTGAGCTGTCAGCACAGAGCCCAACGTGGGGCTTGAACTCACAGGCTGTGAGATCATGACCTGAGCTGAAGTTGATCGCTTAACTGACTGAGCTGCCCCAGTTTCCTACTCTTTAAAACACGAGAGTTTTTACCATGAAAACCCCTGAGTGGGCTCACTATGGGCAGTGTGATTCCAGAAGAGCCTGTGGTGTGATAAAGGTAAGAACAGGAGGCAGTCCCAAGTGTATGAAGAGTAATTGAACTGTTGATGGACTTTTATGCTTCTTTTCTCTTGAATGGACTAGCCCAAATATATTTGTATGGTGTTTTGCCTTTTTGTCCATTTTAAAGACACTACAGAAAGGAGGCAATCAAAAGGCTTAACATCACATTTGTTCTCACTCAATAGTTCTAAATCTATAAAGATTAGCAACAGGAGAAATAGAGAGTTGGGAAGGAGTACGCATTACTGGAGCAAAGGAGAGGAATAAAATAGTTGGCATATGTAGTAGGTGTGTTGGGTTATGTAATGGCAAGGTTAGCTCAGCGGTATCCATCTCATAACCATCCCAACTCCCCCTTAAGCTCTGCTTGCCTTGGAGCTGCCTTTTGATGCCTCTAACATGCAAGCCTCTAGAGACTCTGCAAGACTCCTCTCTGGCCTGCCAAGGTGTGGGGATGCTCTGTTTCCTCTCAGTGCTAGGAAGGCAGTGTTTGACTTTTCCAAAGGGAGTTTTCCTAGCAAACTAAGGAAAAACAGAGCCAATTTGCCATAAACACATAGAAGCATGAGAAATCCATAGTTCAATATAGGCTCAGCTGACTTAACTCACTTCCAACCAAATTTGGCTTTGCTGGCACAGATTCTGGAGAACCAGCCCCAGAGTCTTCTCCTTACCCTCTTCTGGTTAAACAAACATGCTCCATCTCTCAGCCAGAAGTCAAGTTGGGTTTGTCCCACTTTTAGGCCTGGCAGGAATCCTAATGCTTTCCTAAACATCATTCCCCATACGTTCTTGGAGGGAGATGTGAATGGAAGAGGGCTTTTGAGACAAGAGGTCAAGGTCTAAGTCCCCTATGGTCAGTGACAAGCTGTGCGATCTTGTGCAAGCTATTTACCATCTCTCAGTCTCAATTTCCTCCTGTCAAAATGAAGAAAACAGTGCTGGCTTCATGAATTGCCAACAAGATAAGAAGAAATGCAAACACCTAGGACATCCTTTTCCCCTAAATCATAAGGTACAAGTCCCCAGATCCACCTATCCCCCTGGTTCCTGTGCTCTATTTTCTCCCTTCTGGGGATCCTGCCCTGATCCATGACTTGAGCACGGAGGAAGTATTCAGGATGAATGGAAGAGAGAACAAAGCAGAGTCAGGGTGCCTTGCTAAAAGAAGTAAGTCCAAATCAGAGGAAATGAGGACCCAAACTAAAGAATAACATCAAAAATAGAGGGTGAATATGGAAAATGTAATGAAGGCAGGATCTCATTGGAAGTGCATGCTGAAAGCACAAGAGAAGATCAGCCATGACAGGGAGGGAAGAACACTGCACTTGGAGCCAAGAGACCTGGATTCAAGGTCTTTGTTCTACCACTTACCAATTTCATAAACTCTGACAAGCCCCTCACTTGTAATTCTCATTTTTGTCTTTTGCAAAAACAAACAAACAAGCAAACTGGAAATAGCTACAAATTAAGTGAGAAGCTGCATAAAATGCCTGAAATATGATAGAATGGACCATTATTCCATAATGGTCACTTTAAATCTTACTCTGACCTTGAAGTCACTTATCTTTCTTGTGCCTCAGTTTATTCATGTGTAAAGGTTGGACCTAAGTGAACCCTGAAGGCCTTTCCAGCTCTAACATGTTTGTATCTATGAGGAAGTGGTGAATTTGGTTTGTGCATGTCAAATGCAAAAGTTTCCTGGTCAAGTTGTTAACACAGATCAAGTCTCTAAAGAAGTAGTTCTCAAAGGGTCACTCCAGTCCTGGGTGGGGGGTATTGAGGAAATCAATGGGTAGTCTTAGTTGCCAAAAATTATGGCAAGACACTACTGACTTTAGAGGACAGGAACCAGAGATGCCATGATGTGTGCTATGTGTGCAGTACAAATGCAACAATGAATTGTCCTGTGTGGCTTTCATATGTTTCCCTACATAGCCAAGTAGGATATCGGTTCTCAAAGCATGGTCTGGGGACCTCTGGAGAGCCCTTAGACCATCTAAGGCATGATCATGGTCTAAATTGTTTTCACAGTGATACCATCATATTATTTGCAGTTTTTACTGAGTTGACACTTACAGTGATGGGACGAAAAGGAACTGTGGATAAAAATGTTGGTGCCTTGCACAAATCAAGGTAATAGCACTAAGCTGTATTGCACTAGTGATCACTGCATTCTTCACTACCATGCACTTGTAGTTAAACTAACAAACAAAAACAACAAAACCCTCCATTTTCATTTTCGAATGTCCTTGGTGAAATGATAAAATTTATTAACTCTAGGGGCGCCTGGGTGGCGCAGTCGGTTAAGCGTCCGACTTCAGCCAGGTCACGATCTCGCGGTCCGTGAGTTCGAGCCCCGCATCGGGCTCTGGGCTGATGGCTCAGAGCCTGGAGCCTGTTTCCGATTCTGTGTCTCCCTCTCTCTCTGACCCTCCCCCGTTCATGCTCTGTCTCTCTCTGTCCCAAAAATAAATAAACGTTGGAAAAAAAAATTTATTAACTCTAATTTATTAACTTCATTAACTCTCAACTCTTGAGTACACACTTTATACTATTTTGTCTGACAAAATGCTACAGATCAAAATACAATTTGTTTGAGTTGCAAGCTGAACTAGCCATGTTTTTCATGGAATACCATTTTTACTTGAGAAAACAACAGGAAGACAAACTAGGATTATTTATTTTTTTTTTTTTAATTTTTTTTTTTTTTAACGTTTATTTATTTTTGGGACAGAGAGAGACAGAGCATGAACGGGGGAGGGGCAGAGAGAGAGGGAGACACAGAATCGGAAGCAGGCTCCAGGCTCCGGGCCATCATCAGCCCAGAGCCCGACGCGGGGCTCGAACTCACGGACCGCGAGATCGTGACCTGGCTGAAGTCGGACGCTTAACCGACTGCGCCACCCAGGCGCCCCCAAACTAGGATTATTTAGATAGGTATCCTGCAGACCATTTTCTCAAAAACCAATACTTTCTTGCTTATTTCCAAGAAGACAAAAAAGTACATGTTACAGAAAATAACTTTTAAACATTCAAGAAAGAATTAGAATTGTGGGAAATTCGTACCCGCCACCATGAGCTTGATACCTTTTCAGCACTTGATCTGCTAAGATTGGTGGCAATATTAATGAATGTGATTTATTCATTTTGTATGATGAAATGTGTCACCACTTGGAAGATCTGTATAACCTAGTGAGCTAATACTTCACAAATGACCAATGTACAATGTTACAAAATCATGCTTGGTTAAAAAAAAAGAAAAAAAAAGATCAATTCAAAGTACAAGATAGACCAACGGAATTTAATGGAACAGAGTACAAAATATTCATTGATATGATTTCAGATCCCACTTTGAATAGCCTTTAAGAAACTACCACTATCTTTCTTATCAAAGAAAATTATCCACAATACCTGAAAAGTCTACTATAGCACTTCTACAATAAATCCAAATACATATCAGTTTAAGTCTGGATTTTCTTCAAAAACTTCAAGCAATGGGGCGCCTAGGTGGCTCTGTCGGTTGAGCGACCGACTTCGGCTCAGGTCATGATCTCACGGTTTGTGAGTTCGAGCCCCGCGTTGGGCTCTATGCTGACAGCTCAGAGCCTGGAACCTGCTTCAGATTCTGTGTTTCCCTCTCTCTCTGCCCCTCCCCCACTCATGCTCTGTCTCTCTCTGTCTCAGAAATAAATAAACATAAAAAAATTTAAAAAAAAACTTCAAGCAAAATACCATATTGCAATAGATTGGATACATAAGCAGATAAAGGAATATAGTTGTGTTTGATTAAGCTAGGTGTCACAGAGATTTGCAAAACTGTCAAATATGCTACTCTTGTCACCAAATTCTCTTTTGTTTGGGGAGATGTAATTACTTCTAATAAAATGTTATTTATGTTAACATGTAATTGTATTATTGCTATTTTAAAATAAATCATAAATATTGTTAAAATTTTGTTTTAATTTCTAATACAGTAAATATCAATAGCTATAACCCACATGAGCAAATGTTCCTGAGGTCCTCAAAGAGCTTCTGAGACCAAAAAGTTTGCAAACCACTGACATAGGATAACATTCAATTATGTAAGCCTAGAATTTGACTCTATTTTATATATAAATGCCAAGTACTTCTGTATCTCCTAAAGTATACCAACTTCCTGGAATGCAACTAGCAAGCGAATCAGTGGCGGATTGTATGTTTCTTGGTTTAAAACTTGACCAAGATCTTCTGGCCATTTCATAAAGTCACACCACCAAGGGCAACACGAGTCAGGATACTAGAGTTGCTGACACAGTACACCTGTATTTTCTGGCTTTGTAGTTGTGTCATCCCTGTGATTCTTTGGTAAGGCACAACTTAAGACACTTCATTTTGTCTTCCAATATAGTTGTGCCCAAGGATTTGCATACTGAAATACATACTGTATTATTAATTTTCCTTATATTTTATAATACAGTTAAGACATTTTTAAATCATGTATGTAGATAATTTACATTGTTTATGAATTTCATAATAGTAAAAAGGACATTAGAAAATATTTGTTATGAAAGGGGCATTGGGTCTGGTATGTTGAGAATCACTGCTCAGAGGCTGGTATGAGAGATTTGAGGATTATCTTCATAGAGTGGATAGATGAAGCCACAGGGAGGAGTCATCTTGTGATATGTCTCATTCAGAGTTCCATGCCTTTAAAAGTGATGGAAGGGGGTGCCTGGGTGGCTCAGTCGGCTGAGCGTCCGACTTCAGCTCGGGTCATGATCTCACAGTCTGTGAGTTTGAGCCCCGCGTTGGGCTCTGTGCTGACAGCTCAGAGCCCAGAGCCTGTTTCAGATCCTGTGTCTCCTCTCTCTCTGACCCTCCCCCGTTCATGCTCTGTCTCTCTCTGTCTCAAAAATAAATAAACGTTAAAAAAAATTAAAAAAGAAAAGAAGAAAAAAAAGTGATGGAAGAATTAACCACTGGGTAGAAGATGTCCCAAAAGAATGCTTATGAAATTTTGTCCAAAGTTCCCCAGCAATGTGCTACGTCATTGTCAATCTCTGACTCTAATCTCCCATTTGCCCGCCAACTCCTGTACATATGCTTTTTCTCCTTGGGCTTGTTTCCTTGCTTGAATCAACAGATATCACATCCTACTTCCAAACCCACTCTACTAGCCACACTTTCCTGGACACTTGACCCCAGCCCACCCTGGTTTGGAGCTCTACTATAGCTGGACTTTAGCTCTAGAAAACGACCTTGACACCTGACCACAGAAAAAACTAGAGATGAAAGAGGGCAAGTATAAAAAGCAGAAATATGAAAACAATGAAATTCTTTGAGAAGACAAGAGGTTAAGCTCTTGCTACACAGCACCTTCCAGTCCCAGTTAAGTCTGTTTCTCTCTCCCATGAGTTCTGAAATTCATTCAATTTCACATTTTTATAAAATGGCAAAATGTCTCAGCCTCTTAGCCCATGATTAAAATCCAGTTGTTTATTTATAGGGCCATTTGTTGCTGAAACCTCTCCTTAAAAAAAAATAATAATTGCTTCTCAAGATGGTTTTCCTCTATCTGCCAGAAGATGTCATTTTGGGATGAGGCCATTCAAACTTACTCAAATCTGAGCGATAACTCAGCTAAAATGAGGTCAATGTAAATGACTACCCACAACGGGGGAAAAACCTGTTAAATTAAATCCAGAGTAAGTACCAACATATCATGTAGTGAGAGTTACATGTGTCAAATGAAGGAGTGTTATGAGGATTAATGAGTCCGTTATTAAAAAACGCTTTGGGATTCTTGGATGAATGGCATTGTTGAAAGTGGGGGTAGGGCTGGCATTTACAGATTGCAGCTATATCAAGACCTTGTACCTGACTCTGGGGAAACATGGAGAAAGCAATGGAAGAACTTAAAACAGATTTTTTTTTTTTTTTACTGATTGTTGTATTTTATATTACACTTAGCAATCCAAATACTTCATTTAGCAAAATATATGGGTAGATGCAAGTGTCTACTTTGCAAAGTTCTACGAAAAGTAATGTAAGCTCATCTGAGAATCTCAACATTGTGTTGTAGTTTACGAAAGAAACACTAGAGCAACAGCAAGAACCAATTCAGAACGAATTTATCCTTACCCCCCAGCCCCACCACACACCCCCCCCCCCCAGCCCCGCTGGTGGTGTGTGTAATAGGCAAATCCCAAAGATGGAGAATGTTAAGGAATTCTCTGTTGGGGAAGTACAGACTAAGCCAGAGGCAATGATAGGATTACAGGCTGTTTCCTCACAATGTTTGATGTTGTCATGGAAGTGGAAAATGCAGTCAATCTCCTGGTTGTTTCTAAATGCCTGAAAGTCTCAGCGAGGCTTCCAGATGACTGATTTTGTTTTTTCTTTTTCACCTGGAAGTTTTCACTTTGTAAAATGTGAGACTGAGATCTCATCCTTTGAAATCTGTATAAAATTGTCTCATCTCAAGTCTCCTATCACCGTTTTTACAGGGTCTGCCACCCTAAATAGCTCTCTGTGACTTCCCAGGGGCTGAGTCTTCGTGGTCTCCTTTGGCTGTGAGCTCCTGTTGTATCTCGATCCTCCCTCAGTCTTCTGCTGCTATTTACCTCCCATCCTCACCAATCTAGCCATGGAGTCTATGTCTTTTCCTGGACTTCTCCAAAGCCTGCTGACCTAAAGCATTCGATGGGTAGCAGCACATTTTACTGGGCAGTTGGGCAAACAAATGGCATTTAACTGACAGAAACAAAGACAATTTGAAATTACATTAATAGATACTCCTGTCCCCAGAGTTCCCCAGTCACCCTAGCACCAAGAATTGCCCATTGGCCACTTTTCTCCTTAAGTTTCAGTCTCCTGCAATGCCACTTGGCTCCAGGATCTGTCTCTGCCCTCTTCTGTCTCCCTTCTCCTCTTCTCTTTCCTACTTCCAAACTCCTATTCATTTTCTATACAGAGCTGCTCAGCTACTTCTTTGTGATCTCCTTCTAATCCAGGCCCTCAAAGCAACATCTTCCATCCTTGATGCAAGTCATCAAGGTGTTTTCCTGATTAAAACCATCTGTTCCAGAAAGGAATGAAAATAATTCTTTTCCGAAAAAAGATTCTCTTGCCTCCCATGCAGAAGCCTTGGCCACACTGCAACCACTTAGGGCCTTTGGAGGGAGTCCCAGGCACCAGGTACTTTTCTTTCCTTGCCACTTCCTGGTGAGGCACTTCTACCACCCAGTGCCTGCTTGTCATCCATGATGTCTAGCAGAAGTGACATCATCCATGCTGAAATCCATCCAAACTATATTGTATGCACCCCTCTTTAACACTGATATATTCATGATTTTAAATGTCCCAACAGTAAAAGAGATATCTCACGGCAGAAAATTATAGGTTCCAATATGGAATACCACTGAGCCTGTTCAGAGAGGAAGGAAGAGATCCCTAGATTGAAGAGATCAAAAGAATCATTTGTTTATTTGTGGGTGGGGTTTTTTTTGAGTTAGAACTTTTTATAACTGAATTTATTATTTGCAATAGATAATATATGCACAAGGTATAAAATTCAAAAGGTACAAAAGGGTATAGAGTGAAAAATAACTCTTTTCTGTCTTGTCTCATAATTTTCTAGCCTCCCTTCCCAGAGGCAAGCCCAGGTAACAGTTTCTTCTGCATCCTCCCAAAGATTTTCTGTGCATTTACAAACATAGATATTTGTTTATTTTTTTTCCTTAGACAGCTTGTTCCCACTCTGTATATTCTTCTGCTCTTTATTTTTTTAATGTTTATTTATTTTTGAGAGAGAGACAGAGACAGAGCACAAGTGAGGGAGGGGCACAGAGAGAGGGAGAGACAGAATTTGAAGCAGGCTCCAGGCTCTGAGCGGTCAGCACAGAGCTTGATGTGGGGCTTGAACCCACAAACTGTGAGATCACGACCTGAGCTGAAGTCAGACGTTTAACTGACCAAGCCACCCAGGTGCCCCTCTTTATTTTTTCATTTACCAACGTATCTTGTAGATCATTCCTCATTAGTAGATAGAGACTCTCATTATTTCTATTGGCTCCATTGTTTTATATTATATGTATCTACCATAATTTAGTCAACCATTGATGGACATTTAAGTGGTTTCAGTATCTTCCTAGTATGAACATTCTTGCAATGAATTCCCTTGTGGATATGGTATTTTAACCATGTGCAATATATTTATAGGATAAATACTTTGAAATGAAACTCTTAGGCTAAATTGTATGTGTGTATTTTAACTTTATTAGATACTGTCCTATTGCCCTCCATAGATTCACTAATTTGCCCTCCAGCAATGTGTTGAAGAGACACAAATTTATCTGCACTTTAAAAGATGGGTAAGAGTTTGAACGACATATAAAAGGGCGAGCAGAATTCTGCTAAAGAGAAGTGGCTTACTCCTGGTCCATAAGCACCTTGAAAGCAACTATGCTGTTTATCATCATATCTTCCAGCCCCTAGCACAATGTCTGGTGTGTGTAAATATGCATGTAGTTGTTGATAAGTGAATGGTACCATAGCAGTTTAGAGGTGGGATCTAAACTTAGGCTGTCTGAGGGGGAGAGAGTAGTTCAAATGACCTAAGGTGCATGTATGACAGGGGAGAAGTGGCCAAAAAAAAGTTGAAAATGTGAATTGTTTCTTTTTTGTCATCACCCAGGAAACAATTTTCCCTCTAGCCATTGTTATAGTCAGGATGAAAAGAGAAAATATGGTAAAATCTACCTTGGATATTATAAACTTCCATGAGAAAAAATATTGATCATATCATCCTAGAAAGAACATTGACTCTGCTATTTTTCCAAGCAGCAATCATTAGTTTTGTCAATATGTAGCCATTGGATCAGGATGTTTTAAGTCCAGACTAATGGTCTTGGCTGCCCTTAAGGTCAGGCCAATTGTTGGGGCTGCCTCACTGGCCAGCAATCCATCCTGATCTCAGCATTTGGAGATATGATACAGATGAGTTTTTCTGTGATCAGCCACTCCAAATGTGTGGAGCCAACCCAACACTATAATGGGAATGGAATTAATGAATTCAGTTATTGGTTTAACAATATTTATTAGAAGGTAGGTAAGCTGATGATATACAGATTATGGAAAGGTTTTATGCACACACATGCATACACACACAGAGAAAGTTATACATATAATTCATTAAATGCTATCATCTGCCAAGCAGTGTCCTTAACAGCATTGCTAGGTTTCACAACTATAGCTTAAAGTATGCTCGACCCATTTTACAGACAAGGAAACTGACTTCTAAATCAGTGAATTGACTCTCTTGTGATCACTCAACTAATAAAATGAAGAAGTGAGAATTCATACCTAAGTATATGAGCCTCTAAACTCATATTTCTACTATACGGTTAGACTTGAATTGCAAGCATAAACTAATGCCATGGGCCATTCACCATTCTTGCCACTATCATACATTTCTTTCTTCAGAGGCTGTCTCACTGAGTCAGTGACATGGCAGCATTTATAACACACAGTTAAACCTCATTCTCACTCACATGCAGGCCAACTCCTCTGAGTCACCAGTGTTATATCCTTTCTGCAGAAAGAATGGAGTAGGTTTCAGATCTAGTAATGGTACAATTGTAGCGCACGACTTTCTTTTCAGAACACATCTGATCACCCTGGACATTGGGGGTATTTCAGCATTTATACTCTACATTTATCACAATATGTTGCCTGCAATGTTTTTTTTCTCTCTCTCCCTCTCTTCTTTTTTTCCAGTACCTGGCTCATTAAAGAGACCACGAGTCATTTTAAAACCAAATTGAGTTTAAATACATTTCCTTGACACATCTGTTTTGTTAAATGTATCCCACGAAACCAACATTAAAAGCCAATGCCATTAAGAGGGCATAAGGTAAGCTCATTTAGTTGACCAAATTGTATAACACAATGAATTAATATGGTAATACGCCTTTGGAGACCAGCAGCAGATAATGGAGGTGAACAGAGGAGCTCCAGCCTGGTTTTGGAAAAGCAAAAGCAATTCATCATTATGCTGTAACAATATAGGAGAACATTTCTCATTTCCCACTCGCCTGCCCCCATCTGAAAACCTTTTGGTTGTACTTTTTGAACACCAACTTCAACCAGCATGACTTTGCTCACTCAGACTGCTGCATTGTGGCAACCCAAAGAATTCTCTTATTTGTGCTTTGAACCAGCAGTAAATAAGTGAAGATTCCAGTTGTAGGTAAGAGTTGGTGAGACATGCATCTGTGAGAGCCATGCCCTTGTCATTCTGCAGAACAACTAGCAAAATTATTCTCCAAAGAGAAGGCAAAATCAGGGAGCAAAGAGAAGTGGGTAGAACAGAAATACTAGCAAAGATTCTTGCCATCCTTCCCTCAGAATTAAGCTTTAGAAATGACGTATTACGTAAACTGACAGTCATTTCTTGGACTCAATCCTTCTCCCTGTAGCTTGGACTTCTGTTTCTATCCTGCCAGAAAGAAACTAATTAAAGCTTAGTGTGTCTGGTCAGCAAGAATGTATCCCCTAGCTGCTTACAAACAAAAACAAAAACAAACAAGAAAATGCCAACTATCTCAATAATGTTTTCCCTCAACTATAAAATTAGATATGTTCATTAGAGAAAATTTTAGAAAACACAGGACAGCACAAAGGAGAAAATGCAAAATCATTTATAACCTCTATGCTCAGAGATACCACTATTAATATTTTAGCATATTTATATCTCTTTCACATACCATTAAATAGCCTTCAAACATAGGATTTTAATTGCTATATAAAATGATTTTTTAAAACTTCTGAGGTTGAACATTTAGGTTTTTAATTTTTTTTTCAATTACAAACAAAGCTATAACAAACAATTGTCCATAAACCTTCTGCCCAGTTTCACTTTCTATTAGGACATATTCCTAGAATGGCATTCCTGGGCCTGGGGTGTGAAGAATTTTAGAGCTCCCATGTTAAATCCACCACCTTAAATCCTCATCCTTGTTGGCCTCTCAGCAACTTCCATCACTACAAGGAGTAGTTGACCACTACTCCTTTCCTCAAGCCTTCTCTCCTTTGCTCTGTGACACCAAGTTTTCCCAATTCCCACTTACCTCTTGCTCACAGTCACTTTCTGGGTCCCCTCCTCTGTCTCACCATCAGTGTTGAAGTTCCTTGGGTTTCCATCCTATGCCCTCTCCTCCTCTGTATCTATACTTTCTCTGAGTCTATCTACTCTCAGGATTTCACTAACAGTTCCTATCTCTAAAATCCCCAATTAAAAGATCTGTCCCGGCTCCCTCTTCGGCATCTAAAATGCATACCCTAGATTCCTGGACTTCTCCCACTTCAATGCTCACAGGCCTTTCAAACCCATAATATTATCACACCAATTCTTTTGTCTGTTTTAGAAGAAGGATAAATAATAGGAATAGTGTGCACCATTTTCTTGTTCTTGATTATAATGGGAATGTCTCCTGTGTAGTGCGTTTAGTAAGATGTTGCTTGTTGGTCTGAAATAGAAATTTTGATCTTATGAAACAGTACAAAGGAAGACCTTTCCTTCCTGGTATTTGGACTCCACCATATGTTTGCAGTGTGTAATCCTACCACGCAGTCTGACCCTGTGCCTTTATCAATGATCTTAGCTTTGGGTGGTAAAATTAACCAGTGCACAGGGGTGCCTGGGTGGCTCAGTCAGTTAAGCATCTGACTTCAGCTCAGGTTATGATCTCACAGTTCATGAGTTCGAGTCCTGCTGTGCTGACAGCTCAGAGCTTGGAGCCTGCTTCAGATTTTGTGTCTCCCTCTCTCTCTGTCCTCGAAACTAAGTGCAGACTGAATAAACAGCATTTTAAAATGCTACTAAATTAAACCTAGTGTTTTCTCATTCTGTGTCTTTTCAATCAACAGATTCTAAAAGCCCAAGAATTATCATGTGGGAGTACATGACATCTTTTTAAGAGTAAATGAAATCTTCAAAGCCAAAATTGATCCGGTCCAATCCCTTCATTTTATAGATGAGGCCTGGGTAAGTTAAGTGACTTACTTAGGGTCACTTATTGAATTAATAACTGGGATGGATCTAAATATTTGTACTCCTGATTATACATCAAGGGCTTTTTCTACTAGATTCCTTTCTAAGGAATGTCAAACTCAAAACATGGCTTTATGCTTTCAGATTGGCTTCATTTAACGTGGGTTTTTTGGTTTTTGGTTTTTGGTTTTTGGGGTGTGTGTGTGTGTGTGTGTGTGTGTGTATAATTAGTGATAGCTAAACCCAAATATCCTAGAGAAGCTGAAAAAACAGCTGGTCTTCAGAAAATAATTATTATTAGATTTTCTTAAAACACTTATAATGGAAAAAATGCCTTTTTTTTCTTTGTAAGCCACCTTAGGACAATGACAAAAAAGTCTCCATGATTATGACCTGCTGTTCTCTCTTGCAAGCATATAGTTACCCTGGTAGAGACCACATTTCCCAGACTCCCTGTGGCCAGGCGTGTCTGTGAAATTAATGTGACCAAGTACTGTCAATAGAATGTGAACAAAAGTGACGTGTGCTTCACTTGCTTGGAAGGAGATTTCTTTTCTTGGATTTTTTTTTCTGACTTTTCTCCTTCCCATTAGCTGGCATATGAACATCTCTGACACGGCTTTGGTTTAGCAGACAAAATTAATGCCCCCACATTATGGTAGAGCAAAAATAGGCCAGGCACCAAGGTATCTGAGTGGCTGCATGGAGCATAACTGCCCATCAGCCTGGATTATTAAAGCTTTGGCCCATGCCACTCGTACTTTGGGGACACTTTGTTATAATCATTCTGTCTCTACTATAACTTATACAGTTAGAAAATTCTTTTGCCCTTTGTGGGCAATGAGGAAAAAAATTAAGTCATCAGCTTGCCCCACTGGCCAAGATATATTTAATTTCAGATTAGTCTGTACAGTATCTGACTGAGGGAGAAAAATGTCAACTCTGTGTTTTTGGATCAAAAGGGTGGGTCTGATTCATGTTATAGAAGTAAGCCATAGATGTCTAACCCGTATTTTAGGGATCTCCATCACCTAACAAACATTAAAAAAGAAAAAAAGAACCCCCCAAAAAACAAAAAAACTCTCCTCCTGTTTTCATAATTCCTAGTGAAGAATTATGTGAGCAGGCAGAGAAAAAAAAAACATGAGAACCCTGCTGTGCATTTCATTGAAAAAATATTTATACTTCTAAAATCTTGATACAAAGACACTAATTTAAATCATATTTGTCATTATTAAAATATTTTCATGTTGATCTTTTAAACCACTCTTGCTACTCCCTCCTTTACACTAAGAGAGCTTTGTAATAGGCCTTCTGGGAAGGAGATAGGGAATTCTAGGTCCCTTTCCCCTTTGCCACATCCTTGAATGCCCAATCTGACCTTGTATCTGAACTCATACCCAGCCACAGTTGAATTGGGAGAAGAGGGCCTATAAATAAATTTGGGTGCCCAGGTCTTCCTGAGAAATAAAGTGTTCCCTGGTGAACCCTCTTCTCAAGGACACAAGAGCCTGAAAGCAATGCTTTTAATGCCCCTGCCAGCCACCAAATTGATGTGAGGATGGGAAGCTCTACAGAGCCCATCTCTATAGAGATGTTCACCTCTCCTTTCCTCTCTTTCTCCATCTTACAAAGTAAAACCAAAACCAAGGTCCACTCTTATCCTGGAAAGTACCACCCCTACCCACTGGGCATCTCCAGGGACAATGGATTAAATGAAGCCTCCTAGGGGTACCTGAGTGACTCAGTTGTTGGGTGACTGACTTCAGCTCAGCTCATGATCTTGCGGTTGTTGGGTTCGAGCCACGCATTGGGCTCTGTGCTGACAGCTCGGAGTCTGGAGCCTGCTTCAGATTCTGTGTCTCCCTCTCTCTCTGCCCATCCCCCACTTGTGCTCTGTTTTTCTCTCTCTCTCTCTCTCTCAAAAATAAATGAACATTAAATGAAGCCTCCTATTCCTTTCCAGCTTAAAAATCTCATACTTCCATATTTCTAATTGGATATTTTTTTCTCTCCAATGGGGAATAAGACTGCTCCCCCCATCTGCTCTGTCTACCTGAATCTATCTTTCTCAGCCTATTTATAACTCCCATTGTTCCCCAAAGAACTGAAGGTGATTGAGTGCTCTTTAACACAGAGTACCTCTTTTTGTCCTTGTCCAAACATTCAGTTAATGTCCTGTTTTTAAATTAGTGATTTGAAATTAGTTGATCTGAAATCCACAGTCTGTCTTTGTCATTTAAAAAAAGCGGGGGGGGGGGTGGCACTGGGTGGCTCAGTTGGTTGAGCGTCCAACTTCGGCTCAGGTCATCAGATCTCGCAGTCCCTGTGTCAGCAGCACAGAGCCTGGAGCTTGTTTCAGATTCTGTGTCTCCCTCTTCTCTCTGCCCCTCTCCCACTCGCTTTCTTTCTCTCTCTCTCTCTCTCTCAAAAATAAATAAACATTTTTTAAAAAATTAAACAAACAAATAAAAAAAGAATTGCTATTGTAAATGTGTTCCCATACCCCCCTCCCAACATGTGAAACAGACTGAGTCAATTTTGGTCCATTGCTCCCATCTAAGTGCAGAAATATGTAATAGAGAAACCGCCACCTCAAACTATAGGGAAAGGATTTCTTAGCTCTTTTTAAGTTTTTCTACTCTGATCCAGGGATGTTCAGGAACTTTCCAATCACTGTCTAAAGGAATTGAAAGTTCTTCACAGAATATAACCTTCTCCTGCTGCTACTACTGGCCCAGTCAGTACCCAGCAATAATCGCTAATTCAGTGTTTTGAAAATGAGATGATACTGAAACATTTTTAAGACTGTGATATGACAGGCAAAAAATAATAATTTGTAATAGAATTCTGTTCACAATCTGTTCATATTAGTTTAAAGGCTGAATTGACTGGCATATCTTCAAAGAAACAGCAGTTAAGGACACCATTATTTGATTGCTTTGTAATACTGAGCAAGTCTGTGAAAAACTTTTTTTTTTCCTCACTCAATTCTGTCTTAAAACCATCCCTTATGTAGAGACAACACCTTTGACTGACTTCAATCAGGCTAATTATCCTCCCAAAATTTAATGATTGGATTTTGCATAATATAAGGATCTGACACTACCTAAATCTCATATCATATTATAGACTGATACAATAGGTCTCAGGGAGATGAGTATTAGAACTTTGGGTGGGATATTGGGTGAACAGTGCCAAAAGTCATGTAAATACATAGTTCCAGTTAATTTATTTTTAAGCTCATCCTCTCCATCTAATCCAGACTCCAACTTGGATCATAGAAATCTCTTCCTTCCTTTTCTGGCGGAAACAAAAGTCAACACAGCTTCTCTCCCCAGTTATAAAATAGACAGACCAATATATTTTTGAAGACCATATTCAATGATAGTCAAGTTTAGAGATAATGTTTTATTGCAACCATTGATTATAAATAGTGCAATAATTCAAGCATTCACCTTCCTTCCATTGTTTGACCCCAAAATGTTAAGTATAAATATGTGATGCTCCTCTGGACAAATGAGATTTCAGGAAGCAGAATTGCTTTATGATCAAACTAAAACCTATTTAATAAAAAGCCTTTAGTAGAGCTGTGGTTTAAAGCCAGTCAAAAGCAATGACATATGATAAATGTTCTACTTCAAACGTGCACATTATAATCAAATCATAAGGATAATTCAACCCAATGCTTGAATTGTTCCTGTGTTCACCATTTATATGTTGAAACTCCATATCGTACTCAGAACTAAGGAGGAATAGACATATTTTTTAAAAAAGTATTGCTTTTCTTACTTCAGATGGAGGGAGGATGGCTGCCTCTATTCACATTGCGAAAACACACACACACACCCCACATCACAGCTAACTCTATATATACTTCCCAAGTGACTTCAGGAGCTCATTTAGAAAGATGTATTACAGAATTCATGCATTCTTCAGGAAAAAATTCTGAACCTTCCATTTTTAATAGTTAAACGATCCTTATTTCTGAAGTCAACTGTGAATACGTATGCAAGCTTCAAGTTAAAAACTTAAAGAGAAACATTTGCTAAGTCATTGTCATACTATGGATCAAGTTTGATCCATCTCAATGATTTGAGACCACCTAAATTATTAGTGATACCTTAAGTCCAAGACTGAACCAGGTAGTGTTTCCAAATTCCCTATAGATATTAATCATAATTCAGGATATGAAATTAGAATTCCAGAAATTCTCTGGAATTCCCACAAATCATAAACTATTCTTAAAATCCTTTCAATATTCCTCATATACTTGGCTCATTATCATGGATATCTTAAAAATTGTTTAATTAATAAGAAATATTACCTTTAGCAGTATTTATGAAGAACTGTAGCCTACAGAAAATATTAGAACATTGGAAAACACCAGCAAACATTATTGGTTAATATTTTTAAATAAAATTCAGATCTCTTAGGAAAATCAATAGCACTAAACAGAATCAAAGTCTAAATTGCCAATTCAAGATCATAGTTTGCTTCCTAAACTCATTATTTCTTGGAACACCGTTACTCATAGGATTTGTATAAAGTATACTATGGGATTAATATTTATTTTATTTGCAAGAATGAATCACCATTAGCAGCAGGCTGGCCCATGAGCACATACTAATCATGACCTCAGCTACAAGCAAGCCTGGCTGATTAGATTGTGACACTTCTCCTCTGTGCTTCTAACCAGGTTCCACGAAATATCAACTTTAACCTTAGAATTTACATGCTAACGTTTCTTGCTCTTGCTTTCAATTTGATGTCAGTGGATTCTTTCTGATTGGTAGCTGCTCTATGTTCATCATTAAGCTTTAATTCTCACAGGAGGATTACACTTTTTTCCTTTTTCCCAAATTCTTGACAGGATTTTCTGTGGATTTAGAAAAACATTAGTTTCCTGAATAACGTTTGAGCAGAATTCCCACATGAACACACTAGGTTTGACAGGAGAAACAGGTCAGTGAAGTAATGCAGGGTTTCATAATGGCATTTTGCAGTACTTTTAAATGGTACCCAGGAAAACTACAAGAGTCATGGAAAATGAGTCTTCAGCCATCTTTTCTCTTAAACTTCACCACTAGCTTTCTAACCCTCACCCCCTTCAGCACCATACAGACAGCATCTCTCTTCCCTAATACTAAATCCCCTGGGAACTTCACTTGGATCCAACTCATTTCTAGTCACTAAACTGATTCTGGCAAGACTAGGCCCAGAACTTGGGGTCCAAACCATGTTCCACAGTACCCTCTGAACTTAGAGAACACCAGAGGAATGCTTGGGGGTAGGGCACACGCAGCCCCTCGTCTCTGCTTTCAGCCAGCCGCACTACATCTATCAGTTTCACATAGTTGGATTTTGCAAGGATTTATTGTTTGTTTAAAGGAACAGTTCTACTGCTAAAAAAGAAACCATAAACGCTGACTCAGAGTATCACAGAAGGCTTTAGTGACCCATCATGGGACACATCTCTGGGAGACTGAAGTCAGTTTCAGAGCAAAGCTTACAAATCCAGTGCAGGATTGGGCCATAGGAAAGTAGTGTGTGGGTACCAGAGCCCAGCCAGGGTGATCTCCTCTCTACTCTACTCCTCTCTACTCTCTATCATCTACTGGGTGATAAGCATGGAAGGACTTCACAAGACCAACCATGGACTGAACCAGACCTTCTTGGTCTTTCTGGCCATGCATTACCCACTTGAACCATTCCAGTAGGCCAAGAACAAAGCCAAAAATAGAAAGGCCTGAAAACTCTCAATTGCTTTGTATTTTTCTAAGTCTTTTTCCCCTAAAATCAGTTTCATGCGATACTGCAAACATTTCCATGGGGATTACAAACTGGGGCTCCTCATCCTTCTTGTCCTCCTCTTTCTCTTCCCCCTTCCTCTTTCTTTTCCTCCTTCTTGCCTCTGCTGTTGCTACAACTCATTCTGCTTCTGCTTTTTTTCCCTAAGGAACAGAATCATTTCACTTCCTCAGCTGTCATCGAGAGCACAGTCTACTTTGCCAGCCAATCAGCTTAGACTCTCTCCCTTCCTCCTGGGTCCCATTCCTTCGAAGTTCCAGGCCAGTAACTGACACAACTGCACTTTCTCTGCCCCATACCCTTGCTCACACTGAGCCTTGAGAATGGGTGTCCTTCCACACAAAATCTCTACCTGGTGAGAGCCAACTTGCTCTCAAGTCTCCGCTCACACACACTTGAGCTGCCAATATTCCCCAAAGTCACTTCAGTCCTCCTGAAAGTGGAATGATCCATCATGGCACATAACACTCTGCCTTACATATAACACATTCTCAACAAATATAAGGAAGTAATCAAACTGAACCTCCCACTCCCCAAACACACAAAATGCTCTTTATGTAGCAGGCTAGGTTATTGTCTGGCTAACCAAATAGGAGAAGGTGAGTTAAACATCCCAGAAGGGTTATGCTGTCTTGGGTCTTCATTTCATGGTATGCATTTTAACTCGTACAAAATGAAAAGAAACAAAAAGATCCTGGATTTTATTCAAGCGGAAAATGTTTCCAGATTTTTTTCAAAATTTCACAGATGCTCATTTTATAAATTTTTCAAATCTTATGCTCAGCGTTGTCAGAACAAATCTCAGCAAAAACCTGATAGCTCCCTAGGGCAGCAAACTCATAGGTTGTGTCAGCAACAAGAACGTGGGGTGGGACACAATGCATGTCACTTGGAACCGCATGCCCCCCTTACTTCCTTGCCATCCAGCCCTGGTGACCTGGAATGTGGAATCTCCACAGCAGCAAGGGAATGAAAGACTGTCTCACAGAGAACAGATTAGACTGTGCAAACATATGCACTGAAGAATTCAAAACAAAAGCTGTCTTGTTGAATAAACTGCAACTTCGATGATAAAGAGGGACACAATGGGTCAATGTCCGCTGCTGCTTCAATTTCCTCTTCCGTGAAATGGGAAGAATAACTCCTGATGGGGCTGTCAAGCAGGTAAAACAACATACCTTACACACTGTGTGAAAGCAGGGATTATGTCTTGTTTACAATCTTTGCCCCAGAGCCTAGCAAAATGCCTGATCAATAGGCACTCAGCATGGGGCACCTGGGTGGCTCAGTCGGTTGAGCCACTGACTTCAGCTCAGGTCATGATCTCACAGTTTGTGAGTTCGAGCCCCGTGTCGGGCTCTGTGCTGACAGCTCAGAGGCTGGAGCCTGCTTCGGATTCTGTGTCTCCCTCTCTCTCTCTACCCCTTCCCCACTCGCACTCTGTCTCTTTCTGTCTCAGAAATAAATAAACATAAAAAAATTAAAAAAAAATAGGCACTCAGCATGTTGGGGACTCAGACAAACATGAAAATGTCCCAAGAAATGTTGGGAAGGAATTCCCACAAGGAAACATTGGGTTTGACAGAACAGGTCGGTGAAATAGTGCAGAGTTTCATAATAGCATTTTGCTGTATTGTCAAAGGGGACCCAGCAAAAGTCCTAGGAACACTGGGAATGGATGAATAAGTGGATAAATGAATAAACCCTTAGCATGGGGCTTAGTATCTATTTAGAGTTTACTGAATGGAAGCTTTCAAAGTAGACTTCATAAAGAGAGTAACTCAATCCGCAGAGCACCTGCTGCTAAGTGCTTGCTGTTCTTTCGGGCCAGGTCAGGCTGAGGCTTGTATGTATGGTCCTATGGGAGGGAGGGGAAGGACTTGACCTTTAAAGCTCTGTGGTCACCTCTGCAATATACTTCATGGTGAGCTTTCACCTAACTTAGTGCTGTATTTGAAGAACTCCAGAACTTTTCCTTAAACCTGCAGGGAACTAGAACATTCTGAAGAGTGGGAGCGATCTGCACCGACTTCAAAGTCCCAGATGCCTATCTTCCAGCAACTTTTTGCCCTGCTAGAGCCCTTCTAAGGCTGTTCACTCTTCCTCTTAGCACCTTCTGTCTCCCGAGAGTTAACAAAAAGACAAGGGGGTGAAGCAGGAGTCTAGGACCTCCCTGTCTTCTTGACGATCACGGGTGATTTACTTGGTTCTTTTGCCAAGTATTTACTGAGCACCTACTAAGCCAAGATCCTGAGAATACAATGGTAAACAAGACACGTTGCTGCCTCTGGCAAGGAGGTGATACAGATACTGAATGTGGGGATAGCAAAGGTAGGGTCGAGTGGTAGGACCGGAGAGGGCAGCTCTGTATGCTCGGGGGATGGGCTCTGGAGTGAGCCTCTGGCATTATCTGAGAAGTATGGGGTGCTCATGTGCCCCCAAATACCTCCTCATGGGCCTGATGTCTGAACTATCATCATGCCATTAGAAAAGAGCACCAAAAACCCTGAGGCCAGCAATTCTGACCCTTCCTCTTTTAACAGATGTGACATTCGAGTCCACAGGGACTAAGTGACTTATTCGACACTGTGGAGCTAATTCAGAACAATACTAAATCCACACTCAACGCCTTGGGCCTTCCTTTCAGTGTTAACAAACCACATAGGGGTCTCCCCTTTGAATCAGAGCAGTCTCCAAAAGGGAAGGGACTGGGAGGAATCACAGCCCTTCATTGGAGCACTGTTAGTACATCAATTCCAGTGATTATATGCCACAAGCCACTTAACGGGGACGTCACTCTGTTCTCACACCTCGGAGGCTACTAGCAGCTCTCACCTGCCTTCGGTTGCTGCTGTCTGACTAATCCGACATCTCTGAGACCCTGGCTTTAGAAACATAACAGCCAACACATGTATGGTGTTTGTTAGGTGCCAAGTACTGATCTAAGTGCTTTTGCATGTATCAATCCATGTAATGCTAACAGCAACCTATTAAGCAGTTAGGTCCTAATATTATTCTCACTTTGCAACTGAGCAAATTGAGGCACAGAGTAATAGGTAACTTGCTCAGGGCCACAGAGCAAGTTTGTGACTGAGCTAGTTTTCAGACCCAGGCAATGAGGCCCCAGAGTCCATGCCCTTAAGTGCTACCCTACGCTTACCCCTATCATCCCCTGCTGTGTAAAAACTACTCCAAACTTAGTGGCTTAAAACAATACAAATTGGTTTTGTCCACCATTCTGTGGGTGACAACAAGCAGAAAACAGTAGAGACTGCTCATCTCTGTTCCACAATGTCTGGGGCTTCAGCTGGGGCGGCTCAAATGACTTCCCAGGGGTTATTTATATATCTGGGGCCTCAGTTCTCCTTCACGTGCTCTATTCATGCTAGCATGGGCTTCCCTACAGCATGTGGTCTCAGGGTTCCAAGACGGGGCATTCCAAAGTATCAGGGCTTACAAAGCTTCTACTTGCACAAGACTTGCTAAGTGGCCAAAATAAGTTGCATGGGCCAAGCCCAGAGTCAGTATGGAAGAGGAATACATAAATGCCAGGATGCACGGTGCATCTAGGACCACCTGTGGGACATCTTACTACAGCAGACAAGTAGGATGTAAAAGCGGGCTGAGAATTGCAGATCCAGGGCACCTGGGTGGCTCAGTCGGTTTGTCTGACTTCGGCTCAGATCATGATCTCATGGTTTATGGGTTCGAGCCCCATGTCGGGGTCTGTGCTGACAGCTGAGAGACTGGAACCTGCATCAGATTCTGTGTCTCCGTCTCTCTCTGCCCTCCCCCACTCGCACTCGGTCTCTCTGTCTCTGTCAAAAATAAATAAACATTAAAAAAATTAAAAAAAAAAGAAAAGCAGATCCTGGGGCAGGGTTTCTGCTTCTTCATCTTCCTGTACCTTCTTTTACAAGGAACATGCTCCCTACAGGAAGAAGAAGCTGTAAGCCAGTGCATATTACATTACAGAGTGTAGGAATAAGGTTCTCTAGCCTCAGAGACAGTTGTCATTTTTGTACACAGAGGAGGGCATCAACTGATTCACAGTCTGAATTTGTTTTCACCTCATTTGAAGAGACCTGAGTTTGGTTAAGCCACAGGAGACTGAACAGGTTAATGGAAAATTTTTTTGAAAATAATAAATTTCCAGGGACTTCAAGAGGGACTACAGCTGTAACTGTTAAAATTAATAGGATAAAGTAGAACAAAAAAACGTGTCTTTAGCAAGTTTGTCACTCAATAAGGCCTGACTAGAGAACCTATTGTAAAGAGAAAAGGGTAGACACCAAGAAGTGTAACAATAAATAACTAAATTAATACTAGCTTGTCAAGATATCATTTAAAAGAAAAAGTGAGCAGTTTAATAAATTCCAAAATTACTAGGTGAGAAGCTTGAAAAAACTACCCAAGTATCCTTTCTTTGTTCAGAAGATAATAGAACCATCTAGAAATTTCTGTCCTGTGAGTTATATTCCTACTTGTATTCCCATACTAGATGAGTCATTTCTTTCTCTACTGCTTTATTTCCTCATTTTAGCTTTCACTAACAGAGACAAAAATCCAATTTTTAATTCTAAAAGCAGTTTTTGGCCCTATTCTTCACCTAAAACCAATCAAAGTTAACCATACTGTCACAGATATTTCAATTAAAATTATACGTTCATTTCTTCTCACATATGTATATTTTTATCAATGCTACAAGCATCATTTTAACATATGAACTACTAATATGTACATCTATCTATATTGTGTGTTTATGAGCATGAACTTGCGTTTATTCTCTTCTGAAGTGTAACTAAAGTTGAATCAGGCAATGTGAGGCAAAGCTGTAAACCAGCACACAGAACAATTTGTTTGTGCTTACAATCCACTTGTCCCAGCACCATCATTGAGAGATAAAAGTACACACCCTTCAAAATACGGCTACAGTTGAGTTCAATTACGTTCACTCTCAGCCAGTTAATTAGAAAGAATTCACTCAGTAATGTCATTATGTCACCCTTGGGACTAAATACATCAGAGGGATCAGACAAAACATGGCAGCAAGAATTTCCAGGGCTGGAGAGAGACGTGATGGTATTTTTCAGAAAGCTTTCCCAAATCAGTGTGGAGAAACTCTTGAGTCATTTTCAACCACTAACTCTTCTAATATGAGAGCCCATTGCCAGCAAGTTCGCAGAAGATCATAATTCAGCAAGAGTTCCTTCAGAAGCTGAGTGATCTTTTGTGATTTAAGATTCCAAAAATACAAAAGAAAAGAAACATGCAATTTTTGTAAGAGCCTTGGACACGGTACTTCTAGAAATGGAGACATATCTTAGGTTCACACTGCCAATTTTCTAGAGTTCAAGTAGAGAGGTCAAATCCATACACAGAATTTTTAAGCCTTCTCTAGTGTTCCCACATTGTGCCTGGGCACAGAACTTTGAGAAGATCTGAATCTGCTGAAGAGAGAATTTTAATTCACACCTCCTAGGAAATGTGACAACTTAACTCCACTAGAACAGTCTGCACTTTACAAAGTGCTTCCAGGTACATGACATCATCTGATCCACATGTCTATGCTTGAAAGCGTCCCTGTTTTGAGGTGAAGAACACAGGATGGGAGATTTTTAAGTGACTTATCCAAGGTCATGCCCTCATGAGTGGCAGCACTGCAAGGAGACCCCAAGTCTCCCCCTTGCTAGATGGTGCTCTTTTCATCAGACAGAGCCTCTCCCTGCCACCTCCTCTGACTCCCTTTGGTTCTTAAAAGAGTTCTTGAAAGATCATCTCCATGACTGAGAAGCTCACGACTTGCATATTTAGTCACCTCTGTGTATCCACGGAGTAGAGATAAGTATCTTTAAAAAGATGAAATCTCTGGGGCGCCTGGGTGGCTCAGTCGGTTAAGCAGCTGACTTCGGCTCAGGTCATGATCTCGCAGTCTGTGAGTTCGAGTCCCGCGTCAGGCTCTGTGCTGACAGCTCAGAGTCTGGAGCCTGTTTCAGATTCTGTGTCTCCCTCTCTCTGACCCTCCCCCGTTCATGCTCTGTCTCTCTCTGTCTCAAAAATAAATAAACATTAAAAAAAAAAGATGAAAGCTCTTGGGGTGCCTGGGTGGCTCAGTTGGTTAAGTGTATGACTCTTGATATTGGCTCAGGTCATGATCAGATGGTTCGTGAGTTCGAGCCCCACATCAGGCTCCATGCTGACAGCACAGAGCCTGCTTGGGATTCTCTTTCTTCCTCTCTCTCTGCCCCTCCCTTGTTCACGCTCTCTCAGGCTTTCTTGCTCTCTCTCTCTCTCAAAATAAATATCTCAAAAAACTTAAAAAAAAAAAAAAAGAGATGAAATCTCCTGAAATGAGAATTTTGTAATACGGTACGTCGCTGAGAATTTCTGTTCTACAGAACAGAAAGCAAGTTGAATTAGACTGGCTACTCCCGTCTGTTAGAGTTCTAAGATTCAGAGTCCCTGACTTCTTTGGGTAAAGGTTTTCTCATCAGTACAGAAGGTCTCAATTAGAAGATCTTTCAGGCCTATTCTGAGCTTAAGATTCTGTGATGATAGTTACGATCCCTAAATCTTCTTTGAGTTATGATAGCTAGAACCCCCCCCCCTACCCCAGCCAGAAATTACTACTATTAAGATACTTTTCTTCTTGGGAAAAGCTATCCTGAAAGGGGCTTCACAAAAGGGAAGAGAGTTAAAATTTATAATTGCCTATGCTGCTAGTTTATATATATCTCATTCAATCTAATCCTCACAATATCTTATTATTTTTATATTAGAGGAGGAAGAAAAACAGGTGCTGAGAAACTGACTAGTTGGTACAACATCACAAAAGCTATTATTGACAGAGTTAGGATTCAACCTATTTGCTTTCAAAGCCCCTGTTCTCTTTCGATAAAGCTATTTTGATAATGGACAAGCGAAAGATGAGGAATACGGACAAAGATGAAGCGTTATTCCTTAAATAACAAAAAAAGTAATGTGGAAGGTTGAACCCCTCAGGTAGTGAGCAGTCACAGGACTGAGAATATAGATTTTATGGTGCCCTATTCCCAAATTCTGTCCAACTGAAATGCCGTGGAAGCAGAAAAAGCACTGATCTAAGAGGCAAGACAGCAGACTTCTGGTCCTGGCTCTTGATGTTCGAGCAAATACATTTTTAAATGCATGCTCTAAATAAGTAGTAGTTCCGCCCACAGGCTAGAAAATAACACTAACAGTAGCTAACATTCTTGAGATGTTTGTGTTGTGCTGGGTACCATTTAAAGCACTGTACCCGACCTTGCTTCATTTTCATCCTTCTGACAACCTGAAAAGGTAAACCCATTTTGTGGATGAGGAAAGCAGAGCGCCTAAAAGTGACGTGGCTTCCCCAAGACTGCAGGGTAAGTGGCAGAGCTGGAATGTAAAACCAAGGAACCTGACTGCAGGTTCACAAGTGCTTAACCATCCTGCTTAGAGTACAAGGCATGTGTGCGTGTGGCTAGATGAGCATTCAGAAACGCAAATCCAGAAACTAGATTAGGGGAGAAAGTCTTCAATGAAAGGCCAGATGCTGCACAGAGGGAAGTTCTACATAGCGTCATTATTGTATCATTTCACTTTGGCTTCTGTGAGAGACTATACTTGAGTATCCGAACATTTTGGTCAGAGCACCTGCTATGATCACATAAAACTGCCATTTAACAGAAACCCAACAACAGTGGCTTAACTGAATCGAGGTCTATTCTTCTCATATAACAAGCAATGCAGGGCTGCAAAGCTGCCACACTGGCTTAGGGACCTGTCCAATGGGCTCAGCTCACCTTTCCCGGCCGCTGCCCCTAAGACAGGTGCTTTCAGACTCTTGCTTGAAGAACGAATGCTGTACGTCTCTATGCCATCCGATAGGCAGCGACTTGGCCACATGCGGCTATTTATGTTTAAATTAAGTTAAATCCAAAATTCAGCTCCTCAGTCACACTAGCCACATCTCAAGTGCTCGGCAGTCACATGGGCAGGTGGTTACTATATTGACTGGAGCAGATATAGCTCGTTTCCGTCATCACCGGAAGTATTATTACACAGCACTGCTCTAGACATCACATCTGCGAACGTGGCAGGAAAATGAGGAAGGGGAGAAAAGAGCTGAGTGCCAAGTGGGGCTGTTCCCTCTCAATGAGAAAACAACAGTTTCATGGAGTCATTACCCAGTGGAATTCTGCTTTCACTTATTTGGTCAGAATTATATCACTTGATCAGTCCTAGATGCAAAGGGAATTTTGTGAAGTGGGCCTATGTCTACCCTCCACTAAAATGGGAGCTGTAGGTAAGGAAGAGGACAGAATACTTGATTGGCTAAGTAAGTAGCTGTCTTTGCCAGACTCAGCATCACATGTGAGTTGTGCTTTAAATTAGGCCAATTTACCAAAACAGAATGGAAAAATCAGGCAGTAAACATCTGTCATCGCGCAGATGTGGGGCCCTGGGCATGCAAAGGCAGTAAGTCAGTGATTACTGCCACCTGGTAGTGCCTTGCAGGAATGAGTGGACAATGAAGCCGGAAAAAAAAAAATGGAGACAGAAAAGTATTCATCTAGGCTTGTCCAGAAAGAGCCCTGGTTCTTGAACCCTCAGGCCTTCACCAGTTGCAGTACAACAACTGCAGACTGGTGAGCAAAGAGAGCGGCTGTGCTGTGGGGCTGGGCAGCCCATGGTCTGCCCCGTGGAGCAAACAGTGAGGCAGACTTAGCTACTGGCCGAATGGGCAAGAGCCAACTTCTCTGGGGTGGCCGTATGGTCCAATATGGCCTCTGAAGTGCACCTCTTTACAGACCCCCTTGATGAGATGCGCACTTTTGCTGGGCTCTGGTTGTGCATGGCACAGGAGTGCTCGCCCTATGGATCTAATAGCAGAAAGAAAGCTGCAGAGAGCTTTCAGGCCCCGGGCTGACAAAGTCCTAAACTCCTATAGTAATGAATTCAAGTTTTAGTGGCATAAAAATGAGACGTAACAAACATCTGGCAGCCTGCACAGGCATTAAGGGGCTGTCTTGGGATGATAGTGAGCAAGATGAAGGGGCCGAAGCTACAGGAGGGCAGACAAACAGTGCTTCAACATTTTGTCTCTGGCTAGTCTTACAGGAAAACAAAAAATAGTTATATATAAATCTGTAAAGACAGAAGGCAATGAGCTTACATCTTTCCCCTATTGTCACTACCCCTTTGCCTGACTCCAGTTTTTGACAGATGCTTGTTTTTTGCTGTTGATAGAACAAAAGGATGACTTAGTTTTAAATGCATCAGGAGACAAGGAGGACGATTTGTTTGCCCGTAAGTAATTTTCCACAAGGAAAAGCAACGATGACACTTAGTTATTTCATCTCTAACAGATGTAAACTCATCCCCAAAAAGACATCTGGAGGCTGAAACACCAAACTGATACGTTGCATCAATGATCGTGTTAATGGCTATTTCAAAATGAGGAGATGGCAAAGAGAAGTTTGAGAACACATTTGGAGAGTAAGATCTATTGCTATCTAGGGCTTTTAAGTAAGTAAATAAACACCCAGCCCTGAAATTATGGTTCAGTGTGGGGTGAAGGATGGAAAGAGGAAAGGGAGGGAATTCTGTCTGGCATGTGCTGCAAAGCTCTGAAACTTGAGCATGAAGCACTTACCTTTCCTTGAAGAGAGAGCCTCCCCATTGCTAATGCTGAGACCTATGACCGGAGTCACATTTACCAAAGAAGTTAGGGACTGATCCAGACGTATTGTTTCCCAGGCTGCTGTAACCAATGCCACATACTGGATGGCTTAAACAACAGAAATGTGTTGTCTCACAGTACCAGAGTCTGGAGGCACAAAATCGAAGCGTTGGTAGAGTTGGTTCCTTCTGAAGGCTGTGGGCTCTCTCTCGTATCTCACCTGTCCCATGTATCTCTGATGGCTCCTGGTGCTTTGCTGGAAATCATTGGTGTTCCTTGGCTTATGGCAGAACTCTGATTTTCACACAGCATTCTCCCTCTGTGCATGTTTCTTTCTGTCCAAATCTCCACTTTTCATAGAGACACAGTCATATTGGGTTAAAGGCCATGCTCATGACTGCATCTTAACCTGATCAACTGCAAAGAAAGACCCTATTTCCAAATAAGGTCGCATGCACAGGTATCAGGGATTAAGACTTCAATGTTTTTTGCGGGGTAACATGACTCAATCTGTAACACCAGGTAATCTCGGGCAAAGAGTTACTTCTCTTTTCCACCTTGTCACTATAGACCAGGCCATGTAAAAGTAAACTTGATGTATCACTTTTGTTCCTTGGGAAATTATTAACATCGAAAAACCAGCCCCTCTCATTTTCTGGATGTTTGCAAGCTACAGCCTCTTTCTTTACAAAGTTCACATCATGTTGTTGCAATCTAGGACTCTGTATTAGAAATTTCCAATAATGGGGCGCCTGGGTGGCGCAGTCGGTTAAGCGTCCGACTTCAGCCAGGTCACGATCTCGCGGTCCGTGAGTTCGAGCCCCGCGTCGGGCTCTGGGCTGATGGCTCGGAGCCTGGAGCCTGTTTGCGATTCTGTGTTTCCCTCTCTCTCTGCCCCTCCCCCGTTCATGCTCTGTCTCTCTCTGTCCCAAAAATAAATAAAAAACGTTGAAAAAAAAAAAAAAAGAAATTTCCAATAGTGTCTCTACCTCTTCACCTTCAACCCACTCCAGAGAGTCAAGACCTTGAATTTGGAACATACTCCTGAAAGTGTACTATTTCCATTGTTTGATACCTTCCTGAATCTCATTCCAAAACTGGAAAGTTTGGATAGTCAATTCAATTCAACCAACCTTTACTGAGAAATTCATCTGTGTCAGGCATTATGCTAGAGATATAAACGCGAACTCCATGAGTTGCCACCTGAGTACTACTGAAAGGAGAGTCCAGATGGCTGGTCCTTCCTGACCTAATCACATTCTTAGCCCTCATGAAGGGTAAGAGTGGAGGGTAAGGTGGAGAGCTCTGCTTTGAAGCAGGTTGCTCTATTTTGGGGGAAGAAATGAAAGAAATTGGGTGATTTTATTTTGAGGGCTCAGATATCCTATGAGCCCAGTTCCAGCTCCACATGAGCATTCTTTTCCTGTTCTGCTACTTCAGGTCTGCTCCCAAGGCTTCTCAAACGTGGAATGGAATTGCCTTCCCTTTACCTCATCCTCTTCATTTCCTACTCTCCTCTCTCCCGAAAATAAGTGAATAAATTACAGAACAATGCTTAAATCATTTCCTATGGAAAAAAAAAAACCAAGAGATCATGGGCCAAGTGAGTGTAGGGGTGTTTTGAATTTTTTTAAATAATAACCTCCCAGAAAACAGCTCTTATGGACTCTGTTGAACACTAGTAAGTCACCCATAATTATAGCTCTTTTCAAAGCTAAATAATCTCAATTTCTTTAACCTTCTATCCCTGGTCCTATTTTCTAACCTTCTGATTATTTGTGTTGCTCTCCTCCTGCATCCTGAGTTCTTTTAAATTTTAGAGTCAAAACTGGATGCTATAATCAAATAAGCACTGAGGTCATGTGAGTAAAAGCATTGTTATAGCCTAAGACACATGTGGGCAGGGGCAGGGAGGGGAGGGAATATGGAGTAAACACAGCATAGGATTATAAAATGCTTAAAAAATGAAATGTGTGCTATAAATGCCAAATAGCACTGGTGCTAATTGGAGAGGCATCCCTTCGGACACATCGGCCTGTGATATAAGGCACAGAAAACATTAGGGCTGACAATTTCTCTGTTAGGAACAACCTTGTGTCAGCAGGGTTTGGGCTGCTTACCAGGAGGATGTCAGCAGCATGACAGGTTAGCGCACAGGCCTTTACTTACAACATAATCACATTTACTCTGTGACAGCAATTTGGCCATTGGGTTCACGGGGAGCTCTGTCGGTCTTGTCGAGAGTTCTCCAACAAGTCACTTGGAAATGTGTGGCAGTAAGGACATGTCATTGCTGATGCTGTCCTTCTGCGAACTCCTTTGGCCCAGAGATACTATCACAGCCTTATATTATATTCAATTTGACAAAAGTTCTACGCAGCCTTCTATGTGTTACTTACAAGGAAGCTGACTGCTTCCCAAGCTCAGCTTTCCTTGAGCACCCGGAGCCTCATAGAGACCGTTTTCCCTTCAGGGCCAAGGGGATAAACCACGGGTACTCCTCATTGCTTACTGTCTTTATTCATCTGGGTGTATTTTCTTCTTCATCTATTTCCCAAGGTAGCTAGTCTTATTCTTATTTCCTCCCATCCACAACACAAAATACTTCATGGTAAGAACGTCAACTTCCAAGAGTCATCTGTAACAAGATGGTGGACCAGAGGGTATTATGCTAAGTGAAATAAGTCAAAGAAAGACAAATAAAATACGATTTCACTTATATGTGGAATCTAAAAAGCAAAACATATGAATAAACAAACAGACTAAAAGCAGAAACAGACCCATAAACACAGATAACAAACTGATGGTTCCCAGAGGGGAGGAGTGGGGGTGGTGCAAAAAATGGGTGAAGGAGGGTAGGAGATATACAGGCTTCCAGTTATGGAATGAATAAGTCACGGGGATGAAAGGTACAACATAGGGAATATATATGGTCAGTGGAATGGTAATAGCATTGTATGGTGACAGATGGTGGCTACACTTGTGGTGAGCATAGCATAATGTACAGATTTGTCAAATCACTATGTTGTACACCTGAAACTGATATAACATTGTGTGTCAATTATAACTTAGAAAAAAGAATATCATCTTCCAGTCTACCTTTTATTTTTTTAATTATTTTTTTAATGTTTTTATTTATTTTTGAGACAGAGAGAGACCGAGCATGAGAAGGGGAGGGACAGAGAGAGAGAGGAGACACAGAATCTGAAGCAGGCTCCAGGCCCCGAGCTGTCAGCACAGAGCCCGATGCGGGGCTCGAACTCACAGACTGTGAGATCATGACCTGAGCTGAAGTCAGACACTTAACCGACTGAGCCACCCAGGCGCCCCCAGTCAACCTTTTATTTATGTTACCCCTAATTTATTCTTCATATTTCTCCTTCTCCCCACCCTCTACCCACCACCCATTTTACACACACACACACACACACACACACACACACACACACACACACGTGCGTGCACACACAATTCCCCTCTTCATACAACCATTTAGTTCCTGATTTGGGTCCCACATAAGCAAATCTACCTTGTTTTTACCTCCTATTGCAATTCATTCAAATCTCATCCCTTAAGCATCCAGGATTTATTGTGTCATTATAATCTAGAACAGAGAACAGTTTATCCAAGCACATGCACCCTCCCCTTTTCAGGCTTTCAAATTCATAGGCCTCAGTGAATGAGAAGAGATGTAATCTTGAGTAATAACAAAATTTCATGGAAATCCCCAGACATTACAGGGAGTATAAACTCAAAACAATCAAGTACAACAACAAACACAGGATTTACAAAGATTATGGGAGAGTCTGCACTTATTTTGCATGATACAAACAATTCTATTGACTCTTAAGTTTTCATTCCAAGACCTTCCTATATCATTCGGCATTTGATGAAGATGAAATGTTACAGGGTCACATGTCATGTCATTTATGATAACTTAGCAATGAGGTTGGTTGGGAAATAAGACCAGGCATGTGAAGCTCACAGATTTCTTTGCTGTAAATTCCCAGGACCTGTTTATAATGCACCTTTACTGAGAAAACAGCTTTGATAACATTATATAGTGTGGTTCATGGATGCTATTAACCATCTCTATTGCATGTTACAAATTTAAAAGGTTTTTAACTTTACAGACAATCCATAGGTTTATGAATTGAAAGCCACTGGAATAAATCATCCTTAGTAATGAAAAGGGAAAAGGGGGCATGATATAATTTCTATTTGTCAAGGTATAATGATGTCACCATCCATTTATCCTCTGCACTTAAAGGTTGAAGCTATTCAACAAATCTCTCCTCAGCCAAATACATCTGGTGCCTTAATGGAGGCCATGGCACAGGTTTCTGATTAGTTCACATATCACTCACCAATTAGAACAGAAGGTAAAACTTATTTTTTCCTACCATGAGCAATTCATTAGAACAATAACCTTTAATGTAATGAATAATAGCAGGACCTTAAAATTAAAAAAAAAAGCATGTTATCACTTTAAGATTATCTCTCTGAATAGTTTGTAGATTAAACAGATTTGCTTATGAAGACACTATTTTTTATCCCAATCACTGTTCTGATTTTTTTTTTTGACCAGTAATTCAGTTAATCATTAGAGGACAGAATATGGGGTAAAGGGCTACTGGTCAAGTTTTACTTAAAGATAAAATATACCTATTTACAGGGCTGCCATGAACTATTGGGGATGTTGTTCACTGCTCAAGGGAGTCAATCTGAGAGCCAATATGGGTTGAAATACAGCCTTCAATTCAATAAACAGTCCTCATGCTCTGGCATTGGCTGCATTTGCTGAGGGAATGGGGGCCCTGGACACGGTGTCATACAGATTAGTGGCAGCCTTAAGGAATACTAGATATAGCATGATCTTAGGAAAAACTTTGTTAATTCTGCCTTTTTGGCTGCTCACATGCTGGGAAGTACCAGGCAGCACCAACTCTTCACCTAGGACTCAGTGCCGGTTGAGTGTGAATTAAACATGCCAGAGAGCTCACTGAAATTCTGGTAGGTAGTAGAGAGTATCACCCCTCAGCACTGTCCTAGGAGATCCATCCATTCCAGGTAAGAAAGTGTCTTGAGAAGTTCTTGAGGGTAAAAGTGGAGTCTAGGAATGCGAAGCTTCAGAGAAAGGGGGACAGGACTCCAAATATTAGAAGGGGAAAGGGGGGGTGCTGGGGAGGTGGAAGAGGGAGAAGGAGAGGCTCCAAAAGGAAAAAGGGAAAAGTTTAGAAAAGAGAGAAAGGAACAGCATGGTCAATTCTTCCTATTGTGCAACATGACCCCCTCTGCAAACACCTCCCAATCATCAGTGACATCTAGAAGAATCACAAGATACTTGGTACAAGTGGGTTGCTTGCAAAAAAATAATATAAAACTAGTTAAGCAATTTAATTCAGCCTCCAGGTAAAACAGACACATCTAGTGAAGCTGCAGGTACCAGAAAATCCCCAGGGGGGTGCCTCTGATTTTCTTCCAGCCATGAAATCTGGGGCCTGAAGACAATCTGTGTTAGAACAGGGGGAATCCTCCCCCCATCCTAACATCCACATTCCACTCTCTTTTACTGGGTGACAAAGAAAGACATCTATAACATAAAAATAAGGACTGAGTGCTCTACATACACCATCTCATTTAATCTTCAGAGCACTTCTCCTGGCAGATGGAACTATTCAACCCATTTTGCAGCTAAAGAAGTAGAGGCTTTGACACTGTTATATCATCTGCCCAGAGACCCTGCCCATGAGGAACGGAGCTGGCATTGGTATCCAGTACTTTCTGAATCCAGAGGGAGGCCCTATTCTTCTCTACAGGGCAATATTGTACCCAGCACCCTCTGGTAAAATACAGAAGAGGCCTTAGGGTGCTCACAGCTGCCCTGAACGGGACCACAGAGATTAAGATCCAGAGCTACACAACAAAAGCAGTGTGACAGGCTGAGAAAGTAAATGGCTCTCCTGACAGCTTTGCCTGTAAAACTACATTTTAAGAGCCTGGGTCTCCAAACAAGACGTGGGTTAATTTAAAAATGTGAAGGAGGGGCTCTTGGGTGGCTCAGTTGGTTAAGCATCCGACTTCAGCTGAGATCTCATGGCTCGTGAGTTTGAGCCCCACATTGGGCTCGCTGCTGTCAGCACAGAATTCACTTTGGATCTTCTGTCCCCTCTCTCTGCCCCTCCACTGCTCATGTTCTCTCTCTCTCTCAAAAAAAAAAACAACAAATAATAATAAATAAGCATTAAAAAATGTGAAGGAAGTAGAACTTTGAAAACTTAAGTTATGGAAAAGGATGAAAAGATCCCAGTGGATCCAGTTTGGCAAACTACCAGGCAAAGAAAGGGAAGTGATCATTAATTGAATGCAAACACATATAGAAAGGCTTTGGAGGAAAAAGAGATTCCCTCCAGCCCATGGAAAATGATTCATGAAAGCGAGCACTTTTAACAAACAAGCACATTTTTTTTTTAATCTTTCAAAACATCATTTTGTCCTCCATACCATTTGGCTGCCTTAAAAACCAGAATTTCCCGCACTTCTGGCTGTGGGCGGTATGGACTGTGTGCTCATATTGGGGAAGCAGGGAGCAAGAGCACCAGGGACTCGGTGGTCAACTAGCTGCACACAACGAGAAGGAGGGGGGTGCCAGCCTAGTCAAACTACAGTCTTAGCATGGGTGTCCAGCTTCTCTGGGAGAATACAACTCTTTCATTCCCACACCCCAGAAAAAAATCCTGGGTCTCACTTTTCTTTGATTTTGTCTGTGGCGACCTATATCCAGGTATTACAAATCAGCCTAAGTCAGCAGTCTTCCCCCAAGAGTCAGAGAAAGGATGACTGTGGCCAGTGGGGTGTGGGGAGTTAGGGGGAAGGGAAAAAGAGCCAGCTTCTTGTCTGTTGAAATTTAGCAGGACTCCGGTCTTGTCTCTATGTAGGAGGTGGAGTGGACTGGGTATCCTTCCTCCAGTCCATTCCTGCTGTAGAAGCCACCTCCTGGCACTTAGGCAGGTTCCTACCAGGGAAGACCAGGATGCCCATTGACAAGCCGGCCTCCCCCAGTATTCTGGGAAGCGTGTTTGGTGACCTGAGCCTTTCTCATGGTGAGCTTGCTTTTGCTTTTCCCCGTTTGCTCCACCAGCTCTCACACACACTTGCTTCAAGGTGCAGTGCTCACCCCTTCTTCCAGGAGTCCACCTGTAGCTTCATCTAGGCCCCAGGAATTTTTCCTTTTTCTGTACTTCTATACCACATATATAGCCTGTGACACAAAATCTGGTTATTTGAATCTAATTTAGAGCTGTGGCTGTCAACCCTTAATTTTAGCTTGTATTCATATGGGTAACAGTGGTTTGTGGGGGAGACCTGCTTTTGAGGTCTGAAGACCTAGGTTCAAATCCTGCCTCTGTCCATTACTGTATGACCTTAGATAAATTCCTATAACCTCTCTTTGAAAAAGGGGAATAACAACACTTGCTCCACTCATTTACAGTTATAAGCATCCAAGGAGATCGTGTGTGTGAAAGTATATTGTAAAGTACACATGAACACTATATCATTTAAACTCTAGCTATTTCCAAGAGTCCAGGACTCATGTCTTCCAATGAAGCTGTGTTTTTCTTACTAATCATCAATTACATTTTTAAAATAAAACAATATTATCTCCCTCTAAACTACTTTTTTAAAGTAGATGTGAGAATCCATGCTTTTAAAAAAATTTTTAAATGTTTATTTATTTTTTTTTTCAACGTTTATTTATTTTTGGGACAGAGAGAGACAGAGCATGAACGGGGGAGGGGCAGAGAGAGAGGGAGACACAGAATCGGAAACAGGCTCCAGGCTCTGAGCCATCAGCCCAGAGCCCGACGCGGGGCTCGAACTCACGGACCGCGAGATCGTGACCTGGCTGAAGTCGGACGCTTAACCGACTGCGCCACCCAGGCGCCCCTTAAATGTTTATTTTTGAGAGAGAGAAAGAGAGAGAGAGAGACAGAGAGAGAGGGAAACACAGAATCCAAAGCAGGCTGCAGGCTCTGAGCTGTCAGCACAGAGCCCAATGTGGGGCTCAAACCCATGAATCGCAAGATCATGACCTGAGCCGAAATCAGACCCTTAACTGACTGAGCCACCCAGGTGCCCCTCTAAACTACTTTTTAAGCCAAACTATTTCCTTTCTCTTCTTACTGCAAATAAAAATTTAAATGTTAACTTGAGCATGTCAAATAATTAAATGTGGGCAATTCTTGTTAGGTTTCTGTATTTTATTAACCTTATGGTACGAACCAAATTCTGTCTTATCTACAATACTACCTGCAGAAGAAAATGCAGTCAATACAGAATTCGTGAATTTAGACAGGCACAGTCTGAACTGGGATTGGTGTATTCCAATACATTGGGATGAGTGTATCTATTATGGGTTAAAGCAGGCTCAAGGTTGCCAACCAACTAAGGGTGCAAAGAATATTATGTAAAAGATATTTATACCGCTAAAAAGAAACTCTTGGAGTCTTCTGAAAATGACTTTTTATATACAATTTATATGCTAATTATAATTCATTTGAATATATTAGATAAAGCAAGTTCCCTAAGGACCTAATGTTTGGTATGATTTGTCCTTGGGAAAAAAAAAACAACAAAGAATAAATATTATAAAGGCTCAAGTCTTTGCAATGACCTCAAGCAAGAACCTATAGGGTCTGCCCCACATGCTCTACCATTTTCTTCCTTCCTCCATCAGATCCAGCCACATTCGCTTCCTTGTTACTCCTTGACTTGACTGACCTGGGGGCCTTGGCTCTGGCTGTTCCCTCCACTTAGAATGCTCTATTCTGAGACACACACAGGGCTGACCTCTTCCCTTCCTCCAAGTCTTTGCCCAGACATTTCCTTCTCAAACAAGCAATACTGACCACACTAGTTGAATGTACAACCCTCCATTTTATATGCTGTTACTCTGCTCTACTTTTTGCCATGGCACTTATCACCTTTTAACATAATAGATGATGTACTGTTTTTTGTTTGTTTATTTTGGTTTGGGTTTGAGTTTTGGTTTTGGTTTGGCTTGGCTTGGCTTTGCTCGTTAGGTTGGTCAGCAAGGAAAAGAGAGCAGAACTAAAAAGATCTAAAGACTTCTGGGTGGCCTGTGTATTCCCAGAGGTCAGGGCAATCTGAGAATGAGCCCAAAAGGGTCCCAACAATGAGACAGACATGGAGAAGGAAATTCCCTCATTGTCTCCATTCCAGAGGAAGTCCCCCGTCACCCAAAACAGAGGACTGGAAGGAGAGGGAATTGGCCAGCTCTTTAGAAGAGCCACAGCATTCATGGTAAATATCTTTTGGTTGATTAAATTTTTCAGTGCAAACTGGATCTCACAGGGTTTGCGAACAGGGTGTGTGTGTTTGGTAGAAAGAGGAAAAGTGGACAATGGGGGCAGTAGGTTTAATCTAACTGACATTCCCTTTATAATTCATTCTAAACGGAATTAGATATTCATCAAAATCTATTGGACATTTGTGCCCTTCATGATTAGGCCTTTGCTCTAAAATGTAAGTATTACACTGGAGAAAAACGAGGGAATTGGGTTCCCCTTAGTCCAGATTGGGTAGGATTCCTTCTTGGTCGTTAGGATATGTGTTAACTTCTTATTTTTCTCTAGAACATTAACCTATTTCCCAAGTCTCCTAATAAACTTCCTAAACTCAGGATGGAAGAAAGGACTGAAAGAAGTAAAAAGAGGAAATATCACTTATTTACTTCTCTGAAAGTACTCTCTCCCCTCTGTCAGTTTCTCCTGTGGGTATAGAGCCATCTCTGTAGCTACCTGGCCTCTGCCACACCTCAGACCAGGTGCTTCATAAAGAATAACACACCTAGGGACAGCTCAGTTGGTTAAGTGACTGACCCTTGAATTCGGCTCAGGTCATGATCTCATAGCATGTGGGCTGGAGCTCCGCATTGGGCTCTGCACTGACAGCATGGAGACTGCTTGGGATTCATTCTCTCTCTCTCTCTCTCTCTCTCTCTCTCTCTCTCTCTCTCTCTCCCACTCCTGCTGTTTCTCTCTCTCTCCTAAAAAAAATAAAAAAATCAAAAATCAAAAAAAAAATGAATAACACACCTAATGGAATCAGGGAAGAAGAGTATATATCAGCTTTATTTCTCAAATGAGAATTTAGCAAGATTCACAGACTTGGCCTCTACTAGTTACCTAACAACTGCCCTCCGGTCAAGAACAATCCTACATTGTTGGGCTATGAGACTATTTTCTTTCATAAAATGCAGCAAGAGCCATGTTGGTTCCTCATTTCTTGATATTTCCCCATCTCATCCACTCCCAACAAAGTAAACTTAATCCTGTTACACCTTCTGAAAGTAGGTTTTCAAAAAAGAATTGGGTTACTATTGATTGCCAGCAGAAGAAATTCTCATTGCACACAATGAGTCTGTAAGCTGCTTCTTAATGTCCCTGCTCTGGGTGACATCCTCAGTACCTATGTTCTTTCAAGAGATGGCCACACACTGTAATATAGTGGTTGAGGTTTTTATCTTTTCCTATTAGGCAGGAATTATTTCAACACACTCTCCTTTGAAAGAAACCATGACAAGCTAAATGACAATCTGTCCTATACTGTTGTGAACCCCCAGTCACAATGACTAGAGTTTCTTTAAGCACAGACCTCCCTATAGATTAGGACATATATCTTAAGCGCCAATGTTAAAGTTAATGCAAAGGTTCAGAGGTGCAAAATAATTTAAATGTGCCCAAGTAGTAGCAATAACATCTCTAAAATCTCGGCAGTGAATTATGGATATGTGGAATATTAAAAATGCAAAGCTAACTCAATTTGCATTTGCAATGCCCCCTAGCTGTTACTGGGAAGGAGGAAATTGCTTTCTGCTGAATTCAAGGGCACACTACTTAGTGCTGTATTTAAGTCAAGGAGGAAAATCACTCATTTTTATTCTACCACTTAACGTGTGCTTATGTAATCTGTCTGGCACTGGAGTCAGTTGTCTGATATTATTTTCAATCACAGAAAGAGAATATATAATTCAATCATTACACCTTTATTTTCACTTGCTTGGCGATCTCTCGAAGCCTTATTACCACCAGTAAATGCCAGACTGTCATCAATCAGTGCTCAGCACTGGGACTGTCTCTGACAAACAGCATTAGCCAAGGTATTATTATTTTTATTTTTGAGAAGGGGTATGAGTTGAGGGCAAGGTTACATTTGCCCAATCAGATGGGAGAGAATGCATTCCGGACTCTCCTCCATCTCCACCCCATCATTTGCCATCCACTCCTAGGCCATCTCTCTCCCAAGCATGTAAATTCTCGAAGGTTGGGTAGACATGTAAATTAGTAGGTAATACACTGCAAAGCAGGAATCTGCTTTCAACTTCATGTCTTCTCCCACCCTGTTCTTCCTCCTTTCCAACTAGTCCTCACCCAACTGCTCCTTTTCATTTTCCCTGCACACTCAGCTTCATCTGGTCCATTCACCTCTGGGATACCACAGGGTAGACACAGTGGGCATTCCCAACACTGCACATTGGGTCACGATGATGCTGCTGACAGTCACCACCCTTCTGGCAAAGGGACTCACATAGAGCAGCTCTCCAGGACGAAGGGGCAGCAGTTGACGCTTCTTAAGATGGAAACCCAGTTAGAAAAACTGTGTGAAGGGCTGGGGTCTGTTAAAGGGGGGGATCATATTCCTCTGATTTACAAATAATATGGGAGTCCCTGGTCATACTGAAAATGAGAGACCATTTGGTGAACAAGGTTGGCCATGAATCCCAGTCTAGAGAACACTACTCAATATTGGTCTGTTTCTCACTGATCTCTGTGATTGTGTTTGCCAGTCACATTGGTCATAAGTTGTTTTTTTCCCCCTTTCTCCTTGTTTCCTTGTATTTACCACCTCATCAGGAGTCATTGCTTTCTTTTTTCACTTACCCTGGGTAGATGGGACATGATTGATTGTAGTGGATCTTAGACCCCACTTTACAAGTACTGTGTAGGCTGCATACCCAGGAATTCTGACTCATTAGGTGTGGGAGGAGTGTCTAAGGATCTGCATTTTTAATAAGAACCTCTCTCACACCAAGTGGTTCTGTGGGTAGTTCCAGACTATTCTTTAAATGGCTTTTTGAAAGCCATAGAAAAGAGGAAAATACTGCTGTGTGGTCTAGTGTGAATGGTCTCCTTCTCCTATCCCTGTCCTCCTCTCTCTCTCTCTCTCTCTCTCTCTCTCTCTCTCTCTCTCTCTCACACACACACACACACACACACACACACATGATTTGGTCCATCTGACAAAAGGTCAGGCTGTATCTTTGTTTCTGCCTTATAAAATCAAGAATCTTTTTGGCAGACTGACATAATAGGCTATAAACATTACCTTTACTTCCACGAAGAGGCAGAAATAACTCCCCAACATCAATGATGAGGCATAGGGATCCCCAGAGGTTGGCACATGAGAAACTGAATTACAGGTCAAGACTAGCTTCCTAAAACCAATTCTCCTATTTTTCTAACAAATAAAGCATCTTTAGATTTGGTGGTTTGGGAATTGGTAGCTCTATATAGAGCACTCAGAAAGATGAATAATTGTAATTCAGGGGGTTATTCAAAAGCCACATTATTTCCTTATATATTTATAATGTATGTGAGTTGAAACTAGGTGAGACAGACTAATTAAGAGTATCTTAGACAACAGAAAGCTCATTTGGTCCTTGGAATTGTAAGCTTGGTCTCTGGTCAGATGATATTTTAAAAATCAGAATTCAGGCTATTGTTTTTAAAAAATACATCAGATAGAAATGAGAGCAGACAAATGAGAGATTTATAATCCCCATGGTACACAGTTCATAAATTGGCTGCCCTTTTATCTCTGCAGCAGGAGAAATGGGGAAATTCTGAAAACCCCAGAAGAAATAGACAGGATGTCTAAGTTAAGAATGCAAGGGGAAAAGGACTCCCTATTAAAACAAAATACTGCCCCCTTTGCCCTGCACATATCATAACTTAGCTGTTTTATTCCATTCTAGCTGGGTTTTGCTAGGTGATTTATTAGTTAGTCTGGATTTAGCACTGGAAGGAAGGACAACTGGAAAGTGGCTCCCCACAGTGTTATTTCACAAATTTTACTTTCCTCTTGAAATTCACACATTGTGATTCCCACTGTTATCACCATCTTGTCCCAGATATAAGCAGCTTCCAATTATAATTATGTGAACCAAGTATGGCCAAAAACTCCTTGTCGATGACTTTAGCACAATTGATACCAAATAAAAGCTGACCCTCCCTTACTACAAATTTATGAAATAATAAGGGACTGCATTAGTCCCAAACTACAGACCCCTTTGAGCATGCCCTCTCAGTTCCTTCTTCTAGGTCAAATGTGCCTGTTCCAAAGCTAGTAGCCAGACACAATGAGCAATCTAATTCTTCAGATGAGAAATTATCCTCTCTTTACAAGAAGGACTTTGTCCCCATGGGTCTAACAACTACCAATACTATAACAATACAACATCATGACATTCATACCACAGGAATTATATACATACAGTAACAGGACAGTCATTCCATCTCAAAGGAAAAGAAAGGTTTAGATTTGTGATAGATGCTGGGATGATAAATCAGAATATTGCTAAAGATAGGGCAGCATAATATGGAAGCTGGCCCAAGGGGAAATTGTTACAACATAGATAACACTGGGTTAAAGCTACAGAAAAATGAAAAGGGAGAAATCAAACTGTTTAAACATTAAACATTTGTTTAAATATTAAAGTAAAGTTAGCCTGACAGCAAAATCGATATTAAATCAGGCCTGGAAACTGTTTTACGACCTCAAACCCTGGGCTTCTTAACTGCCAGTGTCATAAATGATGTCACTTTTCAGTGTGATCGTGGCTGCTAGCAGGCAGGTCAGAAATGCCAGCTTTAATTTTAAAATGTTCATTTGTGATGTAATTTAGAGTTTACTCCCAGGGACAAATGTCACTCTCTGGGCATGAGCCCCTCAAAGTGCTGTTGTGAGCAAAATGCATTCCCTCTTGATTCCAGTCCACCCTTAACAGCATGGTTTCCAGAGGGGCCTGGGAGTTCTCCTGGGTTTGAACAACATATTTGAGAACAGTAATACACAGGTTGAGATTGTTTTCCCAGTCAGTGAAGGCAGAGATTTTGAGGAAACGCTTCTGGGGTGAAAGGAAAGGAAGCTGTAGAAAGCTGTGCCTGCTGCAGAACTTTCCATGAGTAGGTTGGGATTTGAGGCAAGCCACATGGACAGAATGGGGAGTCAGCAGAGGGACAGCCTCGAGCTACCAAGTGCACAAGGTCACTTGCTAGCCGTGTGGCAAAGGATTTCCTTTACTCCCAACCTCAGCCGCTGTATTCTCAGTCCCACTGAAAACCATCCTCCCTCTCCCCAAATACTACCCCCAACCCCTAACCAGCCTGTCACAAAACCAGAAATATCTATGTTATTGACTTCTTCAGTTTGAAACACTGAAAGACCTGCTCAAATGCAAACATGTTCCGGGAAGAGACACACAAGGCTTTCCTAAGTCTGCCTCATAGAAGCTGCTGGCTTCCCTTGAGACAGGATTAGCTTGCATTGAGGGTAGCTGTTTCCAGTAAGTGAGGGTGCATTTGGTTTACATTCTCCAGATATGGATTTGGAAAGAACATAGCATGGATTATTCACTTACAGTAGTCTAGCCACACCTTAGAGATTTGTAGTTTAAGGAAGCGGTCACCATTAAGGTCCTGATAGAACAAAACAAGGGAAAACGAGAGCGTGGAATATGGGAGTATGGGAGTGTGGGAGTGTGTGTGTGTGTGTGTGTGTGTGTGTGTGTGCATGCACACGCACGCACGCGTGTGTGTGTGTGTGTGTAGGAGCGGTGACAAAGAGAGACTGTATCATTTTGCTAGAGCTTCCTAACAAAGTGCCACACACTAGGTGGCTTAAACAACAGGAATTTATTGTGTCACAGTTCTGAAGGCTGTAAGTCCAAGATCAAGGGCCATGCTCCCTTGGAAATCTCTAAGGAAGAATCTGTTCCAGGCCTCTCTCCTCATTTCTGGGAGTTCTTTGGTTTACAGCAGCATAACTCGGATCTTCACAAGGTGTCTCCCTGGGTCTTTGTCCAAATCTCCCCTTTTTATAAAGATACTAGTTGGGGCACCTGGGTGGCTCCTCAGTTGAGCGGCCAACTCCTAATTTCGGCTCAGGTCATGATTCCAGGGTCATGGGATTGAGCCCCGCATGGGGAACCTCACTGAGTGTGGAGCCTGCTTGAGATTTTTTTTTGTCTCTCTCTCCCTCTGCCCCTTGCCTGCTCATGCTCGCTCTCTCTCTCTCTCTCTCTCTCAAAAAAAAAAAAAAAAAAGGACACTAGTTATATTGGACTAGGGGCCCACCCTACTCCAGTATGATTTCATCTTAACTATTGCATCTGCAAAAATTCTGTCAAAAAATGGTAACCTTTTGAGGCAGTGGGGGTAGGACTTCACCATATAAATTTTGGAGGGATATAATTCAATTCATAATAGAAAAAACAGAGGTAAGAATCAAGGAGGATCCAGATAATGAAAATCACTGCGATGGGCCCCAAGCAAGATGGGAATAAAAGGGACCCAGTAAACAGAGGGATCAAGGACAAGAACTCACTCAGCAAAGAGCACTGCTTGGAACTGAATTTAGTCTGGCCATTGCCAGCTGGTCCTGAGATACCCGTGAACACTGGTTCTTCTAATCAAATGGTGAAATGGAATGGTGTTCATTGTTCTCTTCTTAAAATCAAAGGACCATAAGAAAGAAAACACTGAGGGGCGCCTGGGTGGCTCAGTCGGTTAAGTGTCTAACTTAAGCTCAGGTCATGATCTCATGGTTCACGGGTTCCAGCCCCACGTCAGGCTCTGTGCAGACAGCTCAGAGCGTGGAGCCTGCTTCGGATTCTGTGTCTTCCTCTCTCTCTGCCCCTCCACTCACACTCTGTCTCTCTCTCTCAAAAATAAATAATAAACGTTAAAAATTTTTTATAAAAAAATAGAAAGAATGCAAACTAAAGAAGTTCTTATCCACTGCAGTTGCAACCATGGAAGTCAAAAGTTTATACAGTCACAGAGGTATTCCAGGTTTCTACAAAGGCTCAGAGTTGCTACATTATAATTTTTTAAATCACAAAAGTCACTTCTGTCCTAAAATTCTAGAACTAAAATTTTATTTTGCAATTTTTATCCATGTGATTTTCTACACAGTTTAGAATAAGATTCTCCTTCTTCCCCCCATAGATTTCCCTACACCTTTGGGTCTCTATAAACATATGGACATGATCTTTCCTGTAAAAGATGTGCTCCTATTAATGTTGGTTGTAATAAACTCCTCTGTTTTCTGTCTGCCCTAGTTCTGTCAAATTTGTGTTCACAAAGGGAAGTAGACAAGGAAATTATCCAAGAAAGACACAATTTCTAATTAGAACAACATAAACAAAATATAGCCTTGGTTTTGCAGGTGGAAAGCAATGTCTTCATCGTGATCTATCTATCCATTCCCCTAGAGAGAATGTGCTGTTTTAATTTTCTCATCTATAATATGAAAGCCTGATGTTTTGCTTTGGGGTGGGGTCGGGAAAGTGTTGCACAGGGATTATGGGAAGGGATAGCCTCCAAAAACTTATTTAAAAAATTAAAGTTTGGAGTTTTAAAAATATATATATTCCCTGACAACTTCTAATACAACAAGGAAAGGCTGTTATATAAACAAAGGGTGATTTTGCATTCAAGTTTACAAAAGTACAAATGCTTGTAGCCAGTCCTAAGAATAGACAAGGATGGTAATCTTTTATGTCCCATCACAAGCAAAATCATCCAGGTGACCCCTATAAAGGATTTAGTATCTACTCTGTGGCAATGTTTCCTTTAAGTGGCTTAACCACTTTGGGCAACACTTAATAGATCCTATTTTTATTTGCATGGGAGTTGAAGCAAATAAGAAAATTTACTTAATCCAGAGTTGTAATGTATCAGGCTGTGCCTTTGAGGAGGTACACAGTGTTCTTTCCAGCTTCCCAATCCAGGTATATATTATACCTTATTATATATATAATATATATATAATATAAGGTATATATATAATACATATATGCCTTATTATTTCACCTGGCTTTAGGATAATAACACTAAAGTCAGTTTATTAGTTGGGTTACTTTAGGTTGTGAGTAACTGAAAACCCCAAACTTGTTCACAGAACAAAGAAGGTGCTACTGACATGTCCAGAGACATAGAGTGGCTTCAGATATGAATTCCTACTGAATTTAAAGCACTCCAGGGGAACCTGAGCACCCTTAGGACAGAAGCCGCACCCTAGAGAGTGTGATCATGGGGGCGTTTACAGATGGCAACTGTTGTCCAGACAATCGCCAAAGTTCCTCCTTTTCCCTTTTAGCTGGAACAGCAGAGGATTTTCTTAAAATAGCAACTGGTCCCAGTGAACCAACACAGAGCAAGTGCAGCCAGTTTCTGTTGCCTTACCAAACCTTGTTGAATCATTGTATCATTCAAGAACACTTATTTGCAGCAACGTAGGTTTCCAGTTTTCAAACACCAAGGAATTTGACATAAGGAAGTAGTACCCATCATGATAATAATGAATTGTTTAAACTACATTGCACTTAAGGTTGCCCTTGGACCCGTCAAAGGATTTCACCCAATCCTCATTCATTCAGATGAGCCTTGAGCGCTTCACAATGTCCGAGATCATTGCTGTGCCCCATCTTGACTGCCCAGCGCAGCGGACTGAACACAGCCCTGCTGACAACAGTGAATAATCAGATTCATCTCAGCTGTGGCAGGGATAATTCAACGTCCACCTGAGGAGCCACAATGGCCTCTTCTGTTATTCCATCTATGAGGATTCTAGTTTCCAGTTTTACACATCAAAGGTCTTAGGTGGTTGGGAATGGAGGCAGAGTAGAGAAGGTTGCCAGGAAAGAAGATAGAACCCACACCAGGTAGCTCTCCTCTGGAAGGGCACTGAAGAAAAGGGCTGATGCCCTAAGAGGTCTGGCCTCTCAATCTCCTTAATCGCCTAAGAAGACAAGACAGGGAACATTCTTCCTCCTTTCGGCTGAGGGTTGGAGCCTGAAACCTTTGCTGGACAGAGAGTCTATCTCCCCCCAGGCCACCTTATGGCTCAGGTCCCCGCCCCTAGGCGAACCCACAGAATTCTGAGTGGCTATGAAAGTCCCTTTTGCCCAGAAGCACCAGGTTTGCAGTGTACCCTCATTAAAGTGTGCTCCTGCAGCCAGACTGTCAGTTTCAAAAGAAAACTCCTTTTAATTTTAACTAGAGCCCTGGGCATCAGAAACAGTAGAGAAAGGGGATTCATTTATGAGTTTCTATGGCAGATTATGGGTTTTATTTGCTCCTTTACACCACTTTTCAGTCTGTCATTTTGGTAAGGTTAACCCCGGTGTAAAATGTTCCCGTAATTATGCTCGGAAACACTCCCAGCCTGCTGCATGCCAATAAATGCCTGGAATAACTGTCAGGCTAAATGAATCCCATTTGGACAAAATGATTATTGAAAGTTATTTTAGTTCCCTATTAAGCAGTTGCGGAACAGAGCTGTAATCAAAATGTTTATTTCAATTAGAATTATTACGCTCAATAAAAAGCTCAAGTAGAAAGTAAACTACACTTTATCAAATAAAGTAAAGGCCACAGCTAGTTAAACTTCTTGTTTCACACGGCCTCTATCTTAGAGTCTGACAAGAGGCACGATTCTCAGTCCTTTCCATAGTATATTAACAGCTTTTATAGCCCAGCTTCCATCTAGCTGATCCAGAGTCTCTTGCTCTGTGTGGACAAACCCCCCAATTCTTTCTTGATGGTTACCATGGCCAGCAGTGGGCATCAGCCCCTCCGTTTCCATAGCTACAGAGCAGGGGTGCCCCACCTCATGCTGAATGGCTGAGAAAAGGCCATGGGGGTTACAAAGCCAGAGGCAGTACTTATTCATCACCCAGCCCCCACAAGACTAAATATACACGAGCATTCTCGTTACTATAGCAGCTATTTCTTTTCCTGGGGATGGATCCCAAAAGATAGCCAGGAGAAAATGTTTTTTGCTAATTAGGCAACATAGTCATCCTCATCAGAAACAGTTTTTTGGGTTCATTTTAATTTTTTTGGAGAGGGTGCTAAGAAAAAGAGCCTATTCCTATCCACCCTTCTATGATCTGCATCTTGAGATGAAACCTTGGGTACCCACAAGCAAATTACTCCCCCCAGCCCCCCCCACCACCACCAAACACAACAGTTTAGTCCTAACCCTCTATGCCTGAAAGTATTGTTGGTTTTATAAATCATAATGCCTAGGTCACACCCAAAACCAATGAAGTCCAAATCTTTGGAGAGGGGTCCAGGTATCAGGGTCATTCCCATGTGCAATTAATGGTGCAAACTCTACCATGAGTCAGAGGTTCTCAAAGCGTGGTCCCTGAACCAGCAGCATCAGCAGCACCTGGAAACTTGTTAGAAATGCGGATTCTCAGGGCCCATCCCATAATTAATTAATCAGAACCTGGCATGGGGCCAGACATTCTGTGCTCAAGGTTGAGAACTGGAGCTAGGAGGATCTTCTTTAAAAAGAAAAATACAGCAAAGATGTTTATTGTTAACTCACATGCTTAGAGGAGCCAGAATCAACCCCTGACTGAACAGGAGCCAGCACTAAGCCCTGGTTGAACAGTGTTCCCTGACTGCCTGAATGTTAAGACAAAAGATGTAAGAGAAGAGGTGCTAAAAGTAGCTCTTAACTCCGACCTAGGCAAGGGAAAGGGCCTCTAAGACCCATCATCATAGAAGCCAGGGCTGGCTGAATGAGGAAATGATGAATTAATCTATAATCAGAATGTTAAAGGAAGCTAAAATGGACCCAAAAAAAAATTAGGCAGAACTGGCTCAAAAGCAATACCTCAAGTCAGGCAGACATTTTCTTTCCCTCTTCTCTCTTCCTACGTCAGTTCTCCTGACTCGCCTCATATCTGGCTTCCCAAGGTCCCCATGACTCCCAGAGACCCCTCTGAATAGACAAAGGAATTAATTCATGCTAGGATCTAAATGGCTGTTATTGCACAGTATCATCTTGTGTTATTACATTTCCTTGCATTATTTGGATTTTGAACAAAGTTCCTAAGACATCTCTGCTTAACTTGGAGACTCATCCCATACTCCTTGCATGCCAGCTCCTGGTTTAAGCCTTTTACATCTATTAACTCATTCAACACCCATAACAATACTATGAAATAGGCACTAGTTTGCACCATTTCACAGGTGAGGAAATTGAGGCACAGAGATGTTGAGTAGTCCTCCCCAGGTTGTGGCTTTGCACCCAGGCTGTTTGGTTCTGAAGGATGTGTTCTTAACCAAGGCTAAATGTCCTCTCAGAACAAGTGGGCTTTCCAACATGGAGCTCCCGGGCTGAGAAGATTTAGGGAAGGGGCTCTCAGAGAGCTATTCACTCCATATCTTATAGTGCCAATTCCATCTCCATATTGGGCCGGGGGGGGGGGGTCATGAATTTTCTACGTTGGTGTATTATTCCCTCTTCGAAAATGTGTAGTGTCAACCTTGTCTTTATAAACTTGTCCTGATCCTGCCATTCCCCTGAGTATTTGACTATTCCAGACAAAAATCCAGTTGAACTAATTATTTTGTGAGGATTTGCTTTTCTTAAAAAAATATATATATATATGATCCAAGTCTAGTGCTTCCAAGACATATTTCTTCAAACTTCAAGCATCTCAGAAGGAACAGGTTGTGTCAGGTTCAAACTCCAACTTTTGAACAGAGCTACCTTCACCCAGGTGGGGAGGGATCGGAACAAGGTTTAAATTTTTTGTTGTTGTTCTACATGTTTTTCCCTGAAGTCTTTGTCAGAGCCTTTTTCTACATGCAATAAAGTCTTGAATTTGATGGAGGCATCCCCTTCTGGCTTATGGCAAGTCTGTCAAAAATAGATTACACATCTCAGTTTCATCCATGTCTAAAGACCATGGAATAAAGTGGCTCAGCATTAACCCATAGAGTGCTTACTAAGTATTGCATATCAGAATCTTCTTGGCAAAAGCCTTCTCGAGCTGGCTGGGGAAAGGTTGGGGTGGCAGCTCTGAATAATCTTCCATTTTTATCCCTTGACACTTTAATTAAGATAATTTAACAGCCTGTTAAGCACAATATGCAGAATTTGCTACTAGGAGCCAATGAGGAAAGTGTCTTGGGGAACTGGGAGATATGTGTGAGGTTGGAGATCCAGGCAGCATACAGTTGGATGGAGTTGTGGTTATTACTCAGCCCAATGACTGTGACTTTCCCAAGGTCACCCAGTTAATTAGTGGACTCCCTGGATCCCACACTGCATGAGAAGTTGTGGGATATTAAATGGAACTACCCAGGCATAATTGATTGTGAGCACTTTTCTTGAAAAAGCTCAGTGTCTGGCCTTCTCAGAAATTCACAATCAGCTTATGCAAAGCCTTGGGGTGGGGGAAAGGCTGAAGCAAATACCAATGATATGACTCAAGATCCTGTGGTTTTTCAGAGGGTTAGATGGGTTGCCAAATGGAGTCTGAGATCTCCTCATCTTGTCTCCTAGTGCTGCTGTGTGGCCCATGCAGCAACTGCCTACATCATGGGTACATGGACACATGTTGGGAGTCCCCATGCCTCTGTTAGGCAGTTAAGAAAAGTGCCTCCTACTCAGGCTTGTGCAATCAGAAATAACATCCGCGCCATTAATCATGTTCATCAAGAAGCACTTTCAGGCCTGACATGCAAAAGTTCTATTATTTGGCTACACTTTTTTCCAAGACCCTAAAGAATTTATTTTTTAATTTCACCTTTTGAAAACAAGAGTCTTCAGTCTGATAGGTAATATGCATTCCACCTTAAAAGTGGATGGCATTTACCCTGTTCTCCAGAAATTATATCCATCAGTACTTCCACATATGCTTGGCATTTATCAGGATTTGTTCTGATTCTTTATTTCCAGCTTGATTGGCTAGATGCATACATCTATAAAAATCATGAAACATGATGGATTTCAAATCCACTTGTAATAGACTGAACTTCATAGTACAAACTCTTAGATTCTGAGTACCACTAGCACCTCCTTTCATATTTAGGAGTCAAGAAAAAAGTGAGGGGGCAGATTTAGGGTGAGAGACTAAGTTAGGTAAAGGCCAGGAGCAAGGTGAGCCGGGGGAGGCTGGTAAAGGGAAGTAGGCTGGGGAAGCGAGGGTCATGAGTTCTGACTTATTTTAGGGGAAAATGATCCACTATTCAAAAAGCATTGTGACTCTGTAATAATTGGGGGAAAAATAAAAGCTGAGAAGGAAGAAATGCATGTGCGTGCAAAGGCATGGAGTTGCAAAAGGGCCTATGAGTCACTGAGAAGCTCAATTAGATGAGGTTGATGGTTAGAGGTGGATGGTGGGATGAAGCACTCAGGATGTGATGGAAAAGGGACAAAGTCAGTTGAGATTGGATTGTGAGAATCCTCCCCATCCTCCTTTCACCTTCTCCCCCTGAAGCTTTCCTTGACTACATGGGTTCAGAAACACATCTTCCTGTGAAACTTTCAGCCTGTATTATCCAAACCTTAAAGTTGAAAGAGACAAAAGAGGTCACTGATCCTTAATCATGCGACAGACTTCATTCTAGTACTTAACTCTTCATTTTGTTTATGTTTCTCCAGGTCTGTATTTCGACTATTTAAGAACATTACCAACAATTTCAGGAGAGGAATTTTTTTTTTAATATTTACTTTTGAGATAGAGAGAGAGCATGAGCAGGGGAGGGGAATGGGCAGAGACCGAGAGGGAGACACAGAATCCGAAGCAGGCTCCAGGCTGTCAGAACAGAGCCCAATGAGGGGTTCGAACCCATAAACCATGAGATCATGACCTGAGCCAAAGTCAGCTGCTTAACCAACTGAACCACCCAGGAACCCCAGGAGAAGAACTTTTTTAGATAGTTGTAACTACAGTAGGAATATAGACAGTAACTTAATTAATAACCACAGTTGTTAAGGGATTTCTACATGCCAAGAGTTTCCTATGTATTATATCTAAAACTCAAAACAATCCTATGAGGCACGCATTATTATTTCCATTTTAAAAATGGGCAAGAGAGGTTAAATAAGTTGCCCAAGGTCACAGAGCTCTAAATGGAGGAACCAGGATTTGAAACCAGGTTGTCTTATTGTAGAGTTTATTTTTTTAATGCTTATTTATTTATTTGGAGAAAGAGAGAGAACATGTGCATGAGCGGGGGAGGGGCAGACAGAGAGGAAGAGAGCTTCCTAAGCAGGTACTGTGCTGTCAGCACAGATCCTGATGTGGTGCTCGATCTCATGAACTGTGAGACCATAACCTGAGCCAAAATCAATAGTCAGATGCTTAACTGACTGAGCCGCCCGAGCTCCCCTAAGGTTTTTAAACAGCAATACTCTACCTGCTTCCCTAACAGGTGCTTAAGAAGTTTTTGCTGAATGAATGGGATAAGTGGATGCCAGATAAATTGCTTTTTAAAAAAATCCAAAGCCTGTTCATTGAAATACTATTAATGCATTACTTAATTCTTCACCAACTAAGAAGTTTTCTTTACCAATTCACTGATAGGCTCTATATTCAAAGAAGCATACAGGTCCTATGAGTATTTCTCATCAGAGATCTATGAAGATAAAACTCTGTTTCATGGTCTTGTTAAGTACCAATTCTGTCAATGGCACTGAGTTCTTTCCTCTAATATATAGGAAACCTTTCTGAATGTTTTCCACTCCCAGGGAGTTAGGCAACCTGATATCACTCTACATATCAGCAGCATCTCAATCATAAAAACAAGAAATGAATCCTTACAATATCAAGACAGGATGAGTTTGGCCATGCTACAGAGCTGACAGTTGATGGTAATAAAGAATCAATCTGTTCTCCAATTCAGAGACAGCCTGGGTGGGACCTTCATCTCTGACCACTACCCTGAAACCACTAGGAGCCAGGAAACTGGGGGAAGGATCCAGGTAAGATTTCCCTTAGAACCCTGCAGTGATGGCTGGGGGGAGCCTCTTGAACTGAACGAATGCCCACTGCTATTTCACAGCCAAATGCAGGCGCTTGGGGATTTAAACCTATCAGTACTCATCCTTGGCTGGGAAACAAGATGAACAAAAAATTAAGGTGCTGACAGTTCTGTTTTTAGAGAAGTGCCAAAGCAAAATAGAAATCATGGAAAGAATCAAAAGAATGCAAGCAATGTGGCATTCCTACATCACTTAGACCTGTGAGGAGACGTGGAGGCTTCTCTCCTGAGGAAGGAAAAGCCCTCGCTCCTAACAACATTCTGCCCAGACAAGATGCCTGCCCATACAATCCCTTTTCTGCAGAGCAGCTGTGCAGAAAAAGCACCGTCTTTTCCCATGATCCTCATGTGTTTTGACTGATGCTTGTGGGATAGTTTAAGCTCAGTAAAGCTTTCAAGGGTTGGCCAAACAAGTCTCGGACAGAAATGTCAGGCTTCAATAAACCATCAGGTCCAATGTCTCAATTTCAACTCAATGTTTAGACTGGAAGGAGAGCAGAGGAATACAGCTAACCCTTAATTTGTACTTATATATACTCATGTTTGATCACCATGAAAATGTCCCGCTATTGCCAGATCACCAATCAATATAGGTTGCACCAGACGCATGGGGAAGATACAACTGCAAAGCTATGAGACTAAAAGACAGTAGTAGTCAGGACATAGTTAATGGTAGGAATGAAAAACGTTGCCCTTCAAGATTGCCATGGGAACTGGCCACTTATGCTAATACTACCATTCATCAAAACATAGGGATAGTTTCTGAAGCACACAAGAAGGTGTTTAATGCAATGCTGGAAAATTCAAAATGAACTACCCTGTCACTAACTAGCTGTGTGACCTGAAAAATTTTACTTAAGTTCCCTGATCTTCCATGTCTTCACTGGTAAAATGTGGATACTCATTCCTCTGATGTCTGAGTGAAATATGTTTGTATGCAAAAACTTTAATATCTTTGATATCTAGAAAGTTCTCAGTAAATGGTGCCTATAACAATTATCGTCATCATTAACAATGACAGTAATGAATCTAGATCAGCCGTTGTTAAAGCTATGGAATCTTGAGCCTCTCTGATTCTCATCTCATTTAAGTATCAGGTATGTATTACTTCATAGGGTCATTAGTGAGATAAATGCAAATGAAAAGCATCTAATGTAGTACCAGGTACACACTATGTGCTCAATAGATACAACTTCTTTTTAGTGACACTACATAGCATTTTTGAAGTTATTTAATCTGCAAATGGGAGAAAAGCCAGAATAAAGTATCAAATTCTAGTTTCACTGAGAAACTACTTACCTCTCTGTTTAAAACCCTATTATAGTCTATTTAAAACATAAAATAAAAATTAAATCCTGGTATAGATTAAATTTATAATTGGAAACACCACAGGTATTAAACACGTATTCTTACGGATTATATTTACGTTCAAGTTAAATAAAACACCTGCAAGTAGTAAGGTATTAGAACATAGAAGCTGATGAAATTAAAGTTATAATCATGAGAGTCAATAAAATTGCATGTTCACATTATTATATAAATGTATTCCTCTTTTATTTCTGTGATGAGGCTATAAAAGATGTTCACCAACCCCCTCCAAAAAAAAATGCAGAATCCAGGATGTCAGCTACAAAGCAGGTATGATCAGGAATTCTAGAAAGAATAAATAAGTCTGTCTTCGTTAATTAAAAGCCTATATTGAATAAAGTCCCATTGTGGTTGTGACAAAGATCAAAAGATATTTGGATGTCATCTTCAAAAGCTTTTGTCACTAAGTTGGTGTGAAGTTCCAAAACACTCTTACAGTCCTCCACTCTCTGGCATGTTCTAACTCTGAACTCAGGCTAGATCCTTCAAATAAAAGCTATAGGTAGCTACAGCAGTTATGAGAAAGGACAAAGATTGAGAACAAAATACCCAACTAGGCCTATTAATCAGTGATAATTTAAATGATACTTTTTTATGACTTTTTAATTTTGAGAGAGAGAGAGCGTAAGCTGAGTGTAAGCTGGGGAGAGGGACCAAGAGAATCCCAAGCAGCCTCCACACTCGGCACTCAATCCCACAACTCTGGGATCATGACCTGAGCCAAAATCAAGAGTTGGACGCTCAACCAAATGAGCCACCCAGGTGCCCCTTAAGTGATACTTCTTACAAGTTCTTCTATTTTGTATATATAGGTACACATAAATGCCATAAAATGTTTTAATGCAGAATGAATTTTTGTATTCTATTATTTTAGGAAATCTTTGAGAATGTTCATTTCTCAGTTATTAACCAGGTTAACTCTTAGTCACTAAGCCTGTCTGTTTGGATAATTTGGCAGTTAGTCCAAATTATGGAGCACACATAGGAGGAAATAGCCTCTTGATGATTGAGCTTAGAAATTCAAACACAAAAATTGATCATCTTCAACACGGAGGACTAAGTATCAAGATCATAAAGGGCTTTTTCAAGCCACACACAAACACACACATGTTCACAGACCCACCCATCAAAGATTCTGGCCACCTATCTACATATTAGGTGATTTTCTCTGAGAAAGGGAGCATGTGGATTGGGAGGGAAAACATACACACACACAGGTGATTCTGATACATTCCTTCTTCCCACTGCTGAGACCTACTGCTAAAAATTGATGACACATGTCACAATTATTTTTTCATATTTTCCCAAAGAATCAATCTATTTGCTGTTATTGTAACAGACTCTTATTCCAGGAAAGGCTGTGGAGATGCAATTGAAATGATGATAATTGACTTAGTCAGCTGAACACTCACTCTCTCAGCAGGAAGAAAAAAAAAAAACACCTCAAAACAAGAATTTCATGCTTTTAGCCAGAGGCATCTGCAAAGCATGTGTTTGACCAAAAAAATGGTCATTTGAAGAAATACAAGAGCAGTTAAAAGTATAATTTATAGCATGTTTCTCACTACACATGGATCTGCTGTATGGTTTTCTGACCCTATGCTCAAGTTTATAGTCCTTAGGATACCAGGGACAGTTTTAGGAGGATGTTAAGGCCACAAGCAGCAGAAAAATTTTGAATTCCTTTCATATCAACTATTTCAATATTATTTTAAAGCATTAGGGTCCACTAGCAACTTTCATGCAGAAACCTTTTCTTTTAGTTTTGATGTGCAATCTGTCAGCAACTCTTTGATTTGCTTTATTATGTCCCCCTCTTTGCTATCACTTCATTGTCTCACAGCTGTCTGCTCATTTCTGCCTTGATTAATTTCTTCCTGGGTGCCTATATGCCTGATCTGGGAAATAATGCCCCTCACTTTGAGCTGTTGGCTTTTTGTCGTAATGAATTTCAAAGAAATGTAATAAGAAACTACACAGCCTTAGAAACAAATGATGCTGAGAAGTACAAAGGCTGGAAAGAGTGTATAAGTCTTACTGGAAATCGGTTTATTTCTATTTTTTAGAAAACCATTGAGGAAGGAAGGAAGGAAGGAAGGACGGAAGGAAGGAAGGAAGGAAGGAAGGAAGGAAGGAAGGAAAAAAGAGAAACAAAGAAAGAAGGAAGGAAGGAAGGAAGGAAGGAAGGAAGGAAGGAAGGAAGGAAGAAAGAAAGAGAAAGAAAGAAAGGAAGGAAGGAAGGAAGGAAGGAAGGAAGGAAGGAAGGAAGAAAGGAAGTCACTTTAAACTAAAGAATAGCTGTGGTCCACTCCAGGTAGGTCCATGGCTAAGACTGAGGCAAAGTCAGTCCATTTGGACCCCTACATGCTCTCCCTCTGGTATCCCTTCTCTGCACTCTCTTTTGAGTTCGTGCTTTCTCTTTAGTATATCAGTAAGTGAAAAGACTTTATTGTACTGAGGACTATTCTATTTACATTAAACTGGCATCTGATAAAAAGCTATTGCTCAACATTAATAACAGCTTTGACCACTGGCTTCAGAAGAATTAAAGTGCCAGTATCTATAGAATATCAAAATAGCTGGTTGGAGAGATACATTTCTAACTATAATTAACTCCTAACCAGTCACTTCATGAAGCTCTTAATTTATGTGAGGTTTCAGTGTGCTGTTCTATCTATTGTTATAAAATTTATTTTAACAAGGTTTGTCGAAATAATTTTCAGTTATTGGTATGTCTCCATTGCCTCCTGGCTAAAAACTGTCAACCAAACTGTCAGCCTTGCAGAACATGAAAGTTGTAATTTTGTATTCTGAAGTAGAATCAGATAGATAACAAAGGCAATCATTAAGTACAGAATGTCATACTTCAAAGACATTTCAGGCACTCAAAACAACCTCTTTTGTGCCCATGAATTTTCAAACCATTAAGAGTTTCTCAAAAATTCAACAGTAGTTTATATGGAACATAAAATGTGCTTCACAAGTGTACTTTGAATTTTTTAATGAACCGTTTGCTGTTTGCAGCAAAGGTGCTAAAGTTTTGCTGGAACTTTGGACAAGAAAAATCAACGGACTGGAGTTATAAATACAAACACGTGCAGGGCTTAGACAGTCCTATCACCAAAACATCTCCACTAGAATAGGACTACATTTAAAAACCAGTTAGGAGACAAATAATGAATTGACTTTAAAAATTTTTTCTTCAATATTTACATTCGCAAAGCATGTTGCAAAGTTTTCATATACAAAACATTAGTTCATTTGTAATAAAACTTGTACATGGACAGATACTTAGGCCTGTCCATGTACAAGGAGAAGATTCAAATACACAAATTTTTAGACTCAGTTCTGCCTTTCTTGACCACACAGCACCATGGCACATTCTGGAAAATCCTGAGATTGAAAACTTCTCCTTCCTTCAAGTCTCTCCTGATCTTCAGGGTGGTTGTGCCTGTGATGCCAGTCCTTCTTGGAACAACAGTGAGAATAGTAAAAAAGTTTCTGTATAAAGTTTCTTACCCATAAAAGATGGTAGAGGAAGGTGTCATCCACAATGTTTTTATGTCCTAATGCTGTTAATTATGTTTATTGGAGTCTCTCCTGGCTATGAAATAATTATAGAATCTTCATGAAAAATACAAGGTATTTTTTTTAATCTCATGCACTTGTAAAAAAAAAAATGTGTGTAGGTACATTTTTTACTCCACCCATCATGCAAGTGTTTAGAAACCAGCCAAAAATAAAGTCCCTGGGGGAATCTCACGCAAAATGTTGATGGACATAAATATGAATGTTCTTTCATCCTCACCCTCATAGTTTCTCTGAGCTGCAAATGCCAACAGAAATACATACCCTAAATCCTTCAATTAGGATGTCCAATAAATGCTAAGTAAGAAAGAAAAAGATTCCATGTGCTCAGCAATAGCTGCCATGACCACTGCTCATGGAAAGTTCTAATGGCTTATGGTTGTCAGGGATGGCTAGAAATGGGTGCTACAGATTCTTATCAGAAGATGGACTTATGCATGAGATTAATATCAGTACTATCTCTTTGTCCCTCTCCTGCTCTAGCAAATACCCGCATGAGGAATCCTGGGAGCAGGAGGAGGAAGAGGGACTACATGGTTCTATTATTTGGTATCCTAACTGTCAAAGACAGACCTTTCATCTTGAAACAAACTCCAAAATCTTTGTGACAATTTAAGCATGAAATGAAGACTGCCCTCATAAACCAACTTCCCTTCTTTGACATTTCTATTATCACTAATTTTCAATAATGTACACTAGATCTTGCTTAGCAATAATAAAACTACCCGTGTTAGGAGTCTAGTTTTATATAACACTCCATATGGTGGATTCATAATAAATTTCTACTGGGAATACAATCATAAACCACTATTTTCTGCTATAAAAAACCATTAAAGCACAGACATGCACAAACAAGGTAATCTGCAATAAATTTGGAAATGTTAAAATACTACAAACGTAAATGTATTCAGCCCCATTGCAATGCATGTAATTTCCATAGCTTTATTAGAAATCTTGCCTTTGCAGTGGTTTGGCGATAGGTTATAAATATAGTAGGAATGAGTCAGCATGCAAATCCCTTCTGTGAAAAAACAATTTGAAAGGTTTTATAGCCCAAAGCTGTTTATTATATTGTAAGAATAGTAATGCAAGTTTGTGTTTGGAACCTGCTGAGAGGAGATTTCTCAGGACATCCTGTTTATAAAACAGCAAGGGAAAAAAAATTCAGCAAATTAAAAAAAAGAAAAAAGAAAATAACAACATTTGATTTATGTAAGGTCACAGAAATAGTAGGTCCCAAATAAAGCAATTTTTAATTGATGGACTTTTCTCTGCACACATTAAGGGTCATGAGAGAGATGAAAGATATACCCCACTGAGAAAAGGAGAGCAGCGTTAGTCTGGCAACTTTGAATCCTGGAGGCAGACAGGTAACTATCTCTGGAGATGAGAGGAGATAAGGTTACAAAAGCAAAGACAGAAGAGGCAGAATGACCGAATTGTCAGGATCGGCTACAGTCTGGCGACCTGAGGAAGGGGTGTCAGCAAAGCAGACCACCAAGGGACAAAGAAGCTGAGGCCAGCACGTAAGCCACGGAAAGGATGGAGATGTAAGAGTCCCAAGTAGGGAAAACAACTCAGGAAAGGCGGGAGCAAGAACAGATGGCTGGATTTGGGAGTCGGAGCTCACTGAAGCCTTGAGGAGACCAGCTCAGGACCCGGTGGGATACCAAAACCAGGCTGCAGGGAGGTAAGGAGTGAGTAGATGATGATGATGTGGAAACTGCAGACACACACAGTGTTCACAAGGGATGGAGGGGACTTGTTGGCTTGAGTGCAGATGCATCAATAGGCGGAATCTCTTAGGATAGAAAAGAGCTGGGGGGTGGGGGGTTTGAACCAGTGAAGAGAGCAAAACCAAAGACGTAGGAGACAGAAGTGAGTCCTGATGGGAAGGAGTTCTGGCAGGGTGTCAAGGAAATGGGCTCAAGGACATGGGCCAGGGAACTAGCTCTGGAAAGAGGTAAAGCATTTAGGCAGAAAGAAAGGGCGGCATCTGTAAAGATGAAGAGATAATCTACAGAGTAGAAGAAAAGAAGCCTGGGGGGCCTGGCTGGCTCATTCAGTTAAGCATCCATCAGACTTCAGTCAGTTCAGGTCAGGTCATGATCTCTCTGTGAGTTCGAGCCCGGCGTCGGGCTGTGTGCAGATAGCTCAGAGTCTGGAGCCTGCTTCCAATTTTGTCTCTCTCTCTCTCTCTCTCTCTCTGCCCTCCCCTGCTCATTCTCTCTCAAAAATAAGTAAACATTAAAAAAAAATTTTTTTTAAGAAAAAAAAAGGAAGGAAAAAGAAGTGGGTGGAACTGAGGCCCAAAGACCTTCAATGGCTTCATAAAACCAAGGGGCAAACTCAGCTTCTGATTTTTCTTAAATGTATGAATTCATTATAAAAACATATTATCGTTTCTTTGTGAGCTTCCAAAGCATCTGTGTGTATGTTATGTTGTGAGGGAGCCAAATACTATAAAAGATCCCAAACTGTCTAAACATGTGTGCTTGCAGCCTGGCAAACACGTGCGCGTGCACACACGCACATGCACAGCAGAAATGCAAGCCCATTCCCAAACCAGGTGTCATTGTTTATTACATGGCTCACAGTACCCACCTATGACTTTTTCCCAATTTCCCCCTTCCTCTTTAGAAAGGCTCTTTCTGTAAAACCCCTGCCCATCTCAAGCAGAAAGGAGCTGAGTACCCCCCTCACCATCCAGAATGCATGTGAGGGCATAAACATCAGCCAGGAGTGCCTGTATGCATATCCAGGGCACATCGGCACAGGCCCGGGAATGATCCTGTTAGATAAAATGAATTATGGAAGGCCAGAAATTTTTAAAGAATTTGAGAAAAACAATGTTACAAAAGGAGGGGAGGGACAAGTCTATTTCCTGAAATGGAAGAATTCATGTTCCTGTTTGTCTGATTATGTGAAGAAAAGAGACTGTGTGAACATGGCCAGAAGGATGTGGGGGGATACTATTTCAGGATTCCAATGAAAAAAATTGACGAAGTCATTCTTTTATATGAAGAGGAAATTGGAGAGGATTGTAAGGGAATTTAAGAGAATACCAAAAGATCTTAAAAGGAAGAAAAAAATTAATAAGCAGGAAATAAAGTAGTGACATGGTGGGCATAGAAAATTATTTAGGGAAGGAAAAATCAAAAGTGTGATCAAAAAAGGTAACCAGAACTCACAGAGCTATTTTGAGAGTGAAAACCAAGTGAAAAATGTCAAGTATAAGATTATTCTTATTTGACATTTTTATATAGCAGCAACTTATAAAAACATCAAACACTGACATAAGCCTTCCTCTAGCATTTTAACACATCATTATATTGTTAACAATGTCAAACGACTGTAGCCATTCATGTGACTTTTAATAGATTACTTTTATCATAAAAATGTCATTTTTAGGATAATCTGCATTCTCACATTTTTTTATATTCAGCTCTGGTCTTAAAATGTCAAGTATAGAAGATATCTGTGTCTGCAATTCTTGGGAGTCTTACCACAGATCTTGAGAATATCAGTATAAAATAAGCCTTAATTTGATATGGCCGCTGTGCTCGATTCATCTTTTCTGCAATTTTTTTCCTTTTAAAAATAATTACAAAGCACATGCATTAGGTAAAGATAAAATTATGAGTTAAAGCCATAATAGGCAGGAAATTTATAGGGAAGTCTGCTTTGGCCCTCATGAAAGGCATCCTATAACATGTTCAATCACTCGGGGTCGCATTCCCATAGGTATGATTATAGACTAGAGATTCTGGCCTGCCTACTCAGTGAGCAATGATGCTAACACCAATCACTTCACTTTCAGGGGCTAACATGTGCCAAATGTCCAATCAGATTTTTTTGGCTGTTCCTCTTAAATGTGGGGAAAACAAAGCAATTAACTAATACATCAAAGATCAGGCAAGTCAGGCACTGAAGAGGAATTAGAACTCAAATAAGTCAATAGTCTCATGTGGGAATTGGCAAACTTTTCTTGTAAAGAGCCAAATAGTCAATATTTTAGGCAGGCCACATCGCCTCTGTCACAACTACTTGACTCTTATACCATAGTGCAAAAGCCAGCAGGCAGCACATAAAAACTGGGTCTGGCTGTGTACCAATAAAACTTTATTTACAAAAACGGGATCTGGACTGGATTCGGCCCTCTAGCCATAGTTTGCCAACCCCTGATCTAGTGGATCAGCTCACACAATCTGTCAAAAATTACAGCTCAAACGCTAGCAAACACTAATTTTATCCAGATTGAATAATAATATCTAACAGTAGTGCAATCTTACCAGATGCCATGCACCATACTTTTATACAAATTATCTCATTTTCTATCCCACTCGGTAAGTACTGTCATATCTTCATTTTCAGATGAGGAAACTCAAGCTCAGATAGGTATGTGAGTTACTGAAGGTAACTCAGCTTAAAGTAAAGGAGACAGAAATTGAAACTAGGCTTCTGGATCAAAGCCTCTGATCTTAACCACTGACTTGATGTTCTATGTATGTCATTTATGGATGCTAAGAAAACATGAAGCCATAAAAATCTGGGCGTTTTCTTGAAAAAGTGATCTGTACTCTTTAAACTTATAGAACTAGACAGAAAACATTCCTTGTAGCTAGGCATCCCAAGCAAGTCCCATTTTGACCTATCTAATTGTGAGTGCACTGTTGCAAACCCACCATCCCCACACTGGAGAACGAGACCCACAACCTGAATTCTCCAGGCAGCTGATGCCCAGGACATTAGATGCTCACAGCTGTCACAGGGAAATGATCCTGGATTAGGGCAGCAAGAAGAAACATGGTAGATGAGTTTAAATCACAGGCAAACAAGGAAAGAATCAACCCTGTTATGGCCACCTGCAGACAGGCTTACACCCTGGACTTCACAACCCATCCTCTGCCACTTCACAGCCCCACTGAGAATAAAAGAAAAACAAGCTTTCGAGATAAATGAGAATGAAGATATGATGTTTTCTAACATCTGTTGTTTGCATGTCACATTCTCAACTCACAGCATCCTCCAAAGTAGGCAAGTATTATTTTATCTTCATCTCACAGATGAAGAGGGGTCACTGAGATGCAATAAATTGTTAAGACCACATAATAAGGAAAGACTCAATGCCTGGTCTTCTGAGCAAGCCTTGGGACCTCTTCCCCTCTCATCCAGGCTGTCTTTGAACCTTCTGAAATGACTCACAGAGTGATAGTTTGAAAAAGGAAGCCACTGTCAAAAGTCAAACACATTACACAAACATGGATTTTGTTGTTCAACTGAGGACACTGGAAAAGACAGCCAGGATAACCCAAATTTTAAAGGATGTCCCATATTTGGTTACTTTCACACATACTATTTATAAAAATAAATAATAGAGGGGGGATCTTTGTTAAAATTTAGCCCCAGAGGTCCAGAACTTACAGGATCTGTTCTCAACTGTCTCCACCCAGAAGTACTTCCTCAGGGAGCTTTGGCTGCCTTTGGCCATATCACATCCAAGCCAATTCTGGATGTGGACGTCACAGGAAGAGGAGGGCAGCATCCCAGCCCAGTGTCTTTTGCACCCTTTCTCATCATTGCACAATGATTGCTCTTTGCCTACCTGCCCTCTTAACTCCCTTCACTCCCAAATACAGGCAAAGAATGCAAAACATCAAAGCGAGGTCTAGGTTTTGTCAACTAGATTTGATTATTCTTTCAAACATTGAGACAAACCTCTACTCTAAACAAAATTTGTTGGGAGCTAGGGATGAATAACTGAAGACAAAGATCATCCCCATTTATTAGAGAAAAAGTTAAAACTCTATCATTTCTCCTTAAAGCAGATACATGTGCTTTTTACACACGCGCGCGCACACACACACACACGCACACACACACACACAATTACTTTTTCTAGTTTCCTTGTTGAAGAAGAAAATGTCTAATTTACATGTAGAGCCCACAAATTATAGCCATAGCAGACAAGGAAGCAGATGAAGATTGTGATTGATATTCCAAAATCTCCGTCCTGATTTCCCCATCCTCAGAATTAGCCACTCTATAAATCAAACGGACATATGAACATCTGATGTTGAAACCAATAGGTCACATCTGTGAAAAACATCAGAAACATAAAGAACTAGATTCTTCTGTTTTCTCTGAAAAAAAATCACCCCCTCCACTATCCCTATGACCATTTCCACCATTATACCTTAAAATATCCTGTCTCTTCTAAGAAAATATCACTTTCCACATGTCTATTGCTATTAACAATGGCCATTTCTTCTTTCCAGTTGGTTGTGCAGAAGATTAGAAATTGGCACTATTTTCCACAGTAACCCTGAATGAAACCTTGGCTCTTCTAAGTAAGAAGCTATTATTGAGGCATACACATGTATATTGTCAGCCAGTGGCCTAGTAGAGATGGAAATCTCTCATTTGTTAAGGGTATTTCTGTGTCTGCTGATCTGGGTTAATGCATCTCAGAGTTGAAGATACAGACTAAATATTAGGAGCTGTTAAGAGTTGCCTTCTACTCTTCCTGGATCACCTTATGAGAATCACCTGTGGACTGTTGGCCTTGGGTCTTCTCTCTCCAAGAATATCCAAGCAGAAATACTCATGCTATTTCTCCTGTATGAGGCCAATACCTGTGACCCACCATCCCTGGAATATGTGTCCTGGGGTCTTTTCTAGGCATGTTGATAGGTTTATATTTATACAATGTTTAGAGCTAAAAGAACTTCATAGACCATCTCAACGAAATTCCTCATTTACAGCTAAGGAATATGAGCAGAGAAGAGCGTAAGTGACCTCTACAAGGTCACACACCTTGTGGACAAGCCAGCTCACTTCCATTCTTCCTCTCATCTTTGCTCTGTTTTAGCTGACTTCATCTATACACAAACAAGATCTCTTTGGTGACCCTGGAATACATGTGCTGAGTGACCAGTGAGGAAGGGAGCAGCTCCTGGCTACTGAAACACTTTAGTCTAAATGAAGCTAGCTGATCCCTACAGAGCTGATCCATGGCTCACCTTGCACTACTTGCACCAAATGACTAGAGCATGTTGCACATAGTATGAACTCAACTAAATATGTGTCCAGTGAATAATATAAGTTAATCAGCCCAGATGATAGAGCCACATGGTTTATTCTGTGGTTATAAGGAAGGAAATGCATTGCCATGTGGCATACTGTAGAAATGAACACACTTTTCCCCAAATAAGGAGGCTAGGAGACATCATCAACCATAGGGCAATGGTGGCCCTCACTTTTTTATCATATATCTAAAGGTTCATATGTTGTGGGAGAATTTAATAAGGTGCCTGGTGAATGGAACTGGGATCAAAGACATTAGAGAACCTTTAAGACCATTCTCTTACTTTATACATTTGGGAATCAAAGACTCAGAGAACTGATGGAATTTGCCCAACTTGCCCCTGACCTCAGGCCCAGCTGTCGCCACCCCTCCAAGCTGCCTCCTCCATGCTGGGGGGCCTTTCTTTGTTCCTGAAACTCAATCTCTACAACATGGAACCTTGTCTAGAGTTCAATGCTCTATACATAGCCCATCAAACATCTGCTGGCTAATTAATGAAGACTGGAAATTTAGCCCTTTAGTTTGACCTACACCATTGGTAGGTTAAAAACCATGAGATTTTGCTGTTTGAATGCTGTTTGGGTCAGCTAAATCAAAGTGAAGATTCCTTCCATCTGGCTTAGATAGGCAATCTGACCCAACACCCCCTCTGAGACTAGCTTTGGATTCCTTTTCTTCCAGGTGAGCTGAATTTATACTTCCTCCTTTTCTCTGTTCTTACACTTTCTGGAGACTGAAAAATGGCACCTACTCTGTGGATAGTGAGAACACCCAGGCCATGATCACCAGGCTTGTCATCTTAAGTGTGTCGGTCAGACCAGCTGTCTTCTCTATAAACTCTATACCCCACCCCCTCTCCATAAATATCTGTAGGTTAGACTGATCCTTCTGCTCAACAGCCCAGGGAAATGGGGATTCTTGTCCTCTTCATTAACAGCTGAAAAAACAAGAACTCTTTGTGTAGAAACATCCAGAAAGAGAAGGCATCCTCCAAGCCTGCTTCTCTCTTTATTGTGGGCAGGAGTCAAAAAGCCTCTGCTCATGCTCAAACCCAAATCCAAGGTACCATAGACCTCCCCATGCTCTCCAACACAGACCCCCCCCCCCTCAACCAGAGCTGCTATGTGTAAATTTAAGGCTTCTGGAAAAATGAAGGGATTTATCTATGTGCTTACTGCACATGCAGGAAAATCCTTCCTCTGCAGACACCCCCTCAACCAGAGTTGCTATGTGTAAATTTAAGGCTTCTGGAAAAATGAAGGGATTTACCTATGTGCCTACTGCACATGCAGGAAAGTCCTTCCTCTGCAACCTTCTCAAATACCCATGTTTCCTGGTACTCTTTTTTTTTTTTTTAAGTTTATTTATTTTGAGTGAGAGAGAGAGAGAAAAAGAGAGAGAATCCCAAACAGGCTCCACTCTGTCAGTGCAGAGCCCAACATGGGGCTCGAACCCACAAACTGTGAGATGACAACCTGAGCTGAAAGCAAGAGTCAGACACTTAACTGATGGAGCCACCCAGGTGCCCCTGGTAGTCTTACTACCTTCTTAGAAAGTTTCCACTGTTGAATCTACTTGACCTCAGTCCTCTATCCGAAAGGACCATCCTTTTTGACCCACATATAATAAGTGCTGCCCAGCCAGACCACCCCAATCAACCTGGGAATCCATGAAATGGCATGTTGCACCCAGATTGCTCTCACAATCTGTTTGTTCCACTTTTTAGCTGACTTTCTTAACTTAAAAAGAAAAATAGAAAAAACCCTAAAGAAATATAGTTAGATTTAACTGATATGTGGAATTTAAGAAACACAACAGATGAACATAGGGGAAGGGGAGGAAAAATAAAATAGAAACAGAGAGGGAGGCAATCCATAAGTGACTCTTAAATACAGAGAACAAACTGAGGGTTGCTGGAGGGGAGGTGGGTGGGGTTATGGGCTTAATGGATGATGGGCATTAAGGAGGCACTTTTTGGGATGAACACTGGATGTTATATGTAAGTGATAAATCACTGGGTTCTACTCCTGGAGCCAAGACTACACTGTATGTTAACTAACTTGAATTTAAAAAAATAAAATTTTTTTAAAATCAAAAAAGAAAAAAAGAAATATAGTCAAATAGAAAGTGGCATCCTCCTGTTTGAGAAAATGTCAGCAGTGTGGGGTCGGCAATATTGGCTGCAGTACCAACTCTTTCGTGTAGTAATGAACAAACAACAAGGATAATAAGGAGGAAGAGGGTGATGACACGTGGCTTTATTTACTGCATACTCATATAAGTCAAGCTACATGCTAAGTGCTTTCCACATATAATCTCATTTAGTAATATTTCCAGTGTAAGCAAACAGATCAGACTATTTTCTCTTTCTAAGACTGATTTTCAGATCTGTCTCGCTGAGTTAATAGCTAAATCACAAGGTTGCTGTGAAAATTAAATGCGATAACAGAGATAAATACAATTGTTAACCTCCGAAGTGATTTACAAATATCCCTTATTCTTCTTCTTACTGTTATGTTTCCATTCCTTCCAAGAACATTTGAATATACAGTCCCCAAGCCATAGCTCAGTCCTGACCAAGTAGAGATATCCTTGGCAACAGACCCTGTAGCTTCAAACATAAAACAAGGCACCCAAGTACTATCTTTCAGAAACCAGCTGTGTCTTTCACAAAATTTGACAAAAGGCTCTAAGTGAACGCCAACATAAAGGTAAGAAAGTTGCTTTCTCCTTCCCCATCCCAGTAAGGCAGTGATGTAGTTCAAATAATGTGCCTGCGTTTTGACACCCCCACCCCCACCCAAAGAGATGTTTCCAGGAAAGCCTTGCTCTCTGGAAAATTTCCCAGAATGAAGAGACCCCTGGAAACCCGCTCCCTCCCACAGGCCCCCTCAGGCAAGGAAGGGCATCTTAAAGGGGCTCCAGGCCCCCTTGCCTCTCTCTCTAGGCACTTGCTTCCAGAAAAGAATATTGTGGTAGAAACATACAGGTTTTTTTAAAAAAATATTTTAATGGGTGTCTTTTCTCTAGTTAGGGTGTTAAGTGTTTTCCTGGTATTTATGTAAAAAAAAAATAATAATAATCCCCTGTCCCTTCAAGAACTGAATTGCACTTTCACATTTTCCACTTTCTTCTCTCAGCACTAACTTCCTGGGAAAATGCCAACAGGAATGGAGAAGCTCTTCTGCCCAAAGATACACTTAGCACTACGTCGTGTTCTCGAAAGGAGAATGCTTTGTCACATCTACACCTCTGCAACATGGGAGAGTACAGCTTTCTGATTTAAACTGCCTGTAGGTAAAACTACTCACTTTAAGACAGAAAGCTGTATGTTCTACTCCATTGGAGTTTTGAGAAGCTCTACCACTGCAGCCTTAAGACAGTGGCATTGCCAGCTGTGATAGAAAGCAAGGTGATGGAGGCACTGACCAGTGAAGAAAATACCCCAGAGCGTGTTCCATAACCATCACACGACTGATGGGAAGAGGCAGCTCTTAGGGATTAAAAAAAGAGGGGGTGGTGGTACTCACTAATTATCAGTTATGTGACCTCACACCAGCTACTTAATCTCTCTGAGCCTAAAACCTATAAAATGGCAATAATGACAGTACCTACTACTAAACTCTCAGTACTACTTTCCTGTGGCTGGCTGTAACAAGTTCCTGAAGACTACGTAGCTTAAAGCAACAGAAATTTATTCTCTAACAGATCTAGAAAGCAGAAGCTCAACATCAAGATGTCAGCTGGGTTGCTTCCTCCTGTAGTCTCCAAGGGAAAATCCATTCTATGCCTTTCTTCTAGCTTCTGCTAGCTACTGGCAAGTCCTTGTGTCCCTTGACTTGTAGCTGCATCTCTCTCATCTCTGCCAAGGCCTCCGACATTCTCCCCTATGTGTCCTCTCTCCTTGTCATATCTTATAAGGACAATTGTCAATGGAATGAAGTGTCCATCCTAGTCCAATATGATCTCATCTCAAGACCCTTAATTTAGTTATATCTGCCAAGACCCTTTTTCCAAATAAGGTCATATCTACAGATTCCTCGTGAACATGTCTTTTGGGGAGGCCATCATTCAGACTATTACACCCTCTTGCCAACTGAAAGAGTGAATTTAGGTCATGCAAGTCTCAAACTTTTTCTTCCTATGTGAAAAAAACATGGGTCAGTTTCCCTGCGCCCCCACCCCCCATAAATTTCTTCACTGTTCCTGGTTAGTGGTCTCTCTGGTCAGACTCTTTGAAGCTATGGTAATACCTGTGTTCTTCCTGTCCTATGGCTCACTAGTTTGTAGATGGAACATGGGCATAAGTGATGGGAAGTATACAGTAAGGTTTTTGATGGAAGAGACATAAGATGGTCTTGCTCAACCCCTCATGTTCTTGATGAAGTAAAAGAGATCTGAGAAGTGATGTGCCTTGCCCAGGTAGTATAGGTAACATGATGGCACAGCCTTCATAGAGTCAGGCACCTGTCCCCAGCCCTGCCTCTTTTTGCTGTCACCTCCAACTGTGTCACTCTTCCACTGAGCCTCACAGTTGTAAGGTCACCCTCAGCATTCTATAAGCCCACATGAGAGAAGTCAACATGTCTCACACCTTACTGTATGCTCTTGGTTAATTCTAAAGGTCACACCAATTTTAGTCCCTAAAATTAAGTCCAAAATTAAGATGTAAATAAGCCAAAGTTGGACCAGTCAAGATGCCAATCAACCTTCGATTTGCTTTTCTACATTTCAGTGTATAAGGAGAAAGTTTGGAAAATGCTTTCCATCCTACATAAGGATAATAGAATCTTATAACTTCACTTAAAACTTTGATCATACAAATAATCTCTTATATTCTGAAGATTTGCCCAATATGACTATTGTTTGGAATTCAAATAGTCTGTTCTCTAGGATTGATATTAACCATAACAAGTACATTGCCAGGCTAAAGCCTACAAAATAATACAATTACAACAAAAAGGAAATCAATATTAATACTAACAATATAAGTAACTAAACAAAGAAAAGTTAAACTGAATTAGAAAGTTAATTCTTTTATTAATTTTCCCAGAATTTCAGCTTGAGGAAAAATAGGTTTAATAAAAGGAAAATGGGAGGTAGAAGGGAGCTTTTAGGAAAGCTGATGGGGGCTTCTGGGTAGTTTCATGGGCATTAAAGATCAATTACATTTAATTCCATTTTGAATTTATGGATTTTTTTCCAAATGAAATATTTTATAGCTCTTTACAATTTTCAGACTGCTTTCAACACAAAATCTCACTTGCGAGAGCAGCCAGATGAATGGAGATTTTATCAAGCAACCACACCAGATGAATTCCAGCAAGTGATAAATTAGCAATTGGGAAGTGGGTATTTCTAGTCTCTTTCAAACCCCACCACTCTGGGTGTGGTCAGCATCATCAGCATCAACTGGGAACTTGTTAGAAATGCAGAATCTCATCTAGACCCCAGACCTAAAGAAATCAGAATCTGCCTTTTTTACTTAAAATTTTAGTTAGTTAACACACAGTGCAATATTGGTTTCAAGAGTAGAATTCAATGATTCATCACTTACATACAACACCCAGTGCTCATCACAAGTCCCTCCTTAATACCCATCACCCATGTAGCCCAGATCCCATCACCTCCCTCCATCAACCCTTAGCTTGTTCTCTGTCATTAAGAGTCTCTCGTGGTTTGCTTCCCTCTCTTCTCTTTCCCCCCTACATCCCATATGTTCATCTGTTTTGTTTCTTAAATTCTACATATGAGTGAAATCACACAGTATTTGTCTTTCTCTGACTGATTTATTTTGCTTAGCATAATACACTCTAGTTCCATCCGCATTGCTGCAATGGCAAGATTTCTTTCTTTTTGATGACTAATATTCCATTGTGTATATATACTATATCTCCTTTATCCACTCATCAGTTGATGGATGTTTGGGCTCTTTCCAGTTTGTCTACTGTTGATAATGCTGCTATAAACATTGGGGTTCACATACCCCTTTGAATCTGTATTTTTTGTATCCTTTGGGTAAATACCTAACAGTGCAATTGCTGGATCGTAGGGTAGTTCTATTTTTAGCTTTTTGAGGAACCCCAATTCTGTTTTCCAGAGGGGCTTTACAAGTATGCATTCCCATGAACAGTGCAAGAGGGCTCCCCTTTCCCTGCATCTTCAACAACACCTGTTGTTTCTTGTGTTAATTTTAGCCACAGAATCTGCATTTTAACAATATCTCCAGAGGATTCCTATGCACATCCGCATCTGAAAAGCAGTGAACAGTGAACAGAAGTGTCTTTATGAAATAAAATAAAGTGAGTAAGCAAGGAAAAATATTTGTAAAGACTATACAATTGATTTTTAATTATACATTGATTTGCTAGCAATATTGCAAATTGAGTTAATATCTTCTTTCCCTTTATAAAACAGAGATACTGGATAAACTACAATAATTAAACAGGAAAAAAAAAGGCAAACTCAAAAGACAGAAAGGGAAATTTCTAGTTACCAAAAAACCCATAAAGGAACTCACAGCAAATGAACAAATGTACCAGAATCCTGAGGGATAGCAGACTTGGCTGCAAGTACAAACATCAGGGTACTAGAGTTATAAAATCCTCATGAAAATCAGAGATGAGGCCTTGGACCCATATGAAATGTGATGCTAGACACAGACTCATCCATAAGCCCTGCTCCCTTTATATGAGGGGAACGCGAGACTTCCCAAGGGGACTGGAGAAAAAGCAAAGAAGTATCAGTTGTGATGGGTCCCTAAGCCCCAGTCTGTGCCATATGTCGATACGGAGTCCAAATGAATAGTAAACTGACAAATTACTATGAAAATTCATCTTGGATAAGTGAAAATCTTGGGACACCCAGCCATGACAAATATAAAACTTCTCTGTAAAGATACTTCCACAAACCGGAGCATATAGGACTCACACAGACCAAAAATAATGCCAGCTGAGAATGAACCCACAAGCAAAAATTAACACCACATGAGAAAAGAATTCACTACAAGGGGACATTATCAGGTACCTGAAGCAATAGATTAGTATGCCTCAGAAAATAAGAAAATAGAACCATTCTAAAGAGACTACAGTTTTATTTAAACCTCAGATAGATGAGTTCGAGCCCCGCGTCAGGCTCTGGGCTGACGGCTCAGAGCCTGGAGCCTGTTTCCGATTCTGTGTCTCCCTCTCTCTCTGCCCCTCCCCCGTTCATGCTCTGTCTCTCTCTGTCCCAAAAATAAATAAACGTTGAAAAAAAAAAAATTTAAACCTCAGATAGAAAGGCTAGCAGGTCGTTTACAGGTGAGGAAACTGAAATTCAGAGAGTCCAAGGCTTAAAGACTGAGAACTTCAATCCAGTCCCAGTGTTTTTTCTACCGTATCACATTATCTCTGTTCTTAATAAATGCCAGCTAGTTGGATCATTTCTTTGATTCATGTAATATATAAGAGAAAGGAATGATTTTCCTAGATTGGGAAGGGAGAACTCTGATTCAGTTCATTTGATATTAAGCATTTTTTAATGCAAACAAGGAAGGAAGTAGGTGGAGACATTTGTGTACTCAAAAATTCTTACTGAGAGTGAGTAACTGCACTACCATTCTTTTATTGCAGTTGGGAGATATAAAGAATCTTTATGTGCACTGATTGAACAATAAACATGTACATTTTCTCTTAAAAAAATCTTACTGAGGATAAAAGGAAGTTACAACATAAGAATTTTGAGGCATTTGGACAAAATGGGAGGTAATAGGTAAATATCCATCTGAATGTTCAGAAGACAAGGATTTATGCCTTGGCAGTTTTTTTTTTTTTTTTTCCAAGTCAGGATGTCAGGTAATCACTAGAACATGAGCCAAAATGAGCTTTTGCTTTTACTCCCAGAGCATCTTCATGATGTCCCTGAAAGGCTGTTTTAAGCAGCAGTGCTAACCTACAAACCCTTACACAGGGTGCTAAGGAATTGGTGTACAGTCAGACAGAACAGCAAAGCCATAATTTCTCATCTCTTACCCCTTCACTAAATTACAATTAAATTCCATCATTCAAAACTGCCTGATCTTGGGCCAGATGCATATATCACAAGAAGGCATTAAAATCTGACCTTTTATATCCCCAATAAGAAATGCCATGAGTCCATCACAGAATCATAACTCCCTCTCAAATTAGAGCTGAGAAAGATCTGAACTTCAGAGGGAAACTCTTTGATTACAGGCAAATTTGAGGACTTTTCTAGTAACCTCTTAAAATTCCAAATTTTAAAGAAAAAAAAAGATGAATTTTGTCCTTCAGAGAAAAAGAAATAACGAATAAGTACAAAGCAGGATGCAAAAAAAAAAAAAATGCTACACACAAAAAGGAAAAAGGAGCACACTGAGACATCTCTTTGAATCCAGTTATAAGATTACTGGAAACTTGAAAATCAGTAACATTTCAGCAGAGGCCCTAAAACCCAAAACAATTATCCATTGGCTCTCTTTTGCTGGCTAAGATTTACATCTAGTGGCTTCATCAGTATAGCTACCATAGAGACTCTGTAAAGAGTATTAAGGGACTTGGTGACTTCAGAGCTTGCTCTTAGAATATTTATCATTTTAGCTCAGTAAATAGCTAGACCTTTGCGGGTGAGGAGATAAACAGGCAGCCTTATCAGTCTTGGTACTTTTAAAAGGTTTTCATTCTGCAACACACTATGGAGCACCTATCTTCCCTCTGATGCCCATCCGTGCCTATACGAGTAGAAAGTAGGTATTTAGAACTTTGTCAAGAATAATCATTTAAATAAGAAAGAAAAAACTGAATAGTAAGAAGAGAAATAGAGACAGGAAGCAACCAGAGACAAAGATCCAAGAGCAACAGTGGCTCAGCTCTGCCATAGTTGGGAGTGTGTGGGATGGCTGTGAGGCAATTCTAATTGAGGGGCATAGACCAAGGCCATACATAGACACCTCCCTCTCCACCCATGCAAAAAGTATACTTGGTGTCCAATGGGAGGCAATGCCAAAGTGGGATCGCTTTCCTGACATCCATCCATATCTTCACTTAATAAATATTTATTGAGCTCTCACTGTGTATACATGTGTGCCAGAGATATACCATGAGTACAAAGAGGAGAAAAGAGATGGTAAAATATATAACAGAAAACACAGCTAAAATAAAATATCACTAATTCAAAAGAAGAAGAAAATATGCCAATTTTGGGACTATGTAGCCCTATGAAGAAAATAATATTTGAGGTAAGCCTTGAAGAACAAGTATGATTTGGACATACAGATACACTATTGGCAATTACAGTGTTCTTTTTTCTACCAAAAACAAGAGGCCAACTGAATTATTGGCCTAGATGTACTTCTCAACTTTCCCTGCATCTGCGTCTATGAGTCACCTGGGAAGAATTTTTCAAGTATCAGTGCTGGTGCCCCAAAACCCAGGTACTTTAATTTAACTATTGTAAGGTGAGACCCAGACATGAGTAGTTTGGCTTTTTTGAGCGCTTCCCAGATGATTCTAAAGTACAAAGTAGGGTTGAGAATCATGAGCTAGAACAAAGCAGACATGGAGACTAATATTTGCCTTTGGAAGGTTTGCACCAAAACTTTATAAGAATCCCAGTCCCCACTGTGTCATGACTCCTAGATTGACACAATTCCCTACAGGGAAGATAAAGAGATCAAAATAAAATATTGACTTCAACACAGTCACAGTCCTTGGGGAGCTTCCATTTATCAGATGAAGAGGCAGTGACACGGAAACTTTACGGACACTATGTGGTGCTCTGGTGGGCCCTCTGCCAGAAGAGCTCCCACTTGGAGGAGAGGGGTGAGGAACTGACCACATGGAGTCATAAGCAGAAAAACACACAGAGTGTTCATAATGTTGCTTTTGGATATCGGTTTGGGAACAGAACCAGGAACACCTGATGGTCTCACCATTGTGATAGCCTCTGTGACAACTGAATTAAGCAAGCATGGGCTTTTCTCAATGCGAAGGCACCTTTCAAAGTTTAAATTTTAGAAGGTATCATGTTACAAACTCCGGTGAGCCAAGTGTTTGCATTGGGCAGCCCAGAGTCTTTTAAGGGTGAGGCTTACGATCATGTCTGAAAAAGTGCAAATGGATTCACATAGCTTCAGCCTGGCCTACTACTATAGATAAATAAAGTAACTTTTCTATGGCTAGACAACAAACCACTAAACAAAATGCCGTGGCTTCAAACAAGTTATTTTTCTCTCTCATAATTTTACGGGTTGCCTGACTTGGCTGGCTGGTTTTTCCTTGGTTCTTTCATGCAGTTGTGGGCAGATAGTGGCTGGAGTTGCTCAACTGGACTGGACATCCAAGATGGCACACTCACATGGCTGTTTAATATTGGCCAGTTTCTGGGAGCTCATCTAGAACTATTGACTGGAATGCCTGCATGAGCCTTTTTAAATGACTTGGGTTTCTCAAAGTATGATGACTGGGTTCCAAGACACAGAAAATAGAAGGTGCCAGTTTCTCAAAGTCTGGGTCCAGAAACTGGCAAATATCACTTTCACCGTATTCTGTTGATCAAAGCAGTCACAGAGTCTGCCCAAATTTGAGAAGAGACATAGACCCCATGTATTGAGGGAGGAATGTTAAAAATTCATAGCCACCTTTATCTTCCACAACTTATGAACAGATTAGCCCTTCTTATTCTCAACACCATATATCCGGGCTTTAAATAGATATTTTTTCACTGTTCTTTGATAGCAACTTCCACAGCAAATAAAAAAGAGCAATACTATGTACAATACAAATACAAAAGAGTAATACTGTGCATTCTTCACTTCAAGCTTATCACCGGTAAGTCTGGGCTGTATTTTTTTCCCCAGTAGTCATGATGAGTCTATACTAAACCTCTCTTCTCTCTGCCTAGTACGCTTGGTGAACAAAAGCATACATTTGCAAAGACAGGTGCAAAGACAGGACAAGAAGGATAATCAGTGGACCAGGGCACAGATCAGGGCCACACACAAGGGTCAAATCCAAAGCCTGAGCCTTACAGCAACTCTAGAATTTTTCCACAAATTGTGACTGTTGGAATTCTGCCAACGTCAGCCCCACAGTCCATAATGATCCAGTGCTCAGAGTTTCTGCATTGCTAAATGTTTGCGGGGCTCAGAAATCAATATCTAATCACACTTAGCTGAAGCCCAATATTCTGTACACTCAGCAGTGTACGTTTTGGTTGCTGGGTATATAAAAGTTAACATGGGAAGTGGAACATTTGTTGGAATGAGCTGCATTAAAAATATTACCACTGTGGTGCAAATCACCGTTAATGACATTTATTGAGTGCTCATTCTGCAAGGAGCTCTACCAGGAGTCTTCAGATGATACAAAGGAAAGAGAAGACACTTTTTTTTTTTTTTTTTTTACCTCAGAAGCTAATGTTACTTTTTTTTTCTCAGCCTTTCACTAGGAACCTAACAGCTAGATTACTTCTCAAAATCTCTGCCGGCTTTAAAATCTTGTTCAAAGTAATGGGAATATCAACTACACCTGCTTTCCTGGCAGGCCATTGCTAGTCTCTTCTCAGTCAGAGGAACACGCTGAGAACCAACCATGCTTTTTTGTAAGCTCTTACAGAGGGCCCCAGGGGTGGTCAAGTCCCAACTGTCTCTTCTCTGTCTCTAAGCTGCAAAATTCACATTGAATTCATAGTCAAAACCTTAATGAAATGTCTAGTGGCATCAGTGACATCCTTTCCCTTTTCCATAGGCGGGCTCTCATATCACTTAAGAAACAGATTTTTTTTTTAATTTTTTTAAATGTTTATTTATTTTTGAGAGAGAGAGAGAGAGACAAAGCATGAGTTGGGGAGGGGCAGAGAGAGAGAGGGAGACACAGAATCCGAAGCAGGCTCCCAGCTGTCAGGACAGAGCCCAACTCCCAGCTGTCAGGACAGAGCCCAACTCGGGGCTCAAATTCACCAACTGTGAGATCGTGCCCTGAGCCGAAGTCTGACGCTTAATCTACTGAACCACCCAGGCACCCCAGAGAGAGATTTGTATTAACACTTTCTAGATGAGTGCTTCTCAAACATCAATATGCATGTAAATCTCACCCAGGGATCTTGTTATAATGCAGATTCCAATTCAGTGGGTCTCTGAGATTCTGCATTTCTAACAAACTCTCAGGTAATGTTGATGCTGCCAGACCTCAGACCTTATTTCCAGTAGCAAGGATAGAGGTTACTATAGAGAGAACTTTACCTGTTTCAGGCAGTGTTCAAAGAAGAAAGACAGAACAAAGGTCCCAAGCCCCCTATCTTTTCCAATCTCTCTCTCTGTCTCTGTCTCTCCCTCTGTCTCTCTCACTCTCTTTATTTCCCTCAACCTCTCACTCAAGCTCTAGAGAATATATGCCAAGCAAGCCTTAAGAAAAAAGCCTTGGGAACCTCAAAATTTTCCAACTTGAATATGCAAACTAAGTTCCAAATGTGACCTCAGGTTTAAAACATCAGCTTAGTTGTAGGCAAATAGAAAACACTGAAAACTGAATTTGAAAGTGTTGCATCTGACCTTATAGTCATGAATTTTACAGAATCGCTTCAAATTAGTTGTCTGACACCAATAAAGGGAAGTACTTGCTAGCTTCCCTACATAGGTCCTACAAAATTGTTTCTTGATTAGGAATATTAAGACTGAAAGTTAAGAATTAAACTTTTGTCTAAATTAGCTATGTATTAAAAGCACAGGGGCTTAAATTTTGTAATTTATTTTAGTTTGAGTTATCTAGATATTGCCCTAAGTCCTCAAATCATGACAATATGCTGTTGTTCCTTTATTTTTCCCCCCAACTCTTTGATATTCCTTACCCACATATCACCTTCAATCACCCTGTCCTTCAAGATCTATCACAATGGCTCAGCCTTCTGTTCTGTACTCTCTGGAATGCCTGCCCAAGACCTTTTTGTGTTCCTAAGAAACTTATATTCTATGGTCATTTATAGTTTGAGTTTTCTGCTTCTACTGAATTTTTGTTCTGTTTTGTACTGAGTAGCTGTTGGTATTTTTTCCTAGATTGTCCCCAACCAGCCCCTTCCCACCTTCATTTTAAGCAAGGTGCATATACAAAGATCTTGTGTTTTAAAAGGCCTTTACTGAAGGTCCTAAGTGGTAGATTATAATGCTGCACTGCAAAGAAATTTAAAGTATATATTACCCATCACTATTCTTGAAAATTCCATCGGGAACTCTCCAGTATATCTCTGGGCCTCCTGCCTTCTTGCTGATTATTCCTTTTCCTCCTTCCTTCCCATTTCTCTCTCTACACTGCTTCTCTCCCTCACTGCCCCTAAACAGTCCAGCTTTATGTTCACACCCAGCTTATCCAGAGCAATTTGGCTCTCTTATACTCTATTCCCAAACTATTGCCAGACTCATTTTTGTATTTCCAAAACCCATCAAAGTGTTCTCCTTGTAGAAAGAACCACTAGCAGATTGCCATTTACAGGGCTCCAATTCTTTAGAGGCATGTGGAATTTAAAACAGCATTTTCTTTTTCATTAATAAACCTGATCTCACTTGGCCTAGTAACTCTGAGATAGGAAAAGCAAGCATTAGCATTTTAGACAAAAAAAAACCAAAATCATGTAACTTATGCATAGTCCCCTAATTAGGGGCAGAACCAGGACTGAGACCCAGGCTTCCTCACATCTACTATATTCTCTCCTCTGAATCATTTTTCTTCTGGATGAGACCAAATATAACATTTTACAGAGTTAAAGAAGTCCTTAACTTTCTGGGGCCCAAATTGGATAAATCCAAATTTTATTACTTAACATAAGCTACTTGTTGATTTCCTAAAAGGCCTTTGGTTTATGGGGCACCTGGGTAGCTCAGTCTGTTGAGTGTCTGACTTTGGCTCAGGTCATGATCTCATGGTTTACGAGTTCAAGCCCTGCATCGGGCTCTGTGCTGACACCTCAGAGCCTGGAGCCTGCTTCGGATTCTGTGTCTCCCTCTCTCTCTGCCCCTCCCCTGCTCATGCTCGGTCTTTCTCTCTCGCTCTCTCAAAAATAAATAAACATTTAAAAAAAAAAAAAAGGCCTTTGGTTTGCAAGTGATCATGGGCAAGCCCACATGCAATTGTTTCTATGCAGAGGCCACAAATCAATGTTTTGCCCCCAAATTTTTAAGGGTGACTCCAGGACTGTGGAAGACAGTCCATGAGGCAAGGAACAAGAAAAATGACTTTATTTTTGATACCTACTGCTCTTCACAATTTTAAAGCCCCTGCAGAGTCCTACAAATCATAAATAGAAGCTTCAGTTACCACCAGAGCAAATGAAACCATGAAATGACACTTTAGAATTATTTCTTCACCTTCTCAACTGTTTAAAAGTCACAAAGATCTGAGAATCCTGAGACTACAGTACTGTCTGGAGCTGGTCAGCATAGTTGGTTTAGGCAACTGCGCTAATGCGGTAAGTCCAGTCTTCAAGTGCTAATTTGTTTATTCTCATTCTACAGCTGCTTTCCCCCAAAATTCACAGAGCACGTCCTATAATTGAAACAAAAAGGAGGAGAGTCTGTGTGGGAAACTGAGTGTGGTTAGTACAAGGGCTCCAGTGCTCTTAGTAAACGTATCCAAAAACACACACCACTCACTTGCATGTAATGATGTAATGTTTACACATATCCATACACTTAATTTTGAAAATTACACCCTGAAACTTTGCCCTTTCTTTTCTAAATAAATTCATACTGTGGGGCGCCTGGGTGGCTCAGTCGGTTGAGCGACTGACTTCAGCTCAGGTCATGATCTCACGGTTTGTGAGTTCAAGCCCCGTGTCGGGCTCTGTGCTGACAGCTCAGAGCCTTGGAGCCTGCTTTGGATTCTGTGTCTCCCTGTCTCTCTGCTCCTCCCCAACTCATGCTCTGTCTCTCTGTCTCAGAAATAAATAAACATTAAAAAAAAATCATACTGAGAAAAAGAAAAGCAGCCCCTGACATCCAAGGAGCTGACCTAGTATGATTAGCTGGGCCTTGACATTGGCCTGTTGTTCATAAGCAATTTCACAGAAAATCAACATCAGACAAGGCCACTCTTTGACCAAATGGAACAAGACGGAAACATAGCCACTCAGTAATCATATCTAAACAGAGACAAAGCATGAACATTGTCCTAGCCACAAAATACCAAAAAGCCCAGCTAATCTGAGTGACTGCTGCATCTTTCCCAATTACAGCTGTAGCTTTGCTCCCATCCCAATCAGTAAGATATACTGAGAGAGCCATAGAATTGTCCTTGAGTTCAGACAGTATCCAATCCAGACCCAACCTCTGTTTCCTTGGATCCTCCCCAAGTTACCCAACCAAACTCAAGTCCTATAGTAAGTCCTTTCTAATACCCTCTTACGGAGACATTCTGTGGCTCCCCAGGGTGTACAATCTCCCTCACTGGGATGAATGATAAGCATTTGTTCAAATACAGGTGTGTTCCTGGGGGTTTTGACTACAGAGCATTGACAGGAAGCATAGATAGATTTGGAATGAAAGTGAGAAACGTGGGACCATGAATGTTTTACCTTTAGCAGAATGTGGTCCAAACAATGGTGTGGCACAGTTAGAAAAGTGGTTATGTGGCCACATTTTTCCAGGCCACCGTTTTGTGACTTCATAGAAACCTGACTACTGCCACTGATATAATCTATATGAACCCATGTAAATATCAACTGTGGGGTTGGAATCCGCCTCCACTTCTTAAAAAGTCAGTGATCTCTCCAGTCCAAATTGGATTTTTTCATATAATCTCCACACCTTGCATGCTAGGAGGTGCTTTTATAAAGACTTCTACATTTTTCATCTTGAATACAAGATAACATGAAGACTCTCATTGGAAGATCCCAGGCCGACTAGAGCACCACCTGTTCCTGATTTTGTTTCAACCAATTAAGCATTTAAATTGTTTCTTATCTAAATTGAATTTGACATTATTACTTTTTTCTTACCCTTTTTCTTTTCCACAGTCATCAACCATATCTAGTAAACAATTATTTAATATGCTAGGGAAACAAAAAGTGTGATTGCAAGGCAGTAGAAATGAGGGGGGATAGGATGAAGTAGAGAAGGAAAACTGTAGCTTGTAGTACATCTGGGACTTATCTTGCATAAAGTGATCTTAGGTCACCTCAACTCTCTGGATGTCAGTTTCCTCCTCCATAAAACAAGGTTAAGATGAGATCTCTAAACTTCCGCCAGGCAAAATTCTAACCATACCCTCCCTGCCCACCTTCACTTCTTCCTGACTCAGAAGAAAAGAAGCCCCTTCAATCTATAGCTCTTCCTTCCCTTTGAGATCCAAGTTCACCTGCCTGGCCTCCATCAAGATGTTGTTCTTTCTCTTGAATCTTTAATCCCTTTCTCCCCCATTAACTTCTCTTTTTCTACCAAAAGCTCTACTCCCAATTCACTTTTAGGAACCACTAACTATTGACTTCTGTGGCTTCTTTGACCACAATCTAATGAGTATATTGCTCATTGATTCTACATTCCTTCCTTTGGAGCTAATCTGTTTTCAACCACCCCAATTTTCAAATGATTTGGAAAACAGGTATGAGTGATCTGGACTCAACACAGAGTCAAGAAAACATTTTGTTTTTAAAGGGGCATGTGTTGGAAATGAATTCTTATTACAATAGCATTACAAGTTATAGTAATCAATAGATAACTGTATTTAATAATTTGTTTGAAACAGACCATACTTCTATTTTTCCATGAGATTAATCAGAAGCTTTCATGGAAACCTTTATGGAACACATGATTGTGTGAATATAATTTTTTTATTTAATTGGCATTTAAGCAAACGGTTAAATTTTTTTCAACAAACTACAAATTTATTTTCCTTGACTTTTGGTTTTATTAATTTATGGTTGATTTTTTTAGGCTAGGAAAATATATGAGAAGTCAATTCTCCTCTTAAAAGGGCTAGACTGAATTTGAAGGCCTATGCCAGTAAGAGATAACAGAAAGGAGGTGCAGAGTTTTGACTCTCTTTCCCTCAGAACAGAGGCAGGGAAACTACGTTCATCTCCTCTGCTCCCAAACCTATCAATCCTTAAAACTTCTTTCCTGACAAGCCTCAGGACTAAGGAATAGATATTAACAGAACTGGTCAAAAGTGTAGCAGCTTTCAAAGTGCTTTCAGTGAATAATCTGATTTTATCCTCATCACCCTGGGAAGTCAGAAGGGACAGATAAGCAACTCCATTTTCTTTCTCCACAGTCTCTCATATCATATAAAAGATACCTTCCTCACCTTCATTCATGTATACCAAAAAAATTTATTGTGCTCTTAGTCTATGCCAGCAACAGAAAAGTTGAATTAAGGGCTGTTGTGGTTTATTTCCTTTGGGGAAAGGCAGTAAGCAATCCTCTGGAAGGGAGACAAGTGCTAGAAATATCTCTTTGTTCAACACCAGCTTCCTTAAAACACCAACAACTTCCTAGGGGGAAAAATAAAGCAACCACCCCCATATTTCTATGACTAGAGAAAGAGAGATTTGAAGAGTTTCCTTTAGTGTTCTCCATGCAGACTTTTTTTTAATGTGTATTAATTTTTGAGAGAGAGAAAGACAGAGACAGAGACAGAGACGGAGACAGAGCATGAGTGGGAGAGGAGCAGAGAGAGAGGAAGACACAGAATCCGAAGCAGACTCCAGGCTCTGAGCTGTCAGCACAGAGCCCGACGCAGGGCTCGAATCCACGAACCGTGAGATCATGACCTGAGCTACAGATGTAACTAGAATAGGGTTAATCCAATATGATGGATGTCCTTTTGAAAAGGGAGGATTTGGACACAGACACACACACACAGGGAAAACATCATGTGAACATAAAGTTAAGGATCAGGGTGATGCTACTATATGCAAGGAAACACCAAACATTGCCAGAAAACTACCAGAAGCTAGGAGAAAGGCATAGAACAGATGTTCCCTCACAACCCTCAGACTGGACCAATCCTGCCAACACCTTGAGTTCAGATCTCCAGCCTCCAGAAATGTGAGACAATAAGTTTCTGTTGTTCAAGTCACCCAGTTTGTGGTACTTGTTACATCAGCCATAGCAAATGAACACAAACAGCTTTACCAAAATCTCTGCGGGGCACTGGTCACAGGTAGCACTGGTATCACTCCAATAGAGAGGACACAACGAGTCAGTGTCCCCACAACTGTGCCACAAACCATAGTAAGCTCTGACATCTCATAAGCTTCCTTTCATCAGCAGTGGGGCTCAGGGTCATAACCAAAGGAAACCACAGAACTGGCTGGCACAGTGGGATGCTTGGGGGACCCAGCAGAAACCCAGAAGGAGGACATCAGAATGAAAGGAAAAGCTGAGGCTGCCATTTGTCTGGGAATACATATGAGAGCCCATAGGACCCCCGTGATTGCATTGGGGGCCATTAGTTAGCAGGAGGCACAATTCTCCCATGAACAAGAAGAGCAAAAGTCACCAAAATAACCAGTTTAATCTGATCAACATTTTCATTAAGAAAATGACCCATAACTTTGAGTTCTCTACTGGGATTGCTCTGTTCATCCTAGAAAAGCATCATGCTCTCACTTTCCATATCATTAAGGTAGGGTTGTTAACTGGAATCATTCTGTGTCTGGAGTACACAGCAGTTTGGCAAGATTACAGAGAAAATGGAAGGAAATGGGTTCAGAAAACATTAACAATTTCATTCAGCTGTGTTGACTACCAGTCAAGTACAGCTCATACAACTATTTCAAGATGAAAAATGTGAAGTAAATTAAGGAAAGTAAAAAAAAAACAACCATGAAATAAGATAATGATGCAAAAATGTTCAATCAATCCTTTCCAATTTTCTATGCACCCTAAATAAAATGTATGTTTAACTGTAAAACGGGACCTTGTTTAATAATGCAAGACCTTGTTCTTTTATGGAGTCTGTTAGATCAGGGCCATGCAAAGAGGTATCAGGAAAATGCAAAGGGAAGCAATGATTGGATAATTAACTTGTCAATGCAAATAAACAATACGCATATGATTTAGGCCCCCAAACCAGTTTGTGATCAGATAGTATAATGGAGAACTGAAGAATATTAGCTACAACAGGCACAAGGAGATCTTGGTGGTGATCCTGGTTTTAAAAGGAGATAGTGTCTATAAATATTATTAAAAGTACATTTCGGGGTATATATTAATTATATCATCCTTAAAGGATATTTAAAATTATGTAATTACAACTATATAATTAATATAACCAACTTAGAAATAAATATTGTAGGTATTTTCACAATGCAAAATTGATACCTGTTAATAACTGTAAATTCTAGGTGGTAGAGCTATCTAGGTTAGTTATGTTATTCTTTGCCCTTTTCTGTTTTTAAAAATATCTCAGGGCATCCGGATAGTTCAGTGGGTTAAGCATTCGACCCTTCATCTCAGCTCAGGACTTGATCTCAGGGTTGTGAGTTTAAGCCCTGCATTGGGCTCTGCACAGGGTGTGGAGTCTACTTAAAATAAAAAAATTTTTTAAAAATCTAAAAAAAAAAAAAGTTTTTAAAGAACTCTTATCCAACAGCCTACTTAGCTGCAGATCTGAAATTTGCTAGTATTGTGAATTTAGGCAGATGTTTTACTCTCTCCGAATTGTTTCCTCATCCACAAAGTGAGTTCATAGTAATAGAAGGGCATTTTCAAGAATTAGACATGATGTGTATATAGAGGTGATGGTAGACAGTAGAGACAGCCACGAGAACTTTGAGCTCTGACAAGGAAACTCTACCTTCCAGTCCAGCCTTTTATGTTTTTTAGTTCCTTATTGTTAGAAAGCCCACCAAATGGTCTCCCTGCACCCATCACCCATGGTCCTAGTGGGGGCTGCAAAGTCCTTCCACTCAGCATTATTTCAGTATTTTTTTTAAGTTAATTTATTTATTTTGAAAGAAAGCGGGGGGGGGGGGGGTGGGCAGGGCAGAAACAGAGAATCCCAAGCAAGCTCTGCACTGTCAGCACAGAGCCTGTCATGGAGCTGGATACCCCACAGAGCATGAGATCATGACCTGAGTCAGGCACTCAACCGACTGAGCCACCCAGGTGCCCCTTATTTCAGTATTTTAATTCAGGTAAGGATCTTCCAATCCCCTTCATCTTCCCCCATCTTCGAAGCTTCTCTTTTCCAGGTTAAAAATATCTCAATCTCTCTATCCTCCCATATGAAACTTAATTTTGAGTTCTTGTACCATGGCAATGAGTTTCTTCCTATAGTATGCTTCCATTGACCTTTACCTCTTTAAGTTGCAATGCCTGAAGTTGAGATTGGAGCTATACTTTTCTCCTATCCCATATCCTTGTTCTAGATCATGGATGGGCAAACATTTTCTATAAAGGGCCAGATAATAAATATTTTCAGCTTCACCAGCCATATAGCCTCCATGCAATTATCCAACTCTGTCATTGTAGCACAACAGCAGCTATAGTCAGTATGTCAAAGAAAGGACATGGCTATGCACCAATAAAAACTTTTTTTTTTTCAAAAACAGATGGCAGTCTATATTTGACCAATAGGTCATAATTTGCTGACCTCTGGCTTACATGATATTCTTCTGCTAAGGAAAGACTCCCACTGGACTTTTTCAATGGCTTAACCACACTGGTGTGTCTTTTGTCATACTTACCATTAAGCTATGTCTTAAACAATTTGAGTGCCTTTCTGAGGTGCAAATAAGGATATAGATATAGGAACAGAGTTTAGCCAACCCCCATCTTGGTACATGTAGCAAGGAGGAGCATGTTGGAACAAAGCAGAATAGATCCTTGTTGCCAGTTCCTGTGCTGATACAGCAGCTATCAGCTCACCACCTATCTACCCAGGTGCCACCATAAATGAGCTTAGCACGGAGAAGTTAATATCCCTCATGATGGAAGAATTCTACAGACAATACAGCAGAGCTGGAGTTCCCAAGTGGTGAACTGTGCCATCATCTATGTTACATATCATTTTGATAGATTCAGCTCACCTCTCCAACTAGTTGAGTACTTTTCAGATAATCATCTTATTACCTAATGTGTGGAGTCACATCTGTTCTTTCCTTTGTTTAAAAATTATTTTCTCCTTTATTCATAAGATGTTTGCATAATTAAAGTATTTACATGGTAGCAATTAATTAGCTGTTAATGAGGCACAAAAAGCCATGTAATTCCTTTCAACAGTAGTTCATACTTCAATCCAATATTTTTTTTGTTTACTCAGACTCAAGAATGCCCTTAATTAAGATTTGCTATAATTTCTTGCCTTGACAATTCAGTGTCTATAGTGTCATCAGCCTATTATTGGCATAGAAGTGAAAAGAACACTGGGTTTTGAGTCAAAACTCAAATATTAGTCCCATTTCTGTTATTTTTTAGTTTGAGCACTTGAACAGGTTAATTAAGTTCTCTTCACCCCTATCTCTTCATGCATAAAATAGAGAAAATCATACTTTCCCTGACTAGTTCATAAGGTTAATTTAATTGGCAAACATGAACATGGATTTCAAGGTTATTTTCTCCAAATATGTAATATGTTTATTATATACAAAGATTTTCACAACATACTGTTGCCAGAAAGACGAGATAACAGTTTTGCCTTATCATCTAAATTTTTCTGGAAGGAACCACACCAAAATGTCAATAGTGTTTATCTACGTGGGGTAGAAATAGAAGTGGTATTTATTTTGCTCTTTTCTATTTATGCATAGTTTCTATGTTTTCTACAATAAGCAAGTAATACTTGTATAATAATAAAAGATCAAATTTTGAAATACTTGCGTATTGAATTATAAAATAATACATGCTAACTTAGAACATTTAGAAAATACAGAAAGGTAGAAAAAAAGATCACATATATTGGCATGTGCTTACTATGGTGTTACTATGACCCTTAAGAGGAGTTGTAATAAACCATCTCCAAGGTTGAGTTCCCACATTCCATGGTTCTTAGTACTTAGTACTTAGTCTAGAGTTACCCTAAAAAGCAGCTGAATAGCTATATGCACCAGGCAACATTTGGGTATATAAATCTCCATGGCAACTTAAATATGGAATTAAAATTGCTATGGCCCATCCAGTCAGAGGTGAGTCATAGAAAGCTATTTTGGTTGGCGCTGCTAAAACTTATGTTGTGATGCTGCTAAAACAGAGCAACAAATAAAGAGGTTGTTTGGGGAACTCAGTGTTAAATAATTGGAAACAAATAAATTTTCCCTAAAAGAATATATTGAAAAACCAAAGGAAACAAGACTTTCAATTCCTTTAAAAAGGAGTAAGTTAAAGGTGAACTTTGGAAAGGTTAGCTCTTGCGAACGTGAGAATGCAATTCTTCTAAATACCTTTCAATTCTAAAGCACAAAATCTAGCTATTCCATCAGAGTGACTTCCAATCAGCTCCTACACTTGAAATATGAGGAAAACCACTAAAGCTAATGTAGAATGTTAGCAGCTTATATATGGTACAAACTTCTTCTCCCTCTTGTATTGTCACCAAGTGGGAAAGAAAAAGGAAATTTGTGACTGACTTTACACAGCAAGTGCATTTCTTCATTCTCCCTAAACCTAAAGCCACATATAAAAAGCCCCTGGTTAGGGGTGCCTGGGTGGCTCTGTGGGCTAACACCTGACTTTTGATTTCAGCTCAGGTTATGATCTCATTGTTTGTGAGATCGAGCCCTGACAGGCCTGTCAGGCTCTACACTGACAGAACGGAGCCTACTTGGGATTCTTTCTCTCCCTCTCTCTTTGCCCCTCCCCTGCTCATGCTCTCTCTCAAAATAAATAAATAAACTTAAAAAAAAAAAAGCCCCTGGTTAGAACCACATGGTGATCATAAATGTAGATGGTATCCTATGAATTTTTTTCATTCTTTTCAGAAGGCTTTTAACAGTGGCTAAACCTGTTACCTAAATTAACCCAGAATGAAAAAAAAAATATTTACAAATTATATATCCTATTAAAAACTTGTATCTAGGATGTATAAGAACACTTATAACTCAATAATATAAAGACAAATAATCCAATTTCAATTAGGCAAAGTATCTAAATAGACATGTCTCCAAAGAAGACATACAAATGGCCAATGGCACATGAAAAGATGCTCAGTTATCACTGGCCATCAGGGAAATGCAAATCAAAACCATAATGAGATATCACTTTACACCCACTAGGATGGTTCTAATCCAAAACAGAAAATAATGTGTTGGCAAGGATGTGGAGAAATTAGAACCTGCCTTCACTGCTGGCTGGAATGTAAAATGGTGCAGCCACTCTGGAAAATAGTCTGGCAGTTCCTCAAAAGTTTAAACATAGAGTTACCATATGACCAAGCAATTCCCCTCCTAGGTATATACCCAAGAGAAATGAAAACATACATCAACATAAAAATTTGTACACTGTTCATAGCAACATTACTCCTAAGAGCCAGAATGTATAAACAACTCAAATGTCCATCAAGTGATGAATGGATGAATACAATGTATAGTCCTATGATGGAATATTATTTGGCCATGATAAAGGAATGAAGTACTGACACATGTTACAACATGGATGAATCTTGGAAACATTATGCTGAGTGAAAGAAGCTAGTCACAAAAAACACATATTTTAAGATTCCATTTATATAAAATGTCCAGGATAAACTAATCTATAAAGACAGAAAACAGATTAGTGGTTGCCTAGGGCTGAGGGAGAAGGTAACTGGGGGAAAAGAGGGTGACTGCTTAAGTTGAGATTTCTTTTTAGAGTGAAAATGTTCTAAAATTGATTGTAATGATGGCTGCACAACTCTGGGAAATACTAAAAACCATTGGATTGTACACTATAGATGGGGGAATTGTATGACGTGCGGATTATATCCCAATATAGCTAGTGTAAAAATGATAGGTAGGTAGGTAGGTGGGCAGGTAGATAGATAAAGATAGACAGACAGACCCAGGTAACAGTTGCTGAAGGCCAGTTTCCAGAGCTGGTTGGCTCTCAGAATTGGATTAGTGAGAATGGCTAAGTCACTGCTAGGTACTGGTGCCTTTCTCTTCCTCTACCCCAAATCACCCAATCAATGAAAAATAAATTGTTCAAAACTTCTTTCACAACTCGACTCCTGGTGCCTTCACTAAAGTTGATTCTTTCATTAAAAATATGTATATATGTTGACTACTTATTTAAGAGAAAAACACGGCACAAAAATTGTCCAACTTCCATTACTACCTTTACTCATGTTCTCTATAGCCAAAAGTTTCATCCCACGTACCAACTATGGAGTCTTTAGGACTCATTCCCCAAGAAGCTGGCATTTTCTCAATCCCATTCCAGTCTGGGAGATTTAAGATAACCCCATCCCTGTCCCCAGGGAAATACTTTTTTGAAAAATAAAAATGCTATTTGGATCTAAAATTAAGTATTTCGCTTATTCAGACACTGTGCTATAAATCCATCAATGTTAATAAAGAAGCCACAGTTATGATTTAGGAATCTCAAACAAAGACTAAGGTTAAGGTCCCAAGTGAGATTAATGAATACTCTTTTCTATCACACATGGCAGATTTTTCTGTTACATCTCCCTGTAAAGAGATTTGGATCCCTCTTATGACAAATTATTTTACTTCAGAACTTATGTTTACTCATCAGAAATATAAACCTCTGTATTTACGAGAACATTCATATCAACATTTGTGTCCACTGCTATAAATAGTGATAGCTTAGGAATTGCTATTTAGCGCTCATTTAATGTGTTACTGCACCTACTGGTTTATTATTAAAATATTATTACTGTAGTGGCAGCAGCAGTAACAGTAGTGGCAGTGGTAATTCCCCACCTAGTCCTAAACTCCTTTTCTTTTCAACTATAAAAACTACAACATGTCTTCTGGTTTTTGAGATGGTTGTTTTAGAACTGTCAGCTCCCTGCTAAAGCATTTTACTACCAGCTTGAATCAAAAGTGCTTCTGACATTTCTAAGGCTAAGACAGACATGGAGCTTTAGCTCTCCTCCTACTTCAGTGGCCTTCAGTTCCTCTTACAGCAGATCCGCATGCCCATGAACATACCCGATACTCTTTCCTCTTGTTGCTCTAAGTTAGAGGGAATTGCCCATGCTGTAAAGGAGATATTTGCTAAGAGTCTCTGGTCTTAACCGCTCTTCCCCAAAGGACTCCCTAACCCTGGAAAGCAAACACAGTGGGCTGGCCTGGACCATAAGGAGCACCCTTTTCCCATAATCTAAAAAGGCTTATATTAAAACAGGTATGAGGCCCAAACCTGTGTCTTGGATCTCTCCACATTCCTTTCTGCAAGCAGGAAAAGGACAAAGGTGTGAGTCCATGGTGCTTAACTCTTTAAGCTGTGTGGACAAGGAAGGTAGACAAAGAAAAGACGGACACCGGTCCCTTGAATAAGCCCTCGTCAGAAAACCACTTTGGCCACTTGGGTGAAGGAAGAGAGGAAGTGACATCCATGAACTGATGTCTTTTCACAAATTGACTTCACCATGAGCAAATATGGCCCAACTAATACCCTGGGAGCTGACCAAAAAGATTAGCATGTCTTCTACTTTGGGTAAAGGGAGAAACACAGGACAGAAGGGAACCTCCCCTCTCCTCGTGGCCCATGACTTGGAATACTCAACTTCTAAAATCTTAAAATCCACTAAATCATCACCCTCCTTTCACCCCTCCATTTTCACTTCAGTCATTCTTTTCCAGCACTTCTGCCTCCTTGTCTCTTCACCCGATCTACTCTGGAGCCCCCAACTGCTGGTGTCCTCACTCCCCTAACAGGCAGCTGAGCAATGCTGAAGGAGACCATAACGTATAGACCACAACAACTCAGAGGCACTCTTCACCCAATTCTTTTACATCTTCCAAATAAACCTCCTCCACCCCACAACAGATGTTTTTCCAAATCTCCAGTACTCTTCTGATGCTTCTTCCTTCCTTTCTACCCACCGCCCCCCCCCCCATTCCCCCTGGCAGATGTGCTTGACTATCTCTACACAGAGAAACTGTCTGTGAAGGCAGGAAGTTGAAGTTCTGGTATCTGAATCAATTCTATTTCCTTCCCTCTAGTCTCATAGAAAAAGATGTTCTTTCTCTTCAAACCATGAAGCAACATCCATGTTGTCCCTGAGTAGAATCTACTTGTGTCTTTGCGATATTGCTAGAAATCGAAGTCTTAATCTCAGTGTATATTCAATTTGCCTTTCTCTTAATATAAGGGAAGTTGAGTGTTGTTTAAATGCTTTTTGTATACATAGAATGTTCTTTGCCTGTTTTTTCCATATATCATTTTATTTCATTCTTTTTTAACATTTTCTTTACTTTTTATTTTTCTTCTTTTCTTAATTCTCTATATCGTTTACTGTGTTTTAGAGTATCTGTTCTCACCATTTCCCTTCCAATTTTGCTATCATCCCTATGATTATTTTACTACTTTCTTCCTTACGTTGCTTTTGTGAGGTTTTCCAGTTTACATTTTATCTTCTCCTACACTGTACCACCTCTTCCCTGGGCTCTCACATCTCTGTTTGAAGCTCTTGTTTCATAAGAACTACTGTTTCATTGATTATTTTTAAAATTCATGCAATGGGGGTGCCTTGGTGGCTCAGTCGGTTGAGTGTCCGACTTCGCCTCAGGTCATGATCTCACAGTTCATGAGTTCGAACCCCACGTTGGGCTCTGTGCTGACCGCTCAGATCCTGGAGCCTGCTTGGGATTCTGTGTCTCCCTCTCTCTCTGCCCCTCCCCCGCTTAAATTTTAAAAAATTTCATGCAATGTATTTCGTTGCAATATTCATCTACTCTAAGGCAACTGTGTTTTTTCATTTCATGTCCTTTGTTTAACATTTTTTCCTGTTCTTTCTTTCTTTTCTCTACAGCCTATATATATATATATATATATATATATATATATATATATACATACATACATATATATATATATGGATTCTCACTTCTTGATTCCTCATTACTGAAAGACACAAATTTTTCTGGACCAACTATTTGCAGGTATATGTTGGGAAAAGGCCATGGGCACTGAAATTTTCTCATTACAGAGTTTTGTGAGTGGTGATGACTGGCAGCAGTGGTTCTTTCTCACAATAGCAACTTTATCTTCTTCCCTGACACTGTGGAGATGGTCTATTTCCTCTGTGCAGACTTCCTGCACGACTTATTTGGTTCTGCTTCCTCTGATTCTTAAGAGCAGAGTCCAGGAGCACCCCTGGCCCCTATATAAGCATCCTGTTGCAATGAGCGTTTGGGGTTTTGAGCTTCAGGGCGTACTCATTTCACTTTGCTGGCTCCTTGAGATCTGTAATCTCCACATCCTCTCCCCCCACTCTTATACACTATCCCCTCCTTCTCCATTACCATTGATTTGGGAATTTACAGTTCCTTAATTTCACTAAAACTGGAGTTTGAGGGTTTGTATTTTTGCTTCTTATGTTCATTTTTGTTTAGGGATGATTTCTAAAAAAAAAAGCTAGAGAAAATGCCAAATTTATGTTGTAATACATCAGAAATCTGTCTCTTTCTTTGAAACCTTGCTTTGAAACCTTTGAAACTTTCTCTGAAACCTTGCTTCACATGTATTTTCAAGCTCATCTATTTTTTCCTCAAATTTGGTGGAAGAAAATAAAAAGCCTCTCTGGTACTTTATGCCCCTTACCTACCACTGTGTCTCTTTTGTCATTCACCAAATATTTATTAAATGCCTACTCTGGATGTGGCCCTGACCTCAGTACCAGGGTTATAATGTTGACCAAGATCAGCACTGCCCCTCCACCCTTGGAGGTTACAGTCAAAGAGAGAGAACTGAGAATTAAATCAGCAATACAAATACTCTACATCACCATTCCTACTTCCCACCTTCCACTGGCTTTTCAATTCTCTGCAATTAATCTCCTGCCTCTCAAATCTGCTGATCTTGTATTCAGACAAAGTCGTCAGGGAAATTTTCATTGACAAATCCAGTGACGATCTATCAGTCATCATCTTGCCTTACTTTCTCATGGCACAGTTTACTATTCCTTTCTCATTAAAATATACTGTACCCCAAATTTCTCATTTGAACTCCCCAACCTCCTCATTTGCCCTGGACCTCTCTGTCCACTGACAGACAGTTCCCCCTGCTTCTCACTGAAGGTTAGTGTTCTCTGGGGCTTTGTCCTTGGCCCTCTTCCCTTTGCATTGTATGTCCTCCCTAAATGACTTCACAGTCTCAATAGTTTAGCCACTCTTTCTATTACAAACAACTCTCAACTTAATATCTTTAACTCAGACTTCTCTCCTGAGCTCTAGATTCATATATCAGCCACCTATGGGGGACTCTGTATCTGGATGTCCCTCTTTCAATTCTAATCGGTTAGATCTAAAACTGAATTGAGACTTTAAGTTTTAAAAGTAAGTCTGCATTCCACAGGCCTATGTAGTGGCTTTACCACATACTTTATTACCCAACACTAAAGCCAGGCATTTACCCTGAATCTTTGCCCCTTTCTGATATCATTTAATGTATTTTAAGTCTGCTCCCTTGCCTCAGTAGGCAAGCCCATCTTTACTGCCCTAATTCAAGCCCTCACCATTCCGGGCCTGCGCTAGAGTCATAGCCTCTTACCTGGTCTTCCCGCCTCATTCCCCCCTCTCTAGGCAACACTGTCACTAACGCCACAGTGAGCTTCTAAAATGTAAATTTAATCATGATGGCCTCTACTGAAAATCCTTTAATTTTTCCCCCTACTCTTACTCCTTACTATAATTTGAAAAACCTTTCATGATCTGGCCTGTGCCTATAACCCCAAGCTTATACCTTGCCGCTTCCCTTCCTTCCCTATGTCCTATACCCTATGCTCTGCTGTACCTGTTACTCCTTCTCAAACCCTCCATGCTGGTTCAAGTCCTATAGCATCCAATATGACCCTTCTTGGAATACACTTCCTGGAACCTTCCTTTTCCATGTTTCACCTAGTGAATTCTTGCTCATTCTACAGTGTGCCTTGCCTCGCCCCACCTCCAGCTCACTCCACAACTTTATCTTCTCTGAGTCCATGTCTGATGTCCTACATGCATCTAAGAGCATCTGTCCCATCATGTTTGAATTCTGTGTTTATTAATTGGGACTTTGACTACTGAGAGCAAAGCCCCTTGAGGGCAAGGACATGGTCTTATTCATTTTTGCATCCTTAGGTACCTTTCCAAGAGCCTGGTGTTCAAATACTTGTGAATGAATGAGGGAATGAATGAATGAAGTGTGTTGAGATCATAAAGTATGGAACACTATACACTAGTCAGTGGAGAAAGGCATTTTACAGCCATGGTGGTGTTGAAAGACGGGAAATACAGTCCTTCTCTCTGGCTATTAAGTGTTTTACATCAGATCCTTTCCGAAGTGTTAAAAGTTAAATCAATTTCCAGGAAAACATGACTGCCAATGTAAAATATGTCCTGAGGGGAATATTTCCCCTCCTAATACTTTCCATGTGCATGAAAGGGAAAAGTGCACCCACCGCACATGTTCGATGTTGTCATCTAGAAGCTCATGCCCTTACATTTCTCCAGGACCTTATTTGCAAGCTAGTAAATCAGTATGTTGGCCAGGGATCCATCCATGAACAAAGTTGGCAGGTTCTCTGCAGTATAACGAGCCATCTCCCTGTCGGTACCTGGTCAGGTCTGGCTGTGAGACAGAGCAGGCCAGAAGGGGCCAAAAGGGACCAGACCAATCTGGACAGACATGAGGAACAATGCTCCATCCAAGCAAGGGTCACCAGTGGAGGAAGGACGGAGAGCCATGTCCACTCTAGAAGACAGATATTGGGTTCATCAGAGTATCCATGATGAAGCCAAAGGCAGTATCAGCCACCATTTCAGGAATCTACAGGTGTTAAGAAATATTGATAAGATGAGCAAGCATACTGTCCTGTGATAGAAGTCCCACGTGAGCGTAGGGGCAGAGACCAAAGGCCATGGGCACAAGTCAAGGTACCCGTTGAAACTGGACCCAAGGGAGCACAAAAATAAGAGAAAGCAGTGACACGGTTTCCCTAAGGGAAAAAACCCACTCTATAACACAACGGCAATATAGTATTGATCCTGGATCAGTGGCATTCTTAGTGTATAGATAAGGACTGTGTACAGAACATTTTGGGGGTTTGTGTGCCCAGAACGACTTCCTCATATGCTTCTGGTAATAGAACCTATCTTTCCTGCAGAAAGCCCATTCCTTGTGGTTTGAGTAGATCTAACCTAATCCCCATAGCTCCAGACCCGACTTCGTGTTCCTTCCCCGGGCTGCTGGGGTCCCTAAGGTAGCGTACTGTAAGTCTCAGGCATCTGGCAGCCATATTGCTTACCTGCCTAAAAAATGAACAGGCAGAAACAAGTACAAGTGAGAGATGCAGAAAGGTAAGAGATTCAGAAACATCATTTGATCCCTGAAGCAAGAGGCTACCCCTGAAATTCCTTTCAAAAGAGGTCAGAATTGGGTGTCTGCAGCTGAAAGAGTCCTTTCTCTTAGAGGCCAATGTGCATAGCTCCTAGGAGCCTGCAAGGCGTGGCAGGTGCTTGAGGCTAGGTTTACAGTGTGGGCAGAACACTGGATCTTCTGAGACATTCTCACAATTCTTAATGTGACTACTAGATTTTACACTGAGATTTGTTTTTCAAAAGAGAAGGGAAGTCTATATATCCAGGCACTGCTGTTACCTTTTCTGCTCCTTTTTGTTTCTCAAGCTTTTCACACCCACACTCAACTTTCTGGAGGAGGGGAGGGAAGGGGCTGGTTATACGACAACACAAGAAGACCACTTGAAGCCACCATAGAATGGCTTAGCAGTCATCTTCTGGATACTCAGGGTCCTTCTGCTTAGTGGAGGGAAAGGCTGCCTATACCACAATTACCTGTCATCTGAGAAGTCAGCATAGGCCTGACTTCCCTTGGGGTTTAGTTTCCCCATGAAACTAAAGTGGAGATAGAGCTCTACTTCATCCTACTCCCTGTGGGATCCCAAAATGGTCCTGTATAATTAGCCTGAAGACATTCCCTGCTGTTTGTTTGTCACGAAAACAAGCAGAAAGCACTAGAAAAAAAGAGTAGTTATTTAGAGGTAAATAGCAAGGGAAGGTTGGAAATGTTTGATCTCATATATAGATATGGCCTTTGTGTTCCCCAAGTAATTACTTTTGGTTTACTTTCTTCTAAAAGTGCGCTGAGATTTGAAGGTTAGTAAGAATGAACAATAAAATTAGGTACTAAAAACAAACAAGGCTCTCAGGGGATGGATTCAAATAAGAGAAAGCCAAAATCTTGGCACTACACTTATGTGCAAAAAAACCAGACCTCACAAGTTTTGTCAGCCCTTCTATATCCATCAGACTTTCTTTACCTACAATAATTAACCTGGAGAGGGAATCTGAAAGTTTGAGTCAAAGCCTTGGGTTTTCAGATAAGAGAGCACATCAGCTTTCAGAGAAAATTCCAAATGTCCCTGCATTTCTTCATTATAAAACCCTATCCGTGATCTGTATTCTAGAAAATTTTGAATCATGTTTCCGCAAGGTGCAAATAGCCCTGATGACGATGTGTCAGGGGTTTCATTTTAAAACACTATTAAACCAAGCAGGTGGTGGCCAAATTGGAGAGGATGTTTGATCCCGTCCCAATTTTCCACTGCTGTAAAGACAGACACCAAAATAGCAAATCATTCTTTATAGTCAGTTCTCCTGTTTTTCAAGAACCAGAAATAATTTTAGAAGACCTTTTTTTTCCTTGCAAGGGCTCCATAACTTTGACACGCAGCTTGCAAAATAGAAGGAGAGAACGGAAACCACATCCAGAAATAACCATTTCCCAGTCCCTTGTAATGGATTATAAGTTAAAGGGACCATTGACAAAATTAGCGCGATGGTGTTTCATAAAAAGTTAAGTAAATCTTAAAGGGAGGTAATGCTCTTCTCATTATACTTAGGGATGAGGAGATGGTGGGACACAAGATTTGTCAACAAGCAGCAGCTTTGCTTCATTTCTTCTTATGCCACCAAATTTAACAGACAATTTGAATAGAACATTCGCCTCACATACTCACATAAACCGAATCTTATTGCTAGCTGGGGCATACTGAAAAGCACGAGACTAATGGAGCCAAACTTTCCACAATTGTTTGATCAATTTGCTATCCCTTTATTTTCTAATTTTTTTCAGAAGAGCAAAGTTGCATTTTCCTCAGGCCTTACTCAACTAGTAGATGAGAGAAAGTCCTTATTATTCTTTTTAGACTTGCAAATGGGATTCTTTATCTCAGAGGCCCAATCACCATTTCAAAAGAGAAGATTTTTATTTTTAAGAGATTCTTTTTTTTTTTTTACTTGGTTATTTAGGTCTATTTTAGAAAACGTACAAACTCACTGGAGTTAACTTGATCTATATGGTTCAAAAAGGGGCAAATTCTACCAGAAGGAAAACAGCGTGGACATTGGAATGCAGTTATCTGGGATAATAATACTTAACAACTTAAGTAGAGGAAGTAGTTCCCCTTTAATATCTCAGCTCAGACTTCGCTCTGCTATCACTATGCTAGTAACATTATGTTCAGAAGCAATCAGATGCATGCGACAATTGCTTTTTAAGCACCACAGAACTGGCTGCAGTAATTTGGTTGTTTTCAACCATTCTCCAAATAAAAATATTTGAGCTAAATACGGTTTAACACAAAGGCTCAGAGTTTGTAAATTGTTATTTATTATTATTATTATTATTATTATTGGAAACTGACCTACACATTCCCCTGCACTCTATCACCCTGCATTGAAAATATAACAGAAGCGAAGATTGAGAAGGAGCTAGAAGAACTTAAGAGCACTTTCCAACCTTTTGAAATGCCTAGAATGATAATGCAAATATAATGTATATGCAATAACCCTGCAGTAAAGAGGAAGACGTACAAAAAAGAGAATGTTGCATAAAAGCATGGGTAATTATACATTTTATTTTTCTTTTCATGTTTTTATTTTACTTTTGAGAGAAAGAGAGACAGAGTGCAAGTGGGTAAGGGGCAGAGAGAGATTGGGAGACAGAATCTGAAGCAGGCTCCAGTTCTGAGCTGCCAGCACAGAGTCCAACACGGGGCTCAAACTCACAGACTGTGAGATCGTGACTTGAGCTGAAGTCAGACGCTTAACCGACTGAGCCACCCAGGCACCCTATATGTTTTAAGTGTAAGGGGAGATGTCAAAGCATTTAGTTATTTGTAGCACCTATTTAACTGTAATTCCATATTCCACATTAGGTGAAAATCTGAGTTTAAGCAAAGTTGGCTTTTTTGTCTCTTTAATTACCCAGGCATTGTGCCCAGAGATAGGATTGTAATTACCCAGGAAACCAAGGGTCATGGGGAACGACTGATCAGGTCAATACTGAATCCTCTCTGAACCAGGAGGAAGGCTTTCACCAGGCTGACTTGGAAAGTTGTTCTCTTGGAGTCTCTTTCCTGTAAGCAGAGTCTGCCCCCACGTGGTAAAAGTGAAGGGCTGCTCTTACTTCCCCAGATGCCTCCTTCTTGCTCTAGGTCAGCAGGAGGGTATTTGTAGCAACCCATGCCCTTGACCACCCTCCTACCTTTGAGCTGCTTTTTACTGCTTCTCTCCCCTCTGTCCTCCTTCCCCCTTTTATTGTTGTTCTCCTTCCTTCTATCTTTCTTTTTATTCGCATCTACTTCTTCCCCCCTCCTTGCCTTCCAGAACCTTGCACAGTATTATTATTTAGCAGCCCAGCCATGAGGGCTAAAACTGATGCAGACCTTCCGCGGAGAGAATTTGGATTCTTATTTAAGAAATTTAGACAATGTTGTTTCGATAAATAAATAATAATCACCTTAAGGGGTAATACCATGACATCTAGAGAGCTTAGAAGATACTGAATGAGAAATCAGGAAACACAGGTTTCACTGGCCTTGACCCTGCCCCTGAATTATGATGACTGTAATATGTTTGTATGAAAACTAAGAAATCTGGACACAGGTACACCTTCATATAGAATCAGGGGGCAGGAAGGCAATGTGGGTTTCTCTGCCCACTTCAAAGAAAAGCAGAAGGGCACCTTACCCATCATGTCCACCAGCAAATCAGCAAGCCACCCAAACACACACAACATAGGTAATTAAAAACAATGCCATTATGCAAATGTGGCTGCAAACTAAAGCTGCTCATTCTCATCATGGCCCTATTCCAACCAGCCTGTCATCCCAAGGACCTGAGCAACCAATCCATCCTGGATATCATTTTCATCAGTCCACCTCCCTACACAGAAATCTTCAAAGGTATATTTCTTCAAATATACCTTCGAAGGTATGACTTCAAAGGTATATTGCCTTCAAAGTCTAAATACCTTGTACATTCAGCATCTCTCTCTCTCTCTCTCTATCTCTCTCTCTCTCTCATACACACACACACACACACACACACACACACACACACACACAAATAATCTCAACCTACTCAAGGTCTCCACTTCCAGCCACTTTTCTCTTCCTGTGTGTCCTCAAATGTCCCTGTGTTTCTTGCCTTCATGCTTTTGCATTTTGCTGTTTCCCAGCCCAGAATGGTCTGACACGAGGCCCACAGCCTTTGTGGAGTTAATGTCAGTCTGGAAGTCCCTTTTTTATTTAACAAAACTGAAACTGCATTAGTGCACAGAGTGAGACATGTTACCCAAGGCCATATAAGCTGAGGTCACTTTCAGACCCATATGAAAGCCTCATGTTGAGATATAATACATATATTTTAATACAATGTAATTTACAAAGCTATTAATCTTCCAAGGCAGGAGGGGGGGTGGGAGTGGGGAGGGTGAAGTGTTCATAAACTAACAATGAAGAATTCAAATGGCTTATGCCATTGCCAGAATCCTGAGGTGGAATTATGGCCCCATAACTCAACGTTGGCCAGCTCTTTCCATTCTCTAATGGATGTATTTGAGGCTTGGGTTCCTGCTAACTTTTCCTATTTATTCTCTAGCTTCCACTCCCTTCCAGTCACACCAAGAAGCCCCCTAACTACTTCATAATCTGCCTCAGAGGCAGAAAGCATGACAAGTAGTTAAGCTGTATCTTTGTTGAAATGCAGAAGGAGCTCTCCACAACCCTCTCAATCCAAGGACTGGGCACAGGATTGTGGTGGGGAAGTGCCTCTTTCATAGCAGCTGTATAAGTGCCATAGAGCATCTGCCCATTGCCTCTAGATTTGGCTGGCACTGCTCCCTCCCAGGAGCAATAACACACCGTACACAAAATACCTATAGATAAGGGAAGACCTAAATACTACCCAAATATTATAACACATGTCCATTTGCATGAAAATCCTGAAGAGTACTTATCTAAGTGTAATAATCAATCCACTGAATCAGAATCGTCTAGCATGATCATTTGAAAATGCAGGTTCCTAGGCAGCATCCCAGACCTATACACTCAGAATCCCGGACGTAGAGCCTTGGAATATAAATGTATAAGCAGCAATTGAGGCCATTCTTATCCATGCTAACATTTAAGAATCTGCCTTCCAAGTATTTACTCTGTTTTCCTTCTTTGTGCTAAATGCAGTATTCCAGGCAGGGCCTACCTTACACAAAACCATGGAATAACTAAAAGTATCAAAATCCATGTGTCGTAAACCTACTTCTTCCCCTGTACCTACCTTCCCAAAGCAGCCCTCTCCCAGCCTCAGCACTGAAGCTTCATCAGTGCACTCACGCTGCCCCTGGGTCTCCCTTGAATCTCCCACCTCGACTTATCTTACTCACATGAGCACTATACGAGCATCTAGATCTTTCCCTCCACCTTCCCGTCCAACAAAATGTTATCTCATTTCTGCTGGACTTTTCGAGGATTTTGCCATTCATTAGATGAAAGCTAACCAATTTGGTCTGATCACTAGCCCGTGCTAAAGGTTTAATTAATAGGCACTTCTTGTACTTTGGCAACGCTAATGGACATTTTCTGGGACAGATGAGGAGAGCTTTGGCCTTCTAAATTACATCATTAGTCCTAACCTGTCTACCCTTTGCTGGTAGGTTTCAGAACCTACACAACTTTATCTCTAGAATGAATTAATAATTTCCATTTGCCGCCAAAGAGTAAGGCTTAAAAGCACTTTATAAACTGAAAAGTGGTATATAAACAAAATAATGTATTATGATTCATCTCAAGACCAGCCCTGATTCAGAAATATGTGGCAACTGTTTTCCTGGTTTTCACTCTCCTGGTAGCAAACAAAACGTTCTGATTAAGGTTTTGCCAGCCAAGTCTGTGTCAAATACATCCCTTGATGAGCAAAAATGGGGTTCCCAGAGTTGACCCTGTCTGCAATTCATCTTCTTTGTCCTTCTCCATCCTCATGAATTTTGGCTTAGGCCTGCCACGCCAGGCAGATATGGCCCAGTAAGGATCGATTAGGTAGTCCTACCCTCTCATCTTACAAAAAGGAAACTGCTCCAGACAGGTGACAGGAGGTAGTAGCGGAGGTGGAGCCCGAACCCGGGTCTTCTAACTCTCAGCCCACTGTGCCACACTGCCTTGAGGTCTCTTTGTCTGAATGTACCATAAAATGTCTCTAGGATATTTTTTATAGTCCTTAGAGATGAGCCCATCATGGCCAGTCCCATACCCTGATTTTGCCCATTTCCTTATCTCCCTGCCTATAACCAGATTGCCCTCTAGACAGTTCGTCCCAGAAGGCTATGTTGTTGTTGTTGTTTTTATCTTAAAAATATCCTATAGGAGTGACACAACACATCCAAATGCTGTACGAGCAGAACAAATACCCTACACTTATCTGTGTAGACAAGCGCTGCCTGTGGAATTCGGTAGCATATTGACATGCGGCTGACTACTTACTGCCCAAAGCAGTAGGTACCACAGGAGATGGATGGGTGGTTAGACTGTTACATAGTCCGCTCTGTAATAAGCCAGGTTCTCACATGGACTGTGGGAAGAGATGGGAAGGATAGGAAGAGATCTTAAAAGTCATGACTGACCCCTCCAGACAGATGGACAAGAATCCTAACAGGATATCTTGTTACATGGAACTTTTTCAAAACCTGTGTTTCAAAAAGACTGAATTCAATTCTTTGCCCTTTTAGGCTAGAATAGAAATAGCTCCCATGGAAGGCTTTGCACGTGAATTGCTGCATATTGGGTTTTTTAGCCCCAGAATTCCCTTGAACTGGGGGGAGTACCAACTGGAACACAACACACATGTTCTTTAGTTTGAGCCAGTCACAGAAATCTAGGGGCTGGACAATGCTGTCAAGTAGATATGATGCATGATAACAGCAGTGGCCGTGTATAACTAGCCTAGTGAATTTGAAAACCAAATCAGTGAGCATTTGGTGGCTTGATTAATTTGCTTTGCCTATCTGCCATCTGTTCTTGTCTCCAGGAGCCCAAGATGGGTAGCCCTGCTTGGTTCTGCCGACTTAGTCCAGCTGGAAGCCCTCCTTCTACAAGGAATGCAGGGTGAGGTCTACAAAGAATGTACATCCCTGGCCCCTGCTCTGATCTCACCCTGTGGCTGCAAAGCCAGGTTTTGTATACGCAGCTCCTCCCATACGTTTCAAAACTCCTTTTACATCCTCTGCCTCTGTTTAAAAGTTGTGTAAACTCACAGGTTCACCTGTTTTATATCTTCCCATGCTGATGACTATAAAGAAAAGTGAGGTCACCTGGTGACAATTGGGCAATTGTTTCTTCTGAGCTGAGCTGCAGAGTGTCACATTTGAGTTTTGCCTTTGTTTTTCTTTTAGCTGAATTACTTCATTCTTTTCATGGCAAAGCTTTTCATCAAATGCCTCATGCACACTTGGCATACAGTGCCCTAGGTAGGCTCAGTTTTGCTTTCTGAACTGAGCAATAAAAGTAGCGCTCATCTTTGCCCTTCTCTTACCGTACCCACCCCCCCAGACCTACACTCAATTTGCCTCATTCATTCTTCAACACAAATATAATGAGTGCTTCATACGTGAGGGGCAGTGAGCTAGGTCCTGAGGGCTCAGAAGTGAAAGCACAGTCCTTGGTCCTCACTGAGCTCACAGGCTAGTGGGGGAAGATAAATAAATAAAACTATGCTACAAATATTGTGATAGAGATTTACACAGCGTACTCACGGCAAAGATTTATGGCTGGTCACCAAAATCGTTTCCTTTCTTCTTCCATATAATAGAGTTTTAGCTAAGCATATAGCCAGCCACCCTGCCCTGAACTCCCTCCCGGGCAACTGAGCATGGTCCTATCTGTGACTCAGTTCTCCCCACCAGGAATACGAAGTGGAAGAGATATGTGCCACTTCTACAGCTAGGTCTTAAAACATGTGCTCAGGTACTTTCTTACCCATTCTCAACAGCTGGAACACGGATGTGCCTGCAAACTAGCTTCTATGATGTAGAGGAGGACACTGTCCTAAGAGGTGGGAAGAAACAAGGCAGAAGGGACACTAAATGATTGCACAGCGCGAATGGGCCCACCTACCCGTGCTAGGCTGCTCTTGGAATGAGAATAAAGTTCTTTGTTCCTTCAGCACTGTATTGTAGGGCTTCTTTGTTCCAAGTGATCTGCTTTCACTCTACCCAACACAACACAGTGCCCTACACTCACGGGACTGAAGCCCTGTGCAAAAAGGGAGTCAACGATTCATCGATTCATTGGAGATCACATCACACAGCAGGTCAACTCACCTCCCTAGCATCTGCCATATGCTCATATCTGCTGCTGCATGCTGACTCCGGAGGCACTCTTCTAAGAACTGCAGCACCTTTGAGTAATGAGGGGCCAGAACCACTAGCAACATTTTTAATTGCCTAGGAAGCAATTAAAAGGTGTCATGGAAAAGGTGTGTGCAGTGGCATCAGAAAAATCTAGGTTTGAACCCTGAATCTGCTTCTTACTACCTCTGAACCTTGGGCAAGAATCTTAACATCTTTGAACATTTTCTTTTCATCTCTACATAATAACATCTGTCTGGCAGCATGGTTGAGGGGGTTGTAATAGATATAAATGCCAGGTCCAGGGCCTGGAACACAGTAACCTTCTTTAGGTGATTATTAGTAGCAGTATTTTGCAGGCCTGGTGAGAAAAGAACTAAATGCTCTCTCACTGCAGAGACAATTCTTTCCCGTAGCCACCAAGCCCACACTGGTTCAACCAAAAAGTTTGCCTACATTGAAGAAATGTAGAATTTGATCTTCTCACCTAAAAAGCAGTTGGAAGTGTATTTTGTTCTGAATTTTCCTGTACACATCTTCAAATCTAGAATAACGCACACAAACTCACTTATACCAAGAGGACAAATACACCTATTAAAAGCAGAGAAGAGCTGACTACTGTGTAAATTTATTTTGGTGCCAAATTCTGCGTCACTTTTTCTGGATGCCTGTTTCCTGGATTATAAATGTGGCAAAAGCAGGAACAGTGCATTTTTCATGCCATCTTCCTCCAACTTCAAACATTTGACACCATGGCAGGCATTCTGCATTCCATAAATATTACATGAATCATAAAAGTTTAGAGCTATAGGGTCTTTAGAGATAATCCTAGCTTGCCCTTGTTTCAGATTAATTTATTCATCCACTCATTCAGTCAATATATATTTATCAGGAACTATAATGTACTGACAGATTGGGCTATACCAGAGATGAAGAAAGTAACATCACAATTGGTAAAATGACTTGGTCAAAGTTGAGCTATTACAAATTAGGAGTAGCATGTAGGTGTTGTAGCCTCAGTGGTCTTCTTGCAGTCTTGCACACACACCAAGATCTTACCCAAAGAGCCCCTTGGCTCTTTTAGTTTGTCACTGCCCCCACATCTGTGCAAAGCTGTCTGCTCATTCTTTGGGACTCACATCAAGGAGGCTTTGCTCAATCATCCTAGTTAAAGCCTCTAAAACCTCCTTCCCACAGCTGATAAATCAGCCCCTCCAGGGCACCTGGATGGCTCAGTTGGTTAAGTGTCTGACTCTTGATTTCAGCTCAGGTAATGATCTCATGGTTCATGGGTTCAAGTCCCATGTCATGATCTGAGCTGACAGTGCAGAGCCTGCTTAGGATTCTCTCCCTCTCCCTCTCTCTCTCTCTCTGCCCCTCCCTCAATCGCTCTTTCTCACACACACACACAACAAAGTAAATAAATAAAACATTTTTTAAAAATGAGCCCCTCCATAATCAAACTCTGTTAAATATTCTAAAAGTTAAAAACTCAACAAATAAAAATATTTGTTATTTTAAATTGTTTTAATGTTTGTTCATTTTTGAGAGAGAGAGAGAGAGAGGGAAGGAGGGAGAGTGGGAGGGTGGCAGAGAGAGAGTGAGACACAGAATCCAAAGCAGGCTCCAGGCTCTGAGCTGTCAGCACAGAGCCCGATGCAGGGCTCGAAATCACCAACCTGAGTTGAAGTCGGACGCTTAACCACCTGAATCACCCAGGTGCCCCTGAATACAAATATCATTAATGTTTTATTCCCTCAAAATCTTCCCACTCCCCAGAAGGAGACCAAGAATACTGTGGTCCCCTTTCTTCTTAAACTATGCCTAAATCTTCCATCAGTATGAGTATCACCTTGTCAGTTATGAGTCCTCATTTCTTTTTAAACTTGATTTTGAAATAGTTTCAAACTTTTAGAAGAGTTTCAATAATAGCACAAATAATCTCCATATACTCTTGATTCAGATTCACCAAATGTTAACGCTGTAACGCATTTATTATTCTATATGTGTGCATGTAAGTGTGTGTGTACACGTGCACACACGTGTGAGTGTGTGTCCCTTCAACTCGTTTGGGAGAAAGTTACAGACACAAATACTTGACTGTATTTCTATCAAAAAACGAAGACCTGTTGTTACATAACCACAGTACAGTTATTAAAATCTATAAAATTAATATTGATACCTAGCTATTATGCAATATACAGATCTTATTTAATTGCCATCAATTGTCCTAATAATGTCTTTCATAGAAAAAAAAATGTACTACTCAAAAATCCAGTCTAGGATCATGAGTCTCCTTGAATCTTCTTTAGCACAGAACAATTCCTCAGTATGTCTTTGTCTTTCATCACCTTGACATCTGAAAGAATACAGACTAGTTATTTTGTAGTATGTCTCTCCATATGGGTTTGTGCCATGTTTCTTCAAGACTGGATTCATGGTATATATTTTTGACTAGAATGTCACATATGTTGTGCTTCTCCCATTGCATTTTTTCAGATAGCATGCAATTTCCATTTGTCCAATTCCTAGTGATGCTAACTTCTATTATTTGGTTAAGGTGCCAGCAGTGAGATAGGGGGTAAAATTGGGATACAGTTCCTCCCAAAGAGATGACTGTCACTTCTTCATGTAAAACTCATGAAAAACTCAGACCTACTGTCTTAAATATACCATTTCCACTTGACAAGGCAGACTTATTGGACACTTCCATCTTGTTTTGTTGAGTCCATTTTGACTCATCCCCAAATGGGTACACCCACCCTAGAGTCCCTCCATCAATAAGACTTTCAGTTTCAACAAGAGCTTAGGAGCAGATTATCAGCTGCCTTAAAAAAGGTTGGGGCAGCCAGTTGGTGGCTGTCAGAAACGGTCTACTGTACTGAAAAGTACTGCCTCTCCTAGTCCTCTGGCAATCATTATACCCTTAACTAAAGCTGAGATGTCCTTTTTTCCATCTGGGTTTATATATTGTTCCTGTTGGACCAGCTAGGAGGGGCCAGTACATGTGGTAGCCCCTGAATAGGAAAATTCCCTGACATTTATGGGCATTTACAGTACAAGCATATAAAACGTCATTGCCAATTATGCATTCAATAGGGAAACCACAATAATAGTAGACTGAAGTGGCCCAGAAGCCCCACGCAGTAGGCCACTTGAGCTTCTCTTCCCCACTTTGAACTGTGCCCAAATCCCCAAAGTTGAATTCAGGCACCAAGGAGTCTGATGCACATCAGAGTCTACACAAGATACCAGATCATGCTATTTCCCAGGTGGGCAGGTGAGAAATAAAGCATGGTAGGAGAATCTGGGCTATGGTAGGATGGCAGGGGCAGCAGAAAGAGAAGTTTATTGCTAGGCTTTTCCTCCCCTTTCAATCCTTTACCCGAGGATCAGAGCCTAAGCACAGCACTACTTCCTCCCTGAGACACTTGCTGTTGTCCAGCAAGCACCAGGACCCCGGATCCCTTTTCTTTCTGCCCCAGAACACAAACCACTATGGTTCCACCATGCTTTCTGAGGACCTTTGGGGCCTTTGGTGACCCCTGTGCCTAGCGTTCCATCTTCTTACAAACCAAGTCAAGCTGTGAAGAGGGCCATGGAGATAAGCGCAGTGCCTCTGTGATATTAGGCAAGGTGTTGGGTTCGCTTTTCTTTCTGAGTGGCCTCCTGCTTATGGCTTAACCAATGCTTTCAATTCATCCAAACCAATGTTTTTGGTTCACCCAAAGTTCTATTTAAATAGCAAGGTCCTCATTACTAACACCAATCGCTTGGTTTGGGGGACTCCTGGCTCAATAGCCATAGACATAACTGCCTTTCAGCTGGGGCCATGGAGCCTGCTCGCCCGTTGTTGTGGTAATATCCCTTCCTCTGCCCGTGAAGATGAAAGAATAAGCAACAGTCAGGCACCATTTGGGTAGTTCGTTTAGTCCTACTTTTCGTTGTTCAGCCTATAAGCATTAATTCAACTTGTGTTCATTAACAGGACAGTAGGAAACCCCTCTTCCACTCACACCTTCCACACATACCCCTCCTCCCCACGACTTGGGCAAGAATACTCACTACCAGATCACAGAAAAAGTTCTCATCTCTCTGAACCTGGTTCATGAAACCTTCCTCTTCCAGAAGGTCGTGTTTCTGTGAGCATCCCAACCTGGTCTCCAGAACAGTCAAAATTGCAATTTGACTTTACCCCACTTTTATAAGCTATGAAGTTAGCCTATTACTGTTTCATGGATGCTTGTAGAAAACCCAAGACACTTGTATCACAGACCATGGACCGGCTACTCACAGTACAATAAGCATCGTGAGCATCATGAGCTTCAGTGTGCTTACATTGGTTCCCCTTACCCCCAGGTCCCATGGGGACAACAAGGAGGACCCAGATGGAGACCTGCATATTCAGTGTGCTGCACTGTAGGAAAGAAACACTTATCTTCAAGAATCTACCAATTTTACAGCAAGCAGTAAGCAAGCCTACCTTTTGTCCCGGAGAGAGACATTACCTTAATCTTCAAAATTGCTCAGATGCAACCCTGAGAAACAGCCTGGTTAAAGAGAGATCAGGCCTTACATTCTTGGCATACAAAACAAGATATGTAGAAGCATGAGAGACTTATGGAGGGGTTTTTCCCAATAACAACAAGCCCTCTGGGAAAAAGGGAAAAAGGTAGTAATTTTCAGAGGTCTGCATTGCATCATTTGCCAATTTCCTGATTTAAATACTACCTCATGGCTGACTTCAAGCCACCACTGTGACAGCACTCACGTGAAAGTTGGGAAAAGATGTGCACACACACTAGCTGGACCATCCACTGATAATTGTTGTTTGAATCAATTGTTACTATGATTGTTGCCCTTGTCTTTGAAATGCATACCTGAATCTTTTGTTAGATACGCATAGTTGCAGTTTATCTGCATGTAATATAAGAACCTCCCTCATCTGAGGATCCTAAGATAATTTCTGGTGAAGTTTGGAAGGGAAATCTTGAGTTATACTCATGGATAAAAGAGAACCCATAAAACTGAAATGTTGAGAACCGGAGTATGATAGTCCCAGCCTCTGACTGGTAGTCAATCCTCCACATTTCTTTCTGAATCTTTAGTAAACCATTAAACCCATGTTTATAAATTTCTGAGTCTATGGTCATTTTCTCTGACATTACCTGACTTTAATTTTCTTAACAGTATTTATTACTCCTTAAATTTCCTGGATCTCTCTCTCTCTTTTTTTTTACTTCATTAATTGTCTTACTGCCTTTAAAATGCTAAAAGAAAAATTTCATCTATCTTATTTACCCTTTTAGCCCCAGCACCTATAACACTGCCTAGCATGTGAAAGATAGTCAATAAATATAGGACATATAAATGAATTCTGGGTCCTGTTTTATTACCTATCCCATCTCATTATGTTGCCTCTGTATTCAGTCATTTTTTGGATGTGGACATAGCAGATACCAATCAAGATGGCAAACAAAAGCTGCAAATTTTTCCTCTTGTAATTAAATCTTGATTAGGTTTCCGGTCCTATGATATCCCAATGCCACCACTCATATACTCTGTATAACCCAACAAATCATTAAGCCTTTCCATGCTGCAGCTTCTCCATCTAAAGGATCTCAGGATCCTTTAAGCATCTAAGGATGCTTAAGGATCTCAGAAAGAATGGCTTCAGTTTTCATTGTCATCTGTAGACCATTCAGTACTGGGCATGTATCAATGACAGTTTTTGTCTCATTCCAATACCCTCCTTGCCTCCAGAGGGTGACAGGAGAGTAGGAATGAAAAGCTATAGTCTCACATTTCTCTCACCTACCATAGTGATTCAGAAAATCTGAAGATTCTTTGAAGGCAATTTCCCAGCTTCTCTTTAACCAGGAGATAAACCGTTACTCTGACAAGTTTCCCAAACTCACGACTCCTCTGTTTTCTCATCTGTAAGATGGGGCTAGTAACACCAAATCACAGTGTGGTAACAATTAAATGAGATAACCTAAGTCAGTGGTTCCCACGTGAGGGCCTTCAACCGGCAGTGTTGGCATCACCTGCCAGCTGGTTAGAAAGACAAAACCTTGGGACCTGCCCCAGACCTACAGAAGGAGAAACTCTGGGGTTGCCCCCTTCCATCTGTGTCTTAATAAGCTTTCCAGGGGATTCAGATGTACACTAGAGTTTGTGAACCGCTGACAGATGAACTCAATTGACACTTGTTTAGCCCTAATGTCTGCTTTTCACTTACTCATTCAGATTCACTAGCCACCCAAACCAATCCCAGCTAAACTGCAAAATTATTTCTCCTCACCACATTTGGCTGACAAGAACAATGGGTGGGAGACCTCGGAGCAGATCCTGCTGTAAACCCAAATGTAAATGCTTATTCTGGCTGTTGTTCCTCTTCTCCCCAGTCATCATAATTTGGCCAAATGTTACCTAGGTGTTTATATTTTTGTCTCTCCTGGATCTTTTATATTTGTTGAGGAGTTGTTTCCGTAGACCATTTTATGCATACATGAGTGGCCCAATGGTTGCCTGCACAGGCAGATGCTAAGAAGGCCATAACACTGGGGTGAAAGAGAGAAGAGCATGTGCTTCAGAATCAATCAGTGCTGGGCTCACACCATCCAGGGAGCACTGGACAAGTTAGCCATGGTGGAGCCTGAGTTACTCAAATGAAAAATGGGCTTAACAACAAGAAAAACCTCTATTTATTGAGGGTCTCCTATGTGCCAGGCACTAAGCTAGGCATCTTACATTTGTTATATATTATCTCATTTAAACCAAAACCATGAGTTATCTTTTTTTTCTCTCTTTAAATGTATCTTGTTTAAATACTTCCAACATTTTCAACATGATTTTGCAACATTCAGGGCCCATCAATTTCTTTTCCAATATAATCAAAAGATAATAAAGACACTTTCGGGAAACAGGACTTAATTAATAACTAGTTTTTGGGCAAACACTGTTAGAATTCCTCGATTCCATTAAGTGAGTGATATCAGTTGAAAAATGAGGCTAATTTTGCTGCAGGTTTAAAGAAAGTGGAAATAACCTCTAAATGGTAGTTTATCTGTGCTTTGCAGTAAAGGTTCTTAGTTCATACTTAATTGAAAAGGCAAGTTACAGTTGAATTTTGAAAATCCTGAAAGAGTTTTTAAAAGTAATTTAATGTAGCATTTTATGGTTGCTTTTGTAGTTTAGAATTTGCGATGGATATCGAGGGATGTATATGCCTTTTGATCCCTTAGATTTAATCAGACTTCTCGCTTGCTTGCATAATGGTTTATGGTACCTTTGATGATTTGCAGCCAACCTAGCTCTTTTAATAATTTACTGTAGAAGCATTTAATTTTTAATGGACAAGAATGGGTTAGAGGTAGCTTTTGCATTGGTAAGTGCTCTCCTGAAGACTGGAAAAAAGGAACAGTGTATTTAAATTCCAAACGTTATTGAAAAACACGCGTCTTTTATTACCAAAATCAAATGCATAATTGAAGAACATACCAAACCCAAAATTATTGTTCATGCTTTATTTAACCAGAAGATAGCATTGCTTTCACGATGCTATCATGAGGACATTTTTTCAAATGGCCCCCACTTTTTTTTAACCTTCCTTGCTGCTCTTAATATTTTGTCCCACTAGATAAAGTGTATCTGCTACAGGGTGAGAATATACATCATTTTATTACATCTTGCTCATCAAGAAAAGCCTAACAAAAGAACGGTTTGTAATGTCTGGTACATAAAAAGAAATACCGTCTTATATTCATTTTCCTTAAAAGTTTTTCTAAGATCTCCATATAATGTGCATGCCTAGGAATGATTTCACATCTAGTCTTAAAAATATCAGAGTTTCCATGTGGAAAGAAAAATGGGAAGATGCCAGGATAAATATTTTTTAAGACTTGATGGAGGACAAAACATATCTTGCCTTCAGAGGCACATAAAACAAAAAATGTTGCAATTGCTGAATAACCCCTTTTTCAGCTCTGCCATATGTAAAAATAAGAATGCCTTCACAGAACTACTTTCTGGGGAATCAACTAACAGCACACAGCCCTGGAAACTTATTCTCTCCTCTCCTAACATTCCACAGTTGACTGTCCCCAAGCTTACCCTGAAATGGCCTACCGGGAGAACTCTGATGGTCAAGGGTCCAAGTCTGAGCTCTGTTTCTAAAGCACCTTTGGAACTCAAACATCAGAGCAGTTATGAAAATGGGAAACCATTCTCTTTGCTTTGGCCTTCAAACAATCTTGAGATTAACACCTGCTACAGAGATTGGTTCCCAAGAACCTTTGGTTCTTAGCCAAGAAGTTTGTGCTCTGTCAAAAATTGCCCGATATAATGATGAAAGTTTGAGGATCCAGCCACCATTTCCATGCTTGGTTTCCTGGGGTAAACCTGCAGGTGCAAGACTTACCTGGTTAACAAGGACTCTATCTACTGCCCACCATCTTTTGGCTTCCTAGCAGGGGTTATATATAAAACAGCTTATACAACATGTTTCTAATATTAGCCAGATTCTCATCTTGACCCCAGCTAATGAACAGAAACTTCTAGATTTAATCAATTGTCCCCCTTATTTGAGGAAGCAGGAATTACTCCTGAGCAGACAAGTTCTAGGGCATCTGACTTGGGTGACCTTATTAATCACATACATGTATATCTTTTTCTTCTCTCCAGCTCTCTCTGTTTATCTCATATCATCAACATTGACTTTTATTTGTTTGTTTTAAATATTTATTTTTGAGAGAGAGACAGAGCATAAGTGGGGGAGGGGCAGAGGGCAAGGAAGACACAGAATCTGAAGCAGGCTCCAAGCTCCTCACTGTCAGCACAGAGCCTGATGCGGGTCTCAAACTCAAGAACCAGATCATGACCTGAGCTGAACTCAGACGCTTAACCTACTGAGCCACCCAGGCACCCCTCAACGTTGACTTTTAGAGGTAAAGAGTCCCTAGTGATCATCCGGCAATCCACGAACTTTTCTGTGAAGAAACTAATTTAGGTATTTGCCCAAGAACTAACTTGGGTATTTGCTCAAGGTTACACAGAAGCCAGAAACTAGAATTTTCTAAATTGAGTGCTTTCAAACTAGAGTGCTTTTTGCTTTTTGAAATCTGCTTTCTAAATTAAGTGCTTTTCCCATTACATCATAGTCTCACTCTCCCCTTCCTCTCCTCCCTCCCATCCCCTATCCCCTAACTACTGTCATGACTTTTGATTTTGTTTTAGGTCTTTCCAGGGTGCCAGGGGTACCCATGAGTGTCACTTATCTGCTGCGATAGGCTTTATTCCAAAAAAAAAAAAAAAAATTAAGGGAAGGGGAGGGGAGACCGATAGTGGGTGCTCCTGATCCCAGTCTAACAACCTGTTTTCCTCCTCTTCCAATCAAGTGTTCTGCCTCTTTTTTACATTCTGACAACATCGTAGAATGAGCCGACTTAACCTTAGCTAATTTTCCAGGCTATTCTCCATGACGGAAACATAATTAAGTTTCTTGCGCATATTAATTCTTCTTAATGTCCTTACCAGGCTGAGGCTATGTGAACCATCTTCAAAAGAGATTAAGGAGGGGCGCCTGGGTAGTTCAGTAAGTTAAGTGTCTGACTTCAGCTCAGGTCATGATCTCACAGTTCATGAGTTCAAGCTCCACGTTGGGCTCTGTGCTGACAGCTCAGAGCCTGAGGCCTTCTTCAGATTCTGTGTCTCCCTCTCTCTGCACCTTCCCCTCTGGTACCCTAGCTCTTTCTGTCTCTGGAAACTGAATAAACATTAAAAAAGAAATTTTTTTTAAGAGATCTAGGAAATGTAGAAAAGAATGTTATAAATGTAGCCTTTTAACCTCTATCCTGCCTGGGTCCTCACCTCCCCCCCAAATTTATGCCAACCAAATACATGAAGTGATACATACACTAAAGTGTTAACATTCGTCACTCCACAGGTGTAGACCTGGAGTGGGGTAGAACCAGAGAGAGAGGTTATTATCTTCCTTCTAGTAACATCTTTTAAAAAATGAGAAAAAAAAATGAAGGAAGGAAAACGGGAGGAAAACATGCCTAAGCCACAGTAAAATTTGTAAGCCTGAAACCTAGAGTAACTCAGGAAAAACATTTTTTAAATATATATTACAAATAAAAAGTTTATAGGCATAATATAGTCAAATCTATAATTCTTTAAGTCTCTAAGGCTAGGTTTTTAATGAAAGGTGAAAAGGTCTACAAATTCCATTTTTTTTTTTTTAGCAGTTAAAAATAGGGAAATTCTGAGTTATGGACTGATTGTGGGTAGAGAATAAAAATGTCTCTGTTATGGCTGGGTGCTAGAATTTTATACATATACCACCCATGTCTATATAAGGGGGAAAACAGATGGAATAACAGTCAATCTTGTATTTTTGTCAGACTAAATGATTAACCATTTCACATCTGAGTCAGTCTCAATCCAATCAACTGTATGGAAATTAGTCACTATAATGGGAAAAGTACTTAACTCAAAAGGGTTCATTCATTAATCACATACCAACACACCAGAAAGATAATTTTTCTGCCTAAGTTCCCAGACTCTACTTGTTCATTCATTCCTTCAGCAGATATTTGTTGAATTCATACAATGAGCCAGGTACTCTATAGGGCACTGAGAATAAAAACATACTCCTTAAAATAAAGGATATTGTAGACTGGAAGGGAGAAAATAAAAAATAAATAGATTAGCTCATGATCTATAAACATTAACATAGATTTTCCACACTGCCCCCCTCTCAAAAAAAATCCCGTGGGGTTAGGGGGCAAAAGGGAATGAACAATTATATACCTATTCTAGGGCAAGTGGAAAAACCTTCACAGAGGAAGAGATACCTGAGCCAGGACTTAGGGAGAAGTTGGAGTTCATTGCAAATTTTCCAATGAAAATCAAAGCCTGAAACTAGAAGAGGCCAAGTTTATGAATACCTCCATTAGGCCAGCATTTCTCAATGTGTTTATAGACCTTATTTGAGAGGGGGAAAAAAAAAAGGATTCCATGGTCAAAAGAAAGTTTAAGAAATTGTGGATTCTACAACATGTAAGTTTTCTTTACAGCAGGACTTCTCAGAACCTTTACACCCTCAAAATTTATGCCAACAAAATACATGAAATGATACGCCCAAGTGTGAACACTAGTTACTCTATGGGTATGGAACTGGGGTGTAGTGGAGTCAGTGAGTATTACAGTAATCGAGAAAGGAGGGACATAATGCTCAATGATTCCCAGGCTGAAGGAAAGACCCCTTTTCTTTTTTTAATTAAAAAAATTTTTTTAATGTTTATTTATTTTTTGAGAGAGAGACAGAATTTGAGTGGGGGAGGGGAAAAGAGAGAGGGAGACACAGAGTCTGAAGCAGGCTCCAGGCTCTGAGCTGTCAGCACAGAGCCTGATGCAGGGCTCGAACCCACAAACCGTGAGATCATGACCTGAGCCATAGTCGGATGCTTACCTGACTGAGCCACTCAGGCACCCAGGAAAGCCCCCTTTTCTTGATAGAATTTGAGGGTCTACTTGTCTGTGTATACACTTTATATTCACAATCTGTACTAATGGATTTATTTTCATGTGTCTTTTAGACTAAGATAAGAAAAAGTGAGGGGCGCCTGGGTGGCGCAGTCGGTTAAGCGTCCGACTTCAGCCAGGTCACGATCTCGCGGTCCGGGAGTTCGAGCCCCGCGTCAGGCTCTGGGCTGATGGCTCAGAGCCTGGAGCCTGTTTCCCTCTGTGTCTCCCTCTCTCTCTGCCCCTCCCCCGTTCATGCTCTGTCTCTCTCTGTCCCAAAAATAAATAAACGTTGAAAAAAAAAAATTAAAAAAAAAAGAAAAAGAAAAAGTGATTGTATGCTGCACAAGTGAATGTTCAAATCCCTATTGGGTAAAGCAGTAGACAAATCTTAACATTTATTATGACTGTTATCAACACTACAATCATTCTCACTGCTGAAGGCTGCCATTGTCTTATAGAATTCTAGAGAGGCTATGCCACCATTTTGTTTGGTGTCAGTGTCAGAAGACCCGAAAACCCAGAGGAAAATGACGGAATAATACATATGCATATGATTGGTAATTATGTCTGAAATAACTAGACCAAATAGCAACCCAGAAATCACTTTTCTTCTTTGTATAATGATCAACAAATAGATTAATAATCAGATCTTCCCTTTATACTCACTGCAGGTATGTGTTGAATTATGCTTTTTCTATTTGTGAAAAAAAAAAAGTATAACTATGTATATTTTAAGAAGTAGTAAATATTAATACAAGGGGGGAGAAATGCAGATAGTCTAGACAACATAGTAAAAGATGAATGGACTCACCGGGTCACTGTTTCTGTGAACAGAACTTCAGACACTACAGATAAAGAAAGACTCCAGGCCTGTTATATGACACTAGTTAAAGCATGTACCACCTGTATAATAGGCTGGGAAAGGGCTGATCCAATTGATGAAGGGAGCTTTAGATCTATGACTTACATTATCATGATGAATCCTATATTAATATTAAAGTTCTATCCATCACACTGGAAATTTCCCTACAGAGCTTTTAACAGTTCCCTGGTGGCTGCCTTAATATGTAAATCACTGCCATCCTGGGAGACCAGTGCAGAAACTCTGCTAAAACTTTTTCTACATTACTTTTTTTTTTTCATTTTATTTCTGTGCAAACTGCGTCCTTTTGGGTTTTATTAAAAAGAAAGTCCCTCTCTCTTCAGATTACCTGAATTTGTATCACTCTTGCAAGTGCTCTCATTCAACTGTTCTGTATTATTTCCTATTTCCCTTTTGTTTGCTGATAGTAAAATCAGCAGCAGCAAGGCGTCTGCTCTGTAGGCTTAGGAAACTTGGCTCGATTTGCTAGCACAAGCAATAAATGTTGGCCAGCTTAGATTTTGTAGCCTGTAAAATGTTGGACACTCTAGCTCGGATTCTTTGGTCGGTGGCCACAGTCTGCAAATGTCACTTTGCATCAAAATCACTTCAACAACTGTTGTTCACAGGCCTGACCAAAGGGAGAGAGGGTGATGCAATCAGATCACGTGGGAGAGGAGTTAGAGTCTCATGGTACTAATTTGCCCTGTGTTAAGAACAGTGCTGCCACAGGTTCTCAGGTGTGACAAAAATCTGGGGGTCTCCTTGACCCTAATTACAATAAGTTCCAAATTCAACTACTTTTGAGATTTGGGATGGGGAGTGAGGGGAAAAAAAAAAAGATAGACCCAGAATTATTCACTTGCCCCAATTCTCTGTTCCGTGCCAGAAAAAACCTTGAATATAGAAGTTCATCTTCTACCAGCCTTCCAGTTATGCTCTCCTCTCTCCCAGACCACCTTCCTCTTCCTCTTTCTTCTACCCCACAATTAACTCTAGAGGATAGGGAGAATAAAAGCAGAGCAGTAGCTGTGATCAGTAACCAATATTTTGGAGGAATTTTTGGAGCTGATGACTCAGCCAGCCCTGCTGAGCATTTGCTCAACTTTTTTCCCAAATGAGTCATTCAGAAACTTCGGGCAACTGAACAGAGAGCACATGGACACTGACTAACTGCCCTTCACCCCACACCTTTCATTTGTTCCAGAATGTGGCCAACCCAGACCATCCTCCCTGGCTCCAACTTTTTTCAGAATCCACCCCTCAAAAGGCTTCCAGGAGGGGGAGTGACAGAGGAGGATCCTGAACTTCCTTTACTAGTGTGTAGTTAGAGGAGAGGGGTGTAGAACCAAATGGTCCAGCCTCTTAGAAGGAGAGCACCTACTGCAAGCAGTAGAAAGGAGAAATTACCTGGCAGATTTTTCATTCGAAAAACTTTATAAATTTTTTAATCTTCCTCTTTCAAAATGAGCCATAAATGGGTCAAATGATACAGAATAGTGAAATGGATGTGGTATGAATTCTTTATAATTATGGAAATGGCAGCTTCCTTATTGGTTACATGAGTCACGTAACATGTAATTCCCTGTCTTGAGTTATTAATAATAGATACACGGTTATCAAATTGTTCTAATGAACACTTCTAAAATACTTTCTGCCACTGAAAGAAAATATTTTATTGTAGACAGATATACTTGGAGGACTGAACTAGGATGTCCCATTATTACTACTTCCAATTTAATGTAAATATTGTCAAAACATTGACATAGAACAATGAAGCTAATTATCAAAAGAATATATGCTTCTAGTTGGAATAAGAGTCTTATTTTTACTATCTCCAAAATAACCCTTACCAATCTATTATTCAAGGAAAGTTCATTATTTAAGGAAAGGGAATTTTGGAGGGTTTCCAAAGATTACCCAAGTGTCAGACAGAGAATGGCAAATCTGCCAACCTAATAGAAAAATAAACTTCTTTTCTCAAAAAGCAATGAACCACTCTACTCTGGGTCATAGAATTCACTCAACCTTAGTAAACTCAGTGGGAAGAAATGAAGCAAGCCAGTATCACCACAGAAAAATAAAGGGTGTGAAACATTTAGCAAAGAGGCCCAAGTTAAAAAGAGTTTAGGACCATTTAGGGACCAAACCACCTGGTCTTGAAATTCTCAGGACAGTGCTTCATATCTTGTGCTGAGCATAATGGTGGAAACAGGAGCGCCTCCAAATGCCAAAGAGAAACACCTGAGCCAGGGCTCTCACCTGCCAGGGGAGAAAGGGAGTCTTACAGGCTCTCGAAGTTGGCACTGCTTTTGATGGATATATGGAGAAATAGCTGGGAATTGTGCCCTCAGCTGCCCCTGGGGAAGAAGATCTAGAATTTGTTTTGTTTTGTTTTGTTTTTACCATCAAAGCCCCACATGAGCCACAAAAATATCTCACAAGAACACCTGCTGGCAAAAACAAAGGCCCAGATGGCACAGATGAAGGCACTGTCTACTGGTATCACTGAGCCAGGATAGAGACCTCGTCAACATCTTTAAAGAAAAACAGAGAAATGCCCACCAATAGAATGGTCAAGTTGTCCTCTGACTGTAACTCAGCACCTAAGTTTTTCACCAGCTTGGGAAGCAGTTTTCCCCTGCATGGGGAACTGGTTTCAGGAAGAGAAGAGTCCAAATTCCCCCTCACACTGTATCTACCCAGCCACATTAGACACTTTTGTACTGCCTTCCCAGTAGCAACACCCACCCCCAACTCTTACACAGGTGTGCAATAGGATCTTCAATGCTGGTGCAATGTGACCCATCCCTGGCCATAAATGATTGGTTCGGGATGGGGCACCTTACCTAGACTGGGCCAATCAGAATCCTTCCCTGGTAATTTTGAATCTGGAACTGAGATAAAGCAGCTTCTCATGAGGTGGCTGAAATTGAGGATGTGTAAACTCAGAAGGCATTAACAAATGGGCAGAGAGGTGGAAAAATCAAGACAGCAGTAGGAGGGAATAATGAAACTGATGCACTGAGAGAAGAAATGAAAATCCAGGAGGAAGCCCCAAAGGTGATTTGAGTCCTAGGCTCCAGATGTTCTATAGGCCCCAATCCCATTCATAAGACATCCCCATATCCTCATAATAAATTCTCCACTTTGCTTAAACACATTAGAAATTTCAGTTATGTGCAACCAAGGAGCTCTGAGTAATATATCAGGTAAAGGAGAGCCTAGTTTTGCAGCTGTACCTATATGAAAAGCTTCAACTACAAAACATTTACAAGAATAGGAAACTGCTCAATAGGCAGGGAAATCCAAAGCAAGTCAACAGTGATTTCTCTCCGTTTGCATCCCTCACCATGCCCAGGATTCAAGGATTCCTTCTTCCTAGTTATTTTTATCCAAGTTAGATCAGGTTAAGATATTCATTAAGGGAAGTTTTGAAGTGGTAAATTTAAAGTAACAAATCAACCCAAAGAATATAGAAGCATAGGAAGGACAGACCTAGAGATTAGGGAATGAGGTAAGGACAGAGATGGTATTCACTGACAGATCCACATCAGTCTCCTGGCTGGATGCTTCTAGAGTATGGATCATTGATTACCCCTTATCAATGAATCAGACAGGGCTCCAACAGGGCCCATTAGCCAAATCCCACCATCATAAAACTGCTCTGGTCATTCAAGCCTGTGTCTATGATAAACCATTGTCCCTAGATATGATATGCCTGCTTGCACATCTAAATATGTTCTAAAACCTTTACCAGCTTTGTCTATTTTCTTTATTATTGTTTCTCAAGGGGGAAATACCTGATTTCTTCAACTCATCTGGTATAAAACCCAGCATAAAATTAAATCCATTAGGTATTTAATAGGATTACATTAACATTTATTTAGCTCATTGAATCTCAGTAAGTACAGAATTTTCTGTCTAGATCTCACCTTTTAGAATCAGGAGGTTGCCAGAAAAATCTTCTCTTAATTAAATTGATACCCCAAGTCACTACAGGTTTAAAAGTATGCTTTTAAGTGCTTCCCCCAAAGACAACTATTTGACTGAGGGTTTTTTCTGTTTGCTTGCTTGGAATTGGTTGAGTTTTATTTATCATGGAATCAGCTGAGTTTAACCAGCAGAACGCCACGCTGTAATTCCTGGCTATGTTGTGGACACATCCTTTTGAGGGTCCAATAAAACCAGTGTCGAAGGAAAGTGCAAACCACTCCTCAGTAACGAAATCCAGCCCCTGTGATCTAAGGGATACAGGTGCCCATTAGTATGAGGTACCCACATGAGCTCAGATCTAGAACAGAAAGGCAGGCAGAATGACCAAAGCCAAACAACTGGTAACAGAAAAGAATAAAGTCAAAGTGCCAGTGTGTTAATGCAAGGGCGGTCAGAGCCAGGACAGCTTCTGCTCACAATGGCAACTACACGGCTTCTGTGGGCCTTTGAGAAACTCCTACCAATAGTACTCAGGAGCACAGAAAACACATGATCCCTAATCAAAGAGAAACAGGCAACAACCCATTCACATGTACATTTCAAGTAGCCCCCTTATCATCTCTTTTAATCAGAGATGAAAGAGCATCTAGAAAGGCCCACATTTAGCGATGACACTCATTTTTTATTAGTTACTCATCTGTCCTTATTCCTGTTTTGAGATGAGAAAACAGTTGTGCTTATAAACATCCTCCAAAACTCCTATCAATGTAGGTTTAAGTAACAAAATTTCCTCCCCAGTGAAGGTGTGTTTAGGCTAATGGAAAAATCAGGCTGGTGGATTAGGCTAGGTCCTTCCGAAACTATTAAAAGTCGTGACTTTTCTCTTCATTAAAGCAAATTATTATTAGAAGAACACATTCCACATTTTAGAGCAGAATCCTTCATAGATAAAACAAAAACAAGATGCTGAAAAGGCACACACTTTGTGAAAAACTAAATTATTTTGCTCAGTTTGGAATAACAAGATGGCTGCTTGCTTATTTTAAAAATATCAAAGGCAAAACTGGCCCAAAAAAGAGAAAAAAAAAAAATCCCAGGAAAGGTCTTGGTTTCCATTACCTATATTTGTATAAAAGCTATGTGTTGTTTTAACTAAACATCTGGTCTTTGTCCCTCATGTAGAGAATTCTGAGTTTTCTTGACACTTTGGCAAGAGGTACCATAACCCCCTGCCAGGCCAGTAAAAATCACACATTTTTCCTGCAAGGAAAAAAATGTCAATAAAAATGAAACATTAAAAAGCGTAAAAGCTTGAATTGGAAAGCTGTGCTGTAGACAGGCTGCTTCCTAATCAGCCTTGCACAAATGCTTTAAAAATTCTTTAAAACATTACCACTCCATATCACTTGAAAGATTTAATACTGAAAAGTTTGTTCGGTACACTGTTCTAAAATATATCCTTTAGACATTGGGAACTTGCCATTTAATCAACCTTCTAGAATAAATCATTTGAATTTTTATAATTACTTAATGTGTATTCTTGTATTGTACAAACTGATTCTTTAAGTTACTCCAACTAGAATTGAATTTCAACTGCTTTTACTACATGGAGGGATAATCTTTGTCTCATGTTCACATCAGCACCTTGCAAGGCCCTGGCATTGTAATCTGTCATAATAAAAAGCATAGAAGTAAATACAATCCTGCCATCAAAATATGACATGTTTATTATAACAAGCCACTCATAAATCTTGAAACAAAGGCACCGCCACACATTTTTAAAACAGTAATTTTACACAATTTGCATAGGACAATTTTATTTGGAACCAAGGCAGACATTTCTTTCTCTTTGTACACAATAGACTGAGATGTATTATACAGTAATACCATCACCCACCTCTAAAGGGGGCCTGAAATTCGTTAACAAATGGCTACAAAATACTTTGCAAACATGCAATGAAAATAATACGATAATGCCATAAATTCTTGTGCATAGCACAACAGTTGGACTCTGCTTATATGGAAAGAAAGAAAGAAACTGTAAGAAGGTAAATAAATGCCCTGAAAATAAACTGCTTGGGTGAGGATGAGGAACAGGGTTGTATAAGAAAATTCTTCCGTATATTAATATTCAATACCTCTTTGGCAGACGTCACCATGGCCTTAGGGGGCATGGATCAATGTGTGGAGGAAGGTAGCTCTTCTGTATAAAAATTGCAATAAAAACTTGCAGCCCATGGCACAAAAACAACCACGTATTTTAAATATTTTCCTAGAGGGGCAGATAAACCGGGACATTACAAAGTCCTAAACCCAACTCACATCACCTCAGTTCCTGACTGGCAGAAATGATTTGTCCCCTACTCTAACTGCCTGGCAAAGGTCAGGGACATCTATTGGGCATGGAAAAGTAACAAGTAATCAGAGAGCCCTTTTCTGCCCTCAGTCAGTGGAGCCTATGAAGTCCGCCTAATGGAAGACCCTGAAGCATGGTCAGGAAGCCCCTCTTAGGGCTGAGTAGTCCCTTTTCACACCCTTCCTGCTGTTTGGACACAGTAACACAGCAAGACCCATCAGAATATATTGAACTTATCAAACTGCATATTGCACTGTAACAGGATAAAACATACTTGCATTCAACCTACCTATACTTGACTGTCCATGTATGGGTCTCAGTCGGGGAAAGCTTTAGATGTGAACCCTCACCGGGAGAATGTTAAGATGGTAAGATTTCAGTATAAGCCAACAAACTTAAGCTCTAAAAATGTATAAGTCACACTAAAGAGGAAACTCTGGTCAACAGCCAAAACTGGGAAAAACAATTAACAAGCACCTTCAGTTTTAACTCCTATTCCTAACACCAATGAAAAATATATTCATTCACTCAGAAATAAAATGTTCTGAGCATCTGTGATATAGACAATGGAAATAGCACCGTGATGTGCAAAAACAAGGCTCTGCCCTCATGTACGTTTCCAGAACAATATAGGAGGAGGGAGGCCAAGGTACAGTACAGGACAAGTCAGAATGAAAAGGCCACAATTGGCGAAGAACAAAGAGCCATTTATTGGAGCTGGAAGTCAGGAGAGGCTTCTCTCAACATGTAATGTCTCAGCTGAGACCCAAACAATGAGGAGGTGTAAGAAGGAGACAGGGGAATAGACGAATATTTCATGCACAGGAAAATCATAAGCAAGAGGCCTGGAGGCAAGAGAAATCACATCCATTTGGAAAACAGAAAGAAGTTTATCATAGAGGCTCATGTGTGGCTGAGTAGGTTAAGCATCCAACTCTTGATCTGGGCTCAAGTCATGATCTCACAGTTTGTGAGTTCAAGCCCCACATTGAGCTCTGCACTGACAGCATGGAGCCTGCTTGGAATTCTTTCTCCGTCTCTCTCTCTTTGCCCTATCCCACTTGTGCTTTCTCTGTCTCAAAAAAAAAAAAAAAAAAAAAAAAAAAAAAAAAAAGAATAAACTTAAAAAAAAAGGAAAGAAGTTTATCATAAAGCACAGAGGTGGTGAGATAGATGATGTAGGAGAGGTAAGAGGACTACTAGCAATGAAAAGTGGGCTATCTAAATGATTCCTAGAAAAATGGCAAACCACTGAAAGGTTTTAAAAAAGAAATCATAAATATGTTCTATTTTGTAAAAATGTTTCTGATTACTCTGTGGAGGAAGAATTGGACAGGACCAAGAAAAAGGTCTAGATAAGAGAAAACGGTGAACTGAGTAATGGCAATGGGGATGGAGAGAGGTGAACAGATTAATTAGAAGCTAGAAAAGACCAGGCTTGACTGGGTGGAGTGGCAGAGTGAGAATGTGTTCGGAATGCTTGGGTTCAAATCCCAGCCCTGCCATGTACAGAGAAAATTGTTTCACCCTTCTGCACCTTAGTCCTCCTTTCTGAAAAGTACGAATAATGATAATAGTAAATACTTATGAGATTATTGTGGAAGATAAACAAATTAATTTACAAAGTACTTAGGACAGTTGTTGGCATGTGGTAAGTGCTCAAGAAAATACTATCTATTATTACTGAGTATAAAGCTCAAAACTAGAAACAGTTGTTCATTAACTATAGAATGGGATGAGGGAGGAACGGGGAGGAAATAGTCATGGTTCTCACAAAGGATTTAGGAGTGGTCCTATGGGTGGATGACTGAGCCAGTTATCTATCTATTGCCTTTCAGCTCCAAATCCACTCCTCATTTCATACTCTGAGATAATAGAGATGGACCCAGGAAGCATTTATCTTTTGGGGCTATAATAATTTTAGGCTTTGTTAGTAAAAGGCATTAGAAGGGTACTATGGGAGGAAGGGATTTCTCTTTCTGGCTCAAATGGGTTTCCATTTGCTTTTTTTTGTTCCTACACATGGCTGCCCGTGGTGCATGTTTGGGACATCTGGTAGCACTCATCCCCGTGGAGTTGATTCCCAGTGAGTCTCAGAGATATCCCAGAAGTTGCCTTCCCAGCCTTGGCCCATCTGCATCCTGGAAGAGTATCTCCCACTTGTGAGTGTAGACAGGCTCTGGCCTGGGGTGACCCAGCAAACTTCTCTGCCATCCTTACTTTCTCCAATATGGTCTGAATCCCAATCAGCTTGCCCTTTCCTTGGATACTCTCCCTTGATTCTAGTGTATTCTTTACCCCTTTATAGTTAATCCCCTTTATAATTAATAATGCTTTATATTAATCAAACTACTGTCCAAATTACTATGTATTTTCTATCTCCTGATCGGACCCTGACAGAAAGAATACTGTTCATTGAAATGGGAAACATAGGAGGAGAGACCCGTGTGAAAAAGATAAATTCCAATTTGGACATACAGCATTTAAGATGCCTGTGGGGCATCCCAACAGCACTGTGTGGTCGGAAGCCAAGGATGTGGGGGGTCTAAAGCTCAGAAGTGTTCAAGCTGGAGAGAGAGGCTTAGAAGTGAGTTGATTTCAGGTTCCTAAAATCTTAGTGAAGCATGTATGTAAATGCCACGTGTCCGGGAGATAGATTTTTTTCATTTTTTTATGCTCATGTCTCAGCAAGAATCCCTAAATATGCTATGTATGTGGCAGCACATTTCATCAAAAGATTTATGATGATTTCATACTGTGTATGTTAGGTCATGTTGTTTTATAGCAACATTTTCGAAGCTAACTGAAAATACGGCTGAAAAAGTGCCAAGCCCTATATTAATAAGATAATTGTAATTATACTCCAAACTTGGAAGTTTGAACCTGGTGGAGACAGGGGAGTAATTAGTCATATCGGCTACTCTAGATGCTGACTGCAATCATAAAAACTCTAATAGATGTGTCAAAACCTCAAGTAGCAGTACTGAAAATGGATGCCCTGCTAACATTTCAAACAAACAGATAACAGAACGTACTTTGAAAGAGACCCAGGTGGATCGTTTCCACTTTTTCCAGGGTGTGAACTCGGCCAACATAACTTGCTCCTTGCGTCACCCATTTCTCAAAAGTTTGGATCTACTGACCACAAAAAAAGGAAGTTCCATCAGCAGTTTGTAAAGGAACAATTTGAAAGAGAAATGCATTAAATCCTCAGGGAAATTAAACCCAAATAATCCAATAACAGTGTTACAAAATTAACCCTAGACTATGAATTGAATTAATTGCCTCCTACTGTGGGGCTTCTTGGCTAGCACAGACTAAAACAAATGAGGCCAATGATGTCAACTGCCTTTAAGAGAGGCTGCAGGCAAGTGTGACCTTGGGGTACTCAAGAGTTTAACCGTTGTTGTTTTCCTAATTTATTCTGGAGAGCTATAATATAGAGAAAGGTCTTCACTTCTGCCCATCGCAAACCTCAAATCATGGTAGGTTGTGGAAGAGGCTCAAGATGGTACAATCCATGACACAAAAAGATGTGATTTTATAATTTGCTCTTTTGTGAATTCACCTCTAAGTGTCTGTATCTAGAAGTAGCTAAAAATCAATCACTATAAGGTCTTTTTTCCCTGAGAGGGCTGAATGGGCAGATGGGAATAAATAATGATTTCTCTAGAACCTAGGTAGTCTCATGATAAGACAGCTGTTTAAGAATACCAGTCATCTGCTCCAAAAGAGACTCGCTTTGGCATTTCAGTAAATAGCCATTTATTTCTATAAATTCTTTTCTTATGCCATGATGTCAGTATGCCTGTGGCAATGTGAGATTACCTAAATAATATGGGCCAGGGGACCAACAAAATTAGCATGTGTGTGACTTACCAAACCTCTGCTAGGGTTCTTAAGGGCTCTGAGGAGGAAGGTAGGGTGCAGCAGCACCACAGAAATAAAATCCCAGTGATTTATACGGTTTTGCCAAATAAGGCCCACAGGGCAAATACAAAAGGCCTGGAACTGCCTCCAGCTTCTCCTGAGACAGCCAGTTTGTCAAAACGCCTAGCACATGGTCTGATGCCCACCTTTCACGTCACAGCTGACATTTACTCCTGAAGCTTTTTCATAACCAAACAGCATTTTACAAAAAGTTAATTAATGGCATTTATTTGGGTATTATGTGACTTAGAATTCTTTTTACATTCTTAATTTTCTTTGACATTTTGAAATTACTATGCCTAACTCTTTTGTGTGAGTAAAAAAAAAAAAAATGTTTTTTTTTTTTTTTTGTTTAACATAGCTCACATGTATTGAATACTATTTTTTTTTCCTTCTGAAGAATTGACGCAAACACCAAAATATTTTTTATTTGAGCTCAGAGAAATGAAGCATTCTGTTTGTTCGGACTCTTAATTACCATGGCCCCAAACTTATCTAATTAGAAACTCCTTCATAATGAGGAAAATTATTTTCAAAGTTAATGAATTTGCAAACAGGAACATAGCTGTCTTTCCAGAATGAATTACCCACATTCCTTAAATACATAGTTTAAACACTCTAATTAATATTAGTACTTAAAACATGTGGGATTGGTTTCACTGTTAATCTTTCCTTTGTTTTTAGACAGTATAAAAAGACCACGATTCCCCATCTTGCAGACATCAGGCTGCACATAGAAACTTAATTCTAGATTCTGAACAAAATGAAAGTTGTTTCATCAAAATGCTTTATTTTATTGACTTTAGCCACTTCAAGCTTGTTAACATCAAGCATCTTTTGTACAGATGAATTAATGATGTCCAATTTTCACAGCAAAGAAAATTATGACAAATATTCTGAGGTAAGTTTTTTAACTCCATCTAACATGACTAGCATTAACTATATATATGTCCTAAATCTGATGTCTTTTTGTATTTTGTAAAGAGTAAGGAATGAGTTAGTTTGTGCTTTGTTGTTTGTCAAACCGCAGGCTTCCCATGACAGTGCATTGATATAGTTTGTATTTTTTAACACAACAGCAAACAGCCTGGCCTCTCTAATGACAATTTATGTACAGGGTATGATATGTAACAAGTATAAAGGTGCATTAGGAATTTTCAACGGACTCAGAAGTACACAGTTGTAATAAATAATTGCTGATATAAGATCTGGATATACTTCAGCTGAACATTTGAATGGTCTTCAACTACAAACTAAAAAAATACAAGGGTTGTATTTTCTACCTAGCAATTATGAGCTGATAAGTTTATGGTAAATCTACATCTAAGTAAAATATTTATCCCTAGATGGTGGAATTGCAAGTTATTTTTATTTTCTTCTTTATGCTTTTATACATTTTCCAAACTTGCTGAAATGAGTACATATTACTTTTTACAATCAGAAAAACAATCATTTAAAAATCTTAAGGGGGCACGTGGGTGGCTCAGTCGGTCAAGTGTCTGACTTCAGCTCAGGTCATGAGCCCCTTGTCAGCCTCTGTGCTGACAGCCAGTGCCTGGAGCCTGCTTCAGATCCTGTCTCCCTCCCTCTCTGCCCCTCTCCCACCCTTTCTGAACTAAATAAACATTAAAAAGCAATTTTTAATCTTCTTAGGGACAAATTTTCATGGGAAAGCTAAATTTAATTAAATATTTGTTGTATTTTAAGTGGTTCTTTTAATTTTTTTAAATGTTTATTTAGTTTTGAGAGAGACAGAGAGAGACAGGGTGCAAGTGGGGGATGAGCAGAGAGAGAAGGAGACACAGAATCTGAAGCAGGCTCCAGGCTCTGAGCTTCAGCCCAGAGCCTGCCACAGGGCTCGAACTCACGAATGGTGAGACTGTGACTGTGCCACCCAGGCACCCCTTAAGTGGTTCCTTTAAAGTTGGTAGAGTAGTGGTGCAGTAACCCACAAACCAATCACTGCTTTAATAAAAATGTAACTTATATACTAATAAAAATGCAATCGGTTTCTTGAGCAATGCTTTTAGAGTGGAGCTCTGAATGTGAGCAGGTAAGAAAGAAATTCAGTGGAGCCTCCTCTAGCTATACCGCAAAACCTAGCTAGCATCTCTCATTGCATTTATCCACCACTTTGGCATTTAAAAAGAGGAGAAGCAAGAGACATGAAGAGGCCGTGTAAGGTTTCTCTAAAATCAAAATATAAAAATATATGAACTATTTCATAAACAGCATGAATCAAAAGCTGAAAGAGAAGAACTTCAGCAAAATAAACTTTTGCCTCATTTCAATACTTTATTATGTTCCTGCTGCTCAAACACATTGCTGTATTCACTATATGTTTTTTATTAATATTTTATGGTTGTCTTACAATAGTCCAGGGACAGAGAAACTAGATTGCTTTAAGAAGCCTAATGCGAACGCTTTATTTAAAAATTCTGCACATTAACACAAACTTTGTTTATAGCTTTAACAATTCTGCAAACCAAAGTCTGGACTTAAGTTAATTTGGGGTTTATACCAACTACCTAAAACAATAACTTATTTTAATATTCTTTTCTAATCATAGCCTAAAGGAGACCCTGAGGGAGAAAAGGAAAGAAGTCTCAGTTTTGAAGAGCTCCAAGACTGGGGTCCAAAAACTGTCATTAAGATGAGTGCACCCACAGTCAACAAAATGCCACACTCAGCTGCCAATTTGCCATTGAGATTTGGGAGGACCATGGAAGACGAAAGAAGCACTGGGGCAATGGCCAACCTGCCCCTGAGATTTGGAAGAAATATAAAGGAAAGTATCTCAAGACATGTTCCTAATCTGCCCCAAAGGTTTGGGAGAACAACGGCCAAAAGCGTCGCCAAGACACGGAGTGATTTGCTCCAACAATCCATGCTTTCACCATCTGCCAGTGAGTTACTCTACTCCATGAACTGCCAGCCCCGAGAAGTCCAGAATCCTGATCAAAAACACCCATGGTAAATACCTGAAAACCAGTTAAAATGAATGGGCAGTTATATATAGCTGGTCCGGAAACATTAAAAAGGACTACCTCTTTTCAAAAGTTTCTAAGAAAGTTAAGTTTCTTAGAAGGGAAAAGGTAAAGAGACAGGGAAATGAATACCTGAACTGAGAACTATAGAAGTGCCAGATATAAACACGACCACAGGCATAAAGTAATGAGGTGGTTTCCCCTAAGCCACGCGTGGGCATCAGTCTCATCATTCTATAGCCACATACTGAGTAGGAAAATCCTGATGACAGGATTGGGAATTTAAGCCTATGACGTACTGTCCAACATTTAATCTCTTTAATGTAAAAGATCCCATATGAGGGAACTGTCTGCAAATACACAGGATTCCATTTCAATACACCAGGTCTCAAATTCAGAAGGTTTTCTTCATCAACTTTAAATCAGAATTTTTTCCCTTTCTGGATCTCATTTTATAAATGAGTGCTATTACTATCATTGTATTAATAAGTATTTATGAAGTATCTACTATGCACAAATCAAAAAGCAAGAGTTTCATAAAATTAATAGGCAAGCTACCTCTTATTCCTTTTCTTATTTTTTATTTTTAGTGTTTATTTATTTTTGAGAGAGACAGAGCAGGAGTTGGAGAGGGGCAGAGAGAGAGGGAGACGCAGAATCTGAAGCAGGCTCCAGGCTGTGAGCTGTCAGCATAGAGCCCTGCTTGAACCCACAAACCGGGAGATTGTGACCTGAGCCGACGTCAGACACTTAACCAACTGAGCTACCCAGGTGTCCCTCTTATTTTCTAGTAGAGAGTATATATAAAAAAAAAAAAAAAATTTATGTAGAGTAGAACATGAAACTTTAAGGCCTGTAGAAAGTCAGGTAGCAAGCTCTGACACCTTATAAGTGAGACCTTTTCAGAACATTCCTAGTTTATTTTTTACGTGGCTCTTATTGCCATCTGACATATTTTCTCCTTTATTAGAATTTGGGGTCCATAAATTCCATGCTTTTTGTCCACAGCATGGCACAACAGACTGTGCCCGGCGGGGGTGGGGGTGGGGGTGGGGGTGGGGGTGCGGTGCTGGGAGTATTTCTACACATAGCACTCTGGGAAAGTTTCATCAGTTAGACTTTGAAAGGTGGCTCTGTTTTGAACATTCAGAGACAGGTGGGAAAAGAGAAGATACTTTCAGGCAAAAAGAGAAGTGTGAACAATGGTACTAAAGCAACAGTGAGCCCCCCACAGCTAAGGTTCAGTTTGGTGAGAGAAGCAAGGGTGCAAAGAAAAGAGGAAAGAAGGAGACAAGGTTGGGCTAAGAGCTGACAGTGCAAACTCAGGGCCAAGTAAAGGACTTTGGATGTTATTCATTAAGAAAGGGATGGGGCACCTGGGTGGCTCAGTGGGTTAAGTGTCCAACTTTGGCTCAGCTCATGATCTTGCTGTTCCTGAGTTCCAGCCCCTTGTCGGGCTCTCTGCTGACAGCTTGGAGCCTGGAGTCTGCTTTGGATTCTGTGTCTCCCTCTCTCTGTCCCTCTCCTGTTTATGCTCTCTCTCTCTCTCTTTCAAAAATAAGTAAACATTAAAAAAGAAAAGGAGAACTACTGACATTTCTGCTGAGGTCCTGAGATATACAGGGGTAGAATTTGGCAACTAACCAGATGTTGCGAGTGGGGCAGTGTGGAGGGAGAGAAGTGAGTCCAGGGTAAGCTGGTAAGTCTGAGTACCCATTACAAATTCAGGATCTCATCAACATGTCACTCATTTGAAGTGCAACACAATTCAACTCAAGTATAATTAAGCAGTTAGGACCATGGCTTGTATTTTTATATGCACTTATGCTATTGCTATGATGGATGAGAACATGTTGTACTGCTTACATTTTAGGAGACTGGGATTCAAGAAAATAGACGATACAGAACTGAAACAAGAAAAATAAGAGATTCAGAACTTGTCCCTAAAGATGATATAAAGCTGTGGCCTGTAATCTGTAAACAACTCTACAGTGAAGACAACAATGAAGGAAGAGTCACGGTACCCTTTTGATGGGTTATCACTGACAACAATTTTTCCTTGTCACTAGAGCTGGTATCTTAAAAGTTATTTTAAAAAATTTAAAGAATATTGTAATGTAAAAATGAAATAATTTTTGTCTAAATAAAAAGAACATTGCAAATACTTAAGAAGCCTCTGGTAATGGGGAGAAAGGGGGAGGGTGGGCAGGGGGAGGCTGAAGCTATACCACTATCTTATGTAAATATCATGGACACAGCCACAATGAAGTAAAAAATTAAATAGAAGAGTAACCTGACAAATATTATTATGAAATTTAAATGATTTAAGACAGTAATATGGTCGACATATGAACCAGAATAACAAATCACTTACAAATTATGTTTTTATACACCCATTTTTTTTCCATTGCATCAATTGTTAGTGACTCTATGCTAGGTTAAAATTTTTCAAAAAAGAGAGAGAAAAAGGCAATTATTAAATACCTCTTTAAGTGCCTCTCTATCTGTATCTGGAAATTTGCCTTCTGGTATGTCTCTTTTCTCATTTAATATTTCAAGTTTATTTATTTGCAGAAAAAATCTGGTCACTCCTAAACTAACAGTTTATAAACACAGTACACCACAATATAAATGCATAGTTACTTGACTTTAGTCATAATAACAGGAAGTCCTTAATCAGATATAGCTAGTTTATTGAACAGTCTCAAATCCATAGGGTGCAAATAAGAAATAGTGTTATTTTTCTCCTATGCTGCCCCCAGCTGGGCTGTTTTGAATCTCCTTTCCCTGCTGGGTAGTGATCCTTTAATGATACCCTGGACAGATTCTGTAACTTCCTTGGTCACTTCCTGAGATTAAAAAACTCAGTCAACTCCGCAAGAAACAGACTCTTAACTATAGAGAACAAACCGATAGTTACAAGAAGGGAGGTGGATGAGAGGATGAGTGAAATAGGTGACCGGGATTAAAGACGGCACTTGTGATGAGCACCGAGAATTGCACGGAAGTGCTGAATCACTTAACTGTATACCTGAAACTAATATTATACTGTATGTTAAGTAACTGGAATAAAAAAAAAAATAACCTCAGTCAAGTCCAGTGGAAGATGCCAACCTCATACCCAAAGCAAAGTTCCCCCTCCCCCACTGCTGGCTGGGCTGGTGGCTGGAAGGACCTGAAATGAGAAATGGGCATCTTTCTGCTCTTCCTCTCTTCCTCCCCTTCCTCATCTCAGAGGTAAGGTGGTAAGAGGCAAAATGATAGCCCTCTGGAAAACAATCTCCCCTCCCATCTTTTGTCTAGGGTGTCTGAATGGGCAAAGGAGGGATGGGGGCAGGGCATCAAGGGTAGCCATTTTGTCCTCTCTATATGTTACTGCTTCTACAAGTGAGTTCTTCAGGAAACCCTATAGGGACCTTCACTTGCCCAGGTCACTGACTTTAGAGTCCTGGATGCTACTCGATCTCCTCCAACTACTGTTATCTCACCTGTACTCCCCACAGCTTCTGATTGCCAGAAAGAAAGGCTAGAGCCAGCTACCTTCTCAGTGTCCACTTGGTCCACAGAAAACGCAGCCATCCTCGTATGCCAAGGGCTAGGCTGCATGCTAGCCCTCGACTGCTCCACTGCTGCCCCTGTTTGTCTCCAACCCTCTCTGCCCTGCTTAGGAGGGGCAGGGGCCGATCAGTAAGTCTACTGCCTAGGCAAACAGCCAGTCAGAAGCGAACCGCCAATGTCCGCTTCATGACCTTGCTCTCTATGAGGGATTTTCCAGGAGCCTCTCTTGCTTGGCTTCAGGGTGAGAAGCAGCTACAGCAGGCCTCCTTCAGGCCAGCCTCTCCTACACAGCTGGGTGGGGCAGGGGCCAACGCAGGGGCTGATATGGCTCCACCACCTCTTTGCAAGCCCTTAAGGGGTGTCTGCCCCCCAATCCACATTTTTCATTATAATGTTAGGTATTTTGGCACACCTTTGTACATCCAAGTTTGGCCCCTAGTTACCAATTCTGAGCAACAGAGAAAATATCATGCAACATCCTGATACACTACTAAGGAAATAACAAAAGGCCATTTGATCCTTGATACTATATGACATAGGGAAATTTCTTATTGTATAACATGGGTTCTTTACCTATACCCTTGAAATATATGGAAAGTGTTAGGTAAATAACCAGCCATCAGCTGTCCCCTTACCTACTTGGCTTACTCTGTCTTAGCCCCTCACCACTCACCAGCCCCTTTGCCAGCTTCCACAAGAAACCATTCATGTAAGGGACTGTGTGATTTTGCTAAGGATTTGTGGGGTCTTGAGGTTGGGATCACATTGCAGAGTATTTCACTAAAACAGTCTCAATTAGACAAGTCTCTTCTCCCAAGTGTCTCTTTAACGGGACCACTAGTAAGTCCCTTTCCTCTTCTGATCTCTTTTCCTCACCCCAGGGTAGCCTCATGGGTGGGTAACACACAGACACACAGGGCCCTCACTTGGTTAAATGCTCTGTTGGTGCCTATTTGAAATTCATAATAATTTTCAACAAGGAGCCTATATTTTTATTTTGCACTGGGCCCCTCAAATTATGTAGCATGCCCTGCTCCCCCAGACTTAGCCCTTCTGTCTCTTCTTCACACACTCCAAGTATTCAATCCCTCCCCATGTTATAAATCAGAGGAGTTCCCACTTCCCCCTTAAGACCCAAGGGTCAGTCTGCCACGTGGGCTGGGGGGTGGGGGGGGAGTAGGGTCTGCTTATGTCCTACAGTGGGTATCAATATAACGGCACAACTTGTGAGATGTGGTCAAAATGCAAATTTATTTTTGCATCCCATACCTGTGCTAAAAATGTAAGGGACAGGGAAGAGGACATACAGCAATTTCTCCCTGGCCCTGGAGGGGACTTAGACAGATGCCATGAACTTCACAGCTCTTGAGTGATGTCAGACCCCTGGCCTCTCTAAGTCAAAAAGGCAATCAATTCCATTGTAATCAGCATTTCAGTCTGTGTTTGGCCATCCATCCATTCATTCTCCACTGTTCCCGTGTGAGGCCTGAGGTCAGAATTATACTCAACTTCTGCTTTTCTTCCAGCCTCACCTGCTTCCTTACTCCCTGGCTGCTTTGTTGGATTGGACTGGGGTGGAAGACAAGATGAGAAGCAAAAGGATGAGACAGTTCTTACTGGGATGGATGGATTCACGTCTGTGACCCATTGCTGGCCCTCTCCCTCCAACTTCTGTTCCCGTGATGTATTTCAATCCCCAACCTGGCCTCAGCTCTTGTCCTAGGACACAGGCACCCACTCTAACACATGCCCATTTCTCCTCTGAGGATCCTCCTCAGTAGAGCTCAAAATGGCTCTCTCAAACTCTCTTTACCAAAGTCTGGTCACACACAGCTCACCCTCCATGCTGGAAGCCCTCCAACATGCCTCTCTCCAGAAGCTTTAGCTTTTTGGCCTAGAGTTGAGGACGAGTCCTTTGTTTCTCTCAACCACATGGAACACATTTCTCCATCATATGGAAATCACCCTTCACCCCCACCATTGAAGAGTAAGAAACAGTAATCTCTGACACCCGGGCATGGGTAGGGGGCATTAACAATGAGGTAACAAAGCTCTCTAAAGAAATCTCTTCATAAACCCAAATCCTATCCCTTTATAGTCTCTAAGTAGGTAAGGGAATTGAAAACTGGTAGAACCTCTTTCCAGCCACTTCCTTCAGAGTCTGCAAATGGTGCTCTTGCTTTGGAATTTTATGTCTGCTAGATTTTGGTGTTTGGTTAAAACTTCATTTTTTACACCCTTTGCAAAAATGATGAATCAATCTCTCCTTATGAAGAATGCATACAGCTCCTAAAAATGATACTTTCTCTGAATCATTACACATATATGTACATTTTTCTGAAGAAGAGTTCAGAGCTCTTGGATAAACTCTCAGTGGTTTCTGTGATTCCCCCATAAAGTTTAAGAATCACTTCAATGGAAGATTCTTATTTCTAGAATTACTTGAAATTAGTATCTAATTCGGTTTATAAGTGAATGTTGTTATCTGGTCATTTAAGTGCCGAGAACATAATGCCAAACCAATCAGAATCACCCAAGTGGTTTAACCTGATCTTCCTCCAAATTCTGACTTTTTACAGTAGCATAAAGTGGAAGTGACATGGTAATTATGCTCTCCTCCTCAATGTGTTTTCCTAGGCACAACCCCAAAACATCCCCCGTGCTATACCCCTCCTCCTCTCTTCCAACACTTCCCTTCTTTCCCAAGGATATACTATTTGGATTGGTCCTAACCTAAACCTCAGCCAGCCTGTAACAGAAAGTAAAGTATAAGAGCTTCAGAGGAAAGTTGGGGTTGACAAAGTCAACGATTTTCATGGAAGGCAACTTCCATGCGATCTGAGGTCCACATTTCATACATCATACTATGACAATGACCTTGAGAAATACAAAAAGGAAAAAAAAAGTACTGACTCTGGGACCAATTTCTCAGGGAGAAAAATGAAAGGTCAGTGTTCACCTAAGTGTGACCGACAAAATGAAATAGGCAAGAAAGGTGAGAGCACTGGCCTCCACTTACTTCATGTGTGTTTTTTTCTTTTTTTATCCTAAAGCTCCTCCTGCAGACATTATGTGACACTCTTCCTTTGAAACTTACCCTATTATTTAATGAACATACCAAACTACATGTTATTCCTAGAAACACTTTCACCTTTTCTGTACCTCTCCCCAGCATAATAATAATGACAATGTATTGTTATGGTAACTATGTCTGTTTTAACATTTAATGCTGTTTTAACTATTTCTGTGATGCTCATTTAAAAAAAATTTTTTAATGTTTATTTTTAAGCGAGAGAGACAGAGAGACAGAGCATGAGTAGGAGAGGGGCAGAGAGAGAGGGAGACACAGGATCCAAAGCAGGCTCCAGGCTCCAAGAGGTCAGCACAGAGCCCAACGCGGAGCTCGAACCCACGAACCACGAGATCATGACCTGAGTCAAAGTCGGATGCTTAACAGACTGAGCCACCCAGAAGCCCTGATGCTCATTTTTATACATGAGAAGTAAGCTTAGAGAGAACTTTCTGAAGAAATGTGAGCTAACAAGTGGCCAAACCGAGATCTGTCTGACTTCAAAGTTTGTGCTCTTCCTTCTCTATCCACCATCCCGTCCACCACCACAATCACCTTCAATCCGGACCCCAAACATTGTAAGCATTCAGGAAACATTTGTAGAATTAAGCTTTAAAAAAGAAAACATGAGTGCACTGGATCCCAGGAATAAATCCAGAGTGTTTTATGTACAGATTTTATAAAGAGGGAGGGAGGTAAGAAGGGAAAGAAGGAAGGAAAAAAGACCAGAGATTCCAGGACAGCTTTCACTTACTTGTTCCTTAAAGTATCTACCTTAAGAATAGGTAAGGAGGTGCCTACCTCATCACTAATGAATGACTATAAAGGGTAAAAAGATCACAGAATAAGTTCTAAAGAAACATTAATTATTATTTTTTTTCCCCATAGCAGACCAAGTGCTATTGTTGATGACAAAACTCAACTACCAGTTTCTGCTTCAGTGGGAGAACCGAACTGGTCAAGACAGCTGCTAAAATATGTACTCATTGGCAAGTGGACTGGGGGAAAAAAGTATTGGTAGGTAAACTCATCCTGATAGATCTTTCACTCCCTAGGCTATTTGCAGCCTCTTACAGATCTCATTCATGAACTGGGACAAAGCAGTAAAGGCATTAAAATTAATCAGAAGGAAGTGTGCCCTACCCTACCAACATGAATCATAGGTATATCCGGGTGTTACAAGCCTTCCCCTTCCTCTCACCTAGACTGATGTTTGTCACTAATCACTTTGCTTTTTGGAGTTCGGCTGCAACTAGGAAAATATTATGTAGTGAATGTCTGTCCCTCTTTATTATATCCAATGTTTATTTGAACTTACTATGTATTAATCTGGCCCTGAGTTCCTAAAATGCTTATTAGATATTACACATTTTATTCATTGTTGCGAGAAGTATTAAAAAAATCAGGGAGATTTTCTTTTTATTGTGGTAAAATGTACACAACATAAAATTTACTACTTTAAGCATCTTTAAGTGTACAATTCAGTGACATTAAGTACATCTCAAAGGTGTCTTTTTAAATAGTCTAGCACTATTCTCTAATTATACTCACACTATTAGTACCTAAATAACCACATCCAAAGCTTTAGCATGGCTTTGCCTACCCAAAAAAACTCCCATCAACAATAAGGTTGATGTTTTTAGAGATGCTGACTCTGACAAACCCTTATATTATTTAGTAATGTTGCATTTCTCACCAGAACATTGAGTTTTTTCTACATTCCCATTATGCTTGTCTTGAAAGGAGGCAATTGTTGCTAATCTTTTTTTTTCCTCCTGATCTACTTTATCATCTCACCAACTTATAACATATATGTGTCCCGTCTGGGGCCAGAGCTAATGCTTCTCTGCAAATACCTGAAACAGTAAAGGTCTCTTTTAGCAGTCAGGTATGAGGAAACATTTATTTCAGAACAATAATGAAAATGAAGAGTTTGGTTAGTTTAATTATCTTAAGAAATAAAGAATGGTCAACAATCATTCATATGCTTGCTATTTAATAGCCTTTTTCTTTGAACCTCAGGGCTCTAGCACATTCTTCCTAATAGTCTATTTTTCTCTTTCGTATATCATGAAGTTTTCCTCTGATAATATAACACTAAGATAATATGTATAATTCTATGCTTAGGAAGTGGGAAGTATTATCACTCATTATTTTCTTCCTTAATATAGGAACTATGAAAGAAGTAAAACAGGAAAATAGCTGTTAGAATCAGGAGTGGAATTAAATTATAATGGGATCAATGTGAAATTAATACTCTCCTCATAGAGGTAGAGAAATATTACTTTAATCCAGAAAAAAATTATCTCAAAATTTATTTCTCACCAGATTTCCAGGAATTGGTATATTGTGGTCAATAAAACATAAAATTATTATTTCTCCTTTTTAAAATATGCAACTATATAACTGCCTACAGAAATACACCCACTAATTTTCAAACCGCTTTTTAAAAAAAATTTTTTTTTTAATTTTTTTTTTTCAACGTTTATTTATTTTTTGGGACAGAGAGAGACAGAGCATGAATGGGGGAGGGGCAGAGAGAGAGAGACACACAGAATCGGAAACAGGCTCCAGGTTCTGAGCCATCAGCCCAGAGCCTGACGCGGGGCTCGAACTCACGGACCGCAAGATCGTGACCTGGCTGAAGTCGGAAGCTTAACCGACTGCGCCACCCAAGCGCCCCTAAAAAAAATTTTTTTAATGTTTTTATTTATTTTAGAGACAGAGAGAGACAGAGCATGAGCAGGGGAGGGGCAGAGAGAGAGGGAGACACAGAATCTGAAGCAGGCCCCAGGCTCTGGGCTGTCAGCACAGAGCCCGACACGGGACTCGAACTCACAGACTGTGAGATCATGACCTGAGCTGAAGTCGGACGCTTAACTGACTGAGCCACCCAGGAACCCCTCAAACTGCTTTTAAAGTACCATGAAATATCATGTAGCTTTTCTCATGTAATTTAAAGCTCTGAAATATAACTGATATTGCAAAATTACTTTTAACCACTAGAGGGCAGAAAATGCTCCACATTGTACATTACTATTTTCGTCTCATTTTATTTTATAAAGTTTATTTATTTTTGAGAGAGAGAGAGAGAGTGAGAGAGAGGGGCAGAAGGAGGAAGAGAGGGAAAGAGACAGAGACAGAGAATCCCAATCAGGCTCCACGCTGTCAGCACAGAGACCGACACAGGGCTCTATCTCAGGAACCATAAGGTCATGTCCTAAGCCAAAATCAAGAGTCAGACGCTTAACCAACTGAGCTACCCAGGTGCCCCTTAACTAATTTTAAATTCTTACACCAAAACAATAACCACCACCACCACCACCACCACAAAAAGTCCTTAAGAGCCTCTTGTTTTATACTGTACAGCATACTGTAACTTAAGGCTCAGTTAACTTAAACCTAACATACAACTTTAACCTAATGTAAGACCACCTCAATTCAACAGTTTTTAGGAGGCCAAAGGAAACAGATTTCCAGCCTCAGTCTAGCTATGAGTTGAGGATTATTAGCAACAGAGAATCCATACATCCTTAAGGAAAAGGAAAGTCCTAAAAAAACAACAAACAGAGCCAAGAATCAGAAGGTTCTATGTTAAAATACCTGCAATGAAATGCAAAGGTTGTATTCATTTTAAAATTGAAATAGTCGCTGAAGTCCCAAAGTGATCAAATATTAAAATATTTACATTAGGCCATTTAGTATCTATATGTACTTTCTTTAGCCACAAACCGACTGTAGATCTACTTGAGGCAAAAATGTTTTTAGTCTCTTCTTAATATATCTTTTGGATCTAATTAACTTTTGCTTCCCTCCCAATTAAGCCATTTGCATTTCAGTAACTAAAGTGTTACTTTGTTTGATTAGAAACCATAACCTCTTCACTTTTTCACTCTCATTAATTAAAATGCATCATGCTGAATTAAGTCATTTGGATTTCAGTCTGAGTGGGTGACATTTTAACAACTGCCCCTTCAACCTTCTCTCTCTGTCAATCTTGGCCATGTCCTACATCATAGGACAGCGGGAGGGCAATGGTGGCAGCCTGATAGAGGACTGGGGCAGGCACGGAGCCAGGGATTATACATCACTCAAGTCAGTGATTTCTCTGATGCATGAGCCTTTCACTTGCCAATCAAACCAGATAAGGCTTTTACCTTGTAGGATTATGCATGACCTTACTCAAGACACTAAATCATTTCTCAAGTCTTGTTTCTTACCCTAAGCAAACCTGCTCTCCCCACCTCTCGGGTCTATGGGCACTGATCGCTCTAACACTAATAAGCAGAGCACAGTGGTACAGAAAAGCTGAGGGGTAAGTCAGGGTATAGGTGTTACTTCTTTTAAACTAATGAAAGCAACACACTTCTAAAATCGAGGCTAGTCAGAGAAGAGAAAGGCTTCTGTATTATTGCCTATTAGTGGAAGTTACAAACTGGTAAGTATGAAAGAAGCTTCTAACAAGTATAGCTGCCCAGTAATTGATCTGACTGATATGGGCCATGGAAAAGTGTGTAAGCAAAGACTGGATGATTAAACACCAGGAATATCACAGGCATCATTTCTGCATGGACTGTCAAGTTATACTAATTGGCTTCTAAATTTTATGAGTCTTCTTTTAAGATTAATTATATGTTTAGAAAGAAATAGGTGTACAAAGTTTAAGAAGTCAAAAGAATTCTACAGGATTTGTAATCAGGGTGACTGCATCCCCGTTTTCCAGGGATAATTCTAATTTAGGTTTATTATCCTTGTGTAATTTTAATAGTGCCCCCCCCTTTCACTCATAAAAGGGCTCCACCTGGATGAAGAATAACTGTCCCAAGCCCAACTTCATCCACTTCCAATTTCTATTCCTCAAAAGCAACTACTTTCAATTTCTTTAGGACTTTTTCTATATGTTGTCAAATTTCCAAACAAACAAGCATGATTATAGTATTTGCATCAATTAAGAAGTACCTGTGGGGGGGCACCTGGGTGGCGCAGTCGGTTAAGCGTCTGACTTCAGCCAGGTCACGATCTCGCGGTCCGGGAGTTCGAGCCCCGCATCAGGCTCTGGGCTGATGGCTCGGAGCCTGGAGCCTGTTTCCGATTCTGTGTCTCCCTCTCTCTCTGCCCCTCCCCCGTTCATGCTCTGTCTCTCTCTGTCCCAAAAATAAATAAACGTTGAAAAAAAAAAAAGAAGTACCTGTGGGGGCACCTGGGTGGCTCAGTCAGTTAAGCATCTGACTTCAACTCAGGTCATGATCTCCTGGTTCATGGGTTCGAGCCCCATATTGGGCTCTGTGCTGATAGCTCAGAGCCTGAAGCCTGCTTCGGATCCTGTGTCTCCCTCTCTCTGCCCCTCGCCTGCTCATGCTCTGCTCTCTCTGTCTCCTAAAAATGAATAAGAATGAATGAATGAATGAATGAATCATTTTTTTAAAAGTGCCTTTGAATTCACAGATGGGTGAGGTGGGTGGTATCACTGACTTAAACAAATTGAAAGAGATTCTGGGGAGGTTTGAAGACTTATTAATCAAAGAATAACTTCTCTTCCTTCACACCGTTGGGATTTTATATCCATCCAAACCCTCAATGAAGTGCAGGGATAAGAAAAGTAATGACAGGCCATGTGCTCCATAGCTCCCCAGAGGGTTAGCCAAGGTTTTGTCAGGCTTGAGACATAGGCAGACTTCTCCCTCTGCCCAGTCCTGCTTCCTTTCCTCCCTTCCACAGGTGTTGATTTTTAACAGAAACCTTGTACCCCAAACTCCCTCTCAGCATCTGCTTCCAGAAAACCTAACCTACAGCAAATAGGTAATATGTTCAAAATTCAAAGGGTACAAAAAAGGAATATGGTAAAATACCTCCCTCCCTCCCTCCACTGAGTTTCAGTTACTAGTTCTCCTTCCCAAAGTCAACCAATGTAATGTGGCCGGGTTCTTGTGCATATTTCTAGAAATACTTTGCATATGTAAGAAATGTTATGTGTATTTGCAACTACGTGGATGGAACTGGAGGGTATTATGCTAAGTGAAATTAGTCAGAGAGAGACAAAAATCCTATGACTTCACTCATATGAGGACTTTAAGAGACAAAACAGATGAACATAAGGGAAGGGAAACAAAAATAATATAAAAACAGGGAGGGAGACAAAGCAGAAGAGACTCATAAATATGGAGAACAAACTGAGGGTTGCTGGAGGGGTTGTGGGAGGGGGGATGGGCTAAATGGGTAAGGGGCATTAAGGAATATACTCCTGAAATCATTGTTTCACTATATGCTAACTAATTTAGATGTAAATTATAAAAAATAAAAAATAAAATTAAAAAATAAACATTAAAAAAAGAAATGTTATGTGTATACATATATGTATATATACATGATTTATAAGAAAATACATAATTTTCTTTCATTGACTAACAAATAGCATACCCTGCAACTGTTCTACACTTAGATTTTTCCTCCCTTCAGATAGATCTCAGAGATTGCTTCAAGACAATAAATAAAAAGTATCATCACTCTAAGGGTGCCTGGGTGGCTTAGTCAGTTAAGTGTCTGACTTCAGCTCAGGTCATGATCTCACAGTTTGTGAGTTTGAGGCCCGTGTTGGGCTCTGTGCTGACAGCTCAGAACCTGGAGCCTGTTTTGGATTCTGTGTCTCCTTCTATCTCTGCCCTTCCCCCACTTGTGCTCTGTCTCTCTCCTCTCTCTCTCTCTCAAAAATAAATAAATGTAAAAACATTTTTTAAAAAGTATCATCACTCTTTTTAATGGCTGCATGGTATTACATTGTATGGATGTAATATAACTTGGTTGATGGACATTTAGGTCATAGCAAATCTTTTCCTGTTACATACAAGGCTGCACTGAATGCTCTGTGTGTGTGCTTGAGCCCTGTGTGTGTGTGCATGTAGGCAGGAAAAATTCCTAGAAGAGGAATTCCTAGTCAAAATGCTATCAAATCACAATTTTGATAGATGTTGGTAAACTGCTTTTCATTTATGTTGTACCAATTTAAAATCCTGCTAAAATAAATGAGAGGCTATTTCCCCCATACACTTCCTTTATGCACACCAATAAATTAATAAAGTCCAGTATAAAATATAAGCAAAAGTAGAAATTTTAAATGTTGGGATAAAAAATATAGAGGTTCTAATATTTTTCCCATGCCCTATTGGATCATCTGGTTCCATCTTGAAGATGCTTCACCCTTCTTTGGAATCTAAGTTACTAAACTGCAGATTTTCCGAGATCAAGGATCAGACATTTTCAGCTTTGCATCCCCTACGGTAAAAACACAGTAGTTGTTCAATTGACATTTACAGAATAACAGAAATAATGGAAAAAAGAGAAGTCTGGTAAGCAATAATGATATAAAACCTCTCATTTTAATGTGTATATTTTACCACCAATATGTGTTAAGAGTTGTGTACATATGTATACAGTTCATTCTTGAACAACACAGGGGTTGGGGTACCAACCTCCGCGTGGTTAAAAACTGAAGTATAACTTTTGACTCCCCCAAAACTTAACTACTATTAGCCTACTGTTGACCAGAGCCTTACAAGTAATATAATCAATTAACAGGTACTTTGTTTGTCATATGTGTTATATAGTGTATTCTTAAATAAAGTAAGCTAGAAAGAAGAAAATGTTATTAAGAAAATTGTAAGAAAGTACTGTGCTGTGAAACATTCTCATATAAGTGAACCAACAGTTCAAATCTGTGTTGTTCAAGGGTCAACAGATAGTAGATTGATATTGGTAGATGTAGTAGATATTGGGAAAGTGTATGTGTATGTGTGTGACATATGTGTATGACTAAAACACACGAGTAATTCTCAAATTCTTTTTACTAATTCCATTTTACACACACCACATTTTCTTTATCTATTCATTAGTCAATGAGCACTTACGTTGTTTTCATGTCTTGGCTATTGTAAATACTACTGCATGAACATAGGGGTCTAGTATCTTTTTGAAATCATCATTTTATTTCCTTTGTATATATAATCAAAAGTGGAAATGCTGAGTCATATGGTGGTTCTATTTGTAATTTTTTGAGGAACCTCCATACCATTTTTTAGTGGCTGCACCAGTTTGCATTCCCACCAAAGTGCAGAAGTTTTCCCTTTTCTCTACATTCTCACCAGCGTGTGTTATATCTCATCTCTTTGAAAATAGCCATTCTAACAGGTGTGAGGCCATTTCTCACTGTGGCTTTGATTTGCATTTCTCTGATGATTAGTGATTTTAACCATTTTTTCATGTACCTGTTGTCCATTTGAAGGTCTCCCTTGGACATAATGTCTATTCAGGCTCCTTGCCCATTTAATAAGATTATTTAGGGGGTTTGCTTTATTGTTGTTGGTTTTTGTTTTTGTTTTTGCTATTGAGTTTTATGAGTTCCTTATATATAGGATATTAACCCCTTATCAGATATGAGGTTTGCAAATATTCTCTACCATTACGTAGGCTGCCATTTTGTTTTCTTTATCATTTCTTTTGCTGTGCAGAGCTTTTTAGTTTAATGTAGTGCCCTTATTTATTTTTACTTTTGTTGCTTGTGCTTTTGTGTCATATCCACAAAATTGTTGCCAAGACCAATGTCAGGGAGCGCTTTCCAGGTTTTCTTTTAGGAGTTTTAGGGTTTCAGGTCTTAAATCGTTATTCCATTTCAAGTTAATTTTTGTGAATAGTATATAAGGGTCCAGTTTCATTCTTTGTGAATATCCAGTTTTCCCAGCACCTTTTATTGAAGAGACTATCTTTTCCCAATTGATTATTCTTGGCTCCTTTGTCAAACAGTAACTGATGTATATGCATGGGTTTAATTCTGAGCTTTCAATTCGGTTCTGTTGGTCACTGTGTCTGTTTTTAGGCCTATACCACACTGTTTTGATTATATAGCTTTATAATATAGTTAGAAATCAAGACTTGTGATGCCTCTGGCTTTCTTCTTCTCAGACTTGCTATGGATACTCAGGTTCTTTGGTCCTTCCATACAAATTTTAGCATTGTTTTTGCTATTTTTGTAAAAAATGCCATTGGAATATTGATAGAGATTGCATTGAATCTAGAGAATCTAGATCTACTTTGGGTAGTATGAATATTTTAACAATATTAGTTCTTCCAATCCATAAATATAGGATATCTTTCCATTTACTTGTGTCTTCTTCAATTTTTCATCATTGTCTAATAGTTTTTAGTATACAGATCTTTCCACCTGCTTGGTTAAATTTGTTCCTATGTATTTTATTTCTGATGCTATTGTAAATTGGATTGCTTTCTTTATTTCTTTTTAGATAATTTATTTCTAATGCATAGAAATACAAACAATTGGGTATGTTGATTTTGCTTCCTGTAATTTTACTAAAGTCATTTATTAGTTCTAACAATTCTTTAGTGGAGTCTTTAACATTTTCCACACATAACATCATGTCATCTACAAACAGACAATTTTATTTCTTCCTTTCTGATCTGGATTCCTTTTACTTCTTTTCTATGCCTAATTGCTCTGGCTATGACTTCCATTACTACATTAAATGGAAGTGGTGAGAGTGGGAATCTTGTCTTTTTCCAGATTTCAGAGGAAAAGTTTTCAGTCTTCCACCATTGACTGTAATGTTAGCGTTGGGCTTGTCTTCTATGGCCTTTATTATGTTGAGGTAAATTTCTTCTATATCTAATTTGTTGCATTTTTAATCACGGATAAAAGTTGAATTTTATCAAATGCTTTTTCTGCATGTACTAAAATTATGATATGATTTTAATCTTTTATTCTATTAATGCAATATACCACATTTATTGATTGGTATCTGTTGAACCATTCTTTTTTTTTTTTTTTTAGTTTATTAAGATTATTTTTATTTTTTATTTTTTTTATATATATGAAATTTATTGACAAATTGGTTTCCATACAACACCCAGTGCTCATCCCAAAAGGTGCCCTCCTCAATACCCATCACCCACCCTCCCCTCCCTCCCACCCCCCATCAACCCTCAGTTTGTTCTCAGTTTTTAACAGTCTCTTATGCTTTGGCTCTCTCCCACTCTAACCTCTTTTTTTTTTTTTTTCCTTCCCCTCCCCCATGGGTTCCTGTTAAGTTTCTCAGGATCCACATAAGAGTGAAACCATATGGTATCTGTCTTTCTCTGTATGGCTTATTTCACTTAGCATCACACTCTCCAGTTCCATCCACGTTGCTACAAAAGGCCATATTTCATTCTTTCTCATTGCCACATAGTATTCCATTGTATATATATACCACAATTTCTTTATCCATTCATCAGTTGATGGACATTTAGGCTCTTTCCATAATTTGGCTATTGTTGAGAGTGCTGCTATGAACATTGGGGTACAAGTGCCCCTATGCATCAGTACTCCTGTATCCCTTGGATAAATTCCTAGCAGTGCTATTGCTGGGTCATAGGGTAGGTCTATTTTTAATTTTCTGAGGAACCTCCACACTGCTTTCCAGAGCTCTGTTGAACCATTCTTGCATCCCAAAGATGAATCTCACTTGATCATGGTGTATGATATTTTACTAAGTTCCACAACTTAGATTTTTGGTATTTTGTTGAGAATTTTTGCAATTATACCTATGAGGGATATTGGCCTATAATTTTCTTGTCGTGTCCTTATCAAGATTTGGTACTGAGGTAATGCTGGCCTGGTAAAATAAGTTTGAGAGTGTTACCTCTCTTCTATTTTTTGGAAGTTCAAAAAGGATTCGTGTTAGTTCTTATGTAAATGTTTGGTAGAATTCACCAGTGAAACCATCTGGTCCTGGGTTTTTCTGTGTTACAAGGTTTTTGATTACTGATTCAATCTTCTTACTTATTATTGATCTTTTCAGATATTTTACTTATTTCTGATTCAGTCTTGGTAGTTTGCATGTTTCTAGGAATTTATCCATTTCTTCTAGGTTTTCCAATTTGTGGTTGTACAATTATTCATTCTTCATTGTAGTTTCTTATGACCCTTTGTATTTCCGTTGCATCAGTTATAATACCTCCTTTTTCATTTATAATTTTATTAACTTGGGTGTTCTTTTTTCCTGGTTAGTCTAGCTGAAGGTTTGTCAATTTGGTTTATATTTTCAATGAACCAACTCTTAGTTTTGTTCATGTTTTCTATTGTTTTTCTATTCTCAATTTAGCCCATTTCTGCTCTAATTTTTATTATTTCCATTCTTCTGATTACTTTGGGCTTAGTTTGTTCTTCTATTAATAGTTCCTTGAGGAACTAGTTAGGTTGTTTATTGAGGTGTTTCTTTTTTCTTGATGTACTCATTTATTGCCATAAACTCTTAGAACTGTTTTTGCTGCATATCATACATTTTGCTAATGTTGTGTTTACATTTTCATTTGTCTCAAGATACTTTTTATTTCTTTTTTATTTCTTCTTTGACCCATTCATGGCTCAGAAGTGTACTTTTAATTTCCACACTTAGGAATTTTCAAATTTTCCTTCTACTATTGATTTCTAATTTCATACTATTGTCATCAGAAAAGATACTCAATATGATTCAACTCTTCTTAAAGACTTCTTTTGTGGCCTAACATATGATCCATTCTAGAGAATATTCCATGTGCACTTGGATGCAATGTTCTTTATATGTCTGTTAGATCCATTTGATCTACAGTATTGTTCAAATTGCTATTTCCTTATTGATTCTCTATCCATTGTTGAGAGAGGGATATTAAAATTCCCAGCTGTTATTGCATTGTTGTTTATTTCTCCTTTTAGTTCTGTTTGTATTTGCTATATGTATTTAGGGGCTCTGATGTTAGTTGCAAAAATATTTACACTTGTCTTATCTTCTTTTTTTTCCAGTCTTTTTTTTTTAAATCTATACCAATCTACCAAAGCTCCCTCTTCCCAGATTATTTTGAAGCAAATCCCAGATGTTATATATTTCATCCAGAGATCTTTTAACATCTTTTCTCTGAAAAATAAAAACTCTTTTTAAAAATTAAACTAACCACCATATCATCATATTCAAAATTTAGAAATAATCCCTTAATATCAACTATTTACTAAATGTTCAACACTCTCCATGTTATATAAAAATTTTTATATACTTTCTTTATTCACCTGAGCATCCAAAAGGAGCTATATATTGCAATGAGTTGCTATTTCTTCTAAGTCACTTTTAATGTATGTTTCTCTCCCCTCTGTGCCTTCTTTTTTTAATTTTTTTCCCTTATAATTTTCTGTAAAGAAAGTGGGTCTTTGCCCTACAGCATTTCCTAAGGCCTGGTTATTGCTGATTGTATCCCCATGGTGTTATGTAACATTTTCTTCTGTGTCATGCATTTTCTGTAAATTGGAAGTTGGATCTAGAGCAGTCATTCTCAAAAGTAGCCCATGGGAATCATCTGGAGGAGATCTTAAAAATCCTGAAGCCCAAGCAAGTTCCAGACCAACTACATCAAAGACTCTGGAAGTGAAACTGGGACTCTGGGATTCTTTAAAGCTTCTCAGATGATCCCAATATGCATATACTTGTTATATCTTCTTGATGAATTGACACCTTTCTCATTTTTATAATGACCTTGTTTCTTTTGGCCATTTTTGGCTTAAAGTCCATTTTGTCTAAGTAAAGCTATGCCTACTGTCTTTTGATTATCACTTGGTTAAAATATCTCCTTCTAGCCCTTCCCTCTCAGTCTATGTGTGTCCTTAAAGCTAAGTGAGTCTCTTGTGAGCAGCATATCACTGTATCTTTTTTTTTTCTCCTTTCAGTCATTCTATATATTTAAATTGAACAATTTAACCCATTTATTAAAAAAAAATTTTTTTAATGTTTATTTTTGAGGAGGGGGCACAGACAGAGAGGGAGACACAGAATCCAAAGCCTCCAGGCAGTCTCTGAGCTGTCAGCACAGAGCTTGACGTGGGGCTCAAACCCACGGAAACACGAGAACATGACCTGAGCCGAAGTCACATGCTTAACCCACTGAGCCACGTAGGTGCCCCTAATCCATTTATCTTAAAAGTAATTATTGGAAGGTAAGGACTTACTATTGAAATTTTGTTAATTTTTTTCTCTGACTGCTTTGTAGATTCTTTGTTCCTGCTTTCCCTCTTACTGTCTTCCTTTGTGACTTGATGATTTTTTGTGGTAGTATGCTTTGACTCTTTTACCATAATCTTTTATGTATCTATTATAGGTTTCTCTTTGTGGTTACCATAATGCTTGCACAAAATATCTTTAAAGCATCCTATTTTAAGCTAATAACAACATAACTTTGATAGCATACAGAAACTATACTTTTACTTCCCCCACCAGCCTCATATTTTAGGTTACTGATGTTATAATGTACATGTTTTTATGTTGTGTATCCAGTAATATATTATTGTAGTTATGGTTATTTTTAATATATTTGTTTTTTTAACTTTTAAAGTAGACTTATAAGTAAATTATGCACCACCATTACAATATTAGAAAATCTGACTTTGACTATGTATTTACCATTGCCAGTGACTTTTACACATTCACTTGTTTTTATGATGTTAATTAGCAACCTTTTAGTTCAGCTTGAAGAACACCCTTTGGCATTTCTTGTAAGTCAGTCTAATGTGATGAACTCCCTCAGCTTTCATTTCTTAGGGGAAGTCTTTCTTTCTCTTCCCTTTATAAAGTATAGCTTTGCCAGGTATCGTATTCCTGGCTGGCAGTTTTTTCTTTGAATATTTTAAATATATCATACCACTCTCTCCTAGACTGCAAAGTTTCTGTTTAGAAATCTGCTTATACTTGGGGGCGCCTGGGTGGCGCAGTCGGTTAAGCGTCCGACTTCAGCCAGGTCACGATCTCGCGGTCCGTCAGTTCGGGCCCGCATCAGGCTCTGGGCTGATGGCTCAGAGCCTGGAGCCTGTTTCCGATTCTGTGTCTCCCTCTCTCTCTGCCCCTCCCCCGTTCATGCTCTGTCTCTCTCTGTCCCAAAAATAAAAAATAAACGTTGAAAAAAAATTAATTAGAAATCTGCTTATACTTGTATGGGGCCTCCCAGGTACATGACAAGTCATTTTTCTCTTGTTGCTGTCAACATACTCCATCTTAAATTTTGACAATTTAATTATAAGGTCTTAGTGTAGCCCTTTTTGGGTTCAACCTATTTGGGGTTGTTTGGACCTCACGAATCTAGCTGTCCATTTCTCTCCTCAAGTTTGGTAAGTTTTCAGCCATTATTGCTTTAGAGAGACTTTCTGTCCCTATCGCTTTCCTTTCTCCTTCTGAGATTTCCATTTTACTGTTTGTTTTGATGTCATCCTGTAAGTCACATAGGCTTTCTTCACTTTTTTTCATTTTCTTTTTCTCCTCTGACTGGATAATTTCAAATGCCCTACCTTTAGTTCACCAACTCTTTCTTCTGCTTAGTCAATTCTGTATTGAAGCTCTCTATTGAATTCTTCAGTGCAGTCATTATATTCTGGTTCTAGGATTTCTGTTTGGATTTTTTATGGTTTCTATTTCTTTGTTAAACTTTTCATTTTGTTCATGCATTGTTTTCCTAATTTTGTTTAACTGTTATATTTCATTGAATTTCTTTAGAGGGTTATTCTGAATTCCTTGTCAGATAGTTCATTGATACCCATTCCTTTAGGGTCAGTTATTGTTTCCTTTAGTTATGTTTCCCTGATTCTTTGTGATCCTTGATTTCTTGCATTAGTATCTATATATTTGAATAAGTAGCCTCTTCTCTATACTTTACAGGTTCAATTCGGCAGAGAAAGACCTTCAACAGTCAGCTCAGCTTGGACTGAATGGGTCAGCTGGTACAGACTGTGAGCAGATGGGCTTGCTATCAGGGTCTCTAGTTAAGCGAGGCCACTTCTCATGCTCTGAGGTTGGCTGGCAGGAGGGTGCCACTGGTTGAGTTCTAGGCTTGGGTAGGCTTCCTTGCTGGGCTACATATTAAGCAAGGTAGTTGGGTGGGCTCTCTTATTGGGTGGGGCTGTTGGCTGTGCTTCAGTCAGATGTGGTCACTAGCTGGGCTCTACAATCATCTCTGGTAAGGTGAGGTCACAGGCTATGTTCCATGGCAGGGTGATGCCACTGGTTGAACTCCACAGTCAGGCAGGGCTATGGGCTGAGCTCTACAATTGCTTGTAGATTGTAGATTAGATCTCAGACTGTTCTATCCAACTGGATGATGCTACTGACTAGACTCTGTGCTCAGGTGGGAATGCAGGCAGAGCTAAATAGTTGGTCAGGTTTCAGGCTGGTTCCTGTGATCAGGCAAGGCCATAGGCTGTGCCCTGAAGTTGGGCAGGACAACAGGTTATGCTTCATGATTAGGTAGACTGCTGGCTATGCTCTCTGATCAGGAGAGGACTTGGCTGTATCCTGCAGTAGGGTGGGTCCAGATAGTGAACTCTGAGGTCTGGCAGGTTCACTGGCTCAGTTCCCTGCTGGGCAAGGCCACGGACTTGGTTCAGCAATTGGGTTGGGCTGTAGGCTGGGCTCTGCAGCTGGATAGTAATGTAGCGTTGGCTCCAAGCCTTGCCAGGGTCACTGTTCATGCTCCCTGGTTATGGGAGCAGATCTATACTTACTTACTCCCTGCCTGGGAGCCTCCATCTCTGCATGGCTGTAGGATAGACTCTGTGGCTGCCTGGATTTCCTGATCAGGCAGGAGGCTATACTCAGCAATTGGGACTGCAATGTTGCTTCCCTGCCTGGGGATTAAGGGGCATAGAACAGGCTCAACAGCCAGTAAAGCCTGTTAGCTCAGGACCCAAATCAAGTAGAACTGCCAACAAAGTTCCCTGTCTAGACTGGTTTGGCTCTGCAGATGGACAGAGCCACTGACTGGGATCTTTGCAAGCAGGAATAGGGTTTGCCAAGTTCTGAGCTTTGGCTGCTGTAAGCCCCACCATCTTCTCCATCTCTATCTTATCCTCAGTGGTTAAGCCCCACAGATTCCCCCAGTGATCTCTGTGAGGTAAGACCCAAGTGGGCTTTCTGGGAAGCATCCCACAATGCTCAGAAGCTGGATGTCCACCTTGGGTTCTATATTTTTCCCCACTGGAGAAACTATAGGCCCTGGGGGGACATCAGTGCAGCACTATGCCAGTGAGAGAAAGACAATACAGTCAAAGTGCAGTCACTCCTACTCTCCTAATGTGGTTTTTCTCAATCTTTATGGACATGGGAGGTGCTTCAGCCTTACCCCTGGGTTCTGCAATTTTTACAATGGTGTCTTGTCTATGGAGAGTTGCTAGTTGGTCTTCTTATATGGGGACTGAGGTTTAAAATGGCCTATTGATTATGTCACTCTGTCTGTATTTAAATAAATGGTATGGTGCTTTAGATCTCACTGTGTTTCTTACTTTTTTATTCAACAGTTTTTTCTTTTCTATGTGTGACACGATATGAATAGTTAGGAAAACAGAAACCAAACTAGGCATTTCAGCAGAGGGAATTTAATATAGAAAAGTGATTACACAGATGTTAGAGGCCTGAAGGAGCAAAAAAGAATAGAAAAATAAAAAGAAATAATAATGACAATAAGCTAGGGAAGCAGAGGAAAAATCAAGGGTTATCAAATCCTGGAAGCTCATGAATCTTAGACTCAGATCTATGAGGGATCTGAAACACACAGCAAAACTCCAGGAGCACTAGCAGAGAACAGCTGCTGAGGACACAAGAACTGAACAAGGATTCTGGACACTGAACAGTGCCAGGAACACACCGGAATTCAGGCTAAGCAAGAGTGGAGACTTTGGTGAACACTCTGGCCATTCAGCTAAGGCCATTTCATAAAGGACGGGGGGGGTGGGGGGATTGAAATAGACCCACCCTAAAAAAGCACTCTAAAAAAGCATAAAACCAAGCCTCATATATGCTGGTAATTTAACTCCTGCTAGAACAAAACTCAAAACTCTTTAAATACCAATAACATAATCCACAGGATGATTCCAAAGTTTCTTACTTGAAAGACTAACAGAAGTAGGAGCACCTAAGTGGCTGAATCGGTTAAGCAGCCAACTCTTGGTTCCAGCTCAGGTCACAATCTCACAGTTTTGTGGGTTCAAGCCCTGCATCAGGTTCTGTACTGGCAGGACAGAGCGTGCTTGAGATTCTCTCTCACCCTCTCTCTCTGCTCCTCCCCCACTCAACATTGTCTCTGTTTCTCTCAAAATAAATAAGTAAACTTAAAAAAAAGAAAGAAAAACTGACAGAGGTAGAATTTGAAACTAAAGGAGATTTAACGGAATGGCCAACAGCAGAACCTATCCATGACTATGAACTAAAATTGTACCATTTTATGATGGGCTAAATGTTTTTTAGGAATCAAACCTTTCCTATGCACAAACATATAAAAGAGATTTTAAATTGACAGTTTCCTATCACATTATGGTGTTAATAAATAAACCAAATTATAAAATAAAATAAAAACAAAAAAGGCTTTCCCTATTCCCAATATTCAACAAGACCTTACTAGCTTATCCAATAGTAAATACTCAACCCAACTCAAGAGATTTACTTAGCACCTACCTATATGTTTCCAGAGTTATCTAGCTCACTGACATTGGTTTCAAGGAGGGGACATCCAAATAATTATTCTTTTCATGAGTATTTAAGTACTAAGTACTAAAGGTAGGCACTGGGAACCCAAAATGAAACAAAAAATACGATTCCTGCTTTTCAAGGTCTCCTACATTACCGAGAGAGGTAGACACACAAACCAAAAGGTACTGCAACATAAGTGCTGTAATACAGAGGCAAGTACTAAGGGGGAAGATAAGAGGGCACATTTAACTTTCCACAGAGAAGAAAAGAATATCAGGATGGCAGAGAAGAGCATAGCTTTAATGTCCAGACAAAAGTGGATCATTTTTTGTATATGTCAAATGAGGATATCTACTTCACAGGGCTGCTGTGGGTTTTAAAATTATGTACACCTACAAACACACACACACGCACGCACGCACACACACACACACACACACACACTCTTCTATCACAGCATCTGGTACATAGTGTATGTTAAATAAATTACCACTACTAGGGTGTGCAAGTTATCAATTTATTGGCTCTCCATTCCAAATCCACTCTTCTTTGCCCTGCACTTTGTGATACTGGACTTGGATCCTGCAAAAAGTTCTCCGTCATCAGGTGGCAGAATTTTAAGTTTCATCAATAGAAAGCACTGGAATGACCCCCTGCAAGGCAATGATAACAGTAAGACACTTCTGTTTCAGTTACTGATCCCTTATTATTACTATTCATCACTAGAGCCTGGCATCCACCTAGAAGCGTTCCAACTGGCCATTAGACCACTCTCTCTCTCTCTACCAGCAGCCATATCCAGCACATACCCTCCAGCAATGGCAGGCCACTTCCAGAGGCCAGTCCTGGCCAACTCACATCCTCTAAGACGAGACCACTTCTAGAGAACAGTGCTAACCTACACCTCTAACAGGTTTCTTCTCCATCCGAAGGCTGTGTGTACCTATGACAGACACCCTGTCTTCTAAGAAGTTTAAATCTCCCTCTTTTCATAGTTAACCAGCCTCTACTAGTTAATAATCCTTTATATTAAGTTTACCCTGCTCAAATAATAAGCATGGTTTCTGCTCCTTACTGCAAGTAAGGTCAATATAATTGAAGGGTGGGCTGCTGTGGGACAGGATTGAGAAAGATTAGATTAGGAAAATTTTTTTCAAAATCAGAAGTCAGCCTTCATGCTGTGAATAACAGGGGTCCATGGTAGATTTCAAGCAAGACACATGTCAGATTTGCATTTTACAAAAATCTCCCAGGTGGTAGTATAGAGAATGATAGGGTGAAGGTAAAACTGGAGGGAGGCAAAGTACTAGAAGAACACTGTGACTGACGTTACTAGAATTCATTAACATTTCCCATTCCCTAGACACACAGGAACATGACATATCGCAGGCCGTGCCCTGCAATTTCCTTGGCCATAGGAATGTTTATAAACTGCTGTGAATCACTTGTGAGTAGAAACAGCTAAGAGCTGGTGCTTAATTACCTACATTCCCTTCTGCTGCTGCAAACCCTGAGGCCCCACATTGAAATGGCAGAGTTAGGAGACAGCAGCCCTTGAATGACAAGGTGCAGGGTCCCCTGCAGTACTGGTTTATGGAATATAAGGAGAAACAAGCCACTGAGATGTTAGGCCACTTAGATTTGGTGGTTATGTGTTACTGTGGCATCAACTAGCCTACGCTCTACTCCTTTGACCCTAAGGTATCCACAGACACATTTCTACCCATATTTAAATGTTGATGCAACAATTATATGGCATGCTTCCACCTAAATGATGAAATTATTCTTCATACAAATGAATATCCCATCACTCACTCCCCCACTCCCCAGATGACCCTAACAGTCACTATTTCTATTTTTGGATGATGTTATTTCGTCTCCTAGTTTAGTTACAATGCCATCAAAATATTCTGCATCCTAAATACTACATTGTAAAGTCAACCACCAACATTCTAACTAACATTAAAATATTAAAACATTCTAATATTTAGAAAGGTAAGAAAGAAAACAAATTATGTAGTATATACAAACATTATACAATAAGTGGTTATCTATCACTGCACAGGAAACCGTACCAGGACTTGGTGGTTTTAAAGAACAACTATTTTATTACCTCTTGTGATTCTGTAGGTTGTCTGAGATCATGTAGGCAGTTCTTCCACTGGTCTCACCTGGGGCTTCTCATCTGGTTGCAGTCGGGTGACAGGTGAGACTGGAGTCATCTCTTCAGATAATGGGGACATTATGACAACAGGGTCCCTCTCCCTCTTCATATAATCTTCCCACAGGGTCCCTCTGGTAAGGTAGTCAGACTTATTTCATGGTGGTTCAGGTCTCTCAAAAGTAAGTGTCCGAAGAGCGAGAAAGTGGAAGCGACCAGTCCTCTTAAAGACTAGGTCTAGCATTGGCAGAGCATACTTCTGCATTCAAGTGGTTAACACGAGTCACAGAGCAGCTCATACAGATGTAGGTGGGAACTACACATAAGCATTAATAGCAGGAGCTGTGGTTCATTAAGGGCCATCTTTAGAGCCTAGTCAACCAGAGGCCAGGAAGAAAATATTCAATATTACTATAGTCCTTATTTCCATAATTCTTGAGGCTAGAAGTGCAATGGGTGCCATCTTTACAGGCTAGTCTACCAGAGGCCAGGAATAAAATATCCAGCATTACTGATTTCCATAATTCTTGAGGCTAGAAGTACAAGGGTGTTTGCTTCCCAAGGTAGCACCTACCTCATTGGATCGTAACTGTTTCCTGTTCCGTATCCCCAGAGATTGCAGGCACTGGGGCAATCCCTGACACACTCTGGGCAATTAGGGATTATTTACCAAATAAGGACATTTTATAAATATCTGCACCTATGTCATTGCAATGAGTACACAGTTCCTTAGCTACTCAAGGCAAAAAAAAACCTCAATTTAATATTAAAGTGTCATTAAACTCATTTGTAATCAGTTTAATTTTAAAGCCAGAAGAATATGTAGTTTTAATTATCATCCTAGTAAGTAGGATACATACATTGGAATCAACGAGGTTTTAAGTTTTACAGTTGTTTTTTAATGTATGTTTTAAAGTCACTGAAAAAGACTTCCCAACCCATCTTCTAGGCAAGGAATAACACTCAAACTTTTTCCATTTAAAAAATACTCATGAAGTATGCCTGGGTGGCTCGGTCAGTTAAGCGCCTGACTCTTAGTTTCAGCTCAGGTCATGATCTTGTGGCTTCATGGGTTTGAGCCCCACCTAGGGCTCTGTGCTGACAGCGTGGCAACAGCTTGTGATTCTCTCTCTCTCTCTCTCTCTCTCTCTCTCTCTCTCTCTCTCTCTCCCTCTCTCTCTGCCCCTCCCCTACTCGTGCTGTCACTGTCTCTTCCAAAATAAATAAACTTTTAAAAAATATATTAAAAAAAACTTAAATATTCATAAAATCACTATGTCAAAGAGAAATCTACACCCCATGTTCACTGCAGCATTATTTATAATAGCCAGACATGGAAACAACCTAAGTGTCCATCTACAGATGAGTGGATAAAGAAAATGTGGTACATGTGTGCTCACAGAAAAACTATTCAGCCATAAAAAAGAAAGAAATCTTGCATTCCTGACATGTATGGATCTCGAGGGCATTATGCTAAGTAAGACAGAGAAAGATAAATACAGTATGATCTCACTTATATGTGGAATCTAAAAAAACAAACTCATAGAGAAAGAGATCAGATTTGTGGTTGCCAGAGGCAGGGGGTGAGAGGTAAGGGAATCAAGCGAAGGTGGTCAAAAAGTACAAACTTCCAGTTTATGAGATAAGTAAGTACTGGGATATAATGCACAACAGGATGACTATAGTGAACAATGCTGTTTGGTATATTTGAAGTTGCTAAGAGAACAAATCCTAAAAGATTTCATCACAAGGGGAAAAATTCTTTTTTGAAACAATATGAGGTGATAGATGCTAATAAATAAAATTTCTGTGACAGCCATTTCATAATATATACACATATGAAGTCATTGTGTTGTACCCCTTAAACTTATACAATTTTATACGTCAATTATATCAGTGAAACTGCGAGGGGTGGATTAAATACCCATATTGCCAAGAAGTACGAGATCCCTCAAAACTTTATTTGGTTCATTATCAAATACCACTTTAATTAAAAGTCTTTATAACAGATTTAAAATAAAGGTTATAGAGTATAGCTTACATTATTATATACTTCCTGTATATTATCTCCTTGAAGGCGAAAGGTCTAACTTTAGCGGTTTGGAATTTTTGTCAACCCAGACACAGTATTCTATGCATACATTTTTTTCATTCCCAAATTTCATCTTCTCTGCTGGCGGGATTACTAGTGACTCAAAGAATACATTAAGGTAAATGAAGTGGTGACGGAGAGAACAGTATGTCAGGAGAGATAGAAAGGTGATCTGACTCCACAGGAAGTGGTGACACACCTAAGAAATCAGTTATTTTGAGCATCCCAAGGAAGGTGCTTACTTTTGGTTGGGGTCACATATACATGATCTGATGGCTGAGGAGTGTGGTCAAGTAGACCCAGTTCTGACATACTCAAGAACCCTTCAGATGGGGAAGCATTTCCAAAGAGAACACTTGTTTTACAAAGATCTGACAATGAATTTTTTTTCTTGCCTATAAATTTTATTTGGAGATAACAGAGTTAAAAATAAGTAATGCTATTTTCCTACTCTTTACACTGTTTGACAGAAAATAAAATTTCAAACCCACTAGAACCTGGAGACTCTCACCACATATCCTGGGTCCCACTGTGGCCCTAACTTCCCTGGTCTCACAACCATCCGCATACATACGAGCCCATGGCTTGTGATGCAGCTTCAGCAGATATTCCTGATTAACTCTATTGTGTTCAATTATTACCACCCAGGAAGAATCAAGCCATGAGGAAATGGAACAAAGGTCAAGCACAAAAGAAAGGTGGGATACAGAAATTACTGGAAGGCTGGGCACATGAAATAGGCTAAGTTGACAGGGAATTCAATGGGAAGGAATTTAAAAGGAAATCCTGAAAACCCTAGAGCAGCAAAAAGGCAAAAAAAGATTAGGATGGACTTCCATGAGAAGTTATTTGGGGGGGGGGGGGGGGGGATAAAATGTATAAAGGGGAAAGATGAGGGCAAACTTCACCTAATTCACAATTCTGTCTCCAGCAGTATTTACTCTTGCAAGCTTAGTGGAATTGGGGGAGAGGTGCAGAGACTATGAAGTTGACCAAGAATATAAAATCCCGACCTTGCCGACTCCAATGCACCTTTCTTTCTCGCATGTCACCTAACACTCACCTAGAAAGCACAGCACAAAATGAATATCCACTGGTCGGCTGATTAAAAAGCTGTTTTAAGGGGCGCCTGGGTGGCGCAGTCGGTTAAGCGTCCGACTTCAGCCAGGTCACGATCTCGCGGTCCGGGAGTTCGAGCCCCGCGTCAGGCTCTGGGCTGATGGCTCAGAGCCTGGAGCCTGTTTCCGATTCTGTGTCTCCCTCTCTCTCTGCCCCTCGCCCGTTCATGCTCTGTCTCTCTCTGTCCCAAAAATAAATAAACGTTGAAAAAAAAAATTAAAAAAAAAATAAAAATTAAAAAAAAATAAAAAGCTGTTTTAAGAGTCAGAGAACAACTCCCTTCGCAGAGGTGATCTCTCTACCTCCGCATCCTTCTGTGTTCCTACAGGCTCAGTTCTAGCCTCTCTCAAAATGTAAGCTTCCCACATACATCCCCGTCCTTCAGGGGTGGGGGAGGTGTCTCAGTCATCACAGAAACCCAGGGCTCTGTAGGTGCGGAACCGTGTTCACATTAGCTTCTGGGGGAAAGGGGATGGAGGTGGGAGGGCAGGGGTTGCGGGTAACTGAGGTCATCAAGGTGGGGCTAGGTCCTTGGGAACTGGGTAGGTAAGCCGCAGCCAGACCTGCCCGTTTGCCATGTCCGCACCCACCCGAGGAAGGAAGAGCCAAGTCTCCCATAGGGCACAACTCCGGAGCACGCGTGCAGTCCAGCGAAGCCACCTTCAAAGCGGCCGCAGCCCCCCATTCCAGCAATAGGAGGCGGAGGGGAAGATGGGCAGGATGCTCTCGCCTCACCAGGGTGTCCTGCCCTTCATCCTGAGCCTGTCCTCCGCCCAGTCCACACTGGGAATGCTAGGGCCGGAGAAAAACCCTAGAACAAGCAGACCAAGTAGAACTCGATCTTCCACCAGAGGACGCCTGGGGGCGGGGCGAGATGTGGGGGCGGGGCCGAGGGCCTGGAGCCCCGGAAGAGCCCCTTTCACCTCTAGACTGGGCGTCTTGTCCTCTCTCTACACTTCCAGTCCCGTTTCGGATTACTACCAGTCGCAAGGCTCCTAGGCTGGCTTCCTGCGAAAACTCTAATAGCCTCCTGCCCCTCCGCAAGAATGCATTACCTAGTGCCACGGTCACGGTTGCCGTCATAGGCACCCTCAACCCCACCCCTGGCCTGCCCGCGGTCCCTCTCTCTCCCCACCCGCACCTGCCCGTAACCAGCAAGCTCCCTGGGCCCGCAGGTGTGGACAACGGCGGGATTCCACGCCCCGCAGAGGCCCACCAGCTCTGGGGAGGGCAAGGGGAGACGTGATCCAGGGCCGCCCCCAGGCTGATGTCCCAGGTGCGTCCGAACCCGAGTCACTGCTAGGCAGGACGCTAATGGCCTGGGAGGCCCGCGGTGCCAGCCGGGGCGCCTCCTTGGCTTCCCTGTCCAAGTCCGAGGGAGGGAGCAGGATTCTAACCCTTTGGGGTCCTGCTGCACCACTGCTTCTGCATCTCTCTGCAAAGCTCTTCTCTCATTCCGGATCCCTGAAACCCTTAGAAGCACAGCTGCTGATTCTGCTGTGTGATTCTGCCTGCTTTTAAGAAATATTATGGGGATGGGGTGAGGGGTCAGCTGAGTTTTCTTGAATAGTTATGGTAAACTTTGAGGCAAAAATTTAATCTCAGTCGATGTCCATGGAGGAGTGGCCTTGTATGGATATGGACCTGTCGTTCAGTAGTGTTTAGATTGTCCTTAAGAACGTCTTCCACTTCCACTTTCAATTTCCCTTGAAATTCACTTCCATAGAATTTAAGTTACTATTTATTACTGATGTGATATATGAGGGTCCACAGATGGTTTCTTGGTGAGAAAGGAAACCCCTGATTTCTATGCAATGTTGAGTTGAACAATTTAGCAGTATAAAGTATGTTTCCTGCCTGCCCTGAGGTAGGGTCAGTGTGATAGTGACCAAGTCAGTTGACTATTGGAACCAACTGTGCCCTTCTTTTCTTTCCAGTCTGTGCCTTTCAAGAAACATGGAGGTAATTCATGGCAGGCCCTACTGTTGCAGAGAGCTTGAAGGAGCTGACCTATTGTCAAACACCTTTTACTCTAATGAATTGCACACTCCATTACAAACAGCTACTCGCCCAACTGCCTCCGAGGACAGGTAAAACGTAAATAATTACAAAACGTACAAAACGTAATTACAAAACGTTACAAAACGTAAATAATTACAAAGGGCTTTAATATATTAGTTTATTTTTATATGTGAGAAAAAAACACTCAGATAGAGGGCTCTTCTGTTTATCACACCTTAGGGATGGCATAACATGACAATTAACTAAACTGTAGTGTCCACATCTGTTAGGAACTTGATCAAAAGTAAGTTGGTGTGCATCTTTACAAGGCAGACATCAATTTCATTCACAACATTCTAAAATTCCAGAATGATCACTTCCTTTATTTGAAAATTAATCTGTTTTGATCAAACTTTTTATTTTATCAGGAGTAGTATAAGTGGTTCCCTATCATCCCCTGACACCATCTGTTCAAAAACACTCCCAGAATCCGTTGTTCAAGGTTTCCATTTAAATCTTTGCTTCACCAAATTTCCTGTAACACACTAATTACAAATTATTATTTAAATTGCATCTAACGTATGTTGATTGATTGCTGTTTATGGACACTGTACCAAATGCTTTGTATATAGCGATTCTTTTAATCCTCACAACTACCCTATGAGATAAGTACTATTATTTTCACCATTTTACATATGAAGCAACAGGTGCAAACAAGTAATTTTCTAAGGTCTCAGTGCCAGCTCTCTGTATTGTATTTATTTCAATCATTTTGAGGAAAAAGAAAAAATCTCAAAACACTTCGATGGTTAAAAAAAAAAAAAAAAAGCGCCTGTAGGGTTATTTTGTTCAGTTTGGTTTGGTTTTATTTATAATTTCACTTGATCAAATCTCTCGTTTAAGAATTCCTTCTTTAAGAAATCATTCAGAAAGCCACCCAGACTCAGTTTACACTTCCAAAATGGGACATCACTACCACACAGGCAGTCCATCCCAATTTTGAATGCTATTGGTTATCAGATAATTTCTTTCTACTGAGGACATTTTTCCTCCTCATAATTTCTACCTGCTGACCCTGGTTCTTCTCTCCATGCAAAATAAGAATAATCTACCTATCATCTCCATGACAGCAGCCCTTCAAGAGTTCAAAGATCTTCTTGGCTCTGTAAGAGTTCTCTTTGCCAGGCTAAATACTGCTGCTCTGCAAACTTAACTCTTCCTTCTTGAATCTGGGCTTTCACCATCTTGATCAGACTTCCATGGATCTAGTCCAGTTGGTAAACATGCTCTTTATATGAAAAAAGAAGCTTTTCTTTTCCTAATTATAAAACTAACACATTCCTCATAAATAATTTAGAAATCCTGGAAATCCACAAAGAAAACAAGTTTTCCATTTTTCTAACAAAAGGAAAAGCTATGAAATTAAAACAAAAGGAAGAAAACCTCTGTACCTGCTTTATCCAGAATAACCACCATTAACACCATGATATGTGTCTTCTCCACTTTTTTAACTTAAAGATCATATTTAACATATTTTGTAAACTGACATTTTCATTAAACGAAAAGGAATATTTTCGTATTTGTGGGAAAGAGAACTCAGCTCACTTCTACTAAGTCAGTCCTTGCTACACATGCTCTTCTGTTCCCTGACTCCCCAAAATGGCTGTAGGTCCTAAATTCCTACTCAGCTCCAAGAGTCATCAGAATCGGACGGGCTTCCCTTGAGTCAGAGGAAACTCTTAGCAGATTGTTCATGATCTGGGGATAGACAACTGTCCCTGGCTCAAAAACAGCAACATAAAATTTTATATTTGGTCAAAAGGAATCTGAGTAGGAATTTAAGGCTGTCATATCTGACTGAATTCACTAACAGCATGTATATAAGGCTTTTCACTGAAATTTTTATCTCTTCTACCTAAATGGTCCTATGGTTGGTTAGTAATTGGCCCCAAAACCTTTTAAGTAGCATGAAATTTAAGAGTAGCATCTTTGAGGGGTGCCTGGATGGCTCAGCTAGTTAAGCATCCGACTCTTAGTTTTTGCTCAGGTCCTAATGTCAGTGAGTCTGAGTTCTGAACTGCGATGACAGTGAAGAGTCTGCTTGGGATTCTCTTTCTCTCTTTCTCTGCCCCTCCCCTGCTGTCTCTCTCTCTCTCTCTCAAAATAAATAAACTTAAAAAAAAAAAAGGAGAGAAGCATCTCTGAGAAAATATTGCTTTTTATTAACTGCCTATAAAATTAAATACAATATATGTTCAGTTACCTGCAAACTACAATAAGGTACTCCTTGAAGCAGTAGGTAGGTACAACCATGTTCCTGACTCCTAATAACTAAAATTTGCTTTCCCTTTTATTCCATATGAATTCTTTCCTATCATAGTCCCCAAATGGGAAAGCCAGGATGATCATGCATTCTCAGAACCCCCTTTTTTAACCCCCTCTTAAAAAGCAGCTGGGCAGCATACAGAAGTTCCCTTTTTCTTCTGAACTGCTCTGAAAAGTGTCATCATGGTAACATTGGAACCTCTACTCTGTCAATGCTGAGGCTTACTTCTTCAGAGGAAGTTCAGGGTCTATGGCTCCCAACTCAAACCTCAAGGTATCTCAAAGCAAAACACAACAAAAAGCTCCTGGCCTTTAGGGTTTACCCTTCATAATGATAAGGATGAACATGAGTCCTAGCATATGTTAGCTCTCAGCAGTTTAGTTTTCTAAACTTGGATGTACTTAAAGGGATGCCTTTTTAAAATATCATAGTGTATTCTGAACTCCGGAATTTTAACAGCAACACAAAATGACTTCCTCACATCAGTGTACTTTTTCTTTTCAGAATAGGCAGCCTAGCTCCAGTGTTATCCAGCACTGGTATGCAGACAGAACACATCAGAACTACCTGAGCAGCTTTGTAAAAATAGAGAGTCCCGGGCTCTGATGTGAGTCTAGGAAATCTGCATTTTTAGAAGTTTTTCAGCTTACTTGGAGAACCAGTGGGCTAGCAGAAAGCACTGAAAACAGTAAGAAAACCAGGACTATGGTTGTAACTTCCCCACTGACCAAAAGCGAGTTACTCTTCATACTTCGGTTACTTTCTTCACTGGTGTATTTTAGAACAAGCATAGTAGTCACTATTATATATACTCTGACTTGATCTCTTTTAAAAATATTAATAAACAGATGGTATTCTTTTGTATTTCTTCCACTGAAAATTTAAGAATGGCTGATACTGCTATTTAGAATCATGACAGAGGTCTATCTCCTTTTTCCATTCAGTTGGCATCTCCTTATCTCTAGCAAGTTCTCTAGCTCATTAAGCAAACAAACATCAATTAGAGAAGTGCCTTGAGAATTGCTTAAGATTTCATCATTGGTTCTCATTTTGTTTCTGAATTCATTCCACTGCTTTTAGATTCTTTAACTTTTTTGTTATTGTTACTACTAGTTCTCTGCCAACTAAAAATGAGAAAATGTTTGTTCTGAGCTTCCTTTAATCATTCCTTCCAATAATTACTGGCTAAATTCAGCTCCCCCAAGTAGAATGTAATACTCAAAACTCCACAGTGACTCCAAAGCAAGATGCTGGTTCATCCTTAGGAAACACATCTTTCTCAAAAACAAGTAAACATTTAATTTTATGTGGTCACAGATTGCAGTATTAATCATTTATTATTATTTTCTTTGTTATGGAGACATGTATTATTTAAGCTTTCACATTACTTAATCCTAAAAGTTCAATATTTATGTTCCTAGTTCCTTCTATACAATGCTGTCAATATTAAAGCTAAGGGGGGAAATGTGAGACCCTAAAATAAAGGAGAAACAGGCCTTATTTTTGCATTTGCCTTCTATTTTAAGTGGATTCCTACAACTTACTGGCTTTAGATGGATACCAACCCAAATGATTGATTAACATTTTCTACTGGCTCATCTTCCTAGGACAATGTAATATATGGAGGTCAGATATTGAGAAATTGACTCATCTAATTTAAATATAATTTTTAAAACTTAGATATTAAAGCTTAGGTTGTCATTAATCAAATGTATTTAAATATTTTTCACTTGTCATGTCCTCCAAACCGTGTCTACTGATCATAGCCATAAAGCTGGTGAAAGCCTCAGAGGTCTGAGAGCTGAATACCGCCATCCCTTCGACAGCACCCTAAATCAATGGTCACCTAGATTCTCCTTGACGAGCAAGTGCAGAGATGGGCAAACTTATTCTGTAAAGGGCCAGACAGGAAATACAGGTGGCCATTGAACAGCACAGATTTGAACCGCATGGATTCACTTACATGCAGATTTTTTTTCCAACAAATACAGTATGGTAATATAAATGTATTTTCTTTTCCTTATGATTTTCTTAACACTTTCTCTAGTTCACTTTATTGTAAGACTACAATACATAATACATATAACATACAAAATATATGTGTCCACATGTGTGTACACTATTACAAAATAGTGTAATCAACTGTTTATGTTATCTGTAAGGTTTTTTGGTCAACAGTAGACTTAATAGTTAGGTCTGGGGGGAGTCAAAAGTCATACGCTGATTTTCAACTGCATGAGGGGTCAGCACCCCTAATTCCCATGTTATCCAAGGGTCAACTGTACTTTAGGCTTTAAAGTCTCTGTCGAACTACTCAACTCAGCTATGGCCAAAAAAACAGCCATAGACAATAGACAATATATAATGAATGGTTGTGGCTGCATTCCAACAGAATTCTACTGACAAAAACAGGCAGCATGGGGCGCCTGGGTGGCTCGGTTGGTTAAGCGTCCGACTTCGGCTCAGGTCATGATCTCACGGTCCGTGAGTTCGAGCCCCGCATCGGGCTCTGTGCTGACACCTCGGAGCCTGGAGCCTGTTTCAGATTCTGTGTCTCCCTCTCTCTCTGCTCCTCCCCTGTTCATGCTCTGTCTCTCTCTGTCTCAAAAATAAATAACGTTAAAAAAAAAAAAAAAAAAAAAAAACAGGCAGCAGGTTGGATTTGGCCTATAAGCCATGGTTTGCCAACACCTATCTAGTGACTTTATGAGATAAAGCATTCCATTTATAAAAGACAGTGTTAGTTCTTCATTCCATTCAGCAGATATTTACAGGGGATTACATTAAGCCAAGTGCTATACAGGTACAAAGAAGTTCCACAGTCCATACCCCTCTCTCTGAGCTCCTCTCCCGTGTTTCTAATTGGATCCCGCTGCTCAGACAATACAGTCCAAAGGGCTTACAAGGCCCAGAGGCTCTGGTTCTTGTTTTCCTCTCTTGCTTTATCTCTTACCATAGCTCTTCTCTACTGTGCTTCAAATTCCTGAATTCCAGGGGCGCCTGGGTGGCTCAGTCGGTTAAGCGTCCGACTTCAGCTCAGGTCACGATCTCACGGTCCGTGAGTTCGAGCCCCGCGTCGGGCTCTGGGCTGATGATGGCCCAGAGCCTGGAGCCTGCTTCCGATTCTGTGTCTCCCTCTCTCTCTGCCCCTCCCCCGCTCATGCTCTCTCTCTGTCTCAAAAATAAATAAACGTTAAAAAAAAAAAAAAATTAAAAAAAAAAAAAAATTCCTGAATTCTGTATTATCTCTACTGATTTGGCCCAAAATTCCACTCCCATTTGCTCAGCCCTTAAGATCTGGGTAAGTTCCACTCAAATCTTTGTACCTTCTGAAAGTCCAAAGCCTTCCTCAAAACTTTACAAATTCCCAGGGTGGGGTGGAGGTGATCATTACTGACTTTCTGACTTTGGTTTTTCCTTTGGTTCCACTTAATGCTGCTTCTGTTCAACAACACTTTGACCCAGACGTGAAACACATTCTTCAGTTTCCTCCTAAGACCTCATCCACACAGAGCATTTGTGAGCCTGGTAAACTTCCCTGATCAGTTATAGGTCAAGAGGAAGAATCACATCACACCATACAACACATAACTTAAAGTCCCTTATTAGCTGTAACCTCTGTATTCTTTTTTTTTTTTTTAATTTTTTTTTTCAACGTTTATTTATTTTTGGGACAGAGAGAGACAGAGCATGAACGGGGGAGGGGCAGAGAGAGAGGGAGACACAGCATCGGAAACAGGCTCCAGGCTCTGAGCCATCAGCCCAGAGCCCGACGCGGGGCTCGAACTCACGGACCGCGAGATCGTGACCTGGCTGAAGTCGGACGCTCAACCGACTGCGCCACCCAGGCGCCCCAAGTAACCTCTGTATTCTTAAAAGTCCCTGAATTCAGTTGTCACTAGGGTTCCTCACTGACTTTTCACCCAAGTGCAGTGTCCAGTCTCCTAATATCTTGATGGCTTCTCCCTTCATCTCCCTGTACTCCACTTACCTCTCATCTTCCTCTCACAAGAGCAAAACACCAAATCCCTCCCACGGCAGAGCAGCTTAGTCAGTCTTAGGTGGCTTGGTATCATACTGACACCTATACTCATAGAGTCTCTACCTCTATATCAAGTGGCCTAACAAAATATTTTATCAAACAAAACAGATCCTTTCCTAAGAAGGGTTCTAGAGCCAAGGCTGTCAGAAATTTTCAATTCCATAATCTTTTTAACCTCTTAGCCTTTTGACATGTTACTCCCCCACCTAAATGTCTGACTCATTCTTTAGAACTCATTCCCCCAACAGTCTTTCCTCCAAAAAGGAATCTTGTTGGTCCTGCAAGGTACCTGGGGGTATGCTACCTATCCTGGACCACTGAAATCCAAGGCCAGGTGGTGGGCAGATGAAAATTTGGACAGAAGATAATAAGAGGGGTGGTTTACTTCTAATTTAGCTCTAATATGAGATAGTAATCTTTTGGAGCTTATTGTAGAGATGCTCTCCTTTAGATTTCTCACCTGACTGATTTCTGTACTGCTCACCCCACAGCATCCTTAAAACAAAAATGAAATTGGAAACAATTGGCACTGCCTTAAGGGCAAAAGTGGCTCCTGTGCTTTTTTACCTCTCTGTAGCCCTATTTTCCCTTTTTTTTTCTTTTTAATTTTTTATTTAAATTCCAGATAGTTAACATATAGTGAGTATTGGTTTCAGGAGTAGAATTCAGTGATTCACCACTTACACACAACATCCAGTGCTCATCACAAGTGCCCTCCTTAGTACCCATCACCTCACCTGTCTAGCCCATCCCTCACCCACCTCCCGCCATCAACCCTCAGTTTGTTCGCTATCTTTAAGAGTCTCTCAGGGTTTGTTTCCCTCTCTCTTTTCCCCCCTCCCATATGTTCATGTTTCTTAAATTCTACATGAGTGAAATCATATAGTATTTGTCTCTGACTGACTTATTTCACTTAGCATAATATACTCTAGCTCCATCCATATCATTGCAAATGGTAAGATTTCATTCTTTTTGATGGCTAGGTAATATTCCATCATGTGTGTATGTATGTATATGTATATATGTATGTATATTTATAGATGTATATATATGTGTGTCTATATATGTGTGTGTATACACACACACACACACACACATATACACACCACATGTTCTTTATCCATTCATCAGTCAATGGACATTTGGGCTCTCTCCATAGTTTAGCTATTGTTGATAGTGCTACTATAAACATCAGGGTACATGTACCCCTTCAAATCTGTATTTTTGTATCCTCTGGGTAAACACATAGTAGTACAATTGCTGGATCATAGGGTAGTTCTATTTTTGAGGGGCAGGGGCCTCCATACTGTTCTCCAGAATGGCTGCACCAGTTTGTATTCCCACCAACAGTGCAAAAGGGTTCCCCTTTTTCCACATCCTCGCCAACATTTGTTGTTTCCTGAGTTGTTAATTTTAGCTATTCTGACAGGTGTGAGGTGGTATCTCACTGTGGTTTTGATTTGTATTTCCTTGATGATGAGTAATGTTGAGCATCTTTTCATGTGTCTGTTAGCCATCTGGATGTCTTCTTTGGAAAAGTGTCTACTCATGTCTTCTGCCCATTTCTTAACTGAATTATATGTTTTTGGTGTTGCATTTCATAAATTCTTTATAGATTTTGTATACTAACCCTTTCTAGCTATGTCATTTGCAAATATCTTCTCTCGCCCTGCAGGCTGCCTTTTAGTTTTGTTGATTTCCTATTTTCCCTCTTACGGATCTCTGGTATTTCCTATCTTGTTAACAACTAGTCACTTTCAAAAAAGTATTTTTCTTCTTTTCTTTTCAGCATTTTGTTTTGTTTTAGTCTGTCTCCTCAAGGTACATCAGTAAGGTTCAGACAGAAATAGATTTTAACTTCTCTAAGAAAATTTAACCCAAAAGTGTAATTGATTCCCTTTTTAAGATCTTCATGTCATTGTCTGCTCTCCAGGAAAACCACCTAGACAATAAATATCTGTAGCCCATCATATATTTGCATTATATATTTGCAAGACACTATGCTTTATCTTGGGGATTTTGTGGTGAGTATGGCAGAGTCCTTGTCTACAGTGACTTGTCCTTTTTGCTGTGCTATGGAAACTGTGATGAATCAGTGTTCTTTGTTCTCTACAACATTATACTGTTCATCTCTTGGCAACAGACTACCAGCTTATTATAAAAGGATAAAGCTTTGAAACAGCTAGGTGAAATACATGCATAGGACAAGCTATGTGGAAAGGTACCCAGAACTTCCACGCTCTCTGAGAGCACTACTCTCCCCACATTGCCATGTATTCATCAACCCAGAAGCTCCCTTCTCAGTACTTTTGGTTGTTTTCAGTGGGAAAGATATTCCAAATAATCTAGACAGCCATAACTGGAGACTTAAGTCATTAAATCCTTACTAATTAGGAAGCAGATTTTTTGTCACGTATTCTTAAGTGTTTTGTGAGGCCTTCTTCTAGGCAGAAGCTTCCATTCTTGTGTCAATGGCTACAGTCCAGGAAACAAATCCATCTCTCTGGCTTCACTCATGCATGCACTCATTCAAAAGACATCCACTGGATATGTTCTATAAAGCATGGTTACAAGAGTGAACTGGTTAGAGTCCTTGCCCTCCACTTCCTTGTTAAGAACGAGCAGGAAGAGCCATGTGAATTACCACTTTTTAAGATCAGAAAACCCTACCAGCCAACTTATGAAATTTCCACATCTCCAGCCCACTGAATGGCACAGTTATAAGGGACGAGAAAACTTTAGCATGCATAACAATCATCTAGAGGGCTTATTAAAACAGATTACAGGGGCCCACCTCCAGAAATTGTGATTCCTAGGTCTGAAGCAGAGCCTGAGAATTTGTATTTCTAGCAAGCTTTTAGAGAGATGCTGATGCTTGGTCCATGGTCCACACTTTGAGAACCACTATGAAAGGAGCTCTAGATAAAGCTTAGGAGCAAATGCTTCTGCTCCTTTGCAGGCCTCTCCATTTTTAAAAATCAAAAGATAATCCATAGCCAAAACCATTCAATGGGGAAACAATATTCTTTTCAACAAATGGTGCTGGGACAACTGGATAGCCACATGCAAAAAAAAAAAAAAAAAAAAAAAAAAAATGAAGCTGTATCCTTATCTCACACCATGTATAAAAATTAACAACAAATCAACATGGATCAAAGACCTAAAGATAAGAGTTAAAACATAAAAACTATTAAAAGAAAATAGGGGTAAATCTTCACGATCTTGGATTTGGCAGCATATTCTTAGATATGACACAAAAGTACAAGAAATAAAAGAAAAATTGATAAGCTGGACTTTATGAATATTAAAAACTTTCGTGCCCCAAAGAACACTATCAAGAAAATAAAAAGACAACATATAGAATAGGAGAAAATACTTGTAAGTCATATATCTGAGAAGGGACTTTATTTACAAGTTTTATACCTCAGTAATAAAAAGAAAGCTCAGGGCCCCTGGGTGGCTCAGTCGGTTAAGCATCCGACTTCGGCTTAGGTCATGATCTTGAGGTTTGTGAGTTCGAGCCCCCATTGGGCTCTGTGCTGACCGCTCGGAGCCTGGAGCTGCTTCAGATTCTGTGTCCCCCTCTCTCTCTGCCCCTCCCCTGCTTGTGCTCTGTGTGTGTCTCTCTCAAAAATAAATAAACGTTAAAAAACAATTTAAAAAAAGAAAAAGAAAGCCCAATTTGAAAATGGCAAAGGACCTGAATAATACACACTTCTCCAAAGAACATACATGAAATGGCCAATGAGCACATGAAAAGATGCTCAACATCATTAGTCATTAGGAAAATGCAAATCCAAACCATAAAGAGATACCACTTCACATGCCCTAGGAGGGCTATACAAGAACCTAGAGATGGACAGAAAGTAGATTAGTAGTTCCTTGGGGCTAGGGTGGGGATGGGCAAGTGTGGAAATAAACAATGGCTAAAGGGCACAAAGTTTCTTTTTGAGGTGATGAAAATGCTCTAAAATTATCGTATGATGGTTGTACATATTTGTGAATATACTAAAAACCATTTAATTGTATACTTTAAATGGATGAATTGTATGGTATGTATATTATATCTCAATAAAGATATTTAAAAGAAAGAAGTACATGGAGTACAACTACAAATCACCATCATCGTCATCATCATCATCTGTAGGCCCTCAAAAATTTAACCTCATTCCTTCAGCAATTCGAGGATGCCCAAGTAACCAGTATCTATCATAACGTACCCAACACTGAGAATTCTGTGTTTTAAAAATGTAATCTAAAAATAATTTTAAAGCTGTAGGAATTTTAGTTGTTTGTCTTAGTGTGTTCGGGCTGCTATAACAAAGTCCTTCCGACTGGGCAGCTTCTTAGAAGCAACATTGATTTCTCACAGTTCTGGTGGCTTGAAGTCCAGGATCACTGTGCCAGCATGGTTGCATTCTGGTAAAAGCCTTCTTCCTGGTTTGTAGCTGGCACCTTTTTGCTGTATCTTCACATGGAGGAAGGGGCTGGCAAGCTCTCTGAGGTCTCTCAAGAGCATGAGTCCCATTCATGAGGGCTCCACTCTTGACCTAGTCACTGAGTAAAGGGCCCACCTTATACCGTCACACTGGGCATTGGGATTTCAACACATAAATTTGGGGGACACAAACATTCCGACCATAGCATTCCATAGTATTCCATGCTGAAGTGATTTCAAAAGTATCTCTTTTTTCACAGATATCAGGAATTAAGGGAGTCATTCCAACAATGTAGATTTCCATGGGGTGCTGACAGAGAATATGGTGGGGTAATACCCATTTCACTCCCTGAGGAGCACAGGCCAAAATGTGAACCTCCTCATGTCATGGGCAAAGGACATCAGCATTATGGATTTGGTGGAGAAACTTGGCCAAGGTAAATAAACTTCCTGCTCTTTACATAGAGATCTTTATTTTGCATTTTTCTTTGCTCTTTGTTTCCATTGTGAGTCTTGTTGTTAACTTAAATCTACCTCCAAATTTATTTCTTTTACTATTTATGAAAAGACACAGATGGAAAAATGAATTATATAATTTCTAATTGTAAAATCTGTAAAAAAAAAATCTCTTTATGGATGTCTTTGCTATCCTGAGAGATGTTCAATTATTGTGATCAGAAATTTTGATTAATTCCCTTGCTAATCACATTTTATCTAAAACTATATGAGAATATTCCAGAGAGATATTAAATTTAAAATGTTTTTGCTTGAGCAAATAGCTGGCCTCATTTGTATAGATGTTGTTGATTTTTGGAACTTTTGATTTCTAATTTGTTCATCAATCTGTAGTCATTAGAATCTACTGGGCATTGTTTTCAAGTAATAAAATATTTCAATAATCACTTGTAACTCTTAAAGTCACTCTTTCAGCGACTTTATTCAAAACATATTAAAACTGAAGAGAAAGCAAAAAAAAATCTGAGCAGCAAATTAAATGTCACATTAACTATTTACTAAAAATATGAAATTTTAAAAAACTATGAAATTTACTCAAAGCACAATCTATCAAACCTTCCCACAGAGCCTACCTACTCCTGCTTTATCCAACAATCCTGCTTACCTGGCTTACTAACAATCTAGCTAACTAGTTTTTTGTTCTAAAGCAGTTTCGAAAAATACATTAGGAAAGACAAGCGGCAGGTAGAAAGAGAAATAATAATGACATGTGGCAGCTAACGACCTTACTGAATAAAAAGCAGACAAATGAAAAGGCCTGTCAGTCCAATGGGAAAGCTGCAAATACTGACATATTACAGATAGCAAGGACCTCAAGATCATGAATTCATCCAACAGATTTCTTCAAGTCCCCACTCTCATGGAACTTACGTTCTAATATAATATTAAGAGATTTATAATATAGTTGTACAGTAGCCACATTGTTATCCTGGTTTTACAATATGTGGAGACCCAGAAGATTCAGTACCTTTCCCTGGATCACACAACTGTGAAGTTGTGGAACAGGGACCGGAGTCCAGATTTATTTGACCCCAAAGACCAAGTTCTTTTCATCTGTCCATTCTGTTCATCATTCACTCCAGCTATTCATTTATTCAGCAGTTTTGAGCATTGTTCTAGACTAGGGTTGTATGTATCTCTTTATGGACTCTGCATCTATTGTCCTCAAAATTTACATATTAAAAAAACACACAACATTCTAAAAGGATCAGAACTGTACTCAGAATTCAAGAGTGTAAGAGAAGAGCCAAAGACAGGTTTCTTAAGGGACATCCAGTTTGAAATGAGAGGTTTGTGTCTGGTGCCTCACTGAATGCAGCCCTAGGCCACTGGGAGATAAAGTACTTGTTCCAATTAGAATGCCCATCATCCCTGGCTCAGAAATGCAGGTTGCTGTACTCTATTCTCTTCACAACTATGTTAAACATTATCACTTTGGCATATTTACCTCTTAAAAATATATTTAGGACAAAGTCCTATTTTCTGATACAATGCACATTACTTGGCAAACAACTACAGAATAGGTTTTACTTGTTTCCTAATAGGGAATAACTTCTGTCACAATATTTTCCTTTCTCCCCAAAAAGGGCCTTTTGTTTAATAACAGAATATTTTCCAGCTCTCTGAGGGGTCAAGCCTCATCCCGGTCCATATAAAATCTTGCTCTAACAATCACACCCTACCACCTTCCCTAATGGGGATTTTCAGTGGGGTGCTGTGGTGCCACACATTCACCCCATCCTCATGGGGAACAGGATCACCCCTTTGCCTCACCAACCCTCCACTCATATGACTTTATAAATTGAAAGTACCTGCTTCTTTTTTTTTTTTAAGTTTATTTATTTATTTTGAGAGAGAGAAAGAGAAAGGGAGGGAAAGGGAAGGGGCAGACAAAGAGGGAGACAGAGCCCCAAGCAGGCTCTGCACTGTCAGCAGAGTCTGACATGGGGCTCAATCTCACCTTGTGAAATCATGACCTGAGCTGAAATCCAGAGTTGGACACACAACCCACTGAGCCACCCAGGCGCCAAGTACATACTGCTTAGGAAAATGTCCAGTGAGAGGTCCTATGGTATGTCGTCTGAGGTTAAGAAGTTAAAAGAACATGGCTTACTAATGGAAATATAATCATATGCATTTATATATGCATGTTCCAATGTAATGTCCCTGTCAACATCAGTATTCCTTCCGGCATTTTATGACATAACCTATATCTAATTAAAACACTTTTAAAGGAACTTAAACAATATCTACTTACCCAAGCTTTGGAAATTCAAAGTGAAATTGTCGTCACCTAACTCGGCATCCATTGGCTTAGAAGAATGAAGTTACAAAGTAATAACAATTTATAGCTTTGTTTTCACTTCCATAAACACTTCTTCTTATAACTTTGATAAAGTAGCAAAGTTTTTACTTTGTTTAAGAAAAAGGAAATGAATCTTCCTCTAACAACCTGGCAAATGTTAAAAAGCTGTTCAATAGATATACAGTGCTCTGTGAACTAACGAATACTTTGAAACTCTTGCTAACCAGCACCCTTTAATGATGACACAAGTAGTAGTAGTGGTGATAATGCCTGGAGGTTAATGCTTATGAAACAAAATCACGGAATATCCCTCTCCTGTTACCTAACAGAGAAATAGACAGGAAATTCACCAGCAGCCCCCAAATAAGAAAAGAAGAACGACTTTATGCCATTAATTTTAATGTTATGTCAAGAAAAGAAAATTCCATGTCATTTATTACAGTTTGTAACTAAATGTTTCTCAAGAGGGCATCTGGAGCAGGACAGTTCTTTGTCCCGTACACTGCAAGATATATATCATCTCTGGCCCTCAACCTGTAAATACCAGTCTCATTCATTGTGACAACCAAAATAAAACCAGCCACACATATTTCCAGACCCCTGGAAGTGCTGCAGGTCCAGAGAGAAGACACACTGTTGGTTGAGAGGCATTATACCTAACCCCATCCCTATATTCCAAATGCATACTGAGACGAGTCAACAAAATCCTGATAATTCTCCAATTTGAAGAGAAGATTAAAAGACTGAGCAATCCTAATAGGTAATCTTATTAGAACTGAAGAAAAGCCTCAAGAGTAGAAGCCTCTATTTTAAAAACAACAAGATCTCAGGGCGCCTGGGTGGCTCAGTTGGTTGAGCGTCCAACTTTGGCTCAGGTCATGATCTCACAGTTCATGAGTTTGAGCCCTGTGATGGGCTCTGTTCTGACAGCTCAGAGCCTGGAGCCTGCTTCAGATTCTTTGTCTCCCTCTCTCTCTGCCCCTTCCCTGCTCATACTCTGTCTCTGTCTCTCAAAAATAAATCAACGTTAAAAAAAATTTTTTTTTAATAAAAACAACAAGATCTCAAGAGAGATGAAGTTGTGCAGAATATGTGCTCTTCCAGAACACTGTGTTGACCTGAGGGAATGAGTAGAAGCCATGGGTATGGCTACTTCCCTAAATGAAAGGAATGAGCCTTACAGAGGACATTTAATAGGACCTTAGACAGCAGTACCAAGAGACTCGGATTCCATCTGACACAATCTCAGCACTTAACTCTCTGTCCCCTCCATCCCATCAGGCTAAAGAAATATGGAGAGAATAATATTCAGTCATCAAGCTTGTAGCACAGACAGAAAGACAAACTTATTTCAGATGACAGGATCAAGAATTCACCCACACTAGATCAGAGCAAATAGCTGCATTTAGACAGAGCTGTTCAATTAAATACATGTAATATGAGAAGAAATGATGAGGCACCAGGAATATAAAATTATATCTATATCTATATCTATATCTATATCTATATCTATATCTATATAGCACATTAAGAAACTAGTCTGAGAAAAAATATAGCCCAGGAAACAAAAGTAGATTCTATCTTTTTTTTTTTAAACTACATTCTTCATAAAGGGACTAAATAAGTATGTGAATCTCATAAAAGACAGGATGATTAGACAATAGAATATTATAAAAGGGAAGACCACAAGGCTTAGGGAAAAAATAAGAAAAACACACAAAAGCACTCACAAATCTAGTAAAAAAAAAAAAAAAAAGAAGCAGCAAGAAACAGAATGGATGTGACTGAAAATTGATATAATGGCATAAAGACAATAAATCACAGAGAAAGCAGAGAGAAAAGACAAGGATATTAAAGCAATAAAGGAAAAAGTTATGGCTATTAAGAACAAGCATAATTATTGTAAGGAAAACTGATGTCCCAAATGCAGAGGATCTAACAAGTAAAACAAATAATAAGTAAATCTAACAGAAAAAGGTACTCAGAGATACACAAGAAAATTCCCTTGAAATTAAGAACTGAATCTGGGGGCGCCTGGGTGGCGCAGTCAGTTAAGCGTCCGACTTCAGCCAGGTCACGATCTCGCGGTCTGTGAGTTCGAGCCCCGCGTCGGGCTCTGGGCTGATGATGGCCCAGAACCTGGAGCCTGCTTCCGATTCTGTGTCTCCCTCTCTCTTTGCCCCTCCCCCGTTCATGCTCTGTCTCTCTCTGTCCCAAAAATAAATAAACGTTGAAAAAAAAAAAAAAAAAGAACTGAATCTGAAAATCAAAAGCATATACCATATAATGGCAAAAAATAGAGTGGAAGTACTGACATTGAGATACAACCTGGTTATTTTAGCAAGAGAGAGAGAGAGGGAGAAAGAAAGGGAGAGAGAGAAAATGTGAGTGGGGGAAAAGAGCACAGAGAGAGAGAGAGAGAGAGAGAGAGAGAGAATCCTAAGCAGGCTCCACACTCAGCATGGAGCCCAATGTGGAGCTCTATCCACAACCCTGGGATCATGAGTTGGGCCAAAATCAAGAGTCGGGTGCTCAACCGCCTGAGTCACCAGGCGCCCCAATATTATTTTATTCATAAAGAAAGAGTTCTCTCAACATTCAAGCAGGAAAAGCAAGGCACCTACAAGGAGGAAAGGAGGCTGGCCTCAAGCATCTACAGCAGCATTCAACTCCAGAAGACCTATCTTCAAAGAAAGGTTTGAGTAAAAGTAAACATAACCCAAAGATATTGCATAACAATTGTCAATCAAGCATAAAGACTACATACAGGCAGAATTTAGAGTAATAGCACCCAACGAGCCCTTCTTAAAAAAAAAAAAATCTGAAAATGAAATTTAACAAACCAAAAAATAAGTCAAAATAAAGAACTCAAGAACAGAGAATCTGTGATAAAAGGGTTGATGATGAACATTGAATCCATTCAAGCATGAGACGTCTGGACACTAAATGGTGAGCCCTGAATCCATTCACATGGTTGGGAAAATTATCATCATACAATTAGGTAAATGTTATAAACCTTGGCAAACTACAGATTAACTAAACAACCAAAATGGAGAGATCAGAGAGAGAAAGCAGAAGCGAGTGAAATGGTCTCACGCCTGAGAGTCAAAATTACCTAAGAAATAATAATGACTCCCAACATCCTAAATGTTTCAAAAACGTTTTCTTACTTTTACATGAATCTTTTAATATTTATGTCTATGTAGTGAAGAGATATACTTATGGTTCAGGAATTCCTACAGTTTTACACTGACATCTGTTAAGTGCTAATTAATTTTTTTAATTTTAATTTTCTTTTAGAAATTGAATGAACATTCATCCTATTCTTGAAACTTTGATTCTGACTACAGCTGTCCATTCCCCCATTCTTATTTCCTTACATCTACTTTTTAAAGAGAGACAGATATCTAGAATCATGTTTTACATGGTAGTATTTATATGTACTTTTTTGTAATTACTTAAGCCTTTAAAATGAGAATGATGCCATTTCCATAAAAACAGAAAACAATCTCTTTTTTAAACAACAGCATTAATCAAGTACTTGTACTTGATTAGCCACACATTGTGCTAACTGCTTTATAGACATTATCTCATTTAAATTAAATTACATTTGACTTTTTCACAGTAAAACCACTTTTGTTCTTTTTTAAATTAAATGTTAATTTCACAAGTTATCCATTTGTATGTGTCAAGAGTTTTAGCTGCAAAAACAGAATCGGTTCTGACTAGTTTAAGAAGAGAATCTACCAGAGGATATTAGGTTAACTCACAAAACTGTGGGAGGGCTAGAGAAATAGGCTAATTGCTAAGCTTCCGGGAATAATATCCAGACTCATTCTCGAGACTTGCCTCATCAGGGAAGAGCTTCTGCTAAAACTGGGCAGCTCTGCTGCTACCTTATTAGCAATATGGATGCCCCTCTTGAAGCCTGTGTTTTTAGGCTACTCACATTCAAATCAAAGTCTGGTTGCAGATATGGATGACTGGCTCGCTGGTTGCTCAAGGGGCTGGAAAGTTGATTCTTCCTGGGCAAGTGGGATATTCAAAATGTGAAAAACTAACAGAATACCGAGAGGGTACTGTAAAGATGTTAGCCACCTGTCCCAGTTGACTGTCACACTAAATAACAGCAGCAAAAACAGTATCATGCTTTCCTATTCAACATGTGGTCCATGCACCAGCAGCATTGAGTACCATCTAGAAAATGATAAATGCAAAATCTTGGACCCCACCCCAGATTGACTGAGACAGAATCTGCATTTTAATAAAATCCCTCAGGTAATTCTAACATGCAGTGAAGTTTGAGAACGGCTGCCAGTGTAAGAAAATGTAAGACGTTTTCATGAAAATGCACTCACCTCCCCCAACGGGGAAACCCAGAGTCTCATCAGTGCCTGCATCCAGCTCCAAGTCCAAGATCTCTGGGTGATGTTCTCCTCTAGTTCAGTCATAATCTTGCCCTGACAGCTCACAGCTACACACTTAATGAAGTAAACCGTCACCAACACCCTATATAGAATAATAAGGAAATAAGGGAAAAGGGTGAATGAAAAAATAAAATTAGTTAATATATAAATATGTTATATATAAATATATTATAAACACACATACTTAATATATTTTTCTATATGTTTTTATATACCATAATATATAATTACTTTGTAGTAATTATATATTATGGTATATAAAAACATATAGAAAAATATATTAAGTATGTGTGTATATATAGAGAATATATATATAGAATATATATATACACAATATATATATAGAATATATATAGAATATAGAATATATTCTATAGAATATATATAGAATATATACAGAGAGAATAACATAATTATATACATAGCCAAGTTCACTTGCCCTCAGCCAGCACCTGGGCTGGTAGAAGTTCATTACAAGTGGGGTACCCCCCAATGTTGTTCCTGAGAGATCTAAGCAATTAGTGGTTTTACCTGTGTGAGGCTGCTCCAGTATTCCATTAAATTTATGCCACTAGAGGCAATACTAAGAGGTGTCCAAAAGATTCTTTAGGTTCTAAAAATACTTTTCCCCATGACTGCACAGCAACAGTCCTCTTGCCCTTGACATTCAGAATCAATCATCCCAATCTACTTCTTGCCTGTTTTCTCCAATCATAAGGAGCCTCCAATTACCACATCATCAGTTCAGCTTCCAATTCAGTAGGACCATTGTGTCTTCTCATGGTAGCATTTCTCCCTTGACCTCAAACCCAGCAAAACTCAAGGGGGTTGGGAAGGAAGCAACATTTTTCTCAAGTGTAACAGTAAGTATAATAGTGAGAGGTTCCACTCCGACCCTTTGCTTTTTAGACCATCTGTTCTGGCTATGAGAGACACCACTTCTTGGCCACTGGTTCAGAGCATGTGCCACACTCTTTAGGACAAGCTGCAGCCACAAATGAATCTTCAATAAGCTATTCTACATTCTGTAAATAGGAGACCAGTAAATCCTTTAAATGCAATCATTGCCTTATTTTTTTTGTGGTAAATTGAATTCCTTAATCGAAAGTAGTATTTTTTAAGATAGCATGCAGTGAATAAGGCATTCAGGAAGTCCACTGGTGATGTAACTGGCAGAAGTATATACAGAAAGAAAGGGAAATCTGTCTTTAGAAGTGTCTACTCCTGTGGGGATAAATCATCTCTTTCACGATGTAATCAACCTCCCATCAGGTGGCTGACTAGTACACCCAGGGAGAGTTTTCTCTATGAAATACTTAGGGTTAGGGGCACCTGGGTAGATCAGTCAATTAAGTGTCTGACTCTTGATTTTGGCTCAGATCATGACCTCACCGTTCATGAGTTCAAGCCCTGCACTGGGCTCTGTGCTGGTAGCACAGAGCCTGCTTGAGATTTTCTCTCTCCCTCTCTCTCTGCCCCACCCCTACTTGTACTCTCTCACTTGCTCTCTCTCAAAACAAATAAATAAACATTTGAAATACTTGGGATTAGTAACTTCCACTGGCAAACTCAAATGTTGCCAGGTCAGTTTGATGAGAAGTTCACGTTGTTGAATCTACCTATAACTTCTGTCCTGCCTCCATGGTAATTTAATTTATGAAGCCACCGAGCAAGCACTGTGATGACTGGAGAAAGCCTGACACTCACAGAATTGGTCACTTTGTTTGCCTAATTACGAAGCACATCCTCAACTGTAGGACTCTCTTGGTTAGGACTCTCATGGGGTACAAATAACCCTCACTACTCTAGGGCCATTCTCAAAGACTGAGAAAGCAAGCTTTTTAGAACTTTGGATAGATGAGATAAAAGACGGGTGTTTAAAAGATACCTGGAGCCACAAGTGACAGTTGAGCACTACAGTGTATATTAAAACACTATAAGCACCAAGAGCAAAGGCTAATGTAAACCATGAACTTTAGGTGATAATGATGTGTTGATGCAGGTTATCAATGGTAACAAATGTACCACTCTGGTGAGAAATAGTAAAATGGGGAGGCTAAGCCATGTGTGGGGATAAAGGGTATGTGGGAAATCTCTCTACCTTCTCTCAACCTTGCTGTGAACCTAAAACTGCTCTAAAAATACAAGTCTTTCTTAAAAAAAAAAATTAAAAAAAAAAGTCAAAGACAAGGTCTAGTCTCCTTTGACCACAGTCCCACCAATTCCAGTTTCCTTCCTAGAAGGAACCATTGCTGTCACTTTGGTATACATTCTTTCACACCTTCTGCACATTTATATAATTATACACGTACCCCTTGAAAATATATGTATTATACAGTTTAAGTGTGGAATCGCTGGATGTATAGTATTAGGCAACTCGGTTCTTTTTTCGCTCTCTGAAATCTAAAGACTGTAAACACAGATCGATCTAATTCACTTTAATTTCTCATTGTGTCTACAATACAGATGCATCAGAGATTATTTAGCCATTTTCATATTGTTTCCCTTTTTTTGACATTAACTATATGTAACAAATATCCTTCTTGTACAGTTGTACAGGCCTCCTTGAGCTCATGCACAAATGTTTCTCTAGGGAAAATCCTAAGTGAAAGTTATGAGTCACAATATATGAGTATTTTTAATTTTATTTTTTTAACGTTAATTTTTTTATTTTTTTATTTTTGAGACAGAGAGAGACAGAGCATGAACGGGGGAGGGGCAGAGAGAGAGGGAGACACAGAATCGGAAGCAGGCTCCAGGCTCTGAGCCATCAGCCCAGAGCCCGACACGGGGCTCGAACTCATGGACCGCGAGATCCTGACCTGAGCTCAAGTCAGACGCTTAACCGACTGAGCCATCCAGGCGCCCTGAATATTTTTAATTTTAGAGATATGGCCCAAATGCTTTATATTTTCATGGTAGTGTGTAAAAGTATCTATCTACCCACACTCCTGGCCAACTGTGTTATATTATCAAACTACATAATTTTTGCCCATCTAGTATAAAGATCTGGTTATCAAAATTCATTTCTCTGGTTGAGTACTTATGTTCATGTTTTCTTATGTATGGTCATTTACATTCCCTTTTCTGTTCTTACTCTTTGCCCATTTGTACTGTCTTTTAGCTATAGGTTCTTACTAATTATATTCTAGATAGTAATCCTTTATACATCTTTATTGCAAAAATTTCTTCCAACCTTTGTTTTATTTGTTTTTTGGTTTTTTTGTTTTTTTTTTTTTTAAAGTAAGCTTCATGCCCAGCACAGAGCCCAATGTCGGGCTTGAACTCACAACCCTGAGAGCAAGACCTGAGCTGAAATCAAGAGTCAGACCCTTAACCAACTGAGCCACCCAGGCACCCCTATTTCAGTTTTATTCCATCCCGTATTCAAAGGTTTTATTCTGATGTCATAAAATTTCCTTTTGGATTTTGAATTTAAAAGAAAAATCTCATTTAAAATGTTTTCCCCACCACAAAGAAAAAAATACATTCTTACATATTTTATTTTAATATTTGTATGTTTTCCCCCAAATATTTAGATTTTTAATCCATCTGAAATTATCTTTATGCATAACATGAAATGGAAATTTACTTCTTTCCAAATGGCTAGTGATTTTTCCTGCATTGTTTACTGAAAAGTAAATCCTTTGCCACTGACTTACAATGTCACCTTTTCATATACTGAATTTCCATAAATACATGGTTGTTAGTCTATTCATCTTTTTACTATCTGATAATCACTGTATTAATTTAAAAAGACGTTCTATTTAATCTTTCTTTTCAGAAAACTTCCTATTGAACAATTCTATTATCTGACACAGAACAAAAAAAGTGACATCTATGGAAATGATTCTTTGTAAGTTTGGGGTTTCTTTTCCTCATAATGGACCAAATAGCTTTTTTAAGTGAAAATGTGTTATATGAGAAATAAAAAAGCTCCCAAATGGGAACTTTTAGAAAAAACAAAAGTGTTCTTTTATTTTTCCAACAGAGATCATTAATAATAGAAACAAAGACCAAAGAAATAAAAATTTAAAAAATAAACCAAAACCCATAGTTTGTAGCAATTAAACAAAGAAAAAAATATGAAATATGGAATAGTAATTTTCAAAAGAATTCAAACAAGTCATCTGGGTCCATTTCTCTGCCTTTGACCTAGTTAATCTAATAAGAATCTGTTAAATTTCTTAAAAGTTTCATAGGAAATGCCCCAGCGCCCTCAGCAAAATTTTTCGTCAGGATATTATGAGGGGAGAGGATTATCATGACAATTTACAAATAATTTGTAATAAAGTTACTCCCTAAGTCTCCTTTTTGGATAAGGAATATTTTTTAATTTATCCTTTGCTTATAGGAATTACTTTCCAGCATATTAAATTATCTTTCCTCTCTGCAATAGTCTGTTATATATATTTAAAAAGCATACTTCTTAATTTTCAGATAAAAATAAAATACTGACAACACTGAAGCAACAAGGAAAATACCACTTCTTTACCTTTATTAGAATTGTGAGGAATTTGTGTAGATAAGAAGTTAATATAGAGTTCAGCCACAAGAGGGAGCCAAAAAGACGTGAAATCTGTGGTGGCTACTAGGTCCCATTCATTTATCCCTTTGAGATGAGTACACTTTGAAAAGTAAATGTAGAGTGCAGCAGTAAAATAATGGACTGGTTTAGGTCAAGGGCCTGGGTCTCTGAGCATTTTTAATTTTCATTTTATCCTTTCAAACTTGAACTTTTTAAAAAGTTTTCTTTTTTAAAAATTTTTTCAATTTTGAATCCAACTGATTTTAGATATACACTTGTCAATATCATAGCTAAATCTGTCACATGAGAAAAATTTTAGATGCTGATTTAACATTTCATATATTATAGCCAATCTAGTAACTCGGAATTCCTTGGATTATTAATATTCATTGCCCCCGCCTTCCCCAAATCAACCATAAATATAACTGGAAGACATGTTTTTTGGTTTTGTTTTTTAGTCCCAAGCCTGCAAACTTGGAGTCCAAATAAAGAAAGACATAAACCTGTTAAGATTCATCTGAATTATGTGTTGATAATACACTGTGGAATCAAAACATAATATAGCTTACGTACCACTTTCTAAAGAAACATACAAAACTTAACGGGCACACTCCATTTTGTTGACCTCTGCTATCAACAGATAACATTCTATTCACTTTTTTATGCCTGAAATATTTCAGAAATATCTGCATAGGCTGAAACTAACTGTTGAATCCAATAGAAGTAGGTGACAGGCCTGTAGTGTGGACTTTGTTCCTGGGCTTCAGTATTATTTCTTGGCAGGCAGGGCTCAGGGTAAATAGTAAAGACGTAACTTTCAAATGAACTGATTCAGAAAAGACACGCCTCCAGAAACGTGTTCAGGTTTGTTCCAGCCTTTCTGTCAATGGGGCAACAATTATGATCGTGATAGATCAGTAATCCTGGGCAAAGGGACAAAGCACACACAGTACTTCTATATCTTGTCCCACCAGGCCACACTGAGGTCACTTTAGGTCATGTAATTGCACCACATGCATGGTGGCAGGCTGCCTGCAGCACTTTGGCTACTGCCTGATTATGAGGGTGAATGTCAAAATCAGAGCCACATTATCATTGGAAGCAGTCAGTCCTGCACCTGCACTGCAAATAGGAAATGCAAAATGGGTGGTGAGTGGGAATGAAGTTAGATTGATCAACAGAACTCAAATATGAGGATATCATCCCTCTGACTGGTATTCAGTGTTCCAGAAAGTCAATCAAGAATGTTATCTTAAAGACACTGTAGTTTGAAAATGGGATACATCTTTATTTTTAAGCAAATTTCTAATAGGAATGTAAGCTTTGAAAAGTCCTTAATATAAATTAGGATTTGTTTCCTGTTTTTACTCTAGGATGCCCAAACCACCTAATGCAACAGTACAGTAAGTATATACTTAACATTTTCCTTCCATGTTATAGTCAAGTAAAAAGTATTGGCAATCCATGTCTCAGTGTGAGTACAAATGTGACTTTTCATGAAAGACTAACAAGTGCTAATCCTTTCTTAATAAACTTTTTAATTTAGTACAGTTTAAATTTGTAGAATTATTTGAAAAACAGTACAGAGTTCCTATATACCTCATACCCAGTTTACCTTATTAGCAATATCTTACATGTAGGGTGTATTTGTTACAAATTCGTGAGCCAAAGTTGATGTATTGTTATTAACGAAACTCCATACTTTATTCAGATTTTTAACAAAAATAGCCTTTGTACTATATATATAATATATTGAATGAAATCTCATACATAGATTCAAGACAGAGTCCATAGCTTTTGAGTTTTAGAGTAAAATATGTTTTGCTAAATCATTACCAGATATAACTTAATATTATTAACTAGGAAATAGTTTCTAGAATCTGAGGGGGAAGAAAATTCTGCCTCAATCCCAAATGATCAGAATTAAGTGGGCCTCTCCCTGCCTTTGTAACTTCCACCTTTTATCCCTTCTTCACTAAGCAAAACCCTGGCCACAGACAAAACCAGAAAGACCCAATAACTATGTATACACCTTTTGCAAATTTACTTCCTATTAGGGGGACCAATCCCCAGGAAAAAAAATGTCTTATGAAATTCTTTTGGTTCTGTTTTTGTAATTTAACATGATCTTGGCCTTTGGAATTTGTATTCTAAATTAAGAAGTCAATCTCTACTTTCTGGTCGTGTCTTTGTGATGAACAAGATACAAGATACAATGAAAACCAAATGCCTTTGTCGGGCAGTCCTAGCCAACATCAGATTAGTACTAAATGGGGCCACCCTGCCCTGGCCTCTGGGTGCATGCTAGCATTTAGCCTGTTGAATGATTCTCTGATAAAGAGGAGAGATAAAGCAGTTAGCATAAAGCCAGGAACATAACTGCTTTATTGTTGCAGTTACTGTTGTGGTTATCAACATCTCAAGGCAATGTCCTCTGAGTATAATTCCTGCTCCTGTAGTAGTTACAATGTCTCAGGATCTCCCACATTTACCACTGAGATATTTTCTAGGGACAGTGGACAGACATGACCATTTTATGAAATATTCATACCACATTTCCTTAAACTACATCATCAAGTCTAGGGGAAATGGCATTGAAAGTTCAAAAATTAACCCCACTGATTTGCCATTCCCACCAATTCTTACATCTTATCTCAATCTGACACATACTGGGAAAAATCCAAGAAAATCAACATTAATCTTATTCCCAGGTAGGTTAATTAGCATAGACTGAGACAATCATTATACTGTATTTACTCAGCCATTCTTTCTAGTATGATTTGTGACTAAATGTCTCTGTTGGACAATATTTGAACCCTGGACTTTCTCGTTTCATTCTTTACTGTCCCCAGGGTCTCTATCTTTCTTACCTAGGTCCCCTGCTTTCTGACTACTACACCTGAAAGTGAATGAAGCAAACCCTCAAGGCTCTGAATGTACAAGAACTTCTCTTATAACATGGGCTTTTTACTAGACCTCGGTAAACTCTGTCCTTTCCTGACTTAAGTAGACTGGACATTCTCCCCATGAGGAAAAATGTGTTCATTCCTATTTTATTCACAGTTTGCTCAAACTATAAATGATCATTTATTTTCAAGCAAATTTATAAGGGGAAGTTAATTTGAGGGAGATGGTTAACTATAATATCCACTGAATTGGACAATGGCAATGTTTATTTAGAATAAGTGGAAATCCCTGTCTTGTATATAAAAGGAAGTATACCCAATATTGCTTCACTGAAAGCAGTTACTAGGCTAGTGTTTTTATGACTCTGAGGTACATCAGTGAGTTGGAATTCAGGAATGAATGTCTTGATTCTGTGTTCTAATATCATCACGGAATTGATGACCTCGTGCCTTGTACCAAGCCATGTAGCCATTGATGTGGTGCTTTTTAAGCAAAATAAATACATCAAAAAAGTTTAGTGATTCACAGTAAAATGATGCCATACCCAATGCAAAAATGTGTTCAACTGAGGGAGTTTGTGACAAGGGCAAGAAATCCAAATCTTTCCACAAAAACAGAACGAGCTGGCCTTCATAAATGACTTTTGCTTCAAGTCTAGACTTTTTCTCTTACAAATCAGCCTTAACTTCTTGCGGTATCTATGAGAGATCAGGAACTTAAGAATCTTGGACTGCTAGGTATTTCAGAGAGCCGGTCATGATGCCAAGGCTGCTGAATTCAGTACGGATTTGCATTAGCGGGCCGAGTAAGCAGTAAGGGGCCGGGATCTGGGCCTGGGCCACTGCTGATTGCCAGCTATCAGCTCTCACAAATCTCTGCTAGTTCTTTTAAGAACTCTGCTAGTTTTTCAAATCATAGTAAAATTGTATCCCTGTGGTCTTTTTAACTTGTTGGTTTTTATTTTTCCCATCAGTTTATCAGCTATTTTTGGCTTTTTGATTTCTAAACAGTACTGTGTACATAAACAGGCAGTATATTTTGTTGATTGACTGCTTAAAAGAAACAGATGGCCTAGGTTGAAAGTTCAAGGCAAGATGGTTGGATATCACTTTGCATACTGAAGCTGAATGCCCAGAAATGATTCCATAAAATAAAGCACTGGGATCCTGTTAAAACAAGAGGCAGGAATTGAAAGCAACTAGAAAAACTACAGATTTCATGTATCTTCTGCATTAGTTGTGAAAATTATTCACAGATAAAGAATTCAGTTATGATTTATTTTAAAAAGTAACTTTTATTTGTCTAGCAAAATTAGGAAAATATGTTTCATGGCACATATTCCACCAGAAAGCTAACTCCAGGAGTACAGGGGCCTTGGCTCACTGTCGTATCCTCAGAAATAGAACAGTACCAGTCACAAAGAAGGATCCCAATAAATATTTGATGATTAATTTTTTTCAATTGCATTTCTTTCTATTCTGTTTTGTTTGCTCAACTAAATCTCAGAGAAACCTGCTTCCCATATCCGATTGAACACCCCTACCACACACACATCTCACGTGGTGCCATGTTCCCGACCTTTACATCACCTAAGGATCCTTACACTGGCATTAAAGCCCGAAGCCAACGGCCGTTTCCTCCCACTGTGCCAACGAAGGCTTACGATACGACGATTTTGAAAACAAGAGGTAAAATGTGATTTGGTATCAGAACAGTATTAATTCTTCTCATATTTGAATTTTATTCAATTAATAAAATCAAAGAAAGGAGGGCAAAGGACTCAAGACACAAAAGTGTGACCCATCAGATTAGGAAAGTTGTTCCTAACTGTGGCTGTGCTTTAGAATCACCGGGAACCCTACCACAAACCAAGTAAATCAGATTTTCCGCAAGTGCTCTTAACTTTTCTTCTTTATACAGCCTTCCATGCTAGAAGCAGAAACCAAACATTGTAGAATTAGTTTTTTTTATTCTACCTGTTTTTTTCTATTTTTATTTCCTTCCTGCTTTCTCTTATGGCTTAGCTTTTAAAAATTTTATCCTAGCTCAGGTAATTAGCACAAGGGACAATATTTGGTTCAAAGCATCAGGGTCTAGACATAGGTATAGCAGTTGTGATGAAACTGAGAGAATGTCATTGAAACAAGACTCAGAAAGTAATAGGAACAATTTGTTTAGGTCCTCTTAACACCTTGGGGCATCTTCTTGCAGAAGCAAACCCTGGGGTCTTTCCAGATGTGTTGTATTAGGATGGTAAGCCCATTCACTAGTCATCAAGTTTCTCCCACACTAGATATCTGAAAACAGAGAAGAAACCTACGGAGAAAGACTGAAAATACTACAGAAGAGGTAACTGAAGGTGACAGAAAAGGTGCATGTTAGGCAGAGAGAAACATTTGTTGAATGAATTTAGGCTGTGACGTAGGTAAGACCCAAGAAATGTCCTATAATGCAGTGCCACTGTACATAGATATTTGGACCCAAATGTTTGCCATCATTAGTATCAACCTCCGTACCTTACTAGGAGACAGCAGTAATATTTTGAAAGACAGTACAGTGGAGTGTTTAAACGTGGACTGTGCAGTCAGATGGCGTGGGTAGAATTCTAGCTCTGCCACTCTGCCACTTACTCCCCATGGACCATAGAAAAGTTTCTTAACTTCTTTGCCTCCACTTCTCCATCTATAAAATGGGACTATGAGCACCTACTTCATAGATACCAGAGATAAGTGTTAGCAGTTACTACTTTATTACTCTCTACCCATATAATGATTCCAGTATGTGTGCCACATACTGAATTTCTCCATTACCTCTCAGTCCAGTCATGGATAAAAGGTAGTGAAATCTGTATCAAATATATAGATATATAGACATCTACATACATATAAATACACTCAACTCTAAATGATACATATACATACATATATACATGTAAATACATGGGAGGTTGGGATGGGAAGAGCTGTGCAAAAGAACTACAAGATAGGATGCCAAGCAACTGAAATTTGTATGATCTTATTAGGCAAAGTGTTAAAGCTAATTTATTTTTTTCAATCCCTGAATTAGATAATTTCTAAAATTACATGAAGTGCATAGAGTTAACAAGAAATCAGAGAAATGTGTGCAGAATTTATAAAAACACTTTTCAGCGCAGTTGTAGGTCACAGACTAAAGTAAGTTACCACCACCATTACCCACTCTTCCAAGCATCCACCTGTTCTGACCAGTTAGTCACTCTTAGAGGACCTTAAAAAGATGAGTATATTGGGGCGCCTGGGTGGCGCAGTCGGTTAAGCGTCCGACTTCGGCCAGGTCACGATCTCGCGGTCCGTGAGTTCGAGCCCCGCGTCAGGCTCTGGGCTGATGGCTCAGAGCCTGGAGCCTGTTTCCGGTTCTCTGTCTCCCTCTCTCTCTGCCCCTCCCCCATTCATGCTCTGTCTCTCTCTGTCCCAAAAATAAATAAACGTTGAAAAATTTTATACATACATATATACATGTAAATACATGGGAGGTTGGGATGGGAAGAACTGTGCAAAAGAACTACAAGATAGGATGCCAAGCAACTGAAATTTGTATGATCTTATTAGGCAAAGTGTTAAAGTTAATTTATTTTTTTCAATCCCTGAATTAGATAATTTCTAAAATTACATGAAGTGCATAGAGTTAACAAGAAATCAGAGAAATGTGTGCAGAATTTATAAAAACACTTTTCAGCGCAGTTGTAGGTCACAGACTAAAGTAAGTTACCACCACCATTACCCACTCTTCCAAGCATCCACCTGTTCTGACCAGTTAGTCACTCTTAGAGGACCTTAAAAAGATGAGTATATTGGGGCGCCTTGGTGGCTCAGTCGGTTAAGCCTCCAACGTCAACTCAGGTCATGATCTTGCAGTTGGTGAGTTCAAGTCCTGTGTTGGGCTCTGTGCTGACAGCTCAGAGCCTGGAAGCCTGTTTCAGATTCTGTGTCTCCCTCTCTCTCTGCCCCTCCCCGCCTCATGCTCTGTCTCTCTCACTCTCAAAAATGAATAAATGTTAAAAAAAATTTTTTTTTTAAATAATAATTACAAGGCAGGCTAGCAAGTTGTGAAAAATATCTAGGACCAAAAATGCAAAATTTGTTCTGATATGTAAATATTTTATAGAAATCCTCAAGAAAACACTAACATGTTTATCAAACAATAAGCAAAAGACAAAGGATGACAATTTAATTACAAAAGACCGAAAGAAATGTTTTTACAAAAGAAGCAAGTTCAGGGGTGCCTGGGTGGCTCAGTCGGTTAAGCGTCCGACTTCGGTTCAGGTCATGACCTCACAGTTTGGGACTTTGAACCCCATGTCAGGCTCTGTGCTGACAGCTCAGAGCCTGGAGCCTGTTTCAGATTCTGTGTCTCCCTCTCTCTCTGCCCTTCTCCCACTCGCACTGTCTCTCCCTCTCTCCCAAACCTAAACATTAATTTTTTTTTTTTTTAAAGATGAGTATATTGTAATAACCTTTCTAAAAGACCTTTCTAGGGGCGCCTGGGTGGCTCAGTTGGTTAAGCATCTGACGTCGGCTCAGGTCATAATCTCACAGCTTGTGGGTTCAAGTCCCACATCGGACTCTATGCTGACAGCTCAGAGCCTGGAGCCTGCTTCTTATTCTGTATCTCCTTCTCTCTCTGCGCCCCCCGCCCCCCATGCTCTCTCTCGCACGCGCTCTCTCTCTCTCAAAAATAAATAAACATTAAAAAAATTTTTTAAAAAGACCTTTCCAAAAACTACTATACCACCACATTAGGTTTTCTACACTTATTTGAACTCTTCTTTAATAGAAAGACATAGAAGAGTGCCTTAGTACCAGATTGCCTGAGTTTGAATTATTCCGCTTACTAGCTGTGTGATCTTAGGCAAATTGCTTATTTTTGTTGTGCCTCAGTTTCCTCATCTGTTAAAGTGGAAGTAATTATACCTTATTCATAGCAATGTGAGTGTATATATAAAACACTTAGTACAGTACTAGCACACAGTAAATGTTCAATATATGCCAGCCTTTGTTCTTATTACATATGAGGATGGATGTTCAGAACATTCTTTTTTTTTTTTTTAAGTTTATTTACTTTGAGACAGAGAGAGAAAGAAAGAGACAGAGAGAGAAAGAGAGACAGAGACAGAGACAGAGAGTGAGCTGGGGAGGGGCACAGCAAGAGAGACAGAATCCCAAGCAGGCTCCACACTGCCAGCCAGGGTCACAAACCTGACCCAAAATCTATAGTCAGACACTTAACCGACTGAGCCACCCAGGAGCCCCAGAGCATTCTTTAATGTGGAACTTCTTACAGGACCAGAGGAGACCATGCTATATCTGATAAAGCTTATCAAACCACCACTAATACCTAAGAAGCTACATTCTTTAAAATGTTCTCTTTCAGTACCTTTTTGGTAAGCAAATACTAATTCTATTTCTTGATATTTAGGCAGGGAAAGCCCAAAACTAGTAGTACAGAAATGCATTTACTAAGCCTTCAGAGACCAAAAGAGGACGTAGGAAAATTTAAACTTAAAAGTTATAACTTACCTAAGAATCCCTTTCGTGATCAAGAAAGGTACATTTCCATTGCCCCCTCATATTGCTGGCAACACTCGGGTTAGAGACTCATTCTTGCTCTGTGTGGCCCACATGCTGCTCATTAAGGGGAGCAAGAATTCAAGCAATGCTCTAATACACTAGCTAAAATATGCACCCTCGTTCCTCTCTATCTCCTATCATCTTGTTTCTGTTTATTGCACCCCAAAATCCCATTCATAGAGAACTGTTATTGCATATTCAGAATAACAGCACTCTTCCTGAAAATTTCAGGTAACCCTTACAGATATGAACTGCTTGATTTTCCAATGGATTCAAAGAAGAAAGCCTTGAATTGGCCAGGTCAGGGTGTATATTATGATGTAAGTATCTTTTAAATATGTGTTTAAAACAAAGTAAAAATGTTTTTACTCTATACATTTATGAAAACCCGAAAGATGGACTGTTTTATTTTCTATCTGCTTAAAAAACTTGAGATTTTGACCATGATTCACATTTTTTGTGTGTGTTTCCTTAGCTGATTTCACATACTTTGGGCAGTAAAGTAACATTTCCACAATCACTAAAAAAAAGAAAAAATGCTCCCCACTGAAAGAAGGTGGAAGGCTGCATTTCACTCACTGTGTATCCCCCAACCCTATTCTTATAATTCACAGCGTATTAAGTAACTCCAAATATACATAGGATAAATGAAAAATTCTCAGAAAGGTTTACAATTATTATCCCAACCATTATATTTGTGTAGAATCAAAGATAAAAACAGCGGCCACTGTGTACTGAGAAACTGCTACACAATGACCATTCTGGATACAGTATATCACTTAGCCTTTATAATAACTTAAAACGGTTAGTATCATCATCCCCATTTTATAGATGAGGAAACTGGGTCTCAGAGAGTTTGTGGCTATCTCATAATCATTGAACTCAAGCTTGTCGGACTCCACTCTCTGCTCTTAAGCTCGGTACCACGACTCCACGTGGGCAGGGAGAGAAAATTTTTAATCATGAAGGAAAAGATCCGGACATTTGAAAACTATAATAGCCAACATTCATTGACCAATTAGTTTGTGAGAGGCAGTACCAAGTGTTTTCCATATATTATCTTCTTGCATTTAACAATCTATGAGGTAGGCAAGAAATAACTATGCAAGGCTAGAAACATTTGAATTTTAGTTGGGATAACCATTGTGGCAGGCCAGAGGAGTGGTCACTGCGGTGTCACACAGTCATCTACGAAATACACAATTTCCTATTTGTTTTTTGTAAAGTTATACATCAGGAAAGATCCTTACAGAATCATCCATCATACTGGACCTCTTTAATTCTTTCAACCAAAATCTATATCAGAGTATATGAAGAAATATGAGAAGTCATTCGAGAGACCATTCCGTCAATACACGTTCTTATGGCCAAAGTCTCCAGTTCAGTGGTTTAGTTTCTTCTTTTAATCTCCCTCACTTCCTCCTGCTCATGAAAATGCCACTGTCCTCATATCTCAGCCCTCTGCAATAATCTTGACTAGCTCTCCTTTACCTAAGTGTGAATTCCAAGGGTTAACTGAGCTCCGAAGACCCTTCGGAGTCTGGCCTGCCTTCCTTCCTGCAGCCCGGCTCAGCTCGCTGGTCCTTGAACAGGCCATCTCCCACTCTTGGAATGCTCTCCTTTCACGGCCTTTCTGCCTATGCAAAACTTGTTCATTCTTCAAGGCTCAGCTCAACTCTGGTTGTTTCTGCTGCAGAGCAGAAAGTGAACCAAATAAGGAGACCTGCATTCTAGTTATTCCTATACCTGCCATTTGTTCTCTTGGTAATATTAGCAATATCATTTCTGTTCTTTGAGTTTACATTAATAAAATATACCTCTATAATTTCACTAAAATCTGTCCAACAGACTTCACAGGATATGAGGATTATATGAAGGCTATAAAAGCACTTTGAAAAATGGAAAGTGCTATAATTTATAAGCATTATTACTCCAACAGAAGTGATTTCCCCTCTTCTGAGTTTCTACAATTATTATAACCAATAACTTTTTACATGTATTTTATATCTTATCAACTCAATTACAAGCTCTCTGAAAGTGGAATATTTTATAATATCTATATTCCCCACAGCACTTTGTACGTAAATATTTTTGACTGATTTATCTGACTCTTCATCCAATGATTAATTAATCCAACTTTCTTAATCTCTTCTAATCTTAATTTTCAATCTTTCAGTTATTCTTCTGGTTTATCCCTAATCCTAATCAAGTTTTGTACTTCGCTGGACAGAAAAATAAAATAAAAATAAATTTGATACTGGGCTTGAAGGCAGTTATCTCATGACTCATACATTTTTCCCCCTTTAGGATAATACCTATTCTTGTCCTCCTTGCGTTTCACCACTTCACTGGGGAGAGTGGCCAAGGGGTCTTCAACTTTATCTGCAATGTTCTATCTCTGTTAAAGGAGAATATTTTGTATAGTATTTACCTTTCCTGTTGCTAGAGCAGTGGTTCTCAACCTTGGCTGCACATTAGAATCACCTGGGGTGTTTTCAGAAATCCCAGTTCCCAGGCTGTACCCCACCCACATTATAATTGATTACATAATTATAACCAGCATTCTCTGAGGGTGGGAGGAGGCAGAGGGACACTAAGAACTTAAGTAATTCCAGGGGTGCCTCGGTGGCTCTGTCGGTTAAGCATCTGACTCTTGGTTTCAGCTCAGGTCATGATCTCCCGGCTTTGTGGGTTCGAGTCCCGCATCGGGCTCTGTGCCGCCAGCACAGAGCCTGCTTAGGATTCTGTCTCCCTCCCTTCCTCACTTGTGTTGTCTCTGTCTCTCTCAAAATAAATAAATAAACTTACAAAAAATAACTTAACTAATTCCAGAAATATATCTCCTGGTTATAAAAAAGAAAACGTCCAGAAACCATATTTTAGTACTTTCTATCTAAGCTGATAAGACAACATGTATAACATTTCGTAAAGAGTACAAATTTTGGGGTGCCTGGCTGGCTCAACTGGTCGGGTGTCCAACTCTTGGTTTCAGCTCAGGCCATGATCTCATGGTTTTTAAGTTCAAGCCCCAATTCAGGCTCCATGCTAACAGCATGGAGCCTGCTTGGGATTCTCTCTTTCCCTTTCTCTCTCTGCCCCTCCTCTGCTCTGTCTCTCTCTCAAAAATAAATAAACTTAAAACAAAAATTTTTTTTAAAAGTATAAATTTTAAAGTGGCTCAGCTCCTGGTTCTAAAAATGTGTCAACTGTAGGGGTGCCTGGGTGGCTCAGTCAGTTAAGCACCCGACTTTGGCTCAGATCATGATCTCACAGTTTCTGAGCTCGAGCCTTGCTTCCGGCTCTGTGCTGACAGCTCAGAGACTGGAGCCTACTTCAGATCCTGTGTCTCCCTCTCTCTCTGCCCCTCCCCTGTTCACATTCTGTCTCTCTCTCCCTCTCAAAAATAAATAAATAAATAAATAAATAAATAAATAAATAAATAATAAACATTTAAAAATAAAATAAAATTTTTAAAAAAGAAAAAGTAAAAATGAAATAATTTATCAATTGTATAACCCTTGATAATATATTTAATTCTTCAATACCCCAGTCACCTCATAGATAGAACAGGAATAATCATAAACTCTACCTCATAGGGTTGTCTTGAGAATGAAATGCATGTAAAAACACTCAGTACCATATTAGCAGAGAGTAAGCTTATAATAAGTGTAACCTTCTGTCAATGTTATTATTCCAATGATTACAAAACTTTGTTGACCTAGAACATTAAGAAATGGGTGGTCTTGGAAAGGGGAATATTCTAAATAAGAGTTTAACCTTTTAAAAATAAAGTTCTGGGCCTTAATTTTAACACTATTTTATTTATTTTTTTTTAAATTTTTTTAACGTTCATTTATTTTTGAGACAGAGAGAGACAGAGCATGAATGGGGGAGGGTCAGAGAGAGAGGGAGACACAGAATCTGAAACAGGCTCCAGGCTCTGAGTTGTCAGCACAGAGCCCGACGCGGGGCTCGAACTCACGGACTGCGAGATCATGACCCGAGCCGAAGTCGGACACCCAACCGACTGAGCCACCCAGGCGCCCCAACTTTAACACTATTTTAAATGTCATTTTGCTTTCATCCTTTTACATTCCATATATATGAAGCCTGTGCCCTCAAGAGTCACAGAAATCTAGGTACCTCTTTCCCACCCACTCCCCAGAGCCACCCTACCTTTTTATCTCTTTGGCCTGACCCAGTTTTCCCCACCAGAGTCACTAATCATTGCACTGTCCTTACTCTAGCCATGGTCTCTCCTCCTACCATTCTCTTTCCTTGGTAACCTCTTCTCAATGGCCATTTCTAGACATTATGCCAATCAGAACGTTCATTTTCCTTTCATAAATGGCAAACAGATAGGTTCAAATATTTGACTCTTCTGGACTGATTTTGTCTCTTCCTCAAATGGCCAAAGACTTTTTGTCCTATTTCTCAAGAGCCAAAGCATCTGGTCTTAGCTTTTGCAATATGAAAATATTCTTTGGGATAATATCTACCTTGTAATCATCTTTTGAGTAAGATAAAATATAATAACCACAGAGGTCAAGTGACATAAACTTCCCTAACTTTGGACTATCTGAAATATTTTAACGAACAATTTTAAAAGCCTAACCGAGCCTACTATCCATTATTCCTTATCTGTAAATATTTGGAAAGACCTTTGGCTTCTCTTGCAAAGAGGATCCACTTATATCATCCTTACAGAGGAATGTGGTTTCCTTCTTGAACCACCAGCCCTCTTTCTAATCTAAAGTGCCCATTCCCCTCCTAGAGATATATTTCTCTTTCCTAGGACAGTTCCATCTCTATATTGAAAACTGGCCAACTCTTCACTTCAAATATCCCTGACTCTTTACACTCTTCCAAAACACCACAGGTTACAATACAATTTCCCATTCCCTATTTTCTTCCTCTGTGCCCTTGCCTGCATTTTAGTAGATCACTGCTGTTACTTAAACTAGATTAAGACACAAGATTAATCCAGCCCCTCAGAACAATATTTGAAAAAAAGTCCTTATTTCTAAGCTCACTTTGCAAATCATTGTAAAGATAAAGAGAACAGAAAGGGTTTTCTTTAGCCCTGAATAAGCAAACCACATATTAGTTAAAGGTTTATAGAGGTGGTTATTGAATACTTGAGACAGTTTTCTAACAAGTGCCTTTTACCATGACTATTCTATATGTGGAAAATGGGGAGCACTCCAACCTCACAGAGTTGCTATAATCAGCATCACCCTTAGGTCCAGGAATTTTAGAAGGCCCCATGCCTTTAGGGCCCAGCTCTGGCCTTCCTCTGGCTATACCCCTCCCTATGGGACAGGATGTTTATGGGAACAAGACAATCTGTCCATCTAGAGCCCATGCTCCTCAGGCTCCCACCCCAGACTGATGTTACACTGCAGAATTCCCTAAAAAAATGGCTTTGAATGCAGTACTAGGGCCTTCATGAGGTCTCTTCCCCAGGTCCATCCTTCCAGGGGTTGACAGTGCTCCAAGCCAATATCTACCACAGGGCCAAAGCAGTTGCCAAGTGATGGCTGTTTGCTGGAAGTAGAGGTAATAGGTATAATGGAGCTTGAACTTGAGGGCCAGGGTACCCTTATATATAAGGCACTTCACCATTTGGGATGGAATTGGGGGTAGGAAGAAAGCAGGAAGTGATGCTGAGGCCAGGGGCCAGCAGCTAGCTCTTTTTGAACCAGTGTCCCCACTGCAGTCTAATAAGTCTAAATTTGAACTTGGTCTTCCAAGTTGTCATGAAGGTATTTTGTCAAGGTAGGAAAATGGAACATATTTATTTAACAGCTTATTTGCTTGATTTATAAATTAAACTATTTAGGAGCACCTGGGTGGCTCAGTCAGTTAAGTGGCCAATCCTTGATCTTTGCTCAGGTTATGATCTTGAGGTTCATGGGACTGAGCCTTGCATTGGGCTCCATGCTGGCAGCATGGAGCCTGCTTGGGATTCTCTCTCCATCTCTCTCTACCCTCCCTCCTACATGCACACATGTACATGCTCACTCTCTCTCTCTCTCTCAAAATAAATAAACTTAAAAATAAAATAAAATAAAGTAAAATGAAATAAAGTAAAATAAAATAAAATGAAATGAAATAAAATAAAATGAAATAGAATAGAATAGAATAGAATAGAATAGAATAGAATAGAATAGAATAAAATAAAATAAAATAAAATAAAATAAAATAAAATAAAATAAAATAAAATAATTTAGACTAATGGAATGCAGGGTCTCAATATAGCCCCAGGACCTGCAAACGTTAAGGATAGGCTTTGTTCAGGACAAGTGCATAGTGTTCATGAAAGTTAATTCCATACTTTCCACCACCATCCATACCTCTGCTCTTGCTGTTCCTTTGGCCTCCCTATCTCTGCATGTCCTTCAAGGCCTATTTTCTGTGGTATGACATAACATGGGCTCTTGTCTCCTCCATTCTTCTCTGCTCCCCACCTTACTTTCCTGTTCAGTTAGAATCAATCTCTCCCTCCTCAGAACTTACCAATACTTCTTTCTTGACCTCTTTTATAACAGTTACTTTTCATCTTAGAGTCATTTATGTTCATTCCTTCTCTCCTCTTCTAGCCAATACATCCCTGGATGACTTGTTTCTGGTCCATCCTTGTTCCCTGCCACTACCTTGCATATATAGGTGCTCAGTAAATATTTACTCAGTATGCTCAATCTGAGAAAAAGGTGAATTTCTAAATACCCAAAGAGACTTCAATGAACCTCATTCATTCATTCACTTTTACATACACCTCCTTTTGAAAATACAAAATAAACTCCATTGTAAAGTTATACAGATAGAAGGAAAAATTTTATTTGAATTTAAATGACTTAAACTTCATCAGAAATCCATAAAATATATCAAATGGTGCCATTTCTGACAAGGAAAGAGAAGTGGGAGACACACAATTTTGGCTGAATTTAGCCAAAGGAGTACCTCAGAACACTTATCTCTAATAAAATTTTACTGGAGGTAAAGTATTCTCAGGGACATTTCTCCAAGGTATGTTATCAGATAGAGTCCCTGCTAAAGCAAAAACTCATCATTCATGTGACAAAATACTGTGTTTAACTCTAAATATGGTTAAGTTGCAGAATATTAGTGATTAATGAAGAAAAAAATCATATCTGACTTCAGCCTAGAATTTCCTTTATGCTCCTTCTTGCTAAGATAGTGAATCAGCCCTATTCTACTAGATGGCATTAATAACAATAAACTTGGATGTTCATATTCTAGTTTCCTAAATGTGTTGGAAAGAACAAGCCAGTGTTCTACCCAAAACCTCCTAAAACCTTCGCTCCTAACACTTCTTTAAATTCGTGGGACCCGATTAACTCTCTAAAAGAAGCCAATATACAAAGAAATCTTGAGAGGTCCCACTGGATCACTTCATATGCTCATGATTTTACAGGTATGAGTTTACTTTAATACAAGTAAAAAGAAGAAAATTACAATATTTGACAAATGCTGTTACAAGCTTGCATCTTCTAATATTTTCCCCTGTTTCTTAACCTGCATACTAACAGAAATTAGGGTGGGTAGTAAGCTTCTCTTAGTGGGAAACTGGGAGGTAAAACTGTTTTCAATTTATTCATTCTAATTATATTACAAAGGGAAATGGGTAAGTTTTTCTATAAAATGTCATTTAAGAGCCATCCTTCATTTACTCTAACAAAGTAATAAGATGTGATGTTTCCATTAAGGTCTGGGGCCCATGAACCCCCTTGAACTGGATGATTACCATGAAAAGGAGAGAGCAGAGTTAACTGGACAGATAGGATTTGACCCAGAGCCTGTAAGTAATTGCAGTCAACTCGCAGTTACTTAGGGGGAAAGTATCCGAGTGTTAGGCCCCTTCTTGCTTTACCCACTTTTTATTTGCTTCATGAGTACTGGTGACCAAGCTAACAAAAGAAAAACTTAACTCATTATAGAAGTTAGTTTTGAATTGATCTGAACTGCTTTAAATACCTTTGCCCACTATTTCAAAGAACAAGCAAGGTTTCTTTTCCTATTCCCAGTGCTGGTGTTTTGAGGGTTTGGTGTTTTTTTGTGTTTTTTTTTTTTTTAAGTTTATTTATTTTGAGAGAGAGAAAGAGCATGAGAGCGCATGAACAGGGGAGGGACACAGAGAGAGAAGGAGAGAGAGAGAATCCCAAGCAGGCCTGCAGTGTCAGTGCAACCAATGCAGGCCTCAAACTCATGAACTGTGAGATCACAACCTGAGCCGAAATCAAGAGTTGAGAGGCTTAACCAACTGAGCCATCCAGGCGCCCACTGAAATTCTGTTTAAAAAACAAATTTTCTACTATGCTACTGTTGCTAAAATTTACAAAGGAATAGGTTTACAAATGCTTACCCTTTAATGAGATTCTTAATAATTCTATGAATGTTTATATACTTGTATATCTTGTACATTACCACTGCTTTTGAAGAGATAAAGCCTGATATTCACAATTGAGAGTTGGCTAAATTGCAATTGAAAGCCAATAAATTCTCTGCAAATATCAATACAAATTTCTTAATTGATTATGTGAAATGGCCTGAAAGAAATGATCAAGCCTGTTAGTGACAGAAATTATAGTCTGTTGGATTACTTATATATACATGAAATAAAATAATTTAACAATAGACATATATGCTGTTTTATTTGGGGCCTAGATTTTATCCTCTAAAGCTACACGGTTTTTAAAACAAAATTAGTATTTCCAAAGATATAAACCGTAGAATTTAGACTGAGCTGAACACATTTATTTTACATTAGCTTTGGTATTTCCCAAGGTGATAAAAAAAATCGTAACACCTGAAATAGTTATACAGACTGTGCTTTATCATTCACTGAAGGGTTTTTTTACTTTTCACTTGCAACAAATATTCTCTAAGGCTAGAAAGCACTATACATGTACTCCAACATTGTCAAGTGTGTTCATCAGCTATCCAGATTTCCACAGATTTGACCCTGTAGAGTCCAGCCCTTCAGGAAGCAGCTTTATCATTTTTACAAAGAAATACATGTACAGTTATATAAAGAATGTTTGCCAAGTATATTATATGCAAAATTATTGTGCAAGTAAACCATCAACTAAATTTTTATTAATAATAAGATAAAATATGCCTAAAATTAAGTTTAAAAGTTTTAGGGGTGCCTGGGTGGCTCACTTAGTCGGTTGTTTCCAGCTTGGTTTCAGCTCGGGTCACGATCTCACAGTTCATGGGTCCGATCTTTGCATCAGGTTCCAAACTAACAGCACAGAGCCTGCTTGAGATTCCCTCTCCCTGTCTCACTCTCTGTCTCTCTCTCCCCCCATCCACTCTCTGCCCCTCCCCCACTTGTGCATGCATGCATGTTCTCTCTCTCTCAAAATAAATAACTTTAAAAAAATAAATGAAAGTAAGTTTTAGTGCCTCTTTCTGGTTTCTAAGACATGAATAACAGACTCTGGGAAGGCATGTTTTAGTGGTAATAAGTGTATGAAGTATTTTGTTACAGTAGAATGAAATAAAGATACTAAAAACTGCTTCTTGCATAAAGGGGTCCTGTCCAAGGAGGATATGATATACCCCGCACTTTTTTGTTTATGACAAATTTAACAAAGTATTTTAAAGAGCTGGGGTTTCTTCTAGTATCTACTGAAACCTAACTAGCTAAAGGTTATAACAGATTTGTTAATAATAGATGGAAATTCCTCCAACTCTGAGAAAATTAGGATCCAAGAAGACACTCCTAACTCCGTTTTGTTTTCTACATCCAAACTCGAGTTACTGTTTTCTCACCATTCTCGTTTTTATTGCCTCTGCTATCAATTCCATTATCACCATCCATCCATTCTGTTAGTTTTTCTTCAACATACTATCTTAAAAATCTTGACAGTTATGGAACGTTGAAATAATTTTACAACTAACATCCATGCACCCGCCACCGAGATTCTACCATCGGCATTTTGCTATACTTACTTTATCACATAATCTATCCATCTTTCCATCTCTTCAGGCACCCATCAATACACTTTATTATGTTTTATGCATTTGAGAGAAACTGCAGACACTAGGATACTTCATCCTTAAACAATCAGCATGCATATCATTAAACAGAGTTCAATCTGTTGCAGCTTTTCTTTTAAGGCAAAATACACATTCACTGAAATTGCACATATTTTAAGTGCATGTTCACTGAGTTCTGACAAACGCATACACCTTTGTAACCCAAACGCCTATCAATACATTAAATATTACCATCATTCCAGAAAGTTTCCTCATGCCCCTTTCTAATCAACTCCTCCCTCTTATTCCTATACCCCCACTGACATATATCTATTAGTAAAGTTGTAAATACACTACTTTTGCAGTTACCAGACATGATTCACAATATCTGTAAAATATCTCAAAAAGCACAGATAGAACAAGCCCCCTGCAGACTGCTGTTTAAGCACAGCACATCACTGGTCTCAGCATCACTCAAGATGTTTGTTACAAAAGCAGATTCCTGGAGCACCTGGGTGGCTCAGTCAGTGAAGCGTCTGACTCTTGGTTTCCGCTCAGGTCATGATCTCACAGTTCATGAGTTCAAGCTCCACATCCTGCAGTGTGAAGCCTGCTTAGGATACTCTCTCTCTCCTTTTCTCTCTGCCCCTCACCCTGCTTGTGCTCTCTTGTTCTCTCTCTCTCAATAAATAAATAAACTTAAAAAAAAAAAAAAAAAAAGCAGATTCCTGAGCTCCACTGCAGAATCACAGTCTCTGAATCACAGTCTCAAGTGGATCAAGCTTAGGAATCTCATTTTCCCCAGCTCCAAAGCTGATTCTGATTCAACCGAGGTTTAAGAACCCTTGCATTGGAAAGCTTTCACTGAGATTTAAATAACCACACATAACCTTCAACATCATCTGTTGGGGATGGCAGAAATTCTGCTCAAGTGATTCTTTTATATCTTTGAACATTTGAAAGCAAAGAGTTGCTACACAGAGGAATTTTTCCATAGCCAAGTGAAAACATCCCCTTTCCCTATCAGCAAAAACCAGTAGAAGAGAAAAACATGTGTTTATCAGGACCCAAATGTCAATGTCTGTAAATAAATAAATAAATAAGCAAGCAAACATTGCAATGTGCATTCCTACACCCATTCTACATTTACTCAGTGAAAACGGGTACAGGGGCGCCTGGGTGGCGCAGTCGGTTAAGCGTCCGACTTCAGCCAGGTCACGATCTCGCGGTCTGTGAGTTCAAGCCCCGCGTCAGGCTCTGGGCTGATGGCTCAGAGCCTGGAGCCTGTTTCTGATTCTGTGTCTCCCTCTCTCTCTGCTCCTCCCCTGTTGATGCTCTGTCTCTCTCTGTCCCAAAAATAAATAAACGTTGAAAAAAAAAGTTTAAAAAAAAAAAAAAAAAACGGGTACAAATTTGACCTGCCGTTTGTGGTGATACCCTTACAATGCCAGATTTATTAACTGATTTTCTCCTTTTTATCCCACCACTACAGCAAGAAAAATTCCATCCTGTCTTAAAACCTCCAAGACCCCTAGCAGGACGAATTGCTCGACTGATGCAGAACCGACGGCCTCTGGAGGCTGTTGTCCAGCAGAGACCACATTCCTGTCCAGATTGTACCCCTAGAGTTTTGTGTAATTTTCATACCTTTGTACCCAGTTCTACAGAAATGATGGCACTTAGTGATAACACACTGGCAGGTGTCACCCATAAAAAACAGGAAATTGAAGACAAGATTAAGGAAGAACAAAGTTTGCTATCTACCTATGCATCCCCACCTTGTTACCCAACAAGAGATCTGACTAACGTTTGCGACATAAAAATATCTCCAAAAATCACAGATACTAAGAAGATAAAAGATTTGTACTGGAGACAGGTGGCATTAAAACCCCAACCTATACCTTGCTATAGCCCAAACCATTACATTCAGTATGAGCATCTAAAACCTGCCATACGTGACCCGTGTACTATGTGTCAAAACTCTGTTAGCTTTAGTAAGCCTACTATTTTAGAAAGTAAACCAGACTTGGAAGCTTTTGATTTTGAACATTTTTTAAGTAAGCCAGAAGAAAGGCTGACCTTGAACACAGAAAACAAGGAGGAGACAAGACCCATTCTGGGTTGGATTCCTAGAGCTGGAGTGGCCAAGCCTCAGACTGACCTGCTAGGGCTTAAGAACTCTTTTTCAAAAACTGGTGCACAAAAACGTTTCCATAAATCAATTCTAGAAGACCATAAAGACCTCAGGGATAAGGAGCATTCAGGGATGAAACACCAATTCTATGGCTATAATTCCTATTATTTCTATAATTGAGATTTTCATCCTTTCCTTCAAAACCCAGCCTCTTGCAAGAAAAGTAAAAATTTAACAGAATTTCTTCCATGTTGTTGGATTCTGTTTTCTAGAAAAGCCATAATGACCTTGTTATGAAGTTTATGTTTTCAGGAATTTTAAGTTAGGATCTAGTCAGAGGAACCCATAAAAAGGGGATGTTCTTACTTCCTGAAAAGTTTAACAATTCAGCAATAAAATATTAGAACCAGAAAATTTTATAGTCTTTAATCTCATTTTCAAATTATACTCCAAGGTAATTTTCCAAAATCATGAAAAACAATGTGTATGACAAAGTTTACATCATTGTTTTCCAGAAATGAGTATTTCAAATTCATATGCCCAGTAGTTGACAGAGGTCTATACAAACTATAGTACCTTAATAAAATAAATATGTGAACATTGTCCCCTTTTGTAAATGTTTGTACAAACATCAAATACAAAAGACAAAATTCAAATGCCCAGTGAATTGAGAGATGGGCAGTTCTATAAACTACATTACTTTAATAAATTAAATATATGGGCCCTTTTTTTTACGTAAACGTGGACAAATTAAGTCAGTAGAAAAAACGAAACCCAAAATGCCTTGCATGCACACATTCAAAGTTGGATGTTTCTTTTCCATTAACCTTCTGATAGAGAAACATAACCAATTTTTTTACGCAGGAAAAAAATTTTATTGTGAAGGTCTAGCAGTGGCTTTAATTAGTAACTGGTGAGTTAATTGTGGCAAGAAAGGAAGGCATCTTAGTCTACTTGGGCTGCTAAAACAAAACACCATAAACTAGGTGGCTTATAAACAACACTTATTACAGTGCTAGAGGCTAGAAGTCTGAGGTTATATAGCACTGGTAGATTTGGTGAATGGGAAGGGTCTGTTTCTTCCCTGCAGCCATCTTCTCACTATAACCTCACATGGTGTAAGGGGCAGGGGATCTCTCTGGGGCCTCCTTTATGAGGGCACTAATCCCATTCATGAGGGCTGTCTTCATGAACTAATCACCTCCTAAAGGTCCCATCTTCTAATAAACCTTAGGCTTTCAACACATGAAATTTGGGGGGACATAAACATGGACACCATAGCAAATGGCTTGATATCAATTATTCTAAAGCTAAATATCATTTTTGGAAGGTGTCTACCAAGAGGCTAGCTAACCGTCAAATGCAAGCCAACTCATTTAATGTGCCAACAGGCACATTTTAGACATTGTTTATCATGAAAGTTCATAAGGAATTTCTATGAGTGTTTCGTTGAGATGTCTTTTAATTTTTATATTTCATGATCATGTCATTTAATTACACCTCCTTTCAAACTATTCTGGACTAGGGGTGCCTGGGTGGGTCATTTGGTTAAATGTCTGACTCTTTTTTTTTTTTTTACTGTTTATTTGAGAGAAAGAGAGAGCACGCATGCATGCAAGTGTGCACAAGCAGGGGAGGGGAAGAGGGTGAGGGAGAGAAAGAATCCCAAGCAGGCTCCACACTCAGCACTGAGCATGGAGCCCAACTCTGGGCTCAATCTCATGACTGTGAGATCATGACCTGAGCTGAAATCAAGAGTCAGATGCCCAACTGACTGAGCCACCCACGTACCCCTGAACAATGTTCCTTTATATTCAACCACATATTTATCTATTTTGTTGCCCTTTATTTTTTCTCTTCATCTTTGATCTCTTTATCTGTAATCATTCTCCTTTTGTATAAAGAACACCCTTTAGAATTTCCTTCATTGTGGATATGCTGGTGACAAACTCAGTTTTTGTTTGAAATGTCTTTCTTTCCTAAGAGATATTTTGCCAGATGAAGAATTTAATTTGACAGCTACTTTCTTCCAGTATATTGAAGATATCCGTATACAGTTCCCTGAGTTCCACTGTAGCTGTAGAGAACTCAGTGGTCAGTCTAAGAGTTCTTAGAATGTCAGTGTTTTTCTCATTTTGCTTTTACACTGTTATTGTATTTCTTTTCTTTTTACTGTATTAGTAATCACTGGAATTCTTGAACTATGGATTGATATCTTTCACTCAAATATAGTTTCTACCCCATTTTCTCTTCTCTCCTTCTGGGACTCCACTTAAAAGTACATTATACAGGGGCACCTGGGTGGCTCAGTCAGTTAAGCGTCTGACTTCAGCTCAGGTCATGGTTCATGGGTTCAAGCCCTGTGTTTGGCTCTGTGCTGACAGCTCAAAGCCTGGAGCCTGCTTCGGATTCTGTGTCTCCCTTTCTGTCTGCCACTTCCCTGCTCCTGTTCTGTCTCACTATCAAAATAAAAAAATATTAAAATTCTTTTTAAACAGTACACTATACGTTATCTTGGTATCTTCTTCATTTTGATTATTTTTCAGTTCTAAAGTTTCTATTTGACAGGTTGTTCAAATCTGCCATTTTATTTTATATATATACTTTCCAGTTCCCTTCTAAAATATTCAAGCCTGGCTTTTATGTTTAGAACACAAATATTTTACAGTCTGATAATTTTAAAATCTGGAATCCCTATGACCTTGTTCTTGCTTCTGCTAGTTCTCACTCATATCATGGAGTTAAAAATTATCTTTCTTTCTTTGCTGAACACTTTAAAAACTTTATTTGTAAGGGTGCCTGGGTGGCTCAGCCAGTTAAGCTTCTGACTCTTGGTTTCAGCTCAGGTCATGATCTCACAGTTCGTACATTCAAGCCCCACATCAGCCTCTGGAGAGCCTGCTTGGGATTCTCTCTCTGCCCTCTCCTCTCTCTCTCCCTCCCCTCCCTCTCTCTCAAAAATAAACATACATTAAAAATCAATAATTTGAGATTTAGGGTGACATTATAATCTTCCTGAATTTGAGATTTAGGGTGACATTATAATCTTCCTGAATTTTCATTTGGTTCTGCCAGGTGCCTGAAGGCAACAGAATTCCTTATTCCAAGTTCAAAATTTGAGGTATCCTTGGCCAACCACTAAAGTCGGGCTACAGACCTTGTAGGATCAGTGTTTCTTCCAGTTCACCTTCATTTCCAGGCTGCAGGCCTTTGAAATGCTGACCTACAGCTAGGGTTGTTTACCAGGTACCAGGTTCGACAACCTCTGCAAGCCCTGAATTGATACTGTAGATATCAATTTTTTTTTTTTTTTTTTTTGAGAGAGAGTGCATGCAGGAGCAGGGGAGGGGCAGAGGGAAAGGGAAATAGAGAACCTTAAGCAGGCTCCATGCCCAGTACATAGCCCTACACAGGGCTCCATCTCACAACTGTGAGATCATGACCTAAGCCAAAACCAAGAGTTGGACACTTAACCAACGGAGCCACCCAGATGCCCCAAGACACATACATTTTCTATATACAGACACAGATAGCGATATATCTAACGACTAATAGTGTGTCCAATGATCCCTGCAGCCTAGTATTTACACCCTTTTGAAGGCTCCTTTTACATTGTACCACAATCAATGACCAATAAAACAAGTATGTCACTTCTAAGATTTACAAAAGGTTATAAAGGACTGGCATCTACCTTAGCTTCTCTAGCTCAGTTTCTGGAAAGCAAGCTTCCATGGGGTAAGCGGTCCCATCCATAGGCCTCTAACCAAGAACCAACAAGGAACTGAGGTCTGACAACCATGTGAAGTGAATTGGAATTGAATTCTCCAGCCCTATTTGAGCCTTCAGATAACTGTATCTCTGTTCAACAGTGTGACTACAAATTCAAACTCTGAGCCATAGCCAAAACCCAAATAAGCTGCTTCCAGAGAAGCTGTAAGATAATAAATGTTTTGCTTATCATATTGTATGTAGTTTATTTCAATGACTATTATTTTTATTTCTACAAATCAGCTTTGGCTCTTTTTAAAATCGGCCTGGTTGTTTTGGATAGTCTCTTATTCATTGCAAATGCTTTTGTTCCCTGCTTTTGTCTAAATATTTTAAATGTTATTTCATATTACACATTGTAAAGGTAAATAAAAATTATTTTGTTTTTAAAAGAAAATAAGACCATTTCTCTTCTTTCCCCCTTCTAGGAGTGTTTCCTATGAAAATCTAAAGGGCCAGAGTCCTCATTCTAGCCTTTAAGAGTATAAAAGAGTCTCTCAGAGGTCTGGGTTTTATGCTTTTTGGTAGGTAAACATGAAGGAAGGTAGAGCGTCACCTTGAAGCTTAATGTAAGTGTAACTATTTGTTTCTCAGGAAAATAAGTTTTATTATTCTTTTGGATGAGGACAACAAATGGCTACCCCAACTCCTGGTGAACTTAAAGTAAAAGAATGTGAAAAAAAAACCCTCAACCAAGAAGGATCTGATCACAAACTGTGATAAGTTCTCCTATGGAAAAAGGGTCACCATTAATACAAATAATAAGCAATAATTGTGCTGCCCAAAGGGAAATAGGCTACTATTGATCCTAAAGCCTCATGTTCTATACTAGCTAAAAACAGCATGGTATAAAAGGATTATAATTAATTTAGCTTAATTGTGTGAGATTTTATTCTGATTTGGTAGTTTCTTATGGACTACATACGCACAACCACTTTATTGTGCTTACTCAACAGTGAACGAGTCTTCTTTCCTCATACGATGATGTGAGGAGGTATCTTTCTCAGTAAGATTTTTACTTCCCCAGTGACATCTAATAGTTCCAACACCTATGGTCATCTGTGGTGTAACTTTGCTCTTTGTTGTTTTTTTCATAATGATCTCATGCTTGGCACTTCTTAAGAGTACGGAATCCTGAGGGCCTGGGTTAAAATATTCCTCTGCAGATTTATGTTTTCTTCTGTGAGACACCAGAACATACTGCTCATCCACGACTACTGTATTAATTTTTCAGCGAGAGTTTCTCAGACCATGCAGGTAGGGTAAAATCAAACCTGCATGAGGGCTGACCCGTGGTTATGAATGCACAGAGGATACTTCTTCTTCTCACTCAGTACTTAAGGCCAAGCCGGACAAGACTAACTTGGTTCTTCCCTTTTCCAGGGAGATTGTATTTTATCCTTTAGGTTCAAGTGTTTCAACATTATGCAGGGGTCTCAGCCAACCTTACCTCTCCATCCCCCCTACTGTCACATTTTATGAGCTTTACTCTCATTCTGCTGAGCTGCTCCTAAAGCCTAAAGCTCTTTTACTTCAGCAAAAGTCCCTAAGGTGGTCCTAAAGTGAGCTTAAGCTTATCACATTCCTTTTCAGTGCTTGTTCCCCACCTCAGCCCCGCCTCCAACCAGGAGATTTCCCTTTCTTTCTTGCGACCTCGTATATGTTTCGATTTGGGGGAGGGTGGTATCCTATTAGATCTTTTTCATCAGGAGGGATTTTAAAAGTATGCCATCCATTCTATTGCTGGAAGGAAAAAGCTACGGCATTTGCTTTGTAATAGTTATACTCCTTACCAGCCACTATACGGGATAAGAGGGAGATAGACTGAACAGATATAACATATGAATATAACAGAGAACAAGTGCAAAATATTGTTGTTCCCAACTAATTCTCTCAGGTATCCTGAGTAAACTGTAAATACTATGAGTCTCTTCCAAACCTAAATACATAAATATTATAACACATAATTTACGATATCTGCTTTACTACAGCAATGTGCCAAGTGTTTACTTTTGTTCTTTCTTTTTCCTCATCTTCCCATTACATTCAAAAACAAGGCTCTTTATCTACAATGTCCTTAATTAAAAGTACTAAGAACTTTGCTTTCCATTCTCCCCTTCATAGGAATAAATTTTAAATGACATCAATTCATTTAGCCAACTGATTTAATGCTACATCTATATGATCTGCGGTAGCAGCACAATATGCTCCATGAGTTAACTCTTCTACAAACAAAGACTAATAACTTCTGATGCCATGAACAAAACAGATTTTGATAGGACTATACCTATTTAAGGACCACACATTCCTTGGAGGAATATGGGTGACGCTATCAGTACTTGGCTTCAAAAGAACAGGTGTTCTGAATTTGCAAGGTGTTGTTAAGTTTGGTCTTTTAAAAACTTGGTTAGCCATGGGGTGCCTGGCTGGCTCAACTGGTAGAGCATGCAGCTCTTGATCTCAAGGTTGTGAGTTCAAGCCCCATGTTGGGTGTAGACATTACTTAATAAAATCTTAAAAAAAAAAGATTATTTAAAATAAGTAAATAAATACTTGGTTAGCTAAATGACCCTACTTCAGGAGTAAACCTAAATGATCACTATCTTGGTCCCTTCCAAAAGCCACAAATGATCTTGAGTAAGTGTGATTTCTGCTGTTTCATAGCACACTTCTGGAGCAGTAGTGTGTGCAATTAGAGAGAGGGGGAACTGGAAGTCAGGACACAGAAAACAATAAAAAAAAAATCCAGTTCTACAGGGAGATGCGTGCTCTGGAGCAGAAATCACAGTATCAGTGGTTGGGAAGGAATGTAAGGTAATCTAGCACCTATTGCTTAAATTGGGAGCAGGAAGAAGATTGCTGGAATGTAAGCTCCACCAGAGAGTCCTCAATGATTTACTCCAGGTACATAATATGCACTCAACAAACACATGACTGAATGAATATGGCAGTGCTAGAATATGAGAAAGTTGGAAAAAATCATTCAGAACTCGGGGGCCACGGGAGTCCAGAAGAAATTTCCCAGTGATATAATTGAGCATGACAGGAAGGGGAGCTAGTTCGAAAGGAAAAGTATGATAACTGGAAACTGGGTTATCAAACCTGCATTTCTAATGTGACTCCAGCCCCGTATCTTATCTGAACATGACATTCAACCCTAGGTTAAATGAGATGCAAATCCGCCGTAGATTTCCAAGAATTCTCTAACCATGTAAAAATTGTTACTTCCCAATGTTGCCTGAACATCCTCCTTGTTCTGCACATGGACGCGAGGGAGAGACGGGTGTTGGCAGAGAGCAAACAGGCAGGTGAGGGGCCAGAGCTACAATCTAGTTTTTGCCGCAGCTGCTGCACCTGCCCCATTCCTCGGTCTTGGGGCATCCATTAAGGGGATATCTGAAAGATGACTCAAAGTATCAGAATGGAGGCGAAACAAGAACACGTCAGGAGCTCGGGTCCAACTCTCATAACTCCGGTTCCAGGGTATTCTTTGTGGGTGCGGCTGGCGCCAGCCGTGGAACCACGACAGACGCTGGGTAAAGGTCGCCAGCTGAAAAGATGGTAGCCAGGAGACCTCTACGTACAACAGATTTGGGGCGTTCCCCTCTGGGCAGGCAAAACGCCCCCCTCAAGGCGCATTACGTCAACGAGCACAAGAGCAGTTACCTTAGCAGGATAACGCCCTCAGTCCACCACGCGACTCCGCTCCACCCTCCCCGGGGCACCCGCAGGCACACACAGGCCGAACGGTGACGTCAGCCCTTCCTGGCACCGCCTCGATGTCGTACTTCCAGTGGCCTGTCGTAATTGCCGGCAAGAGAGGCCTTGAGCAGAAGGGCACGCTCGCGGTACACCTTACCCTGCTAGCCCGCAAACGCGCAGGTCGTTGGCGCAGGCCCCGGAGACCGAAGCCAATGAGGCGCGGAGACATCACTGCGTATCAGGCGGCGCAGCCGCACTCGGGCCGCGAGGGGGCAGAGCGAGTTCGGTTGCACCAACACCGGTACTTAGGCGCGGACCGGCGCGTCCTTGGACTGAGACAGCTGGACGTCCGGCTTGAGAGCGGGCACTTTCTTTTCGCGCGCAACCAAAGAACGGTGAGCGCAAAGCGGGAAGGCCGAAGCGGGCGGGAAGCGCAGCCGTAGGAGCACGCAATTGCGTTGGTAGGTATGCGGGCGGGGCCGAGGTCATTGCCCGGGTTCTGCGAGTGGGGCCCACGCGGGGTCAGTAGGCCCAGAAGTGAAGACCCCGGACTTTGGCCAGCCAGACCCCGGTGGGCTACGGCTTGAAATGGGGTGGAATCCCAGCTAAGTGCGGGAATGGGCTCAGTCAGGACTCTGAAAGCCCAAGGCGACTTGGTTGCGGATCCGACGGAGACCCCAGCTCGCGTAGTCGGGGCTGAGGGTTGTAGACGCGACCGACAGGACTTCCCGGGATGAGGGCGGGACGGTGCGCAGCGCCTCACGTTCTTCGTGGAGAGGGAAAAACTGCTCCTCCAAAAAGGGGTCATTTTTCTTCTTGGTTATCTGTCGCTTCTCCCCTTAACCTTCCTAAGCATCTCGGGAAGTTAAGTTTCATCAGTCTCCTTGAAACCTGCCTGATTGGGTGACCTCGTGGTCGCTTTCAGAGATCCCAAAGCGGGGTTCCTTGCGAGACCTCAGCCCCCTGCTGCCCTCCCACTCACAACAGCAAGGCAGTTTATAGTGACCTGAGCAGGCCGAATCAACCAGGATTTCTATTTTTTTTTAAATATATTTTGATCTCTCCTGAGACGTGGCTTCAAACTGTAGTATGAATAAATAACTAGGCTTTATTAAAAGTTGAAATTTCGGTAGTTTGGGTTTAATGTAATCATGGTTTTCAACGTATTCAGATTTGTGACTTTTTGTGACCTTGACCTCAACTTTTGAAATGGTTTTGAACTAGGTTCCCTCTTTGCTTACTTAGGTTTTAATGTGTTTTTAAGGAAGTTCTCCTTCCACCTAGTGTTTTTGGTACTACAGAGTCTGTTGCAAGTGTACCAATAAGTAAAATGGGATTTACCCTGGTGCTCAATATCATATCATAGATTCAGATTCGCAGTGGATGAGTAAGTGTCCAGAGTGATCACTGATTTCCATGGGACTTTTACTTGAAGGAAATAAGTAATTGAGTCTCTCGTTTTTAGATTTAAAAATGGGTGATGTTGAGAAGGGCAAGAAGATTTTTGTTCAGAAGTGTGCCCAGTGCCATACTGTGGAAAAGGGAGGCAAGCACAAGACTGGGCCAAATCTCCACGGTTTATTTGGGCGAAAGACAGGCCAAGCCCCTGGGTTTTCTTACACGGATGCCAACAAGAACAAAGGTAAGGCGGGACAGTTGTAAAATTACAGAAGCACAAATTGCATGAATATAACCAACGGTAAGACCTTCATCAGGAGTGTAAAATACTTAACTTACATTCCTCCTTGTTTAGGCATCACCTGGGGAGAGGAGACACTGATGGAGTATTTGGAGAATCCCAAGAAGTACATCCCTGGAACAAAAATGATCTTCGCTGGCATTAAGAAGCCAGGGGAAAGAGCAGACTTGATAGCTTATCTCAAAAAAGCTACTATGGAGTAATAGTTGGCTGTTGCCTTATTTATTACAAAACAAAAATGTCTCATGACTTTTTTTATGTGTACCATATTTAAATTGATCACATACACCAGAATTCAGATCATGAATGGCTGATAGAATATTTCTTTTGGACAGTCCTGATTTAAATAAGATTGGCTTGTGGTTAAATGAATATGATTCACTTTTTGACCTTTGATAGTAATTCTGGTTCAGCAAGTGCTGTCACTCTTTTCCCCTTTGAATATGATTGGAATTGATTAGATTGTTGAGCTTTTCACAGAGATGGTAAATGCCATCTCTAAACTTACAGGAGATTGGTTTTATATTTAGATTTATATAACTGGTTATATTAATATATTTAAATACTGAGGAAATCCCTTCACTGTATCAGAACAGCAAGACTCAGCTGTGTTTCAAAAGTTGTGTTAGCCTGTTAAAGGCAAGGGCTGAAGATAAGCTGGCAATGTCCACTTTATCTTTTTAGTCTTAACTATGCCAATTTAATTAAAATTCCCTGCATTTAAAATGTTGCCTTTTGCTTAATGAAAGGCATTTTAGTGTGGTTTATGTATAATATTAAATAAACAATAGTAACACTTCTCACGTTTTATAGATCTGTAAGGTCAGATGCTTTTAAAATTCAGTGTGATAAGTTATAGCAGCAGATTTGGCCTGTGAATTCTTTACTAAGTTATAATTCAGGATTGTCTTCTAAATAGCTATTCAAAAATAACAACTGTGGAATTACCATATATGTATGATTGGTAATGGTGCTTTTGCTAACTCGTTAGAAGGGTTAAAGTAGAGGAGATATATCATCAGCACAAATTTGTAAATTATGTGATAAGGCTTAAGATAATTAAAAACAAAATCACAGATCATGATTTTTCTAATGTGCTTGATTTAATGACTGATGCCAGAATTTAAGTACAACAGCCCTAAGTGCTGATGGAGCAGTGTTACTAATAGTATTAGATTGTGTACTTATTCCTCTAGGACAGTCTGAACTAGAACAACACTTCAGTGATTCATCCTTAGAGTTTCTTTGGCCAGAATGAACCCTCAGACTTTCATACGTGGATAAAACAACATGCTTCTGGTCACAGTTTTGTGGTGTGTGACTATAATTTTTGTACAAGTTATTTCATACATGGTCCATGCCCTAGCAATTAGAGAGACCCTGGCCATTTTATGGAGGTGGTGAAATTCTCAGTGAAAGAAACTGACAAGCTATCTCTGAGACAATAAGGAAACTGGGAAGAGGCCTTGTCTGTCAATGGTTTCAAAGATGATGGGGATGATTAGATAGCTTGTTAAGGCCTGGCAAAGCAATTTGTCATTTAATCTTACTTTCAATCATTGGAAAAATGTAAGTAAGCAAAGAAGTCAGGACACAATTTGGGAAAGCAAAAGAAGGCCTACTGTAATCAGAGGTAACACCTTTGTAACACCTTGATAACTGCAGAAGTTAGTGGTATTCAGAAACAGTCTAGCCATTTAGCTTATAAGAATTCTAGATCAATATGGGAAGACATGGAGTCCAGGGGGCTGATTTACTTCTGTGCCTCCTACATCAACAGAAGCCTATGTTGACAGAGATACTTGAGTACCTGCTGTCTTCTAGAACAGTTATACTCAGTAAGTGCATCTGGTGATTCATACATAATGTAAATGATCCTAAAACTAATTCAAAAGAAATTCCCAGTTATGAGGTATACATGCTCTTTTAGAAATCAATAGGATAAAAACACTTTATTTTGAGAGACAGAGGGAAAGAGAATCTCAAGTAGGCTCCATGCTATCTGGACAGAACCCAACACAAGGCTCCATCCCAGGAACCATGAAATCATGATAAAGCCAATATCAAGTCATGCTCAACCAACTGAGCCACCAGGTACCCTGAGAGCCAGATGCTTTTAAGTTTTTCTTCCCAGTTACATCTACACCATGGATTTTGTCTAGAACAGCACTGTCCTATAGAATTTTCTGTGATGATGGATTGTACTTGTGCTATCCAATATAGTGCCAGTAATTACATGTGGCAATTAAGCCCTTGAAAAATGGCTAGATTTATGTAGCTATAAATAGCTACCTTCTATGACTTGTTGAGCATTGACATCTGTGAAAGCTCTGGACTGGTGAGCACCAGAATACTTTACATTCATGTCAAATTCCTTGAAAGTCACAGTGAAAAGTTAACCTCTTCCAAGGTTAGCAGTGACCTAATTGTCATGTCTAGTTCTTTTCTGTTCTCAATAGTTATGATGATCTCTAGGACTTTTGACACACTTGACTTCTCTTTTACTCTCCCTTGGTTTAGGTTTCACACTCAACATGGAATAAAATACAGGCATCATAGAATCTTTATGCACATGTAGCTTTAATATGTTGGTAACTCATATACCTTGTTTTGCATGACATTTTACCCAAATTCTAGCCCTATGATTCAGATTGCTTTATAAAGTCCATTCACTTTTCAGTTTAGCTTCAGTACCTCGTAAGGTGTATCATCTAGTAGCCTCTTTAAAGCACTCACACTTCCTTTTCTTACTAAAGACCACATTCTCCAGGCCTCTAAACCTCTGCAGCCCTCACAGGTGGAGCCTGCTTGTTCTTTCACACTGTCCACAGCAGAGATCATTGTGGTCTTGGCACCTTCCAGACTCCTCTTACTCTCACAGACAGAACTACCTGTGTGAGATTGAGGACATCTTTGTGGACCCTTTCCTGTTTTCTGTACTTCAGGACCTTCACTACATTTGCTAAGAATTTACATGCTCCATTCTCACTCTTTTGAAGAAATAAAATTATGCTGGTAAGAGCTACATAAAAGTGAATGAATGAAAAAAAATGAATGAATGATCTGTCTTTAATGCCACTATAACCTCCAAACTTTTTACTTGATTTTAACTCTTCTCTGCTGCTCTCCCATAGCTGCAACTTAGACTTGTCGTTGCTCCAGAACTTCTCCACTTCTGAATTTTGAAATCCCATTATACAACCTCATGCTTACATGTCTCTCTTCTTCGTGTCTCTCTATTGTTTCCTTTTACTCATCAAAATCCCAGTCCCTACTCGTTCCCTTGTGGTTTCCTTCCATAGCCAACTTTTCAGCATATCTTTTCAGTCAGTGCATTGCCTACATCCAATACCATTGTCACCGGTTGCTTTCTGTAGCATCTCCCCTGCACACACCCAGCCTGGAAGCAGCCCAGCCATCTGCTTTCTCCACTTCCACATCTGATCTGAGCATTATTGAAGAAAATCACATACATCTGCCAACTGGCACCACTGTAAACAAACCTCTGATTCAACGGAACTAGCAGAAACTCTGTGCAACTGTTTTTTTATGTAACCATTCTTTCCCAGTCTTCCTCACGGTTAATTTACAAAATCATGCTCCTCAAGCTTCTCTCACCTCTCTTCTCCTGTTCTCACAGTAGATGGCCTTGCCTCCCATTTCAGATATGAATTCTTTACCCCTGGCTACAAGGAAGGGTTTTGTTCCCCACCCCCCACCTTCAGCCATGTTCTTAATTCAGATATGTTTCAGAATGTTCAGTTACATCAAGAGGAGCTGCAGATGTTACACTTACTCCAGCATGGTCCGTGTAACACCCATTCCCAACCCTCTTGTCTTCTGCTTCTCTCTCCCATAGAAGTTTGAAGAGCTAACTGCTTGCTTTCAGTTCAGTGCAGGAACTTCACAATGCAGTGAGCCACAATTCAACATAACAAATATCACTAAGTTCTGGAAATTACAGCTTTCCTTATTCAGTTTAATGAAAGTGTCACTGGGCATGGGCAATACATCTGGACCGAGAAATTAAAAAAAAGAATCTTTACAATTTGGAAATATGCAGGTTTTCTAAGTCACCAGCCTGAGTTAGGGCATATCATATTATCAGATAAAATTTTTTATACTTTTTACTGGTGAGAGTTGGAAGAAGACAGCCCAGGGATCTGAGCCCTCTGTGGACCCTGCTTGATGGAATTCTGTACAGTAACATTTGTGCCTTAAGTTAACTCATCTGTAAACTGTCATTAATTACATTAGCCCTGAGGGTTGTAAGGATTAAACAAGAGAATGTGCTTGGCATATTGCCTAGCACTCAAACACTCAAATGTTAGCTAATTTTGAACTGGGTGGGCAGTATACTTTGTCAAATTAACAGCTGGGCAGATTGCATGGAAGGGAGGCCAAGATGAGGCTTCTAAAGAAGTGATACAATGGAAGAGAAGTGCCTGGAATTAGAGATTTGTATCCGTGACTCCGGCCCATAATTCTAATAACTGACCAGGTGATACCTCATTCCCTTTTAGTGACCAGGACCAAGAATGCATGAAGTGCAATATCCAACTCCATTTAGCTTTTCCAGAGAGGTCAGAGACATGTGGTCAAAAGGTTAAATGGGCACCTAATTTTCATACACTCATCTTGTGTGTCTAGTTTTTCTAGTAACCTAACAAAGACATAGTTGTTAATACTCTATTTACTGGGATTATGCTGGCTCTAGTCAACTTCCGAAGCTTTAAAAGTAATCTCAACGAGGAAGGAGACATTAAGATGGACCATGTGCATTAAAGGCAGTTTAGAGGGTAATGTTTAGTAGACTGACTCCAGCCCTCCATGGTTGCACCTCCCAGGATTTATCTGGAGGCCTAATCCAGGTCATAGTAGGGTACCACCTGCAAGGCCCCTGTCTAAAGAACTAGTGCTTCTGTTTCCTGTCTTGGCACAGTGGTTGCTAACTTGTCTTGAGCGATATTCCATAGTTGTATTTTTAAAGAATGTTGATAATGGAAACCAGCGCCTTGTATAATTCTTGGATGGGGCATGTGTGATGTAACAACACTATTCTAACAAACAAACACTTATGTGCCTAGAGATAGTATGGGAAGAGATCTGTGGGGACAGTTTCTAATTTGTGAGTCTCCTGAATCAGAGTAGGTTAAGATATTTAGTTTCTTGGTATGTACATAACGGGGAAAGGGATTTTAAAGAATGAATGCTTGGTGGAAAAAACAGGAAGGGCTTGCCTGTTTTGCCCCTTCCCAATGCGGGTATCTCTCAAGATAAAGTAAGGAAGGAGGAAGGAGGGCCTTTTTTATTGTAAATCAAGGTCAGGTAAAGACTCCAGTACTGTTTTATAGCATAATAAAACAAAATGAAGCTTGCATATGCCAGATATGTAGATAACCTGTCTGAAAATTCTGGTAGCTCTCTTTCTATTCTCCACCCTGAAGTTGATCAAGCTGTTCACAACCAAGGCCTCTGTTAGAAGATCCGAGAGAATTCAGACAAGGTGTAAGATTTTCTAATAGACCTCAGCTGGAGAAGTCCCCTTTACCCATGCTGGTTTTCCAGCAGAATCTATTTTGAAAGTGGACAGCCAACCTATACCCTTGGCCTTCATGCAAGTACAATTTCTGAATCCAAAAATTTGACAGGGAACTGTCCTTCAAGACACAGCTCCAAACTCCCCACCCTTGGTTCCTTTGCTCTTCTACTGATCATTCCTTCTCAGTTTCATTTATAGAGTCTTTTGGGTTTTTTGGTTTTTGTTTTTGTTTTTGTTCATTCTCAAAGAGACTACTCTTTATGTATTTGATACCCATTCTCTTACATTTTTAGGACCAGAACCTTGATTTTTTTTGTTTTTAGGGTGGTAATATACTTATAAAAGATTACACTCCAACTTCCCTAGGTGCGGTCAGTGGGTCAAATGGAAGTCAGTTGGGTGGGTCTTACAGGAAATCTTTTTTTAGAAAGATCTGACTCAGCTAGGAGGACTGCCCTTTTACCCCTTCTCTTCCTGCGTAGAAACTAGATGGGATGGTAAAACCCCGGCAACCATTTTGGACTACATTGCATCATTGAAGATGGAAGCCATACATCTTAGGTGGTGGAGCAGAAAGATAGAAGGAACTAGCACAGTGATGACGTGGTCAAGCTGCCATACCAGCCCAGACTTCTTTAATAGTTTGATAAACTTCCTTCTTATTTAAGCCATTGTTATTTTCAGTTTCTGTTATATGCAGCTGATTCTCATCCTAACTGATGCCCACCCCTTATGTGATATTGGTGCTCCCACAGTTATTCCTTTCATAATATCTTTCTTTACGTTCCCCTCCTCCCCCCCACCCCCGCATATCCACACACATCCCAGTGACTTCTTATCTTTATCTACAGTCCAAATCCCTCTTGAGCTCAAAAGCCATATACTCAACTGCCTTTAAGACATCTTTATTTGCATTACCCGCTGGGCACAGTGGTAGTATGAATAAAGGCCACCTAAATATGTCCATGCCCTAATCCGTGGAACCTATGAATGCTACCTTATATGGCAAAGGGGACTTTACAAATGTAATCAAGTTAAGAATCTTGAGATGAAGAATTTATCCTGAATTATTTGGGTAGGCTTGATGAGTTAGAGAAGAAGGCAATATGACAATGGAAACAGAGATTGGAGTGATGTGGCCACAAACCAGGGAATGCTGGCAGCCTCTAGAAGCTGGAAGAAACAATGGATTCCCTTTTGGAATCTCTAGAAGGAAACAGCCCTTTCAACACTTTGATTTTAGCCTGCTGAGACTCATTTTGGAATTTTGACCTCCAGGACTGTAAGATAATAAAGTTTGAGATAATTTATTACAATGGCAATAGGAAACTGATACAGGCACCTCAAACCTGACATATCCCAAAATAAATTCATTAACTTTCCCCCAAAACCTGATCCTTTTCTATTTTCTATCATGATTATTATACAATCCAAAATATGAAATCTATGAAATCAGTCATATATTCTCGATTTGTCACACTCTACCATCCTTCACTTATCACTTTGTATTTTCATTTCTATACATTAATTGTCACTCAAATCAATACCTAATTTGTCTGCATTATCTTCCATCTGTACTGTTAGAGTAGTACAATGGTTCTCGGCTAGGGGTGAATTTGCCACCTTGGGCAGGGGAGGAAGACATTTTTGTCTCCAAAAATGGAGACATCTTTGGTTGTTACCACTGTGTAGGGGTGTTGTTGGCTGGCATCTAGTGGGTGTGCAGGCCAACGATGCTACTGAACACCTACAATACACAGAACAGCCCCACAACAAAATTTCCTGGTCTAAAACGTAAAGCCAAGATTGAAAAAGCCTGCTGTAGTCTTAAAACTAGTCTCCCTGCTTCACATATTAAACCACTCCAGTCATCGTCATTATAATTTCCAATTCCCTAGGGAAATGTACAGGTGTATCTTATTGCACTTTGGAAATACTACATTTTTTTTTACAAATTGAAGGTTTGTGGGGCGCCTGGGTGGCTCAGTCAGTTGAGCCATAGACTTCAGCTCAGGTCATCAACTCGGGGTCCATGAGTTTGAGCCCCATGTCGAGCTCTGTGCTGACAGCTCGGAGCCTGGAGCCTGCTTGGGATTCTGTATCTCTCTCTCTCTCTGCCCCTCCCCCACTTGTGCTCTCTCTCTCTCCCTCCCTCTCTCTCTCTCTCAAAAATAATTAACATTAAAAAAAAGAATTGAAGGTTTGTGGCAACCCTGCATCAAGCGAGCCTATTGCCTATTTGCTCACTTTGTGTCTCTGTATCACATTTTGGTATATCACGCAATATTGCAAACTCTTACTATATTATTACATTTGTTACAGTGATCTGTGATCAGTGATCTTTGATGTGTAATTATTTTGGGGTCCCAGAAACCACACCCATATAAGATCCATGTGTATTCTGACTGCTCCACCCGTTGTTCCCCTGCCTCTCTCCCTCTTCGGCCCCTTATTCCTTGATACAACAGTATTGAAATTAGGCCAATTAATAACCCTACAATGGACTCTTAAGTTTTCAAGTGAAAGGAAGCAGCTCATGTCTCTCACTTTAAATCATAAGCTAGAAATGACTGAGCTTAGTGAGGAAGGCGAGTCTCAAGAACTAAGCCAGGTCTCTTACAGCAAATGGCCAAGTTGTGAATGCAAAGGAAAAGACAAGGAGTTGCTTCTTAAGGATTAGCAAAGAAAGTAGTTACTTGAGATGGAATCTACTCCTGGTGAAGATGCTGTGAAGATTGTTGAAATGACAACAAAGGGTTTAGAATGTTACATGAACTTAAATTGATAAGCAGTGGGAGGTTTGAGAGGATTGACTCCAATTTTGAAAGTTCTACAATTTTACAGTGGGTAAAATGCCATCAAGCAGCATCGAATGCTACAGAGAAATCATTCCTGAAAGGAAGAGTCTGTGCAGCAAACCTCACTGTTGTCTTATTTTAAGAAATTGACATAGTGGGGCACCTGGGTCGCTCAGTTGGTTAAGCATCCGACTTTTGATTTTGGCTCAGGTCATGGTCTCACTGTACCTAGATTCAAGCCCCACGTCAGGCCCGGTGCTGACAGCCCAGCACCTGCTTGGGATTCTCTCCCGCTCTCTCTGCCCCTCCCCCGCTCACGCACGCGCGCGCGCTCTCTCTCTCTCTCTCTCAAAATAAGTAACTTTTTTTTAAAAAAGAAAAAGAAATTGCCACAGCCATCTGACCTTCAGCAACCACTACCCCATCAGACAGCAGCCATCAGCAGCAAAAGGATTATGACTCACTGAGAGCTCAGATGATGGTTAAGTGTTTTTTAGCAATAAAGTATTTTTTAAGATTTTTTTTAAATTTTGTAATGTTTATTTTTGAGAGAGAGAGAGACAGTGCAAGCAGGGAAGGGGCATAGAGAAAGGGAGACAGAATCCAAAGCAGGTTCCAGGCTCTGAGCTGTCAGCACAGTGCACAATGCAGGGCTCGAACACACGGACTGCGAGATCATGACCTGAGCTGAAGTCAGACACTTAACCAACTGAGCCAGCCAGGCACCCCAGCAATAAAGTATTTTTAATTAAAGAGTGCACATATTTTTTAGACCTACTGCTATTTCACACTTGATAGACTACAGTATAATGTAAACATAACTTTATATGTACTGGGAAACCAAAACACTCATTTGACTTGCTTTATTGTAAATTGCACTTTATTGGGATGTTCACTTTATATTTTCAAGTTATGCCTTTTTGTTGTTGTTGTTAATTGTGAGACTTACAGAGTCCTTGACCAATAGTGTCAATATCTGGGTCACTTATAGATCTATTGGTTTTTTTTTCTCCTCTCAGTTTTCAATCCTTTTGACCTTTCTCTTGGCATGCCAAGTAATTTTTAATTGAATACTAACATGGAGTATTAAAAATTATAGTGGCTCTGGATAATATCTTCCTCCAGAAGAAATTCACCTTTTCTTTGCAAGGAGGCTGATTATCTCAAGCCATTTAGAAACTGAGCTGATTCGAGGCTAGGATGAAACTCTGGAAAGGCTTTATCTACATCTGGTTCAACCCTGCTGTTCAAGTGTAGCCTTTTAGGGTTCCAGGAGATCACATCTCAGCCTTTTGGCTAAGATTGAGAGTAGAGTTAGTTCCAGCAGAGCCTGGGGAGTTGACTGGGCTCATCCCAAGGTGAGTCTTGAACTGACACAAACTCCATCATGCTCTTTGTTGTCTGCTTGGCTTCTTAGCTTTGGTCAGCTTGAAAACTTGGAACATGTCTTAAGGGCAGGATGTTGGGTACACATTTTGCCCCTTCTTGCTGAGATATTCACCCTTCTGTTCTCTACTTTTTGTTTCTTCATCCCTGCAGAGTTTCTTTACCTTTTAGTAGAGACCCTCTGCCCAAGCCCTTCCCCTGGATTCTTTGGCTTTTGACCCAAAATGAGTAAGTGCCCAGAAGGAAAATACAGCTACACCCTGTGGTTTTACCTCTGTCTCAAATTTTCCTTTCTCCCAGATTTTATCTTTCCAAGACCTGATTGCTTCTGCATTATCTTTAAACAGTAACTGCAATCTACTTAATTGCAGCTCTACCTGTGAGAGAGAGGTGACTCCCAGGCTTCCTCAGCTGCTTCCCCAGGCTCTATTCTGTGACCTGCCCCTGTAAAGAACTTGCCTGGCATCCAAGCCCTGCTTTAATGACAGGCTGACATTCTTTTTCTTTCCCAACAATCTAACAGTATCTCTCCCTGGTTTAGTTCCCTACCCCAAGCCCCAGGTGCTTCAAGCTGCATCCCAGGCCAGAGTGAATAACACTAGGGCTTTCGTTGTTTTTTTCTGAAAAGCAAGATTGCCTGCTTTCTAAATCCTCCTCTCTCCTTGTTGATAATTCTGGAGTAAGTGCATTGCCAGCTCCAAATCAGGCATGAAAGAAGGCTCACTTTGACATTCATAGATATGTTGCCTTCTGTTCTTCAAATTATTCCTGAAATAAAAACTTTAATAATAGCCCTCTTGTAGGTTGTATTCTCTTCTATTAAGTTATAAATGAGTCAATATGTGACTATTTTGGTAAGCAAGGTCAGAGATATTTATTAAAAATAATAACTAGCTATTTTATAGTTCTGATATTTTGTTCTCAGGTTGCATGGGTGTGGGTGTTTTCTATGCCTGGTCTCATTTAGCACAACAATCCTATGCAGGGTGGGGGATTAGTGAGTACTCTTTATCAGGAAATGAAGCTGAGAGATGTTACATTGCTCATCAGTAAATGGTAGAACTAAGATTCGAAGTCAAGTCTCTCTGAGTCCAAAGCCCTTACTCTTTCCAATACATTCTGCTCCTGCCCCCTAATTCTCACTGTCTGATGCCACATGCAATTTGTAACCTCAACCCAGTCTAGTAATCATGATCACCCCCCCAGTGAGACTGTGGGTGACTCAGAACAGTCCATCACCTTGACTGAACAGTTAAAATGCAATGACACACAGAACACTTTTAGATACTGATAACAAAATTGAAGAATATTACGCCTAAGTACTAGTCAGTGGCTGAGAACACACAAAGAAGATAGAAAGCTTTTAAATACCTTGTTATATCTGAAAAAAAAAAATCCAGATTCTTGGCACAACCATTGGTGACTTGCCCCTCCCCATGCCGTTTGTGTGCTGGGTATCCCCTACACACCCCGTCCCTTTCCTGCCAGAGTCTCAGCCTCTGGAGCAGAGGGTCTCTGTTCTACTTATCTTTTTTTCCCTAGCACTTAATATACTACTCGACAGGGGCACCTGGGTGGCTCAGTCAGTTAAGCGTCTGACTTCGGCTCAGGTCATGATCTCACTGTTTGTGGGTTGGCGCCCCGGGTCCGGCTCTATCTGGCTCTGTGCTGACGGTTCAGAGCCCAGACCCTGCTTCGTATTCTGTGTCTCCCTCTCCTCTGCCCCTCCCTCACTCTCTCACTCTCTCTCTCTCTCACATTGAATAAACAACAACAAAAAATATATATATACACACCACTTGACAGTAGGAAACGAATGTGCCATAAATTAATATGCATGATCTTCCCAACTACAATTTAAGTTCTGTGACGGCAGAAACCGTCTCCTCTAATTTTCATCCCCATGCTGCTGTTAATTACTCTTATTTGATTGCATGAACCAGAGGTCTCACGCTATTTCAGGTAATGGGGGGTTATTGGAAACAAACTCACTGTGACAAGGGAGGCCACGATCATACAGGCTTCTAAGAACAGCACCGTTCACAGTCTAAGGCAGCTCTGGGGGCCAGATTAACATGTTTGCTCCTCCAGCAGGAGTTGTTGTATTTTTAACCCAGCATGCTGCCATTAATATGACTCCTGTTTTCGACTGCTTCTCTTTTATGTCTTGTCTACACCTGTTATCAACCAGCTGACTCCCATTCAACTACCTGAGGGAGAAAATCCAATTACTTTATTAATTATCCCTGATAAGAAGAGCTTTTTAAACCAAGCCACTTAATAGGTTTCCAGGTGCCCACTTCTATCCTAATTGGTGGTCTTTTCTTAATCCAAAAACAGCCTAGCAAGGACCCCCTTTAGTTAACTTGAGATTCTCGAGGTGGACGGGGCTAATGGGCCTGTCAGGCCCTGTGACTGGCTTGTCCGTTAAGGGCCTTACACAGGGTTCAAAATAAATGCTTTTTTAAGTTATCTGAAGGGAGAACCAGAAGAATTCTATGACTGTGTATAATTTAATCCTGTTTAGTGTATCCTGGATATTTTGGGGGGCCTTAACATTGAGCTACGGTATGAATGTCCATTGATTTGTAGCTGTCATTGCCATTTTGAGATTCTGGAAGAGTTGTGAATCTTTCCCATTCTTCACAGTTAGTTCCATGCCTTTGACTAAAAAGCCAGCTCATTTCTGAGGTTAAATGCTTTTCCCATTGGAGCCTAGAGCTATGGCACTTAATTTTTAAATAATCACTTATCTCTTTGGTTCCATCTATCAATCTATACAACATAGTTTGATGCCCAATGTATGAAAATATTTCTTGGAAGCATGAAAAAAATATATAAATTTAGATGACTTAATAAGTTACAGGATCAGATATGATCTGGGAGCTCTGGAGGCTATAAAATGGGGGAAAGGAAAGTGTTGGAGAGAGAATAGGATGAACGAGAAAATAAAGGAGCTAAAGAATTTTACGTCCTCAGTTTTTCCTACAGCTGGCTCTGTGCACATATGCTTCTCAGGGCGACAGATCCTTTTCACAACCGATAGGGATGTCTGGGTGACTATCCAGCGTCCGTTCAGCGTCTGACTCTTGATCTCAGTCAAGTAGTGATCTCAGGGTTGTGAGTTCAAGCCCCGCATTAAAAAAAAAAAAAAATTAAAAACCAACAAACAAAAAAACTGAATAGCCAAATTCACACATTCCCCATGAACTTAAGAGATGCGGTTCAAAATATGATTGGCAAATCCTGGAGAGCCGCTGTGCTTGGCTTCGTAGTGAACACAAGAGGGCGCTGAACTCCACAATGATGCACAGGCCACTAAGGTCCATATCATGGCATACATACAACTAGTAATTTTCAAGTGATATTTCTTAGAGGTTATACCAAATGTTAAACAGAGACTTACAGCTATGTCGACTTCTAGTTTAGTAGATACCCATCTCAGTTAATTTTGTGATTTTTATATGCCTGAAAGATTTGTCTGACACCAAATTGAAGACACCAGTATTTCTAAGGAAATCAAAAGAAGGTTGGTCAGGCACGGGGTATAGAAAGGATGCAGAAGCATTGGCAGAGATCCCCTAAGCTTTTTCAGTGAAGAGGGATGCTTAGCAAAGACTTCAAATGTTGTAATTCCGTGATAAGGCCCACATTACTCACACCATTGTAGCTGGACACCATTAACTCTTCAAACCATCCAATCCCTGTGCTCTAGTTCCCTGCTCACAAAGCAACAATCTCTGATGGTTATTTGGATTCTCATGGGGGGAGGGAGGAGGGTCTTTGTCCATAAACAGACACTCAAGGACAAAATAAACTTTAAAAATTCTTATTTCTTATGGCATAACAAAACAAAAGTGAAAATATTATAATTAGTTGGCGGTAGTTATATTTCTAATTTTAGGAGGGTCGTAGGACAAGGAAGATTTTAAAATAGCACCCTGAGGGGCGCCTGGGTGGCGCAGTCGGTTAAGCGTCCGACTTCAGCCAGGTCACGATCTCGCGGTCCGTGAGTTCGAGCCCCGCGTCGGGCTCTGGGCTGATGGCTCAGAGCCTGGAGCCTGTTTCCGATTCTGTGTCTCCCTCTCTCTCTGCCCCTCCCCCGTTCATGCTCTGTCTCTCTCTGTCCGAAAAATAAATAAACGTTGAAAAAAAAAAATAGCACCCTGAGTTTGAATCTGAGTGCCAGAGAGAACCATTAGCAGAACTAGAAAAGAGATGGCAGGCAATGATAGTAAAGGTTTTGCTGTGAACTTGAGGTGCCAGCTGTTTGTATAGGTGACTGCTATCAACAACAAGCAGTTGGAAATGAGGTCCTGTATTGGTACCAGGAGAGATGAGGTAGAGAAATACAGTTTTAGGACCCACTGGCATGGGGGGGGGGCGGGGTGTAGGCAGAGATTACTGTATGGATGAGATTACTAAGCACCAGTGTGGAGAAAGAAGAAATGAGGCCTGAGGACAGCCTTCGGGAGTTAGGAAGTAAGACCCAAAAAGAGCATGGAACAAGATTCTGTGGTGGTATTATAGGGGAGGATAGACGTCTTTTGGAAAGAAATGAATAGTGTCAAGTTCTGCAGAGAAGACACGAATGGTAAGGACTGGATTTTCCTATTGAAAATCCCTGATTACAGTCAAGGGAATACGATAAATTTAAATAGAAGTCAAATTCCAAGAGCTTACCAGTAGGTGGGCCAGGAACATCTTGTCATACCAGAAAGCAAGCAAACTCAAGGATTTAGAAGCCAGTTTGAAAAGGATCACACTGGCCAAAGATGAATCCATATGAACATCAGTAAGGATAGTAACTGTACTAGTTCTCTATTGTCCCTATAACAAGTTACCACAACTTAGTGGCTTAAAACAACATAAAGTTGCAGTTCTGTAGGTTAGAAGGCCAACATGGTCTCACTGAGCTAAAATCAAGGTGTCAGCAGGTCTGCACTCCTTTCTGGGAGCTTTGGGGGAAAATCTATTTCTTTCCTTTTCCAGCATGACTTCCCAAGGAATGCAAGGGGACTGACTGCAGGCAGTCCTTGACTCATGACCACATTCCTCCATCTGCAAAACTAGCAACAGTCCAAACATCCCATGGCCCTTAACCTCGTCTTTCTGCCTCCCTCTTCTGCTTTTAAGTACCCTTGTGAGTACACATAATATCCCAAGTCATCCAGGATATCTCCCTATTTTAAGGTCAACTGGTTAGCATCCTTAATTCTATTTGCTACTTTAACTTATCTTTGCCATGTAATGGAACATGTTCACAGGTTCCTGGGATAGGGACGTGGACAGGGGACATGGCCTACCACGGTAACTACAACAGATTGAAACACATCAAATATGTTTAAGTACATAAGCTCAAAATAATGTTCAGACAAAGCTCACTGTCAGGAAACTGACACAGTTTTTTTTGCGTGTGTGTTTTTATTTTTAATTTTTTAAAATTTACATCCAAATTAGCATATAGTACAGCAATGATTTCAGGAGTAGATTCCTTAGTGCCCCTTACCCATTTAGCCCATCCCTCCTCCCACACCCCCTCCAGTAATCCTCAGTTTGTTCTCCCTATTTATGAGTCTTTATGGTTTGTCCCCCTCCCTGTTTTTATATTATTTTTGTTTCCATTCCCTTATGTTCATCTGTTTAGTCTCTTAAAGTCCTCATATGAGTGAAGTCATTTGATATTTGTCTTTCTATGACTGACTCTTTTCACTTAGCATAATATCCTCCAGTTCCATCCACGTAGTTGCAAATGGCAAGATTTCATTCTTTTTGATTGCCGAGTAATACTCTATTATATATATATATATATATATATATATATACACCACATTTTCTTTATCCATTCATCATCCATCGATGGACATTTGGGCTCTTTCCATACTTTGGTTATTGTCAATAGTGCTGCTATAAACATGGGGGTGCATGTGTCCCTTCAAAACAGCACACCTGTATCCCGGGGATAAATGCCTAGTAGTGCAATTGCTGGGTGGTAGGGTAGTTCTATTTTTAGTTTTTTGAGGAACCTCTGTACTGTTTTCCAGAGTGGCTGCATTCCCACTGACACAGTATTTGAAAGACTGGTATAAAGGGAAATGATCAAGTATTCACCCTGCCGTTCCCATACAAACTGTACTTTGGCAACCAAAAAGTTCATAAAGGAAAATTTTTCTTTATTTTTTTAAATTTTTTAAATTATTTATTTTGAGAGAGAGAGAAAGAATGAGTGGGGAGGGGCAGAAAGAGAGAGAACTCCAAGCAGGCTCCGCACTTGCCAGCACAGAGCGCAATGTGGGGCTCGAACTCAGAAACCATGAGATCATGACCTGAGCCAAAACCAAGAGCCGGACACTAAACCGACTGAGCCACCCAGGTGCCCCGGAAAATTTTTCTTTATAAAAGTATTCCAGCTAATATGTTAAGAGAGAACACCATCATTTCCCAATATTCAGTGAATTAATGGTCTGAACAATAATTATTAGTGACAGCTAACATCACAAAAGTGCAACAGATATCTGGATATTCTGTGCCTCCTGGTGAGAGTGCAGAGCACCACCTGTGACTTCTTGCCAAAACAGCAGGTCCTAAAACTGATGAAGCCTCCAGATCCAACCAGCAGTTTATGGGAAGTACAGGGGACAAAGGAACACATTCGGTGACTCCAAGGGACAAAGGAACACATTCGGTGACTCCAAAAGATGCCATGAGCAAAATCCAAACCGTGAGATAGTCCACAGAACAAATGACACACCTCATAGACAAAACAACAACCAACCAACAACAAAATCCTGTAAGAACAACGACAAAAGAAGGAGGGGAACTTACTGTTACCATTAGAAAACTTAGAAACGTCAACCAATTACGATGTGTGGGTCTTATTTGGGTCCTAATTTATAAGGCAATTGGAGGGGCACCTGGGTTGGTTAAGCATCTGACTTCAACTCAGATCATGATGTCACAGTTCGTGAGTTCAAGCCCTGCATCGGGTTCTGTGCTGACAGCTCAGAGCCTGGAGCCTGCTTTGGATTCTGTGTCTCCCTCTCTCTCTACCCCACCCAGGTTCTCTCTCTCTTTCTCTCTCTCTCTTTCTCTCTCGAAAATAAACATTAAAAAAATAAATAAAATATAAGGCAATTGGGGAAATGTGAACAATAATAGCATACCCAATATGAAACAATTGTTGGGGGGCTTTAGATTATACAGCACTGTTTTTAAAAATTAGTCATTTAGGAGTGCCTGGGTGGCTCAGTTGGTTAAGCATCTGACTTCCGCTCAGGTCATGATCTTGCTGTTCATGAATTCAAGCCCCACATAGGGCTCTGTGCTGACAGCTCGGAGCCTGGAGCCAGCTTCAGATCCTGTGTCCCCTTCTATCTCTGCCCCTCCCCTGCTCTCTCTCAAAAATAAATAAACATTTAAAAAAAGAATTCAAATTAAATAAAATTTGAAATTAAAAAATAAATAAGTCTTTATTTATTCAGAGGTATACACTGAAGTATTTGCAGATTAAATGATATGATGTCTGGATGTGCATCAACATAGCCTAGGGGTAGGACTGGGAGTGGGAGGGGGAACAGAGCAAACAAGATTGGCCATAAGCAGGAAACTGTTGAAGCAAGATGAGGTGTATACAGAGGTTTCTTTATACTGTTCTCTCTCTCTCTTTTTATTTTTTTTTTTAAAGATAAAGTGAGTATTTATTTGTACTTAAATCTATAATAAACCACCAGCCAAACCGATCCTATCATCACAACACATTAAAATATAAAAACAGCTTTCTACAAATCCTGGAATAACGAACACATCAGGAGTTGTAGTTAAACCAGCACAGGGGGCAGAGGAGATCAACGACGCACATTATAACTTAACCCTCCACCGTTAACAATTGAGGTTGTTAAGCCTCACTATCTCAGAAAATACAAATAATCCTTCATCACATCTTTGTGTTTTTACTTCCTATTCTTGTGGTTAAATTCTGGAGCCTAAAGATAAACAAATTAGTATTATATCTAGTTATCTAGAGCCAGAAACGTATTTCCGCATGTTGTTCAAAGCAGCCAAAGCTACAGAATCCTCTTTGATGAGACTCCTGCCGTTCCCCCTTGATGGACAGAATAAACATAATGAAAAACAGAATATCAAGGCAGAGATACAGGACCCTAACAAACAAATCCTAGAAGTAATACAGCCATTGCCCAAATGGAGACGGATTGATACACTGATGGTCACATGACTTCAGGCTGTATGTTCAGAGTAGTTTGGGAATAAATCCATTATTTGCTGGGCACTAAAATACTTAGCCGTTCGCTGTATTACACTGTGGCTTTCCCCAGTCGTTTCTAAGATGGACTGCAAATCGCTGACAGAATTTTGCTGTAACTGTATCTGGGGCTGCGGGGATTCCTCTCCACAGTCGTGCAGCTGACTGTTCCAGGCCTGGCTATTCCAGGCTTGGGGGCACCAGGTCTGACTGTTCCAGGTCTGGTTGCCCCATATTGGAAGGTTTCCGGAAGTGTTCATCAGGTATCCCTGGTGATAGGAATAGAAGCCTGGGTATTCTGGATTTGCAGAGCTGTTCTGAGTCACAGTGTTGTTATTCTTTGGCCAGTTGTTTTTTTGCCACCTCTTACATTTCATTCTCTGGTTCTGGAACCAGGTCTTAACCTGCTTATAGCTGAGGTTCAGAATGTTGGAAAGTTCTTGCATCTGCTGGAGACCGAGGTATTTCTGTCTCTGAAATCTATCATTGAGTACATATAGCTGGGTCTGAGAGAAGACGGTTCTGATCTTCTGTTTCTTGCCCTGAGCTGGATCATCCTTCTTCGCGGTGATCTCCTCTGCAGAAGTGGGTAGCACTTTTACTCTGGGACTGGTGGAAGAATCGGGGCTGTCCTGAACAAGTAGATCCATGGAGGAAGGAAGAGGAGAGATGGTCTCCGTGTGGGGGGTCTCAGCAGATGACATTTGCAGGGATGCATAATTTTCTTCAGGCCCATCAATCTCAGGCACTGGAGAAGAGTCCCTAGAATCGGGCGCTTCGGGGCAAGGCAGGCAGTGGAGCTGAGCTGGATCCGTATTCATGTTGCAAGGCCATTGTCATGCAAAAGGTAGCTGCTGGGTAGTCCAGAATGGGTGGGGAACGGGAAAACCGGGGCCACAGGACCTGTTTGCAGGAGAACTTCTTCGTGATGAAAGTAAGAACTCAGATTCACGGGATGGTGTACTCACTGAAAAGTGCATTAAAAATGAAAATACCGTTGGGCACCTGGGTGAAGTCGGTTAAGGTCCGACGTCAGCTCAGGTCATGATCTCACGGTTCGTGGGTTCATGTTTCTCTTCGGGCTCTGTGCTGATGTCTCAGAGCCTGGAGCCTGCTTCAGATTCTGTGCCTCCCTCTCTGCCTCTCCCTCTCTCTCTCTTTTTAAAAATATGGGAAAATAACCTGGGATCTATAGTCAGATTGCTTGGGTCAAATCCATCTATTGTATAACTTATAGGATTATTAGGAGATTTGAATGAGAACTTATTTTTGTGGTTAAATACACACAACATAAAATTTACCCTTTAATTATTTTTAAACGATTGAGTGACACTAAGCACATTCACAGTATTGTGTGGTCATCACCATTATCTGTTTCCAAAACTATTTTATTGTTCCAAACAGAAACCTCTCCCCCAGCCCCTGGCAACCTCTATTCTACTTCCTGTCTCTGTGAATTTGCCTGTTCCAGGAAACTCACATAAATGGAATCATTCGATCATTTATCCTTTTGTGTCTGCTTATGTCACTTAGCATAGTGTTTTCAGGGTCCATATATGTTATAGCATGTGTCAGAATTTCTTTCCTTTTTAAGGCTGAGTAATATTCCATTGTCTGTATACGCCACATTTTATTATTCGTTCATCTGTTGAGAGAATATTTTTAAAGTATTTTATAATGTATTTGGCATACAATATGAGCTTGCTAAATGTCACCTAGTAATTTTTTAAGTTTGCTTATTTATTTTGAGAGAGAGAGCAAGCACATGAGCAGGGAGGGGCAGAGAGAGAGAATTTCAGGTACAGTCCACACAACCCCATGGCTTGAACCAATGAACCGTGAGATCATGACCTGCCTGAGCCAAAATCAAGAGTCAGACACTTAACGACTGAGCCACCCAGGCTCTCTAGTAATTGTTTTTAAGATTTTATTTTTAAGTAACCTCCACACTCAATGTGGGGCTTGAACTCTCAAACCCCGAGATCAAGAATCATATGTTCTACAGACTGAGCCAGCCAGGCGCCCCTACCTAGTAATTATTGTTACAGGAAAAATATTAAAAGAAAATACACCAACATTTTAAGCATATTTGTTTTAGCGTGGAGGGATTCTGTTTTCTTCTCTTTTTTCTATATATTTTGCATTTCTTGGTAATGTGGTTTGATCATTGAAGATTGTGGTAAATATACATATGTACATTTTAGCTACTTTTTATTCTCTCTCCATCTTTTTACTAATACATGTTGCCTCAACCTCTTTCTTTAATGGTCTTTCTTAAAAGCATAGACTATTGTTCAGTTTGGTCTGAGAAAGTGCTGCATTACATTCTTTGCCCAGCTGGTGGCAGTATCAACACTTGATCCTTCCTGCCACCTGTATCCTCATAACCCTAGCCCGGATTAACATACGCTCCGATTTGTTACAATCTTAGAAATGTAGGCTGTAGTTATCTACTTTTTACAGACAGTATTCTATACTGCCAACATCAAAGTCTCCAGCGCCAGATTACATCTGTGCCTGTGAATTTGCACCTTTCCTGGCTCTCTCCTCAGTTGTCTCCCGGGCCTCCCAGCCCTGTCACCCATGGAGTTGCCAGAGTCATCCTGGCGCCTGGAAAAGAGGGAAGCAGAAAGTATGGGCAAGGAAAGAGAGAAGCTGATTTTTCCTTTCTTTCTTCATCTAGGGTAGAGGAAAGTCTTTAATATTAAAATTAAATTTAGCATTAGGGCTAATATATGAGATAAAATTTTTGGTTGTTTGTTTGGTTTTTGTTTTAATTAAGTAGGCCCCATGCCCAACGTGGGGCTTGGGCTTATGACCCGTAGATCAAGAGTCACATGCTCTACCAACTGAGCCAGCCAGGCACCCCTATATGAGATAAAATTTTAATCAAGGACTTGGCATTGGACATGACTAGTTGATTTTTTATTACTTAAGAATAAGGCTGAATCCGAGCCAATCTACACCAGTAGGGCTGAACCAATCATCAAAATACGTAAGTAGTCCTATACCAGAAGGTAAATATTCCAGCCTATTCTCCCTGAGGTGTGTGTGCGCGCGTGCACACACACACACACACACACACACACACACACAGAAAACATGACCCTTCTTCTGGGACCTTCCATCAGCTGCAAGATGCAGAAATTAAAGAAGTCTCACCTGGCCCAACAGAGGGGCTTCCAGAAGCCTGCTCCGGCACTTGGGCCAGCCTGAGTTTTGATAGATTTGGAGCCAAACCCAAACAACTGTTAAGGACTTTTACTATCGAAGGGTTTTTAAAAACTGAAGACTGAGCTGAGAAATCATGAGACCTACCACAGATTTTGTCCAGAGGCAGAAACAAAGAGTGATTTAACAGGTAGTGGGAGAAAGAATAAAGTCGTTTTCTGATTGTGCTTGTTTTCAGCTAATGTACCTGTTACACAACTATTTGTATACTTAAGCAAGTCAACAAACACAATGACAAAATGAAGGAAATGAAAATTAGTGAGAGTTGCAGAATATAAGAGAAAACCATGCAAGTCAATTGCATTGCTACACGAAGAAATGCAAATTATAAAATTTATAAAAATTCCACACATAACAGAGGGGAAAAAACCTTAATAACTGAAGACAGGAGATTTTGTCAAGGAAATACTTTTAAAATTTTGGTAGTGATAGAAAAATAAAAGCAAGAGCCATCATTGTGAATAAGTTTATGTCCTGTTTAAGGAAACACAATATAGTAAGATGATAGTACGCGCTAGGCTCTGGTTCTCAAAGTGTGTTCCTCGGACCAGCCACTCCACCAAGAACTTGAATATGGTATCACTTTCACTCCTCCGTAGCTGGGTAGCATCTCCCATATTTTCTAATGAGGAACAGAGGTTAGAGGGGTAAAGTGTTCCCCTCTGGAGGTCCCAGAGTTGCTGAGTAGGAGCCCCAGAGTTAAAATACAGCTGTGCTTTACTCGAAAACATGTCTTCCCCACCAAGCTGCCTGCAAATTAATAGGATGCTGTAAAAATTATTTAACATATGTACGGCCAAAGCAAGCACACACACAAAGAACAACAACGTTGTAAATAGTGCAGAGCTGCATAATAACAACCTGATGATGAAGTACGGTATGACTTGCTCCTCTGCTTCTGAATGCCAGGAAGTCCTAGAGACTCACATGTTCTATTAGCATAACCTGACATCACAGTATTTTTGGAGCAGGTAAATGGGCTGATTTGCCTGCATTTGAGCAGTAAATGCAGAATGAATAGCTACCCCGTGGCCAGTTGGATGGCTCTCACTGGAAAAAGGGAGAAAACCAAGATGCATCCCTGGATGTCCTGGAGCTGAGGAGGAAGACAAGCCTAATAAGTAACTCAGAGGAGGCTTCTGCGTGAGTTCACATGCTGGCTCCATGCAGACAAGCCCTTTCAAGCCCTGCCACGGCCCTAACACGGGTATCTCCCACTGTTCGGAAGTGCACGCGACACCACTTTTACGAAAGAGCTACAGAAGTACGGGTTTTTGCTAACCGAAAGTAATCTCAAGAGGATTTTTGCTTTTAGGAAAAAAGGGTGAAAGTGAAAATAGTATTTGGCATTGGTTTTGCAGTGAGGCTTGTAGAGGCAGTGAGAGTGACCCCACCAAACTCCTTCTCTGGGAGCTACATTTCAGCAGCAAGCCGCCTGGCTTTGAACTGTGTCCAGTGAGTATCTGTGCTTTATCTTGATTTATGCTGTGCATCTGTTAGCAAGATGCATCCTAAGGTATTAGAGAAACCTAAGAGAGGTTCTGGTTTTGGTCTGGGGATGCTCAATAAAGTTTCCATATAGATTAGTGGTAATTGCTTCAATTTATGCCATTCCCGCTTTTGGAAGTTTTCGTAAGAACACTCCAATTTCAGATAACTGGGGAAAACTACTCTTTTTGGGTCTTCTCTGCCCCTGGTGAAGCACAGAGGTAGTACAAGTTTCTCTGGTGGCTACACTTGGTGATAGTAAGCATTTAATCCCCTGGGGAAAATCCTGGAGCCCAATGTGGCCAGTTCACTGACAACACCGAATAACGAATACCTCACCCTTGAATTTTTCTCATTGATCAGGCATTAATCAGCATGATGCAGACCAGTGACATGTGGCTCTGGCAATTTCCAGAATAAAAGTTCATGCCTACCTATATATATATATATATATATATATATATATATATGTATTTTAAGGGGAATTTTCTCTTACAACATTATAACATTTATTTTTTATTTTTTTTTTTTTTAATTTTTTTTTCAACGTTTATTTATTTTGGGACAGAGAGAGACAGAGCATGAACGGGGGAGGGGCAGAGAGAGAGGGAGACACAGAATCGGAAACAGGCTCCAGGCTCTGAGCCATCAGCCCAGAGCCCGACGCGGGGCTCGAACTCACAGACCGCGAGATCGTGACCTGGCTGAAGTCGGACGCTTAACCGACTGCGCCACCCAGGCGCCCCTATAACATTTATTTTTAAAAATTACCTTAAGTAGAACCCTATGAGTTTAGCAACTAATGTATGACATTCTGTATTTCAACTCTCTAAATTCCTGTGTCTTTTGCAAAATTTATCAAGATTTGCCACAGTTAGGGTGCCTACATGGCTCAGTTGGTCAAGCGTCCGACTCGATCTCCGCTCAGGTTGACTCTTGATCTCAGCTCAGGTCTTGATCTCATGGTCGTGAGTTGAAGCCCCACATTGGGCTCCACGCTGGGTGTGAAGCCTATTTAAAAAAAAAGAAAAAAAGATTTGCCACTCTTGCCTTTGTTCAGGACTGATATCCCCAAAGCCCCTGTTTTCACTACCACTAATTATAAATGGGCTTTTCATGATTCTGCTCTTCCCCATGGAGTGAAGACAGAAAGGGCTTCCAGGGAGAAAACACATCTTCTCAGATTCTTCATCCTTTTATCCTTTGTCTTCTCTCTCAAATGTTTTTGCCTGACATCTCAAGAGTTGGAGACTGATAACCAGTAGTAAAAGTAACACCCACCACCAGACTAGCCATTCAGAACCACCCACTGAGTGAATCATAGGATTCCTAGCAGTTTTGCTCAATAGGGTCTCACCTCTGGCTTTAGCTAATAGCTGGAAGGGAGTCCAGGAACAGAATGAAGAAAGGAAAGGAAGTCTTCCTTGCAAGAACTGTCAAGCAGGTTAAATGCATCCTTAAAATTACACGTTTAAAATGATTCATGTTGGAAGAGAAAAATGTCTGATTCTTCCCCTTCTTTACAATTCTGAAATTTTTAGTCTATGCTTTTTATTCTTTTCCATTTAGATCCACGAAAAACCACACATTTATCCAGAGAAGCCTGGGACACGGGTCAAAGGCTGATGGCCCGCTTTGGGGATACAAAATAGCAGCTCACGGTCAGATATGTCATCAGCAGGAGCAGCTTAAGCTTAAGTGAGAGGCGCATCTTCCAAATCAGGACTTCCCTAGGGCCCATAAGAAACCAAGGGTAAAGATAGTCCATGTCTTAGGGCCTCTTTCTGAGCACATTAGAAATGTTGAAAATGGGGACAGGCTCTGATTTTATTAGATTTAAGGCCCGGGTGCCATCTCTGGTCTCCAGGAGATCCTTAAAAATAGGCCATTAGCGGAGAGCACTTGCAAGGCTCCAGGGGAAAAGGCACTCCAAGTAAAAAGGATTATGATACTTAACAGGCACATTTTGCACATTCCAAGAGGCTGGGGGTGAGGAGGGAGCATTGCTGAGTGCATCGGTTGCGTATATTATAGCATATAAATGTCATTGTAGTCGGGTTTCAGCCAGCAAATCCTGAATTAGACCCACAAGCATTAGCCATTGGAAATGTCTGGAGTCTCTTCACAGAAAATAAAGTGCTGCCTGTGCATATGGATGTTGGAAATGGTGATGGGTGAAATCCATCAAAGCTAGGGAGTTGGTGGGTGCAAAGGGTCCTTGAACACTGTAGCAGGTACAGTTAGGCTTCAGGGCCCACTTGAGAGGTTGTGTTATCTCACCCCATGAAAGGTAAGGGCTGACTATTGTATTTATAGTCAACTCTAGGATCTCTTCCCTTCCTATTGCTGCAATTTTCTGTACATGGTGTCTGGAGCTAGACTGCCTGTATTTGAACGGAGATTTCATTATTACAGCTTTTCTATCTCTGATAATGGAACAATCTCGCTGCTTCGTGTTGGTTTTGATAGTGTGCTACTTGAACTTGTTCTGGACTCATTCAGAAGCTTGCTTGCTGTCCTCTAGAAGCACACTGAAATGCAACATTCAACTTAATAGCTTTGCCATCCATCAATGGACATTTGGGCTCTTTCCATACTTTGGCTATTGTTGATAATGCTGCTACAAACATGGGGGTGCATGTATGCCTTCAAAACAGCACACTGTATCCCTTGGATAAATACCTAGTAGTGCAATTGCTGGGTCATAGGGTAGTTGTATTTTTAGTTTTTTGAGGAACCTCCATATTGTTTTCCAGAGTGGCTACACCAGTTTGCATTCCCACCAACAATGCCAAAGAGATCCTCTTTCTCCATATCCTCGCCAACATCTCTTGTTGCCTGAGTTGTTAATGTTAGCGATTCTGACAGGTGTCAGGTGGTATCTCATTGTGGTTTTGATTTGTATTTCCCTGATGAGGAGTGATGTTGAGCATTTTTTCATGTGTCAGTTGGTCATCTGGATGTCTTCTTTGGAGAAGTCTCTATTCATGTCTTTTGCCCACTTCTTCACTGGATTATTTGTTTTTTGGATGTTGAGTTTGGTAAGTTCTTTATAGATTTTGGATACTAACCCTTTACCTGATATGTCATTTGCAAATGTCTTCTCCCATTCTGTAAGTTGCCTTTTAGTCTCATTGATTATTTACTTCTCTGTGCAGAAGCTTTTTATTCTGATGAAGGTCCCAGTAGTTCACTTTTACTTTTGTTTCCCTTGCTTCTGGAGACATGTTGAGTAAGGAGTTGCTGTGGCCAAGATCAAAGAGGTTTTTGCCTGCTTTCTCATTGGGGATTTTGATGACTTCCTGTCTTACATTTAGGTCTTTCATCCATTTTGACTTTATTTTTGTGTATGATGTAAGAAAGTGGGCAAAGGTCATTCTTCTGCATGTCGCTGTCCAGTTTTCCCAGCACCACTTGCTGAAGAGACTCTTTATTCCATTGGAATAAATCTTTGTCAAAGATGAGTTGCCCATACGTTTGTGGGTCCATTTCTGGGTTCTCTATTCTGTTGCATTGATCTGAGTGTCTGTTCTTGTGCCAGTACCATACTGTCCTGATGATTACAGCTTTGTAGTATAGCTTGAAGACCAGGACTGTGATGCCTCCTGCTTTGATTTTCTTTTTCAAGATTGCTTTGGCTATTTGGGGTCTTTTCTGATTCCATAAAAATTTTAGGATTATTTGTTCTAGCTCTGTGAAGAATGCTGGTGTTATGTTGATAGGGATTGCATTGAATATGTAGATTGCTTTGGGTAGTATCGACATTTTCACAATATTTGTTCTTCCTGTCCAGGAGCATGGAATCTTTTTCTTTTTCTTTCTTTCTTTTTTTTTTTTTTTTGTGTGTGTGTGTATCTTCTTCAATTTATGTCATAAGCTTTCTATAGTTTTCAGTGGATAGATTTTTCACCTTTTTGGTTAGATTTATTCCTAGGTATTTTATGGTTTTTGGTGCAATTGTAAATGGGGTTGATTCCTTGATTTTTCTTTCTGTCGCTTCATTGTTGGTGTATAGGAATGCAACCGATTTCTGTGCATTGATTTTATATCCTGCCACTCTGCTGAATTCATGAATCAGTTCTAGCAGTTTTTTGGTGGAATCTTTAGGGTTTTCCATATAGAGTATTATGTCATCTGCGAAGAGTGAAAGTTTGACCTCCTCCTGGCCGATTTGGACGCCTTTTATTTCTTTGTGTTGTCTGATTGCAAAGGCTAAGACTTCCAATACTATGTTGCATAACAGTGGCGAGAGTAGACATCCTGTCTTGTTCCTGACCTTAGGGGGGAAGGTCTCAGTTTTTCCCCATTGGTGATTATATTAACATTGGGTCATTCATATATGGCTTTTATGATCTTGAGGTATGATCCTTCTATCCCTACTTTCTTGAGGGTTTTTATCAAGAAATGATGCTGCCTTTTGTCAAATGCTTTCTCTGCATCTATTGAGAGGATCGTATGGTTCTTATCCTTTTATTGATGTGATGAATCATGTTAATTGTTTTGCATATATTGAACCAGCCCTGCATCCCAGGTATAAATCTCACTTGGTCGTGGGGAATAATTTTTTTAATGTATTGTTGGAGCTGGTTGGCTAATATCTTGTTGAGGATTTTTGCATCCATGTTCATCAGGGAAATTGGTCCATAGTTCTCCTTTTTAGTGGGGTCTCTGTCTGGTTTTGGAATCAAGGTAATGCTGGGTTCATAGAATGAGTTTGGAAGTTTTCCTTCCATTTCTATTTTTTGGTTCAGCTTCAAGAGAATAGGTGTTAACTCTTCCTTGAATGTTTGGTAGAATTTCCCTGGAAAGCCATTCAGCCCTGGAATCTTGTTTTCTTGGGAAATTTTTGATTACTAATTCGATTTCCTTACCGGTTATGGGTGTGTTCAAATTTTCTATTTCTTCCTGTTTCAGTTTTGGTAGTGTATATGTTTCTAGGAATTTGTCCATTTCTTCCAGACCGCCCATTTTATTGGCATATAATTGCTCATAATATTCTCTTATTATTATTTTTATTTCTGCTGTGTTGGTTGTCATCTCTCCTCTTTCATTCTTGATTTTATTTATTTGGGTCCTTTCCTTTTTCTTTTTGATCAAACTGGCTAGTGGTTTATCAATTTTGTTAATTCTTTCAAAGAACCAGCTTCTGGTTTCATTGATCTGTTCTACTGTTTTTTTTTGTTTGTTCCTTTGTTTTTTGTTTTGGTTTTTTTTTTTTTAAGATTTTTTTTTTCAACGTTTATTTATTTTGGGGACAGAGAGAGACGGAGCATGAACAGGGGAGGGGCAGAGAGAGAGGGAGACACAGAATCGGAAACAGGCTCCAGGCTCTAAGCCATCAGCCCAGAGCCTGACGCGGGGCTCGAACTCACGGACCGCGAGATCATGACCTGGCTGAAGTCGGACGCTTAACTGACTGCGCCACCCAGGCGCCCCTGTTTACAGTCTTAATGGAATTTAAACTGTCTCCTTTCTCCTTTCTCCCTTTTTTAGTTTAGTCCCTGTGGCTGTTTCCAATTTTCCACTTTCTCTCCAGCTGATTTTGGGGGGGAAGGGTGCTTTTCCTGAAACCTACCCCCCAACCCCGTCTCCATCCTCTCTCTGCATGTAAAAGTGGCTCCCTGCCCTCCGCGCCTTCTCTCTCCCCAAGTTCATCTCTCCGCACCGTGTACCTGCTGAATTCTGTGGTTCAGGTTGTGCAGATTGTTGTGTTAATCCTCGGATTAGTTTTCTAGGTGTGCAGGATGGTTTAGTGTTGGTCTGGCTGTATTTCACGGACGCAAGACACACAAAAAACTTCCATGCTGTTCCGCCATCTTGGCTCCCTCTCGGCTTGTGCACTTCTAATGAGCAAATATTAGTTTTTGTAACTAAATTACACTTTGCGCTTTTGTATTCAATTACAAATTAGTAATTAGCAATGATTCTTTATTATTTATTACTACTTAGTAATTTGTTAATAATTAAAACATATTAAAAATTCTTTTTTTTAAGTCTTAATATGCTCTAGAAGTGAGGCCCTCAGTGGAGAAGGTCATGGATAGTAAAGAGATAATGAGTAGATTCTCTAAAGGCCTGGTAGCATGAGAAAGGCTGTAGCAGTTCTTGGAGTCACTAGTTCAGGTCCTCAAGCCCCGCCCCAAAGAGGTCAGCAGGAAATGCTAGTCACACTCTTCTCAGTCTGTATTTTCCCAGTGTCAGAACCATCCTGGGCACTGAGTCCACCTTAGAGATATGGGGAATCATCCTTAGTAGAAAGCAATAAAGCTGGATAATGGAAAGCCACATGCTAGTACTTTGGAAGAAGAGAGGAGAGGATGTGGTATATTATTTTTCAATATACAGTATGTTTTTAAAATAATTTTAATCAGACTCCATTTATAATTTTATATCCTTTTCACTTGTTTTATAATAAGCATTTCTATGACGTTATATATAATTGTAAAATTTTCTAATAAGATTTTAGTATTTTCTTGGATAGGCAAATGCTACTTTTTATTTAGGCTACATTAATTTTTCTTTCATTAATATGGATGGTGACAGAGAGATCACCTTGGTGCATACACTTTCTCATTTTTTAAAATTATTTCTTTGGGGGGCGCCTGGGTGGCGCAGTCGGTTAAGCGTCCGACTTCAGCCAGGTCACGATCTCGCGGTCCGTGAGTTCGAGCCCCGCGTCAGGCTCTGGGCTGATGGCTCAGAGCCTGGAGCCTGTTTCCGATTCTGTGTGTCTCTCTCTCTCTGCCCCTCCCCCGTTCATGCTCTGTCTCTCTCTGTCCCAAAAATAAATAAATGTTGAAAAAAAAAATTTTTTTAATTATTTCTTTGGGATAGAATTCTTATCCTACAGTGATAAAACTGAGCCACTAAAAAATATCATATTGGCCATGTTACAGAGCTTGCTCAGCTCGGTCCCTATTTCAAGAAAGGAAACCCAAAATCACAAATAATGCTTTATAGAAGTGATTTATGTACGAAAAATGAAAGTATACAAATACATTATGTACATATTATTTTATAATAGGTCAAATGAGAAGTTTCTTCAGTATTACCTATTTTTCTCAAGGGAAGTATAGTCAACATCTGTGTGTACCTTCCCAAAACACAGAGTATGACTTTGTTCTTCAGAAGGGTATTTGTGATGTTTGCAATTTTCCTATGAAGAACATCTCTATAAAAATATTATGCTGGTTATTTAAAAAGTATTTCCATTAAGGAAAAAATTTTTCATCCATCATTGTCTCTGAGAGTTATGACTGTCTCTTCTAGTTCACATTTTATGTCCCAAAGAAAGAAATGAAAGCCTTCAGGACACCTCTTTTTGGAACAGTCTCCTGCTCAACTTGGCAGAGATTCAATGGCCTGGGGTGGGGACAGCCACATCCCTGCATGACCCACCCCATTTTCCGGGGTCCTGGTGCTCTGGACTATTTGGATAATTAAGACATGCTCCTTCAGGCAGAGGTGCAATAACAGTGCAGATGAGCTCAGGGTAATAACGTCTGGTCTCGTATTTCATCAAAGACAAGAGGGATAGTAGCATCCTTTTGTCCATCCTGTGTCTTCAGTTTCTTCATCAATAATAATGCCAATGATGACAACAATGATGAAAGGTCTGTCCCAGGCAATGAAAGCACCTTCAATTTTGACAGATCATAAAATGGAGTCTTTTCTAAAACCACTAAGACATTTTTTTCTGTCTTGAGCTATACAGATGATTAAAAACCCTGGCCAATCGCAAACTAGTCCTTCCCTCATTTTTTCCAACTTCCTGAAGCAAAACCAACAGTCAGCATATATCACAAGTGTCCTGAATGAAGTTGAGTACTCTGATTGCTTTTTCCCTGCCTAACTATTGTCACAGGTAGCGTGGTCATTACAAGAAACTTCATAGCTGAATTTTGTCTTCAAAAACTTATTTAAATCAAGCATTTGTGGTTTCCAACAGTGACAGTAGGAAGTGGGGTAACCCACGCTCTGTCTACCCAACCACAACATGTTATTAATGCCCTTTGTTCTAAATCATGAAAAGGGACTGGTGGAGCACCCCAATGGCAGATTGGAGGGGGTGTCAAATTTTGAACTTGGGACATGGCTAAGACATCGCTGTTTCCTGGATTAATTGTATATTCTCGGGGAACTCTCATACCCTCCTTTTTTTTAAAGCATATGACTTAAGTGGCTTGGTTGGTTAAGCAGCTGACTCTTAGTTTCCAAGCAGGTCATGATCTCATGATCTTGAGATCAAACCCTGCCCCAGGCTCTGCACTATGCATGGAGGCTGCTTAAGATTCTCTCTCCTCTCCCTCTGCCCCTCCCCAGCGCTCGCTGGCTCTCTCTCTCAAAAGCATATGGCTTAAAAGATGATTAAAATGGTAAATTGTATGTTATACATATATTTTACCACAACAAAAGAAAAGTTGTATCAGAAAAAAAAGGTTTACTCTGAACTTCCTGTTCCCAGATGAATAGACTATCAAAGAAGGAACTTTAGAGATCACCTAAACATTTTGATTGTCAAGTGCTTACTCTTTATTCATTTATACCCCAACTTATTTCAGAAAGGATTTAAGGCAACTTAAAAACTATATAAAATATAGTAAGGCAATAGAAAATCAAAGTAACATAAGATTTTTTTTAGAAAAAGATAGAAACAATGACAATTTTCAAAAATATTGTTTTCAAAATAATTTCATAACTTCAGAAGTGATCATTTCAAAATATAATTTTCAAAATAAGGCAGAACCATGACATAAAATATAGATATACAGTGAAAATGTGTTAAAAGATTTTTTTCATGAAACTGGTAAGGGTCTTACGATGAGTTTAAGGAAGAAGTTAAAAAAATTAAATATTTAGGAATGTCTTGGTGGCTCAGTCAGTTAAGTGTTGGACTTTGGCTTGGGTCATGACCTCACAGTTTGCGAGTTCGAGACCCATGTCAGGCTCTGCTTCAGATTCTGTGTCTCCCTCTCTCTCTGCCCCTCCCCTGCTCATGCTCTATCTCTGTCTCTCTCTGAAAAATAAATAAACATTAAAAAGATTTTTTTAATTAAATATTTAAAGAGCAGGAATATTGAATGTACAAATAGAGGCAAAACCAACCCCTTTCACTGTAGGAGTAGGAAGTCCATTGAGCCTCTCCTAGACGGGATTTGCATGTCTATTCACAAGAATTATTCTGCATCCCTCCTGCATTATTACTATCAATAATCTACAGTTTGCAAAGTTACAAAATGGCTTCCATGTCATCAGAATCCTGTAACAGCCAGAGGGGTATCCTCTAGAGTATAAACAGCATACAATTTCCAACGAAACACAAATTTTTCCCTAAATATTAAAAGTGCCAAGAATGAAGCTAATATAAAAATACACACCAGGCTGGAATAGAATGGGAAGCAACCTGTTTTCACAAAGTACTTGAAAACCAAACTACTGCAAATCTAGAGAGTTACCAGCACTTTGCCTTGTGTTTTTCTTTTGCCTCAGAATCCAAATGAGAAGTTGATTTCCAAGCTCAACCCGTGAATTTTATTCATCTCCTAATCCCTGTAATACTCCCATATGTGTCATGATCTTTTATGGTATTATTATGGTAAATACTTCAGGGTAGAAACATTTTTTCAGCTGTGTGAGTTTCTTCCTTTATCATTTTGGATGTTTTCATTTATTTGCACAATTTATTCGTTTCATTATTTAAAATAAAGACTCAGAATATGATGTGCCTGTGACACTAATAAAATTGCAGGAGCTCTCGCATCTGGGGAATCGTAGATTGTTGAGGACATTCTGCAGCATCAAGCGAATGGCAAAAAAAGATGAAATTCAACCCTGCCTTTAAAATTGACTGTGGTGCTCCTCTATGTTCTTGAGAGAAGCTGTAAATGAAGAGCCAACCAAAATTCATCGGAAACGAACACCTGCTATGCCCCTACTCCATGGTTCGAAGTCGTAAGATGAGACCTGTAGACCAGTCTATTCCAACACTCAGCTCAGTTTATTTAGCATACGAGTTGTAGGTAACAGCCCAAATTATTTCTCAGAAAATTCAGGTCAGGGGAGAACCTAACCCCCCAAATTACTCAAAGAGCATTTAAGCTCAGAAGAATTTTTTCCTAAATTATGACTCTCAACCGCACCCCCCCCCCCGCACCCCTGCCCCGGTCCTATCCACCAAGTAAGTGGCTTTTTCCCTTCTCTGGGGACTTCCCTCCTCAGACGACTTCAAGAAACTTTATGGATGTTTATTCAATACACAGGGTCGGTCTCAGTTACTATTACCTGAGGAAGAAAAAAATGGAAAATTGGCTCAGTCAGGAATTCAATTCTTTTCAGCTAGAGCTACTTACTGCCACTAGGTGTCGCTATTGAAACCTGAGTTATCCTACAAGGGTCCAATTAACTCTTTTTCATGTTTTAAGAGATTTTTTTTAAAGGAACAGATTGAAGAATGTAAACATAAATGTATAATCCTGTTGTTAAATGTCAAGATATAATAAGATTATAATTTACAAGAGAAATTTGAACATTTGAGTACATGTGTTACCTATGATTACCATCTACCTGCTCTAGATCTGGGACCCTTACCAATTTATACTCTTGATGTTAGTGAAGCAGGTGGGGAAGGAAGGGAGCATACATCCTGGGATCCAAAAGCTTTGAGTAACTGGGTTATTTGTTTTGGGATTCATTTGGACTCTTGCATCATCACATTTTTTCTGTTCTACTGAATCATTCCAATCAGCAAACAAACATGCTACAATATCTCCCATTTTTAAAAAAGTCCTCCCTTGGCCCCACACCACCTCCAGTTTCTGTCTGATTTCTCTGTTCCGATTCAGAGGAAAATTCAAGAGTTTATTACACTCAAGGTGTCTACTTCCTCTTCTCCCATCTTCTTCCCCCATCAGGTTTTATGCCCACTATGTACCCTGAAAACCCCTCTTTTCTCTCTGTTGCCCAATCCAATGGTCAGTTGACTCATAGTCCTCATCGATCGTGATTGTAATTGTCAGGGTTGATCACACTCCAGTTCCTGCTGAAACCCTCTCATCTCCAGGTTGCACTCTCCTGACTTGCCTATGACTTCCCTGGCTTCTCCTTCTTAGTCTTGGCTAACTCCCCCTCACCTTCATGATCCCTCACTGAGGAGTGCTGGGCCATGGACATCTTCTCTAGCTGTGCCTCTCCCTAGGTGATCTCATCCAGCCCAGTGACTTTGGATATCATCTATACTCTGTAATTCCCAAATTAATATGTTATTCCTGACCCCTCCCTCTGCCCCAGCCTCTGTATCTAGCTGCCTGTTTGACATCTCCACTTTGTCACTGAACAGGTGTTGCAAGCTTAGCCTATCAATGACTAACTCTTACCTTTCCCTTCAAAGCCTGTTCTTCCTCAAGTCTTACCCATTTCAGCGAAGAGCATCTCTATTTACCCAGGTGCTCAGGTCAAACGGCGGAGTCATCCTATGCTCTTTTCTCTCAGATTCCATCATCCAATCCAACCCAACCCAACAGGAACTCCTTACTGGCTTCAGCTTCAAAACAGATCACTTCTCACCATCTCCACTATCACACCTCCACAAGACACGTCACCACTGTCTTACAACTAGGACTGGCCCAGCTGTCCTGACCTTACCCACCACCTGCAAGCCAATTTTTGCATGGCAAACAGGGAACTTCTTCCCGAAAACTGATTTAACAAAGTAAATTCGATCAGGTCGCTCCCCTGATCAAAATGTTCCAGTGGCTTCCATTCCACTGAAGACGACATCCAAATGTCTTACCGGGGCCTGCCTAGGTCTACCTGACCTCACTCCTGGTTCTCTCTTCCACTGTAGCTCCTAGGGCTCTTTCATGTACTCACCTCCCTCATGTCACGGGAGTTTTCTGACAGCCTCAGGAGCCACTAGGGGCCTTTCACTGGCCATGTATGTTCAAAGTCCTCTTCCCCCTTCAGGACCTGGCTCCTAGGTGGCCTCATGAGGGAGGCCTCCCCTGATCATGCTATCTAAGATGACATGCCCCTCCCCACTGCCCTGCTTTATTTCTCGTCAGAGCACCCATCACCTCCTGACATTAGGTTATATGTTAACATATTTGTTTATTGTCTGTTTTCTTCTGCTACAAATGGAAGGTACATGAGGTCAGGACTTTGCTGAGTGCTCTCTCTCCAGGACCCAGACTAATAGCTGAGATAGAAAGGCCAATCAGTAGATATTTACTACAACAATGGATGGAAGGGAAGCCAGCTATAAGCGGGGGCAGTCTGCTGGAATTGGCTCCACCAGGATATATTGATCTGGGGCGTTAACCAGAACATTACCTGGTGCTGACCTGTGTTGTGCCTGGGCCTCAGAAGCCAGCCAGTCAAATTATGTATTCCCCACATACTCGCAGTGCCACACATAAGTGCTTCCAACTATTTATTTGTTTGTTTGTTTGTTTTTAATGTTTGTTTTTTTTAAGTAATCTCTATACCCAACACAGAGCTCAAACTCACAATCCCTAAATCAAGAGTCACATGCTCTACCTACTGAGCCTGCCAGGCACCCCTAATGCTTCCAACATTTAAATCCTCTCACATGCTGACACTTCCAACAGCCAATCAGCCATCCACAGTTCTGACATCATCTTACCAAACATCCTCACAAAATCAATGAAATTTATTGCATTTAAATATTTAGTTATTGTTAATAGTCAATAGAAAACAATTGTAATTGATTTTCTTATAAATTCACAACTGTTTTTGGTATGATTTACAAACTCACTAATAATATCCCTAAACTGTCACTGCAAACATTTTCAAAGCGTCCTGTCCAGGGTAAAAATGATCCCTATATGAGCCAGCTGGGGATGCCTGGGTGGCTCAGCTGGGTAAGCGTCAACTTTGGCTCAGGTCATGATCTCACAGTTCATGAGTCCAAGCCCCACATCGGCCATCAGGCTCTGTGCTGACAGCTCAGAGCCTGGAGGCTGCTTCAGATTCTGTGTCTCCCTCTCTCTGCCCCTCTCCCACTCACGCTCTGTCTCTCTCTCTTCTCAAAAATAAATGAAGATTTAAAAAAGTAAAAAAATAAACGGGGCCAGCCAGTCACCTGATACCCTCTTTCTAGTCACCGTGTGATCATCTGTGGTGATTTAGGCAGATTTCCCACCGATACCTGTTGATAGTATAGTCTGATATGATCTCTGTTCACCCAAGTGGAGGCTTTGATGAGTTAGAACCACTGATGAGCTCATGATTGCTGGTCTACCATCATGCCTCTGAGTCCTGGGTCACTGTGGGTGCTTCAGGCCAACACTATAGCCCTTTAATGACATATCTCTTTAGGTGTAAACACACACATTTTTCCCCAAAGACATCCCATCAGCACCAAGGTGGCTGGGTCCACAGAAGGTTACCGACTGCAGCCCCAGAATGTCCTGGGGAATCCCCTCTACCCTGACCTGTGCATCTTGGGATCCACAGTCGGGGGAATCCTTTCTCTCTTTTCATCCTCAAGCCTCAGACCATTTCATATATGTAACATTCCTGGGGGGTAAGGGAATTTGCCCATTATTATGTAATCATCAGTGGTTTTCAGGCAAATATCAAATAAGCCAAAAAAGCAAAATGACAAAAAGTACAAACTACCTTTACTTGTTTAAAGACAGGGGGTCACCACTAACCTGCAAATGTGTAACTTTGAAGTAAGGTAGTATTACCTCAGAGCCAGAAGGCAAGCAACAAAAATTAACTATTATACCTGGCTTGTTCTTTTGGAAAACAAGTAAATCAAAATGTAGGTGGTTCTTAACCTTTTAGATTATATGCTAATTACACGGTTGTTAAAAGGGTAATGGAAAAAAAATATCTCCTGGGTAACGTTTCCTACCAGAGGGTGAGATGGTCTGAGGTGGGGTGGGGGTGGGTCCCCCCAGGAGAAGCATGACTCTGTGTATTGGCTAAAAGGTCAAGAAAAAAAAAAAAAGTCATAAAATGACTTTGTGAAGGGGTTGGTGCAATTAAATGTTAATCTTGCACTCTGTTCCTGGCTAAGGAGCCTGTTTGAAGCCATCCTATCCACTTGCTTTGAAACCTTTGCTCTCCTCCTTTTGGTTTAGCACAGCAACATTTTTAAAAGACAGAAGGACAATTTAAAGGGGGGACTCCTGTTAACAGATTTTATGGTGGCTTATTTATGGTGAAAGCCCCTAACATGGCCTCAGGCTCCTTTCCCCTTCGGGATGAAATGCACTCGCCCCGAAAAGCACAATCTCCAGAACTGTAGCCTGACATTATGGCTTCAAATCAGAACATCTGAGTTCTTCAACCTTTTTTTTTTTTTTTTTCCAAAGTTGTTTTCTTTGTTTTTCTAGATCCTGTGCAGTTTCATATAACTTTTGGAATCAATTTGTAGATTTTGCTTGGGATTCAGTTGAAACTCTTGATTGATGCGTAGATAAATGGTATGTTAGGGTTGATGAGTATTCCAGGGCACAGATATGACATCTTCGTTTATTTAGCTTTTATCAGTTTATCTTAACAATATTATAATTTTCGGAGTGTAAGTCTTGCACGTAATTTGTGAGATTTACACCTAAGCATTTCATGGTATTTTTTTAAATGTAAAAAGTATTGTTAGAAAAAAAATACTACCGGGATGAAGGACAGATATTTAATTATTTACAAAGTACTTTGCAACACTTTTATTTACTTTTCCTCATAGCACCCTAATACTGATAGCTTCAGATGGGGTAATGCATAGGAAAGATTTTAAAGTAGAGTCAGATGGTATTATTATATCATTATTACTACTATTATACTTCATTATATCACTGTTAGAACTATTCATCTTTCCAGAAAGCAGTGGTTGGAAAGTGGCGGCTAGCTGAGACTTGCTCCATTTCAGAGAAGAAGCTCGGAAATGGAGAACACAGCTATCTTCCTAAAACTGCTCTCTGACCACAGTGTAGACGACATAAGGAAACTGAAGAATCCCCCCCACCACCACCAACCCTCACCTTCACTGAGCATGCGCATGCATGTGCATTGTGTGCACACGTGCCCCTTCATCCACTCCTAGTCTTGGGAAGAAAGGACGAAGAGGGTCTGGAAAGTTTTTCCATTGTAGAAATCTCTTTGCTGATGTTTGCTGACTTGCCACTCATGGCCAGTTCATCATTAATTTCACCCTTAACTTCATCACTAATTTCTTTATCAGTCACTAACCAGCTCATTCCCCACACAGACTGGGTCCTTCGCAGAAATCATCTTCCTCTGGTGTCACCTGTTCCACCAACCCACGCAACCACTAATTGACATAATGGGCAACTGACAACTTGTTTTCTCTGTGGTGACAGTCTGCTTGGCCCTGGTCACCTAAGCCTCAGTGTCTGCGACTTCCTGCCACCCCACGCAGCGCAGCCCTGCTTCCTGGGGCAGTGACTGGCATTTAAACTATCAGAGTGCTCTGGGCTGAACTGTTTAATATTTCACACCCTCTGCTCAGTGTGACTCATTCTATCCAAACAGACAGCCTGAGCTTTCTCACGCCTCTGGTTTCACTCTGAGCACGTTCAAGACCACCTAAGGGACCCTTGAATGTCACTCTTTAAGACGTGTACAGGCACCCCCTTATTTGCAGTGCTTTATGGAGTCACGGAGCAAGAAAGGAGAAACTTTTGCTACCCAGGCAAAGGAAACCAATCCGCCCCCCCCCCCCATACATCTGAGAGGTAGCACCTGCAGCAGCTGGGGGCAGGGCAGAAAGGGAGAGTACTAGGCTTCATCCTGCCCACATTTCAGACAGAGGCCTTCTTCTCCAGGGACAGAAAGGGGTTGAAGGTCCTTGGGGGGCAGCACAGCAGGGGCACTCCTCTCCTTTAACCTGGGTGGGAGGGCATGCTGGGCACCTTTGTGCTTAGTGATGCTAGCCCTTGCTCTCCCGATCCTTTGGGCTGATATCAGCAGTTGAAAGCACAGGATCCACAGGGCTGAATCTGCCTCACATGTTTCAGGAGGGGGATAGTAAGCTCTCGAGGCCCCTCTGTGTCAGGGACACTGCGGCTAGTCCTTCTGGTACCTTTTTGTGAAATAGAAAGGATGTCCCTAGTTGACGGTATTGTAATAGAACTGAATGGTGATAGATGGTAGCTACACTCGTAAGCATAGTGTGATGTATAAAGTTGAGTCAGTACCGGGGCGCCTGGGTGGCTCAGTTGGTTAAGCGTCCGACTTCGCTCAGGTCATGATCTCACAGTCCGTGGGTTTGAGCCCCGCGTCGGGCTCTGTGCTGACCGCTCAGAGCCTGGAACCTGCTTCAGATTCTGTGTCTCCCTCTCTCTCTGCCCCTCCCCTGTTCATGCTCTGTCTCTCTCTGTCTCAAATATAAATAAACATTAAAAAAAAATTTTAAAGTTGAGTCAGTATGTTGTACCCCTGCACCTATACTCAAAAACAAAAAGCGTCCCTTCCTGAAGGCTCCAGACTACCATCTGTTGGAGTGTTTTTATAATTGACATGCACATGTACAGCCTCGGGGGTGTGAATGGTGCTGTAGAGATTTACAATGTGTGGTCAGAGGAGTGGGTGAGGGGACGGTAATGAGGCCTGGCTTCGGGGACCTCATTGGACACCAGGCCTGGGTGGGCACACAATCCTGCCGAACTGGCCTGTGGGTGGTAACAGCAACAGTGTAAACCCTATCATGGGGCCCCCACCAGGTAACAGGTGGAGACCTGGAGAAGGTAGGTGTTCATGGGTCCGGCTGTGACTTGGCTCAGGACGTGGCCCTAATCTCACCAGTTTCGCTGAGGCTGCCGGCACATCAGCAGAGGACGGAGGGAGGTGCTGCATACAAGGGAGCACAGGCAGGGTCCACTGCTAGGGAGTAGTGGTTAGAAATGTAATCTGCAAAAGGGATAGCTTGTGCACTGCCCCATGTCTCCATTGGGACTGAAAGGCTCTTGTGGGGATGGGAGCGTAGTTTGGAGGTCCTATAATTCTGCAGGCCGGGGCTTCCCCAGAAAAACGCCCTTTGGTTGCTATTATGGTAGCCAGTTTTGCTCCCAGGACCCTGACCTGGGAAAACACATGTTAAGCCATGAGTGAAAATGGAAGAGGCCACCAGCCAAGGAGTGCAGGCAGCCTCTAGAAGCTGGAAAAGGCAAGGAGACACAGGGGGATGGCAGCCCTGCTGCCATCTTGATTTTAACTCAGTGAGACCCACTCGCGACTTCCACCCTCCAGATACATACATTTGTTTAAGTCACCACATTTGTGTAAGTTGTTAGAGCATCAGTAAAAAACTAATATGGTAGGTATTCTTGTCTCCATTTTACAGGTGAGAAAAACAAAACCTGAGTCAGGATCAAAATCTAGTTCTCTATGACTTCAAAGGCCACACGTTCCCTATACTCCTCTGATGCCTTCTTAAATTTTTGTAACTAATTTCCTTACTGAAATCATCAAATATTTAATTGCTAGAACAACCACTTTAGAAAGAATCACTAATGGCATACCCCTGAATATATCTGCTTGCTACAAATAATTTGTTCGACAGCAAAGAAACCGTCAGTTGAATCTTGCCTGGAGAGTTCATGCAAAGAAAACCAGAATATCCACATTTTCCTGCGGAAGCCCTTAAGTCTAAGGATACTAACAAAATTATCACTCTTTAGCTTGTTTGTTCATTTGGTTGGATTTATAAATTATTCTGTATATGCTTAATAGTACATTGGTCATAATAAGATGGATTTTATTAATCATCAGCTAAATATAAATTAAAACTGTAATAAGAGAGCACTATACAGTCGCTAGATTGGTTAAAATTTAGAATACCGAGCATACAAGTGTTGGTGAGGATGTGGAGAAGCTGGAGCTCTCAAAGTTATGTATCTACCCTATTACCCATTATTTGACTCCAAGATACAACTTTTACGGTGATTTTATTTGTCAAGATTCATCGATCTATTTGCTTAAAACCTCTGTGTATAATTTATATCTCAAGAAAAAAGAACCAGGAATTGAAACAAGAACCCCACCCCCACCCCTCACACAGGGATTTTTCGAATAATCAGTGCGGCAAAATTAGGACTTTTAAAAGGGAGACCGCTAAGTGGAGTGGTAGAAAGAGCACCAGGTAAGAACCAGAAGCTTCCTTCTGGTCTCAGTCCCTTCCCTGACTTAGATATATACATGACCTTGTGGGGTTCATTTTGCCTCTCTGGGTCTCAGGGTCCTTATCTGCAAAATAAATGAACTGCGTTAGATGACCTCACAGTTCCTTCTAACTCTAAAATTCTATTATTTGCCACTTTAAGCGGTAAATCAGATAGCTTTAGAAATTTCTACTTGATATAAAACACTGCTTTTCCAACACACTCTGATTCTAATCTGTGATTCAGTTGATACTGGGTCATTGGCAACGTAATTCTCAGAGATTACATTTTTCTACGGGAAACTTGGATCGGCTTTATCAGATAGTTTCCAGGAATATATCTTTGAGCAAAGCAACCATGGGCAACATACATTCAGATTATGGGCATTTTCCATATTTAGATATAGCACATTCGTGTATATTAATAGAGATATGGGGATTACTAAAGAACACATTTTTTTTTTTAAAGCTTTAAGCAAAAGGGTAATGTGACCACAGTAATGATAACACTGGACTGAAAGGCTCTGTGGCCTCAGACAAGCCATTTTCATGTTCAGAGGACATGTCGATATCTGCACTGTCTGCTTCCCTAGGGTTGTTTAAAGATGAAGTGACGCTTTGTCAGATAGGTAAAGCACGTTTTAACTTGCAAAATGTTGTACAATTATAAAGTGACTTGTTCTTATAGAGAATGAGGAGAGGGCAGGAAAAAGTGTCCAGGAGAGACCACTCTATTAACAAGCTGAGGTCTGGTCAGTACCAATCACTGCTCTAATGTGATGTAGGACATAATGAGAGAGGTGAGCTTTTTAAATTTTCCTCATGTTTATTCATTGCTGAGAAGGGGGTGAGGGGGAGAGAGGGAGACAGAGGGTCCAAAGCAGGCTCTGCACTGACAACGGTGAGCCTGATGCAGGACTCAAACTGACGAACAGTAAGATCATGACCTGAGCCGAAGTTGGCTCCTCAGCCAACTGAGCTACCCAGGCACCCAGAGAGAGGCGGACTTTTTAAGGACACAGAGATAAAGGTATTTTAGGTAGTTTAGGATTCCCTTGGTTTCATGAACTCATGGTGATTTCAGCTGCTTCCTGCAGTCTCTCAGTTCATCCCTCAGATTGTGTCTGAAGAAAACCCAGCCTTGCGTCATCTGCAAGATGACCAGTCTTTGGTTTGCCAGGTTAGATTGGGAAGACTCACGAGAGCCGAGTGACCATAGCTGGAGGTAGGGGAAGGAAAATAGAGCGTCTTGGGGAAACTGACTGCATAAGCCCTCTGAGGCTCTGCCCAGGGTGGAGTGTGGACGGAGGCGGAAAGGTTGGATGGGAGGGTGGATTGGTGGAGGGATGACCCAAAGAAAGCACAGTGGGGAGGTTGTAAGGAAGAGGGAAGAGAAGGGAGGGATGGCGAATGACTCTCCCACAGAGCACAAACTCTCCCAACAAACTGTTGATATTTGATGGTGTTATTTCCCTCCTGCTGTAGTCCCAAGACCTAAAACAGTGTTAGCCGTGCAGGAAGTGCTTAATAAATACCCGTTGAATGGGTTGAATGGATGCAGAGTGAAAGAGGATCAGAAGGCAGCACTAGGCAGTGCCCCATCACCTTTCCTGTGCCTGGAGAATGACAGTCTTGGCTCATCTCTCTGGTCTTGGAGGCAGGCATAAAGAAGGATTCAGAAGGATAATACAGCCAGATATCAAAACATGCACCATTAATACCCTTTGTCTGACTATCCAAACCCAGGAGGCCTATTTGATTCTTTCCTTTCCTACACATCCAGTCAAGGAGCCCCATCAGCAGCACCCCCAAAATGTTTTTCGAATCTTCCAGTCTTCACCGTGGCTCTTTCCCAAACCCCATCATCTCCCACTGGGACTGCTACAGTGGCCTCCTAACTGGTCTCCCTTCTTTCTCTCTGCCCTCTCATCTGTTGTCCACCCAGCTGCCCTACAGTCGTTTATAAAGTCAGTCCTCTGCCTGAAGTCATCTAGTTGCTTCCAACGGCACAAAGAACAGTGCTCTAACTCCTCATCGTAGCCCTTGAAGCCCTGTGAGGACTGACCTCCACTTTCCTTCTCTCCTTGGTCACCCACCACTCTGCTCCTCGCTCACTTTTCCTATAGCCACACTGGACTTCCCTCTGTTCCTCAAACTTGCCAACTCTGTCTGCGTCAGGACCTTCGCACCTATTTCCCTGGCCCCAGCTCATGTGGCTGGCTTTTTCTTGTCATACTTTCCCAACTAACACGCCTTCCCCTCGTCACCCAGTACACCTTATCTCCTCATCTTGTTTTATTTTCTTTATAGGACTTATCTCTCTCTGGAGATAGTTTTAATTGTTGTTTACTTGTTTCTTGGCTCCTCAACCTTAGGAATGTGCCCCCTCCTAGGCAGGGATTTGTAAATATTGTTGCCGGTTGTAACCTCTGTTCCCAGAGGTTTCTAGTACCCCTAATAGGCACTAAGTAAATTTTTCAGAATGAATGCTTGCTCACCAAGTGACCTTCTGACTCCAGTATTGTTTTCCAAATAGACTGCTTATAGAGAATGTGCCAGCCAGAGGACACGAATATCTCCTGTTCCCTGCATTTTTCATATAAATAAATACAGGCATGCTTGTGTTTGTGTACTTTAGCTTCTGTGGGTTTAGTTAATGTGAGCCTGTCCCCAAAAGATGGATTCTCTTTTGAGGCACTAACAAATCAGGTATCTGAGCTTGTGGACCTGAGAGCGGTGTTCCACAGTGAGAGAGGCATTAACAGGAAAGGCACACTGCCTGAATGAGCCCTGACCTTCCACTCATGACCTTTATGGCCTTACCATGAGTGTTCCCTGGGCTTCTTTTTGGAACTCCTCTAGGAACAAGAGAAGAGCTCCTGATAGAGAAAAACCTCCAAAGAGGAAAGGAAGGCTGTATAGATATTCAACAGGTCTTCATGTCGAGCGTTTGTATTTGTGAAATCTTTCAACTCTATCCCACATGCCACTACCACATGGTGCCCTCTCCTGTTTTCCAACAGCATAACTGAGACAAGCCTACACATCTGAAGAACAAGAAAGAGGATAAACTAATAGTATTGAGTGCTGTACTATGTATCAGGCACAAGGATTTTACAAATATCTCACCTAAAGCGATATTTCTAAAAAAAATAAGGGAAATAAAGAAAATATAAACTATGTATAAGACTTGGATATTCAAGATAAGATAGCACAAAGGGTCAGATTGTCAAATCAGACTCACAGGAGATACGATCTTGCCCAGTAATAAGAGTTACTAATAATTTCTTTTTTTTTTTTTTTTTTTTTAAATTTTTTTTTTCAACGTTTATTTATTTTTGGGACAGAGAGAGACAGAGCATGAACGGGGGAGGGGCAGAGAGAGAAGGAGACACAGAATCGGAAACAGGCTCCAGGCTCTGAGCCATCAGCCCAGAGCCTGACGCGGGGCTCGAACTCACAGACCGCGAGATCGTGACCTGGCTGAAGTCGGACGCTTAACCGACTGCGCCACCCAGGCGCCCCACTAATAATTTCAAGAGTAAAGGTAATTATGGGGTACAGGTGAATTCTGGAAACCCTGGGTCTGTGAAAACTGCCCTGTGGGTCCTTTCTTGCTATGTTAGAATTTGCTCTGGCCCAGATTTAACATAGGAGATCTTCAAGTGATACATGTTGTCATTACTAAAGCAAAAAGAACCACACGGGGCATGAAATACCTCAGTGTTATACTCACATAGTTACATAGTTTCCATGTCATTTTCCAGAGAGCTCTGCCCTATAAATCCTTAGATTCCAGGCGTGTTTATCATAAGCCACCCTAGATTGACCAGGTACATCCTGCTAAAAAGTTTTCATAGATAAGGACTCTCTCATTAATAAGTACCTATTAGTTTCCTTTCCAGGAAGCATATCATTAGAATTTCACAAGGAGATTTGATAGAGTCAACTGCCTTTATTTTCCTTCTTTCCTTTGTTTCTTTCCAGTGGCTTCTCAAGGAAAAAGGGAATAGCCAGCTGCTAATCCTTTCCTTCCCCCAAGGAAGAGATTTCTGATCCTAAGAATTCTGTTGAAAGCAGCGCAGTGATTATTTTCCTATGCCCCTAAAGCCTTTCACCCCAAATTAACTCTGTCCCCGTCTTCTTAACCAGCCTCTTGTCCTCTGTGGCTTCCAGACCTTTGCTGCTGCAGGGTTTCTATGTCTCATCACTAACTATATTTCTACCACTAAGTTCACATTTGGTTATTTTTCCACATAGTTATTAGTTTTTTGTTGTTTTTTGGTTTTTGGTTTTTTTTGTTTTGTTTTGTTTTGTTTTTAAGTAAGGCTTATCTCATGCGGAGCCAACAGCACGGCTTGGACTCATGACCCTGAGATCAAGACTTGAGCTGCAATCAAGAGTCAGACACTTCTGGGGCGCCTGGGTGGCGCAGTCGGTTAAGCGCCCGACTTCAGCCAGGTCACGATCTCGCGGTCCGTGAGTTCGAGCCCCGCGTCAGGCCCTGGGCTGATGGCTCAGAGCCTGGAGCCTCTTTCCGATTCTGTGTCTCCCTCTCTCTCTGCCCCTCCCCCGTTCATGCTCTGTCTCTCTCTGTCCCAAAAATAAATAAACGTTGAAAAAAAAAATGTTAAAAAATAAAAATTAAAAAAAAAAAAAAAAAAAAAAAAAGAGTCAGACACTTCACTGACTGAGCCACCCAGGCGCCCCTGAAGAGCTCTTAATAGTAATGTTTTGTTTCTGTTGTTCCACTGACGGACATATACCACCACTAACCAGTAGGACCGGGGTGATGGAAGCAGTGTTAGCACGCTGAGTCCAAGTTCTAGTAAAATGTTACCGAAAGCTCACCACGTGCCTACTAGCGGATACGAAAGACGCAATTCCTGTCTTCAGGAAACTAACAGTCCCCTGGGAAATGAAAATGCGTCTATCCCCAAAGCTTCCAATGTTATGGAGTCACCTTGCTTTTAATATCTAAGTAAAAATGTCTTGTGCCCTCAAAGAGGACACAAAGACAATTCTGTCCCCAATGGTATTCTGAAACCAATTTAAAGCTAACATTTGTTCTTAATACACTGATAAATAAATAGTAGCAATGGAGTGTGTTTGGAAGGAGGAAGCAAATAATAAATCCTAATTGGAGATGTAAAAGAAGGCTCAGAGAGGTGATGGTTCAGCTGGGGCGGATGAATGACTAGGAATTTATCAAGTGGGGGAAGAGCCTTCCAAGCAGCAGGCTTAACATATACACCAGAGGTATGAAAAGGCGAAGAATATTTGGGACCTTCCCAGGGTTTAGTAGGACAAAAGCATTCTGTAAAAGAGGAGACTGAAGAGTGGCAAGGATGGTGTCATAGACAAAAGACAGCTTGCTGTCCTCAGCTAAACCTAAAAGCGAGTTGGCGATAGTATCTTAAACAATCCAGGAGTATCCCAGCCAGGGCCAGGGCTAGGGTAAGGCAGGTGAAGGCGAGGCAGAATTTAAGGGGGTGCCAAAGCCTCAGTCATCAAGATAATATTTTAACACAAAATTTTTAAAATAAAGATAGGATCAGAGTTACTGAGTTTTCCTTTTGCCTCAGGCTCTAATATGGCTCAGCAAGGTACTTCTTTATTTAAAACTTTGGCATTTGCTCATCATTTCGCACTGATTTTTATTTTTAAAAGATATTGCATTAGGAGCACCTGGGTGGCTCAGTCAGTTAAGTGTCTGACTTTGGCTCAGGTCAGGATCTCATGGTTCCTGGGTTCGGGCACCCGTCGTGTTCCCCCCATCAGGTTCTGTGCTGACAGCTCAGAGCCTGGAGCCTGCTTCAGATGCTGTGTCTCCCTCTCTCTCTCTCTGCCCCTCCCCCCCCTCACACTCTGTCTCTCTCTCTCTCAAAAATAAGTAAACATTAAAAACAATAAAAGAATTGCTGAATCACTGTGTCGCATACCCGAAACTAACATAGCCATTATATGTCAACTATACTTCAGTAAAAAATTAAAAACAAAAACAAAAACAAAAACACCTTAGCACTCAGATCTCAGTTTCTCGATAATGATTTTCCAGTACAAGGAATCAAGGCTTCTTGGAGAAGTGGTTGATTCCAGAGTTTGGGTAGGAAAAATTCAAAATGAGCTTGGAACATTTTATGGTACCAAAAAATAAAGAAGTGCCTGAAAAAGTTTGGGGGCTTCTCAAAAAAACTATAAAACCAACTGAAAGTGGGCTCCAAGAGGGCAAAGATGGAACAATTTAACCAACAAAGTAAATGATGCCACATTGATTATAATCCATAAAATAAAATGAATCCGTGATTTTAAGTAATTAACTTTTAAAAGGAAAAGAGGGGATGAGTCTTTCTTATAGAAAAATTCTCATTTAAAAATGTTGAACAAAGGAAGAAAATAGCAAATCACCATTGCAGGAAAGATCAACCTGGATGTTAAAATCAGTGGGTGAAAGCTTGAAAAAAACAGTATGTAAGCATAGTCTCAAAGCCTCTCCTCTAGGATATTGGGTAACTTTACAGTAAAAAAAAAAAAAAATCCAGCAGACATCCCCTTAACCAAGCAATCAAAGGTTTAATATCACTAGTTGCGAGACATCTGGACATCACGTGCCCTCGATACTATGCACTCAGAAAGTCCCAACATCATTTCTGGGGGATTCCTCCCCCAAGTGTGGGATCTCAATCTATTAAACATCAGACAAACCCCAAATGAGGACCATTCCACAAAATCACTGACCAGTACTCTTCAAAAGTGTAAAGGTCATGAAAGTCTCTGGAATGATCACAGATTAGAGGAAAGTCAGGAAACATGACAACTAAATATGACGTGGATCATGTATTGGGTCCTGGGACAGAAAGAAGACATTAGGGAGGAAATGGGTGGAATTCAAACACTGTGCTAATTTAATTAACAATACTATACTAATGATAATTTCCTGATTTTTATACAGGTACTAAGGTTATGTAAGATGGTAACATTGGGGGAAGCAGTTTGAATGCTATACGTGAACTCTGTACTTTTGGGAGCATCTTTGAATTTTTTTTTTCTTAATGTTTATTTCTGAGAGAGAGAGAGCATGAGCAGGGGAGGGGCAGAGACAGAGGGGGAGACACAGAATCTGAAACAGGCTCCAGGCCCTGAGCTGTCAGCACAGAGCCCAACATGGGGCTCAAACCCACAAACCGTGGGATCATGACCTGAGCCAAAGTCAGACCCTTAACCGACTGAGCCACCCAGGTGCCCCCTTGTTGAGCAACTTTGTGTGTTTAAAGTTATCCAAGAAAAAGTGTTTTTTCTTTTTTTCTTTTTTTTAGGTTTACTTATTTTTAAAGAGAGTGAGCAGGGAAGAGGGAGAGAGAGATAGGGAAACAGAATTCCAAGCAGACTCCACGCTGTCAGCACAGAGCCTGACATAGAACTCCAACTCACAAACCGTGAGATCACAGCCTAAGCCAAAACCAAGAGTCAGGGCCTTTAACTGACTGAGCCACCCAGGTCCTCCTCAAAAGAAAAAAGTTTTTAAAATTCCTAATGGACATAACTTTATGAGGGAAACCTCCACAATACATTTCATTATTTTATGAATTAACTACAAACGCTCTTCTGATATTTTGCTGAAGACACGTTTCTCAATATATAGTTATAGCCAATGTTTACATACTGGTGTGGGTTTTTTTCTCCCCTTAAATACATTTCACACATTCTTTAAATAATTTGACTAAACAGTGGTATTTTCTCACTATAAGTGGCCCTGTGCTAGGCACTGAGAACATAAGGATGCTCTTGGAAAATGTACAGAATAGTGGGGATGATAAACATGAAAAGAAGAGAACTCGGTATCATATATCAAGCTTTATAAAGGGTAGATAAGCAACAGGCCATGAGATATAGAGAAGCTACTGTCTTTCCCTTTTTAAAAAGAATTCAGAGTTGAGGCACCTGGCTGCCTCAGTTGGAAGAGCATGTGACTCTTAATCCCGAGGTCGTGAGTCTGAGCCCCATGCTGGGTGTAGAGATTACTTCAAAAATAAAATCTTTAAAAAAAAAAATTCAGGGTCTAACGTGTTGATAGCATCTGCATAATTATGTGTGAAGAACATATAATCGTCTGCAATGTAATATACTGACGTTGGCAGAGCTGTTCTTTCCTGGGAACAGAAGTGTTGGGAATCTGGTTCTCTTCCCGCTGTTTGAAGAAAGAGAACATCACCGCAGGCCGCCCTTGGGATCAGAGGGTAGAGGAGGTAGAAAGACTGTCTTCTGCAGCGGGGAGAGGGTTCCCCACCTCCCAGCTCTGTACTTACGGGCTGTGCCTATGCTATTGACAGCCATCAACTGCAACCGAAATCAATTTTCCTAAAAGGAGACAAGGGATGGCCAGAGCTCCGCTAAATGAAGGGAGAGGTCAGTGAGATTCTCATCAAGGAGCTCAGCTAATCTATCTCAGTTTTGAATTACAGCTTCCCCTGAGCTGCCTCTTGCAGGTACCAACTATCATGCCAATTTGTATAAGTGCAAGTAATTGAATAATTGGCACAATTCATTTCTGTGAGAAGACTTTCCCACCAATTCTGTCCCTAGAAGCCTGTAAGGACCTGACGCATCACTGAGGATTGCTGCTCTCAGTCTCCCATCCAGCAGACGCCCCGTGACTCCCCTTGCTCCGGTGTCTGCAGCATCCTCCTCTTTTCTGGTTCCTCTCCTCCTACTGGAAACATGCTGTCTCTATCTCCCTGCTTCCAGGCACCCATCTGAGTTTGACTGCACTCTCCTTGGACAAAAGGCAGGTGGCTGGGAGCAGAAAGGAAATACAGGAAAACCTTGGTTTGCGAGCATAATTCATTCTGGAAACATGCTTGTAATCCAAAGCACTTGCATATCAAAGCCAATTTCCCCGTAAGAGATAATGGAAACCCAGATGATTCATTCCACAACCCAAAAATATCCATATAAAAATGATGATAATACTGTAATATAATATGAAATAAAGAAAATACAAAATGTAAAGAAAAATAAATTAACCTGCACTTACCTTTGAAAACCTTCGTGGCTGGTGTGAGGGAGACAGGAGAGAGGAGAATTATTGTGTAGGATGATTTCACTATCACTAACGGAATCACTGCAATCTTTTAGCTCAATGGAATCTTTTTCTGGATGAGGGCCATTGGATATGCTCACACAGATGTTGACTACAGTACAGTATTCATAAACTTTTGTCATTTACTGTATCTAATGTAACTGGCAATAAGGCAGCAGAGAAAAATGGTCTATATCTGCAGGCAGCCTGACCTAGAAGGAAGCAAAGCATTCCTAAGCTTACTCTTGTATGGAAAAGCAAAGGACCATCCATAGGTGCTTTGAAGTGACAAAAAATACACTAGTGCCAGCTGTGGGCACCTTCCAACGTTCTGAAACATCACTGATTTCTGCTAAACACCGTGGCCTGAGACCGAGCATCCGAGTATGGGAGATGATCACCCACAATCCCACAGGGAGAGAGAAAGGAGAGAGACAGAGAAGAACCATTGGCTCAGTTGTGATCACGTGACATTTGGCATCACAAACTACGTGTATTGCAAGACATTGCTCATTTATCAAGTTAGAATTTATTAGAAATGCTTGTTCATCTTGTGGGACACTCGCAGAACAAGTTACTTACAATCCATGGTTTTACTGTATCTTGCTCCACTCGAGTAAATAAATAAAGGTAGCAAATAAATGTACAAATAGAAAAATCCCTTCCTTGATCCTTTACCCATCTATAGCCACTCCCCTATCTCCTTCCCATCTCGTAGGTAGCATTTGGTGCCTCTAAGTCATTGGGTCAAACACTGAATCTGTGGTTTATCTCCACATTGGCAAACAATCTCACCAAACTGCTCTGCCCTGGCTTCACCAGGCTTTTGGTTGCAGGACTCAACATGCCTTTCTCTCCCTTGAGAACTATGCCCATGCGGGTCTTCTACCCAGAACGTTCACCCTGTCCCTGCTGCCCGCTGTGCCCCGTTGCCTCCTGCTTGCTCTTTGGGTTATAGCTTAAATCTTGGATCCTTCAAGGGATCTTTCCTGGCTCTTCAGGCTTTCAGTGCCCCCCGACTGCACTTCTGTGCCACATTGAACTCATCCGTGAGGATTTGTTCAATATCCGGCATCCCCTCTAAATAGTATGCTTCATGACGATGGGGCCGTGACTGGCTGTTCACTGCTATCTCCCCACCACTTAGCCCAGTGCCTGGTATGGGAAGGGATTAACAAATATTTGTTTAATACTTGTTTGTTAAAACCCACCTAAGGATTTTAAGTAGGTTTAAGAGAGATGATCTTATGTAGGATTTTTAACAGAGGTTCTCAACGCTGATGTGCGAACATGTCTGGGGGCATTTCCTTTCTCACAGTGACTGAGGGGTGCCTCTGCTAACAGTGGTCCAAGGCCAGGCCTGCCAGACATCCTCGATGCTCAGGACAGCTCCCTGGAGAAACACTGTTTACAAAAATCACTCTACCTGTGCCGGGGAAACATGTCAAGCGTGGAGGGAAAGGAAGTGGAGGAAGTCAGAGCTACTGGTAGGAACACTATTGCAATCATCCCAAATCAGGAGCTGGCCAGGTGGCTGGGGAGGAAGCCTGAACTGACTTGAAAGGAGACAGGTGGAGAGGTAACTGAAAAATAGAAGCAACAAACTCTGTCATCAGTGGGATGAATCACCCTTCAAGGAACGAGAAGGGATGTAAACACAAAGGAAGGTAGACAGATAGATAGGAATTGTGCGACCTTGGGCAAGTGACTTAATCTCTCTGTGTCTAATTTCCTCATCTGTAAAATGGAGATAAAAACAATGCATCACAGGGTCGCCTGGGTGGCTCAGTTGGCTAAGCAACCGACTCCTGATGTTGGCTCAGGTCATGATCTCATGGTTTGTGAGTTCAAGCCCCGCATCAGGCTCTGCGCTGACAGCGCAAAGCCTGCTTAGAAATGTCTGTCTGTCTCTCTCTCTCTTTCTCTGCCCTTCCCCAACTCATTCTCTCTCAAAATAAGTAAATTTATAAAAAAAACAATACATCACAGGGATGTGAAGATTACAGGAACTGAGTTCATTCACATAAAGTGCACTGCCTGACATAGGGGAAGCACTAGGTGAGGATTTGACATTTTATAGCTGTAGATACATGAATAAATAGATACATAGAAATATTAGCAGATAAGTGGTGAGAAGGATAGGTGGGTGGATAAATGAAGGGATGGAAGGATGGACAGTTGGACAGATGGATGGGTGGATGGATGGATGTTGAAGAGACTGATAAATGATTTTTGGATGTGGAGGATGAAGGGGAGAGCATAATCCCCACAATTTTTTCCAAAAGCAGCTTTGAGCACAGATCTGAGTGATTCTACCGACCGAGAGTCTCTCTCGTCTTCTTCCTTTATGTCCAGTGATCAGGATACCAAGGCGTCTTTGGTTTACAGAAGAGCCGTGACGACTGACCTACATGGACCACTGGAAGCATGCATTAGGCAAAGGGCAGATGGACAGGAATGTGCCACAGGAGTCTGCTACACGGAAGAGCGAAGTCAGAGAGTTCTTGCCACTTTGGCTCAGGGTACTCACAGGGGCTCCTAAACAGCCTCGCCCTTCTCAGCTCTTTGAACATTTTGTCACTCACCCACTTTCTCTATTCTGTTGTTTATAACATTCACCACTGCACGATACATTTAGGAATTAACACATAATACCTAGAAGGACACTGACCTGGGAGTCGGAAGATCTGTGCTCTAGCATGGACATGGAAGCTAGTTTTTTGGTCTTGACCTGGTCAATGTCACCTCTCTGGCTTCAGTTTTCGGATATGTAAGATAAATGGATTGCGCTAGAACAGGTCCAAACTTTCTTGTAGCTCTAACACACACACACCTGCAACCTGACCAGCCTCTTCTCTCGTTGTCCTTGCCCCTCAACTCAACTCTCTAACTCGACCCTCTCATCTGTATCTTTGCCATTTCCTTGGTGTGCAATGCCCTCCTTTTCTTGCGCTTCTGCTAACCTCCTCAGTGTTTCAGATTTCAGTGCTGCCTTCAGTGAATCATTCCTTTGCACCCTCAAGTTTAGATATTTGCTCTTCTTTGCGTCCAGGGTACTCTGTATGCACCTGAATTACAGCAACATCCTCAGGGACGTGTTCACATGCCTCTCTTCCCAAAAGGCTGCAATGCCTTTAATGCAGAAATTACATTTCTATCAGTCAGGGCTCAATTTCAGAGAACAGAATCCACTCCAACCAGTTCAAGCAGGAAAGGATTTACTGCGGATATATTACGTGGCTTATCAAGTCATTGGGAGGGGAAAAGTAAGCTCAAGACTAGGCTTTCAGGAACCACTCACAAAGCCACACTGCAGATAGTAAGCCACTGAGAGAATTGCTACCTCTCTTGGCATCAGGAAATCTCCACCTTCACAACAGTACCACCACTAGAACAATCGGAAACTAAATTCTCTCCACATATATCTCATAGTCAAATTCTCAAAAAGAACGAGAGGCCGCGGAGCCATCGCCATCCCTGTTTAGACAATGTTTCTTACACCAGGGCCGACCCTGAACTTCTGACCAACTTGGACACTGATTACACGGGGGTCAAGTGATGCATGTGGTCCAAAGAACTGCAGCCAAAGGAAGTTATGTTCATCTGGCACAAACATGGTGAAGGGGTCTGCAGGGGATGAGGGTGTGGCCGCTACGTTTCCTCTTTCCTTTGAGGAGAGCAATTTTCCTGCTGCCAATAGTGGTGATGGATGGTGAGTGAATCACCTGGCAAGATATCAATTAAATATAAATCTGCTCTTAACTCTAGGAATCTGTTCAGCTTGTGCCTTCTACAGAAAACAAGCTGTGTTAACAAAATAGGGCAGGATCACAGAATCTTGGGACTAGGAAGAGGTTCAGGGGTCATAAAATCCGGTAGTTACCAAATAGCTTTGTAGCAAAAGGAGAAAAATCAGACAACATAGTGTTATTTTATCTAAACGTATTCAATCTAAAGGCCTGGCCTTATTCTAAGATTTTTCTTATCTTACTATTTTTTAGTGATATACAGTATTTGTAGTTCATAGGTTGTTTGTTTGTTTAGGCTTTTCTTGGCCAAATAACAATTAGGATATCACTGTTAGTCCTCCCTTTGAGTTGCCTGCCGATTTTTAATCATTCTGATCACATCCCTAGAGGTCTATACCCCAACTTCATCATGACCCCTTGTGGTACTGTCGCTTTGTCCATTTCATCCTTTATTTCTGATCATTTATCAGGATATAAAGTCCAGAGTCTCTGGATACTGAACATGTGCCTGGACATGCAGTTAAGACTTCAAGATAGAGAATCATACCTTCTATGATTCTTTGTCACTGGCCCCAATCACGTCATAGCGCAGGGAATTACTTTGACACTCTACTGTTATGAATAAGGCCCAGCTCATTTGTGAGAAAGTAAACCGTAGTGTGTAGTTTGCCTTGGCTTGTTTTCTCTGTTTCGGCCAGGGTTATTCCCCTCTCTGTCTCTTATTACTTACAAATATGTATTCTACTTTCATCTATCTGAACTCTAGCTTTTATTCCACATATATTTGTTACATTTCCGGGACCTCTTTTCCTGGAGTGCTTCTGATGATCTCGTTTCTCTTAAATCTAAACTCTTTGTAAGAAGGGACAGGCATCTATGACCTCACCTACCCATTTGCAAGCAATTTACTTATCAAAATACATATTGTTTCACTCTAGGTTGCTTTCCTGGGCCTGTGAGCCCTCAGAGCCACTTCTTGCCCTCCCTGAGGACTCTGTGTCCCTGGCAGTGGGAAGACCCTGCAGGCTGGCCTCCTCAGATTCCTGTGTCCGTCCATTTCCAGGGGGACTTGTCCGGTGGGAGGTAAGAATGGGAGAGGGTGGAGGGGCCTTGGGCTCCTGCACTGAGTCTTTCTCTCCTCAGTGGTCCCACCACTGCCCGGCAGGTGCATTGAGGTCCTTGCTTCCATCAGGTGACCCTAGACCCTGGTCCTCTCACCTACTTCCTCAGCTAGGGAGCTGGAGAGGCTTCTTGACGGTGCTCCGCTCTGGACAGCCCTGATGTAACCACTGAGAGAGATTGCTCTTTTTCAGGTTAGACCCCCACTGATGGAAGGATAAATTCTCAGAAGTGGAATTGCTAGGTACAAGACTAGGATTTTTAGAGTGAAGTTTAGGGGGCCTGGGTGGTTCAGTCGGTTGATCACCTAACTCTTGATCTCTGTTTGGGTCATGATCCCAGGATTGTGGGATCGAGCCCCATATTGGGCTCTGCTCTGAGCATGAAGCCTGCTTAAGATCCTCTATCCTTTCTCTTTCTCTCTAAACTACAAAAAAAAAAAAAAAAAAAAAAAAAAAAAAATTGAAAAAAATAAAGGCAAAGTGTAAGGACATTTATTCCTGCTGTCTTTCTTTCGTGTAAGTCCTGTCTCCCACCTATAGATCTCCATATACAGTCAGGGCCCTTCTCCTTCTGCCATCCCAATCTGTTTACATGTCTCAGCCTCTGGGCACTGGAACTATCCCTCTGATCACATTACACTTTCAAAAAAATGATAAAACAAAGACGTAAGGGGGAAAACCACTTCCTGGTGGTAATTGATATCTATGCTTTTAGAACATGCTCAGGCAAGTGGAAAGAATAAGCAATTATCTGGGTAGTTCAAACAAACATTGACTCCCCTTTGTCTGGCATGAGTGAGTGGTGGAAGGGAGGGAAAATTGGAATTAATTATTAACATCTTTAAAGTTGCTGGAATTAGGTAGAGAGTTACTGAATTCACCACTTTATTTTCTATGAGGAGTCTGGTAAAAGAAAGACATCTGCTCTGCCATTCCAACGCCAGGTTTTTAATTTTGGTAGGAGTCAGTTAAGGAGCGACATGTCCTTTGCTATCTGTGGAACTGAACCAGTTGGTGACTTTGACTCCAGCTGCTAGTTAGGAAGTCTCCAGGCACTGCATCCGGGGCAGTGGTGATGGGTCTGTAAATCTTTTCATTGCATCAGTCTCGGCTCTCAGGAGAAATGAGTCTATCACCCAAACTTGGGGAAATGTCTGACTTAGTGTTGTAATTTACCAAATAAAAGCTACCAAGTGTCTTTTACAGGCTGCTGATTTATCTTTAGCTTTCCCTGAATTTGTGGCCCTCAAAGACTCTGCGTATTTAGCAACACAACATAGTTATGAAAAATAATTATTATAGCAAAACCATCCTTTGAATGTAAAGATAGAGAGTCAGGTGCAGTGGGAAGAGCCCTGATCTTGGAGCCTCGAGGTCTGAGTTTGAATTCTGGCCTTGCCACACTAACTAGCTGAAGAACCCAATCCAGCCATGTATTTCATCATGGTGAGTTTCTTACTTACTAGGTGCTGTGAAAGTGAAGACATTAGGGACATTAAGAGTAATGTGCAGGCATGAACTAATCAATAGATGAAACAACACATGTGTTAGGGTAACAAGTGAGGAGCCATCATTAACATTGGTATATGCATTAGGGGTGGGGGACAGGACCTACAAGCCATAACCAAAGTGACTCCCTGTTTAATAGTGCGGTTTCAGAATGACACAGTCAAAGAGCCTGGAGAGGCTCCGATGAGAGCATGGGCTATTTTGTCTGCCTCCTCCCTCAGCTTCCAAGTGAGTCTCCAGGAGGTTTCCTCCCGGAGGGACGGGGTACCCTCAGCAAGCCAGAACCTGCCTCAGGCTGACACGTGAGCTCAGGGACAGTGAGAATGACAAACGTGAGCATCCTTATGGATCGGACCCAGAAAATAATATTAACCCAAGAGCAAAGTAGATGTCGTTTGCAATTTAACGTGTGGCAGCATGGGAACAAGAGTACTTTTACTGTCATTGGAGCTCTGTTTGCCCAGGCCAGGGAACTAACTAGGAGACAACAGCTGGAGATGAATTTACCAACTTTCAGTTCGGTTCATATAAATGCTGGGCCACAGCATGCTGCCTCAACTTCCCTCATGCCTTCAGTACCTGCGAATAGCAGCACTTCCCTTTGTGAAGATGCGCCAACTTTCCCCATGCCCTTCAGACATGAATTTCATCCTTAATCCAGTGGTTCTAGAATTGTATCATGCACTGTGAGACCATGAAAATAGCATGGAAGTCAGAAGCAGATCAGAGTTGTTGTTGTTTTTTTCAATGTTTATTTATTTATTTTTGAGAGAGAGAGTGGGGTGGGGGAGGGGCAGAGAGAGAGAGAGAGACAGAGAGACAGAGACAGAGAGACAGAGAATCCCAAGCAGGCTCCACACTGTCAGCGCAGAGCCCAACATGGGGCTTGATCCCATGAACCATGAGGTCATGACCTTAGCTGAAATCAAGAGTTGGACACTTAACTGATACCCAGGTGCCCCAAACAGATTGGACTTTAATGAAGTGGTTAAACAAATATTTGTTGGGTGCCTTCTGTAAGTCAAATACTATTCCAGCCAGCGTACTGAAAATATGACGATGAACAAGAGTTGATCCCAGCCAAGGAGCTTATATTCTGGTGGGAGCAGATAGAGAAATAACTATGTAACATAAATTCAGGTAGTGATAAGCGTTGGGGAAAAAAATCATAATAAAACAGAAAGAGGCTGGAGAGTGACTATTTTAGGTGAGGTTGTTAGGGTAGGTATCTCTGAACGACAATTGAATTGAGACATAAATGTGATGAAGGAATGGCCTTTAAGCCTGTTCTGGGCAGGGGGAAGGGACCCCACTAGGCTGGGCATTAGCTTGTGTTTGTAGGATAAACAGTCTGGCCAGTGTCAGCAGAGCGTGAGGGGGAGAGTGCACCAGGGTCTGAACCCCATCTCCTACCACTAAGTAGCCACAGAACTTTTCTCAACCAATTTAATCTCTAGCAACCATAGATTCCTTGTAACTATGAAGATTTTCAGCCACAACCGTACCCAACTTTGAGCTAGGCTGAACTAAAAAAGAGAATTTATAGTAAGTACACAGTATGTCATCCAGAAAGCAAGGGCAGGAAAGAACTTGAACCAAGACCTGGGAATAACAAAACACCACCCACAAAACAAGACTTTTACTCTGTTACTCACCTTTTTTTCTCTTTTCATGTCAGATTTCCTCGCTCTCTGTTATCCAGCTTTACCCATTCCCTCTCCACATGGACCTTCCACAGCCCCTGAGTTTACCCACTCAGCCCAAATAATGCAGGTTGTCCCCATGTTCACTCCCTGTTCTTGTCCCACCCCTGACACCTGACTTAGCACCACTCTGGAAACAACCTGCTCTCTGGAGTCTCTCATGAGCAACTCAGCCACTTGTACTGTGGAGTTCAAGGGAAGGACAGAGAAGGGGTCACCCTGCACACTGCCCAGGGTATTTTCCAAACCTCTCCAGTGTTCCCAAAGTTTCCCAGCAATGCGCCAATCAAGGGCTCCTCTCTTTTGTCCCTACACATCATCAAGTTTGCCCCGGAGTTTCCCCTTCCCCACCCACTTCACCTCCACCAGACTTATCCATCTCTCACCCTTTGTAAGCAGGGGCATGAACTTCTCCCAGCCTCTAGAGTTGACTGAATTCTCAACACACGACCCGACCCTCCATGGCAATCCTCCAACAACGATTCTCCAGACATCAGGACCCACTCTCAGAGAGGGTTAATTGTCTTACAAGTTCTGGTTCCCTCTCGGAATCGCAATTCCAAATTTCTGCGAGAGAATATCTGATTGGCCCACTTTGTGTCACATGCTCACACCTCTGGTCCAGTCAGAGCTGGCCAGAGAAGCCAGTCCCTTTGTGGACCAGGAATTTGACAGGACAATCCCTGGAGAACCCGGGGCTCCTTAGGAGATGGATGGACAGATACACTAAAGGTGTCTGTTACATTTCTCACATATAAAATGTTCTTCTCAGGGTTGTTGTGCCAGTTGAATAAAATCACATGTGAATGGGTCATTCCACAGTATCTTACACTCAATACATGTCACTTTCTTCCTCTTCTTAAGAAACAAACAGACCACAAAAAAACCTCTCCCGTGATTTTCCAAAATAATCTGAGCTTCAATATGTTGTCCTATTGTCGACTGTGCATATAAATTGTTCATCTGAAAAATATAGTCATGGTAGGTTTGGTTAACATGCACAAAAAATATATTAAGCAGAACTATCTAGGGGCGCCTGGGTGGCGCAGTCGGTTAAGCGTCTGATTTCAGCCAGGTCACGATCTCGCGGTCCGTGAGTTCGAGCCCCGCGTCGGGCTCTGGGCTGATGGCTCGGAGCCTGGAGCCTGTTTCCGATTCTGTGTCTCCCTCTCTCTCTGCCCCTCCCCCGTTCATGCTCTGTCTCTCTCTGTCCCAAAAAATAAATAAACGTTGAAAAAAAAAAAAAAAAGAACTATCTAGATTTTGTCCCATCTCTCATGCCTTCTCCCCTCCTGCTAGGTTTATTTTGGTGTTGTCTGATGGGATTGTGCCCTTCCTTGTCTGCCCCCTACTCCAGGGTTCCAAAGAATGCATCGGGGACAATTCATTGGGAAGAACAGAGAAGCGAGGATGGGGATTGGCTTTGGAAAGGAAGACACTAGAGAGAGCTACAGGAAGAAAGGCATTTAGGCAGACTTTTGAGAAAGATAGGTAATGCAGATGACTAGGGAAAGAGCATTTGGAGAACTGTCACCATAGGCTATGATTTGGATCCACTTTAATGATATTTGAGAGATGCCAGTAAGATTGGAATTACTCCTAATTACTCTTGACTGCTGGAATCAGTCTGCAACTCCCTGTTGAGACAGAGCCAGGTGGGTGCCTGGGTTTTATTTTGTCTACATAGAGATTCAAGAATCCTTTTCTCCAAGAAATTACCATATTTGGGGGATTCAGGGCTTAAATATTTAAATGAAATGATTGGAATATATAATATAAGACAGTATGCAAAAATGTATGGAACTGAGTATAATCAAAGATTTAAGCTATATCTAGAATGACAGAGGCAATTGTGAATCACAAAATATTCAACCAACTGTTTTCTGGGCATGAGAAATATTTACAAAAATTATAGAGAGTCCTTTGACATTTAGACAAATAATCCATTCTGTGCAAAAAGCAAGTTTCCTCAAGGGAGTTTCTAAATAATAATTTGGCTTTTCCACTGTGCAAACAGGAGTCTTTCTTGATGTAGCATTCAGTATAAGAACACCTTCCAGATCACTGATGCACCCTTTCACAAACCATCTTTGATGAAAAATTAAACAGGGACTAAAAGACTTCCTGCTTCATACCTAATGAGCTATGTGAGACAAGAACACATTCTGGAAACTTGAATCATATTGAAAATTTGCATCTAAACTCCTTTAAAATAAGATATGTGCTTTCCAAAATCTTGATTATAAAAATAATGGGTACTATGGAATGCTAAGTGGAAAAGAATGAGGCAGATATAGTGATATGCAAACATATTTATTATTTGGTGTTTTGTGGGGTTTTTTTGTGTGTTTTTTTTTAATTTTACAAAGCAATATGTTAAAGAGATGAGGGTGACAAAGACCAAAACCTAGGTAGGTCAGGCGCGTATTAAAACCATGAAGTGCCCGGTACATGACAACAGGTGACAAGCTGTTTATGTTGTAGAAGAGTACTATTTGTGTAGCTATGCAACCTTTTAAATCATTATGTCTGTCAAACAAAACACTATACTGGGAGTAGCCAGTTTCCTGAAGGCTGTTCATAAGTAATAATTTAAAAAACACTAACTAAAGAGGTAAAAGATCTATACTCTGAAAACTGTAGAGCACTTACAAAAGAAATTGAAAAGCATTCCATGCTCCTGGATTGGAAGAACACATTTTGTTAAAACGTCCATACTGTCCAAAGCAATTTACACATTTTATGCAATCCCTATCAAAATAGCACCAGAATTTTTCACAGAGCTAGAACAAACAATCCTGAAATTTGTGTGGAACCACAGAAGACCCCAAAGAGCCAAAGCAATCCTGAAAAAGAAAAACCAAGCTGGAGGCATCACCATTCTGGATTTCAAGCTATATTACAAAGCTGTAATGATCAAAACAGCATGGTACTGTGCAAAAACAGACACGGAGATTGATGGAACAGAATAGAAAATCCAGAAATGGACCCACAACTATATGGTCAACCAATCTTCAACGAAGCAGGAGAGAATAGCCAACGGGAAAAAGACAGTCTTCAACAAATGGCGTTGGGAAAACTGGACAGCAACATGCAGAAGAATGAAGCTGGGCCACTTTCTTACACTACACAAAAATGAATTCGATATGAATGAAAGACCTAAACGTGAGACAGGAAACCACCAAAATCCTAGAAGAGAACACAGGCAGAAACCTCTTTGACCTTGGCTGCTTCAAGTTCTTACTAACCACGTTGCTGAAGGCAAGGGAAACAAAAGCAAAAATGAACTAATGGGACCTCATTAAGATAAAAAGCTTCTGCACAGAGAAGTAAATAATCAACGAGACTAAAAGGCAGCCTACAGACTGGGAGAAGATATTTGCAAATGCATATCTGATAAAGGGTTAGTATCCAAAATCTATAAAGGACTTCTCAAACTCAACACCCAAAAAACAAACAACCTGGTTAAGAAATGGGCAGAAGGCAGGAATAGACACCTTTCTAAAGAAGACATCCAGATGGCTAAAAGACACATGAAAAGATGCGCAACATCACTCATCAGCAGGGAAATACAAATCAAAACCACGATGAGATACTACCTCACACCTGTCAGAATGGCTAAAATTAACAACTTGGGAAACAACACATGTTGGTGAGGATGCAGAGAAAGGGGAACCCTCTTGCACTGCTGGTGGGAATGCAGACTGGTACAGCCACTCTGGAAAACAATATGGAGGTTCCTCAAAAAACTAAAAATAGAATTACCCTGTGATCCAGCAATTGCATGACTGGGTATTTATCCAAAGGATACAAAAATGCAGATTCGAAGGGGTACATGCACCCCGCTGTTTATAGCAGCATTATCAACAATAGCCAAACTATGGAGATAGCCCAAGTGTCCATTGACTGATGAATGGATAAAGACGGGGTATGTATACACACACATACACACACACTTTGGAATATTACTTAGCCATCAAAAAGAATGAAATCTTGCTATTTGCAATGACACGGATGGAGCTAGAATGTATTGTGCTAAGCGAAATAAATCAGAGAAAGACAATTACCATATGATTTCACTCATATGTGGAATTTAAGAGAACAAAATCGATGAATATATGCTAAGTAGAGGAAAAACAAGAAGAGAGGGCAACAAACCACAGAGACTCTTGACAGAGAACAAACTGAAAGTTGATGGAGGGAGGGAGGTGGGTGAGAGTTGGCTAGATGGCTGATGGGTATTAAGGAGGGCACTTGTGATGAGCACTGGGTGTTGTATGTGAGTGATGAATCACTGAATTCTACTCCTGTATGCTAACTAAAATTTAAATAAAAGTAAATAAATAAAATAAAAAACTCCGATATGCATATTTACTTATATATGTATGCATGTTTACAAATACAAAATAAAATACCTGGAAAGATACATATAAATTTTTCTTGGTCCTTATCTTTAAGAAACCAAACTTGGGGAAGGGGGATTGGTGAGAATATGTTAAAGGGGACTTATCATGTTTTACTTTATCTTTCTCTTGTTTGACTTGTGCAATGGGGTTTAGTCACTCATGTGTGAATGAATAATTATGCTTTATAGAAATAAAAACTTAGGGGCGCCTGGCTGGCTCAGTCAGTGGAGCATGTGACTCTTGATCTCAGGGTTCTGAGTTTGAGCCCCACTTAAATGTATAGATTACTTAAATAAAGAAATATATCTTAAAAAGAAATTAAAAAGTAATTCATAAAGATTGTAGAAATTTTGAAAAAAATGAAAAGAATAGATTAAAAAATATTCATAATCTCATAAACCCAAATCTGACTATTGATCACTGCCCTAATTTGCTCTGTTAATTTGGCTGTTATAACAAAATACCCATAAGCTGGGGTGGCTCCAACAACAAATATTTATTTCTCACCGTTCTAGAAGCCAGGAGGTCCAAGATCAGGGTGCCCGCATGGTCTGGTGGAGAGAGTGAGAGAGAGAGAGAGAGAGAGAGAGAGAGCGAGAGCGAGTGAGCGAGTGAGAGAGCGAATGAGCGAGTGAACAAGCTCACACATCTCTTCTTAAAAGGGTACTCTTGGGGCACTTGGGTGGCTCAGTCAGTTAAGCATCTGACTTCAGCTCAGGTCATGATCTTATGGTTTGTGGGTTCAGGCCTTGCTTTGGGTCCTCTATCCCCCTCTTTCTCTGCCCCTCCTTTGCTCATTCTCTCTCAAAACAAATAAACTTTAAAAAAGGGGGGGGGGGGTACTACTTTCATCATGAGAACCTCACCCTCATGATCTCATCTAAACCTAAATACCTCCCAAAGGCCCCACCTCCAAATACCATGACATTGGGGATTAGGATTTGACACATGAATGTGTGTGTGCAGGTGGGGGACACAAACATTCAACACATAACAATCATATTTGGGCATGGTTCCTTCCAGTGTTTTCTTTTTGTTCTAAATGTATTTAAAATAGTTGGGATTGTATTGTGTGTACGTCATTTTAGGCATAGTTTTACATCCTGTCATAAATCTTTTTCCTTGTCAGTTTTTTGAGTGGATAATCACCTTAAGATAGATTCATGTAGATGGAATTAATTGGTCAAAGAGCATAGACTTTAGAAAAATTTATGCATATTTTTAATGTGTTTTCCAGGAAGGTAGAATCAATTTGTAGTTCTGCCAACAGTATATGAAAGTACCCATTTTCTGTTCCCTTGCCAACCTTGAGAATTATCAATTTAGAAATAACAAAAAATGCTATTTGATTATTATTTTTAACCCTTTTATTGAAGCATAAAGATATATATAGAAAAGTGTCTGATTATCACAAGGCAAACACACCTAAGTAATCAGCATCCACAACACTCACCATCTTCAGAAGCCCCCTCATCCCCCAATCCTGTTATTACTGACAAAGGGATAACCGCCATTCCGATTTCTAACAACAGATTAGTCCCATTTGGTTTCTCATTCAGGTGCAGCGTTCCATTTTATAACTACAATGTATCACAATGTACATAACTGTTCTGCTGTTAATGGACATCTGGGAGTTTTCAGTTTGGGATTAAGAACAATTCTGTACATTTCCTTTGGTGACTATATGTATGCATTTTTGATAGGCATGACCCAGGGAGTAAAATTCCTGGGCCATAGATTATGCCTATATTCTGTTTCAATACATACCACCAGAAAGCAATTTCCAGAATGGTTGTGTCAGTTTATATTTCTACCAGGAGTATATAAGAGCTCTAGCTTCTCCAAATTTTGGTTAACACTTAATACTATTAATCTTGGGGCACCTGGGTGGCTCAGTGGGTTAAGTGACCGACTCTGGATTTTGGCTCAGGTCATGATCTCACAGTCATGAGATTGAGCCCCATGCAGGCTGGGAGTGGAGCCTGCTTGGGATCCCCTCTCTCCCTCTATCAAAATAAGTAAATAAATTTTAAAAAAAGAAACAGTATCACTTTCTGACTGCTGTATCTGACTGATACACCATCTGACTCTTGATCTTGGCTCATGATCTTATGGTTCCTGGGTTTGAGCCCCATATCGGGCTCTGCGCTGACACTGGAGCCTGCTTGGGATTCTCTCTCTCTCTCTCTCTCTCTCTCTCTCTCTCTACCCCTCCCCTCCTTGCACACATTCTCTCTCTCTCAAAATAAATAAACATTTTAAAAGTAGTATCAGTCTTTTTTCGCTTTAGCTTCTTGGCTGGGCTATGTAGGGATTTATCATTGTGGCTTTAATTTGCATTTCTTGGTGATTTGTAAAGTTGAACTATTTTTCATGTGTTTAGTGACCATTTGGAAATACCCTCTTTTGTAAATAGTCTATTTGAGTATTTTGTCCTTTTAAAAAAAATGTTTTTTTTTTAAGTAGCCTTCATGCCCAGTGTGGAGCTCAATGGCTCAACTCAGAACACTGAGATGAACACCTGAGTGAGATCTAGGGCCAGATGCTCAACTGGCTGAGCGACCCAGGTGCCACGCAGGAGCCCTTATTTTGCCCATTTTTAAATTAAATTGTCTGTCTCATTGACTTGTATAAGCAATTTTAATATTTTATTTATTCTAAATGTTCATTTATTTTTCAGAGAGAGAGAGAGAGAGCATGACCTGGGGAGGGGAAAGAGAGGGGGAGACAGGATCTGAAGCAGGCTCTGCACTGAGAGAGGAGAGCCTGATGTGGAGCTCGAACTCATGAACTGTGAGATCATGACCTGAGCAGAAGTTGAACACTTAACTGACTGAGCCACCCCACAATTTTAATATTTTAGACTAAAATCCTTTGTAAGGTATTAATTATCTTCTACCTTTTGGGTTGCTGCCTTCTTCTTTAAGTGGTATTTTGATGAACAAAAGATACACTTTTTTTTCTTTTTTTTAATTAAAATTTTTTTTCCTTTTCTGTGATTGGGCAGCAGCATGTATTCAGTGTTGTTTTTTTAATTCCAATATAGGTAACATATAACATAATTCTGGTGCACAGTGATTGAACAGTTCTATACATCATTACTTAGTGCCCATCATGGTAAGTGTACTCTTAATCCCCTCGATTTATTTCACCCTGTCCCTCACCCACCTCCCCTCTGTTCTCTACAGTTAAGAGTCTGGTTTTGGTTACTTTTTTTTTTTCCTCTGTCAATTTTTTCTTTTTTTAATTGAAATATATTTGACATGAAATTGTGTGAATTTAAGGTGTGCAATATATTGATTTGAAACATTTATATATTGTACTATGATTGCCATTGTACTATGATTGCCAAATTAGCACCCCTATAGTGTCACATAATTATCCTTTCTATCCATATCTATCCTTAATGGTTGGAATAAGTATGGTCTAGTTTCTTAACATGTTTGATGATTACAATACAGTATTGTTATCTATATTCACTATACTTTGCATTAGCAAAAGATGTCCATTTCAATAGACTCATTTATCCATGTTTTCCCTTTGTAGTTAATACTTGTGTCCTTTTAAAGAAAATTTGTACACCTCAAGGTCCTGAACATATTCTCCTCTTATTAAATTTGCATCCTCTGATGCTCAATGAGACTGAACTTTTTTTTTTTAATTTTTAAAGAATGTTTGTTTATTTTTGACAGAGAGACAGAGCATGAGTGGGGAGGGGCAGAGAGAGTGGGAGACACAGAATCCGAAACAGGCTCCACTCTCTGAGCTGTCAGCACAAGGCCCGACGCGGAGCTCGAACTCACGGACCGTGAGATCATGACCTGAGCTGAAGTCGGACGCTTAACAGACTGAGCCACCCAGGCGCCCCTGGCTTGTAATTATTTTTAAAAGATTTTAATATAATCATATCATTTCTTCTTTTGTGACTATTTTCCATTTACTTTAGGTTTAAAAAGTCTTAGGAGGGGCACCTGGGTGGCTCATTTGGTTAGGCATCTGACTTCGGCTCAGGTCATGATCTCACGGTTCTTGTGTTTGAGCCCCACATCGGGCTCTGTGCTGACAGCTCTGAGACTGGAGCCTGCTTCTGATTCTGTGTCTCCCTCTCTCTCTGTTTCTCCCCTGTTCTCACTCTGTCTCTCTCTCTCTCTCAAAAATAAATAAAATTAAAAACAAAAACATTTTTTAAAAAAATAAAAAGTCTTAGGACAAATATTTTTCCTCTAATTTTGTGGTGATTTTTTTAATCTTATTTATTTATTTATTTATTTAGCTCTTAGACTCATGTAGGATTTATTTGGATGATATTGTGAGGTGAGAATCTAAATAGATTTATTTCCCACTAATACCTAAGTCAATTTCCCTTTTATTAATGGCATGATTCTTCTTTTTCTAATTGATTTATAAGGCTTCCTTTATAATAAATTGAGTCATTTTGTATACTTTGGTTTGGTTTTTAGCTATCTATCCTGATCCACTGGTTTGTATGCCAGTTCTAGTATATATAGATATAAATTAAAATTAAAATTATGTATATAAATATATATATATTTAAATTTTAAAAAATGTGTGGGCTTTTTGTGGGCAGGGCTAGGTATGTTTTCCAATCATTTTCATCTTTTTCACACACGATTTTGACTATACTAGTCTGTTTACCCTTATGAATAAACTTTGGAATCTTCTTTCTCTTTTGAGTTCCAAAACAGTCTTTTGAGATTCTAGATTCTAATACTTTAAAATTATAAGTTAACTTGTGAAGAGCTGTTTCTTTTTTGAAACATACCTTTTTTGAAGCATACCTTCAACATTTAGTCTTCTAAATACATAATTTGAGAAGTTGGTAAAATTATTATTTAAAAAAAATTTTAGGGGCGCCTGGGTGGCGCAGTCGGTTGAGCGTCCGACTTCAGCCGGGTCACGATCTCGCGGTCCGGGAGTTCGAGCCCCGCGTCAGGCTCTGGGCTGATGGCTCGGAGCCTGGAGCCTGTTTCCGATTCTGTGTCTCCCTCTCTCTCTGCCCCTCCCCCGTTCATGCTCTGTCTCTCTCTGTCCCAAAAATAAATAAACGTTGAAAAAAAAAAATTAAAAAAAATTTTAATGTTTATTTATTTGAGAGAGAGAGAGAGAGAGAGAGAGAGAGAGAGAGAGAGAGAGAGAACGCATGAGCAGAGGAGGGTAGAGAGAGAAAGGGAGACACAGAATCCAAAGCAGGCTCCAGACTCCCAGCTGATAGCACAGAGCCTGATTGAGGGCTCAAACTCAGGAACTGTGAGATCATGACCTGAGCCAAAGTTAGTCGCTTAACTAACTGAGCCACCCAGGCACCCTGAAGTTGGCAAAATTATTAAAGAGACTGCATCTACAAAATGTAATAAAGGGTCTGCAGGCAAAGTTAAGGTGCACAGAGATAGTGCATACCTCATGGCTAGAAACAGTGGAGGTCATTTCCACCCCTACATGTAAGAAGAGAGGATCAGTTACCAGAACACAGAGGAAGCACATCTTGTAGAGGCCAACCCGACAGGAGCTACACCTTTTGTGGAGACTGATGGGACCGTATGGGTGAGCAGCTGGGGAAACAAGTAACCTATGCTCAGACACCTCCTCCCTCTCACCTGCCACACGTGCTTCCTGGTTGATGAACCTAACCTGAATCCAGAGGGCAAGAGGACCTTCTGATGAAGTCTAGTGGTTCGGGCACTTGAGCCAGCATCAGAATCACCTGCAGGCAGGTCTTGCTGAAAAACAAACTTTGATTCAATGGGGGCGGATGGGGGATGGATTTTACAGTTCTTTTTTTTTTTTAATTTTTTTTTTCAACATTTATTTATTTTCGGGACAGAGAGAGACAGAGCATGAACGGGGGAGGGGCAGAGAGAGAGGGAGACACAGAATCGGAAACAGGCTCCAGGCTCTGAGCCATCAGCCCAGAGCCCGACGCGGGGCTCGAACTCCCGGACCGCGAGATAGTGACCCGGCTGAAGTCGGTCGCTTAACCGACTGCGCCACCCAGGCGCCCCGGATTTTACAGTTCTAACATGTTCCCAGGTGATGCTGATCCAGCTCATCAGGGACTCACACTTGGAGAACCATTGATGATGTCCGGGTGCAAAGGTGGAGAACGGTAAGGAGTGGCTCTGAAGGCATAAGCAGAATATGCCAGGCATAATTTTGCTAGTGTCGTTAGTGGATTAAGGAGGATGTGTGTTTAGAGTGCTTGTCATGCTGTAGGTGATCAGTAAATATCCCCTTCCCCTGACTTTGTGCCCCCAAACTAGGTCCAGAATGCTCTTAGACTTCTCCTGACCCTTTTGTCTTCTACCAACTGCTTTGCTCAGATCTCCAAGAACTGAAATAGAGGTTCACCAGGAACCTGACTCTGAAGTTAGCCTCACCATCTAGTTTCTGCAACTTTCAAGCTCCGACCCCTCCTGTGCCTGCCTCAAGTTTGCTCAAATTCTGACCCTGGGACATGTTCTTCTCTGCAAGTATCACTCTGGGCCCAGTGTGCCAACACTCTCGTTAGTGCCTGCGTTTGATGCTAACTCTCTCTTTGGTTGTGTGAAAATGAGTAGAGGAAACCTTGTTTAAAATAGAAATGGGAGGGGCGCCTGGATGGCTCAGTTAGTTAAGCATCCGACTTTGACTCATGACTGCAATTGGTGAGTTCCAGTTGCTATTTTGCAACTCTTTGTAAATTGTAGGTAACCAGTATTATGTAAATTCCATCTTGTCAGGTAGTGATTGTAACTGACTTCCTCTCCTCTGTGGAAAAACTAGTTTGTCTTTATTTGCAATTGTTATGTGAGATAATAAGTGTTTCTTATTATGTAAAGTGGGTTTTCCATCACTTGCTGCTGAAGTTCTCCTGACAGGTGCCTCCTAAATTGGGGTCAGTAATACTTCCTGCCTGTCCCAAGAGATCGTTCTTTGAAAGCACTTTGAAAGGTGTTTGACGATACATGTTCTAAAGGATGATATACGGTAGGTGGGAGGTATGACACATAGACCCTGAGGGTTCTGGATGCTTAAATATCCACTTCTCTGCTTCGAAAGATTAGAAAAGAAATTTGTTCACACGCACTCCCTCTAGGCTTTAACATAGCTGCAGTGCTTGCTTTTGATAATAAACTACAAAACCAGATCCCACGTATTTGCAGTAAATTGGAAAGTGCCTGTTGGAATTCAAGGACAAATGGTCAAGTAGGAAGGCCACCATGAGAACCACAGTGATCAATATTCAAGATTTAATTAGCTGCCACTGCCTTTCATTACCAGTGTGTCATCTGTGTTTGATCATTTGTCTCAGTCCTGCAGGTGGTTGAGTTTCTAGCTCATTGTAGAACTGAGTGCTGGTTCCTAGCAAAATATGTAAGACCCTTCTGTCATCTCTCAAGGGTGTTAGTTTGGGCAAGTTTTAGCACATAAACAAGTGACTGTTTATGAAATCCCCTTCAATGGTTAGAGTTACTACAGAACTCCTCTCCACTGTTCCCTCCCTCCAAAATAGTTGCAAGCACTTGGACATTAGAGTCTAAATTTTTTTTTCTGTTTGGCTCAGCATGTTCGGAAAATTGGGTCAGAGTTAGGGTTTATGAACATTTGGTCTTCAGACTACAAAGCCCTTCATCCCCAATGTCCTCAGTCTTCCAGCAGCATCCATTGAATGGACAGAGAGGAGGAGACACCATCAAGAACATTTTTTTTTCCTACAGGGTTTGAAATCTTGTGGTCAAAGTCACAAAGTCTTGTGATTGTTAGAGTCAGTAGGGGCCAGGCTTAGGCTAGCTAATCTTTGCTATGGTTTAGAATTTAATATTAAATCATTTTAAAAAGCCATTGCAGACTCCTCATATCTTCTGTTTCTAAGCACAAAACTCTGGCCAACCAACCCACATATCTGTGAATCTATTGTGTTGTGTTTTTGTAAAGTCTGCTTTAAAAGGGTGTGTGTGTATGTGTGCATTCACTAGTTTGTTCTGATTTTCAGATAATGTAGGTATGTTTGCTATTGATAAGAGGTTCTCATTTCCTCTTCCTCTTCCACTGTTGTGTATTTTAAAGCCAGTAGTGATTCTCAACCCTGACTGCACACCAGAGTCAGAAATATAATCAAAAATATAATCAGTATAAAAATTATTCACGGCGTATTTTACTTTTTTTTTTCATACTAAGTCTTCGAAATCCAGTGTGTATTTTATACTCAAAGTGCATCTCAATTCAGACAAGCCACATTTTAAGTGCTCAATAGCCCCATGTGTCTAGGGTGACCATATGGGACAGCACACATCTGGACCTAAGAGTGTAAATGACTTTAAGAAAATAAAGAAGTAGATGGGGAGTAAAAGCATCCTAAGAGCCTTGTCTTATTCTCAGGATTAGGTAGGTAGTAAGATACAGATCCTGACAAAAATATCAATTAGTCAACACGAATACCATGTATAAGTTCCAAAACACTGGAGAAAAAAGTAGAACCAATCAAACAAAAAGCAGGATGTGAGAAGAAAATTCAAGAAAATAAACAAGAAATCATGGCTAATAGTTAAGAAATTATAGTCTGTCCAAACTTTGGAATACTGTGTTATAACTTAAAGGAATAAGGTAGGCAGTCTCTGGTGGCCCCCGAAAATCCCTGCCTACTAGCATTCATGTCCCTGTGTCATCCCTTCTTCCTGAGTGTGGCTGGACTTATTGATTCTCTCCTAATGAACAGAATAGGACAGATGTGATGCGATGTCACTTCCAAGATTAGGTTATAAACAGGAATTGGTTTCTGTCTTGAACACACTGTCTCTCACTCTCTTAGATCACTCACTCACCCTGGGGAAAGCCAGCTGCCATGTCCTGAGGCAACCTTGTAGAGAGGCCTGTGTGGCAAAGGACTGAGGTCTGCAAGCATACGCGTGAGTCTGAGGCTCCAGAAAGTTTTGTGATGTAGTGTATCAGAGATCCCAGAGGAGCTTGAAAAGTATAGGATGTGCTGTGAATTATAGTATGTGCCCTGAAGTGCTTTAGGGCAACTTGAAGGCTTTTCATGAGGTGGGTACAAGGATTGGAAATGCTTCTTAATTAATATTTTGTGGATGAACTACATTCCTTTGAAACCAACACTATTCAGAGACTGGACTATGTGGAAAACAGACTCATCACATTGTCCAGCATCAACCCAAGGAGGTAATTTGGGCATTTGTAAACACTTCCATTATAAAGGTTACTGAGGGGAGAAGAATTAAGGGACTTACTCAAAATCAAACAGTGACCTTTTCCCCTCCCTCTCTCCCTCTCTTCATTCCTACCTAACAAATGTTTATTGAGCACTTACTATGTGCCAGGCTCTATACTAGGTTCAGGGAATAAAGAAGTTAAAAAACCCTGGCCTTCAGGGGCACCTGGGTGGCTCAGTCGGTTAAGCGTCTGACTCTTGATTTTGGCTCAAGTCATGATCTCACGGTTTGTGGGTTCGAGTCTTGAATCAGGCTTCCCACTGGTGATGCAGAGCCTGCTTGGGATTCTCTCTCTGTTTTTCTTAAAATTTTTTTTTTTTTCAACGTTTTTATTTATTTTTGGGACAGAGAGAGACAGAGCATGAACGGGGGAGGGGCAGAGAGAGAGGGAGACACAGAATCGGAAACAGGCTCCAGGCTCTGAGCCATCAGCCCAGAGCCTGACGCGGGGCTCGAACTCCCGGACCGCGAGATTGTGACCTGGCTGAAGTCGGACGCTCAACCGACTGCGCCACCCAGGCGCCCCTCTCTCTGTTTTTCTTTCTGCCCCTCCTGCATACTCTCTCTCTCTCAGGATAAATAAATAAACTTTGAAAACAAATCCAAAAAACCCAGGCCTTCAAATTTCTTGGAGCATGTAGGGGAGAAATTCCATATAATTACACAAATAAATATAAAATTATAATTTTGGTAAAGTTACAAAGGAAAACTATATCACTATGAGATTATGTCACTTCATTAAGTGGGATTTAAGTCTAGTTCGACTCCAAATTCCCTACTTCTCCTACTAACCACCCTTTGCCTTTTGCAAAGTAGACAAAATCCCATCCTAAAGACATATGACTAATCCTACTTTTGGAATTTCCATTTCTTCTTTGAGGCTGTCATGGTAGGTCACTGTGCTTGCATCATACTTGTCATTGCTGGGGTGTCCAGCATGATGTCAGGTTTCAGATTCAGAGAGCCCCAGTTTTAAATGCTGAGTTTGTCATTTCCTGTGACATGGGGCAAGTCATTGTCAGGAAACAGTCTCAGTTTCCTCAACTGTAAAATGGGAATAATAGTACATGTCAAGCACGTGGGATATGATATACATGCAATAATTGGCTGTTATTATTACTTACAACTGAGAATGTATTTTCTTTAAATCTGGACTTCTAAACCCAGGAAAATTGGGTAATATGTCCAGAGTTAGAGGCATATCTAATATCTACATTAGAATTTTGTAAGCTATGTTCACAAAATCTTTCTCAGGATAAAAAATAAATGTTGCAGGTTTGAAGACAGAAAAGCAATGGAAATATATATCCACAAAAGGAAAAGACAAGACCTTTATTACTTATGTTTATGGAGCCATCATTGTCTGTTAAAGAAACCCATTTGAGCAAGAAGCTTCTAGCTAAAGCACTTTAGCTGTTGGGTTGGCAGCAGTAAAGGGCATAGTGTTGGAAATTTTAAATACCCTAAGATTCTGAAAAGCTAGAGTCAGGGTTTTTTGTTCCTGAAAAAGTGACGTTAGATTGTTTGTCCATTTACATTCAGCAAGACTATTATTCACTGATTGCAATGCATCACCATGCTCTGGAGATACTCGGACATCAGTTCTGTTCCATTCTTGGCTTCTGGCTACAACTTTTTGTTTTGTTTTGTTTTGACACCTCAGCTTTTCCAGATGAACAAATTGTTGTCAATGGACATACAACATTGTGATTAGAGCTCAGGGAGGAGGCCAGCCGTGCAACAGGAGCTGGTCACCAACCTCTCTGAACGTCAGCTTCTATGTCTTGTTTTCCTGTGTCTGGCCCATAGTAAGCTCTTCTTAAGAGTTTTAGGTATTACTCCTGTGCCATAGGTTTTATTTGCCCGAGTTTTCATAGGGGAAGTTGGAGTGAGGTTCAGCGGGGTTAAGCTCAAGGCCATGATAGTGTTTAAACCAGGGTTTCTCAACCTCAGTACTACTGACCAAATAATTTTGGACCAGATAATTCTCTGCTGTAGAAGTTGTCCTATGCATTTTGGATATTGAAGCAGCATTTCCGGAAGTCAATTTAAGGCTAATTGTGAAGTCAGAACATCTTGTCCTAAATTCCCCCTTTTGCTCTTTGGCCTTTTATCTATTAGTGTTCCGCCTTTGACTTCAGTCTACTCCCTTCTCAGGTGGCCACTGATTTCATGGTCTTCTTTTCTCCATCAGAATCGTCTTTTTACCTTCAGATGGCTTAAACCTTTAGCTGTTAAAAGTTTGTTTGGGGGGGGGAGGGGGCGCCTGTGTGGCTCAGTTGGTAAAGCATCTGACTTCGGCTCAGGTCATGATCTTGTGACTCACGAGTTTGAGCGTTCGAGCCCCGCGTGGGGCTCTGTGCTGACAGCTCAGAGCCTGGAGCCTGCTTCGGATTCTGTGTCTCCCTCTCTCTCTATGCCCCTCCCCCGCTCACACTCTGTCTCTCAAAAATAAATAAACATTAAAAAAAAATTGGGGGCGCCTGGGTGGCTCGGTCAGTTAAGTGTCCGACTTCAGCTCAGGTCATGATCTCACGGTCTGTGAGTTCAAGCCCCGTGTCGGGCTCTGTGCTGACAGCTCAGAGCCTGGAGCCTGTTTCAGATTCTGTGTCTCCGTCTCTCTCTGCCCCTCCCCTGTTCATGCTCTGTCTCTCTCTGTCTCAAAAATAAATAAACGTTAAAAAAAATATATTTAAAAAAATTTAAAAAACACAAAGTTTGTTTGGTTGTTTAGATTTGCCTTTTGGTTTTTAAGGTGGAGTCCAACATTTTGAATTAAAAGCATGGATGCCCCACTAGCAGTTCTCAGTAGAGGTTGTTCATTCAAATCACCTGGGGCATGTTTAGAGATCATTCCCTAGACCACTGCTGGGGGCTCTGCTTCAGGTGGACAGGGGAGGTTGGGAGTTTTAAAAGCTACTCAGTTGATTCTAAAGGGATAAGTGCAGGAAAGTTCTCCAAAGGTAGCAGAGTTCATTTCCTGCATTACTAGTGCCGGTCAAGGGGCTCCTGGCTGGCTCAGTCGGTGGAGCATGGGACTCTTGATCTTGGGGTTGTGGGTTTGAGCTCCACGTTGGGTGTTGAGACTATTATTTTTCTTAATCTTAAAAAAAAAAAAAAACAAAACCCAGTGCCTGTCAATCAGAGGCACCAGGAGACTTTGTGTTAACAAACAAACAAAGATTTCTCAGGAGCAGGGATTAAGTAATTCAATAATTCTGGGTTTGGGTCCCAAACTCTTTATCCTCTCAAGTGGCTAGAATGATCCTGATGTGGCGGGCCACTGACCAAATGCGTTGAAACACTGTCCAAAGTTGAGTGTGTTGGAGCCATACTGGGTTCTGTCACATGAGAAATGTGTAACCTGGGATAAGTGGTGAAGCTTCTGAACCCCAGTTTCCTAGTCTGAGAAATGAGGATAAATTGAGAGCCATCTTGCAGAGTTTGTGTGAGATTAAATGAGATGTTACATAGGTGTAAAGCCTCAAGAAGGGTTTGTGGTCATCAATATTATTAATGGATTAGAACCTTAAGCAATCTTTTTTTTTTAAATTTTTTTTTAAGGTTTATTTATTTTTGAGACAGAGAGAGACAGAGCATGAACAGGGGAAGGGCAGAGTGAGAGGGAGACACAGAATCGGAAGCAGGCTCCAGGCTCTGAGCCATCAGCCCAGAGCCCGACGTGGGGCTTGAACTCATGGACCGCGAGATCGTGTCCTGAGCTGAAGTCAGACGCTTAACCGACTGAGCCACCCAGGCGCCCCAAGCAATCTTGATAATTACTAAGTTTTTTTTGTTTTTTGTTTTTTGTTTTTTGTTTTTTATTATTTAGTTAAACCTAACAGTATAAACTATTTATAGATACTTTTTGGGGAGAAAGGGATCCTCCTGAAAAACAGACAAAACAAAGCTGGGAGTTTGCAGGGGTGCCCGGCAGCCCGCAGTGTGTCCGCCTGGGTGTCTGTCTGTCTCTCCCCCTCCCCCTGCAGCATGCCACAGCGTGTTTTCACCCCCATGGCACCTAATTGTCTTCTCTGCCCTTTCTGGGCTCTGTTGACTTTTGTTGAATTGAATGACTCATCCTCTTAGTTTGCTAGAGCTGGTGTAACAAAGGACCACAAACACAGTGGCTTGAACAACAGAAATGTATCCTCTCGTGGTTCTGCAGACCGGAAGTCTGAGAGCAATTTGTCAGTAGGATTGGTCCTGCTGGGACTGGTGAAGAAGAACCTGCTTCACGTCTTTCTCCACCTTTTGGTGGTTTGCTGGCAATCTCTGCCATTCCTTGGCTTGTAGACATGACATCCCAATCTCTGCCTCGCTTTCCACATTGTGTTCTCCCTGTGTGTGTATCTGTGTTTGGATTTCCCCTTTTTACGAGAACACTGGTAGTACTGAACCAGGACCAATCACAATTACCTCAATTTACCTTGGTAAAGATCCTATCTCCAAACAAGGCCACAGTCTGAGGTACTGGGGGTTAGGACTTAAACACACGAATTTTGGGGGACATGATTCAATCCATAGCAATGGTCCACTCAGTTGCAAATTAAAGGCACTGCGAAAAGCCAAGATACCGATTTTTCACTGCAGAATGAAGAACATTCTATTCTTGCCACTCCCAACCTACAGCTTGAGCAACACAAATCCATCATCATACTTGGGAAAATAAATCAAACCCGCAACTACTTTGAAGGAAAGGCTCCATAGGATTGCTGGTGATCATCCTCTTCCTAAACCAGCTGCTGCACAGACTCGGCTACTATGTCCCTACCATGACACTGTGGGATATCCCTGGCATGTTGGCTGACATTATGAGGCCTTCGTTTCTCTATTATGAACATTATTTGAAAATGTGACTTCCCTTCCATTAGCGAAGGCAACGATGGCCTTATTTTCTTGCTCATTATTAAAATAAGGGCAGGTGCTGGGGCGCCTGGGTGGCGCAGTCGGTTAAGCGTCCGACTTCAGCCAGGTCACGATCTCGCGGTCCGTGAGTTCGAGCCCCGCGTCAGGCTCTGGGCTGATGGCTCGGAGCCTGGAGCCTGTTTCCGATTCTGTGTCTCCCTCTCTCTCTGCCCCTCCCCCGTTCATGCTCTGTCTCTCTCTGTCCCAAAAATAAATAAAAACGTTGAAAAAAA